>NC_024797.2:21022549-22302030 GCF_000309985.2 Brassica rapa
TTTGCAAAAATCGATCCCTGTATTTTTGAATTTCTCCCACATTATGACCCTCTGGGGGCCACCAGGCACAATACTAATGAGACACACGAGATTATTATGCACTGAGTGGGTCCCAACGCTTACTTTAATTTTGTCGGCTTGCAGGTTGTGAGTGGGAGAGAATATATGTCATCTCAAGACTTGGCAAACGTATTCAGATCAAACTGTATCCACATATCTTTCAGTGCGCCGCACCGCACCGAATAATATCCCCTCCTTTCCCACTTCTCTCCTCCAAAGTCCTTCTCAAGTCCAACCAATCTGATATTCGGACACGACCCCCTTTTTTCTCTCTGGCTTTTAGTTTAACCCTAATTTTGAGGTTGTTCGGTTTCGATCTGCAGATTCTTGTTCTTACCGGAACTTGAGAAGCTTCAGTTTTCGAAAATCTTGGTCGGATGGTGATCTTCTCGATGTCTGTGCTAGGTGATTACTTTTTTTTCTTTTCTTTTCTTTTATAGTTTTTTTAGAAAAGTTCTTTAATTCAGAACTTAATAATGCTTATTAATATTAAATGTTTTTGAGGAGAATAAAAGGAAAATATTTTAGATGCTATTGATGGTTTTTAAGGACAAACGATGATTCTCTCAAGATGGTAGATTAACGTAGTAATATAAGGGATCATCATTTGTTTTTGTTTGGTTAATAACACTTTTTTTAATGGTAGTCTTTAAGGTTGACTCTTAAGAATGTTGTCGTCTGACCAAAGCATAGAACTTTATGTTTGTTATACTCACGAGAGATTAGTTTTTAGTGTTTTGTATTTGCTGAAATATTTTTTAAATTTTTTTTTTGTGGTGATTGATTGATTATATTGGTCTCTTTCAGGTTAATGTTAAGCTCTGATTAAAAATTACTATCTGCTGGTTAGAGATTCTTGTTGGTTCTTTTAATGGCTGAGGTGGGAAAAGTCTTGGTTAGTGACAATTCAAGCGAGACTAAAAAAGCACCTGATGTTGTTGTTGTTGCTTCCCCTGATAAAATGGAGGCTACACCAGTGGCTACTGAAACTGAGCAATGTTCAGCCGAGATTCCGGAATCTACGGACAGCAAGAAGCTACTACAGCCTGTTCCAGCTT
The DNA here is from genome assembly GCF_000309985.2 of Brassica rapa. Taxonomy (NCBI): domain Eukaryota; kingdom Viridiplantae; phylum Streptophyta; class Magnoliopsida; order Brassicales; family Brassicaceae; genus Brassica; species Brassica rapa. The sequence goes on from NC_024797.2 coordinate 21,023,668, forward strand.
CAGTGTCTGAAGAAGTTGTTGTTGCTTCGGAGAAAGCACCAAAGGTTCCTGAAACTGGTACTGTCTTAACCTTGCAGTCTGGTACGGAAGGGAGTAGTAGCCCGTTTATCCGGGAGAAAGTTATGGAAGACGGATACAACTGGAGGAAGTATGGACAGAAACTTGTTAAAGGGAATGAGTTTGTGAGGAGCTATTACAGGTGCACGCACCCTAACTGCAAAGCCAAGAAGCAACTGGAACGGTCTCCGGGTGGACAGATTGTGGATACTGTTTACTTTGGTGAGCATGATCATCCTAAGCCTCTTGGTGGTGGTGGTGCTGCTATTCCTATCAATCAAGATAGACGAAGTGATGTCTTGACGGCTGTGAGTAAAGGTAAGAATATTTCTTCTTTTTTTTTTATACTCCCTCTGTATACAAAAGATTAATGTTTAAGGTTGTTCACACATGGTAAGAAAAATTAAATATTTATTTTTGTCTATTACTTTTTGGTTTTACTTTTGATTACTGTAAAGTTTTATTTGATTTCCAATAAAAATCTAACCACTGACATTTTTAATTTATATTTTATTTTTTTAAGCAAAATGCATTAAGTGAAGCTAGAACCTCATATCTTTGGTATACAAGAAAAAAAAAAGACTAAAACAATCAATTATTTGTATACTGAGGGAGTATAAAACAATCTTTGCAGCTTATGATGTTGGTTTATGTTTGCAGAGAAATCATCTGGATCTAGTAGTGTTCAGACACATCAACCACCGAAGGTCCATGGAGGATTACATCTTTCTGTTGTTCCAATGGCTGATGAAGTGAAAACTGATGTTTCACCATCAAGTAGGATAAAGAGCGACATAACTCACAAGGATAACATTAGTCCTGCCTCAAAGCGAAGGTACTGATAATCACATTTCATTTATGTTCGTTTGTGTGTTTCTTCTCATGTTTGATGTTTACTAAAATCAGAAAGAAAGGAGGGAGCATAGAGCAGATTCCAATGGAGAGGCCAAACAATGAATCACGCAACGTGGTTCATACTCAGACACTGTTTGATATTGTGAATGATGGGTACAGGTGGCGTAAATATGGTCAGAAGTCTGTGAAAGGCAGTCCATATCCAAGGTAAGTGATCCGATTTACAAACTTTTAGTTTTATATACTCCTCTCCCGCACTCACATTGTTTTTTTGTTTTATTAGGAGCTACTATAGATGTTCAAGTTCTGGATGCCCGGTCAAGAAACACGTGGAGAGGTCTTCTCGTGACACGAAGATGCTTATAATGACGTACGAGGGAAACCACGACCACGATATGCCACCAGGAAGGATTGTCACTCATAACAACACGCTGGACTCTGAAGTTGATGACAAAGAACCGAGTGGTAAAGACCCTGAAGTCAACAAAACTCCCCAGAGCTCAGCTCTTATTACAAAAGAAGAACATCACTTGAAAAAGAAAGCTAAGAGTAATGGCCTTGAGAAAAGTCTTGATCAAGGTCCAGTCTTGGATGCAAAACCTATGGAGGAAATAAAGGAGAGATCAGAGGTAACAAAAGATCAAGCAGCCAAAACAAAGTCAGATGCTAACACATCAAGAACTATGGAGAGTGAGGAGGAACAGAAACCCAAAGAAGAGTCTGGTCAAAGCTAAGGGCATATGTATCGGTGTTAAATGATATACAGATGCTTAACATAGAGATTAGTACAGGCATACAGTTTGGTGTTTCAGGCGGGAACCGGATTAGATTTAGTGTATAATGATGGGAATAGTGTATGCTTATGACCCTTTATATTATATAGCATGCGCCATTAAGCCATTTCGATTTGGTTCAAATAAGAGTTGGGTAGCACAACAAGAGTGTCTTTCTTTGTTGATGGAGCCTGTGTTGTAATAGTTGTAGATTGGGGATATTGTATATGATTTGTTCCAACTTTTATTAATGGTATTAAGACAAATCCATCTACTACTTCCACTTAAGTTTCCTTTTTAGCATTACAAAGTGCAATTTTATGTTTTCGGTATTGATGTAGACAAATTCAATTTAAATGATACTTGAAAAGTACACAACAATCTTGCAAACAACTAAACTCATCTTTTAACTACACAACAAGCAAACTGTTTTACAGCTAAAAGAGACCCTTTGGTCCTGAATCTATACACCTATATTATATTTCATGTATATATATCTATACAATGATAATCTGCATTCTTCTCACACTAAAGAAAAAAAAAACGAAACTCCTACAATAGACAAATCTGACTATACCATCAAACTTCATGGATTTGCCTAAACTATAGATAATAATATATGTTCTTTTTTTTATTTTTCGAAGAATCTTGCCACTGATGAATAAAGCTCTTCTTCTTCAAACGGTTTCGATACAAAACCATCCATCCCACACTTGATGCATTTTTCATTTGTTGCCTGGATCACATCAGCAGTCATAGCTAATATTGGTGTGTGCCACTTCCTTGACTCTTCTTTCTTGTTCATCTCTTCTTCCAGACCACGTACTCTCCTCGTTGCTTCAAATCTGCACCAGTAAACAAAAAAGAGATTACCCATGAGTTTTTGCATTCATCATCATATCCACAACCGTTAAAAGCAAAAGACTTTACCCATCCATTTCAGGCATCTGCAGATCCATGAAGCATGCGTCAAAATCATGAGGCGGCTTAAGCATTGCAACTGCAGCTTTGCCACTGTCAACGCAAGTCACAAGAGCTCCATATTTCCTTAGCACTGCATCTGCCACTCTTCTGTTTACCATCGTATCGTCTACCACCAGAATATGTTTTCCTCTAAGCAAGTTCCCAAGATTCTTTGGTTTTCTATTTGTCTGCCTCTTCTTGCCACCACTTCCCACGGTTTCTTGCAAGCAGCATATCAAGACGCTCATTCGAAGCGGTTTCATCACCACCTCGTCTACCAAACCAGTTGATTTGATCTCACTGAGCTCTGCTGGAGTTGTAAAGGTAGCCAAAAGTATAATCTTTGGGTGTCTCGTAGAGGGCTCTTGACCACTGTTAAATGCTACATACTCTTCCTTGTTCCATGCATCTTTGTCGATTAGAATCAAATCCAAGTTCACTAATTTACTGCCAAACAATTTTAAAATTTTTGAGTAACACATGAAGTAATCTCATCACAAGTGTCGTTAATAAGCAACAAACGCGAATTAACTTTGAAGAAAGCAAAGAAACTTATTTATTGATTATGTGAAAACAAATAATTTACAATCTCTTAGACCCGTATTTATAGTAACTTATCCCATTAAAAGTACTTTTCCTAATCCTAAAAGGCATACGGTACCGAGAGTTTAAGACACTTCCACCAAGAAATGGAAAGCAAAAGTACCTGGCACAGGAAGAAGATGCAGTTGCAAGACTTGAAGCAATGTCTACAGAAGATACACCAACTCTCTGAAGATGGTAACGAGTAACCTCGGCTCGAATGTTTCTGCTATCAATAACCAATGCTTTCAATCCTTGAAACTCCTGAATAGATTGATCAAATAGCTCCAAGGCAGTGACTGATGAATCCCTTTCCCGTTCTCCAAAAACTCCGGTAAATGAGAAAGTAGTGCCGACACCAAGCTTGCTTACAAACCCAATCTCTCCTTGCATGAGCTCAACCAAACGCTTGCTTATGCTTAAACCTATCCCTGTCCCACCGTAAGTCCGTGATGTCGAACTGTCGGCTTGCATAAACGGAGTGAAGATCCGAGACTGTGCATCAACAGGAATGCCAATCCCTGTGTCCTCCACAGTAACAAGCAACTCAGTTTTATCACAACTATGGTCCTGAAATGTCTTGAAGTTCCTCCAGCTTCCACTTGCATTCACAGCTGGATACCCGCTAAGCGTGTTACATGATGTCTCATCCGAACCAAGTCTTTGTTTTAGTATTTCATCTTCTGTTTCAAACGGTTCTCTCACCTCATTGGTTAGGTGCACCGAGATGAATATGTGTCCTTTTTCCTGTGTGAACTTTATTTATGGAAAAAGAACAAAACATCAGGAGAGACTTATATGTTGGTTCTTAAAGTTATACTGGGGTAGAAACCCCAATTTTTTTTTTTAAATCCGAATTTTTCAATTTTTTAGTCCGAATTAACCGGAAAAAAATCAGAACAATCCGAAATTATTTGGATATTAGCTGGTTCCTAACTTTATTACCCGAACCAAATTGAGAACCGAACGAACCGGAACCAAATTTTCTAAGTAACTGAACGGATTCTAAACCTCTAGAACTGAAGAACCGAGCCGGAACTGGACCCGAATGCCTAGAGCTAGGTAGCAGTAAATACCTTGATTGAGTTTCCAACAAGGTTTGTGATTATCTGTCGGAACCGACCCGGATCACCAACTATAACAGCTGGAACATTGCTAGAAACATAAACAGCCAACTGTTCTTGACACAAAAGAAAGAAAACATTCATTAGAAAAAGAGTTGAATGAAATAAGACCAAACTTTGTGTTGATGTTGTGTATACCTCGATTCCTTTTTCAGCAGCCTTGCCAGAGAGGAGGGATGAAACATTATCCAGAAGGAACCGTAGATCAAAAGGCACGTTCTCAAGCTCAAGTCTTCCTGACTCAATCTTCGCCTGATCAAGAACCTCGTTTATCAGCGATATTAGATCTTTCCCACTGCCATGAGCCGTTTCAGCAAAGTCCAATTGTTTTGCGTCAAGATCAGTGTCCATCAGCAACTTCAGCATCCCTGTCAAAAAAACAATCCCTTACATGTTTCACTTCCAGAGAAAACAAAAATCCAAAAAACGGTAATAATCATAATTAAGTTTCTTCCTCGTTTTACCTAGAACACCAACCATTGGGGTACGTATCTCATGAGAAACAGTGGCTAGAAACTGCCAATCATCAAATAAACATTTTGATCAAAACATAAGAACTTTGATTAGGCATAAGTAAAAAACAAAAAAAGAACAAGAAAGTTACTTGTGACTTTGCCACATCAGCAGCCTCAGCACGAGCCTTAAGCTCCATCATTTTCTGATAGTCCTCTTCAACAGTAGCAATTCGATTAATGGCTTCATTAAAGATATAACCAAGAAGAAGCGTGATAACCAATGCGAAGCCTGGTGGCATTATAGCTAACCAAGGAATCGGTGGTTTTTGTGTAAACCTGTTTAAAAAAAAAAAAAACCACATTATCTCTGAGTGAATGATCATAGAGAGTGTAGAGAGAGAGACTGAACGAAACCAAACCTGCAGTGCATCTCATGCTTCCTAAAGGGATCACCAAAATCAAGGCTACTAATGTGCTCTTCGCTCATATCACCAACCTCCGAGCCATACATTTTAATGACAGACGACGCGTTAGTCGTGTCGTAAACGTTTACAGATATGGTCTGTTTACTCGCAAGCTGTTGAAGAAGCTTCTCCACTAGTGAAGGCATATCGTACGATGCGCCAAGGTACCCAATTGTTGCCTGGATCCTCTCTTCTTCAGTAGCGTCATGCGGTAGGTTGGTGTTGTACACAGCGAAAGTCAATATAACGCCGAGATGGTTTGATTTCAAAAGCTGGAAAGGTGATGTTAACACTCCTTTCCCTAAGGCTCTCGCTCTCAAGATGTTTTCTCTGTCTTCCTACAAAGCAAAAGAGTAAAGATTGGTTTAATCAACTGTCTGAGACTATGACAACAAGAAGCTTAAGTGGGATTTACTTTTCCAGACATCATGTCGACAGAGACAATATGAGAGACGGTTTCTTGAGCGAAGATAACGGGTGCGTATTCGTCTTGAACAGGAGCTGGATCGAAGCCTTGGACGAGAGTCTGGTCTTCAAAGTCCATTTTCTTTATTGACCATCCATGTTCCTTCTCGAATTTCTCTCTTTCAGAGTGTGTGACTTTCAATGCGTAAGCAACACCGCTCGTGAGAGGTCTTTCGAAATTAGTTCTCTCTGTATACTCACCAAACGTTTTCTGAAAAAAAAAAATATCAACAGTTAAGAATCTTAAGAATGGAATTTTATAACTAACCGAACGGCACGACAATTAGCATTAACAAAAATCTCTAGATTTACATGTGTATCTATACATTTTTGCTACTATTGGAACCGCACATTAACATTAACAAAAAATCTCTAGATATACACATATATCTATACGTTTTGTTACTATTAGAACCACACCACAGTTAACATTAACAAAAAAAACTATAGATTTACGCATGTATCTATACGTTTTTTTTACTATTAGAACTACATGCCAGTTAACATTAACAAAAATCTCTAGATATACACATGTATTTATGTTTTTTTTACTATTAAAACATCATCGCAGTTAACAGTAACAAAAATCTCTAGATTTACACATGTATCTATACGTTTTTGTTACTATTAAAACACCATCGCAGTTAACAGTAACAAAAATCTCTAGATTTACACATGTATCTATACGTTTTTGTTACTATTAGAACCGCACCACAGTTAACATTAACCAAAAACTCTAGATCTACACATGTATATATACATTTTTTTTACTGTTAAACCGCACCGCAATTAACATTAAAAAAAATCTCTAGGTTAAAAAAAAATCTCTAGATTAAAAAAAATCTCTAGATTTACACATGTATCTATACGTTTTTGTTACTATTATCTCTAGATTTACACATGTATCTATACGTTTTTGTTACTATTAGAACCGCACCGCAGTTGTTCCACATGTTACCATTCGGACTCTAAGTTTACCTGATCAATGGCAGAAGGGGTTTTTCCGTGGTGAAAGGTAGAGACGAGAATGGACAAGGCGTGGACATGGTTCATGCTAACATTGAACTGGTCCTGCAACACCCGAGCTCGTTCCTCACACATGTTGGTTAACGTCTCTTTCCTTTGGAACAAGATCTTCTCGTTTGTATCCCAAAACCATAAAACAGACAAAGAAACTCCCGCGATGATGCCGAGTAGAAGCATGTTCTTCCTCCACTTCCCAGCTGTTTTGCATTGCTGCTGCTGCTGCTGCTTGTCTTGTACTAAAGAAGAAACTTCTTTTCTTGCAAATATCATACGGCCGCCGCCCACTAGTAGTACACAAAGGACCAACCACCAATGACATTTGTTCATTACATAAAACAACACAACCTGATGCAGCACACCTCCTTCTTCTTCATTCTCAGATGATGACATAAGCTCTGCAACAACATGTCTCTTAGCCTCCTCCTCCTCCTCGTCTCCTTTCTCGGAACGTGTTGACAAGGAACATGTAATACCACCATTCTCCTTGCGACATTCAAAAGATGTTACCTGTTCTCCAATTATTCAAAAGCTTTAAGTAAATTAAATTGTCAAACAATAATAAAAAGAAGAAAGAAGTAGTGGGAAACCTGATTTGAATCAAAGAAGAGAGAAAGCATAGCATCAATCTCACTTCTGCTCTGATTCCTGAACAACATCCCTTTAGCAGAAGAAGAAGAGTCATCAGCAGCAGCAGCAGCCTCTTTCTTCTTGCATATACATAAGAAGCCTAAGCTTAAGCTTAAGCAGAGCCAGAGAACAACTAAGCCACATAAAACCCGGATAAGCAGAATCTTGGTTGGTATCCGTTTTTCTGCTTTTGTCTTCTTTAAATTGGGATTCGAGAGCTCACAAGCTATAGACATGTCGGCCGGCACCAAAACCACATCTACCAATTCTTGGGGGAAGACCCCTTTTAATCTGAGATTCAGAATTTGGGGGGATTTCTTTTTTCAGAATTCTCCTAGAAATCAAGATTTGAGAAGAATCAAAAGAGAGAGAGAAGTTTTACTAAGTGATGAAGCTAAAGAAGACAAGATAAGCCAAAACTCAGTCGTTTTCGTGGCTAAGCTTTGAGCAAAACAACATGGTTCACTAAAGAGAGAGAGAAAAATATAAAAATCTTTCTATCTTTTTTATTTTGGAACAGAAAGATGGGAAGAAGAAGAAGAAGAAGACCAAGTTGGTGTGTGCCCCTCCTTGAGAAACTAAACTGGACGAACTCAAACTCAATAATCAGAGGCTTTGGACAAAGAGATGAGAAAGTTGCCAATGATATTCTTTTTTTTTTTTTTTTTTAAGAACGTCACTTCTCTCTAGACTTCTAATTCTTTTTTTTTTTCCGTCAACATTTCATTAAAATAGAAAAGGGCCCAGCCCAAGAAAATTACAAGAAAAAGGCCCACGGCCCAAACACCAAAACCTACGAAACCCTAGACAATCCGGCCCAAAAGGCCCACTAACCCAAACCCCGACACTGCCCTAATCCAAGAGCCCGTGTCGGCGTAACCTAATCCCGTCTCGTCTCATCCCGGCGGTTACCGTCGAACGGCTCACATCCACCGCGCTTGTCACGGAGAGCGTCATCGGACTAACCGAGAGCTCATCCCAATCATCAACTCCACGTACTGGGCCAAGCAAGCCCGAGACTCAAGCACTCTGCTTTCCTTCTCTTGTCATCGTCTCCATCGATGGAGAGCTTCATCGACTATCGATAGCTCATCCCTTCTAAACCGAACAAAACACCCAAACGACAAGAAACCACACCACATATATCACCCAAACCGAACTAGAAAGGACAAAGAAAGAAAGAAAACCCCAAAAGAGAACGGGGACCTAAACCGACAGCGTAGGTCTATATGAGCCCCTACCCTCCGGAGCCAAAATCGGCGAAGACGGAGCAGAGAAAGCCTCCCCTTCCCGGGAACTAGAACCGGCGGCGGCGAAGCTGAAGAAGCCTCCACCTCCCGGAGAAACAAACCACTGACACATGCAAGCCTCTCTTCTCACGCCGTTAGCCACCACGCGACCGCGTCTTCCCTCCACGCGAGGAAACAACCGATGAATGATGGTTCCAATCCAGAGCTCCGACAAAGCGATCGGTGAGGCGCGACGAAGAAGAGGTTAAAAGCAACCTCTTTGAAAAAGCATAAGGGTTCCGGCGACGGCACGGACGCTCACGCGCCGGCCGTACGCCGGAGAGAAATCTCAGATCTCCTTTCTCTCTCTCTCTTTAAGTAGCTCTATGCTCTAGACTTCTAATTCTCTTTTGATCATTTTATTTTTATGTTTTTTCTTTTCTTTTGATGCACTCAATGTTGATATTTTTGTGGTTTTTGGGTCCATGCTGATCTCATCAATAATAATCATCTTGCGCGGGGAAGGTAATTACTGAAACATTATAAAATACACAATTAGTTTTAATTAACTAAAAATCATGACATGTAATCTAATACCTTTTTTTAAGTGTGAAACTGAATCAAGACATGGATTTGAATCCATGTTTTACATTCATATGTGCTGTTGACATAAAATGTTTTTTTAATTAAGTAAATATTTGACCGACTTGTTTGAATAAAAATTACACAGAGCAACGCCATTCCAACAATCATTTTTTTTGTTCCTGAAGAAGCATCAATTTAATAATGTAAAAGTCTGACCCGATCTTTTTTTTACAATTATTGAATTATTATTATATTTTACATTAAAACATTTTAGTTTCTTTTATTAAAAAAAGATTTAAAAGATCCAACTCTTAATAGATTTCGTAGGAGAAAACTAAAACACAAAATATCTACAAAAATATTTAACAGTAATAAAAAAATTCTAACCGCTCAATCGGAAGATAAGTAAATGTCAGAATACGCCTATGGACAACTAAGGGCATCTCCAATGCAACACTAAAATTTACTCTATATTTCATTCTAAAATAAAGTAACTCTATTATAGACTTGAATTTGCTCCAATAGTTCACTCTATAATAGATTTACTCTATAATATAGTGAAATATAGAGTAATCTTATTTTTTTACTCTATATTTGGAGTAAAAAAAAACAAGATTACTCTATATTTCACACTAATATAGAGTAACTCTATTATAGAGTGAACCATTGGAGTAAATCCAACTCTATAATAGAGTTACTCTATTTTAAAATGAAATATAGAATAAATTTTAGTGTAGCATTGTAGATGGTCTAACCACCAAAAACGGCAGAGATTAGACAAGCCTCTGATGAACTGAATACCAAAGCACACCGACAAGACCACCACCTGATAGAATTGAACTACAAATACCAAAACACAAAAGATTATGAAGGAGAAGCTCCTCGATGGAACATAAAAAGTAGGATTACGAGAAGAAAGATGCTAATTCGACCAGGGATCAACCGTTGCCATAGCTAGTCGCTGCTGAAGCTCCTTTCAAGATTCGTTGCAGCCCTCAACGCAACGAGCTACTCATCAGCCACCAGTAGTTCAAACAAACTAACTAAACAAACTAAAGATCTTCACTGCTATAGCCACTATAACGTCTTTCTCTTCGCCGACGAAATAAATGGAGATCCACATGTGGTTGCAAGAAAAAAAAACACCAAAAATTCTTGAAAAAACACGTGGATTTCGTCTTCAATATCCGGATATGCAAGAGATCCAGTAAGAAAAAAAAAATATATATATATATATTTATTTTTTAACAGAACATATAACGATATTTTCATAAATAATTTGATATGTTAAGAATGAAATATGACGAAAGTAGTGAAATATAGCAAAATGAAAATGAGTTAATTTTGTATTTGATTAAGAATTTTATGTTATATTTGTAAGAAGCCTAATTAATATAAATTTCAATAGTAAATTGAATATAAACAAAATTAGCTTAAACTATACACTTTTAATGTTGTTCGTATGGTAAGGAAAAACAATTAGTTGTTACCAACAACTAAATATATACAGTTAATAAGAAAGACAAAACCAAGATTAATTGAAAATGTAAGGGAACAAAAAAAAGAAAATTTGTTCCTGTATCACAATATTTTTACAATTTAGAATATTTCTCTTATTATTAAATAAAAGGGATTTGGTATTTTATATTAAACTACATACCATCATACATTGACATCTATTTTGCTGACATATTTATTCTTTTTATGATCATCATATCATCATATCATTCACAATCTCAAATACCTATTTTTGGATATTTATTTATATATATAATGAGTCTACTCAAAATAGATCTTTCAAGAAGTCTAAACTTTTATATGTTATAGATTTGGAAATGGGATGAATGTAAGCATTTCAAGCATCAAGAAATGAGAAGTTATTAATGGACGCACAGGATTGTAAAAGAAAATGCTAAAATGGCTAGCAGTAGCACCACGCTTGAGTTCGATTGAAAATTTGAAACCTTAAAAGTTATGAGATTAGACATTGAAACTTTACAGGTAAGAGATTAACCGGCCTTCTTGTGTCTTGAATATACCAAAAAAAAACAAGGAGAGAGAATCAAATACATATATATTGTGAAATTGTGGTTGTATTATTAGATTGAAAAGTCGTCATATAAAACTAAAAAGTAATGAGTTTCATTGGTGGAGAAGAGAGAAAAGAGGTTATGTGTAGACGAAAATGACACAACAACAACTTTTGTTCAGTAGACTAATAGGGAATAAGGGATGTGTTACAAAAAAAATAAAAGAGGAATAAGGATGTGTTAATAATATAACTAAGTTCGGTGGTTGCTAAGTCTTTCTTTTTCTTTACGACTCCTTTTGGGCAATACGTCCACTACAAAAACGTGCTTTTTTTGTTATCTTTTATACAGCGTTTTAAGAAACTATCCTTTTAAATTACCTTATTCCATTTCAGAAAAAAATATGACATAATGCCGGCAGAAAACATTCTCAAATATAATTAAGCCACTATATATATTCACACAGGAAAAAATGATAAACAACAAAAATATAGAAGCCGAAGTGGAGTTGGCTTCTTTGTATCTCATACAAATAATATTTCGACCCATTGGTCATCATCTTCCAAAATGATCATTCACTATATAAATAAACCCAAATTATATATCGGATTACTCAAAGTTACATTTAGTCTTGGATATTCATAAGAGTTGAAACGAGAGAGATAGAGAAACACAACACAAGGCGGCTCTCAAGTGCCAAAAGACAAAGCTGAAACCTAAGCTACTCGCCCACAGCCATGAACGGGATACCCCTGCCACCAACAACAATGGTTTCAGATATAAAAAGCTTCTTTGTCTCATCCACTAAGAGACTGCATAAGCCCAAAAAGAAATAGAAAAGATTCCTACAGAGTACTTACCAGCCACCATGTCTTGAAAAGTAATCATTATCTAGAGAAATAGCAAGAGCAACGACAACAGCTCTTTCCGACAAGGTCAATGGCCGTTTCACAAGTAACTCTTCTATCTGCCATGTGTTGAAAAGCTCTCAATCAAAAATCTCTCTATTCTCCACCAAAGTAAAAAAAAATACACCGAGTTACCATTTTAGCAGGGCCACTTTTGAATGCAGCATCAGATTTTCCAAATCGGATCACATACTGCCCAGCATCTGTTAATATCTGTGTATCAAGGCTTATTGGTCATCATCATAAGTTCATAACTAAACTACGTTATCAGTTAAAGAGAAGACAAACCTCAAAGCCGAATCCTCTCCAGTCACGGTCTATTTGGGCCAACACTTCTCCATCAGCATCCTTCACTGTGAATGTCCAGTTCCAAAACCCTGGATTCTCCACCACTGCAAACTGCTGGTTCCTGCACACCAACATACTGTATATGTCACATGTTTGGTTCGAAGTTGATAAGTTTAAAAATGAAATTAGTGTTGAAGTCTACCCGAGGTATAAATCATAAATTCTTCTCCATAGATGCCATCGTCGGTGAACCACACCAATTTCCTACACACCAAGTAGCAGACACGAGAGGTGAGACGACCTAACATCGTATCACTGTTTTGTAAGTGATAACACAAGCGTACCTCTCCATCAATCTCAGCATATATTGAACTTGTGATCCACCAGAAAGGTCTACGAACCTAAAATGATGAAGATGAGAACTACTTCAGCTCAAACAAAATTGAAGACTTAATGTTCCACACAGTAGAGAATCCAAGAAACCTCACCCGGAAAAGCTCGTTACCCAAAGCATCAGTTATGGAAGCAACAAATGGTCGCCGGGTACGAAGCAGCTGCAGATGTTACAAAGATCATTCTCATTTGGACGACACATACGAAAACTACGCCTAACAAGATATGCAGTACTCAGTAGATCGTACACAACTTCTCTGAGCTAACAAAGGAATATACACACAGGTCTACTCTTATTGGTTTGAGGATAAAAGATAGACACAATGCAAGCCTTCAGAGAGTGATGAATGAAACTAATATATCAAAAACTCACTGCTCGCTGGTGACAGACGAATTAAAGTATAACAACATATTGATATTATTTGAGGTAAGGACACGAAATAAAAAATAACTACAAGTTCAGAGTGAGAATGTAACCTGCCGCGCAATTACATGACTTTGCTCCCGGATAGACCCCACAGGCTGTCAAGGAAGAGAGAAAAGAGAGGTTTGAAATTCAGAAAACTTGATTTGAACTCAAGGTCTCAGGTATCAGTAGCACGCTCAAAACTTTTGTATCACTTACCGCCTCAGGATAACAAACATCAACTACAGCATAGCGGTTTTCCTGCAGAGAGTAAACGAGTGGTATAAAAGCTAGACAGCTAAACGTTGGGAGAGAGAAGATGACAGGGATGAAATTGAAGGGAAATACATGTGTAAGAGTCACAAACATGGTAAAGTTAATTCATCAGAAACCAGAAACAGTATGACATAGTCTAATGAGGAACAAGAGAACTGGCAGAAAAAAAATATACCTGTTCGAAACCAAGAACCAGGTTTGCCCATTCAATGTCCCTTGTAATCAGCAAATTAGACCGAGCAAGCAGCGTTGCAATTTTGGCCTAACAAGAAAATCATGAAGATGAAGAATACAATGAGCTAGCTTCAATATTTTCTGTAAGCTACCCAATTAAACACAGATAAAACTTTCATATAGAAATTGATCAAAAAGCCCATACTTGGTTCCATACATCTACACAAGTGATAAAACAACATTGTTTGTGTTCAGTCTTAGACCATACTAATCTCACAGATATACATTGAGCTATAAACGCAAGTTACAAATCCAATTTATACACAAAAAAAGATTATCTCAAGCAAAAAACTTTAAAATAAAGAAAGCATTTGTATGGTATGGTAGCCAAAGGATATATAAAAGAGTAACCTCATCCAAAGTTTTAGGCTTGAGAGGACCAGACATAGACTGGCTAACAGGCGGTTGCTGCAGGATAGGCTCGTAATGAGTTTCATCAGAGTGTGCTAAAGAAGACTGCTCATAAACTGCATTCTCTCCTCTATGCTTAGTAGAAGCTTTCCCAAATCGCTTCTCCCTCTCCTTAAGCTTTTTCATATCAGAAACCCATAGCTTAGCCAAAAAGTTCCGGTCCAAGCGAGGTGGAGGAGTATCACCACCACTGCCACTGGCGTCGCTGAAGCATCGAAAAATGGAAAGCAAGACCCGTTTTTGATCAAGAAAGGTTCCTTTAGAACAACAACACAGATGACCATTTCTCAGTAACATAGATAGAGAATGCAACGTCCTGATCCCACTGCGTCCTACTCCGTCCTGTAAGATTTTCAGAGGGTTTAGCTGCAAAAAGAAATAAAAAAATCCCTAATCTACTCCTAAGATGCAAAAAGGTTAAAACTTTTCAACCCATAAACAGTTCAGTTCAAAGGTGCAGTCTTTTTTAATCTGGCGACGAAAGAAAGCTCTGATCTTTGAATCCATGATGGCATTTGATTTTGGGATGAGGAAGTGTATACCAGGTTAGAGAAGGAAGAGGAGATAGCATCGCCGCGGAGATGGGAAGTGGATCGGAGGAGAAGAGAAGAGAGAGAGCGCTTGGAGAGAAGGAAGAGCATGACGACTTCGCTTTCTTTGTTTCCCTGCCGATGTTTGCTTTTTCACAGATTTTAACTATTTTAATTAGTGGAAGCCACATTCGTCCCGTGGTTTGATTATCTCTGGGTTTAGAGTAATTAGTAGAGAAAATGATTATAAAAGATGTGCAAAAATTATCCAGCACAAATACAATGGATCAGTCTATTGTTTGTGGTTAAACTCCAACTCTTACACCAAAACCAAATTGTGTTTTGGTATTTTCTTTTAATTTTTTACTTAGAAATTCTATAAATTAATACAACAATAAATATAATAGCATTTTTTGAATCGATAAAACACTCTCTAATGAGCATTAGACTACACTCTCTAATGAGCATTAGACTTTGCTATCAGTAAAGGATAGATGAAAGTTTGGGGCAAAAATACAAACTTCCAAAACCATAACAACAATTGGAGAAAAATAAACATGATCACCATGATCAAAATTTTGTCACAATTCGGTTTCCTCAAAGATGTATCAGCGGAATGTAGAAACAAGCGTAAACTTAACTATCTCCTCCTTTGGTCTCTCAAATAACGTAGTATCATTCGAAGAAAGGGTTACAGACGGGATCGGCAAACCTCATAATGATCCTCTCCTAATCGAGCTCCTCATGAAAGACCTTTATGTAGCAGCCAAGGACATCTACACATCAACAACTTAGCTTAGGAACTTATATTTTATGTGGGTTTTAGTCTAGTGAACTAGGTTAGACGATTATTCCATTTTGATCTATCTTGTCTCTGATATTTTTGCATTCTAGACGAATCCACTTGAGCGATCCGATCTTTTATACACTTTTACGTAAATTATTAATAAATTTTCTCTTTCACTTGTTTGTGCATTTCTTATGATCTACTTTAGCATGTTTGGTGTGAGCAAACCAAATACTTCGGTTTCATCAAAAAATTACATAAACAAATTAAATTGTGTGATATGTGGTGTTTTTAATACCAATACATGTGCACTTTGAGCTCATTTTCAGTCCTAATTCGTGTTTAATTTACATCATTCTAGGTTGGGAACAGGTGAAAGAGTAAAGGAGAGAGTTTCAGGAAGTCTGATGCTGTTTCGAAGGATTCAACGTGGAACAGTCATTTAGAACAACCCAAGGGTTGCTCCCGAAGAGATCAAGCATTAGACTGCTCCCGTTCATTAAGGAAACTTCCTATTCTGGAGTTTGCCCTAGTTTCGACTTTCTCTTTCTCTTATTCTCCTATCACCAGCGCCTCTCTATAAAAGGGGGAGGCTATCGTTTTCTTAGAGGACACACGAGTTTTACAAGAAACCTAGATTACTCTTTTGGATTTTTACGCAACTTGTAAGGGAGAAGACTCCATCTCTCATTCTCACGAGAAGATTTCCCTGAACCCTTTGTCTTTTTACTTATTTTATATGCAGTATTATTCAGGAATCTTGTTTGTGTCATCCTGCTTAATGATTGAGTAGTAGGCAAAGCTTGCTTAGGGTTGTAGGGTGTTAGCCGCATGAACTGAACACAAATAAATGATCTCAACTATCTTCATTCATATTGATCTTACTGCCTGCATTGAACTGATCACTTAATGTCGGATCTATGATTTAATCCTCTAGCTAACCGTTAGGAGATAAGTCGACCTATATTGAATGAGTTTAGTATCCCTAATCAGCGAGAGTAGATATTAGGGTATTAAGTGAACTAATCAGATCTCGCATCTAAAGCTTGCTTTCGCGTCTTGTTCCAAGCGAGAGCTTAGGATTCAAGACCGACTCGCATAGGGATCAAGATCACGATAGTGAGTTGTTCCACCTGAGTGATCTGAGTTCTAGATCGCATTTCATCGCACTTGAATAGTTGTTCAGTTCTGCAAGTAACATCTGATTATTGACCCTAAGCCAGCTTCATTTAAATTGAATTCAAATTACCTAGGCATTCTTGTTACTTTTGTCGCAATTAATTCTCAAAACCCACTTGTTTCTCAGCTTGACATTGAACTCATAAGAGTAAAGAGTAAACTGGTCCTCTGGATTGAATCTCAAATATTACAATTACCACTGTTAACTTGACAGTAGCAAGGATTCATTTTTAGTGTATCAAGTTTTGGCGCCGTTGCGACGGGGACTAAGCTTTTACCTTTATTTTTCAGTTTAATATTTAGTCTGAGATATCTAACTTGCTTTACTTCTTTGTTGGAACAGATGATCCAAGTGCATGACCAGTAGACATACTCGGAGCAACGCACAAGGACCACTACATCAGCTGACTAACGAAGAACTCGCAAGATTAGAAAGACAGAACCGTCAACAGCCAAGAACAACCGACACCAACATGGGTGATCATGGCAATATGGATGACCTCACTGCTGCATTGGCACTCATTCAACAACAAATGCAGAATCAGCAACAGCAGATGCAGCAGATGCAGCAAACCATCCAGAATCAGCAACAAGCTGCACAAGAGCAAGCAGCCGAGAACGCTGCGCGAGAGGAGCGTGGTGCTCTTATTGGGGAGCGAAACCTTCCGAGGAATTTTGCTACTAACCGCTCCCCCATCAACCCTCCACCCTGTACTCGACAGGATTATGAGATCAAACCTGCACTGATTGGTCTGGTACAGAAGAGCACATTCAGTGGCCTCACTTCAGACATACCAATGGATCACATAGAGGCCTTTGAGAGGATCTGCAATTTCTCTCGCTCAAATGGAGTGCCACCGGATTACGTCAAGTGCACGCTGTTCCCATTTTCTCTTGAAGGGAAAGCTGCACGTTGGCTGCAATCTCTCCCAACCGGTTCTCTAACCTCATGGGATCAGGTTCGATCAGCATTCCTGAGCCACTTCTACACAAAGTCCAAAACCGCGGCTCTAAGGCATAGAATCTCCAACTTCAAGCAGAAATCTGATGAACCCTTTTATGAAGCTTGGGAGAGGTATAAAGAGTACCAGAGGGAATGTCCACACCACGGGTTTGATGACGATTACATATTGGAGGTGTTCTACGATGGAGTGAGCTATGAGTACCGGAACACCCTCGATTCCTCTAGTAACGGAGACTTCATGACTCAGACCACCCCTGGTGCATTCGCGTTGATTGAGAACATGGCTTCCAGTTCACTCAACAAGAACAAGGAGCATGATCGCTCCAAAAGTGTGAACAGCATAGACGATCTAGCGGCGAAGGTGGACCAACTGCTGAAGGGAAACCAGAGCCAGGTCTTCATAATGGAAGAAGCAACTCCTGAGAAGAGTGCGGGGGACAAGGCGTTTGAAGCTGAGCAGGCAGGAGACGATCAGCAGGAAGTGAGTTACGTAAATGGACAAGGGTGGCAGCTGAAGAATTATCACCCAAACCCTAACGTAAGGAACAATCCACAACTTTTCTGGCCTAAGAAGGACAAACAAGTTGATCCGGCGCAGAACAACCAGGGCCAGTATTCGGGATATCAGAAGAACTATCAACCCCGAACATATGTTCTAAGCCAACCGCAGAGCAATCAGCCTCAAATACAGAACCACCAGAACACTCAAGTTACCTCCACCCCTGTCGCTGTTCCGCAAGATGAAACTAAAACCATGCTGCAGCAACTCCTCCAAGGACAACAGCTCCAAGGGAAAGCGCTGAACCAGGTCACTACCGAGATCAATACTAGGATGAACCATATGTTCAGAGACCTGAGCACCAAATATGATAATGTCGCAAGCCATATGAGACAGATGGACATTCAGATAGCTCAGACTGCCGAGAGTGTCAAGAGACAGCAAGGTACTCTACCTGGTAAAACAGACAAAAACCCCAAGGAGTGCAATGCGGTTCAGCTAAGAAGCGGGAAGCAACTCTCCGAGCCAGAAAGAAGAAGGTTCACCGCGGCTGAGAAAGGCAAGCAGAATGAGTCAGAGCAACCACCAGCCGACCAAGCAGATGAGGGGAATACAGAGCCGGTAGTTGAAACAGCCTCGCCACGCTCAGAACAACCGGCTGAAGCAGTGCGCCCGATTCCAGAGGCTGTTCCTCCTCGCGAATACATTCCAAAAGTCCCTTACCCTGTTCCAGCGAAGGTCACTCGTAAGGACAAGGAGGAAATAAAATGCAGGAAGATGCTGGAAGATCTAACCGTCCGACTTCCCCTGATGGATGCGATTCAGATGATGCCCTCCATGCGTAGCTTTATGAAGGGGTTGATCTCAGGGAAAATATCAGACGAGAGCGAGTTCATGACAGTTTCCAAGGAGTGCAGCGCAGTGCTTCAGAACAGGCAAATAAAAAAACGAGGAGATCCCGGCAAATTTGTCCTCTCTATCCAGATTGGGAAGACAGTTTTTGCCTGCTCCTTGGTGGATCTTGGGTCTAGCGTGAATCTCATGCCCTACTCTGTCGCTTTACGACTCGGATACACGCACTTCAAACCAACTAAGATGTCCTTGGTTTTCGCAGACAGATCAGTCAAATCTCCTGTTGGTATTCTAGAGGATCTCCAAGTGAAAGTAGGGAACACCACTGTTCCAGCAGACTTCGTTGTTCTGGAATTCGAAGAAGAGTCTAAAGACCCCCTCATCTTGGGAAGACCATTCTTATGTACTGTCGGAGCTATCATTGATGTGCGACAGGGAAAGATTGATCTGAATCTTGGGACATAGTTATGCAATTCGAAATGGATGAGTTGCTAAAGAAGCCAATGTTGGATGGACAAACCTTTGAGGTCAATGAAGGGGTTGATCCGCTCCAACCACAAGAAGGAATGATCGAGGAGATTCTTACCGAAGACCCACTGGAACTTGCACTGGTACGTGCTGAAGCCGAGCAGAGTATGGTGAACATTGATGCTGATGGATATGCCAAGATGCTTGACTCCGCAAGGAGTATGGGGAGAATGGTAGCAAGTCTAAGTCTGGGGGAGGATATCAACAGGTGCGAGACCACTCCATCTGGAGCGACCCCTAAACCGGACCAACCAGAGGATCCCTGGAGCGAGCTCAAGGCTCCCAAAGTTGAGCTAAAACCCCTTCCCAAAGGGCTCAGGTACGCTTTCTTAGGTCCGAATTCCACATATCCTGTCATTGTGAATGCTGAGCTGAATAATGTGGAAACTGCATTGCTTTTATGCGAGCTTAGAAAATATCGTAAGGCATTAGGATATTCGCTAGCTGACATCCCTGGTATTTCGCCTGATTTATGCATGCATAGAATCCACTTGGAAGATGAATCAATGACTTCTGTCGAACATCAGAGGAGGTTAAACCCGAATCTAAAAGATGTCGTTAAGAAAGAGATAATGAAACTTCTTGAAGCAGGTGTGATCTATGCGATTTCTGATAGTAAATGGGTCAGTCCTGTTCATGTTGTACCTAAGAAAGGTGGGATCACTGTTATCACAAATGAAAAGAATGAATTGATCCCTACTAGGACGGTGACAGGACATCGCATGTGCATAGATTTCAGGAAATTAAATGCAGCAACTAGAAAGGATCACTTCCCACTCCCTTTTATTGATCAAATGCTTGAAGATTGGCTAACCACCCATATTACTGCTTTTTAGATGGTTATTCAGGTTTCTTTCAGATTCCCATCCATCCAGACGATCAGGAGAAAACGACGTTCACATGCCCCTACGGAACGTACGCTTACAGGAGAATGCCATTCGGCTTGTGCAATGCGCCAGCAACATTCCAGCGCTGCATGATGTCGATCTTTACTGACCTGATTGAAGACATTATGGAAGTTTTCATGGACGATTTCAGCGTCTATGGAAGCTCCTTTAATGTCTGTTTGTCAAACTTGTGCAGGGTTCTTAAAAGATGTGAGGAGAAACACCTCGTACTCAACTGGGAGAAATGCCACTTCATGGTCACAGACGGGATTGTTCTAGGGCACAAGATCTCCGAGAAAGGAATTGAGGTGGATAAGGCAAAGATCGAAGTGATGATGAGTTTGCAACCACCAACAAACGTGAAGGCCATCAGGAGTTTCTTGGGTCACGCTGGGTTTTACCGACGGTTTATCCAGGATTTCTCAAGGATAGCAAGACCACTCACCAGACTGCTCTGTAAGGAGATCAAGTTCGATTTCGACAGTGAGTGTCTAGCTGCTTTCCACACCATCAAGGGAGCTCTAGTCAGTGCACCTGTTGTGCAACCACCAGACTGGGACCTACCCTTTGAAATCATGACTGATGCAAGTGATTTTGCAGTTGGAGCAGTACTTGGGCAGCGTAAGGACAAGAAACTTCATGTGATCTATTACGCTAGCAAAACTATGGATGAAGCTCAGTGCAGATACGCTACAACTGAGAAAGAGCTTCTGGCTATTGTTTTTGCTTTCGAAAAATTTAGGTCCTACCTAGTGGGATCTAAAGTGATTGTGCACACAGACCATGCTGCTCTTAAGTACCTGCTCACAAAGAAAGATGCGAAACCGAGGTTGTTAAGGTGGATTCTTCTTCTCCAAGAATTTGATCTAGAGATAAAAGATAAGAGAGGTGTCGAGAATGGGGTCGCTGACCATCTGTCCAGAATGAAGATTGAGGACGACACAACTCTTGATGAGGAACACCCAGTTGAACACGTCAACGCGATTGGTCTGTGTTACGCGGAACAATCTCTAAGAACCATGTCAGACTGTTCCAGCATCGCGGAACAACCTCCGAGGAAAGCGCCCGATTGTTCTCACATCTCGAAACATCATGTCGCCTTGATCCAAAAGCAATATCCTCACCTCCCATGGTTTGCTGAGATTGCTAACTTTCTAGCTGCTGAAAAGCCACCACTTAAGTTCACAGGAAACGACAAGAAAATTCCTGAGAGAGGCAAGGCGTTATGTTTGGGATGAACCGTTCTTGTACAGACAAGGCAAGGATGGTTTGTTCAGAAGGTGTGTTCCAGAGGCAGATATTCCAGGAATTCTGCACCACTGCCATGGTTCATCTTACGCAGGTCATTTCGCTGCATTCAAAACGGTTTCTAAAGTCCTCCAAGCAGGGTTCTGGTGGCCGACTATGTTCAGGGATGCTCAAGCCTACGTAGCCAGGTGCGATGCATGCCAGCGACTTGGGAACATCAGCAAGAGGAATGAGATGCCTCAGAATTACATTCTAGAGGTTGAGGTATTCGACTGTTGGGGAGTCGATTTCATGGGACCATTCCCTGCGTCCTTCAAGAACGAGTACATCCTTGTCGCCGTTGACTACGTCTCTAAGTGGGTAGAAGCAGTGGCAAGCCCTACGAACGATGCAAAAGTGGCGACTAAGATGTTCAGCTCAATCATATTCCCAAGGTTCGGAGTGCCTAGGGTCGTAATCAGCGATGGTGGAACACACTTCATCAACAAGGCATTTCAGGGCCTTTTAAAAAAGAATGGAGTGAACCACAAGGTGGCAACTGCTTACCATCCACAGACGAGCGGACAGGTTGAGGTGTCAAACAGGGAGATCAAAAGCATCCTGCAGAAAACTGTCAACACATCGCGAAAGGACTGGTCGCTTAAGCTGGACGATGCGCTATGGGCCTACAGAACAGCCTACAAGACGCCGCTAGGAACGACTCCATACCACCTGGTGTATGGTAAAGCATGTCACCTACCCGTCGAGCTTGAATACAAGGCTGCATGGGCAGTCAAGCTACTGAATTTCGACATCAAGCCAGCAACCGAGAGACGCATGATCCAGATTCATGAACTGGAGGAGATAAGGCACCTCGCCTATGAAAGCTCCAAAATCTACAAAGAGAAAACCAAGGCCTACCATGACAAGAGGATCATCGCCAGACAATTCGAACCAAACGATAAGGTCTTGCTTTTCAATTCGAGGCTGAGATTATTCCCAGGGAAGTTGAAGTCTAGATGGTCCGGGCCTTTCACTGTTAAGGAAGTTCGACCCTACGGAGCAGTTGTGTTATTAGACAAAAAGGGGACGAGTTTGTAGTGAATGGACAGCGCGTCAAGCACTACCTTGCTGACTCCACTATCACAGAGGGAGAAGAAATTCCCCTAAGCGAGCCCCCATCTGCCTGATCAATTGGTCCAAGTCGAGCTAATGACTTTAAACAAGCGCTTGGTGGGAGGCAACCCACTGGTCAGTACATACATTGTCTACATAGTCTGTTCTTTTCCTTTTCTAATTTATTTTGCAGAAAAAGAAAATCGGACTCTTCACTCAGAACAACCAACGGACTGTTCTTCTGTTAGAACAACCCATCGACTGTTCCAGGTAAGTGTTCCGAACAAAAAAAAAAAATAAAAAAAAAAGGAATAATTTCGGGAACAGTTAGGGTTTTGCCTATTTAAGGCTTCACCCTTCACTTTCCCTTTCAGTCCGCCGTACACTGATCCCCCACTTGCGATTCTCTCCAAACAAACCACCAAATCTTTGATTCTCAACCGTTTTAAGTGGTTTTGCTTCTCATTCGTTTGGAATCTCGAGTTCTCTCTGTTTTTGCAGATCACTTTACCAGTTTCCACAGATGGCAAGAACTAAGCAATCCGCCAAGCGAACGAGAGCCACGTGCAGCACGCCACCCCCGCAAGTGCAGCAACAAACGTCCGCCTCCTACCCATGGCCCCGCGAGCAAGAGGGTGAACTGATTGATCTCGACAGCCCATTGCTCCTGGACTTCAATTGCGAGGGGTGGGATAAGGGGACAGCAGCTCGTTACAACGCCCTCCTCCGAGTTGACATGCTACCCACTCGTTTCTGCCACACAGAAACTTTGGCTGATCTTGGGATCGACGAGGATGTATTCGAAACGCTGCACGCCATCGGGATTGCTCCTCTGTGCTACACAACGCACGAGCTCTATCCAGACCTTGTTCGCCAGATGCTCGCCACGGCCACGATCACCTACGAGGATTCCGACGCACCCTCCTACGCCAACTGCTCGTTCTCTTTCATGGCGGATGGAGAGTACTGTCGCTTGTCCCTCGACAAGCTCAATGAAATCTATGAGATGGCCGCTGAACCGAAGGGGGTAGCGGTGGCGAAAAAGTTCTCTCCCTCTAACGCCTTTTGGGACTGCATTGCAAATGGAAACTTCACAGCAGGGAAGGTCTACCAGTCGCAGATTCGGAACCCCGCGCTTCGTGTCATCGCGAAGATCATCTCAAACCTCCTGTTCGCCAAGGATCTGACATCGAAGGTCACCAACGGGGAGCTGCAAACCCTGTACACTGGTATTGAGGATGAAATTCGCGCCTCTGGTTCCGAAATTCCCATTCAAAGGGTTAAGACGAATCCCAGATTCAACTTCATCACCATGATATGCGAGCGGCGACAGTGCCTTATGCACGGCTCGAAGAAGAAAGACAGGAGCGGCAGCCTGCTCACACCGCTTTTCAAGCATTTTGACATTGATCTCACCAAATACAGTGTCAACAAGGAGGTCTAGTACCTCGACATTAGGTACCTAATGGCGTGCCACATCATGCGAGATGAAGAGACCTACAGCTTTTACGATAAAGCCGGAACTCAGCTATTCACCAAACTGCCTCACCCCAAGATCACCAGGTTCAGCGTGTTTGAGAACATACGGTTTCTTCCTCCCCCCGAGCTCCTTTGCACTGATCCACGTGCTGCGGTCCCTGACGAAGACATGGATGATGTTGAGGACATCACCCCTGAAGCCGACCCATCGTACGACCTAGGAGAGCTCGCCGATGTGACCGATGATCAAGCTTACAGACGCTGGATGGTGGACTCGCAGCGAAAGAACAACAGCCTCATGCGGAGAATACTCCACCTCGTCACTGGGGGATGCATTGGAGGGAGCGCCCAGCGCCAGTCTACGACAGATCGACCACCAAGATCCCACCGACCAGGCAAGGAGCCCATGGGAACTGGCCCTTTTTCAGAAGAGGTTCATCGCTCGCGCAACAGGCGATCCTTTGACCCAGCCGAGAGCGGCGAGTCCGACTGAGTCCGCAAGGACTATCCTCTATCCATTGTTCTATCCATCTGAACTTTTTATTTTTATTTTGTTTTATGCTGTGTTGCTTTTTGGCTGACCTCAGCTTCATTTCCACCAGGGATGGTGTCGATTAAGTCTGGGGAAAGCACTGGGTGCTGAAACTCTATTTCTTTGTTTCTTTGTTTTTGAGTCAGTCCTTGCGTCATTTTGATGTTTTATCGAGTCAGTTTAGGATCGAGTCAGTTAAAACTCTTGTGGGAATTAGGACCTTGTGATATATTCTTTTAACCACCTCGTGCTCTAACATTCTTATCCAGTGACCTTAGCAGTGATGAAAGAGCCCATACTTGGACCTGGAACACCCTTTGACTCATCTCATTTGACTCTCCAGAAGCTCTCATCCGATCAGGTTACACTGGGTAGACTCAACTCCACCCAACTTGAACCTAATCTTGACTGAAATTCTTCTTGTTATGGGCACTAGATCAGGGAAACGAGACCAACGCTCAGGGCTTCTTACTCTTTTTACCAATCTTGCTGATCCTGAGCGGCTAGCTCATTTTTAGCTAGTTCCAACCTTCTACCTAAACTTTTATTTTCACCCTCATGCACTCTGTTTTTCAATGTCATATGTGCAGATATGTGCAAAAGGGCCGGAGAGGATAGGATTGACACAGCCCCTTACTCGTTGACGCCTGACACTCAGAGAGAAGAACAAGCAGATTAATAACAGTCGACAAGATCAATCCTTAAAGAAAGGAACAGTCGAAGGCGCATGGAACAATGGCACCCCGTGAGAAACAGAGGATAGACCCCCAGCGGCTGCAAAACATTCGTCCCGATACCTCCCTCCATCTCCACTTAAAAAAAAAAAAAAAAAAAAAAAACCGAATGCTTTAATTTATTTATGATGGAGAGGGTAGATTCGAGATGCATGCTGCTGGAAAAGGGTGAGCAAGAAGTGGGCACAGATTTTGGAGGAATAAAAAGAAGTCAAGAGCTGGAGAACAGTGGCACGATTGATCCACATTGTAGAACAATCTAATCCGTGAGGCAGAGATGAGTAAGGGTTGTGGGCTTCAACAGATCCGTCCTCTCTTGCTATTTTGCGCGATATCCTGCATGCACTCAAACACGGTAACCCCTAAACACTCTCAGCTCCACCGTAAAACAGCCTATTCCTTATCAACCCGTCTACCCTGAATAGTGCTTGTAATGAGAAGCTCACGCTGTTCTTAAATGATTCTTAAAGGAGTTTTGTCTCGATAGTGCAACCTTTTCAGGTATGAGATACAGAGTACGGAGCTGATCTTCGAACAGCAATCGTGGGGTGTTCTGGTAAGGGTGTGCGATCTGATTCTACAGCTTGTATGGTTCAGAGATGTGTGGTAAGAGCATGGTTATTCAGACAAAGCGAGTTCCCGCTCCTTCAAACCTTTCTCCCTGCTCTTGAGGCTTGGTCTTGTTCGAGGACAAACAAGGATCTAAGTCTGGGGGAATTGATATGTGGTGTTTTTAATACCAATACATGTGCACTTTGAGCTCATTTTCAGTCCTAATTCGTGTTTAATTTACATCATTCTAGGTTGGGAACAGGTGAAAGAGTAAAGGAGAGAGTTTCAGGAAGTCTGATGCTGTTTCGAAGGATTCAACGTGGAACAGTCATTTAGAACAACCCAAGGGTTGCTCCCGAAGAGATCAAGCATTAGACTGCTCCCGTTCATTAAGGAAACTTCCTATTCTGGAGTTTGCCCTAGTTTCGACTTTCTCTTTCTCTTATTCTCCTATCACCAGCGCCTCTCTATAAAAGGGGGAGGCTATCGTTTTCTTAGAGGACACACGAGTTTTACAAGAAACCTAGATTACTCTTTTGGATTTTTACGCAACTTGTAAGGGAGAAGGCTCCATCTCTCATTCTCACGAGAAGATTTCCCTGAACCCTTTGTCTTTTTACTTATTTTATATGCAGTATTATTCAGGAATCTTGTCTGTGTCATCCTGCTTAATGATTGAGTAGTAGGCAAAGCTTGCTTAGGGTTGTAGGGTGTTAGCCGCATGAACTGAACACAAATAAGTGATCTCAACTATCTTCATTCATATTGATCTTACTGCCTGCATTGAACTGATCACTTAATGTCGGATCTATGATTTAATCCTCTAGCTAACCGTTAGGAGATAAGTCGACCTATATTGAATGAGCTTAGTATCCCTAATCAGCGAGAGTAGATATTAGGGTATTAAGTGAACTAATCAGATCTCGCATCTAAAGCTTGCTTTCGCGTCTTGTTCCAAGCGAGAGCTTAGGATTCAAGACCGACTCGCATAGGGATCAAGATCACGATAGTGAGTTGTTCCAGCTGAGTGATCTGAGTTCTAGATCGCATTTCATCGCACTTGAATAGTTGTTCAGTTCTGCAAGTAACATCCGATTATTGACCCTAAGCCAGCTTCATTTAAATTGAATTCAAATTACCTAGGCATTCTTGTTACTTTTGTCGCAATTAATTCTCAAAACCCACTTGTTTCTCAGCTTGACATTGAACTCATAAGAGTAAAGAGTAAACTGGTCATCTGGATTGAATCTCAAATATTACAATTACCACTGTTAACTTGACAGTAGCAAGGATTCATTTTTAGTGTATCATTGTGCAAGTTTCAACTCACACAATCACTACAGTTTTCAAATATAGTTTAGATTTCAGCTTAAGTTTGCAATTTTCATATTTTATATAGTTTCGATTTCAACTTTAACCTAGAACTAGAGATTGATCCGCGCACCTACGCGGATATTGGTTCTTAAATTTTTATACATTGATATTTGTTTTTCATTATTAGTATTATATATTTTAAATAAGTTGTAATATAACTAATTGTATTCAAAATACCTGGACTAAATCGAATAATATGGTTATTTTTGGTACACATATCCGAATCCGTTTCAAATACATTTGTTATTTACATATTTTTAGGTTCCTATACATCAAAACTGAACTCATCCAGACCCAGAATGACCCAACTTAAAACCCACACATAAATTTATAATATTCAAACGAGACCTAAATTTTTCTTAAAAAAAATAATACCCGAAAAGAACAACATGTACCTAAATGTATAGCCAATGTTCATGTCTGATTGATTTTATAAACTAATAAAAAAATTATTTCTATGTGTTTGGCTAAATTAAGTGAAATAGAAAAAAATTATTTAGTAAAATAATTATATAGAGTGAAAAATAAGTGAAAATCAATGTAATACATTTTTATTATTTTATTCACAAAACATGTCTTTGAATTATGTTTTTGGTACGTAATTTTCCACCGACTGAAATTAAAATAAAATAAAATAAAACAAACTAAACCGAAAATTTAACCATATGCAAAATTCAGTTATTTTACATTTTTGATTTTATAATTTGAACAAAATTAATGTTCATTAACTAATAAATAAAATCTGCATTATTATTATGGTAATATAACTAATGATGTGATGTATTGTTAAGGTAATATAATTAATAAAATTGTTAAACTGAGTGACTATATTTTTTTTTATATTGCTATTGATGTTTCCAAATAGTTTTCATTTATACTGGTATCTATGTTTCTAAACAATTCTCATTTATAGTATTATTCATATTTTTAAACAGTACCAAAAAAATACTTCAGTTTTAATAATATAGATTTTCGGATACGATATAGTTTGGATTCGTTTGGATTTCACGTCTACAGCTTTCAAATTTTATATGGTTTCCTTTATTTACTTATTATAACTCTACAGGAAAATAAACAAATAAAAACATAAAAAGAAAGCTCAACAATAATATTAAGTGTTGTTAGCTTCGGTTGAACAAAAAAAAAAGTGTTGTTAACTTCGAAAACCCACAATGGAAACCTTTTAAAACTGATACCAAAAAGGAAAAAGGAAAAGAAAAAAAGGAAACCTTTTAAAACTTTCCTATACGAGAAAAAAAAAAAGAAATCTGAGATACTTTTTTTTTTGAAAAAAACAAATTAGATACTTCGCATATATATATATATATTTGTTATAACCTCATAAATGTTACATATTTTCAGATAACACACACGTAAACTATAAAAAATTTGGCTGCTTAGATAACGTGTTTGATGATATGATTTGTTCCTCAAGATGGCGAAAAGCTTCCAAGTGGTAAGAATATTGGTTTCGTTCCCTTGCACAATAAATTTTTTAATTGATTGTTCAAAGAACTAAATAAATCTTGTCTCACTTGCAGCAAACTCCTTATCCAGACTCTGTTGTGTTCTATCGACGCACATCAAAGGCGAAAAGAGTGCATGGTTAGACACGCACAGTCAGATATTAATCAGCTACTTCTCAGCAATCGCGTTCAAGAAACAATCTCTAAGGTAACTGATATTTTCTCTGTAGATTCTTGCGTAATTGATCCAAATTAAATATATTGATCAATGTTTCACTAATTTTATTCGGGTTTGTGAATTGAAATCCCAGAGGAAGCATATCTGTGAAGACAAGACAAGGTTAGCGGCCTACGCTCAGGTCCAATACTTCTGCTCATTCATCTTGCAGAATTTTTCTGATTTAAAACATCAAAGGTAAGCTGATATTCTTGAGAACTTGCGAGACACGTAAAATAAAATATCTATAGTGTTTCATAAACCCTAATTAATTCCTTGTGTTTCTTTCAGCGATGTTCATCTCTTACCGGAAGAAAGTAAAGAAGCAATCGCTGGACTTTTATTTGCCGCATCAAGAATCAGGGAGCTGAGGGAGCTTAAATTCATAAGGAGCTTGTTCTTGGAGAGATTTGGGCTTCAGTTTGACAGAGACAGTGTAAACTTGCGTCCAGGGAACCTCGTTAGTTCGGAGATGATAAAGATTTTCGTCAAGAAGATGCCGCAAGATGCAATGAGTCCAGAGACTATAGTGGAAACCAACATCGCTGCTTATGTTGAATCAGTAACTGAAGATTCAGTTTCAACTGATAATCTTGGCTTCAGAGATTCTGATGCGGTGAAGATAAGAGATATTCAAAACATGGATTGGGAGAAAGAATATGAAGGAGAGTTCAAAGTTTCTGTATGTAAATCTTGTAGAGTCTCAAGGAAGAGATCGATCATTGTTCATGAGATAAGAGTTTGATTGTTGTTTAGAGGGTTTTCATTCATACCTCGAGATATGACCCTTCGACAGTTGATGTATAGGTTATTGCGTGTCATTGTTTTTTTTTTTTTGAAACACAAACTTTCATTAAAAGAAATCAGACCCCATTGTCCAGATTAGGGAATACAAGACATACATTATACAAAGCCTGTTTTGCCAAGGCATCAGCAACTTTGTTTTTTGATCTAGGGAACCATTCATAGGAAATAGATAGAAAAGATGAAGCGAGGAGCAGGATGTCTGAGACAACTCCATAGATCTCCGGGGTTGGGGATTTTGAAATCAGCGCTTTAACAAGCTGCTGCGAGTCCATTTGGCAGTGAAGCTGTAGGATTCCCTGTGCTCTGCAGTGCGCCATTGCTTCTCGGAGTGCTGGTCTCTGAATCCATGTGAACTACATGGGACGGCTATTTCCGAGTACTGTGTGCATGACTATCTGCCTTTTTTATTCTAAAGAGTTCATATATATATATATTGTAAATGGCGATGTTTCTCCCAAGCAAAGAGTTTCCGTTCATTCAAGTTGCTAACAGAAGTTCTAATACATATGCTTTCAACCTTGTATTCGAGCCTACAAAATCACATACCGTTTGTGCATTGTTCTTGGGTTTCTTAAGTAGTTGACTGCCTTCCCCTTCTATATATAAATATAACGAGCATTTTCTCTGCATATCCGGTGGACCAGCAATTGACTTGAATATAATCAAACGAGCTTCAAAAAGTAGTCATCACTAATATCTAATTTCTTATGAAATTTTATTTAGTAATGAAGCCATCAATTTCAATAACTCCATGTAAACTTGAATGCCTAAACTGTAGTGTCCAAGTAGAGGATTGGTCGATATATATTCCCCATATATAATATGTACATTAAGCATCAAGATTTCAAACGTGACGAGAAAGGTCGGAAGGGATCTATACGAAGCGTTGTATGTCTTAAAGAGAATGGGGGGGAAGCAAGTGTACAGAAAAAAAAAGAGAAGTGGATCGGTCCCTCAAAAATCGAAGTTGGAAACGTGTTTCAGTACAAAACTGAATTTTGTTCTGTCGGGCTTCATTCAAGACCATGTGCGGATTGACTATATGAAAGTCTTTTTTTTTTGTGGTCAAACTGAAATTTTATAGATTCTTACTCTCCACGAATGGAGAAAGTGTTCATGAAACATGAAAACAAAGCCACATAGGCTAAACAAACATTTAATACAAAGAAGCAAATACAACATAGAAGGATAATGACATACAAAACGCTTAAACAACTAATGACGTCGAGAAGTCCTCTAATCTCAACGACCATCGAGTTGTAAAGTGAGACGACGCCTTAGAAATTAGAGACCACAATCAGTGATATAATTCCCAAGATTGAAGCAGCAACAAATGCACAATTAACAATCTTTAACATGACTATAAAGTTTTTGATTAGAACTTCAGTGTTAGAAGTATCTCTAAACTACAACATTACACTCCCTGCAACAAAACCACATAAAGTAGATGATGAAATTGGGAGAGGAACAAACTCCATAACAGAGGAAACCGAACAATGAATGGATATGTGATGCATCAATCCATTAAGCTGCCACAACTGAAAGGACTTGAGTACCACAAAGATGGAACTGCCTACTGCCTACTATATGAAAGTCTAAGATGTTAAGTTGGCGACAAGCAATGTGCATTGGCTGGATATAATTACGGACCTGCGTTGGTTAGTTGTGCAATAAGATTTGAGTCTTGTTTTTTATTCATTCATATGCCAAATATCCATTCAATGAAAAGAGCCAGTCACTAAGTACATAAACACGAACAATACATTAATGGGTTTTACAAAGTAGATAAAACGGTGAAGCAAATCCATACGATAATTAATTACTTTCCGGGGACAAAGTTGGTAGCGTAAGACCAGGCGTTGTTAGCCACAGGATCCGCCAAATGATCAAACAAGTTCTCGATGGGGCCTTTACCAGTAACAATGGCTTGAACAAAGAATCCAAACATCGAGAACATGGCAAGACGCCCGTTCTTGAGCTCCTTCACCTTCAACTCAGCGAAGGCCTCTGGGTCCTCTGCCAGATTCAACGGGTCGAACGCACCTCCAGGGTAAAGCGGGTCAAGACCTTCACCGAGAGGACCACCTCCGATTCTGTACCCTTCGATGAGGCCCATGAGCACAACTTGACAAGCCCATATGGCTAAGATGCTTTGCGCGTGGATCAAGTTAGGGTTTCCGAGGTAATCGAGGCCTCCTTCTGAGAAGATCTGGGATCCTGCCTTGAACCACACGGCTTCTCCGAATTTGACTCCGTTCTTGGAGAGAATCTCGGGGAATGTGCAGCCTAGAGCTCCCAGCATTGCCCATCTGCTGTGGATTACTTCGAGCTCACGGTTCTTAGCGAATGTCTCCGGGTCAGCGGAGAGCCCGGCGGTGTCCCAGCCGTAGTCTCCGGGGTATTCTCCGGTTAGGTAGGATGGTGTGTTCTCGGAGAACGGTCCCAAGTACTTGGGACGGTCTGGTCCGTACCTGTTACAATAATCATATTGTTAGTTGTTCAGACAGAGTTAATGATTAATTAAGTTAATTAAAGTAGAGGAGATTAGAGTTGGTACCAGATGCTTTGAGGAGTGGACTTGACGGTGCGGCGCATGGTCACGCGGCCGCCGCCGGAGACACCGACCTTGCGGAGGAGATCGTTGGAGGGCTTGAGGGCCGTTTGGCCAGCGAAGGAGGATTGCTGGATTGCTGACGTGGCCATTTCTTATCCAAGTCTTAGCTAGAAGGATTGAAGAGTTGAGTGTGAGTTGAGAAAGGAGTGAAACCAAATGGGTTTTATAACAGAGAAGGGATGATCAGATGTACACGTCAGCGACATCTGATTGGTTAAAAAGAGTTGGATTTAGATTCGCTTGGTCCTTGGAGGAGAATGTAGAGGTTCTGGTGATACCACCTGGCAGTGGAAGATCTTCTGGCTCAGTGAGAAGATATTGTTTCACAGATTTTATTGGATTGATTTTTTTGGCTGTTCTTTCTTGATATTTTGGATTTCATTTATTTTACCTTTATCTTATTCTGTATCATAATTAGAACTTGACTGGTTTATAATTCCAGAGTGTAAGTCCCAAATTATATGCATAGTAGTGAAAAACGACATGATCACTATGGACTAACTTTTGCATCCTTGTATTTACTTCCAATTTAAAAATATACTTAAAATAATTATAGATACTTTATACAATTATAATGCAAAGGTGGAAATATGAGTTTAAATGTAAAGAAAACTTGTTAAGTGAAAAACAAATTCACACAATAGAATCATTTGGTTTTGAAAAACTGAAACAGTTCAAGGATATCTTTTGGTTTGGTTCGAATTGGTTTATAGATAATCTATAGACCGAACATGGTTTCTCTTCTGTGGTTGGACTGATTTTAACGTACTTGGCGTTTAAAAGAAAAACATTGTTACAAAACCTGAGAGTCCAAATTCCAATATGAACTCATAAAACAGAAATACAGAACCATCAGAGGTGCAACGCAAATCATCCTAAATCAATGGCATCCCTTCAACATCAATTACACCGTCATTTTTCCGTGAAAAAAAAAGACAATTCAATTACGCCATCGGAGATGAAAGATCTTCTGCTTCGATACCTTCTTCTTCTACACAACCCAGCATGATTGCAGTTAGCATTAGTTTACCCGCCTCGGCGAAATCTTTGTGGCTCATCAACAAGTCCTCTACAGAAGAAGTTTTATCCTCAGGGTTCTCTCGTCTCAGGGGAAGGACTTGTGCAAAGTCCCCATCAAACGCGTTGACTCGGTTTGGTCCGTAACACCTCTTCGAAGCCTGGAAAAGCGCTGTGTTCTTTAGATTCTGTAATGTTTCCTTGTCGCTCCAGCCTTCGTTAGCAGAGGCTTGATGAAGCCTGTCCCAGTCTTCTTGATCCGCAGCGTTTCTCCAGCATTCTTCCAAGAGACTCCTGTGCTTCTCACGGAATGAACAGCTCGTCCATGCAAACACCTCGAAAGCCTTTATAGCTGTCCATCGGCCCTGGATGCTTAAACAAATTTCAATGAGCTCCTCTGGTCGGAACAGTCGGTTTCTGGTTTGTTCATCGCTTGGAAGAGCTTTTGTTAATTCTTCCTGCATAAATGTACGGCTTAACTAGTTAATAGAGAAAATACCACAGCTAATTATAAGTATCTGAAAAGATCTCTTAACCTGCAGCTTCAGTAATTTGAGGTCAGCTTCAATGCGCTTCACAATCGATTTTGAATCAGCATCCTTATCTGAAACGTGATATTCATCATAAAAAAGTAAGAACAAAAGTATGTTAATAACACCAAGGAAAATAAACTATTATACCTGCCACATAGGCTATCTTTGAAAGGTTCAGGAACCGCTTGCGGTCTGCAAATGTTGGTTGTACATCTTCAGATTCTGACACCGTTCTTTCATTAGTAGCTGTCATAGACTCTTCATCTTGTGCTAGAGCCAGTGAGTGAAGAGTTTCAGAGGCAGATGAGAATTGATGAAGAAACACTTGATGAAGCCACAGCAGATCAGAGTGGCGTTTCAGAAATATCAATAGCTCGTCTTGGAATTCTTCCCCAAGCCTTAGAAGCTTAGAGAACTGTTTCATATCATAAAGTTGCTGAAACACGAAGTAACTGAAGCCTCCTTGTGGTCCCACACCTTCGTGCTGCACAGGAAAATCAAGGGTATTAACTAGGCAGGAACACGGAAACGAAGCAAGACAACTAAGATAAAGAAATAGATGATTAACTAAACAAAAGTAAAGTCAAAGATGTCCGAATGATGCAACAAGAAACAACACAGTACAACAACTAGTGAAACTCGAGGAACATGAAAAAAGAAGCCTGAGTTCAATCATACCATTAAGTTTCTGAGCAGACCAGTATCATTGAGATCATAGCATATCCTCCACATAATTTTATAGCCTGCATGTCGCTTTGCAATAGAAAGCAAATCTGAACAACGGCTTTTGAAGATGTCTTCATCTGTCATTTCAGCTCTTTCATTGACGTTCTACAGATACAAAACCAGTTCATAATGTAATTAACTGAAAAAATAATATGCAGTGCAGTGCATGAGAAGAACAATGCTAACCTGGAAATCTGCTTCCATTAACTCTTTGGCCTGTTCATAAAGACAGTCGAAAATGGTATCCCGTCGTGTCCAGTACTCATCAAGCAAAGCTTTGTCTTCTTCTTCTCGCTCCAATTTAGCAGTGGCAGAACCAGCACAAGCCTCTAGCAAAACTTCAGTAAGCACTTCGAGATGCATGTATATCTCGGATTTAGCAGAGATATCAATCCTAGATCCCTCAGTTAACAGATGACGCATAAAGGAAGCAATGCACCACAGCCCATTACACACGACAGGCTGAGAGTGCCAAGGTATTAAACCTTCAAGTGGCGGATACCACATCTGATGCTCATTTTTGTAATCCAAGGCAGCCCGAAGAATTGTAACACATGCGTTTGAGAGTTCGCAGGCTCTCTGCACTTGAACTCCCAGTGGTTGTTCAGCTCTGATTATGCATTCTAGCTGCCTGTTCAGGCAATAGAATACTTCCTCAATTTCAGATACCTTGCTGTAGAAAACTTCAGCATTATCTCTGTCCATCAACAGAACTGTATTTCTCCGGGCTCTCTCCCCTACAAACTGAATAAGATCCCAAAGGGCACATGAAACCTGGTCCTCTGAGACAGCATGCGGCGAGCCAAATCTGCCTGAGCGGCTCTGGTTAATCAAGTTTTGCAGTTCCCGGAGTTGAATCATTGCAGCAAGTTTTTCACCATTTTCCAAAATTATTTGCAAAGAATGCCCTGTCATAAAAGAGATGCATTAGCACAGCAGTCATGCCAGCCAGAATATTCTAACACCTCCGGAGTATGCATTAAACATGAACAACCCATCTGATACTGGGGAACAAATTACTTCTAACGTAGAGATATATATTCGAGCATTAAACTAAAATAGATGAAACAGAATCATGCTACAGTAGTTTAAAAAAAAAACAGTCAGAGATCAAAGTAGGTACTCTGTTTAGAACACAACTCCTCATGGCATTTGGAAACGGCAAGAAAGTGTAGAAATTTCTCATGTTTCTGTTGTTTCTCCAGCAATTGTGTAGATACAACAGTCATAGCTACAATCTCAGCCCCTCTAGTTGTTGTCCAATGCTTAGCTAATGTGTCAACTATAGATTTGCTTTTGCGAGCAAAAACATTGGTCTCTCCATCTCTATCAAATGCACCTGATTGACTAAGCTTCCCCAAGGAACCATCAGCTCTCCCAGATAACAGAAAATCCTCAAAGAGCTGACCAAGCAAAGCTTCCGACTCTTCATCACGGGCTGTTTGACGAAAAACTCCCATTTTAGCATTAACTTTGTCTTCACTATTTTGTAAATCCGAATCATCCAATCTAGCAGTTCTATCAATATTATATAAGCTCCTTGTCTCATCTCGTGATCTCTCATTTGAGCTCTCTTTGCGAGACAAACTTCTCTCTGGAGGTTGAACTCCACCAAGTACGACAGCTTTCTCCGGTATAGCCCACACTCCAGCTTTCTCAGTTAGCACAGTCCATGCACCACATTCATGTTCGTCAGTTGAGGAGAGAACGGAAGCATCCAAGACCTTGCCAGCATCATAAGGTAAATCAAACTTATACAGCCGGGTGGAGTTACCATGACAGTAGCAGACTGTAGCTGTTCCATCACCTGAAAGAATCATAGCTGACCCTTTAGGTCTACCACCAACTCTGAGTTTCATAGAGAGCAAGAAGTCTTTATCCTCCACTCTTGCTTTCGGAATAATGACTTGGACAGGAGCCTGTTTCTCAAGAACCCTCTCCTCTCTGCCATCTGCCAATCTCGTCTCAGACTTTTGTTGCAAGGTTAAAAGCGAATACTGCGTATAGCTTGAACTGTTGGCTCGGTCCATGCAGATAGTAGCAACAAGAACAGTAATCACTTTACCCTGATCATCCACCTGCAAATCCAGAGGCCAAATCTGCTTTTGACTTGCTATATCTTTCTTGATACCAGAATCGCCATCACTGCCAACAATCTCATGACGCCAGACTTCCGAAACAGTTAGATCAGGCTCAACTGCAAAACAATGTATGTCACAGTCCGTTAACATGAAAAATTGACAGCAAGACTCTCTAGGCGATCCTTGCGAAAACCGCCAGACCAGAGACCTCGGGTAACCTTCACTCACGGAGGAAGAGCTGACGTCCAAGTGTATTTGATTACTTTTAATGCCTGTAGGGCTACAAGTAAACTGCCACAGCTCGCCGCTGGAACTGCACGCGACAGCAACACAAATGCGCTCCGTTGCATCAACCGAGGCAGTAATCAAAGCATTAAGATCACTATATCCTGATCTATTGCCTCTTATCCCATTGCTTTGTCGCGAGCTTTTCCTAACCTTAGGAGAACTATACACACCAGTATCGTCAAAAGATCCAAGACTAGTAACAGGAGAAGCTTCCTGACTAGAAAAAATGTCCGACCAGAACACAACACCTCGAGTTTTTCTGTTAACCATCACAATACCAATAGGACTACGAGATCGAGCAGCTGCACCAGGAGAAATATCCCAAGAAACAACACTAACCAACCAGCTTTTACCATCACTACTAACAGACTCTTGATTGGCCAAAGGAAGTTCAAGAGCAACGCATTTTCTTGATGGTGAGGCTGTCAAGTGACTCCAAACAAAAAGTTTACTCCCAGTGATAAACCAAGAAAGGCAGGTTTCTCTATCCATTCCACCTGATACACAAACATCACCTGGAGAATAAGAAGAAGAATAAGTCAAAAGCTAAGAACACATACTCTCCCTTGTTTCGATTAAAATGCAAAAGAGTAGTACTAGTACTAACCAGGATGAGTATTATTCCTCGTTTGTTCATCTCTAACCAATTGGGGAAACTCTCCAACGAACACAGGCTTTAATTGGTTTGCATCATTCACAGGAGAAACTCTACGCACAACAACAACGACGAAGAGGGATTATCAATACGAGATCTGGGGAAATGTTAAGCAAGGGATCGGAATACCTAGCGAGAACAGACAAACGAGGAGCCCAGGGCGCAGGAGTTCCGGTGGCGGGACGATCTGAGATGAAATGGTCACGGTTAGCCGATTCGCGATTGTGAGGTGCCGGAGTTAGTGGAGAATCCGGCGGAGCGGCTCGGTGGAGCGGAGTGCGAGAGCTTTGCTTAGGTCTCTTCGTCAGTGGAGAGAACATGTTCGATGATTTGCAGAGAGCGAGAAAGGGGGGTTTAGGGTTTTATGTGAAGAAGGCGAGTGCGAGAATTGTTTTGAATTGCGTTAAAGACTCGGCGACACTGTAATTGTCATGATCGGTTCGGGTATGCACTGTAATTGTCATGATCGGTTCGGGTATGGTTTTGGTATGGTTTAGTCAATATGTTTCTATTGGAACTAGAGATGGCAAAACATGAACCTGCCCGCGGGCCCGGCCTGTTTGAACTTGCTGCGGGGCGGAATTGGTTACAAAGACTCATGCCCAAATTTTTAGCGGGCCTAGCAGGTTGAGCTTATGCGGGATTAGGCCAGAAGCGGAATGGGCTCGGTTTGTACCGCAGAACGCGCGGAAGTCCGCAAAGACATCGTCACTTTCAGTCTTCAAACTCTCACCGACAAAATAACCTGAAAGAAGTGGCGATTAGAAAGCATGTCTCTTATGGCTTCTCTTCTTTGATCTCTTACGGCTTCTCTTCTTCCTCTTAGAGACTGGAGAGGGGAAGACAATACATCTCTGCTATAGAGGAGAATATGTCTTACGTGAATGATAATTAAATCTGGAGCTGGTGATAAGAGCTGATAGACTTTAGGTTTGCATTTATTGTGAATGGTTGCTTACGTACTGAATACTGATTGTTGTTAGGACTTGAGCTGTTATGATAAATCAGGTTAGACTTGAGATGTTATGATAAATCAGGTTTGTATGAATTAAGTATACTGATCTGAGTCTGAATGGTTGCTTGATAGTTTAGTCTCATAGGATTTGATTTGTTAGACTTTTAGTTAAATTTGTGAATGATTCAGCACGTGTCAAGCGTCTATATAACAAACAAGAAATTTACATACGTTTGCGGCATCTGATTTGTTAAGAAACAAGCAAGACGTTGCTATGTTTTTTGATTATGTGTTTCTAAATCTTGTCCCTGAATATTCCAAAAACAGAATATTCCAAAGCCTTTTGTTTCCTATAGCTGGACAACCAATCGTGCATGTTTTAATGTTTAGAGCTAATGAAAAAAACTAGTTTTGATAACCGAACAAGAGTTTATGTGTCCAGACGCAAGTGAGTTATGTCTGATCATGTTGTTTTGTTTATGCAGGTATGATGAACCGACGTTCCGCGGGCCGACCCGCAAAGCCCAAGTACTATGCGGGGCGGGATTGGTCAGCCCTCGACAAGACCGAATCCCGCGCGGGCCTGTCCCGCTGAGACCCGTTTGAACTGAAGACCGCGGCGGGGCGGGACGGGACGGGACGAGAAGACCCAATTGCCATCTCTAATTGGAACCGTCTAAGGAGGATTTGGTTCAGACGGTTCAGAGGAGTCGATTAGAGTGATGATGCTAAGTAAAGCTGTCGAAAGTTGAAAGTGAAAGATAGGTCTGGTCATTCGGGTCGTCGAGTCCTTTTGGGTTTGGATTTTTCGAGTCTAAGAGTTTAGGATCCGATAGGATAATTTCAGATTCTCGGTTCTGGGTCGGTTCGGATCAGATCGGGTCGGGTCTTAGATAGTTAGACCCATTCGGGTAACTAGAATTTATCAGTTCGGATTCGGTTCGATTTCGGGTCGGGTTCGGTTCAGGTTCGATTTAAAAAAAAAACCTAAAAATACAAAAAAAATATCTGAAAATATTTATATATCAGAAAATATTCAAAATTTTATTCAAAATTTGTGTTTTTATCATATTAAAATGTGTATATATATTAAACTATGCAAAATACAATAACAATTTGTTGTCTCCTAGTGGTTGACCTCCATGTTCTCTAGATGAATAATTCGTCTTCGAGTCCCCCTTGATGCATTTTATTTAATTTACATTATTAATTTGGGTACCCATCGGATTTCGGGTTTGGGTCGGGTCGGGTCCAAGACTCGCGCTTCCTCTGCAACAAGACCCGATAGGGTAATTTGATCGGGTCGGTTCATACCCGAACCGGGTTTTTCGGGTTGGTTTCGGGTCGGATCTTCGGGTCCGGGTAAAATGCCTAGGCCTAGTGAAAGATGAGCCGGATCTATGTCTATTAACATCAAACTAAATGAATCGATAAATCTAGTTAAGTAGGAGTAATTGGTTGTTGTATTTTTATGGATTTGAAAATCTGAACTAAATCTAGTGTTATTGGTTCTATGATTTTCAAATCTGTATTAAAATCATGTGCTATTGATTTAATGATTCATAAATTCTATCTCAAATCAAGTGTTATTCAATCGCACGGATTTACTAATATATTTGATTTTATAATAGATTTGAATGGATTTGCTTGGATTTT
Source organism: Brassica rapa (assembly GCF_000309985.2). Classification (NCBI taxonomy): domain Eukaryota; kingdom Viridiplantae; phylum Streptophyta; class Magnoliopsida; order Brassicales; family Brassicaceae; genus Brassica; species Brassica rapa. Next base: position 21,064,074 of record NC_024797.2, read on the forward strand.
TCTGTTAAAAATACAAAGACTCAAAGCCGAGGGAAAACCTCCAGATTTGTATATTTTACTTGGATTTATAAATACTATATGGATTTCTAAATCAATCAAAATATATAAACCAATAACACCTTAAGCTCGGATAATACCGTTTTTGAACCAGCTAAAGTTCGTTCATTCGGTTTTATATTCAGATCATGCAATCTCTTCAACGGCCAGCTGGAACTAAACTACTCTTTCTTTTCGCTTGGAAATATGCCTTGTCTATAATCTCTGGACTAAAATCACAATATCCATCAGCAAAGATTCGCTTCCGCTGACTCCAACTTTTCTATATTGTTGATACTATTGCTATCGTTCACAATCATTTCACCACCAATAGAAAAACAGACCTTCCACTAGGCATGCATGTTCGGTTGTCCAATCGGTTTCGGTTCAAAGTTTATTTGGATTCGGGGTTTTTGGGAACACAATATTTAGTCTCATTTGGATACTATAAAAGCTCATCTCCTTAGGATCTTGCCAATATGTCAGCTTTGGATCCAAGAACTATATTAGATTATAATTTTATTAGTTTCACAAGACGAAACTGATGGAAAAAAAATTGAATTGTATAGAAATAACAAAAAATGCAATAAACTATCCCAAAATTTGTTTAATATAACATATGTTTAAGTCAGCGATCAATTTATATATGTATCACCAAAATTAAACGGTGTTTATAATAAATTTGTACATTTTATAAATATAAAATCATTTTTTTTTTTAACGCCTTAATTTTATTAATATCAACTGAGGTTTAACAAAGTATCAGAATCAAAACATACAACAAATACATTTTTAAGCTGAACATGATAATAGAAAAGTAATAACACGATGCTTCCTAACTCACTTTGCAGGATAGACTGATTCGCTAACTTTTCTATCGTTGCTCTCGGCCTTATATGATCTTGTGTTCGGCTATCATCCATTGTGATCCAACGCCTTTCATCACTTAATAGATCAGGAGGCACGATCCATCTGTTACATCGTTGCCCATTCCATACACTCCCGCTGCAAGAGATAACATGCTTTGTTGTATTCCATATCCATACCATACATAATTCCTCAAATTGACATTGATAATAATCAAACACCATCGTCTTCCATTCCATGCCTTCACATAAACGATCCATTTCCCTTCTTATTGTCAAATAATGCTGAATCTTATCTCTCTGAAGTAGTGGAGCCACAATCATCCAAGATAGATTGTCTAAAGCACACGAAGTACGTAATCTATTCCATGTCCATGGCGGTTTGAGATTCCTTTTTTTGTTACATGGGGCTCTCAATACTTTCAAAGAATTTTCTGGAGAGAATAAACCGCCATGACTTACCAGCCATGGGAACACACCGACAAAACAGAACCTCCAAGTTTTGTTTGCCAGAAGATCACACTCAACAATTAAGGAGATAAAAAACTCACCAATTAGGGAGAAGATGGATTTGTCACAAATCGGACCCAAACGCCGTGACTGCCCAATGAGCCAATTGATAAACAGAAACTTGTATGCCCACTGCGAAACCATCACGCGACGTTGGCCGGAATAGAAGAGACGGTGTGACGATAACACACGTCGCTTGAAACGATAAGTCGAAGACAATGATTTCAACGAAATCATACTTTATTGACACACTAAAACACAAACTAGAAAACAGTAAGAAAAACAAGAGTACGTACCGACGCCGGAGCCGGCGCCGGCCGGAGGTTATAGTGAAGAAGGTGTTGACTTTTATTTATCGCTTCAGAAGTCGCACGGTTTGAGAGAGAAAAAACGGTTATTTTAAATATAAAATCATTTTAAATATACAAAATCGTAACAGCTTTGTCAAACTAAAATAACAAAGCGTAAGCCGGGACTTTATTTTTGAATAGTTATACTTATATCACGTAATTAAAAAGTCTTAAAATCTCAAGTTTAAATATTCTTCCAACTGAGTTCCGATATTTGCTGTAACGATATGGAATGGAACTAGTTGTCAAACGAAGAAAAATTCAAAAAGTTTTTTTCCTTTATTTAAAAAACAACTCGCAACAAGAATTTGTTTATTAGAAAAAACAAATTAAGTTGTATCTAGGACTTATCGTTTATTCTCTCTACCATCCAAGAGTCCCTGAGAGATCTTATCTGTTTTACAGTTACTGTAAGTCTGCAAAGATTAAAATGATAAATTAAAAAATTGCACGATCTCCCATTTGTTGTCTTCTACGTTCTCTATTTCCTTTTCTGTTTACCTTTGTTTTAAAAAGTGCTCTTTCGTTTGTGGTTCTCACGGTCTTGAGCCTTTCAGTTTCCTTCAACAGAGACCAAATCATTTTTTTCATTTTTTTTTGCAAAATCCAGGTTTGTCCCAGCGCCGGCACTGACCACAATTGTCATTAGCATTGGTAATTATTATTAATTTATGTCCAGTGTTTCAATATATTACTGTTTTTTTTTCTCATATGAACAAAGATCGTTACCTCTGTTTGGATTGTATTAAACATATTTATTATGTGACACAAATGTTTTACCAGAAACTTGTCCATGAGAAACGATGAGAGTATATGAGTCTATGAACATGGAGGAAATTCACGAACAGATCCATTAAAAGGTTACACATCTAAGTCTTTTGATTTGTTCTTCATCTTTTGCCTTAAGAAAAGAAGACTTCTCCTTATTTTTTAAGGTAATCCATTTTCCTGTTTTTTTAAATCACTGTTATATATTTACAAACGAATGGTTAAGATGTTGGGGTCTAATGTTGTTTTGATTGTATAAGCATGACTCAGATCTAATTCGTTGTTCCTCTTATCCATATCTTTGTGTATTTTCTTTGTTTGACTTAAAATGTAAATCCATTTTCGTAAAATTTATTAACATGTGTCTTCTTGAGTGAGTCTCACGTTTCTACTCTATTTGTTCTCAGCTTGTTGTTCTGTTACTTTGATTCATCCATATAAGTGTTTGAGTAAAAACATGTGCAATAATGATGAAGTAGTGAACAATTTGAGTGATTTTTTTTTTTTTTTTGCAGAGGACTTTTGGGATAAGACGTTATTATTAGAGATGAATTTCACAGAATCTATGAACGTTGTGCACAACAGAATCCAACAACTCGAACCTGAAAATGCTTCCAAAATCATTGGTTATCTCTTGTTGATGCAAGAACATGGCGACCGGGACATGATCCGTCTCGCCTTCTGCCCTGATTCTGTGATGCGTTCCATGATCAACTTCGTTAAATGCGAACTAGCTAAAGATCCTCGTTACTACAGCCCTCCTTCTGATCACCTTCCTATTCGTAGTAGTTTTGGATCTTTCACCGGTTCATCAATCCAGCCTCCCTCGGCATCGGTTTCTCCTCCTCTGAGAATCGGTTCTTGGGAGAATTCAACTGAGGTTGATTCACTCCAGTTCTTGAACTTTGACGAGTCAATGACAAGCCCTGAGTTCTCTAGTGGCTTCTTCTCCCGGGATCACCAATGTCTGCCTTTGAGAACGAGCAGGAGATCACCGAGTTTACCCGAGTTCCCGGTAAAAATATGTCACTACTTCAGCAAAGGGCACTGCAAGCACGGCAACAATTGCCGCTACTTCCACGGGCAGATCATTCCGGAGAGAGAGAGTTTCTCTCAGATGTTTAATCCAAACAACGTAAGTGATGAAGAGCACGTTGTTTCTCCTGGATCACTAGAGAAGCTTGAAGGAGAGATCATCGAACTGCTGAAATCAAGAAGAGGCGCTCCAATTTCCATAGCTTCGTTGCCAATGATGTACTTCGAAAAATACGGTAGGACCCTTCAAGCTGAAGGATATCTCACTGAGTCACAAAGACATGGCAAAGCTGGCTATAGCCTCACCAAGCTTCTTGCTCGCTTGAAGAACACCATCCGTCTCATCGACAGGTTAGTTTGTTACATGGCTAGTTGTCAGGCAAAAACAAATTTAATTCTTCAAAATAATATTTTTTTTAAAAAAAATCTGAGAGATATATTTTTTTTCTCAAAATATTCATGTGTTTTTAAAATAAAACTGTGAAAAATTTTAAATAATTTTATATAAAAAAATTGGACCCTTTTTTATTTTAATATAAAATACATGTATTTAAAAAAAAAAGTAAAACTCTTAACTATTAAGAAATACGGGGACAAGAGAGACTGAATCCGGACCGCTTGTCACATTGGGAGTCGTCCATCTAAAGTTTTGTTTCAATGTTAATTTATTTTACTAAATGGTGTTTGAATTTTATGTTTCAAAAAAAAAAAATGGTGTTTGAATTTTCAGGCCTCATGGGCAGCACTCGGTTATATTAGCAGAAGATGTACCAAAGTTTGTGGAATACATGGAAGAGAGAAACGAACACGGAGCGATCCTTGCTGGTTCCAAACAGATTTACCTGACATTCCCAGCAGAGAGTAGTTTCACCGAGCATGATGTCTCAAACTACTTCTCCAAGTTTGGACACGTGGAAGATGTGAGGATTCCTTGTCAACAGAAGAGAATGTTTGGATTCGTAACATTTGTTTACACCGAAACCGTCAGACTCATTCTTGCTAAAGGCAATCCTCATTTCATCTGTGGGGCTCGTGTTCTCGTCAAGCCTTACCGGGAAAAATCACGCTCTAGTCGATATCTTGACAATAACAAGCCTCTTCACGGGATGCGTTATGGCTCCCAATACATCGACAGAGACATGGAGATGAACACATGTTAGTAACTATCAAAATCAGTTTATTATATATATACAATACTCTTGGTTTTAAGGTTTCATTTTAACTGTTTTTTCTTTTGATTTTAAGTGCCAGCGCGTGTAAGTGAGAGCTCAAGACTAATGAGAAAGCAGTTTCTTGAGGAACATGAGCAATCGGTTTCAAAGTCCTTGCCTACTAATTACTCCTATCTCGGCTTCTCCGATGACTTTAAACTAACAGCAGATGGTAATTATATAACAATAATTGAATATATAAAATAATACACAATCAATTGCTTGATGTTCTTAATTTGTAGCGGAGCTAGAGGAACAAGCAGGACGGTTGAGCTATCTGCTGGAGTATTTGAATACCGAAGATAACGTCCTGAACATATCCACTAACTGCAAAGACACTGATCGGTACGCTACAAAGATGATCTTAACGAACACAGATTTAAGACTTGTATTATTTATCATATGATGCTTTTTTTTCTTTTTTTCAGGAGAATCCATTGTGAACCTATGGACAACCAAGTCTTGAATCTACCAGAGAGTCCGTTTTCTTCCCTTTCTGGGAAGGAGATTTCAACAGTTACATAGAGATGAAGAGATTAATACCTAACCAAAAGAGAGAAGAGAAGATAGGAGCATAAAGGTTAGAGGAAATTTCACAAAGATCTAATAATCATCGATCAGCGAAAAGAGAGTTTTTTTTAATAATGTTCTTGCATGGCAACTTTAGAATCTTCAGCAATAACACCAAAGAGAAAAAGAGTTGATAGAAACACACAAGTTGTTTGCTTCAACTACAACATGAACGAGAAAATTAAAGTACACGTTGTTATTATTCAAAACTTCATAAAATGTTTAATTTGTTTCTTTTTTTTGCATGTTCTCACTTATCAATTTTATTATGCTGATAGATCATATCTCCTTGTACATTATGATAATCAATCTAGTTTTAAGAAAGTTTTATTGGAGATGATTGATTGGACTATGTAGAAATTTTAATGGTAGAATTTAGTTTATAGTTTATATTGTTGTAGTTGTTTTTTATTTTGATGTAGAAATATAGTACACTTTTAAACCACTTAGTTGCTTTAATAAAATAAATAAAACATGAACAAACAAAATAATAAAAGTTGTAGATAATCTAACTAGATTTTAATTTTAAATATAAAGCTGCATCATAATTGATATTTGGATTAAAAAGTTATAAACTAATAAATATCTGTAACAAAATTATATTCGCATGTGCTGGTTAAACATCTAGTTTATTAGTATTTAAAATTGCAGTTACAATGAAAAATGTTAATTTATTTTCATGAAATGTAAAGTATTAATCAATATATCAATAAGTTAGCGGATCTAGAGAATGACCCACCAAGGAGAATAAAACATAGATTTAACCTTTTTGGATAATCCCCAATCAACCTTAATCCATTTGGATTGATGAAATCTTGAACCAAATGATTTAAATATATACTTTCATTTGGGTCGGTTTGGTTTGTTTTTTTTGGCACCCCCTTTAAGACCAATACAAATATCTAGTTTGGTGAAAATTAAAGTTAAAGATACGTTTTAATTTTTATTCCATTGTCTGCAAAACTTTGTGCTTGCGGCTGCTGCTCTTCTCGTACCCGAGAGCATACGAATGGTTCCACCAGTTGCGAAAATAGAAAGTGGATTTGATAAAACGGTTTGCCCTGAATACGGGTTACAAACGACGCGCCTAGTGTGCTGTCTTTAGGGATGAATGACAATAAGCCATCGCAGTGGAAGACTCGAGAGATATCGACTTCATCTGAACCCGGAATAAGTTTACCTTCACGCTTGATAATGATTCAACGTTCTTGTTGTTAAGGTTGATGTTCATCAAATAAATTCTTAAGTCCATCATCATGATCACCTTGTGTGCTGCTGCTCCTACGCTTGCTTGACCAAGGTGCTTCTTCGCAAAGCTCCTGCGTTTGGATAAAGTCTTCCACTCTTTGCAAGTAGATCGGATCTTTCTCAGAGACGTCAGTGGAACCTTAGAGAGCACCTCCTCCGCCATATCCCTTGGAAGATTGGACATCTTCGTTATTGTTTTCAACTCTCAACGGTGCAACGAGACCCTCTATCTTTCCTTTGCCTCTGTGAGTGAGACTTTTTTTAAAATATATATAACAGTTTGTGGCGATTACAAAATTCCTTTTCTATAACATCGAAACCCCAAAAAAAAAATTCTTTTTCTTTGTGATTACAGATTAGAAAATTAATAATGTATTATAATAATATGTATAATTTATTATATCTGAAAATAGAAAGAAAGACAAAAAACTTGTACGAATAGAAATAATATTGATATAACAAAAATGCGAAAGAGAATTTATTGCGGGATGAGAAGAGGAGGTGTGTATTGTGTTACAATGAATTCGTTAATTGTTTGTAAGCTAAGGAACAGTTTGTAAGTTAAATGTTAAAAGATATTAAAAATTAATTGAGATTTATTTACGATTTAAAAATAGTTGAAGAATTTTATCACTAACAACTCATAAATAATTGATAATAACATATATTCTATATGTTTCATATATAATGTTTAATTTTACCTCAAAACACATGTCATCGGTTCAAATCCAGCCTCCCTCGGCATCGGTTTCTCCTCCTATGAGAACCGGTTTTTGGGAGAATTCAACTGAGATTGATTCACTCCAGTTAACTTTGACGAGTAAATGACAACCTCTGAGTTCTCTAATGGCTTCTCCTCTCCACATCAATTATTTTAAAAGTTTTTACATCATTTCTTGAAAATATCAAAATTGATGATTTTAAAAGGTATACATAGTGGAAGTATCTAAAATTGGGTTCCGTCTGTGGAATTTTTCAATATATTCCATAACTAAATGTTTTAAAAAATTGGTAAGAAATGGAAAGATAAATTGCTAGTTTTAATAACTGCACTGTAAAATTTGTCATCGCTAATGTCAATAATGTAAAAAGAAGGAGACGAAGAGAGCAAACAAAAACCAACTACGCTTTGTTTACTCGTTGAACATCACCTAATACAATAAGCTTTAGTGACCAAACAGAATCTTTTGCGTGTCAACAGTCTCTCTCTTACATCTCTAGTCTTCGCTGATACAACTATTACACTTGGGTCTAAATCTGAAACCTTCCTTCTCCTCACTGGAATCATCAATCAGGCTTCTGCTCCGACGTGAAGCAGCTCCTCGGGGATTGCAGCCGGATCCAAGTCCCAGCAGTTCCCAGGAAAGCCGCTAGTTGCACCTTTGAGAAACCAAGACGGCACTTGATGCGAAAACCGCAGCATCTCGCTCCTCGGTATCCATTTCTTACCGTCCTCCTTCCCGCTCCTGTGATACACTGTCTTGTATCCCTCCAGCTTAACAAGAGGCGCAATGCACACACCGTACTGTTCAGTATACTCATCAAGGATCTCGACCATCTCATACTCGTGCCTCACTTCGTCAGGCGTCGACTCGTTCCAGTTCAGCGACCAGTTCTTGTAGACAGCCCAGATGTCACCAGTTTTGGGGAAGATTCGGACACAGCCACCTCTCCCTGTCTTCCTGCCTCTTAAAAGATGCGAGAAGATGTTGACTTGTTCGACTACGTCATAGTTTTGTATCCTGAAATGTCCGCAGGACTTTGTGAACCCGTATTGTACCCACTTCATGGACCCGAACTCGATGTCGGTTTTGGAACTTAAGTAGGCAATGTCAATCTTAAAGGGCTCAAGAGAGAGCACTTCCCTGACCACACAGTACAGACGCGGCATGCCGTCATCTTCATCATAGATTGCCCATATCTGTCTTGGCTCAAAGCACTCCTCCGATCTGTTTTTATCGAAGTCATGGAAGTCAGAGTCTGGAACCGTTATAGGCCCACTGGTTTTGCGCCCCGCCGTAACATCTCCCAACTTACAGGAATCAACTGGTCTCGTGTCTTCTTCAACAGCCGCCGTTGCTGCTGCTGCTGCTGCCGCCTCTGAAGCCAATCTTATTGAATCCAGTCTTTGCTTAATATCTGCTCTTGCCTTTTGAAGTAATGGCTTCCGTGTATCCAGTACTGATGCAGCAGACCACCGCCTAGTTGAACCGTAGCTTTGGCCGTGAAGTTTGAATTCTGCATTCGCTGTCTTCGACACTGGAGCAGATCTCATCAAAGGGTTCTCAACAAATCCATTAACAGACGCTTCAATAAATACTCTGCTCTTCTTCTCAGGTCTGCCGACCTTAACTGCAGCCGTGTGAGTAGAAAGGCCGGGCGGGTTAGCATAGATCAGACCGTCCGGTTTGGTTTTAACCGAGCTTGTCCCGTTGGAACCGTCTTTAACTTTATTTATTATCCCCGTGGTAGCTACTGATTTGCTGTGCTTGTAAGGATACCCGTTGGACACAGAGGACACACGCTTCAAATCAAGATTCCCTGGGGAGGCTGTTTCAGGGTACGATGAGCTCCAATCATATGAACCATATTCATAACCATGTCCCTGCGAAGGATAGTGGTGGCCTAAGAGATAGGTGGAGTTTGTGGGCATGCGTGCATCGTAGCTATGCGAGCTATAGCCATTACTATGCAGAGGAGGAGGCGCATGAGATGGATGCGTGTAATGAAAAGGTGCACTAACGGGAGCTGGACCTGTTTCTACAGCTATAAACGCTCCGCGGCAGTTCTTACACGAAAGCCTCTTGTTCACGTACTTCCTCAGGTACTCATACTGAACTTTGCAAGAGGTGCACACAGTCCAGAAAGTGTCGAGTCTCTCTGATGATGACGATGGTGGAAACCGATCAAACGCTGCAGTTCCCGGCGCGTACTCTGCGCGGTGCTTCTGAACCACCGTGGAGGACTCGATATGCTTCTTTCTCTTGTAATAAAAAGTGCTTTTGTTAAACTCATTGGACAAGAACTTCCACGCTTCGGATACGAGATGGAACGCACCGTCAGCTCCAATACATTTGTTCTTGTCCGGATGGAGCAAGACGGCCATCTTCTTGTACTGTTTCTTCACGTCTCGTTTCCCAGCAGAGGGTTTGAGTCCAAGAACCGCGTAGTAGTCGATTTGACCGCCGCCGCTTCTACACTGAGAAGCCAAGTAAACTTCGAACGTGGCAATCATCTGAGCCAAACCTTCCAAATCAGGAGATAAGGACCTAGCTTTCAATGCGTAGCTCCTTGCGGATGCGAAATCTTTTTCAGCGAATCTCCTCTCGGCGACCTGTTTCACTCTAAGAGCTTCCTCTCTGTATGCTTCCATTGTTGATAGAAGAACCAAATATATAAAAACCAACTCTTGCTAAATAGGAAACTAAGACCGTTCTCGCAAGCACCAACAGGTCATCATTATCTGCAAGTATTTCAAGAGAACAGCATTATTCTTTTAAAGTTAACATTTTCAGACCAAAAGATAAAACTAAACAAAACAGCACTTACACAGTGATGACCGCCTAGCCGATTCGGCGGCCGAGAAAGCGCTCTACGGTGATCTAGCGTGGCGAGTTGAAGGTATGCGGTGAAAAAATCGGATTACAAAAAAAACTTGAGTTTTTAGTCATTTAGGTTTCAAAATCGAGTAATATATGTTAGATCTACTAATCTTAAGCAAGAACATCAAGAAAAACAAAGAAAATTGCTTCAAAAACCATCAAAACTACACAGCCGTCGTGTTAAAGTCGCAGAAAATCAGAAACCCTTAAGAAGAAGACGATTGGTAAATGACGTTTCTATCCTTCTTTAAATAAAAAATAAAGAAAAATGTAAAAAAATACACCACCAAGGGTTCGAACACAGGTTGCTTTGTCTATCTAGTGAGTCTCATCCACTACGCCACAGCTGTTTTATGTAATAATCTCTGGAACATATTATAGATAACAAAAATAAATCGCCGATTATTCTACGTTTAATTCCCGATTTATTGATTCGGCGCTAGGCGCTACCTTGCCGCACGCGTAGCGCCTAACGAGTTTTAAAACATGGCTTACACTTAAACATCTGAGAGAATCAAACAATTAAACAAATAGATTTAGATAATTAAAGTAAATGGAAATAAAAAAAAAGAGCTACATTTTCAACAAATTTCCACCAAAGGCGTTAGATTGAAGCTATTAACTTCTTCAATGAATCAAGATAAACCCTTTTCAGTGGATTTAACTTAAAAGCCCCAACTTAGTTTCTCAAATTAGAAACCCTACAAATAACAACATTGAACTAAAACAAACCCTTATTTTCAGCAAAGAGAATAGAGGTATCGGATCTTACTGAGATTTTTGGTGGGGAAATCGAAACAAGGCTTTGAAATAGATAGCTGAAGGTTCTTCTTCCCTAGCTCGAGCGGATCGGGAACGAAATCGAGGTAGCGAAAGCACGAATCCCAAGCGGGGGGTTTGGAATCAATGCTACAGTAAAGTTAGTATTTGTGGTGTCGGTGAAAGTTGCTGGGTAATCGGCGATTCAAGGCATCACGGAGTGAATCGCCGGGGGAGAAAAAAAATCGAGATTTGCCGTTGAACGGCGATCTATAGTTTCGGGGATTTTTTTTTTTTTTTGTTGGTTGTAAAGTAAATATTGGAGTGAAAGTAAACGGTGCTAATTTCTTAATAACTTGATGACTTTATCTACGTGCATAGTGATGAGTAGTGCGCATATTTTATCTTGTTTTATTTATAAGTTTTTTAAAAATGTTTAATTGTGACAATTTAATTAATCGAATAATCGTTGAAAAAGATGTCAAATTGTTAAAATGACTTGAAATAATTAGTCAAATGTAAAAAAGTGAACATTGTAGAAATAAGTAAAATAGGCTGAAAGTTAGAAAAAACTATTTCTGGCTGATTAAGAGAATATTAATTAATAGATTTTGTCATTTAACATGTAAATAAAATTGAGTTATCCATGTTGAATTTTAATTAATCATCTCTGAAACTATAAAAAAAAAGTATGGACTAAAGAAATTTAATTAATCATACATCTGCATATACGACATTTAGAATTTGGTTAATGAAAGTCATTGTCACATAAGCATATAAAATAGTTAAAATGATATATTTTCTAACACATCTCAAAATCGGGTTGGATCAAGCGCTAATCTAATACAAATGTTTCAATGGCACAATCAAAATCTTTCATGAGCATTTCCACTTGTTTTTTTCTAAAGATGTCTTCTACAGAAATAAGACATAACTCAAGAGCTTTCTCGGTATCCAATAGAGCCTCAGTGAGCCTTCCAAGCTTGATATAGCAGATAAATCTGTTAATGTATACCTATATATAATACACAAATTAATACACATATGAATCATTTGAAAATGATGCAAGTTGATGAAACTTAAAAATAAACCTTACTTTTGGGTTAGTAGGGTGCTTTTTGATTTTGATAAACATTTCACCAAAGTGTTTTATAGCTTCGGGATAGTAATGCTTGCTAATGTTATTCATAATTGTCTGCCTAAAAAAAAGTCAATTTTACTAAAATGTTCAAAGATACATTTTTATATTGAATGAAATTAGAAATTGAAATGTCAAAAGAACTATTTATTATTCAATACACAAATGTTATTAATGATTTCTTGAAAATTGTAAAAATGATTACTTTTAAAAATGTTTCCATTGCAGTGATAAAATTTTCTGTAAGCATCAAACATTATTCTTTGATGCAAAAACAAAGAGATGAGTTATCATACATATAAAAATTATTCTTTTTTTTTTTGTTTTCAAATGCACTAACAGTGAGCAAGAACTGTGGTTTAAGTCATTTTCAAGACCATATTGATACAATTTCATACTATTGTAAGATTCCTCTATTAAGAATTACATTATTCCTTTTTAGCTTTCAACAATTTTGGATTGAGTTTAATAGATATTTCGCATCATTTAGTCTGTCATGCAGCTTTTGATCTTTAGTGTAACATGTAAATATTATGATATATAATTACATGTTATATTATTTAATGAATTCTTCATTGAAAAGTTTTATTGCATCATAGTACTTATGCTTCTTAGCGAAATCATTACATTTATCAAAAATATTATATATCAGTCTCACTACGTCATTGATGTTTTTTTTTCTTATTGTAAAAGCAAAATCATTTTTTTACTCATTCATCATTTTTTCTCTTTTTGCCTCATTCAATGTCTTTGGTATTTCAAAATTATGATACAATTCTTTTAAGAAGCCTCTATTTCATGCACATGACTTAACACTAAATCAAACATTGTGACACTGAAACATCGATCTTATAGTCTAATATAGAGTCACATTGACAAAAACTAATTGACCCATCTATCCTATACATGTTCTATAATTAACACTGAAACTATTCATTTTAGACATTTGTGATCATTGACATTGAAACTAATAGGCACATCCATCATATGCTTATATTCTAATTGACACATTTAGTCCTTGAAACCAAATAAACATTGACGTTAACACATCTACCGATCGAATCTAGTAAACACATATACTAATTCAAAAACCTACGAAGACATTGAAATTAATCACAAAATATATCTTTGAACATTTTAGTAAAATGTTATGAATAATTTCTTGAAAATCAACAACGTAAGTGTTTGCCGTGAGGAGAGAGATGAGAATCAACTGCAACAAAAGAACAGTTTAATTAAATGTAATAGCTTATGCAACTGAGATCAATGTTGTGTAACAACATTGGGGTGAATTTTTTCAGCGGAGCACTTAAGAGTAAAAGGGACTTGACAATTGAGGAAGACATATTTAGGTGATACCTTCGGTTGACTAAAGAATAATTGAACAACTAGCCAGCCTTTGTAGCTATCTTATTTTCAAAGGTGGGTTTATTCTGTCACACCAAAAGTCTAAAAGATTCAATAAAAAAGAGCAAAGAGATATGAGAGTTTAAACTGATAATCAGGCGGCAAGAATCTCAAATATGAGCCATGGTGTCAATACTTGCACCGTCTATTTTTGTAAACGGATGGAAAAATTCTGAGACACAAGCTGCAAAGGGGAATACACGAGGACATGAATTTTGGTTTTCACTGCTCTGCATTTTTTACATGAGACAGTGACACTGTCACTAGTTCATATTGATACGAGTAGTTCTCGAATTGGATGGGATCTGGTCTTAGCTTTTCAAAAGAAGATTTAAGCCTGAGGGAAGTGTTGAAGTTCTATAAATTTTGCTTCCTAAGGAGAGGCCCGGATTTGCCAAACAAGTATTGATTTTTGGTAAAAGCATAAGCTGACCTTGTAGAATAGGAATAAAACGTTAAGGCCGAGGTGTGCCGAGGGAAGAGAGCTGAGGAGAGAGTGGGGAAGCAGATGCGTGGCATGGAAGCATCTCAGGCTCTTGCTTGAGAACTTTCTTCACCAAGAGATTTTCCAGCACAGTTCTTCTATTCAGTCCGTCATTAACACCTTCATCTTCTTCTTCTTCGATTTCTGGTTCATCTTCTTGTATATTGGTGATTTAAAGTTTTAGGGATTTCAATTTCGGGTTAATCCGGTTTAAATTTTCTAATCGGGTTATGATAGAGTTGTTTTAGGTTTAATTTGGTTAAGTCCTTTGTTAATTTTTAAAACACATAATATTAACCTAACTTTAAACTGCTATTTGTCAGTTTTAGTTCGTTCTTAAACTTTGTGTGGTTTTGAGTTTCAATCTTTCTGATTGGGGTAGTAACGTAATATGTTTAGATACTACAATTGTGTGTAATTATGAAGAGATTGAAATATTGTGTACATTTGTTATTATACGAAAGTTTTGGTGTAAAAATAAGTCGGTAGTCCGAAAATTAATTAGTAATCTTTAAAGTGAAGCATCTTCTTAATCCATGTGGTAAAATGCATTACGTCATAGAGGATGATGGTACATCCTAACGAACTATTCGCACAAAATGTTGATTGCAATTTAAGCAAACAAGTTATTAAAAAAAAATTGGTGTTCCATATGCTTTGCTTATTATTTACAAGTATCATTTTAAAGCTTCCAGAAACAAAAAGAAAAAAAACAGCAGTCAGAATTGGATGGCAGAAATGTAAATTCGAGCAAACCATCGTTAGCTGACAATGAAATGCGAAACCCAAAGTCACGCTAGACTCGGCACTAGAGTCAAAAACCAAACAAGAGTCTTTCTTTAAGACTTTTCTTCAGTGACTCACAAAAACTCTCTCCTCCTTTCCTTCCTTTCTCACTTCCTGATGAAATCTCATTCACCCATCTCGTGATTTCTTCTAAAGTCAAATCTGGAGTCTCTCTAATCCTTCTCCACGGTTTGATTACTCCCCTCAATCAAAAAGGAATCAACTTTTTTCCCCAGAGGAGTTTAAGGAGATTTGGAAAATTTAGAGTTTTGTGTTGTTTAGGCTGCTTTAAGAGTTTGTGTTTTTTTATTACTAGTTTGTGCCTATGGAGACTCCTTGGAAGAAGCAGAGATTGAAAGATACGGCCTTATGTCGTTTAGGGATTCTCTTTGCAGTCACAGTCTCCTTAGTTCTCATGTTGGTCTCTGTACCCAGAACAGCTTTAAACAACCCCTTCTCCGACATTGATTTTGCACCCAACCGTAACGTCTCACTGCTAAGTGTCGCCAGAGGTAATCCAATCTCGGTTAGGCTGCATAGGAGGAACAGTTTCCCGCCGAGAAATCTGGATCTGTACCCGAATCTAGGGAAAGACCGTGTGGTTATCGTCTTGTACGTGCACAATCGTCCTCAGTATCTTCGAGTAACGGTTGAAAGCTTATCCAAAGTCGAAGGGATAAGCGAGACGTTGCTTATCGTTAGCCACGACGGTTACTTCGAAGAGATGAACAAGATTGTGGAGAGTATTAAGTTTTGTCAGGTGAAGCAGATCTTCTCGCCTTACTCTCCTCATATATTTAGAGGTAGTTTCCCTGGGACGACGGCGAAGGACTGCAAAAGCAAAGGTGATAAGGATTGTGAAGGCCATCCGGATCAGTATGGGAACCACCGGTCTCCGAAGATTGTTTCTTTGAAGCATCACTGGTGGTGGATGATGAACACCGTGTGGGATGGATTGGAGGAGAGTAGAGATCACGACGGTCACGTCCTTTTCATTGAAGAAGATCATTTTCTTTTCCCTAATGCTTACCGGAATATTCAGACTCTCGCGAGGGTGAAACGGGTGAAATGTCCTGACTGTTTTGCTGCTAACTTGGCGCCGTCTGATGTGAAGTCGAAGGGGGAAGGGTTTGATAGTTTGGTGGCGGAGAGGATGGGGAACGTTGGGTACTCTTTTAACAGAAGTGTGTGGGAGAAGATACGCCACAAGGCGAGAGAGTTTTGTTTCTTTGATGATTATAATTGGGATATAACTATGTGGGCGACGGTTTTCCCTTCGTTCGGTTCGCCTGTTTACACATTGAGAGGGCCTAGGACGAGTGCGGTTCACTTTGGGAAATGCGGGTTGCATCAAGGTAGAGGAGGGGAAGGTGATTGTATGGATAATGGGGTCGTGAACATTGAGGTTAAGGAAACGGATAAAGTTGTGAACGTAAAGGAGGAATGGGGAGTTCGGGTGTTTGAACATCAGCCTGGTTATAAAGCTGGTTTCAAAGGTTGGGGAGGTTGGGGAGACGAAAGGGATCGGCGTTTGTGTTTGGATTTTGCTACTATGTATCGTTTTACAAGCAGAGATGCATCTCCTTGAATGAGCGTAGGGACTTCCGAGTAAACTAGTGGTGATATAATCAGTAACTCTTTACTTTTCACGTGGTATTGCGACACTACTGGCCTTTGGTTTCTTGTTGTATTTTTATTGTTATGTTTTGTGTGTATTAATTGCTGTTTGTTTAGATTTGGTTTGAGTTTTGTGTTTGCAAAATCACTAAGGCATGTTCTCTAGTGAAAATGGCACACGGTTGGAACTCGGGTTCTCACATGAAAGAAGAGAACCTCTACTAACAAATAATAGTATAGATACATATAAAGATTAAGTTTACGACGTCTAACAAATGTCACACATTGACAAATATTTTTAACTTTCTTCTTTGTCAACTGAAAATTTTATTGACAAAGGCCAAGCCCAAGAGCAATGATAAACAACAAGGGCCAAAAGGCCAAGCCAACCGAAATAAGTATAGTACTAGATTTTGATCCGCGCTTTCAAAGCGCGGATTTATTATTATTATTTTTTTAATTGACAAATATTTAGTAAATGTCATATTTTTCTATATTTGTGTTTTATTTTATAAAAGACTTAAAAATTTTATCTTTATTTATCGATTTCATTTTAAATGACTATTTATGTTAAAAAAAATAAACTTTATTTTTTAATAAATTAAGTTGGTATAACTCTGATAAATTAATTTTATTATGGGGTTAATATTTTAATTAAAAAATTATATACTTTTAATAAAGATTTATACTTTTCAATAAAAAAATTCAATTATTTTTATGAATGCTTAAATTATATTAAGAAAATAAAAAAATAATAATTAAGAATAGTTGAAAAAAAATTATTTGAACTTGGACTCAATGGCCCAAAGAAAAAAAAAGTGAGAATTGAATCTGATTTTTTAATAGGCTCAAATGGCCCAAGAAAGATTTGATTTGGGCTGGATCCAAAAATAATGACTCAATATAGATTTGTTATTAATATTACTTAATTGCCCTTAATGAAACATGCAATGTTAGTGAAGAAAATATGCCCCTAAGGTAATTATGACAATATGATCCTGCTTTAATAGTATAGATAGTATAGAGTATTCAAACATGTAATATTCACTGACAATTTACATTATATCAAAATAAAATAGTTTAGTGACTTATATTTTTTTTTGTCAACTAGTAACTTATATTTATATTTATATTTAAAAAAGTATACGTGAGTATATATTTAGTATTCCGCTATAAAAACAAATTAGTATATTTATATATTTAATATTATAAAAGAATCAAGAAAAATTAAAATAATAAGCTTACCTCTCTTTTGTTTTTAGTAATTCAACTTTTTAGTTTATATATATATACTGATGATGTTTTTTTTTTTTGCTAACAATGATCTTGATATAATTATCCGATTTAATTTAGGTTGATGGAGAAACTAAAAATATGGAGTTTTTGTCACAACACACTAAAAATATAGAGTTTTTGTATATCCTCGAGCTGCACATATTTACAGCGACATGGCAGCAGAAGTCAGCTAACAAGAGACAACATTCTCCGGGCGGGATTTTGATGCAAATGACGACGCACGAAATCAATCAAAATTTGAAAGAGATATTTTTAATTACAAATTCGATGAAGTATTTTTTTTAATTACAAATTCAATCATACACGAATAGTTCAATGAAGTATTAAACCTGGAAATGAATTTTGTTAAAACTGTTGTGAGGATAAGGGAATGGGCGTTACACGCTCTGGTTTTTGCATGATCAATTTGCATGATCCTGCTTTAATAGTATAGATAGTATAGAGTATTCAAACATGTAATATTCACTGACAATTTACATTATATCAAAATAAAATAGTTTAGTGACTTATATTTTTTTTTGTCAACTAGTAACTTATATTTATATTTATATTTAAAAAAGTATACGTGAGTATATATTTAGTATTCCGCTATAAAAACAAATTAGTATATTTATATATTTAATATTATAAAAGAATCAAGAAAAATTAAAATAATAAGCTTACCTCTCTTTTGTTTTTAGTAATTCAACTTTTTAGTTTATATATATATACTGATGATGTTTTTTTTTTTTGCTAACAATGATCTTGATATAATTATCCGATTTAATTTAGGTTGATGGAGAAACTAAAAATATGGAGTTTTTGTCACAACACACTAAAAATATAGAGTTTTTGTATATCCTCGAGCTGCACATATTTACAGCGACATGGCAGCAGAAGTCAGCTAACAAGAGACAACATTCTCCGGGCGGGATTTTGATGCAAATGACGACGCACGAAATCAATCAAAATTTGAAAGAGATATTTTTAATTACAAATTCGATGAAGTATTTTTTTTAATTACAAATTCAATCATACACGAATAGTTCAATGAAGTATTAAACCTGGAAATGAATTTTGTTAAAACTGTTGTGAGGATAAGGGAATGGGCGTTACACGCTCTGGTTTTTGCATGATCAATTTCTTATATAAACCCACAATAGTACATTTTCACTAATTAATGAAAAAGAGGATTTTTTTTTCTTTGAATTTCCATTGATAGTTGAGAATCCAAACCAAACATACATACTCAGAGACTGCAGCAAAAAGGACCAGCAACTGCAACTCAAACTAACATTCCAGCTTACATCCAAAAAATTAGCTAAGGCATGATAACCAACATCCATACCCGAACCCAAAAAATAAGGAAACCTATAATCAGAGGTTGCGGCTTTCATTGACGAAGAGCTCAAACAGCCAATGAAGGTGACCATTCTGAACATAAGATCTCATCAAACTTTGTTTGGTTACACTTTATGCAATGAAAGTTGCCACCACCAGTAACTGACAGCCCTCTATTCTATCATTTCCCAACTCTATCTCACCAACTTGATGGAGGAAGGAGGGCCAAGCTTGAGGCCGTTCAACCGCTCCAAAAAATTCCGCAAACTCTCCCGCCACAACAACGTTAGAGATCCTTTGACTTCCCATACTCTCCAATGCCCAGAGAATCACCACAAGCCAAGCATGATCAAAAGAGTGAATATTTCTAAAAGCTCTTCTACTGTGACACATGACTACTCCCTTATCATTATGAATCATCCAACCTCCACCTGCTAGTTTAGTGGATTTGTTCCAAGCAAAACCCACATTACACATCTTCCATCCTCTCGGTGGAAGTTCCCATTTAGCTCTACCCAATTTGGTCTTTACCTGCAACTCCAACTGTAGTTCTTACTAATTACGTCGTACTCTTTTATGTAGGTGTGCAGATGAAGCGGATATCCATAATTTGAAAAATATTTGTGATTTGTTCCACTTTGCACGAATAATAGATTTTTTCGATTTGATTCGATCCGTAACTATATGGATATCCGTTGTTCTGGACATTTTATATCCGATTCGGTCTGTAAAAATAATATAAAATAAAGAAAAAAATAAAAAATCTGATATAAAATAATAATATTTCATTACAAATATTTTTAAAATTACATACTCTAAAAAAGTTTAATAACTAAATAATTAATTTGGTGAACAAAATACTATAATATTAATAGAGATATAAAATTAATATATATATATATATATAATATTCATATACATGTATATAACGGATGAATCCGATATATGTTTTTGAAAAATATTAGTATTTGTGATTTTTTCAGCTTTTGATGGATATTGAATTTTTGTATTTGCTTTGATTTGTTAAATTACGAATATCTGGATTTTTGGATCGAATCGACGAATAATAGATCGAATCAAAACTTACGGATATTTTGTTCATCCCTACTTCTATGCTCTACTTACAAGTTACAATGGATATAGATCCGTCTTTATCGACTGCTTAAAATCTGTCGGGCTAAGATTTCCAGAAGATCTTTAAAGTAGAGATAGTGGACGACTTCTGTGCCCAATTAATAATAATACTAAACTATGATCAAATAATGTAACTCTACATGTATTAACATGTGTCTGCTTGCTCTATCTCTAAAGACGTCGATAAGAAATATCTTAAAGACTAGTGAGGTTGCCCTTTATCGAGTTTAAAGTTTCTGCACAAATGTATTCAACAACCCACCAAAGGAGCCAACATAACGTATACTTTGTTTGATACTTATCCCATTACCAAAAGCTGCAAATATATATCTTGTTATTTAAATGCTACTAAAACTGACATTTTCTGAAAATAATGCAATTACCTAGGATAAGATCTGCGCTTTGTGGAGTGTGAATTTATATGAAAATTATTTACGAAATATTGTATGAAAAAACAAAATTTATATTCTTGATCGAATTAATATTTTTGGCTCTTAAATATTTTTTTATTTTTTTTGTTAATTACATAATTTGTTTGATGATGAGCTGATCTCATTTTTAAAAAATATTTTAGGTCAAAAAATCAATTATCGCATAAAAACCCAACGTTTAGGCCGAAGAATCTCAGACCTACTATTTGGTTACAATGAAACTATGTCAGCTCGGTTTTACATCATGATTTAGCAATTTAAAAGTTAATGATGGTTATGAGAAGTTTACGTTCACGTGTCAATCCTATCTATCTTCAATATTTTTTTCATTTTTGTGTCGTTTTTTTTTCATTTTGGTTATTGCTCGATATAAATATTAATTTTTGAGTTTATTCTCATTTCATTATTTTATTTTGGCCTGAGATTTAGAAAATATTTAAGAGTTAAAATTATTAAATAGATACATACTTAGGTTAAGATCTGCGCCTTATGCAGAATAAATATTTTATAGTTATTACTTATTTTATGTTTTTCTGCATATGAAATAATTAAATAATAATTATATTTTAAATAATTAAAAAATCAGTTACTAATATGAAATAAATTAGTGTGCGCATATAAATCAAAAGACCGTTCATGTTTATTTGCAATCATTTTAGGGTAAATAAATCAAAACAATCAATCTTATCTACCGTATATGATATATAATTAAATTTAAATGATATTAATATAGATATCTAATATACTTTTAATATGTATATTTTTTAAATGAGGTTTCTACTCATATAATTTTATGATTTTTTACATATTTGTGTAACAAAATTTTACACCAACGATTTTTTTAATGTGGAATATTTAGTGGTTTCAATAATTTAATCATTTTAAAAAAACAATGAAGATTTTAAAATTAAAATATTAACTTTTCAATATATGTTCAACGCATATATCAAAATATAAATATGTATTTTCATATGATTCATAATTTAATTTAAACGATATGATATATATATAATATATATTAACATAAACACCTATTAAAATAAAATTATTTATTCATATGATTTTATAATCATTGTATCTTATTATAGAAAAAAAATTTAACCCTTGATCACAAATGTTTATGTGAGACTTTTAACAGTTTTAATAATTTATACTTGTTTTGAAAAATTAAAAATACAACATATACAAAAAAATCTAAATTTTTATTATATGATTAATGTAATTGTGTAATTTATTTTAATAATAAATAACTAAACAAAAATGATAAAAGTATACAGATTGTTAGCAAATATTTATTAATTAGAATCAGTAATTGTCATATATATCTTAATCACATTAGGTAATTTTGTAGGTTTTATTTAAGGAAATAATATATAACGGGCATACTATATAATACAACATTCTTTAGCAATTTAATTTTGAACTAACAAAACTCTCAATTGATTTTCAAACCACCTCGTAAGTAAAATTAACGTTCTAATTACGTGACAACTCAGCATGATACTTTTTAAATTAGTGCGAACTACATGTTATTATTTTTAAATGTTTCTCTATTAATATATAGGGGATACTTATGGTCAGTCCCGGTCTTGAGATATCACGTACGGTCCAATACAAAAATAAAAAGAGAATTTGTACTCCCTACACACAACATATACCCTATTTGCACTCCATACCCTATTTCCCCCCAATTTTTTTCCCCCCATCATCACCATTTTCCCTCAACTCTATGGTATCCCACTTCTTTTTGTATATTGAGCTAATTTACTCAAATAAAAATTGGGACCTGAATAATTCATAAAAGCAAATTTAAAAGAAAATAATATTTTTATTACTTTTCTTATATATTAAAATAAAGAACAATAATATTTAAGATTTACTTGTTTTTATCTTTAAAATGTCTCACAACTTTTGTGGATTCCTATCTTCTTCAAAAGATGATATTACTAACAATAAACAAAAGAAATCGGTTTCCAAAAATCTTAGGCCCCATTCATTTGTTTTACCGGAATGATTAAAACCGGGGCCTGCTTATGGTTTGATAAAAGAATAACATTCATCTTCTTTTTTTTTTAGAAATATTCATCTTTTTTATTGCACTATAGATTACTTAATTCGTCTTTTGTCATCCCCTCCTCCTTTTTCTATAAATAGAGAGAATGCAGGGTAACATTTTATTCATCTCTTCTTCTCCATAAAGAGCGTGCTAACTTATATATATGCAGTTAAAGAAAATGACATCCAAGACTTTGCTTCTGTTAGGTCTCTTTGCATTTCTTCTAGTTGTCTCAGAAATGGCCGCGGCATCTGCAAGGCAGTCGGGTACCTTAAACTATTTTATAGAAACCAAAAAGAATTCGTCAGCCTATTTTGTTCGTTTTATGTTTGGAAGTTGGTATATTATTTTTAGAAATACTAAGTAGAAACAAACTTACGATGTCAAATCCTTGTTATATACGTATTAGAATATCCCAAAATATTTTAGAAGTCTGATGCGATTTTATCAGAACATCAGTTTTATGTTTCTTTGTTTTTTGAAAAATAGAAATTCCAATTTATATTCAAAATTTAAAAGCTTTTATTAGAAATTTAACATCAAAATGAGGAGACGAATGTACATAGCACTAGGCACGTGCTAAACAAAAATCTTTGAAATAATGTGGTGTTTTTGGGGGCAGGCATGGTGAAGTCCGGAAGTGAGGAAACTGTGCACCCTGATGGATACGGAGGTGGTCATGGAGGCAATGGACGAGGTTACGGCGGAAGAGGAAGCCACGGGGGCAAAGGAGGAAGAGGTGGCCACGGAGGAGAAGCTGTTCAGACTAAGCCTGATGGATTTGGAGGTGGCCACGGGGGCCATGGAGGCCACGGGGGCCATGGAGGCCACGGGGGCCATGGGGGACACGGGGGGCACGGGGGAGAAGTTATTCGGACTCAGTCCGGTCACTAAATATCCATAATCTATCTATATATAAGTCTTGTATGCACTTACGTGTGTGTATGACGATAAAATAAACTTGGTGCTTTTGTAATAAAGTGACTCAAGTTTAAGAAAATAAACTATGGGAATAAAATGTCATAATGTCATATCTCTGTGTTCGAGTTGTGATTTGCGCAACACCATCTCCATCTCCATCCCTAAAGTGCGCTAATAATCTTTTTAAAAAACTATATTAGTATTTTAATATAATCTTATATAACTATTAAAATAAATAAATAATATTATAAAATAACACGTGATATATGAAAATATTTGTGGTTTCTCATTTGGAAAACTATTTTATCTCTTTATTACGTTTAAGAAAATATCATCATCGAGCTAGGTACTCTTAAGTTTTGTGTAACTACAATGTAAACTAAATGTGAACTGAAAGTAATAATAAGCAATGTAAACTAAATGTTGGAAGCCATGACTCACATTATTCAGCATTCATCAATTAAAGACACATACATTTTTTCACTGAACTTAAAACACTATCTCATTTTCTCAATTTGATTTATGATACTGAATCTAAATCATATTTCATAAGTAAGAGAAATATATTAACACAAAGCTGCAAGCATGTTTAATCACTACAAGAATTATTATAATATTTCTGATTATTACGTAGCTATATAGCACACATCTATAGCTAATATTAGACAGGAAGCAGATAGCAATAGATCTATTACATTGCCTCAGCGCCAACGCTAAATGGATTTGTAGCTAATCTATAGCACACTAGCAAGGTATTCGCAAGATCATTTTCTGTAGCCTATAGTGAGACTGTAACAGTGACTTATTATGTTACTAACTAGTGAAGACTTAAAAGCTACTGTGTTTCTATAGCTCAGAGGCTACAAATTTTAGTGGCAATCTCTCCTAACAAGTTTATGGCTAATATTGTAGCCACAAATATTGTAGTCACAAATTTGTAGTTAAAAACTATTTTTTTTTTTTTTTTTTTTGTAACACTGTTAAAAACTATTTAGTTCTCAATAAATACATCAAACTTGACAAATTGTTTTACAATTATATAATATATAAATAGATTGTAACAGAAAATCTTAATCAAACATAATGAAAAAAATCACCGGGAAACAAACAAGTTGATAATCTAGTCTACAAACAAAAGTTTAAATCAAAAATAGGATTAGTATTCTATATATATAACATATCCATTCCAATTCAGGTAAGTAACCATATGATTCATGCACATGAATTTCCATATATCAAATCTAGGTGTATACACCAGCAACATGCATTAAAACCGAAAGTAGACAATAATTATCGTGACCTAATAAAAATGTCACTATATAACTCAAATCTATCTACCAAACCATATAGATTCTCCTTAAAAATCATTAATCCAAAATAGATATACTCAATCATGGATAAAAGAGATCGCAAAATATAAAAGAGACTTTAGAAGATAAAGAGATTTCACAAATGTTTGAACAAAAAAAAAAGAGATTTCACAAATGAAAGGGATTGATTCATAAAACTTCCATAAAGTGAGATATATGAGATCTTTTACAAATGAAATACAAAGAAAAACTTTAGAAGTAAAGTAAAGAAAAACTTTAGAAGTATCCTCCTATACCAGTATCCTCATATACCATCCATATACAAAGTCAACATCACATACCTTAATTTTCGCTGATTCCGCTATCAATTAATCAGATATCCATTTTCTTTACTTTAAGAATTTCTTTGCTCAAATTAGTTTCTTAGTATATCATTGTACTAACCTGTGGAAGCCGATAAATATTTTTACTGTAAAATCACATTTTGATCAAACAAGTTAATATAGAAACCACTGGTTTCAAAGAAGTTCGTTGAGCTGTTCTTGTTCTAGGTTCTCAAGTGTGAGATACAATATTAATCTAGTGGTTCACAGATTTAGAATCGTTAATTGGAATTTCGTGACCATCAAACTATCTCGGGCCATGGAGTAACTCTGTGTTTGTGCCAATACATTATTCCATAGTGTTTGAAGCGATGCATCAATCACTCTTATGATTCGGTCATTTTGTTGAATTTATTGGAAACTTATCCAAAAATATATAAGTAACATGTCTTAAAATCTGAGTTCTAACACGATATACAAAACTAAAAGTGAATTCATAAACTACAAACGATTTTATTATGACAGACACGAAGATTACAACTCAAACGCAAAGACATAACATAATCAAACTTTATTCTCATAATTTGGCCTCTTATTCTATCCTGGCCTTGCTATATTTGAGGGACTTACACCATTACAAACACACCAGCATGGTTTATGTATACTCATAAAGACACATAATTGCATATATGGTGGTGGTGAATACAGTATCGACTTTTAGTGGCCAGGCTGTGTCTGAACAGCTTCGCCGGCATATGAGCAACACCTTGAGCAGCCACGGTAACCTCTGTAGCAGCAGCCGTGGCGGCAGTAACCTCCTCCACGGCCTCCTCCGTTGTATCCTCCTCCTCCACGGCCTCCTCCTCCTCCATGGTGTCCTCCTCCGTTGTATCCTCCTCCGTTGTGTCCTCCTCCGTTGTAACCTCCCCCTCCGTTGTAACCTCCCCCTCCGTTGTAACCTCCGCCTCCGTTGTAGCCTTGGCCACCACCACCAGAATGGTCAGGTTGTAAGGTATCCTCACTCTCTGACTTCACTGCAAACCCAAAACAGCACATTTTCAAAAATACTATTATAGCACGTGCAGATGTGCATTCCTTTCCCGGATTTCTAAAATTTTCTCTTGAAATCTTTCTAAATCATCTATATAAATTCGTAGTATATATAACTTTTCTTTAAAGATATGGTACACAACATTGTATATAATTTCTATATAAAATTTGCTTTAAATGTTTGAGATGGTCCTGATACGCATAATAAGACTTCTTGACTACATCTTACATACTTATATGTTTGGACCTGAGTAAGTCAAAATATCGTAGTTCGAACCAACTTTCCTGACTTAGAGGGAACGAAATAGTTGGATCCAAGTATCCTTGCAATAATTTTGGGCTTTGTGTAAAGATTCCAACGAAAAGAAACGTAAAATTTACAACATTCAATATACGTTCAAATTCAGTTAGCCTCACAAATTTTTATCTATTTAGACTCAATATATAAAAGAGTTTTACGTACCTGACTGCCCTTCGGATGTCGCGGCAACTTCTGAGATGACGAAAAGAACTGCAAAGAGACCCAACAAAACTAATGCCTTGGAAGCCATTTTTAAATTGTTTATAATTATTTGTTGTATGGAGAAGTGATGAATGAAATGTTACCATGTATGCCATCTATTTAAAGAAAACGAGGCAGAGCAAATGAGAAAAGTCAAATGACTCTAGGCCAATAGAACTAAGAGGGAATTTAATATCAAAATGAAAAGTCATGGAAAATACTAAGCAAACTGTAAGGAGATAAGTATCAATGGCGTCGGGCCACTTTATGGTTGGTTGTTGGATTCATTGTTAATAATTTTGAACCTCCCATAAATGGCAATCCCCACTAGTCTTTTAGATTTTTCTATAAAACGTCTTAAACACAGCGCATTCACACGAATATAGTCATATAAAAATAGTACTGGACATTATTGGAGAGTTTATTGGTTATTCATCGTCCTTCCAATCTCAACCGACATATTTTAAGTATTGGGTTGGGATTCGCATCCTTAGAGGTTATCGTTTGGAGACCAGGGATGAGCTCACTGTCTGGGGTCGATCAACGTAGTTAATCAATTATTAATTTTTGCATTGTACAAACCCTTGTTCAGAAACTCGCTAGATATCATAGTACGTTCGGGTTAGACCTAATTAATATCCAATGAAAAAAAACAGAGATCAGTTTTTTTTTTTAAGTATATGTATATATTATTACATGTACTAAAAACATGTGATTCTAACGTGTCCTAGTGTTATGCCCTTGTTGAACAATCACAGGTCTGGTTCAAATAGAGGTTAATTTCTCGTTGATTTTCTCATTAGTTGATTATCAAAATATCTCCATCTTCTTCCTTCAGCCTCTGTTGACGAAGAACCCTAATTTTGCCTCCAAATTTGTTTCCACTATTTGTTACAGTATTCCATTTTTTTTTTATGTTTATGTCCAGAAATCATCGAATTTCATCTTAATACATGATTTAACACTCAAAATTTAGAAAAACTGATTTTAGGTGATTTGATCCTAATCCCCACGGTTAAAAGGTGTTGAAACTTCGACTAAACAACCGTGTTGGCAATAAGTTTTTTAAAAGAAAGATAGCTATGGATAGATCTAGCTATGGATTTAACAAAAAAACATATATGTGAGAGACATAATTCATAATTTGACTGTTGAATCAGCAAATAATTTCAATTTACCGACTATTATAACGACAATAAAATAAGCATTATAATATAAATCATTTTATTTGAATCAAGATATTTTTAGCGAGGTTATAAGCTTATAATTTTTGACAAAAACAAGAAACAAAATAGTGGAAGCTATAATATAAATTTCATTCGAAAATAAATGAAAATATTTTAAATGTTTATTATAATTCAGAAATAATGACAAAGCATATATGATATATGTTTGTTTACATGAAAGCATTTTCTCCTTCCAAAAGTAACTCTTCCTCTCTTTTTTTAAATTGACTCGTCGCTCATTAAAAAATATATATTGATTTTCCAAGTTAGGAATTTCTAACTTGGATAAAGAAATTCAATTATGTATCATTCGTTGGTTTAATGATTTATTGAAACGACGAGTGTGGTTTCTCAGCAGTTTATGAAATTCAGAAGGATGATGTCTTTGATCATTCACTTATGTTTTACTTGGTGCTTCATATGAATCAGGAAGTTGCTTATATATTCTTCTTCTTTTTCCTTTTGTATCTTGGCAGGGTGCATATCAGTCGAAAATCTTAACTTTTTACATTCAATATTTATTTTTGTTTTGATGAAGCCACCACAAACTGTTACTGTCTTTTCACAATTGGAAATCGATTAGTAACATCAAGGCAAGTTTTTATTGTTGTATGTTATGTTGTTTCCGAATTCCAAGTAATTTGATAATGTGATATATGCCTTAATTCACGACTCCAAAGCATATTCCTACTCCATAGCTGTTATGATTGATCTTAATATTTCCTCTTCCATCCACCTTCTAAAATCCTTGGAATTAAAGTGATTTAATTGGATCATCCTCAACTTCGAAGACAATAGGACCAATGCACGATCTGATGAATCAAACTCGATCTTTATACATTTTTACAATATGAATTCAACGAAAATCTAGTCTCTAAAATTCTAATACATACAGTTTAGACTGCAGAAATAGGTTAATCTAACCACATTGTTTGAGAATCGAAAACGATTCTTAGTGCATTTTCTGTCTATCAATTGTTTCAGGTACCCACTCTGAAGTTAATTTACATCGTTTTTACATTCTATGGGTTAGTTTCTTACAAGTTCAAAACACAAAAACCTCTCTTTTGTTTTAGCTTACTCTTCTCTCGCATAATCGTAATGTAACCTTGATTTTTCGTGGATTCGCTATGCGTTTACGGTCTGAATAAATTAGTGGTTAAATCTGAAGGGCGCCCCTCTCTCGCGGTTATTATGGCAACTGAAATGTCTTCCCACCTATCATGACTGCTTGGGACCGTTCTCGTTCCGTTGTCATATTGTACTGACGTATCGACGACAGTTTCTTTCGGTCCTAAGTTTCAAAATCTTTGTCGTCTAATCTTTTCTTAGTGGTTGTTTAGTATGATATTTGTTTTTCTTCGTCGTTTTTACTATTACTAATTTTCTTGTACCTTCTTTAATAAATTTAAAATAATATAATTTATATATATATATATATATATATTTGTTAAAAAAGTGTTATGTAGAAGTATTTTGGCCTAGTATTCAAGGTTCAAAGGCTTTTACACCATGTCTATGGTTCTATATATAGAAACTACATCGTGAAATTTTCCTTGAAATTATTCATCAATACTGCATATATTTTGACTCATGTATGACTACAAGCTGACCAAGCATATGGTTAGAGCCGTGATGTGTATAATTATTATAAATGCCAAATATTTTCACCAAAGTGTAATTAGTTCTATCGGTGTTTGTCCAGTTCTATATTGTAAACGGCCGTGAGTTTAACTCTTTCAAACTCATTGCCACATAAATTTTAATTTTTTTTCAAAATAAATAATTGGAGAGCCAAAAATATATTTTGTGCTTGGGGACTCACGAAATTCAGGCACGACCATGAATATATTGCAGGTAGTTTATTATCATTTATAGTAGAGATTATATAATGATACAATCCAGTGTTAGAAAAAAATAAAGAGTGTCATGTTTGCTATGGTTGACAAAATCATACATAATTATGACGCGTATTATGAACTCCAAAATTAGCGAAGTGTAAAAGATTATGACCAATCCAACAACTAACCGTACTATGGGCCCTTGCGATACCAATTTGTGCTTATCCATTTGACATCTATTTTTTTTAGACATCTTTTCATATTATTGAATTGACTTTTTAAAGATAAATCTAACTTCTTGTTTTCTTGTGGATTGTTAACACGTAGCATTTACTTACAAGTACACCCCACCTTGCATGCATCCTATAAATAGGGGTTCTGCATGGGACACTATACTCACCAGCTCCTTCTTCGCTATTACTTTTGGATAGATCATTGGTGTTTTGAGAGATTGCTTACGATGGCTTCTAAATCTTTGCTTCTCTTAAGTCTCATTGTTGTTATCCTCATTGCCTCTGAGGTGGCAGCCAGGGACCTAGCTGATAGCTCGGCAGAAAATAAGAACAATGGTATGTAGAAATGTCATTATACCCTAAGAAAATTATTATTTTTGAATACGTATGATCGGAACAAGCATGTAAGGCCATTTGAATATTCATGAAAGTTGAAGTCACTTTAGAAGTTTGATTTGTCATACCTTTCACCTTCTTATCTCCAGCATGTAGAAACTTTTCTTTGAATTAGAAAAACCTATTTCGAACCCTTCCGAAAATTTTGGTGTGCTTCAAGACGAGTGAGTCAAAAGTGATCAGAAATCACTATTGCCTTGTTTCTTCTTTTTTTCACCAATCACTCATGTTTATTCAGTAATTTGTAAAATAAGTACGAGTTCCCCTTACTGTTGTATTGATTAGATTCAAAACAAGAAGAATATGTATTCACAAATGTTTTGGGTTTGAGAAACAGAGAGAGAAGAAGGAATGCAAACTGACCAGTATGGAGGGTATCCAGGAAGAGGGTACGGAGGATACCCCGGTGGTGGATATGGGGGAAACCGAGGTGGCGGATATGGCGGAAACCGCGGTGGTGGATACGGTGGTAGGGGCGGATACGGAGGTCGTGGAAGAGGATACTGTCGCTATGGTTGTTGCTACAGAGGCTACTACGGTGGCTGCTCTAGGTGCTGTGCTTATGCTGGTGAGGCTGTTCAAACTCAGCCGGAGAGTACTGATCCAGCTCACTAGAAAATCATGCATATTGGATTCCTCATGCTGCAATGGTTGTGAAGTATAAGTCTCAAGTCAAATAAACGAGAATCAATTAAGATATATATAGTGAAGTACCAGGGTTTGAAAAGTTTGTCATAAAGATAAAAGAAAATGGAAGTTTTTTTTTTCTAATGTGGTGTTATAATAAGATTACCAAAAAAAGAGTGGTGTTGTAATAAATGTTTGTGTGATAAAAAGTTTGTTTGATGTATGGAATATGAATCATATATTAATATGCTACGCATCTAAAATGCAGTTATCACTGAAAGCTTACTTTTATTTAATATATTAATCATATATTAGAGTTTCTTAATATTATGAGACCCTGTTCTCTCATTCTCTTTTGTGTTCCTTTTGTGCAGGTATTGCATCTCTTTTTCTTTTGAACATTTGCGGTATTGCATCTTTTCCCAGCCAAATTCTACAATAGTTTTATCTTTTTACAAAAGAACTTACAATAATTATATCTTGACGTAATGGATTTAACGACATGAGTTGCTACCTGCTAGATCTCTTATAATACGTTGATATAATATATTTCAATCTGCAATATACTATAAGAACATCAAATATTCAACCCCTTCCAATATACATTGATTAGATTTTTATTTTAGTATTCCATATGTTGTAGATCTAATTCATGTTTACTGTTGTAATTAGTGTATATATTTCTCCATTTTTGTTATTCATTTATGTATTTAATTAGATGATTTAACAATCAATATAGAATTTTTAAAAATCTTTATAAAGTGTCGTTACTACAATATAAAAATTGTATTTTAAGTAGTGTTTGTGAAAATGTAAGTTTACCTCCAAAACAATTTACCCAGCAATCAATATTTAATGTTTCATTAAGAATACTAGGATCGTGTCCGCGCTACGCGCGGATATTGGGTGAAGTTAAAATTTGTGTATGACCATAGTTGTGGCTATTTCTGATTGTTGTTAAAATAGATTTAAAGCAATTATAAGAAGGAATATATGACATTGAGTTTTTTTAAGATTGATTATTTATTTTTATGCGAATGAAGTTGGAAGTCAATCGATAGAGATGTAAAAGTAGAAGGGAGTTGATGTTTTTGGTTGTGTATAGTGGTTTTCTGTAGTAATGGAAATTAAATTAACGTGTTGAAAATTAAAAATATGTAAAAGTACTTCGTAATTGAGATATTGTTTAGCATTATGGTGTTTTGAATTTGGAAATAATCTTTTAAAAGTGTGTTTAGGTCTTCCATTAATAAACTAATTAGAAATTTTATGAATTACATTGAAAAAGGGCCCCTTGAAAAAAACTTATGAACTAAAAAACCAGATAAATTGATCGAAAATTTAATATTAAGGTTTTGTTGTGTTATTTTCGTAGTATACCTACCAAATCAAACTATCTCTACTCTTGATTTTGTACTTAATAGTTAAGATGTTTTGTCTGGATTTTGGACAATTGATTTCTTGGATTCCATAGAGGGGTGATTGGGTTCGTATGTGTTCGAGAAGTCTATAAACGCACAGTAAAATCGTAATTTTGATTTACCTCCAGCAGGTGGAGGATAATTGTGGTTTGATTTTACCATCGTGTTGAGGAAAACGACCCTTTGACGAAAGAAATAATTAGAAAATGAGTCAGCGAAAGAGAGAGATCTTGAAATGTGGAAATCCACTGATTGAGTAACTTACACGTAATAGTTGTCTCCGCCTTTCTTCTCGTTGCAAATTTCGGAGTGGAAGATGATGTGAATGTTATGTGGAGCTGAGGTTGTTAACCGGTTTGTATCAAATTTGCAATGTTACTGAATGTATTCGTATATTTTGTTGATTTGTATTGATGAGACAAAATATTTTTTTGAACTTTCAGTGCAGCCGTTGATTGTGGCAGGAGATGTGCTACTTGCCTTTCTGATATTATTGTCTATCGAGAAGAACATTTAGGTATTATAATATGTTGAAGATTTTTATATTTAATGTGATACGTTTAAAATTTGAAAGTCTTGTGTGAATTGAAATAATTAGTTACAGTCATCAAATTGAAGCGAGAGAGAAAAAAAAACAATCTGATAATAAAAGTTCATAATTTTTCTTTGTTCATTACTCTTTGTCTTTGTTTTAAGGAGAAAAGTAACAAAACAACATAATAGGTTTTGAATTGTATAACCAAGATTCTGGTGCAAGAACAAACCACTATATAGTTTAAACAGACTTGGTAGATGTCTATAATCTTTTTTTTTTTTTGAGAATTTTAATTTTAAAGTAAATATTAGGAGCTATATTAGTCTATATTTTGATCCGCGCTTCGAAAGCACGAGTTTTTTCG
Organism: Brassica rapa; assembly: GCF_000309985.2. NCBI lineage: Eukaryota > Viridiplantae > Streptophyta > Magnoliopsida > Brassicales > Brassicaceae > Brassica > Brassica rapa. The sequence goes on from NC_024797.2 coordinate 21,097,447, forward strand.
GTTAATAAAAATGTGATACGAATAGTATTTTTGATTATGATTTATATTATTAAGTTATTATATAAAATATTTTTTAAAAAATTATGTAATTTGTCAATTCTTTTATTTGAAATTTTGTGTGTACATTCTTATCTCACAACATCATCTTTATATTTTTATGCATTAGAAGTTAAATTTGTTGGCATATTTTAGACTAATTTAAAAATATATATTTGCAGGGGTTACAAAATATATAGAATATAAATGTAGTTTCTAAATGTAATTAGATTTCTTTAAGTTGGACACAACTTTTATTAACTGGACATGTTCCTAATTTAATAGTATTGACTTGAATTAGTAAAACAAATAGGGATTTTTACCACTATAGATTTTCTGGTTCATATATGTATTATTTATTGTAAAGTTCATACATATTTTTTTAATAATAGTGCTTTTAAAAAACAATTGTTTGCTTCGTCGGTAACTGCGATACATGCGTGTCATACGGTATATAATTTCAAACATAAACATTTTTAATCTATATCCCTGGATCTATATTCAATGGTCTTATTGATTATTAAGACACATTATAAATTTGAATCCATGAAGTTCAAAGAAGAAGGACAATCTTGTTATCAAAACAGATTTCAAAGATATTGGATTATGCTGGTGTTGGGCCAAAGGATTAGTATTAGTATTATTATTAGGGTTGTTAAATTCGTAATGATGTGGAAGTATGATTGGATGAGAATATTTCATCCTATGTGGCACCTCTAATTGAGCTCTAAATTAGTCTTTTTTATATAGTAGGATATATATGTTAATCGTGTATATATAATCCAATAACCAAAAATATTTTCATGTTTTACCCATCTAGCTATAAATAAAAAAATTCATAATATTTGTCTAGTTTTCTGTAAGTTAGATATTGATAATTTAAAAATAAAATATAATTAAATAGAGAAATAAATTAAAGTTCTGTGTAGACAAAACTCGTTGTTATCAATCTTGATTTGAATGATTGAATACATTCTAAACTATCATAATCTGATATAAACAGATAAAAATATATCATAGATTTGAAATGGAATCATAAGAGAAAAATATACAGTTGAAAAGGAAATGATACACATATGAAATAGAAATATATGTGTAGAATGTTATATATAAAAATATATATATTTTCAGTTGAATGCCTAATTTGATTATTATGTGATGAAGAACATAAAGCAAATAAATTTTAAGAAATGAAATAAATAAATACAAATTAAAGACATTATGGTACATATTGTAAAAAAATTAGGGGAAATTTGTTGAGATATCAAACAAACAAACAAAATATGGTTAAGTGCACAAAAAGTACCTCCAATATTTCTACAATATATTAGGGCTTGACACGGATTGGATATCCGGGTTTTTGGAGATATTTGTGATTTGTTTCGTATGTTACGGATATCAAATTTTTCGATTTACTTTGCTCTGGAATAACTGAATATCCAAAAAATATGTAAATATTTACGGATATTTACGAATAGTTACAGATATATCATTTTGTTTTAGTTAATACAAATAATCTAGAAAAAATGAAGATACAATTTTTCTTTAAATATTTTTACATGATATATAAAATAAGAAATAAAAGAAGCAGTAAAATTATATATTTGTAAATTTTAAAATTAGTTATAAGAAAGAAACTTAAGAAAAAGTTATAGATATCATAAAATTTCTTTTATTTTTTTATTTTAATACTTTTATAAGTAATACTGTGATTAAAATTTATTAAATTATATGTTAAAATATCAATTATATAAACTCATACATTTGAAACTCTACATTTAGTCAATATATATATAGCTGTCAGAGCATATTGGAAATCCGGTTCTTAAAATTTTAGTATTTGTGATTTGCTTTGTTTTTAACGAATACTAGAGCTTGACCCGCGCATTCGCGCGGGTATTCATTTTTGGTTTGCAAAAAAAAATATTTATCTTATATAAATGGTAATATATGTTTTTAAAATTTATATATATATATATATATACTAAATAATTATTTAATATATTTCTAAACACAATCATTTTAGAATTTATAATGAATAATTTTATTTTATTTTTTTGACCCGTCAACTGTTACAACCATATTTTTAAAATATAACTCGTGTGTTCGTGCAAATGTATTTTTTATGGATCAAAATTTTAATGTAAAATAAAATGGTTATCTGTTTTTATATTTGATTTATACGATTAAATAATTTAATATTTTATTTAAAATTTTGTGGTTTATATTATGTATTTTTATAACACTTTTATGTTTTTTAGACGTCGTTAATATACCAAAATAAAAATAATCACCCCCGTAATAATAAAATCTTGTTATATTTTTGACATTGATTAAAATCTTGTTATAATAAAATCTTGTTATAATTTATTGTTTACCTAGATTATAGGAAACATTTTTTAAATAAATAAACATAATTTGTTATACTTTATTTTAGGAAAATGCATTAATTAAACTATAAAAGACAAGAATACTAAAAGGTAGGTAAATTTATTATTTCAGTGGCATTCAAATGTAAATAACTTTGAAAACTAAGGGGTAATTTATATTGGTACTTCTCTTTTAATAATAGAGATTGATTTTTAGTATTTGATTTGCTCCGAAATTTTACGGATATCTGAATTTTTCAGATCGAACCGAAGTAAATAACGGACTGAATCAAATTTAACGGATAAATATATATATATATATATATTTGTTTATTTATTTCTAATCCTGTGTTTTGGTTTACTTTTTGACTTTAAATATCGTACTCATATAAGTCAAATTGATACCTCTGACCTATATAATAGCGTCAGTGGGCGAAATCTATTTGACTCTATTAGGTCTGGAGAGACGCAGAAAAAAATAGCATGCCGCATTTATTGTTAGAGAAGATAGCGCTAATAGTCAAACCCCAAGTTAATGAACAAGCATGAGTAGTTTGAGCATTCAATACACATGCCAACTCTTTTTTTTTTCCCAACTGAATGTTATTATTATGATAAAGTCCAAGGACCAAAGCCCACACATACATTACAACAAAAGGAGGCCCAAAAACAAAAGCCCTACACCAAAGAAAGCAACTTGGCCCAAAGTCCATAACCAAACGAAATCCTAGCGGGCGATGCGCCGCACGATCTACGCACGCCTCCCGTCTTCCTCCGGTACCATAGCCTGCGCCACGACGACTTAATGGCCACCGTCAACAGCAGAGTCGAATCCGGAACTGACCCATTCAGCCAAACGTTCAAATAACTCGAAACCACCAAACGCATAAAAATCACACAAACCAAATCGGATCTACGAATTATCAAAAGATATTAAAAGCCTACAATCGATTCATCATCTCCGACATACATGCGGCAACAATTTGATACACATGCCAACTCTATAGATTTCTTTTTCTTATCAAGCCAACTCTATTAGATTTATAATTTATTTATCGGTAGGTATACACTTTTATGAACTTACATTTTATTGGTTCATAAATTAAATCTCGTCAAATAATTACTAACTCATTTTTAAAAGATAGATTTTTAGTGTTTTCACATATCCTATTTTCTGTTTCAAAATAATAAATGTTTTAGAATTTTCACATAGTAATAATTATATTAAATTTTAATACAGAATGCATAATTTTAGTAATTATATATTTTTCATAACTCTAAACCAATTATTAATTCAATAAATGCAATTATTTTTTGAAATTTATAAGTCATCATCATTATTTTATCAAATATATATCAAAAATACAAAAACGTATTGTCTGAAACAATTTTTTCAAACATACTCTTTCTATTCTTTTAAAGTGTTATTATACGATTGTTTATTGTTTCAAAAAGTGTTATTCCATATTTTTAATGTAATATATACAATTTATTTTATCTTTTTAACTTATCAACAAATTTTATTTAAATTCTTTTTATTTAAATATGTACATTAAATAAAGATACACTAATGTATTTTATTTTTCTTAGTCCATGTGAAAATATGTTAAAGTGACATTTTAGCGAACTGGAAAAATATGCATTTTTATGATTGTAAGGTAGTATTGAAAACTCATTAAATCATTATTGTAGAAGCATCATTTTCAGTTATCGATTTGTATTTCACTAAGTCCAATTTTTTTAATATTTATATATTATTCATAAGAAACATAAAAATATATTTTTGGAATTTTTTTTTAAAAACTTCCATTTCATAGTAATTGATATAACATGCTATTGAAATTAAATTTATCACTAAAAATCTTTACTAGTGATGTTTTTGTCTTTAACATTCCTTTATCTAACCAAAATAAACCGATCTTCATGTAATAATCAAGGATATTGTGACAAAATGGAATATTTGTAGGAACCTTAATTTACTAAATGATAACATCTGTTTGTAAAAAATAATAAGAAAATAAATCATAATTATAATTATAATATCAAAATACATTGATAATGAAGAATCATAAATTTGACAATAATTTTTTTTTCTTCAATTTTTAAACATTCCGTAATATGATGGTTTCAGAGCATTCTTATTCCCAAGCTATAACAATGGTAATTATATTTCCCAAAACCAAAAATAAATCTATCAAACCAAATATATGTGAATAGTCTGAAAAATAATTTGGTACTCAAGGTGACGATTACATCGTGCCCAAAATCTAATTTTTCCAACAAATGTCTCCGTCGGTGATTTAACAACTTGATATCGTGACAAATCTTTAGTAAATAGATCCGCAAATTTTTCATTTATTCTAATGTAATCAATCGTAATTATATCAATTAAGATCAAGTGTCTAATGGTTTTATAAAGTTTTTTTATAACAAAATTTATCATTATACGAATGCAAATTACTTCAGTTTCCTCTTTTTAGTTATCGTCTGTTCTGTTTTTGATTAATTAATGTTTGACTCGAGTCTTCTCTTTTTTTTTTTTTTTTTTAGAGCTGTCATCTCCGAGACTCATGCGAGTCAGGTTCTCTCTCTGTCTCACCCTCTTTTCTTCCTCTCCTTTCCTTTCCCCACACCACCGACAATTCTCTCCGCATCTGGACACACCATCCATCATCTCCGACAAAAGTCGTCTGTCTCTGATCATCGCAATGCACGCTCTAAAGGACAAAGTCTCCCAGAAGCTTTCGAATCTCTTCGCCGATTCCCCTTCCCAATCTGCATCTCCTCGCCATTCCCTCACCGATTCTCCCAAGGTATATCTCCTTCACGTCTCTCGATCATCTCTCTATTGTCCTCTGATTTGGATCTCGATCGAATCCAAAAGATCATTGTCTCAATTGCTTATGCGTTTCGTTTGAATGCGTATGGTGTAGGCTTCAGGGAAATCGTTTACTTCCTATTTCTCATTTGGTGCTCGAAACGAGAACGAAGACACCGAATCTGAATCACCACCACCTCCTCCTCCTCCAATTAGAACAGACAGCTACGAGTCTGTTGAGAATTGCAAAAAGAACCAAGCTTCTTCGACAACGGTCGGTAATGATGACTACGAAGGAGAGATGAAGGAGTTAACAGAGAGCTCTGCTTTTATCTCTCCTGACTTGTGCGAGTTCTTGCACGCGTGTCTTCCTAATATCGTTAGAGGATGCAAATGGGTCTTGGTATACAGGTAAACAAAAAAAAGATAATGATGTTTACTTTGTTGGAATAAGAGAGATTTGTTTTTTTTTTTTTTGGTTATTAACTACTTTTAATTCGGATGAAGGGCAGTACGTTGAAGCATGGGATATCGCTTCGTACGCTTCTGCGTAAAAGTGCTGAGCTTCCTGGTCCTTGTTTGCTGGTTTGTTTGCTGCCATGCCCTCTTAGATACATTCTGAAAAAAAAATGTTGAATAGGAGAGATGTGATGATTGGGGGGGGTAATGGTGTAGGTTGCTGGAGACAAACAAGGTGCGGTTTTTGGTGCTATGCTGGAATGTCCGTTAACAACTACTCCTAAGAGGAAATATCAGGCATGCTTACTACTTGTTGTGATGTTTATATTCAAATTGCTGATTCTCTCACATGTTGTTTTGATGATTTAGGGTACAAGCCAGACATTTTTGTTCACAACTATTTATGGTCAACCTCGCATATTTAGACCTACCGGTACTATTTCTTCTTCTGTTTTCTTATGAACTATATATTGTCACCACGCATAGGTAGAGGAAAAGATAATATGAGAGAGGGAGAATATGGTAAAGTGAAATTTGAGTAGAATGCTCAAAGTGTCAAGTCTCTCCCACTGTCATGGCAATATTCTGAATATTGGTTCAAAATTGTTCCTCATGAGAACTTCGTTGGGTTCTTTCAGAAACTTGATCCACACTTGTTCTAGGTAGTTTAATTGTTGCTATAAAACCATCTAATGAAAGAAGGAAGATAGACTTTGTATAGTAGATGATGGAAGGGGCAAGTAACTTGTTAAGGGTATGTTGTGGAAGTTGAAATCTTTCTGTTATTTAGAAGAGCTCTTCATGTAATTTATGTATGATCATCCCTGAACTAGAAAGTGAAGCCCCTCAAGGATATGTACTCAAGTGACCTTCTTGGTTAAATTTTGTGCAGGTGCCAACCGATATTACTACATGTGTATGAATGAGTTTTTGGCTTTTGGAGGTGGAGGAAGCTTTGCCCTATGTTTAGACGAAGATTTGTAAGGCACATTCTTGTTGCTCCATCTTATTTTGAAAACTCCCATTTTTAATCGTTTTTTTTTTTATGTTTCTACTTGAACAAGGTTGAAAGCAACAAGTGGACCTTCTGAAACATTTGGCAACGAATGCTTAGCTAGCAGCGCAGAGTTTGAATTGAAGAATGTCGAGGTAACATATCAAGTTCTACATAATAATTATACAATGAATCTTGAAGTAAAGCAATTCATGTTCATGTTGTTAAAAATCTGCAGCTGTGGGGATTTGCGCATGCGTCTCAGTACCTCTCCTCCTGATCCTGGAGATTCTTTCTTTGACGAGAATTGATATTATCTCAAAAAGAAAGCTTACCCATCTTTTTGTATCTGTTAATTGTTTCAAAGTTATGATTAGGCTTAAAGACAGTTTCCAGAGTTTTACATGATTGTATCTGTGTTACCAAGAATACTATTCAGCTCTGACATTTTATTTTTCTGAGAACAAAAGTGTAATTTTTTTGTTTTATACATATAAGATTAATGTGGGTTTCAAAGAGTAATATCATCTCAGAGAGTGATGCAGATAACTTTGAGAATGAGAATGGCAGTTTATGTTTTCAAAGAGGTTTGGAAAAAATACATCTAGACAGGAGACAAGAAGAAGAAGAAGATGATTGTATACAGAGACGAGAAGAAGAGGGAGGGATCTCAAGCGAGGAAGCCAAGCCTCTCTCCATTCTTCTTAGCAAGCCTAATCAATCCTTGTCTCTGCTTTGCATCAGCTCCTATCGATTTGCAGAACTCTGTAATCACCTAAACAAAACAAAATACAAACTTATTGATTCTTTCTTCTTTGCACTAAGTTTTCAAGATCTAATTTAGAGAATGATGAATTTTAAACCTGAGAGTGTAAAGCAATGGCTTTGCCTCTAAGCTGATTGAACCTCTTCTTGCCTACTATGTTCCTGGTGACAACGACTAGAGGAGCGAACAAGCCTTTGCCTTCGTTGACATTCTTCATCATTGGCTGTACTCTGATGGGTTTCCGTGAGAGTTTAGCAAAGTTTTGCCGTGGCGCAGTTGTCTTGGCGAGCATGGTGTGGTAATCCTCGCCGGAGATTGAACTCCCCCAACCTCCATAGAAGGAAGTTCCTAGTAAACCTTGATTCGCAGAAAGTGAAGCAGCAGCCATAGGAATCAGCTCCTCTCTCTCTCTGTGATAAACTGCTAATGGTGGAGAGATGAGGTTTGTGTGTTATTTTGGTTTTGGATGGAGAAACGATAGCCACAAATATGATTGTGGTTTTGCTACATCACTCTTTCTCCACCGTCCGATTATATTTTTTTATTTCTTTTCCACTCTTTAATCAGATTAGTCAATGTGTGAGCCAAGTGGCTTCTGTAATCATAATTTACGCGGATTGTTTTAATTAGCCAAGTTGTTGTCACAATGTACATATTACAACGTGACAGTAATGAAAGATATTTGTAAAGATGACTTAAAGAGAATTAGAATGCGATTAATAATAGTAGCATCAAAGCAAAGCAAGACCAAGAAAACGAAGAGTACAAGAGATGGAATATATGTTCCATCATAACAAAGCAACTTCCGTAGTTTCAGACATAACTAAACAGAGAGAGAAATCGAAAGAATGTACATAGCAGACCGATGCATCAAGGTTCAGAGATATATTGGTAGCTCCAAGCGCATTAGAAGATCCCGAACGTGTTCTCGCCACTGTAACTCATGTAGAGAAACCCATCTTCGTCTTTGTGCTCTTCATAAATGGCAGACATTATAGCAGCTGCAATATAAAAAAAAACATGATAACACTACCACTATTAGCTTCCACTGACAAAAAAAAAAGTAATTGGACAAGAAGATGATAAGGGAATAATCAAACCAGTAGGTGGAAGAATGTTCTTGACGAAAATGAAGATGGCTTTCTCCGGACTGAGCTTGATCCTCTTGCGCACAACATAAACAAACTGACCAACAGTCAGATCAGCCGGGACCAAGTACCTGAAAGTTTTTCACATGACACAAGTCAGGAAGCCATAGCAAGAACATGCATATACATCCCTAAGCAATAAGCTACGAAATCAAGAATTTCGAAAAAAAAGAAACATACTTTTTCTTATCAATATCAGGGACATCACTCTTCTCGGCTCTTTCCACGATGACCTGCACAACATATCAAACGCACAGAATAAGCCAAAGTATGAAACTTTCTTGGAAGAAGATAAATGAGGAAGAGTCTGGTAGTACATACAGGTATTCTATCTGGATACTTGTCCCTGATACGAGAAGCTTCAGCTTGTCTCTTCTCTGTAACATATTAAGAGCAATCATTATTCTACTTGAACACAGAGTATCGATAATAATATGGAGCTTCAATCAAGATTATGTATACACTAATCCAAAAGACTGATATGGCGTTTCTATGTAACAAATCAAGTGCATCTGATAATCTTTAATCATCGATTAGTTCCAATACATGGACAGAGATTAGTATTGTATATGAGAATTGGAGAGACAAGTGCAATCTTCAATCGTATGCTCTAAATCAATGCATATGCGAAAAGCAATTGAAATTGACGAAACCTGGTACTCGAATTGACATGTTTCTAAGATTAAGGCAAACTAGATTTTCGAAATTTAGCTAAAAACTCGAGGGATGAGATACAACGATCACCGAGATTGGGCGATTAGGGTTAAATCAGAAGATGAAAAGGGGAAAGGCGAAACTAACCGAGAGGATGCTCTTGCTTGAAGGAACTGATCGCCATAACTGCACGCGTTTCGCTGAGAGAGAGGGAGAGAAGAAGATGATTGAGAAGGAGGGTTTGCTAAACGTCGAATTCGGATATCGAACGAGGCAGTTGACCTTATTTATAGTCTTTACATATATATATATATATTAAGGATATAATTGGTTTCCCGCTATCACCCGCAAACGCAGATTTTCCGGTTGATAGCGGTTGTTGGCGTTTTGCAATAATCATTCAAACCGCTCTAAATCGTATAAATTCAAAAGCTGGTTCCAGTTAGCATTTGCAGTTGTGGGAAGATAATTTTTTTTATTTTCTAAAAAAACAATATAAATACAAAAAAAAATTCAATAAATTTTTAAAATTAGAATTATAAAATACTAAAATATATCTATCATATTTTAATTAATATGATAATTTCTATAATTTTTAAAAATTTAAAACTATAACTTTCTAAATATAATTTTTATATTTATTATAATATTATGATTTTGATATTATATAATGGGCAATTGTCAATAATAGCACATTTTGAAGTTTATGGCTCAAAAATAGCACTAGAAGGAGAAAGTCACAAAAATGACATTCATTAAAAGGTAAAATATCTATAATACCCTTGGTTTAAAATTAAATAAATAAACTAAAATAAATAAAAATAAAAAAAATTTTTATAATTTTTATAGTTTCAGATTATATGTTTTCAGATTCGAAATTTTTATAATTTTTTTAAAAAAAAATTCAAATTTTTTATTTATTTTTTTTCAGATTTTCTTTTATAATTTTAAAAATACTTTTTGAAATTGTTTTTAAAATTTTTATTTTTTATTTTTTATTTTATTATTTATTATTTATAAAATTTTAAACCCTAATTCCAAAACCCCACCCCTTAACTCTAAACCCTAAGGTTTGGATTAATTAACCCTAGGGGTATAAGTGTACATTACCTCTTTAATAAAACCTATTTTTGTGATTTTGAGCCTTGAGTGCTACTTTGGAAACAAAAACTTGGTTTGGTGCTATTCTAGTCTTTTTCTCTTATATAATTATATAAAAATATAAATATTGTTAATTTATTATTTAACCGCTGCTGCATTTGGTAGTTAACTAGTCATAAGTATTCTGCAAATGCACAAATTTCTAACCGCATAACCAGTCATATGAATTTTTTAAAATTGTTAGAAACTACAACCATCCGTATCCGCAAACTCTCGCAAGTTCAACCGCAACCAGCATGTTTGAACCAGACATACCCTAATTTGTTTTGCCAGCTAAGATTACTTTTTTTCAAGAGGTTACCTTCTTAAACATCAAATGCGGTTTTCACATATTAACGAAGATACATTTTACCAAATACATTTTTAAAATTTTGTCTGAACAGTTTTGACAATTTTTCATCTATTAATAAACGAACAGATTTTCATGTTTAATTGGAGGGGAAGTATGACTTTAACGGACACCAACTATTGCCTATGCAAAAGTGGAAAAACTTTTATTTCATGCTTATATTTTGTTTTTGATTATTTTTATTTTAAAATTTTGAACTTTTCTAGATTGACTATTTTATTTGATGATAGAAACATCTCTATTCTTTTTTGTTCTTTGATATTCTATTAATGGTTACTTTCGTAACATACTTTTTTTATCGTGAAAACTCTTTTGGTCCAATGGTTTGATTAAGAGTTTATTAATACTTTTACATCAACAGGTTTAGATTTCAATATCCAGAGAAAATGATTTTATTAAATAATTAAACAGACTAAGGAAGAAAGACTTACAAATAATTTTCAACATAATGCAAATAAAATTGGTTACGCGTAGATCTGCATAGGACATTTCTAGTGATGTAGTTAGACGGTTTTCATAAAATAGTATTGTCGGTTGTGGAATCATCTATATAATTTTTCTCATAGTTGTAATATCTTAATAAATCAGCATTAAAAAGAAACATGACTTTTCTTTTTTCCCTTGATGGTATCAAGAAAAAATAATTTTTTTAACGTCAGATTAATTATGCTATTACAACGCTGGAAAATATTACATAGACGATTTATAACCGACAATTCTACCACCAGATGAGAATACAGGTCTGACTGCGTCACTCCGAGCCGTCCTATGAGATTCATGTTCGATGATACGTTCTGAATCATGTTGAAAATATCTTGTAATCATTTTTGTCCATAATATGTATAATTTACGGTTTTTGGAATTTAATCTCAGACCTCTAGGTGTAGAAACATTTAGTGAACCATTAGTCAAACCATTTGACTAAAAATCTTCCTGAGAAAAAAATATACTCCATTTAAATTGACAATTATATTTGGGGTTATTTGCTAAATAACCAAAAAAATAAGGGAAATTAGATTTTTAGAGAGAGAGTAGAGAGAGATAGGAAGAGAAAGTAGGAGAGAGATGGTGTTTTTAGTTAGTTAATGAATTTTGGTTTTTATTTTGTATTGTGAATGCAATTTCCCATTATATTTTAGTAACAAAAAAAAAACTGAAAACCCCAATAAACCGAACTGAAATTGAGCCTATTGGATTTGAACAAGCCCAATTACAACAGTATTCACACCTTTTTCACAGTCCAGAGTATCATTTCTGATCGATCTATTAGGTAGGGGAAGAAATGCTTTGTTCAAACAGGGCCCACAGAGAGATTATCGCACATCCAATATTCTCAGCGGCCCTAGTCTTCGTTTCGTATAGTCTCCACACGCCTCTCTCTCTCTCCTTCACTCGTCAGACCTCGCCTCCATGTTCCTTTCCATCTGATTCATCATCAATCATCCTTCCTTCCTTCCTTCCCCCATAATCATCACCATCCTCAATCTGAAACCGTGATTTGATTTCTCTCATCATGTATAAAACCACATCTTCCTCCCTCCTTCGAGCCGCTTCTTCTCGCTCCACACTCCTCTCCTCCCGATCGTCTCTGACTCAATCCTCCTCCTCCTCCGCCGCATCCGCATCTCCTTCCCCGTCGTCGTCTCTTCTCGGCCGTAGATCTTTCTCCACATCCTCACCCGCTTTCCGATCGCTTCCTCGATGGAGCCACTGCCTTCACTCCAGACCGTCTCCCTTTCGCCTCAGCTCCCAGATCAGAGCCGTCTCTCCCGGTTTAGACCGCCTCGAGAGGAACTTCTCTTCCATGGGTAATAATTTCTCTGAGAAACGATCGGATCTAGCTTCGATTTCGCAAATCATAAGAGTTTTTCTTTATTTGTTTCAGCGTCGGAGCATCCCTTCAAGGGGATCTTCACTACTCTTCCTAAGCCTGGTGGTGGCGAGTTCGGGAAGTTCTACAGCTTGCCTGCTCTCAACGATCCAAGGATTGGTAAATATTAATCTCTTATCAACGGTTTGATTGATTCACTAGAGGGAGTTATATTAGAGTAAATCAATTGTATGGTTTAGGTTGGTTAATTGTCTGTTTGTATTGGACCGTGTAAACCGGAATCACCTCATACTATAAGAGCTAACGAGAATAACAGAAAGTTTGTTACACAAAATCATCTTCTTCGTTTTGCTGATCTAATTTCATTATCGCTGTTTTGTAGATAAACTGCCTTACTCTATCAGGATTCTTCTCGAATCCGCGATTCGTAACTGTGATAACTTCCAAGTCACCAAGGGAGATGTTGAGAAGATTATCGACTGGGAAAAGACTGCTCCTAAACAAGTCGAGATTCCGTTCAAGCCAGCTCGTGTTCTTCTTCAGGACTTTACTGGAGTCCCCGCTGTTGTTGACCTTGCTTGTATGCGTGATGCTATGAACAAGCTCGGCAGTGATTCCAACAAAATCAACCCTTTGGTACTTTTTTCAATTTTTTTTTGTTGCAATGTGTTTTAGCTTAGGCTTCTGGATTTTTCTTACGTTGGGCAATGGCTTCCAGGTTCCGGTGGATCTTGTGATTGACCATTCTGTTCAAGTTGATGTTGCTCGATCTGAGAATGCAGTGCAAGCAAACATGGAGCTTGAGTTCCAGAGGAACAAGGAGAGGTTTGCTTTCCTTAAATGGGGCTCTACTGCTTTCCAGAACATGCTTGTTGTGCCTCCTGGCTCTGGTATTGTGCATCAGGTAACTATTTTGCAGTGTGCAACTCCATGTTTTTGGTTCTCCGTATATATCATTTTCAAATGTTTCCACTGTATTGAAATGTTGTTTACATTTTATTATCTTCCTTTGTTCGTTTTGATGTTTTATTGGGATTTTGCGTAGTTTTGGTCTCGGTTTAACCCTGATTTGAAAATTTCAGGTCAATTTGGAATATCTTGGAAGAGTTGTGTTCAACACCCAAGGCGTTCTCTACCCAGACAGTGTGGTTGGAACTGATTCACACACAACTATGATTGATGGCTTGGGAGTTGCTGGATGGGGAGTTGGAGGCATTGAAGCTGAGGCGACTATGCTTGGCCAGGTAAACTATTGACTGTTGACATTACCAACATCTTATACTAGTAACTCCGGAGATTACTTTACGGATATAGCTTGGACAACTTTATTCTGTTAACTTTTCTTCTCCATTTCTATTAATTATTTTGTTATATTCAGCCGTCCTTCTAATGATAAATCTTTTTCCTTTGTCAGCCGATGAGTATGGTATTGCCCGGTGTCGTTGGATTCAAGCTGTCCGGGAAAATGCGTAATGGTGTTACGGCTACTGATTTGGTTCTAACAGTGACTCAAATACTCAGGAAGCATGGTGTTGTTGGAAAGTTTGTTGAGTTTTATGGTAATCTATTTCCTTGTGAACTCTTTAAGTGTTCTGCTCCTTTTTAAAGACGTGTTTTTGGGAGAATTTTAAGTCTTTTTTCTTATTAGGTGATGGTATGAGCGGTCTGTCCCTAGCTGACAGGGCCACAATTGCCAATATGTCTCCTGAGTATGGTGCAACCATGGGCTTCTTCCCTGTGGATCATGTTACTCTACAGTATCTCAAATTGACTGGAAGAAGTGATGAGACTGTAAGTATTTGTCTTTTTATCTTCTTTCTTATGTATATTCACATCTCTGAGCTGATTTAATACTTTTATGGCAGGTGGCCATGATTGAAGCATACCTTCGGGCAAACAATATGTTTGTCGACTACAATGAGGTACATCAGCCTTGTTCTTTACATGTTTGGGGTTTTGGCCGTCCCCTTTCTGGTTTTTATTTGACTTCTTTTGCTTTGTGATTAAATTCAGCCTCAGCAAGATCGAGCTTACTCGTCATATCTAGAACTGAACCTGGACAATGTTGAACCTTGCATTTCTGGACCAAAGAGGTATGGGTTCTCTTGATTCTTGTAGTCACTAAGTTTATTGTCTTATTACTAGATCAGACAATCTTATTGATATCTACTGTGCAGGCCACATGATCGTGTTCCTTTGAAGGAAATGAAAGCTGACTGGAACTCATGTCTCGATAGTAAAGTTGGGTTCAAGGTATGTAATTAGAAGCTTCGTTATGTGGAAGTCTTATTTCTTAAGCGCCTACTCGATCTATGTACTGTCTGTCGTTGCACATTGTGGATGTTATTACAGTTTATTTACGAATTGTGCTTAACATTTTTTGCAGGGTTTTGCAATCCCTAAAGAGGCACAAGAAAAAGTGGCAAACTTTTCGTTTAATGGAAAACCAGCAGAGATTACACATGGAAGTGTGGTGATTGCTGCGATCACAAGCTGTACTAATACGTCAAACCCCAGTGTCATGCTTGGTGCTGGTCTTGTTGCGAAAAAGGCTTGTGACCTTGGCCTACAGGTTGGTTTCAATCACTAGATCAAACTAGAAATCTCTCTGATACTTTGATCTTTTCTAATCCCTTATAAAAAAAACTTGCCACTCTAGGTTAAGCCTTGGATAAAGACAAGTCTTGCGCCAGGCTCAGGAGTTGTTACAAAATACTTACTAAAGAGGTATGTCATATTATTTTCAAGTTCTCTGTTGTTAAAGGCTTGAAGCTTGGTTCTTGCTTCTGTGTGGAGAGAATTAAGTTTACATTACACTCTATGCAGTGGACTGCAAGAATATCTGAACCAGCAGGGTTTCAATATTGTGGGATATGGCTGCACTACGTGCATTGGTAACTCCGGAGAAATTAATGAATCAGTGGGAGCTGCTATCACAGAAAATGGTATTTTTGAGATTCACGACTGAGACTTACTTTGGACTTTCTGCCTTTACATTACACTAATCTATGTGGCTAATTTGTTATTGCTTATTGTTAGACATTGTGGCGGCTGCTGTGCTTTCTGGAAACAGGAACTTTGAGGGTCGTGTTCATCCACTAACAAGAGCCAACTACCTTGCATCTCCTCCTCTGGTTGTTGCCTACGCTCTTGCTGGAACGGTAATAAATTGCGTGAACTTGTCAAATTTCAACCTACGTTTTTGTCATCATCATATTGCTAATTTAACACTCTTTTTTTCATCTTATTTCCCAGGTTAACATTGACTTTGAAACAGAGCCTATTGGCACTGGAAAGAACGGCAAGGACGTCTTCCTAAGGGACATCTGGCCAACCACGGAAGAAATTGCTGAGGTATATATCCAACTTACAACCAGAGAAAAAAATATCCCGCTGATACAGGATTATTAAATTAGTGTTTCGACATATGGGATCAGGTTGTTCAGTCCAGTGTTTTGCCTGACATGTTCCGAGCAACATACGAGTCGATCACCAAGGGTAACCCCATGTGGAATGAGCTGTCTGTTCCTGAAAACACACTCTACTCGTGGGATCCCAAGTCGACTTACATTCACGAGCCACCATACTTCAAGGACATGACCATGGATCCTCCAGGTCCACACAGTGTGAAGGATGCTTACTGTTTGCTCAACTTTGGGGACAGTATCACCACCGATCACATCTCTCCAGCTGGTAACATCCAAAAGGACAGTCCCGCTGCAAAGTATCTCATGGAGCGTGGCGTTGATCGCAAGGACTTCAACTCATATGGAAGTCGCCGTGGTAATGACGAAATAATGGCCAGGGGAACTTTTGCTAACATCCGTATCGTTAACAAGCTCATGAATGGGGAAGTTGGACCCAAGACTGTTCACATTCCTTCTGGAGAGAAGCTCTCAGTCTTTGACGCAGCCATGGTATGTTTTTTTTGGTTGCTTTTATCTAGTCAAAATGTGTATTATTGATTATACGTTGATCATGTTTAATGTCTACTGTATTATCAGAGGTACAAGTCATCTGGTGAAGACACAATTATCCTAGCTGGAGCCGAGTATGGAAGTGGTAGCTCACGTGATTGGGCTGCTAAGGGACCTATGCTACAGGTTTGCGTAGATCCTCTTTCGCTTGCATAAACTTGTCAGTTGTCACTAAATTTTACATCCACTGAGACATTTGAACTTTTCAGGGTGTGAAAGCAGTGATAGCCAAGAGTTTTGAAAGGATTCACCGAAGCAACTTGGTGGGAATGGGAATCATCCCGTTGTGCTTTAAGTCCGGCGAAGATGCAGACACACTTGGATTGACGGGTCATGAGCGTTACACGATCCATCTCCCAACCGATATCTCAGAGATAAGACCTGGCCAAGATGTTACCGTCACCACAGACAACGGAAAGTCTTTCACGTGCACAGTCCGCTTTGACACTGAGGTAAGTGAAGAGAATAGAATAATCCGTTTTCAAAAAGGCATTTTCTCAATGTGAAACTAATTAATGGGAGTAAATGTGCAGGTGGAATTGGCATACTTCAACCATGGAGGTATACTTCCATATGTGATCAGAAACTTGAGCAAGCAGTAGTGTGAAATGGTGAAAGGAACTTGACACATCTTTTTAAATAAAGAGAAAAGGAGCTTTACGACCTGTTTTCATAATGTGATTTTTTTAAAGGCAGATAAGTCTGTCGAGATTTCAGTTGGTAGTTTACTCGTATGGCTCCCTTTTAAGTTTGTGCAACTTGCAAGGCATGAATGTATTATTCTCCTAAATAAATAAAAACGAAATCTCTCTCTCATGTCTCAGTAGATCTTTTAAATCTTTGTATTAATGAAAAATGCTGAGGATGTAATAGCAATCAAATGTTAAAGATTATTCAACAATGGCCTCAAACAAAAGTAATCAAACAACAGATCCATGTCGAACTTTCTTTAAGAAATTAAAAAACTTAATGATCAAATTCCAAGTATGATCAAACCTTATTAATAAGATTAAATTTTAGGATCCATTCCAAGTGTGATCAACCTTATTAATAAATCAGAGGATCAATTCCAACTACTGTACGTTGAACCATATTAATTAAATTTATATTTTCTGTTCTTTAAGCCCGTGTTTCGACTTAGCAAAGAATCATCGCCGTTAACGCCGCCTCTTAACGGCAAACGTCAAATCCTGATCCTGGAGAAAGAGTTTCGACGCGGCGCTTTTTTTTTTTTTTTGACTCTTTCGTCATCTTCCCGTTAGATGCAGTTTCTGTAGCGATGGCAGAGATCAGAATCGCCGACGAAGACGACCACCTTGAGCTCACCGTCCGCGATCTCGATTCCCCGGATTTGGAAAAATCAGCCTCGGCCCCTTCATTAGCTTCCGGCGAAATCGTCCCTCTCCTGAGTCAAAACCAAAGACCCAGGTTCAACATCTTCTCCCCCTCCTACGCTCGCCGCAGACCCAGGGTAAGACAAATATCTCCTCTTAGCTTTTGATCAACACAATTCGATACGAATTCTCCATGTAGTGTATGCGAATTTTGATAGTGAGATCAGATTTCGTTTGGAATGTTGAGTGTGAGGTGTTTTGTGTGCAGGAGCAAGTGATTAGAGTAAGTGAAACTGAGATATCTCCAATCATTCAGTTTTCATCATGGGTGTGGAGTGGGTCTCGTTACTCTGGCTTACTCTGTATGGCCTTGTCATCCACACTCTACCTCTTCATGGAGTTACTTTCAGTTTCTTTTTCTGGTTAGTGACTCTCCTTTTGATTTTATCATCTGGAGAAGACTAGAAAGAATTATTACTTCTTTTCAACATATAGAAATTATTTTTGTGTTTACATCTTGTCCTTTTTGTTCACATTGTGGGAATCTATATTGGATGTTTTTGTAAATTTTCTGTCTTTTCTAGTTGAAAATGGAATCTCTACTTAGAATAGTGCAAGCTTACTTCAAACCATTTTAGCTTTATCAGTTATCTATATATTTTGAAATTATTTGTGTTTAAAGCTCTGCATCTTGTCCTTTGCTCACATGGTGGGATGTTTAGGTGTCTGAAACGGTGGACCTGTTTTTAGCTTGTCTTATCCAGTTGAAAATGGAATCTCTACTTAGAATAGCGCAATCTTGCTTCACCGTTTTAGCTTTGTCAGGTATCCAAGTATATTGATGTATGCCTTTGCTTATGACAGTTCAGCCTATTCCTTTGTTTGAGACCGCGTTCCTGAGATGCACTATTATCTTGATACTATCGTACATTTGCTTGAAAAGAATCGGACAACCAGTGTTTGGACCTGCGCATGCCAGGAAGCTTTTGATTTCACGAGCCCTTGTGGGTTATCTTTCTTTGTTTAGTTTCATCTTTAGGTAATTACACTCACACTCTGCTCACGTTTTATTAACCATAATATCAATTTGTTTTCAATTTTTCATTGGTAGCAAAATGAGATTTGTAACCCTCTTTTTCACTTGTGTTGTTGACATTATGAACCACAGCATCCAAATGTTGCCCTTGTCCCAAGCTATTGTACTAAGCTTTGTGAATCCAGTTATGGCTTCCATTGCAGCACGTGTTATTCTGCATGAGAAGTTGAAAATAACTGATATTGGAGGTACAAAGCTTTTTCCTCTAGCTTTAGCTCCTGATGTGTATGCACTGTGAGCTGACAACAAAGCAAGTGTTTTGACTTTTTTTCTGCACTGGTCCAGGTCTTGCTTGCAGCTTCTTTGGCGTTCTTTTTATTTTCGGCCCAACACTTACTGTCCAAGGTACAGAAGTGAGTTAACAAAATAGTTCCATTTAATGTATTCATAAAACTCCACCTGGATGTCCTTTATGCATGAGGAAACGAAGGTGTCATGTTGATTCACTTAGCTTCTCTTGGTAGTTGGATCAGAAGTAAAGAGTGAAAATCTCAAAGGAACCCATCATATTTATGCGCTCTTGTTGGGTTTATTTTCATCAATCACTGGAGGAGTCAGCTATTGTCTCATAAAGGCAGCTGCTAAAGCATCGGAACAGCCAGTGTGAGATTTAAGATTCAGATGTGTCGTTGATCCAACATGGTTTGCCTCTTTAGTGAAAATTTTGAAGTTTAATGAAGAAATCAATCAATGATTTGCATTTTCGCAGGAACACGGTCCTTTCGTTTGGTTTGGTAGCTTGCCCAGCTGCAGCTATTTGTATGTTTTCCTTGGAGGTATGTTTTGTGCAAGTACAAAAAAGTGTTGCTTGATCATTACTCTTACTCATGACTCATTCTTCTTATACAGAGCTTTGTGCTGCCAGCGTTTGAGACCCTTATTTGCATGATTGTACTTGGGTTGCTGGCGTTTTGCGCTGAGGTGAGACAATCAACAACCTTCTGCTTCTGCACAGTTTTTTATTTTGCAGGCAAGTCTCATGATTAAGCTGATGTGTGTGTTTTCTACTGGTTTAAAAGGTACTTTTGGCACGTGGACTTCAGCTTGAGAAAATCAGCAAAGCCGCAAACGTATTGTACATCGAGGTAGAGTTCCATTTCCTTAATAATAATGACAGTCTGAGGGTTTAGGACGAGATGATGAATCTGGCTTCGGTTCGCTACTAAGGTGTGAAGTAGAAAGACTTAGTTGTGAGTTGTCTTTCTTGTGGGTTAGGTGGTGTTGTCGCAGTTATGGATACTTGGTACCGGAAAAGTAGGATCGTCAGGCTTGTTTAGCCGGCTTGTTGGGTGTTTGCTCATTCTCATGTCGGTGAGCTACACCATTTACACGGGACCTGCTAAAGATACAGAATAAGCATCAGCGTAGTAGCATTGTCCCATTTTTATTCTTTTTTTTCTGTATTTTCTTTTGCCTACTCTTCTTGTTGGTACAATGCAAAATCCAAACCTCAGTAACTCCATCTTTTTGGGTATCAAATTTCATTTATTTTTGGTTACTAGCCTTGGAAATATAACAACACTTTGTATGTTAGTTGTGTTGATTAGTTTTGGACAACCTAATATGATGGTTTATGTTTATTTAGTTGATAGCTTACACAGAAAAAGAAACGGTTTCATCTCTTGCAACAAAAAAACATTTTGTTTGACACTAGGCAGTAGGCTTAAGCTAATTACTACAAAATATGCTTGTCAATAAAAAAAATATAAGATATACAACCCATAATTTTGCAACTGGCTGAACTTAAATATTTTATAAGGAAAAAAAATGAAAAGTTGCATTTTAAACTTGAGATATTATATGAAATACCATAAGTTGATTGCTTTTTAAAAAAATATATATTTTCAATCAAAAATACGTTAACATTTGGATTTAGAAATTATTAATTATTGTTTAGAATTTAGTATTTAAAGAATGGTTTGGGTTTAGATTTATAAACATTTATAAATGATTTAACAGAATTAATTTATAAATAATTATTTAAAAAAGGTAAATTTGAAAAAAAAAATATTATAAAATTTATACTAAAATTAGAACTTTTTCGGAAACAAGTTGAAAAGATTTTGGCATTTAAAGATCTCGTCATGCAAACAACTAGCAACAACAAATTTAAAAACCAAAAAAACCTGAGAAATGAAGTAACTTCGTAATGATGGCCCCACCCACACCTACTAGTACTGGCCGATAGAGAAGTTAATGAGGGGCGAATCCGTAAATAACCAAAATTTTCAAAAAGAGGAGAAAGAGAAGGAAAGGGTCTCTCTTTCATCAATTCAAAGCCACGCCAGAGGAGAAGTTACAGAGAAGCTTTTAAATTCGCTGTGCCCACTGTCTCTCTTTTGCAGATTCCTTTTTATTTACATTTATTTATTTTTCCTTTTTTTTAAAACTGCATATTAACATTTATTTATTTTTTCCTGTTTTTTTCTCACTTTATATCTCTACTTTACCTGGCTTCTTCTACTTTTTTTTTGCTTCTTCTTCCTTTACGTCGTCTTCTTCCTCTGGCTGTGAAGCCATGGCGGAGATAAGCCATCCTCCAATGGAACAGCTTCAAGACCTTGAGTATTGTATCGACTCTAATCCTCCTTGGCGTAATAAACCCCCCTCTCTCTCTCTTTCTATATATTTATATAGTTTGTGTGCAGTTGAATATTATTATATATGTTTGATGGACCAATGACTCTTCTGAACTTAATTTTCTAATTAAATAATTCTAGTTAAGGAAACACGAGTTTTGGATGTAACTGTAACAACAACATTCTAAAATCCAATTTAAACCACTGTTTGTGTGTGTTATTGCAGCTGAAACGGTGTTACTAGCATTTCAAAACTACATTCTAATGCTTGGATCAAGTGCTTTTATACCCGCATTGCTCGTACCAGCAATGGGTGGGACTGATGTAAGCCCTCTTTACAACATCTCTTGGTACGTTTCCATGTTCAATGTCCGTGCTAATCTAATATAAAACCTTAATCTGTGTCCAAAAGGGAGACAAAGCAAGGGTTATGCAGACGCTACTCTTTGTAGCTGGAATCAAGACACTTGTTCAATCTCTTTTTGGTACGAGGTTGCCTGCTGTCGTTGGAGGCTCTTTCGCTTATGTAATCCCCATTGCTTACATCATTAATGACTCATCCTTGCAAAAGATCTCCAATGATCATGAGGTAATGTGAACTCAAGCTTACAGAATATGCCACACAAGATTATTTGTGGTAAATCAAGTTTAGTGTGTTCTTTGTAGAGATTTATTCATACTATGAGAGCTATACAAGGGGCATTGATTGTAGCATCAAGCATACAAATCATTCTTGGCTATAGCCAAGTATGGGGTCTTTTCTCAAGGTACATTCATTGCCCTTTTACTATATAAACATTCTTTTTATCCAAAATTCTCATTACTTTCAGAATCTCAGGTTTTTCAGTCCTCTTGGAATGGCACCAGTTGTTGGATTGGTTGGTCTCGGAATGTTCCAGCGAGGATTTCCACAGGTAACCCATTCCGCACCCTTGCTTTTTTTTTTTTGAATACCAGGAGGTTCGGGGCCGAAGCTTTGTATCCCCCAACTTGCAATTAAACACCAACTAATTATATATATTTATAAACTTTGAATTTTCAGCTTGGAAACTGCATTGAGATTGGACTACCGATGCTACTGCTTGTCATTGGACTAACTCAAGTAAAAAAAGCTTTGTCTAAGTTTCATTTTTCTTTCATTCCTTCTCTTGCTTATTATTATGTCACATTCTTCTTGGCAGTATCTTAAACATGTCAGACCATTCAAAGATGTCCCAATCTTCGAACGATTCCCGATCTTGATCTGTGTAACATTTGTTTGGATATACGCCATTATCTTGACCGCTAGTGGAGCATACAGACACAAGCCATCTCTTACACAGCTTAGTTGTCGCACAGACAAAGCTAATCTTATATCAACCGCTCCATGGTATGTATATGAACAGCTCTTATATTGTGGTTTACTTTCTCCATATTCTCATTGTTAATGTCTCACCAGGTTCAAATTCCCATACCCTCTCCAGTGGGGCCCTCCAACGTTTGCAGTAGGCCATTCGTTTGCTATGATGTCTGCGGTTCTTGTATCCATGGTCGAGGTATAAAACAAGCAGACTGTGGTTAGAGAAGGATGAAATGAGATTTGAGTATTAAAATTAATGATTGGTTTGTGCAGTCTACTGGAGCTTACATGGCGGCTTCAAGATTAGCTATAGCCACACCCCCTCCTGCTTATGTATTGAGTAGAGGCATTGGATGGCAGGTGAATATAAGTAGTTTTCATAAAGAAACACATTAAAAAAATACATATTCTTATATTTGTATTTGCTATGTTCTTGTCAGGGTATTGGTGTGTTGCTTGATGGTCTTTTCGGCACAGGCACAGGCTCTACTGTTCTAGTGTAAGTAAAGCTCACTGTTCTATGTTCTTATATATACACACACTGACACTCTCTAATAAATGTGTTATTGCAGAGAGAATGTAGGACTTCTTGGGTTAACAAGAGTAGGAAGCCGTCGCGTTGTTCAAGTATCAGCAGGCTTCATGATCTTCTTCTCTATATTAGGTATTACACCTTAAGTCATACTTCTATTGTATTTTCTCATGTGATCTTGAAGTTGTGTTGTTTTTTGTCTCGAGCAGGCAAATTCGGTGCTGTTTTTGCGTCTATACCAGTGCCTATCTACGCAGCATTGCACTGTGTCCTCTTCGGCCTCGTTGGTAAGTCCATTAAGATTAATAGAAAACATGTCATGGCTAACACTAGAACATAATCTTTATCTTGATTACATTTCTTTGCAGCTGCGGTTGGTCTCTCGTTTCTTCAGTTCACAAACATGAACAGCATGAGAAACTTAACGATCACTGGTCTTTCGCTCTTTCTTGGAATCTCGATACCTCAGTTCTTTGTTCATTACTGGGACGCTAGACATTACGGGCTAGTTCATACAGACGCGGGATGGTTCAACGCCTTCTTGAACACGGTGTTCATGTCTCCAGCTACTGTTGGTCTGATCATTGCGGTTTTTATGGATAATACAGTTGAAGTGGAGATGTCGAAGAAAGACAGAGGGATGCCTTGGTGGGTCAAGTTTAGGAACTTTCGAGGAGATAACCGTAATGAAGAGTTCTACAATTTGCCCTTTAACCTCAACAGATTCTTCCCTCCTACTTAGTATAAATTATATTGACATGCTTTCATGAGGAAACAGAGGCTGCTGCTTTTTAGATTCTGATTATTATTCTTTTCTTTGGGTGGTGGTTTTTCCAATTGATGACCTCCATTATTGAAGTAGTTTGTTTGCTTTAGGATTCAGTCTCTTCTTTCTGTAGATTTTAATAAGATGATTAGAATTATTTCTTTTTTGGGTTTTGGGTGAATGGAATCAATTCTTGCACAAGCTTTTTCAGTTTACTTTATTAATTGAGGTCAATCAATATGCTCGAATAGATTTTAGGGCAACATTATTGGTTCTACTTAATTTTGTCCTTAGAATAAAATAGTATTATTTTTTAGTTAGGGACAAATGCATAAGGACTTTTTTAATTTTGTTGATTATTGGTAGGACAAAAAAAGTCCTTAGCATATTTTATATTATTTATTTTAATGTGTGATTAGATATAAAAGATACATTTTAAATAAAACATAAAAGAGAAGTTTAACATTAAATTAAAAAAAAATTACAACAAACATTTTATTAAATTCAAAAACTTAAAAATTACATGTTATTTGGAAGATGCCCAAATTTAGTCCAAATATTTTCAATCAAATCATTTTTTAAATTATGATGGGCTTGTCTATTGCGAACGTTTGTTCGACGATCCATTGTATTACCGAGTGGCGAAGGCATATTGACGGAAAATCTTTCCTCTTCACTTTCTTCATATCCAGGAACCACATATTGTGTCCTTTCTGCCCGTTCATCCTCGACAATCATATTATGGAGGATGATACATGCTCTCATAATATTTCCTATTTTGTGTTTATCCCATAAATTAGATGGATTTCTGACGAATGCAAATCTAGCTTGCAGGACTCCAAAGGCACGTTCCACATCTTTCCTTACAGCTTCTTGGGTTTTAGCAAATAATGAATGTTTGTCACTTTGTGGTAGACGGATAGATTGAATAAAAGTCGCCCAGTCAGGATAAATCCCATCAGTGAGATAATAGGCCAAATGGTATGGATGACCATTAACATAGAAGTTGACTTGTGGTGCTATTCCGTTAATAACGTCATCAAAAACAGGTGATCGATCAAGAATATTAAGATCGTTCATAGTACCTGGTGCTCCAAAAAACGCGTGTCATATCCAAAGGTCGTAGTCAGCAACCGCCTCCAGCACAATTGTCGGTTTTCCGGTTCCTCGTGAATACATTCCTTTCCAAGCGGCAGGGCAATTCTTCCACTCCCAATGCATACAGTCGATGCTTCCAACCATTCCCGGAAATCCACGTTGTTCCCCAATATAAAGTAGTCTTTGCAGATCCTCCGGAGTAGGAGATCTAAGGTATTCATCACCAAACAAGTGGATGATCGCGTTGGTAAAATGGTGCAAACATTTTCTAGCTGTGGTTTCACCTAGTCGGACATATTCGTCAACGGTGTCAGCCCCACCACCATACGCCAACTGACGAATAGCTGCGGTACATTTTTGGAGCGCGGTTAGGCTAGACCGACCGGTTGCATCTTCTGAAGGTTTAAAATAATCCACTTCTTGCTCGAGACGATGCACAATACGCAAGAACAATGTCTTGTTCATTCGAAACCGTCTCCGAAAAATATTGTGCGGGAATGTGGGAGTCTCGCTAAAATAATCATTCCAAAGCTGGTCCTGGCCTTCTTCCCGGTTTCTCTCAATAAAGATACGTGTTTTTCGCTCTCTCGGTTTGGGAAGAATATCTGGGATTTCTAAGAAAGCTTCAAAAATATTTTCAAATGGATCATCATCATCGTCATTTTGGTTATAATGATAATGTGAAGAAGAAGCCATTTTGAATCAAAAAAGAAGGCAATGTTTTTAATATAAGAAGGAAGCAGAGGAGTTGTAATTTTCTTTTTAGTATAAGAAGGAAGTAGAGAAGTTATAATTTTAACGAGAATATCCGTCACATTTATAGGTTCATGAAGTTACAATCTTGTGATTGTCCATTGTTTGTCTTGTGAACATTTCAACTACTTTTTAGTTACACAACGTGTTTGCCTCATGACATTTTCAACAACTTTTTAGGTTCACTTCTTCTGAATTTAAAACGTGCATAGGAGTTTCCATAACCATAACATCACCAACCCGAAGTCATTACAAAGAAGTCATTACTAAAAGTTCATTACAAAGAAGTTTTAGTTAGGAGTTTCCATAACCATAACATCACAAACCCGAAGTCATTACAAAGAAGTTCCCCATAACCATAACACATTAGACAAATACGATGATGAGACCTATGAAAATAAAGACCATAACCATAACCGGAACAAAGTAATCTAAGCTACACTTTGATTTATTCTTGGCCAACTCACACACCATGTTCTCTAATCTAACGAGCTTCTGCTCAGTAGCCTGGTCATTGAATAATGTCATAGAATCTACCTTCTCGGCTAACTGATGTGTGTGTCTATCCCTAGCTCGCATCTCCTCCATTACAGCCTCGTCCCACCATTTCCACACATGACACTCTCCATCGTTTGCATTTCTACATGTGTAGTATCTGCGTCCTGGTTCGATGCTAGACGTTGCTATCTTCGGTTCACTCCCACAGTAGCATATCTGTGGAAATCCGAATTCAACCTCCGGCTGCGGAGGGTACACAAACGCATGGGCTTGGTCACGCTGAATGAGAGCTTCCTGTTGGTGAATGAGAGCTTCGTGTAACTGAGCTTGGTCTTGCTGAATGAGAGCTTCCACTTCATTGTACTCACTGTCCGTCTCAGCCCCACCAAACGTCTCATCCTGTGAAGGTTGTGAATAGCTGTAATCAAGACCCATTTGTAATCTGAAAAATACAAAAAATTACAAAATAAAAGTTAGAGATGGACATTCATAGTAGCGAAACATACGGGCAAATAAACATCATACAAGCAAGTAAAGAACAAGTTTGCAAGTAAACATAATAGATTCATTGATAAAGGTTTCAGTACAAAGCAACCGGGAGGGCTAAAGCTTTAAAAACATAAACACCGTTCACATTAAAAACATAAAAACAAACTGACAGAAGACACACAAAGGTTGTAGGAGATATTTCTCTAAATATATTTGGCGAGGAGCTTGATTTTGGCTGCTTCTTCAGCCTCAGTGAGTGGTCCGGTTTTTGCTAGGAGAGTGTCTAAGATGGCTAGCTTCTGGAGTTTTTCTTTCCTATCCAAATCCACCTTCCTCAGTTCAAGGACCGTCGTATAGTAATCAACAGACTTCCCATTTGCATTACGTTTAGCTTTTGCAGCCTTTACACCTTCAGGACGTATCTCTTCTTCACCAACACTTGTGGTTGTAGTTTGGGAATCTGATTCAACGGTTTTCCTCTTAGAACTATCAGGAGCTTTAGTGCTGTTGAGGTTGAGCCATTTCTGCTCAAACCTCAACACACACCACGCATGCTCCAGTGTGAATTTGGACCCCTGGTCCGCGAAGAATATTTCATGGGCCACCTTCAGTACATCGTTCTCATGCTGACCACTAGATATCTGTCTCTCAGCAGCCGCAAATGCACCACAAAACTTGGAAGTGTCATTGCTTATTTTGTGCCACCTCTGCTTGTAGTGGACATGCTCGCTGCTTTCAACACTATCTCCACCAGAAAGAGCTGCGAAGAAATAATCTCCAACTCGCTTCCAGAAAGTGCCTGATTTTTGGTTATTCCCTACAATTGAGTCCTTAGAGGTATTTAACCAGGCACTGATAAGCATCTCGTCCTCGGCTGGGGTCCATTTGTGTCTCCTCCCACGCTCTACGGGTGGATGTGCGGGTGGAGTTGGAGCCTCACCCTGTTGAGAACTGAATTGAGGGATCTGTGAAGATCCAGAAGGAAAACTCTCAAAAGGAGAGTTTCCATCATTAACACTATCGTGTTGACTGTAAAGAAGGCCCGTATAACCAGCAGACTGGCTATACGGATTCCTTGGATCCATAGAAAAAAGAAGATAGAAGTGAAAAGAGAATAGAAAAAGGAATGAGACAGAGTTATACCAGAGAAAAGAGAAAGAAGAAGATGGACATAGAATCGATATTGTGAAAGGAGGATTAAATAGTAGAAAATGGTAATTAAAACTACCATAATGAGCTAACTACACAAGTACATCTCAGTAACTTCACATTACACAACCATAATTACCTAAGTACAATTGCATTAACTACCAAAGAAACTAGCCTTGCAAAGAAACTACACGCTTTGGTCACAATGAAAACGGTCTCAACACTACCAAGAAAGTGTGGCCTTGCAAACAAACTATATGCTTTAACTAGTATACAATCTAAAAGTTTTGGTCGCAAACCAAACAGAGAAAGAAAACGCAACCATAATTATCTAAGTATACTACCATAATGAGCTAACTACACAAGTACATCTCAGTAACTTCACATTACACAACCATAATTACCTAAGTACAATTGCATTAACTACCAAAGAAACTAGCCTTGCAAAGAAACTACACGCTTTGGTCACAATGAAAACGGTCTCAACACTACCAAGAAAGTGTGGCCTTGCAAACAAACTATATGCTTTAACTAGTATACAATCTAAAAGCTTTGGTCGCAAACAAAACAGAGAAAGAAAACACAATCTAAAAGCTTTGGTCGCAAACTACATTACATTCGACCTGAAGAGAAAGAAGTTTACCTTAAACTGTGGAGGAAATGGTTGTTTCTCTTTGATCTCCTTGCTAATACAATCCTGGTGATCGAACCTCACCTCACCTAATAACCTCGCAAACATGTAAACAGACATCTCAGTTTCATGAGATAAACAACAATTAATCAAACATCTCAGTTTCATCGATAACAGAACACATACCCTTTCACACATAAATGATACGAATTCCCTAAAGCTATTGCAAAGCAAGCAAATCACGGTCTGAATACATGCAAACCTCATCTAAAGTAGATCGCAAACATAAACCAAATACATGCAAATCATAAGGAAGAAGAACACATACCCTTTCACCTTCGAATCGCAGAGAGATGCCTCGGGAGGAGATCCGTAGAGAGGAGACGATTTGGGAGGAGATTCGTCGAGAGGAGACGACGAGGGAGGAGATCCGTCGACGGAAACTACTTGGGAGGAGATTCGTCGACGGGATAACGGTCACGAAGGAGATGCGCCGTTGTCGGCAAAATCGCCCTTTCGATCGCCGGCAGAGAGAACAAGAGAGAGACGAGAAATGTCGAACAAGAGAGAAACGAGAACAAGAGAGAAAACCGTTCAACCATTCCCTTGCCGACACGTAGCACCTAAGGACAAAAAAAAAATATGTTAGCTAAGGACGAAACGGACGCGTCCCTGCGTTTTTTCTGCAATTTTGATTTAAATAAAATCTTTTAATCCCTAAGGACTTAAGCTAACGACCCCGATAATGTTGCCCTTACTTTATCCATTATATCTAACTTTACAATCGAATTGAGTTCTTGTCCAAACTTATCATCAATTTAATTGTAAAAGTTTCACTTTTATGTCATTTTTCTGAATAGATATGGAGTATACATTTCTAATTATGATAATCAAAGTACAAATCAAATTAAGTTTTCTTTAAAAAAACCTTCTAAAATACATTTTTATTGATGGAAGTCTCAGTTTTTTTAAAAAAAAAATGTGTTCAATATAAAAGTACATAGAAGAAGTCTGATAGGGCCCTCTGGAGTTGCCAAAACCTTGAGCACTCTTCACAATCATTTATATTGGTCAAATATGAGGAGAGATGTGAGAAAGATTTGTAGCTGATGGGTCTCTCGTAAGCAGGCTAAGGCTAATGCCAAGGCACGCCTCATGGTATTGACACACTCTTTTGCTGATTTCTAAGGAACGTTGGACTGAATCAATTGACTTTATGTTAGAACTTCCAAGAACTAAAAAAGATAGGTATCGTGTCTTTGTGGCTTTAGATAGGTTCTCAAAAATAGTTCATTTAACTCCTTGTCATAAGACTGATAATGCATTTTTGATTACCTAGTTGTTATTTAGACAGGTTGTTTGTTTCCAACTTTCCATGGAATGCAGACCATCATTTCTAATAGATTTACCAAATTCTTATGTCATTTCTGGAAGACATTGTGATCTAAGTTAAGAACAAAACATTTTTTATTCAAATGTCATCCATAAGCTGATACAAACTGATGTTGTAAATCGGATATTGTCAACACTTTTCCATACATTAACTAAATGTAATGCACTCTTGTTACTTGTGGTCGTAGACGAACGTAAAAGAAACTGAGATCACAACAAGGAAACTTATAACTGCAATCCACACCAACATTTTTAATGTATTTATTTTTTGTCTAGAAAATAATAAAACATCCTGTCAACAATATTATGCAATTTTAAGAAAACATAAAATAGCAAACCTACACATGATGAAAACGATAATTATGTTTTAAATTTGATATTAGCTATTTAAATCTGTAATATCTAATTAAAATATGGATAAAAATTATGTCTTATCATAATTTTAAAGAAGTGTAATTTTCAAAATTTAAAATATAAATAGAGTATTTTTAAAAAATTTCCCTAAATAAAATAATACTAATATACTTTGAAAAATATATATATTATGAAAGTTACAGTGTACATTTCTCCGCCATCATTGAAACCTAATTTAACCACTCAAAAATACAAAAAGGTAAATGGGCCAAAAATAAGAAATCCGTTCATAGATCAAGCGAGCCCGGCCCATCTACTTCCCGCCACACTCTTCCCGCCAAAAACTCATCGTCGGAGTAAAAAAGCCCTCATCCCCCACTCTCCTTTCCGTCACCACAACATTCCACAGAGAGAGCGAAAGAGAGAAAGACGACGAAACAAGATGTCTGGGTGGGACGAAGGAGCAGTATACTACAGCGACCAGCCTCAGTTCCCGGAGGCCGGAGACGCCGCCACCGTCAGCCCTCATGCCGTCATGACGAAATTCAAGGAGTTCATCAGAACCTTCGAGATAGGGCAGAACTGTTTCCCCTACAGGGAAGCCCTTCTCGATAACCCCAAGAGACTCCTCGTCCACCTCGAAGATCTCCTCTCCTTCGATTCCGATCTCCCTTCTCTCATCCGTTCCGCTCCCGCCGACTTTCTCCCCGTGGTATAACCCCCTGATTCCCTCAATTAGGGTTCCTGAAATTAGAATAAATTAGGGTTCCTGAAGATATTGGTGTTTGAATCAAGTTTGTTGTTTTCTTAGTTCGAGAAAGCAGCGGGTGAAGTGTTGGCTGGATTGAGAATGAGGGAAGCTAATGAGACGGGGGAAATGGAGGAGCCTACGCCAAGTGATGTGCAGATTCTGCTGACGTCAAGGGAGGATCCTGTGTCTATGCGATTACTTGGGGTATGTGATTGTCTGATTGAATGTTATCTGTTTACTTGGAGATTTTTTAATCTTTAACTTTCCCCACAGGCACAGTACATCTCAAAGTTGGTGAAGATCTCTGGGATTAGCATTGCAGCTTCCAGGGTGAAGGCTAAGGCGACTTATGTGTTTTTAGTATGCAAGAACTGTAGGAAAACCAGGGAGGTTCCGTGCCGTCCTGGCCTCGGTGGGGCCATTGTTCCTCGCTCATGTGATCATGTTCCTCAGGTACTTGCATCATCTCTTCTGTTTGGTGGTGGTTTTAATTTTGCTGTTTTTTGATAAAGACCAATAATTGGACATTGTTTTAGCCTGGAGAAGAACCTTGTCCTCTTGATCCGTGGATGGTGGTTCCTGATAGGAGCCAGTATGTTGATCAGCAGACGTTGAAGCTACAGGAGAACCCGGAGGTAATGACGATCCCTTGACTCTTTTGTTTGCATCTCAGTGTATTGATTATCTTCTGGCTTTTGTAGGATGTTCCTACTGGAGAGCTTCCAAGAAATATGCTTCTCTCAGTTGATAGGCATCTTGTACAATTAATTGTACCTGGAACCAGACTGACTGTGATGGGTATCTA
Source organism: Brassica rapa (assembly GCF_000309985.2). NCBI lineage: Eukaryota > Viridiplantae > Streptophyta > Magnoliopsida > Brassicales > Brassicaceae > Brassica > Brassica rapa. The sequence goes on from NC_024797.2 coordinate 21,129,575, forward strand.
CAGCATTTTCCAAGCCTCGTCATCTTCTAACTCGTAAGCTTTTTGTCAAATCAGATTGTGGATTTGTATTCTGGTAAAGTTGTACCAATCGTGTATCTGATGTAGGCATAAAGGAGCGGTTGCAATTCGGCAGCCTTACATCAGAGTTGTTGGATTGGAAGACACGAATGAGGCCAGTTCCCGTGGCCCTGCCAACTTCACTCCTGACGAAGTTAGTATTGCATCATTTGGAACTTTTGTATTTGATAGCTTACATCATTCACACCTTCACAGCACACTATTGTGTTTTAGGAAAAAAGGCTTTATTCCTTTAGCTTAGTATAAGCCGGCTTAGAACATCGCTTTATGCAGTTTAGCTCATCAGTTTTGTCTCTCACAATATTGCTTTTAGGAGGAGGAATTCAAAAAATTTGCTGCTAGTCAAGATGTTTACAGCAACATTTGCACCAAGATAGCACCTTCTATCTTTGGTCACGAAGACGTGAAGAAAGCAGTGGCGTGTCTTCTCTTTGGAGGATCAAGAAAGGTAGGTGACTGCGATTTAAGTTATCATTTTTCTGCGCATTTGGATGCAAATTTTGACATGTCTATATCATTTTATCTTTCATTCAGAGCCTACCAGATGGAGTGAAACTAAGAGGTGATATCAATGTTTTGCTTCTAGGAGACCCATCAACTGCAAAATCACAGGTTGGTACTGTGGTCTCAGTATCAATGATTATAAAATAACTAAAAGTATTGTTTTCTCTTCTTTAAAACCCTTGCAAGAAAGTCAGTCTTATTAACTGCACTTGTAGCTTAGATGTGGAACTAATTTTGCTTCCTTTTTCTTTTTCTAGTTTCTAAAATTTGTGGAGAAGACGGCTCCCATTGCGGTTTACACATCTGGAAAGGGTTCATCAGCTGCTGGACTCACTGCTTCTGTGATTCGAGATAGCAGCACAGTAAGTCCTATCCTTGCTGCGTTTTTCTGTTCTTAGATATCTTCAAACTCAGTTTGCTGTGACATTGTCATTCATTTTACACATTGTGTTTTGCTGCAGCGTGAGTTCTATCTTGAAGGTGGTGCTATGGTTTTGGCTGATGGAGGCGTTGTGTGTATTGATGAATTTGACAAGATGAGACCGGAAGATAGGTAATTCAAATCAGAATCATAGGGTAAAGAGAATCTAATTCTTCTTGATGAATAGAATTTGACAGAAGGTTTTTTCATGCATATAGAGTTGCTATTCATGAAGCGATGGAGCAGCAAACCATCTCCATTGCAAAAGCTGGAATAACAACTGTCCTAAACTCTAGAACCTCGGTTCTTGCAGCTGCTAACCCTCCCTCTGGTCGATATGATGATCTTAAGGTTTGACATCTCGTACTCTTCTTTGTCAGTATAATTGTTTTACCTAATCTTGTTTGCAGTATTCTTAGGTTTTTTTTTTGTTTTTGGGTTTGCAGACTGCACAGGACAACATTGACTTGCAGACGACAATTCTTTCTAGATTTGATCTTATCTTCATTGTCAAGGACATCAGAAAGTATTCCCAAGACAAGGTATTTGTTTGATTGGGATAGTAGATTTCTTTGAATGCTTGAGTAGACATGTGATTAATGTTGGAATAATCTCTTGACAGGAAATAGCCAGCCATATTATAAGGGTTCATGCATCTGCAGACAAAGTTACAGATGAAAACACAGATTCTAAGGAAGATAATTGGCTCAAGAGGTGTGTTGCGTTCATCATGTCTTTTGAAGTTTTTTATACAAAAGTTGTGTCTCTAAAATGTAATGATATTGTCACTGTAGATATATACAATACTGTCGATCAAGATGTCATCCCCGTCTCACAGAAGCCGCAGCTATGAAGCTGCAGCAGCAATATGTCAAGATCAGAGAGGATATGAAGAGACGTGCACATGAAACAGGAGAGGCTGCCCCAATACCTATCACAGTCAGACAACTCGAAGCTATTGTCAGACTGAGTGAGTCGCTTGCAAAAATGAGACTGTAAGTAAATCTTCTTGTTAGCATAAAGATTCCTGAAACCTGTTGGGCGTGTATTGACATTGCTATATCGGCCAGGTCACACGATGCCACAGAAGATGATGTAGGCAAAGCTTTTAAGCTTTTCGATACCTCAACAATGGATGCAGCAAGGTCAGGGATAAATCAACAGATTAACATAACGAGCGAGATGGCCAACGAGATAAAGGTTAGTGGGAAGAAATAAAATCATATATAGCTTTTATATTGTTGATGGAGATGTATTTTGACTAATTGAGTTGATGTGAAAACAGCAAGCGGAAACACAGATCAAGAGAAGAATGGGGATTGGAGCAAGGTTATCAGAGAGAAGACTTATCGAGGATTTAGCTAGAATGGGAATGAACGATTCAATGGTAAGTACCTAATTATACAAAATCAATTGTAGTTGTTTATTCCCCATCACCAATTAGTGATGTGGATTTTGACTCTGTGTGTGAATGTTAAAAATGGCAGGTGAGGAGGGCTCTGTTGATAATGCATCAGAGAGGTGAAGTTGAGTACCAGCGAGAGAGACGTTCCATTGTCCGCAAAGCTTGATCTTCTTCGCTCACTATCTCTCTTCTTTAGTCTCTCAGGATCTTCAAAAAGACAATATTCAGTATTATTAAGTTAATTTGGAGGAACAGAAACTTACGTCATGTGTATTTGATGAAGATCCTTTAGTAAACTTTTATGCCCTCTTGAAACTAATATTTTCTTCACCAATGTTTTCTTGTGTTGCCTCTTCTTGACCAAATGTTAAGAAAGCTTTACGAGTTAGTTAGCTGATAGGTAAACAAAACACCATCATCGACAACAATCACTGGTTAAACCACGTCTAACGGAAGCTGGATTCAATTAAAAAGCCATATTGTATTTGTATAGACGATGTTCTTATCAACATTAATAATTCACCAGTGTTTATATAATAACGGAAGTGTAAAACTCACAACAATCTCTGCTATCCTGCAAAGGATTCTTAATTCTTCTCGAGCAGCCAAACTCTTAGAGGCAATCTAGGACAAGTAAATCCATTTGCTGACACTATCATCTTCAGTTGTGTCTGCAAACTCATGACACTGAGCCAGATGACCACTGAGATAACAGTTTTATAGTCGTTTATCTTTTATCTTTCTGGTTGGAATTTGAAGAAAGAATCATATCCTTAATATAAAAAAGATTATAACAAAAGCATAACAACAATAGAATCATGTTTTATTGCATAACTCTCGATGTGTAGAAACGCCATGACAAGTAGCCATTTTATAGATGGCAATCACCGATAATTAGTCAATTTATATGATGAGTTATGTAACCAATTTATAATTTATACGATGAGCCTGCACTGCACCGGTCCTGATTTTTTGTTGACGGGAAGCAAAAAAAAAAAAAAGAGAAGCTGTTATCAATGATTGAACTAAGAAATTGATGTTACCGGTGATACGTAAATCACTACACTATAGACATTTTACTGAGGCCGAAATTTGTTAATAATATTGAGGGCTGGAGGCCAGTGCTTCCATAGCCTTCCCCTCAGGACCGCCATTGTCTGGAACATCATGACAAATAGTAAATTTATCTTCTGATTTCTGGAAGTTTATTTTTATGAAAACTTTTGTCTATGTCTCTTTTTATCTTTAAGATTTGGATGGTTTTTTGGACATTATATATTCATACTGTAAACATACTCTGTGTTTTTCATTTCTGTTGAACAAGGATTTTATTTTCTAGCACCATCAACCTCAATTTATTATTATGAAAAAGAACATAACAAAAGCATAACAAAAAACAAGAAATAGAAAGAAAAAAAAGAACAGAATAATAATTTATTACATAACTCTCGATGCGTCTCCTTTACTTTATTCTCTCACTCGTCCATCCTGTCACCAGCTTCTTTTTTTATCCTTAAGCTAAGAATAATTTCACTATTGATATCATTTCTTAACCAAGAGAAATGAAATCAAAACCGAAGAATATTCCAAATAGGAGCTTCCTTCTTTATCTTTAATCTTTATAAAGCCATTTTCTCTAACTTTATTGATCAAATCATCGTCATACGTCTTGTGCTTAAAATATCATTGTAGTTTGGCTTAGACGGTGTAGTGCTGGTTAAGATTGTCAATGTCAAGGCCCTTAAGCTTTACGACAGACTCCACGTGGCCTTTGAGAGTGTGAACTTCTCTTAGCCTGCATTGCATGCACACCACAACCCTCACCAATCTTGTAATAGAAAAATGTCTAGTGATTGAATCTTTGGAAGTAGTCAGTTACATACCTTGCGACTTCAGCACGCTTTTTAGCCTGTTCAGCGATCTCAGAGAGCTCGGTGAAGGTTGCCTTGTCTTCAAACATTGACTCCGGGGGTTTAAGTCCATGGAGTGTACGTTGAGCTAGAGCCCATTGGGCCTCTCTTTCTCCCCTTCCGTAGTCTTTCTTGGTTGTGAATGCAGTCTTTGATTATTATAAAAAGGCAAGAATGTCAGCATATTATGTAGTTCAAAAAATAAAGATTAAAAACATACCCTATTCTCAATCATGTTATTCCAAGCTTTGCCAGTAAGGATGTAGCGGGTGATGAACTTGAGGACGTCAAGAGGAATGTATGTGATGATACTGTAAATCCAGATGACTCCACACCATCCCCATCCGCACCCTTTGATTCTCGCAAATTCCCAATGTGCGTAAGCAGCAATTAATGTTGCAGCCTGTTGTTATTTGGGAAAAGATTATAAGAGTAATTAATTTATATGCCATAATTAATGTGTATGTACTATATGGAACCAAACCACATACCAGTTGGGCAATAAGGAATGCAATAAGAAGAAGAAATCCAGGGCGTTCCACAAAGGACCAGCTCCTTGATCGTGTCACAAAGATTAGTGCTTGACTAATTATACTGACTTGCAAATACAAAACTGCTATCAACTCCTCTGGTTGTCCTTTTAGTGATCTTACTCCAAACTTTTGCTACACTCACCAAACACCACCAAAACAATTAATTAGAACGGTGGACATTTTTGCTATTTTTTATTAAATTGAATTATTATTACCGGGAAGAAGTCAGTGTCATGAGCAAGCCAGAAGAAAAGGACGGTAATGAGAGCCATGTATGTTCCAAGAACAACTCCAGTAGCAAAGATCTCTTTAAGCTTCCACGAATCAGGAATCGGAGAAGGCTTGACTCTGTCTTTCGAAATGGTCATGATGGTCCCGTCGTTAAGGATCGCAATAATGAGAACCATAAAGGGAGAAAAGTCAAACTCCCAAATGAGAGCCACGAGCATGAAGCCTAGGACAATACGAATGGTGATGGAAACCGCATAGATTGTGTAGTTCTTCATCCGTTGAAAGATAGCTCGACTTGTGAGCACCGCACTGATGATCACACTAAGACCTGGCTCGGTCAAGACGATATCCGAAGCGCTTCTTGCAGCATCGGTTGCGTCATCCACTGCTATACCAATGTCTGCTTTTTTCAGCGCTGGCGCGTCGTTCACACCGTCACCGGTCATTCCAACTATATGTTTCTTTTCTTGGAGTCTCCTTACAATCTCGTACTTGTGCTCTATAATACAAGTAATTATTGAGCCAAAATAAATAAATAATAATAATTTAGAATATCTGATATGATTGGTGAGAAAGGTTTATTAGTTAATTACCAGGAAAGACTCCAGCGAATCCATCCGCCTTCTCAATGAGCTCATCAACCGGAACTCCACCGGTGGCATCATCTTTGTTTTCGAGCAAAGAAGAGGAAGGATACATGTTAGTTCCCATCCCAAGCCTACGACCAGTTTCTTTACCAATAGCCAACTGATCTCCAGTGATCATCTTAACATTGACACCAAGATCAAGCGCACGTCTGATGGTCTCGGCACTATCGTGCCTCGGAGGGTCGAAGAGCGGGAGAAGACCAACGAACTCCCAAGGAGTTCCAGCGCTTTCTTTGTCCTTTTCAGGAACCGTTTGGCGTCCAACGCCGAGAGAACGAAGGCCACGCTCGGCGAACTTGTCGATGATGTCGTGCGCACGTTTTAGTGCCTCTCCTTTGAGGTCACAGAGAGAAATGATTTGCTCGGGGGCGCCTTTGCTGCATCTATGCCAGTCTCCACTGCCATCGATGTACGTGATTGCGGTACGTTTTTCGACGGGGTTGAATGGTAAGAAATGGACTTCGGTTATTCCAGCTCTCGCCTCTTTTGGATCGCCCAACATGTTGACAATGCATGCATCGATGGCGTCTTGGTTCTCTACTCTTGATGCTCTTGCTGAGAGTAGTATCACTGTATCTTTGTCCGCGTTTTTACAGAAAACCTACAAAGATTTTTTTAATTAAAAATAATTTAAATAATACACATATCAATTAATGCGATGATGATAATTTTTTAATTAAATTACCTCAATCAAGTTCTTGTCAACGGTTAGTTTGTTGAGAGTGAGGGTACCGGTTTTGTCGCTGCAAAGAACGTCCATGCCAGCCATTTCTTCAATGGCGGTCATACGTTTTGTGATGGCACCTTGCTGAGACAACCTATGAGATCCAATAGCCATTGTCACTGACAAGACAGTTGGCATGGCAATTGGGATACCTCCGATGAGAAGGACAAGAAGATTGTCGATTCCATCTCTGTACTTCCTATGCTGGATTGGATACATTACTATTATCTCAATCAACATTCCTATCGCGATTGAGCAGATACAGAAATTACCAATCGCGGTTAGGACCTGAAACATCCAAAGGCCAATCAGTTTAAATGTTTGCTTGCATCGCAAGTAAAAAATCAGAAGAATTAGTTTTAATCATTGTTATACCGTTTGGAAATGGCCAACGTTGTTAGTACTGTCAACAAGGTGAGCAGCCTTGCCAAAGAAGGTATGCACACCGGTGGCGATGACAACGGCCTCGATCTCACCCTGTTTACAAGTGGAGCCAGAGAAGACCTCGTCTCCCGGATATTTAGTGGCGGGTAGAGATTCACCGGTGAGTGCAGACTGGTCGATTTTTAAAGGATCACCTTCGAGGAGACGAGAATCCGCTGGAACAATATCACCCAGCTTAATGCTGATTAAGTCACCTGGCACCAGCATTGCAGCTTCTTGCTCTCCCCATTTACCATCTCTCAATACCTTTGCTTTAGGTGCAAGATTGGCCATGAGAGCAGCCGCGGCATTACCTGCGTTGTTCTCCTCAATGAAACTGATTGTTGAATTTATAATAAGCAGACACATGATCCCAACGAAGTCTTGCCAATCCGGGGGTCTTCCGTCACCGTTTGCCAACACGATGGCCATGATTGCTGCTGCCTCCATCACCCATGAAAGTGGATTCCACATAAACCCTAAGAACTTTAGGAACTTGTTTTCCACTTTCTCTTCCAGTTTGTTGGCCCCAAAGATCTGGAGTCTGTTTCTTCCTTCCTCTGATGACAGACCTTCCCTTGAGCATTTTAGCTGTTGGAACACTTCGTCCACCGGAATCTTCTCCTGTAATTAGATAAATTAAATCCATGTTATAAGTTTGAATATTTGATATTCTGAATATGTTAGGAATAAAATAAAATAAAATACTAACAAGATCAACGTTCTCCTTCTTTATTTCTTCCCATGAAATATCAGCAGCCATGGTGAATCAACCCAAGAGAACAAACAAAAACAATGAAAATGTAACTTTTTCCCTTTCAAGCTGTTTTGAAGCCAGAAAAGAGAGGTTTTCTTTAAGTTTGTGATGTTTTGTGGAGGCACAGAAGTGGTGTTTATATACACACACACTTACATAGGTGGCTTTGTATGGTTTAATGGTTTGTGGCAGACCTTATTTTCAGGTATTTTGACAATGTATGTGTCCAATTTTGAACTGTTTTCATGCCTTTTCTTATGCATCGCTTTGTTTTGTTCTGTGTTTCTTAACTAAAAAGAAAACGAAAAAAGTCGATTCAGTTGCCTCTCCATAAATAGTAAACTTACAGTACTCCAGTAACAAACTAAAACATTTACTTTCTCAAAACTGTTTAAATTAGACTTTAAAATAGTATCATATAATACAAGTGGCAAATGAAAAAATCAAATCCGAGCTTAATTCACTTGGAACAGAAAAAAACTTACATTTTATAGTTCAGTTTATTTACATGTTTTAATTATATGTTAAAATAAATAATTAATACCTTTTTAATAAATGTTAAATTAAACTAAAAATATGTATGTCAAGTAGAAATCTAATCACTAAAGTCTTTTAAATATGTATAGTCTGTCGAATCTTCAAATATTTAGATTCATTTTTGTTTATGTAGAGAATTTTTGAAATTATTTTTATAAGCGAAATTGAGTAAATATAGAATACAGAGAAAGAATTAACCATTTTTTGTGGAGATTACTATCAAAATCACTAGCCACTGGGAGCAACCTCAAAAGAAGACATGTTACTCAAGGTGATCTATGTAAACTATGTTGTTCTGCTCCTGAGACAGAGGTACACTTATTTTTTGACTGCCCTTATGCTCAACGTATTTGGCGAGGTTCCGGAATATCAAATACCACATTACTCAATGTACAAGCTACATTAGAAGAGAAGATTGATGTCTGTCTCACGTGCAACATATCATCAAGATGGCCACAGTTCCAAGATTTTCCTATAAGTGTTCTTTGGCGAATCTGGAAAAGTAAGAATAACCTCATATTCCAACATCGGAATACAGAATGGTGGAGAGTTCTGAAACAAGCGAAAACAGAGGCACAAGAGTGGTCAAAGGCAAGATATACGGTTCCTCTACAACAGAACAATAATAGTGGTTTGACTGACACATCTCGAGCTGGTAGATGGCATAAACCACGACAAGGATGGTGTAAATGCAACTTTGATGCATCTTTTACTTCAACTACAACCCAATGTAAGGTGGGATGTGTGATACGTGGTGATTATGGTGAATATAAAGGAGCAGGACATGCGAAAGGAAATATGGTTTCATCTCCGTTGGAAGCGGAATATAATGCACTAATAGTAACTATGCAACAATGTTGGATAAGAGGATATACTAAAGTGATCTTGAAGGTGATAACAAGAAAATGTTTGATAATCTACAATCAAGGGAATTGCAGTTTGGTTTGTATAATTGGGTTAGAGAAGCAAGATGGTGGAGCAGACAGTTTCAAGAGGTTGAATTCAAATGGATCAACAGAGCTGACAATGAAGTGGCGGACAAGTTATCCAAGATGGATACACTGGCATTATTTGAATTTTACTATTATATTCCTAGATCAGTTTCACCATTGTTGCATAATGACTATGTAAAATCTTTTGAATAATTAATGCAATTGGTGTTAAAAAAAAAAAAAATATACAGAGAAAGAAATAGGTTGAGAAAGCCATAAGATTGTTTACTAAATCAAATGAGAACTAGTTATTTCGGATCACATAACTCATCCACAATAAGTAATCACCTCATCTCATTCATTCAACTCACCTTATTGCGAAATAAGATAAGTTACAACAAATCTCATATCTTCTTTTTACAACAAAATGGAAAGTTTAAACGAATTTAGCCAGACGCCCAATTTGGATTTCTATGCAAACAACATATGATGCTTGGCTCCTTGCAAGGTGTATACGGTATATCCGTATATATATCTTAGTTGATTCCAAAACAACAGCAGAAGATTTACTGAACTAAAAATTGATAAAATTTCACTTGCACATATTCATCTATTTCATTCTTAAATATTATATTTTATATAATAATGATTTCAATTAGTGTTTGATTCATTAACTAAATCTGAATTTTCGGGTCCTGCAATCTTTTTTCAATAAACATGAATTGAGAATCAAATACTGGCCGTGTTTAAAGAAGTGGGCTGCAGGGGTATTTTCATCAAAAGACATTATTCTTAAAACCGGAATTTCAGAGAACCCACAAAAAAAACTGGAACCAAGATTTGAGTAAAGTACACAAAGATTGGACAACTGAACCACAAGAAATACGGAAACACACAAGTTTGGAAAAAAGTAAGCACTGAAGCTAACACAGTTCCTCCCCCAAGAGAACATGAACTACTACTCATTCTCCTTGTTGCAATAATACCTTACTACGGTACTCCCCCAACGCCCATATAGGGAAAATGTTTCGGTAAGCAGCGTACGTTATCATGCAGTTCCTATTGAAGACTCCCATTATTTCCTGAGAGAGAGAGAGAGAGAATAATTATCAAGTTAACCAACAGAAACTCGTTAAAGACCAATGTGTTAATCCATCTCGTTACCTGTTGTGGGAAATCACCACTCTCCATTTGAGCATTAATCAAATATCTCGCAGCTCGATGTAGGGGTTTTTGATCTACCTCCACCTAAGCACACAAAAAAAAGAAGAGATATATAAGTGCTAATGGAAATGGATTTAAAAAGAATAGACTGAAAATTAACTCACTTGCCCAGCACCAATGAGTGATAGCAAAGCCCATGCTGTATTCACCACATGAGACCGGTTGCCTTCAAGGTTTGAATATACCTATATTCGTAAGAAGGGAACGATTCATCAAGTAGCAGTAAGTAAATAAAGTCTAATGAACATACAAAAGTGAGTACTAACTTTGTCTTGACATGAAAGATAGCTTTCTCCCCATCCGCCCGAAGGAAGTTGTTTCGACAAGAGAAATTCACAAGCTTTCGCAACAGTTGGAGAGTTTTTCAATGTCTTTCCAGCAGCTTCAAGCCCTTTCACTCCAAACCATGTCCCATACGTGAAGCAAACAGCCCATGACCCATACCTTACAGATATATATATCACAGGTTACAACTTACAAACCTACTAGAAGATACAGAAAGAAGGAATAGTTTTTATCATGACTAGTAGAGACAAACCATGAGCCATCTGATTCTTGAATAGATTCAATGAACTTAACAGCCTTCTCAATGCACTCATCTACTTCCTTCTTCCGATGACCAGGATATAGCTTTCGGAATGCTACCAACGCTTGGATTGCAGCTGACGTACACTCCACGTAACTACAGAACCATTCTAGCGAATCAAGCAACATTTCCCAAAGCATAAAGTATCAATTAAAATGGCAAGATGCTAGCGCCTTACGGGTAGTCAATAACAATATCGCCAAAGGTTTCTGCTGGATTGATTAGCTGCCAACATATATAAGCAAAGCAAAGGGGTATCAGGTACATATGTGTTTCTGAGAGCTTGGCCACATAGATACAAGCTTGAGAACATTACTGATCTACATCTGGGTACATAGACTTTACCTCCAACCAAGGGTATGACCTTGTGAGCTCATATGTCGCAAAACCTCCATCTGCATTCTGAAATTAAAAATTAGTTGCTAATCAGACAAAGAAGTTGTTTTGCTTTGCGGAAAGAAAACCTATGAGTTATCAATACGTATTTGATACAAGGATTGTAAGCAAAAGTTAACCTGTAACGAAATGATAACATTAACAGCATCATATAACCGTTTCGTATCTACTGGTTCACCAACAATCTCCTTAGGAACTTTGGATAGTAAAAGAGCAGCCTGAAGAGAGAGAAAGAAAAAACAAACTGATTACCACCAGAAAAGAAACCGTGAAAGGTAACTAAATCTTTCACATTTTTTATTACTTTAAGTCCCTCTGCGGTGCAATCGGAGATAGGCCAACCATGATCTGCAGTTGAGAAAGGCCAAGCCCCTTTAGAAATGTGTCGATACCAGTAACTCAGATCTCCAGGGCAGTCCTCTGACACCTATCCCATGAGAAGAAACAAGCATGAGAGGGAAAATAACATCACATAGCAGATCTTCTGAGATGCCACCTATCGCAAACCTGAGAATTCTTGACATATGAATGTGCTTTTTTCAAAACTGGCCCATATTCTTCGACTAAGTTGGTTGCCAGAACAGCTTGAACAGCAAAACTCGTATCCCATAGCTGGCTTCCATTATAACCCTGTCAATTGCGGCTGCATTAGAGTATGGATAAAAAAAGCAAGGAAGGGTTTTGGTTGACAGGAAAGAATGAAACACGGAGATGCAGATGCTCTCAAGAGTGTTTCTTTCTTTCTTATGACTCCAGAATTATTACATTAAACACATACTATAGTAAAATTCCTAAGTTCACATAAATTAGTATAGTAATGTGATTTCTGATTACTGTTAGATTTAAAGATTTATATTTGTGAACAAAAAAAGATTATATTTGTATACTGTTGCGTTAATGATTCAAGCGGCGTGATAATGTACTGATTCGGCAGTCAGTCACCTTCTTCCATGTGACAAACATATCATAATCATGTATAAAAAATATTCGGTACCTGCATCTTCATTCCATCTTCAGCTACCCAAAGATAGTCATGGATTCTTGGTAGGTGCAACTTAAAAGCCTCTGAGTTTGGGTCCTCTACCCAACAACAAAGCATATTTAATACCTGTTATAAGAGAACAAGGAAAAGATGATTAAAGTAGAGGGTTTAAAAACAGAATAGAGCATGAGGTTTTTGAAATATCCCCAAACTGAGCATTTTAGATAATAATAACAATGGACAATGAAAAAATGGTACCGAAGATGTTGTGAATTTTGGATTTGCATACCTTATTCACGGGTCCTATGCAGATGTACCTTGTGTTCTCATCTTCGTAATGAATGTGTTCTAAAGTGGTTCTGAGAGCCTTTTCTCTCAAATTTGCACCCGGCCATCGCGTTAAAACAGGCTCAACGATCTTGTGAAGTGATGCCCAAAGAATATCTTGGACAAGTGGGTGTGGGTAGTATAAATCCTCCTTCAATATAAAAGCAACTATGAGTTACTGCATATTCTGTATTCTATCAAGAATCATTAGTTGTGTTATCCAGCCAGCCAAGGATCTCATTATAAAATAAAAATCCTCAGATTACAATTCAACGTCAGTTCGACTAACCTTTGCACAAAGGTTGCGTGCTTCATTCCAGTCGACTTCATGATATGGTACAGTGAAAAGCTCCTTTCTCAGTGATAAAACAGTGGACGTTATGGGACCCACGAACCGTTTTCCGTACAAATACGACATTGGTAAGTAGACCATCCGACAATGGCACCACATCCTTCCTGGAGCACGAAAATTATTATTATGCTTTAGCTCTACTGTGCCCTATATCTAAATAAGAACTACAAAACAAGCTGTATTAAGAAAAAAACATATCTATCTTTATAAATGGACGCACAGTTCAACCATTTGATAACTGTGTGCTTTTAAACAAGCGTGCAAAGCAGAATAGATTGCAATCTATGATCAGATGAAAAAATGCTTCCCAGATTTAGTTTACTTGAGTTGTCCATGATTAATGGTATACCATATCACATAAAGTCGCAATGCTACTAGAGCACATTTCCAAGCAGGGTAAACAACTATATACAAAGTCCAATTGTTAATAGCTGAGACCTAAGGAACCATAAAGGAGCTAAAACAGAAATGGGCAATTTTGGTTTTGCTGTGATCCATGTTATAAAACAGCCATTGAACATAGAACTGATAATGCGAGGCACTCAATTTGTAAACTGGTAAAAGAAACAATATCCAATTTGCGAGGGTATAGAGCACCTGGATGGATTGGCAGAATATACGGAAGAAGCCATATCTCAGGTGGCAGTGGGTTATTTCCAGACCATTCAAAAGCTCCAAGTACCTTCAATCACAGATCCAAGCAAAAAAAGAATGAATAAAGTAACAGAAATACTAAATATGATTTAAACATCGAAGGAGAGATAGAGGTCAGTACAGAAAGCCACATTTTCCCCCAAGAAGTGATATTGGTAGCGCCACCATGATTGAGTATCCAGTCACGCCCTATCTCCATAGCTCCATCACCATCGTTAGGTCCTTCTCCAAGCAGCCTCAGAGTAACATAGTTCAAGACAGACCCAAACATGGTGCTGGGGCCCTCAATATGTAGACCCCAACCTCCGTCCTCATTCTAAAACCAATTGATTTAGAAAATCAGGAAGTTGACATTTTATGTGTCTACAGAACACAATAGGAAACACAACTATAGGGAGATAGTGTTTGTTTGCCTGGTGATTATGGAGATAACGGCGCATTTCAGCTTTATGTTGTTCTGACAATACTGTATTCAGAGCTCCAGTTATGGAGAGTGTAATTATCTGGAAAAGAATGTAAGCAGTGTTAGTTTTTGGCTTAGAAAGTTGAAAAAAAAAAAAGAAAAAAAAAGGAACAAACCAGTCCTGGTAGAAGAAACATAGGACCACCATAATCTCCTGCCCAGTGCCCGTCACTAGCCTGTATGGTTGAATAGAAATCTACACCCCTCTTTAAAGTGGTTTCCACCATCTTCTCTGTAACATCATCACCGTCTTTGATATTCACTTGTGGTAAAACTGGTCTGCTCAAGCTTTCTCTTGAAAACTACAATACAGAGAGAGAGATAATATATTCAATTCGAAATCAAATAAATACTGATTTGATTTAACCATTAGAAAACCGAAGACTACAACACACAAGAGATTACAATAAGAGAAGGCCTCCGGGAGCTGCAGCAATAAGTTAACAAAGATGTTGAGAACTGAGCTATAGTTACTCAGGCTCCGAATGGTGACTGCGGTTTGAGCGGTGCGGGACAAGCGGTTTAACTACAGTGCGGTTCTAACAGTTATAAAAATGTATAAATATATAATATATGTAGAGATTTTTGTTACGATGGTCACCATTCGAAGCCTCAAAAGCACTCAGTTCACACGCTGCTGACAAGTTTGATTTGATTCGATTCGATTTGAGGCGAAATTACGTAAAATCCACTCCAATAAACTAATAAAACTACAGATCAAATCACCTCGCTCGCTCTCTCTCTCTCTATATATATCATTTCACATTCCTAAGTAACAGTGTACGATTCATATGGCCAGCGAAAGTCAACGAAGGAGTGAAAGATACCTGGAGGCGCATAAGCAGATCAGAGCTGTGTTTCTTCGCGAATCGGTTCTCTCTAAACGACTTTCTCGCTTCCTCGACGGCGGCGAGCTCTTCGGGCGTCCCGAGGTTCGGATCGAACTCCCAGAACTGCCTTCCGACGTGGTTGTTGGTCGTTCTGAGCCACGGACTACCTCCCTCGGCGATCTTCAGTTTCCACATTTTGGCGAGATTGGATGTGAAGAAGAGATGTACTGAATTAGCTCTTGGGAATCATGTGATACACTCTAGATACAGTTCCGATAGTGAAGCCTGTGGACCCTTTCGCTCAACCAAATTATTTAATTTTGTATTGTTATGAGTTATCTGTCACTACTCCACATAACTCATTTTAGAACATTTTCGTATAAATGGTAATGTTATTTATTGGGCACATCTTTCAAATACTCAGAAAGAGTTTTTAATTAAAAAAAAAACATACGAGGAGAAATATTATCCAAAAGAGGTTTTATTAAATTAAATTTAAAAAAAATCTAATTTTCAAAAAAACTTTATTCAATTTCTTACTTTTCAATTTTTAAAAAAGTTATTTTCAAATCCAAAAATTCTTTTTGACATATTTATAAATTATTATTTTAAATCTTAATTATATACATATATATTTTAAAAATCTTAATTCTCTCAAACTTTCTCAAATCTAAACCGTAAATTTAAACTCTAGAGATATAAATGTACGTGATTTCTTTAATAAAATTTATTTTGGTTATTTTGAGTTTTGTATGCTATATTTGTAAGAAAATTTAGTACTATTCTTAAATATTTCTCATATTTATTTATATAAATATTTTCTTTATAAAAAGGAGCCTATTTTGTGCCCTCTCATACATGCTTTTTGCTTTCGAAAATAAAAATAAGATTACCAGAGTAAAATACACTTGGTAAAACTCAAAATCTAGCTCACGATAGGCCAAGCAAAGTAAACAAGGTTGCCATTTGAACTATAAACGACGTTGCCATTTAATAACCTTTGATCAATTGCATGTTTGCCAAACAGCCACGGCATACAATGAAAGCATACACAGACGAGATACTCATAAAATCTCCTCATATTGACGACCACATCAAGCATTTGACGGCCTATTTCAACAACCTCAACAAACACGGAATGAAATTCAACCCAACCAAATGTATTTTCATTGTCACCCACAGCAAATTATTGGATTATATCTTCAGCAAAAAAAAAATCGAGGCAAACCCAAAAAAAAAATCATCAGTATTACTGACCACGCATCTCCAAAAAATACAAAAGAGGTACATCGACTCACAAGTGCTGCACCTGCTCTTTGCGGAACAACACATATGTTGAATGAGATGCTAAATGCGAAGATACCTTCAAACTATTAAATAAGTATTTATCCACCCCACGATCTTAGAGAAGCCATAAAATGGAGAAATTTTGTACTTGTACATATCAATCTTAAGCTCTATGGTAAGTAGTATTCTAGTTAGTGGAGGATACAAAACAAGAAATTAACAAATGAATGCCTACCTACATGTAATTCAATGACTTGTAAGTGCGGATGAGTTAGAAATAAATAGAGCAAAGAGTAAACGGTACACAAAGTTTGTTAATGGGGTTCGTTTCCTACATCTTCGTGACCTCGTCCAGATTTCGAATCCACTAGAATGAGAAAGTAAATTACAACCAATTCGCAAACGCGTAACACAAGCACAACCCTCTTGGATCACCGCTCTCTTCTATATCATGAACTCTTTAAGGTAAACTAACCTTCAGCTACACTCTCCCAGAGTTCAGACTTTATCAGGATAACCTAACCATGAGCTAAACTTCCTCTGAATCTGGAATTCAACCTTTTAACATGGACATCTATGTGTTCATCTTTGCAACCAATACACTCAAATGCTTCCTTGTTCCCTCTAACATGAATCCCAAGGATGCTCGATGGTTCCTCTCTTTGACTTCAATGAATTAACTAGATACCAATTTCCAAACTCTTTCGCATGTATTATTCTTCTTTTTATATCATGTTTATGCTGCATCTTCTGAATATAACTACATAAAAGGCATGTAGGCATGTAATGTATAAACTTTGTCGTCGCCTATTTACCACCTAACGATTTCTTGAACATTGATAAATATTAGCTATCACCAAAATAAAACTTTAAAGGACAGTTGGAAAGGAAACAGAAGAATAACAGAAAAAGATTTGTTTATATGTTTTTTGTTGCTAAAATTAGCATATACTCCAACGGCTTTTGAAACCCAAAATGTTTCATTTTAAAACATTTTTTTTATTATCTTGTTAGTTTCAAAAGGAAATTGTGTAAAGATGGTACGAAGCGAGAGAAGAGACGAAAGGGTTGTGGTTGCGATTGATCGAGGCAAAGGTAGCCAGGCTGCACTGAAATGGGCTGTTGATAATCTTGTAACCTCGGGAGAGAGTCTTACTCTTGTTCATGTCAAACTCAAACAAGCTTTAGTTATAAATGGTATCGCTCAGATGCTTATTCTCTATTCATTCAAATTGGTGTTCAAATTATTTTACATAAACAAATTAAAAATCATTATGCTGATTCAATGGTGTTGATCTTGTAGCCAACCCCAATAAGTCTAGTAATGACGTCAAGGAATTGTTTCTTCCATTCCGCTGCTTCTGCAACAGAAAAGACGTGAGTTTTTTTTTTTGCCTCTCTTCATTGGTTTTTAGTATTATCGTCACAAGAAAACATTTAATATGAATATCACCTAGGTTAGTACCAAAGCCAAAACTGTGATTTATGGAATCCTATTCGAAATAAAATTACTCAAACTAATATATAGTTTTAAAAGAATTTACGAACAAAAACTGTTATTTTAAATATTCTAGTTTTTATAATAAAATATATATATTTATATCTTAACCATAATAATTAAAATATAATATGAATTTATATATGGTTCACCTTGACAAATAAACAAAAAGTCTATATATAGAGTTATTATTTTGACCATATAATAAAATATAAAAGTGAACAAGATGGAACAAAAAATGCTGCAATCACGTGAAGGACAATTATCCCTATTTTAGTTGAACTTTTATAAACATATCTGTATATTTTGAGAAAAATAAAAATAAAAATGGGGGTCCCCAAAGGGTGGGGGTCCATTCAAATGTTTCAGTATAATGTCCACAAGTCCGGCTCTGGTTAGTAGTTAGTTCTTTTTATGATTATATATTCGTAGAGATAGACGTAATATGGTCAAAATGTTTGAAGATTGGGAGTATTGTTAACAGATAAGATGTGAAGATGCGGTATTGGAGGATGTCGATGCTGCTAAAGGAATCATAGACTATGTCAAAGAGAATGCAATTGATATTCTAGTACTCGGTGCATCCAAGATGACTCTGTTAAAGTATGCATATTTCTTCACGCAACTTCTTTAATTATCAACACAAAAATAGTATATTATGAGTGTTGTAATCTTGTGTGTTTCAATAGACGGTTCAAAGCGGCAGATGTTACCAGCATGGTGATGAAAGGGGCAGCTAATTTCTGTACGGTTTATGCAATCTCCGGAAGTAAAATATCGTCGGTTAGATCAGCTACGTCTTCACCTCCCCCACTTTGCGCAATACGTCCACAAATAACAGCTCGGCCTAGCAACAACTCAATGGGCCAAGGTGAAACTCAGGACGAGATCGTGATCAAGTATAAGTATGTTCCGTAAACAACAACGTGCTTGTCATTATTATTCATATTCTGTTGCACAAAACTAAGTAACAAATAATTTGAATAGGTCTCAAAGAGGATTTGACCAGGCCTCAGTGACAGACTCCGACATGTCGTTTGTGAGTAGTGATAGGCCAAGCGTCGATCTTATGTTCCCAACGTCACGTCTCTCTATTTACTCTGAGTTCGAAGACAACCGATGCAGCTTTGCCACATCCTCATGCTCATCAGAGAAACAATCCGTAGACTTGGGTTCTTCATATTCGGCATTCTCCCCAGGCTCTCAGGGAAGTGGGAGACTCTCCACGTGGTCACTCCAGGTAAATAATACTATTTATTAATCATTTTCAGTTTTTATTATTATTTTTATTAACCAATCATTAACAGACTCTATAAATCTTTACAGGATGATGTACAAGCTGAGATGAGAAGATTGAAAATGGAGCTCAGGTATACAATGGAAATGTATAGCACCGCCTGTAAAGAAGCAATCACAGCCAAGAACATGGTAATAAATATATGTAATCGAAATAAAATCACACAAATTTTGAGATAAATGACATTTAAATATTTGTATTCTCAGAGTAAAGAGTTACACAAATGGAGAGTAGAGAAGGAGCACAAGCTAGAAGAAGCAAGACAGGCCAAAGAAGCGGCAATGGCAATGGCTGAGAACGAGAAGGCAAAGACCAGAGCAGCAATGGAAGCAATAGCCACCGCTAATAGAATAGCAGAAATCGAAGCACAGAAGAGAAAACAAATCGAAACGGCGTCTCTGAGAGAAGCAGAAGATAAGAACACTAGTGATAGAAGGTATAGGGAATATACAATCGAGGAGATCGAAGAAGCAACAGAAAATTTCTCAATAAATAACAAGATTGGAGAAGGAGGTTACGGACCTGTCTACAAGGGCACATTAGACTACACAAAAGTGGCGATAAAAGTCTTGAGACCGGACGCAAGGCAAGGAAGATCGCAGTTCCAGCAAGAAGTGGAAGTCCTAACCTCGATAAGACACCCGAACTTGGTTCTCTTGCTAGGAGCCTGCACGGAGTACGGGTGTCTAGTCTACGAACACCTCGAAAACGGCAGCGTAGAAGACCTTCTCCTCAAACGAGGAAACAACTCTCCATCGCTTACGTGGCAGCTACGGTTCCGCATCGCAGCCGAAATCGCCACTAGTCTCAACTTCCTCCACCAGATGAAACCGGAGCCGGTCGTGCACCGGGACCTTAAACCGGCTAACGTGTTGCTCGACCAGCATATGGTCAGCAAGATCGCCGACGTGGGTCTCGCTAGGCTCGTCCCTCCCTCGGTCTCTGACGCCGTGACGCAGTATCGAGTGACGTCAGCTGCTGGGACCTTGTGTTATATCGATCCTGAGTACCAGCAGACGGGTATGCTTGGAACCAAATCAGACGTGTACTCGTTCGGGATCACGGTGCTGCAGTTACTCACGGGGAAGCCACCGATGAGCTTGACTCACCAGGTGCAAAAGGCGATTGAAGGAGGGACGTTTGCTGAGATTTTAGATCCTGATGTTCATGACTGGCCACTCGAAGAGGCCTTGGTTTTAGCGAAAATTGGTTTACAATGCGCTGAGTTGAGGCGGAGAGACAGACCTAACTTGGGGAAGGATGTGTTGCCTGAGCTTAAGAGGCTCATGGATTTAGCTGAAGAAAGCATGTCAGAATAACAGCGGAACTGATAGTGTAGCATCCACGTAAATGCCTCTCTTTTATCTCTTCAGTTTTGTTATACGTAGCATGTCTTTGATTTCTAAACCACTACTTCTTTTTAAACCTGTTTTAGGAGATATTAAGCGATCCATGTCTCAACAAATATGGGAATGGTGGAAGTTTTAATTACTGAACATCCTCTTGAGGAGGTAATACAGAGGGAGTAGAGGGCCGTGTGAAGAGGAAGAAGGAATACACAAATGTAAGTAAGAAAACTCATCAGCTTACTTACTAAAATGGACTTACAGTAAAAAAAAAAAAAAAAAAAAAAAAAACTCATCAGCTTGTTTTATTGTGAAATGGTGAAGAACCCCTAGCCATGAAGAAAAATTTAATTTGTTTCTAAAAGTGTAAATGAATCTTCCAAAAAATTTTCCTATGTTGCCAGATGCAATTACTGCATCTGATTTTGTGAGTTTTGAATGATTAAGCTTTGGCTTTTATAAGGTAAACACCTTTTTTTTTAACATTGTGTGAACATTTTATTAAAGCATAAGTAGTTGAAATAAAAGGGAAAATAAGGAGTCAAAAGGGCCTATTATTCCCAAAAACAAAACAGAGCATAACGAAAAGAAACACCACATCTCTCAGGCTATCCCTATTATTCAGTTTATAAGATAGCCAAACCCTATCAAAAAATTCCTTGCTTGCAGATAAATATCCAGCTAGTATGGACTGTATGGTATATTTCCCTATTGTTCTAGAGTGGATCATATCTTCTTATGCCAGAGGAACTACTGTGTCTATCATATAGGCACTCCGGGTACGATATGTGCAGCTTCGCTTGATATGTTTATGTTCTTGCATGGCCACTTCGTTAGATCTACGAGACGGTCATTTTAAATCGAAGATTATGATAAGTTGTAAAGAACTGTTTCTTTTGCTCAGATAATCTTTTTATTAAGAAGGATAAAGCGAGCTAATCCTAAATTTATAGTTGAATCACACAAAAAATAGAACAAAAGGCCCTCTCACTCATTGAAGTTCATTACGCTTACTAAACACATTGACTTACATTCAATCCGAGAAGAAGATCACACTGAAACGCCTAGCAAAAGAGTGAAATACACAGCTAGAAAACTACTGATGACAAACACTGCTTCTATGATTACAAATATAAGTCACCGAAACCAAGATATCGGAGTAGAGTTCGTTTGGGGAAGCTGCGGCATCATACAGTGAAGAAGCTGCTGCTGTTGCTGCGGCTGCTGCCACTCAGGCAGAGAAACACTACTACCACTAGTGACGCTACTGTTTTCTTTTTCCTCCACATCCATGTCTGCTTCTTCCATCATAGTATCATCACCATCCAACTCGACAATCTCTGGCTCGCGAGGTTCCTGGAAGGTTCCTTTGGATTCCAAAAACTGGTAATGAGATGGGTTCCAGGGAACAACAGCTTGTTCCTTGTTAGCTTTGTAATCTTCTTCATCAGCTACACCTACATCATGAAGAAATCTATCTGCACAATAAGATAAAAAAAAAAAAAAAAGACACCTATTAGAAACTAACCAATTAAACACTGTCTAACAGCTTCTCAAAGGCTAATTAATGATTCTAATAAACTCTCTTAAATGCTTACTCTTCAACCCTGAGATCAAGCTTCTATCAACGAAGAGGTGAGGCTGGTGGTGGTGTTGAGGAGGAGGCTTGAAGAGCACAATAGCTCTCTCTTGGTTTAGGGGAGAAGACTGGATATGATCGTGATCCTCCATAACCACCTCTTCCTCCATAATCGGTGGTAAATCCAAATCCTGATGCATCGCAAAACACACAATAAATCAAATAAACATACATACTTAGGGTTTTCAGGAAAATCAGAAGAGAGAAATTACGAGTCGGCGAATCTTTGAGGCGGGAGAAGAGAGGGAAAAATCGGAGAAGTCGTCGTTCACTCGGTCAATCTCCTTCCTCTTCATCCTCGTCGGCACACAATCGTATCCCGCCATGTTTTTTCTTTTGACAAGAGGCGACCGAAGCGAATCTTCCAGCGAATGAAGAGTATGGGAAGAGGTAGGTGCTCGCGAAGCTTTTTAAATTTTAGTAGAGAGCTAAGTAGTAAGTTTAGTTCCGAAGAGGTTTGGGAGAGAGGAGAGAAAAGGAGGAGGAGGAGCACTTTCTCAGATATTCTAGAGGGATCCAGAAACCGTAGATTATTTTCCTTTTTCGATTTGGATATTGGATTATTGGATCCAAACTAATCCAGTTTCAATTACAATCTTTATATTGGGTTGATTTGTTCCCGGACCATATGTGATGTGTAATTAGGCTTTGGGTATTTGATTCCATAGTCCAATTTTGTCATCTCATATGAATTTATTTTTTTAAATTAATTAGTTGTAAATATATTATCTAGTTTTGAACACTAAGTACGGAGTTTTATTAAAATGCATCTCTTTCTAATACTTAAACTAGAATGATATCATGTGTTCCAAAAAAAAAATACTAGAATGATATCGTTTGCAGAAGAGTTTGTTAGGAAAGTTTAATCTTTCTTTTCAAAAATTACCACAGTTAATTATTTTCAAAGTAATAATAAAACTGTCATTATTTGTTTCCAATAAAAAAAGAAACTAAATGATATTTTTTACATAATTATTTTTTGGTATTATTATTGGTGGAGCAATTCACCATTCTGAACAATTTTGTCTAAACTTAAGCTGAATAACCGACGAGTAGTTCAAGTTTAAGCCGAAAAAAAGAACTAATTCTTAAAATTATATTGAGTTAGATAACATTTATGCTAGCCGACAATTTGTGGAAAGTTTTTGTCTTTCTCCAATTTTGGTTCCAGAGATCTTTTATCGGTTAATTTTGTAGTCTTGATAGTATATTTAGTGATTAATGAAATATTTTAGATGACTAAAACAATAAAATAAAATAAAAACATTTAGTAGTACACAGTATCCCCAAACAAATGAGTATGGGACGAGCTTTTTTGCTCATAGAAATTTAGGCGGTTGGTCGAAAAGGAAATAATAAGACTGCCGTCAAATTTCGATGTGTAATTATAATAGTAATCAAGAAAATGTTAATACCAATTGCACATTTTACCACTAAAAATGATTTGTAGATGCCAAAAAAAAAAAAAGACTTGCAAGTGTTATAAGTCACATAACTTTATAAGAAACATAGTTAAACAATAGAATAATAACATAAATTTAGGTCCAAGCAAAGCATAATCATAACGTACCAACAAACATACATATTTCATATCAATCTCTTGAACAGAAGCATAATACTCATAGTAATCCGGTTCATTGAAAGTTTGAAACCCTTAATAGTACTCACACGTCTCTGTCCCTTTTACATTCGGCTGGCATAACTGGGAACCTAGTACGGTCGGTACAGTAGTTGTAGATGGTCCATTTCATGCGGACCCATTTGAGACGACGATATTGTTCGGCATCAAGGTCACGGAACTCATTCTGATCCCACCACATGCGGCCTTGAGTAGCACAGTACTTGGCCTCCACAGAAGCTTGGCAGCCGTCGATGTGGAATCCTCTGTAGGAAGCTATGAAGGGTGCATTAGCCCAATTGGTTTTCTCTAGCCCTCCTCTCGTGGCCCAATCGTCAGCGTTCCAAAGGCTCGAGTATAGCTTCATCGGTTGGTTGAATGGGAAACGTACTCCTAGATCCTTAGCGTTCTTGAACACACGGATTGGTATGTTGTCAACAAAGAATCTGATATAATACAAAAAAAAATCAAACTAACCGGTATTAGTTTTACCCCAGCGGTTTGAACATATGACGTTCTATAATTAAAATTTGAACCCCGTATTAGGGCACATGATTGACAGATTGAATGAGTCACTAGCCTATCCATCTATGCTAGCTCATTTGAATATTAAAAAAAAAAAAAAGCTGAACTTTTTTGTCTTTTTGACTCAATTGTCTCTCTGAAAAATCTTGCAAGACCCCACTACTTTTTACAGGATCAAGATTGGGTCACGCCCGAGGTTAAAATTACACTATTAAGAAAACTATAATAATAATAATTTGAAAATTGCGACAAGATAGGAAAAAAAGAAATAATAATGGTGGTGGTAGGACCATGTTATACCTGACAACTTTTAACATATACTAATATATACGAAAGTGTAATGTAAGTAATGAGGATAGAGTGCATACACAATTTGGTAGAGGTTCCAGAGGATGGAGTAAGTATGATAAGCCTTTGAAGGGTCGAACCAGAGATAGATGCGTTGCTCTCTGTTTCCCTTTCCTCCTGTGAACACATTCGTCTGCAATATTGCTGGCTGGCCTGTCCTGTTCCCGAGAAACTCGAAATCTATCTCGTCATGCTCGTTGTTAGTCGACGACAGCTTCACACATAAAAATTTTCAATTATTAGTTAGATTTGTATTGGTGACGGCAATTATACAAACATATTAGCATTTTTCTTGTTTGTTTGATAAAGGATTAGTATTTCTATTTTAGTCACATTTTTTTTTAGATTTGCGGTGAGACTCACATAAAATGCAGTGACGACCCCAGCGGTATCACCAGCTGGCAGCTTTATGTGCATACTGAAATGTCCGAACAAATATGACCCTTTGGATTGAAACCCTGTCCCTGTTATCATTCACCCCAATAAAAACAAAGTGAATATTGAACCCAAACAAAAAATAAATAAACATAGTGACCATTCCAGGCCGTCCCAATGTTTTTGGATATCTTGCGTAAAATCTAAATATAGACCTTTTTGTATGGTTTTTAAGTTAATGTGAAATAATATTGTTTCAAAAACTGAAACTAAAGATAGGAAACCCAAAGCTATATATCTTTATTTGCCTATGTTTCAGACCGAACCTAATCCATCCAAAATATCTTGCAGTAGTAAATGTACCAGTGTATTTGTCGAGGATGAGTTGGAGTTCGGAACCGCCATTGAGTTGCTTCTGGTGGTCAAAAGCCCAAGTTGGAACGTAGTTTCGGCCGAATGGCACATCAATGGCCTTCCGTGGAGGAATTGCCATTACAGTAGAAGAGGCCATCAGAAACAGAGCTACGAGAGCCCATGGAGTTGAAGAAACAGCCATTGCCGGTCTGAAGAGGGAGAGAGAGAGATGATGATGAATGATGTGGTGAGTGAAGCTAAGGGGGTGTGGGTGGCTTTATATAAGAACGAATTCTTTGGTGGGACGTTCTTCTTTATTACGATAATAAACTTTTAAAAAATCCAACTTATTTTCAAGTTTCGCGGACCTTTCTTTTGTGAGAACTCAAATTATAATGGGTTACAACTGTAATATGGACATCATACGTACAGCTATACAGCTTTCACAATCAGTTTTCTATTTCATTATAAAATATTATGCAATGTTGGGTAAATAAATTGTGTTAATATTTCGAGTTGCGACATATTTGTTGACAAAACTAGACGAGTCTTTCATTGTCTTCTTACTAACACAGTTCAGTATTTCATTTGACTAATTTCATATAAATGACTAAATTGTAGGACTTCCATCTCTAGGCTGTTTAGGAAAAGATGAAACTACATTATAGCCATGTTCTTTTTGCAAACGCTGCAACCAGCGTCGGCGTTCAAAACTTACACCTATTTTTATGGCAAATACACCGCTGGCGGGACAAAACCGATTTGTTTTCCAAATCGCTACGGCAAAAATATAAATAAACCTGACGCTGAAAAGTAGCAGCGTTAGCAACCTTCTCTAGTTGTGTCTTTGTCAGCTTGTTGGCGTTAGATTTAGTTTTCAAAACTCGTTCAGTTTACCATTGTCATAGTAATTTTTTTTTGACGCAACTGCTGGCCGCAGCGACCATTAAAAGAACATGGCTTATATACATTTTCTTCAAATACAAACTAGTGGCTAATTTGTATACTTTTTTAATCAGAGTTAATTTGTAGAAATTAACTTTCAAATCAATGTAATGAATTTGTGGTTGTGTACTGTTGGGTTTTGTTTACCTTATTAATTGCTATACAAATATAATTTTAAATGTAAACAAAACTGTCCGTTTGTATAAACTTACTCTTTTCTTTGGAAAATAATAGGAAATCATGATCAATTCATATAATAAACAAAAAGTGATGAATTTAAATACAGCCTTTACGTCAATTATAGTTAGTTTATTACCATTAGACAATGATTTTGGAGGGTTGGACTCCTTATCTACCACCATATTTTATCTGTTCTACGGAAGTTGGATCATGATAAGGCACATGCCGTTAACTATTACACCACAGAGACAATTTACACCTTCGAAGAGAGGATTGGTAGAATTGAAGAGATTGCCTACGACCTGAAATCATCTCAGATGACTGATCATGTGAGGACTAAAGTAACGCTCAACATCGAGAATCCAACAACTGCATCTAAAATCTTACTTCTCCTCTCTGTAAAACAATTGTTATTGAATACAAGTATGGAAAGCTCCATAAATGATGTTTCTCATGTCTCCGCATCACACATGAGAAATCTTCATGTCCTCTTCAAAAGCAAAAACAAAAACCATAAGTTTCTGGTTTATCAGTGGTACAAAAGAATAAAGTCGACATCCACAATGCTGATAAGATGGAGCAGGGAGATCTAATCAAAACGTTGGAGGGTCCCCACAGTGTTTCTCTTATGTTTCCCGAACTGTCTAAAACCGATCATCAGATTGGCTTCAATACTTTCTCACTCAGATAATTTTGGAAGGAAAGTTAGAATTCTAAGAGCCAAGCAGTAAACTGATGAAGCAATTTCGGTCCCTGTTGTCCCTTTGGATCATGTAATTTTAGGCAGGTTGCCTCCTTTTGCTTTACCTTGTTTTTATTTGTTTTCTCCGGGGTAGAGTATTATTAGATTTACTTTGTAAAATCTGAACATCATTAATATGATATTAGCATTCTTAGCAAAAAAAAAAACTGATGAAGCCAAAACTGGAGTAGATAAAAACGTTAAATATGATTTTGAACTATAAAAACGAGATAAAAGGTAGAAGGTGTTGACAAAACATTCTCTAGCACACTCAATACACTTTTGTAACTTACTTTTCTATGCCACAAAGTTAAATTCTAATTGAATGATTAAAAACCTGAGTCGAATGCGCAGCTGAACAAGGAATTTAGTAGATACAGCCATTCCATTCCATTTTTTATTTTCTTGGTTGGGTTATTTCATTTCTGTTTTCAAAAGCCTCGCTACTTTTCATCCCTCGTTATGTTCAATTGTTCATTGCCCAATTCTATGTTTTTGATGTTTTGAAGAACTTTATGTAACTTACGTTATGTTTTCATCAAATGTAGTCATCAATAGTTTGGTGTTTAGTAATTAGAAGGATCTTATAATATGTTTAGTTATCTATTTGTTCTTGACATATGTACACAACTTTTAAATAATTCTTAATGAAACAGATTAAGTTAAAACATTTTAAAGATCAACAATTTTCAGTTACCCACTAGCTAGCTAGCTATAAAGAAGATAAGAGCGTTTGTGAAAAACCCTACCGAAGTACTTGAATATATTAAGAGTAATGACATACTATCATACCGTTGACCCACCATAATTTATGATCCACTTACTTCTTGTTTTATACAAGTCGATTTTGTAAGTTCAATATTTAGGGGATGCACACTCCTCCATGTGAAATATTCATCTTCATAATAAAGAAAATGTAGTCAATTATCGGAAGAATACATGTGGAGTGTATGATGAGGCCGCCTTCAAGACAAGAATAGCAACTTGGATAGAGACAGATTGATCATGTCATTTATCATTGGGTGTTAGGTCTTCTTCGAGATGTCGTTTGTGGCAACAACAACATCACGAGCTTTTGCCTTCATCTCTGTCACCGACATGGTTTAATCATGCATTAATTAAGTGTTAGCATACATAATAACGAAAAAAATTACTTCCATTGCCAAAAACAAATTATATTTCCACTGTTTTATTTTAAGTGATGTTTAAAAAAAATTGTTTCAAATGATGTTTTCAAATTTCTGAGCTTCTAGTATGACTATATGAGCACTGGTTTTTTTTTCTCATTGATCTTTGTCAGTCCTATTAAAGCTTTTGGATCAATATGAGATTATTGTGTGCAACACCTGTCAAACATGTGTAACATCAATTTTCTATAATCGTCACCTGGCTTCACACCCATGAACTACCTTCGATCCATGAACCACCTTCGATCTATTGTCTCTTCTATACTTCCATGCCGCCAATCTGGATATATGTATACTTGATAGTAGGATCTAACATCGTGTCCATATACTTAGAGCAATAGGAGCGCAGTAAACCTCATAACCTTATCGTCGTGTCTTATCATTATTTCAAAAGGAACGATTCCTTTAATTCCTTTTCTGTTAAAACCAGGAGCGTCATTCGCACCTCAGTTTTTCTTCTTGTCTTCCAGTCTCAAGAAATTCATTATCATTCAAACATCAAACATCAATCAAATATCGACGGATACCATAAATGATTTGGAGAATTTTTTATATCTACTCTCAAAATTTTACGAACGTTCTTTACAGAAATATATACGAAAGTCATAAAATATTTACACCTAAGAAAAAAGAAACAATATAATTTATATATGGTATACCTCCTAATAGACTAAGCGACCGCAAAAACTATAAAAGTTCTTTATATTATTTTTCTAGCTGTTATAGTTTTTGTCACTATTGTTTTTAGAGAAAAGTAATTAATCTATTTTCATCATAAAGATTGCAATTATGAATTTTAATCTCACTAAAAATGTTTACTATTGCTTTATTTTGGATACGTTTAATATATGTGTGAGTACTTCTTTTGATGGAAAACTGTTTCTAAAGAGGATCGGATTATGGTTTAAACTCCATATTGTACAAAAATAGACCGCAAATTACTTTTGAAATAATTTTCTTGGGACGTCCTATATGGCTATATCTCTCCGCAAATCGCAAGTTTAGAACAATGAAAAAGATAAAGACTTTAATGAACCACCCTTGATATCTCCATATTTCTTCATACCTGTATATAAGGTGGAACAGCCAAAATAAGATCATTTTACCGAGTAGCACCCATGTGTCTGTTTTAAATGGTCGGTCCATTATTCGGTCAGTTTATATCCAATCTTCCTGAAACGAAGCTGGACTTAATTACATATCTACTTTCTTAAAAGACGATCGAGTTAGTCGTGTTAAGTCAAGAGAGTCAATATGTTAAATAAATGAGCGTGCGAAATCGTATTTTTAGTTTATTGTATTTAATCCTATTGTGTTCGTGAAACAGTTGAAAACACGCCCCTCTGACTTTCGAATCTCGATACACATTCATGTGGATGAGAATCTAAAATATTTAAACTAAAAATTATTGTGTTTGCTGCTAAAAACGAATACATTTTGATGTATAAAGCAGAGACTTAGAGCATCAGTGGTGGCAAAGTAACGAACTTAACGGCATTCCAAGGGAAAGCTGGAAAGGCAAAATAGCCTCTAAACCACGTAACAATATTTTATATGGAGAAGAATATGATAATATTTTTTGTATACAAAGAAAACTTAATTTACATCAATATGGCAACTTTTGCGGTGTTACATCATACATTTCAGTTGCTATTTTTAATATATTATTTGTTACTTGTTAGTTTAGTTAGTAACTTCGAATAAGTAATCTATCAAATATTATTAGGTAAATAATGTCGGGTTCTTTGTAATACCATAGAAACAAGAGGCAAACGATCAATGAAATCAAAATAATGTTTTATTGATCTTAGTAAAACTGTAATAAACTTTTATCAAGCAAACATAAGAAAATAGAATACTATAGAACTAAAAAGTTTTTATTACAAAAATAGGTTTCAAGGGTCAAAATGACCAAAATTAGTTTCATTAAAGAGGTAAAGTATATTTGCACTTCTAGAATTAACTAATATAAACTTAGGGTTTAGATTTTAGAAAAAGGGATTGGAATTTAAAATTTAAGATTTAGAAAATAAAATTTAAAGTAACAATTTCAGATATATATTTGAAAAGAAAAGTTTAAGAGAAAATGTTTCAAGAAAAGAAAAAAAGTTCAAAAAGAAAGATAAAAAACAAAAGTTCGGTTAAAGTTTTGAATATAGTTTTTAGAAAATTAAAAAACATATTTTATTTTTAATATTTTTATATATATATAAAAAAGTAAGGGTATAGTTCTTTTTTATCACTCTAATGAAACTTATTTTGATCATTTTTGTGCTTGTGTGTCTTTTTTGTTCCCAGACATAATAGACGCTACAACTTTATTACTAAGACCAAGTTAAATGACCGTATACAATATGAATAAGTTTTGTTTTTTTTTCAACAACGTGAATAAGTTTTGTAAAGCTCCCAAATCCTCCAAGTTTATAGATATCTAGCCCCGATGGTATTCATAGTCCCACAGTCGGGTCCACAGAACTATTCCTCACATGAATCACAGAAGGAGAATGAGTGAGTATACAAAAATACTCGGTCAGAGAGCTCAAAACCGCCCACATGAACCAGTAACATATATAACATCCAGCAATGAATTTCATACCAGCAACTTATCATTCCATTTCAAATCATTCCGTACTTCGCCATTTCTCACTACTAGCCCATTTTCCTACTACTCAGTCACTTCATCATATTCGATCCCGAAGGTCCATCACGACCCACCCCCAAAATTCATCACGATCCGTCTATCCATCTTGATCCTGAAGGTCCATTTCGACCTAACGGTCCATCTCGATTCCTACATTTGCAGCTCTATATAAATCGTCCTAGGTACTATGAATAAAACCAACTCTTTTTTTCCTAATTTTAAACCTTATGTTTTCTAGAGTGATTCTAATTTGTTCATTGTGAAGAGTCGATCTTTGGTGTGACTCCTCATATCAAAACCAATTTATCAAAAGATTTCCACAATCTCTGGTGTCACTAACTAAAGATCTAAGGAGCCTCGTAACTTAGGTTTTGGGTGTTGGGTTTAATATATTCAGAGTTCAACCCACACGACTTCTTATATCCAAAGCTCCAATTGTTTATCATTTCTTCTATCGAACAACAAGACTAGAAACCAAGAAACCAAGGAACAATGCACCTAGACACCTTCCTAATCTCAACCAAAAGGTAAGTATTTGAATACAATGTTTTTTTTTTTTGTCAAACGAATACAATGTTCACTAATGGTTTTTGTTCCTTGTTTCTTTTGAATTTCCATTTGGTTTAGCTCGTCTTTGATTCTGAATAAATGGACGTCGCCAGTTAGCTTTTTAATTTTTTTGTATGTAATTATTTGCTTCAAAGACCCTAGAAAGCACCAGCTACTTGACTATATATAAGGTCCATTACAGCTGTGTAGTATTTACTCAATATCAATAAACAAACTGAATTGTTTTTTTTGTGAACTTAAACAACAGCTGTAATGAAACTTCTCTGCTTAGATCATGAGAGCAGTACCTTCTAGGCCAGAGTTGATTGTGTGTTTTTATCACAAGTTTTACACAACTTATGTGGTACACTTAGTTCCATCTTCATCAATCGCTTTATTATTGTTCACCAGCGGAATCCATTGAAACGATTAGATCGAGTCTTTGAATCCACTTTTGGTTAAGACGGCCAAGTTTTGCCACCTCGATTCCACAAGAATTTGTCAACCTAGGCTTGTATCATGAACCAACCACAATATCAGGCACCATAGTAGTAAGAGAGGACTTCATTCAAGTTGGGGAGCACTTGATAATTCTAATGAAGCAAGAAGACTTATCCCCTAATTGAAGAGCAAACACTCGTTTTGTCTAATTTAAGAGCCTTAAATACATATCTATCAACCAATCATGGATAAACATCCAACGGCATGCACCAAT
Source organism: Brassica rapa (assembly GCF_000309985.2). NCBI lineage: Eukaryota > Viridiplantae > Streptophyta > Magnoliopsida > Brassicales > Brassicaceae > Brassica > Brassica rapa. The sequence continues at coordinate 21,161,737 of NC_024797.2, forward strand.
CTCTAACTAATATCGTTTCAAATGAGAAAAAAAATCATGTTTTAGAGCAACTCCAATGAAAAGTTTTAAAGTTCTCAAAATACAAATTACCAATCCAAAAAATCTTTAAAAAATATGTTTGAGTTTTCCGTAATTTTGAAATACGAATAATTAAAACTAGGTGTTTTGTCCGCACATGCGGGCATAATCATCTGTCGAATACTTATTTTACTATCCAAAAATCGGCATTATAAAACTCTAATTGGTGAACATGTTGAAGGAAAAAAAATTATGGTGAATTCTTTGTTCCCCATGGAGAAATGAATTTATAGGAAAAAATTTCCTTATGCAATTTTGATAAGGAACAAATTGAACAAAAATTCATATTTTTTTTTATTTTTTCAATTCCTCAAATGAAATTTTATTTTTTATTTTGTTCATTTTTTTCATTCTTTTAGTGGTCACCAACTGAAGCTATAGTTTTTCACGAATTAAACTTAAACCGGTTTTGAAGTAAAAGCAAGAAAATTTATTTTAAACTCAGTCACAAGTTAAGTTATTATTTATGATTTTAAATAGTTAAATCAAACATCAAATTATTTATATATGTCAAAAAAGCGTTCATCAAACTATGGACTTATTATTGTGTTAAAAGTTTTAAAACACGCATATATTAGAAATAGTTTAGAAAATATCTTTATATAAATATTTTTGTTTGACTAATATTCAATTATAAACCGTTTTATATCTTAGTTTTTTAACTTTATAATAAAAAATATTATTTCAGATAGCTAAACAATATATATAAGAATTCTCTTAATTTTAAATATATTTTCACAATTTTATTATATTAATTTATAATTAATTATTTAATATAACATGTAAATTTAATATTATTATAATAAAATGCGTGTTTTATTATATATAAAATTTATTACGGGTTTGTAAAAATTAATAAATACTCAGTTAAAACTAATAATAAATCAATGACCTATATAAAAGTTTAAAACCTAATAAAATATGACAAATAAGAAAATAAGAATTTTAGTATAACATATAGATTTTAATATTATTAAATAAAAATTCGTTTTTAATTATATAAAAAATTCATTACGATATTTTTTAATTAATAAATTAGTGATTCAGCTAAAAATTATTAATAAATCAATGACTAAGCTAAAACCTAATAAAAACATGACAAATAAGCAAAATTACCTAAAATCATGGAGAACATGACAAATAAGCAGAATCACTTCATAAATAATAGTATAGATATTAATACTTAGATATACATATATGTATTTTGTGAACATTTTGTTGAGAAATCCTATTGAGGTCACTCTTAGGTTTTTTTTATTAAAGTACAGTAATATTTTTATCAGGAAATAAATAGAAAAGAATACTTAATGAGGGGGTTATTCCGAAATATACATGTATCCGAAGTTAATAATGAGAAAGATTTTAAAGCTATAGTTGATAATATAAGAAAACTTAAAGGAGAAGAGAATCACTTTCCGCGTTTCCTGACCAAAAGCTTTTTTTGTTCAACTCCGATCGAAGTCTCGTTCTGCTAATTGGAATAATCTTCCCTTCAAAGGTTTGAGATTCGTCTTGGATCATGATGAATTCCATCTTCGGAAAGCGAAAAACTCCCGCAGGTTTCTTCAAACCCTCAGATCCCTCTCGAATTGCTTCTGTGACAAAAAAGAAAAAAAATTGAATTGTTAGGGCTTTCATCATCGCTGTTATTTTGATCTATTGTTTTGTGACATCTTCTCCTCCGTCTGGTGTTTTAATTTGGGTTTTCAGAACTTCTGCGGGAAAACAAGAGGATGCTTGATAAGTCAATCAGAGACATTGAGAGGGAGAGGCAAGGCCTTCAGACACAAGAGAAGAAGCTTATTACCGAGATCAAAAAGACAGCAAAGCAGGGACAGATGGTTTGTTTTTGTCTCTCTTATGTTAACCTATATCTTGTGTACATTAGAGTTATGAAGTGTTTGGTTGGCTTATTATGCTTTTTAGTTTTTAATGAGCTTTATAAGTTTGATTGAATAGATTGTGTTTAACTCACAGTTTGACTTTAATTGATTTTTGGTACTCTCAGGGAGCTGTGAAGGTGATGGCAAAGGACCTTATCAGAACACGACACCAGATTGAGAAGTTTTACAAGCTTAAATCCCAACTCCAAGGTGTTTCTCTTAGGATCCAGGTATATGCTTTTACTTCTTGCCTTTGGTTATTGCGAAAGTTCCGTTTCCAAAACTAATGTTTTGTGTTAATTTCAGACTCTGAAATCAACGCAAGCAATGGGAGAGGCAATGAAAGGTGTGACTAAAGCAATGGGGCAGATGAACAGGCAGATGAACCTGCCGTCTCTGCAGAAAATCATGCAAGAGTTTGAGAGGCAGAACGAGAAGATGGAGATGGTCTCTGAGGTGATGGGAGATGCTATTGATGATGCTCTGGAAGGAGATGAGGAAGAGGAAGAGACTGAAGATCTTGTTAGCCAAGTCCTTGACGAGATCGGTATCGATATCAACCAAGAGGTAATCACATTCTTCTTCTTTTTAGATATCCAATCAACAAAACTGAATCTGAATTGAAACTGAGACTGGCTGCTTCTGCAAATGCTTAACTTGATTGAACTGGTCTGTTGGTGTTTCAGCTGGTGAATGCTCCTTCTGGTGCGGTGGCAGCACCAGCAGCAAAGAACAAGGTGGTGCAAGCTGAGGCGGCCGGAGCTGAGGACGGTGGGGGAATAGATAGTGATCTTCAGGCAAGGTTGGACAACCTTCGAAAAATGTGAGGCGTTCTCGGTTTCTGTATATTTACTGTTACCCTATTACTTTTAAACTTCAAAGGAAAATGTGGCAAACCAAAGATATGGTTACGATTTGAGGGTGGGTTTGTAATAATTTCATAATTTGGTCCCTGATTTATAAATCTCATTGTTGTCCCTTTATACTTTTGGACACAGCTCTAGTATGACCCTCAGGAGAAAAACAAAAATATCTGTTATCACCAATTCTAATTTATATGGCTATAAGGATAGCAATATTAACAAACTGACATTAATGAAAGTTTAATCTCAATCGGTATGATAATGTTTTTTTTCTTCGATCATAGCCATATGATTTTCATTAACTCTTTTGGTTGAGACATATTTCCTTTCTAACTTTTAACCAAAAAGTCATTGTTTAAATAAGAATATATAACTATGTGATGACCCGGAGATAAAATACCTAATATAATGATACATTTGCAATTTAAAATCAATGATGTATTTGTATTTTTGTTTTTCTTTCTTCTAAGTGTAAGAACATGTTTCAAATTAATAAAAATATAAACATTACAGAAAATAACATATAATGTTTCTAGTTGTTTTTATTTTACTGATTTGATGGTGGTAGTTGTTTAAAAAATTGAGTTTGATTTTTTTTTGTTTACTTCATCGTACTTGATTTTATGTTTATAAAAATGTAATATGATTTCACGTTCAGTTTTATTCAGCCATTTTATAGATTTTTAAAATTTATGTTCATCCCAAACAAATTCAAATTGGCTGAACTAAAAATATAACCTTTTCTTTCAGAGCTTCAATCGAGAGAATCAAAATCATTATCTATCGGCAAAAAAAAAAGAATAAATTATACAACCAAATTTTGCTCAAACTATTCTTTAACATTATATATACAAATATGTAAAATTTGTAGGAATCCCTTCGGCTCCATCTTCATTTTCCAATTTTTCTTTCCAGAAAATAATCATGTTTTTCTTTTTGATACATTAAATGACAAAACATCAAAAGAAAGAGTTTAATGTTTATTCATTTTTATATTGGAATTTGATGATATATATAGTAAAGTATTGAGTGGTCTATTTAATGTTATTTTTAAAATAATCTTAGTAAAATCGGTTCAATTAAAAAAGAGAAATTTTGTATGTTTACCACTTTTTTGATGTAATTATTTATCTATAAAAATATATTATTCATTAAGTGGCTAAAGACTCTTATACCATTGTTCACTATATATAATAAATAATTATTTAAATAATTTAATAAAAAATAATTTTTTTTATGTTTTCGAATTATACTTCGATTTTTTTTAAAATATTTATTTGTTTTTTCATAATTTCCTTTTGAAAATCAAAAATTATGTTTGTAACTTTTAAAAAAATAATTATATTTTTTATTTATTTATTTAAGTATTTGTTATAATCATAAATTTCACATTATAAAAACTATACTCTATTTTTCAACTCTAAAATCTAAGCGTAGATTAGTTAATTTAGGGCTATAAATATCTTTTGCTTTTCAATAAAAATGAGTTTAAAATTGATCAGTGTAAAGATATTAGGAATCTGATATTTTTGGTAATTGTTTATATTTAATTCAAATAAAAAAATAATAATAAAAAAAAATTAGAGTTATTTTCTACTAATCCTTCTTCTCTTTCTTTTTTTTTGGTCAACAAATCCTTCTTCTCTTTCTATATCAACAGATTAGCAGTGCAAAATTGACTCTGAACGAGAATCCCAAATCTAGGGTTCGCTTTCAGGGCGGCGTGCAATCCAATGGCGAGTGTGTACATCCCCGTTCAGAATTCAGAAGAAGAAGTTAGGGTTGTTCTTGACCAGCTCCCTCGTGACGCCTCCGATATCCTCGATATCCTCAAAGCCGAACAAGCTCCTCTCGATCTCTGGCTCATCATCGCGGTTCGTTATCGAGCTCTCTTCAGATTAAATGGATTGATAAATAACTTCTAATTTAATTTTTCTGATTTTGGCTTGGTGAAGAGAGAGTACTTCAAGCAAGGGAAAATTGATCAGTTCCGTCAAATATTGGAGGAAGGCTCAAGCTCTGGTACATGATAATACTGCTGCCATCATTCAGATTATGATTTTAACTGAAAGAATACTCAATTTGTTTGTATTCTTCTTGATAAGATATTGACGAGTACTATGCTGATGTTAAGTACGAGAGGATAGCAATCTTGAACGCTCTCGGTGCCTATTACTGCTACCTTGGTAAAACCGAGACTAAACACAAGGAAAAAGAAGATTATTTTATCTTGGCTACTCAATACTACAACAAAGCCTCCAGGATCAATATGTGTGAACCTACCACTTGGGTTGGCAAAGGTAATCACTCTCACTTGTCTTATTCATTTTCTCATGCTCGATACTAGATACAGCTATGTTTATTCTCCTGTACAATGCCTTCAAGATAATAAGATCCTGAAATGTAATTTGTCGGTTTGCAGGTCAGCTCTTACTGGCTAAGGGTGAAATAGATAATGCATATCAGGCATTTACGATTGGGTTAGGCACTTCTGAGGACGTTCCTGCTCTTCTGGGTCAGGTATATTCTGTAATGATTTTCATTTTATGCTACGTAACTAATGAGTTGTAGGTTGTTGGATTCTATATATGATTTTTAGTTTTTTCTTAGTTTCTTGAAGAACAATCATGGTTGTCATGTTTCTTGGAGCATAACTTTGGTTGCTTGAGAAAGTCTTGATTTAGAATTGTAGGTACAGTTATGTCTGTTTAAGACATTAATGTCTTCTTTGTTTCTTGAAGCACATATACATATATGTATCTAGGAAACGAACATTATGAGTTAGCTGGTATATCAGATTCCGGATCTTACAGTGGAGTATTAGCTTATTCTCTACTACTTTGCATATCAATAACTTACCCTGTCACATATACAGGCTTCTGTGGAATTTCACCGTGGACGTTTTTCTGAGTCATTGCAACTGTACAAGGTATGCTTTTTTTTTATCATCAATTAATATATTTCTGTTTGCAAATTTTGAATTTATAGTTGATATGGTCTATATTTGGAACAAATTAATAATCTTTTCATTTATTCATTGACTATCTTAAGAGGGTCTTGCAACTACATCCCGGCTGTCCTGCTGCTGTGAGACTGGGAATTGGTCTTTGTCGTTATAAGTTGGGACAACTAGATAAAGCACGGCAAGCGTTTGATCGCGTTTTGCAGGCAAGTAGGACTGGGATGTTTTATCTCACTTTCTTATGACACAGCCTATTGAAAGCTTCAATAAAGAGTGCTATTTACCATATTCTATATCTACAGCTAGATCCTGATAATGTTGAAGCTCTTGTGGCACTTGGGATCATGGATTTACAAGCAAATGATTGTAAGTATAACTCAGTTTTAAATCTTACTGAAGAGATTCTTTTAAATAAACTTCTTTTTGGCTTTTACTGATGACATTTCATGTGTGTAGCTTTAGGAATGAGGAAAGGAATGGAGAAAATGCAGCAAGCGTTTGAGATTTATCCCTACTGCGCATCAGCCCTGAATTATTTAGCCAATCACTTTTTTTTCACCGGCCAGCACTTTCTCGTTGAGCAGCTGACTGAAACGGCACTAGCTGTCTCAACTCATGGGCCAACTAAGTCGCATTCTTTTTACAATTTAGCACGGTCATATCATAGCAAGGTTTGACATCTTTTTGTATCATCTTGCCTACCTTGTCTTGAAGATAAGTTTAGCCAGGAACTATGTGGTCTACCCTAGTATACGTTAGGGTGAAAAAGCTCTGAACTTGCCAGTGTTAAGAAAATGGAGGAAGATAAAGAGAAAAGCTTGCTTAACGATTTTATTTGACATATAGGAGAATATATCATTTTGTTTCCTTTGTGTAATCTACCTTTCTGATGTTCGATGATGTTCTTCTTCTAGGGGGACTATGAAAAGGCTGGGATGTACTATATGGCAGCCATCAAAGAAACTAACAATAAGCCACAAGAGTTTGTGTTTCCCTACTTTGGTAAATTCCTGTTTCCTGCCCTACTGAATTCCCTTCATTCTTTGTATTTTACCATCTGAGTCGTTAGCAAAGATCATACTATCTGTTTCTAGTTTAACTCAGGTCGATCATTTGTTTTTGTTTTTGCTGACGTTGCAGGTTTGGGTCAAGTACAACTAAAGTTAGGGGAGCTCAAAGGATCAGTATCCAACTTTGAGAAAGTATTAGAAGTCTACCCTGACAACTGCGAGACTCTGAAGGTCATGCTTTTTCTTATTGGTCTTTCATCCTTTATTTTCTCATTTGAAATGCTTCATGTTCAAATTTCTTTTCCTTATTTAGGCTCTCGGACACTTATACACTCAGCTTGGAAAAACTGATAAGGCCCTTGAGTACATGCGGAAGGCCACAAAACTTGATCCACGTGATGCCCAGGTCAGTTTGGTTTCATAATTCAAAAGCCTGATCTTTCAAAATGTTGATACTTGATCTTGAGAACACCTTTTCGGTTATTTTATTCATAGTTCCTAACTTCTTAAATCTTAAATGTTGCTCGAGATTCAGTAGGGCTATGGATCTTTATCTATTGCAATTGTTTCCAAGCTTTGAAGCATTTTCTTTCTTTACTTTCTACATAAATCTTGTAGGCATTTGTTGGCCTTGGTGAGCTGCTGATATCATCTGACACTGGGGCTGCACTTGACGCCTTCAAAATGGTTAGTTTTATTTGAAGTATGTATTGATAATTGTATCTCCTGTTCAAGTACATGAGCATTGTCTGAAAACATAAAAAACGCCCAGGCACGGACGCTCATGAAAAAGGGAGGGCAAGAAGTGCCTATAGAAGTCCTGAATGACATTGGTGCTTTACATTTTGAGAAAGAAGAATTTGAGGTTCGTAATGCCTTTGTTACTGCTCGTTTCTTTTAAAATTTGGCTATTGTCTTCAATACACTTGGTCGTTTCAGTCTGCGCTAGACAATTTTAAGGAGGCTCTGGGAGATGGAATATGGATTAGCTTCCTTGACGAAAAAGAAAAATTAGAGGAAACAGGTGTATCTGTTCAAGGGTACAAGGATACTGGAATTTTCCATAGGCTGATTGAAAATGGTCACTCTGTCGATGTACCTTGGAACAAAGTCACAACCTTGTTTAACATGGCTAGATTACTTGAGCAGTTACACAAAACTGAAACAGCGACTTTTCTGTATCGGTTGATACTTTTCAAGGTATAATAACTCTTACTCTCTTGTGGTATTATTTGTTTCTATGGTTGTAAGATATACTTGCCATGTCTCGCGTAATTTTTTTTGAATGCTTGATGATTTTGCTTCTCTTGATTTCGGTGGACTTACTCTGACTATCTATTTCGTGCAGTATCCTGGCTACATAGATGCTTATTTGAGGCTTGCTGCGACTGCCAAAGCTCAGAACAACCTTCCTCTAGCTATTGAACTGGTCTTCTACAATTTTCAACATTCTATTCATTTTTTAATATATTAGCTTGTTTTCTATTTCTGACCGCGTTTTCTACGTTCCCCTCTTAGGTGAATGAAGCTCTGAAGGTGGACGATAAAAATCCAAATGCTTTGTCTCTGCTTGGTGAATTGGAGCTTAAAAATGATGACTGGGTTAAGGCAAAAGAAACCCTTCGAGCTGCTAATGATGCGACTGATGGGAAGGATTCATACGCTATTCTTTCTCTGGTATATTATTCTATTTCCATTTAGTGTGGTACGGCCTTAGATGGTTTCTGGTTGTTCCCACTTATTCTACAAGATCTTTTGCTGGGCGTAAAATTTCTTCTTGCAATGGTGCAGGGAAACTGGAACTACTTTGCAGCAATGCGCAATGAGAAAAGAAATCCAAAATTAGAAGCTACACATCTGGAGAAGGCCAAGGAACTTTATACTAAAGTATAATTTTCTTCGCTTCTCTCTTCTCGTTATTACCAATTTGGAAATAAATCCTGATTGTGTTTTGGTGGAGGGTGGTGGACGTTTCAATAATATTTTTATAGGGCGTCAATGATAATAGTTTTACTCATTGTTGGTCGTTGGGATTAACAGGTCCTGACTCAACATAGTTCCAACATGTACGCTGCCAACGGTTCTGGCATTATACTAGCAGAGAAAGGACAATTCGATATCGCCAAGGATATTTTTACTCAGGTCAGCTAGATCATTTACCATTCATGCTTAGGCTAGTTAGATTCTTCAAGTCACTGAAACTTCGACAATATTTTAGGTTCAAGAAGCTGCAAGCGGAAGTGTGTTTCTTCAGATGCCTGATGTATGGGTGAATCTGGCTCATGTGTACTTCGCTCAAGGGAATTTTGCCTTAGCCGTGAAAATGGTTTGTCATTTCTATATAGTATCGTCTCCTTTTGGTTTAATTTCAACGTTTTGCTGATGTCTTCTATTCCATTTCAGTATCAAAACTGCTTGCGGAAGTTCTTTTACAACACAGACTCTCAAATTCTTCTTTACTTGGCCCGTACCCACTACGAGGCTGAGCATTGGCAAGAGTGCAAAAAGACACTGTTAAGGGCCATTCACTTGACTCCTTCGAATTACACATTCAGATTTGATTTGGGTGCTGTTATGCAGAAATCATCATCTTCCACACTTCAAAAGAAGAAGAGAACAGCTGATGAGGTTGTCATACTAAAAATAATCTCTTGTACTATTTTCCCTTGTGTTTCTTATGCTTTGACGATCAACAGATTTCAGCATGCATCGTTTGGGAATAGATAGGACTACGAGCTTGTTTATGTAGAACTTGGGAAGATAAACAGATTTTAGAATGCTTCTACAATGTGTATAGTAATGGCTAAGATTTGAAATCCTAGTTTGAGTTACACTAATAATTCGTGGAATAGGGAATAATTGACTTTTTAACTGACAAGTGAATCTGCTTGATTGACTATGCAGGTGCGCTCAACAGTGACAGAAGCAGAGAACGCTGTTCGCGTGTTCACTCAGTTGTCTGCTGCTTCAGACCTACAGGTTCATGGGTTTGATAGTAAGAAAATACAAACCCATGTTCACTATTGCACACACCTTTTAGAAGGAGCGAAAGTTCACCGTGAAGCTGCTGAGCGCGAGGAGCTACAGAACCGGCAGAGACTAGAAGTTGCTCGTCAGGCTGCCTTGGCAGAAGAAGCACGCCGTAAAGCTGAAGAGCATAGGAAATATCAGGTAACTGCAGACTTGCAAGTTAGCTATATTGAAGATATTTTCAAGGCTGTGATATGCATTGATGGATTCTCTCTCTTTGACAGTTGGAGAAAAGAAAACAGGAAGACGAACTGAGACGACTCAAGCAAGAAGAAGAAAAAATTCAACGCATAAAGGTGTGTGGTCCCCTGCTTTTGATTACAATGCAGATGTGTAGTCTCGAGAAGAAGAAAAACATGATGTTTGATACTTTGAACTTGGCTTACTTCTTTAGACGTTTAGGATATTCTGATTTTGTTCTTTAATTTTGAATGTTTAAGGAACAATGGAAGAGCAACACACATGGATCTAAGCGTAAGGATAGAGCTGAAGATGATGATGGGGAAGGTAGGCCGAGCGAGCGGAAAAGAAAGAAAGGTGGGAAGAGAAGAAAGAAGGACAAAAGCTCAAGGGCTCGACATTATGAGGATGATGATGAAGAAGCACCTACTATGGATGATCATAATGAAGTGGAAGATGAAGACGCCAACACCAATTATAATAGGGAAGAGGAGAATCAAGAAGCTGAGGAGCCTGTGGATGATGATGATGCTCATGATCTTCTTGCTGCTGCTGGGCTTGAAGATCCTGATGCTGATGATGATGATGGGGTAATGACAATGCCAGTTCTTTTTTTCGGTTGGAATCAAAGACAATGTTTTGACGTCGGTTTTGCTTGGGTGCAGGTACCTGCTTCAGTTGCAAGACGAAGAAGGGCACTTTCGTCATCAGATGAAGAAGGTGAATTGATGGAGAGTAAGCCAAATTCAAGCCCGCAGAAAGAGAATTCTCCAGGAAGGCAAGAGAGCAATGTGGAAGAAGAAGAAGAAGATGCTAACTTGAACGATGAGGAGTAGACCAGTTGAGATCTTTCATACTTAACAGATCTCTGTGTTTGAAACTTTAGTGATAAAGATTCCATTGGTTGTCTTTATTCAATTTTCCTAGGAGTGATAAGTGCGAGGACAAATAGCATTCACATGCCAAGGATCAGTTTTAAATATTGGGTTATTTGGGTTGAGCCTTGTTTATTATTATTGTGATTGTTAAATGGAAAGTTACTTCTTTTTTTGTTTCGACACCAGTTTAGGGAGACAAAATATACGTAAGAAAGTTATTCGTTTTATTACAATTAAAAATCTGAATATCGTAAATGTTAAAAATAAACTGAAATATGAGAAATTTTACAGACACTACGAGCATAATATATTGGTATTATGAGATTTTTAAGCCGGTTAGGCATGAGCAAATTCTGAATAAAGATAAAAATATCTTCAAAACAAACGAATTTTTTTAAAATGTCATGATAGACCCAAGATTTACATAAGCGATCTATTACTATAAATACAAGGTAAATGAAAAGAGTATAGAATCGAGAGGTCAGTCTACGAAGCTATAAAAACAAGTCGAAGATCTTCAGAAAATGGAACACAAGAATGTACAGCAGCAACCTAGCTCTTTAGCGAACTAAGCGTCTAGCAATTTCTCTTTGATTTTGCTTCTTAGACTTAACTTTTCAGCATACGGCGAAAAAAAGTCAAAATGAAAAAGAAAGGAATAAAACACACCTCACGCTCACGCGGACCAAACTAAACAAATCAGCACGTGAAAAGAGTGGTCGGTCTTACACCAAAAAAAAAAAAAAGTGGTCGGTCCAAGTGCCGAGAGCTTTCCTCCTCCGCTCACCTTTTGTGTATATAAAAAAACAATAACCAATCGCAAGTCCACAACACCCAACTTTCACTCTTTCAATTTCTAAATTCTAAAAAGGTAAAGTCCTCACAGACTTGGTTACTCTTTTTTGTGTGTAGACGGACACTGTTTTGTTCTTCTAGTAAATGAAGTTTTAGCTAACCAATCAATGCTTTGACAGTTGATTTCTCAGATCTGAGACTTTTCTTTGCTTGATCGATCGGAGGAGGAGGTATGGCGGCGCAGGGAAACTCCACGGACACACTTTTCTCTCCTTACAAGATGGGAAGATTCGATCTCTCTCACAGGTGATTCGATTTTAGCTTGATTGATTGATTGATTTGATGAATTATAGTGAATCTCATACCGCGTTTGTGTGTTTCAGAGTGGTTCTGGCGCCGATGACACGTTGCAGGGCGTTGAACGGCGTTCCGAACGCGGCGTTGGCGGAGTATTACGCTCAACGCACCACTCCCGGCGGTTTTCTCATCTCGGAGGGCACCATGATCTCTCCCGGATCCGCAGGGTAATTTCTTTTCCCCGTCACGTCAACGATGAAATTGCTGTTAACTGTTCTGTTTATTATTCTCAAAAGGGTAATAAACTAATAACTAAGAAATAAATCAGATTTTATTTCTCCAGATCATAGTAGTTTTTTGTTATAAAATATCCTCTATAACCCAACTTTTATAATATTTGTTATAATTAAAATGTAAAATCAACTAATTCTTATTGCTCTGTGGGAGCCTTTGCTATACAAAAATAAATCTAAAAGCTTTTTACATTGTTAAAATATTGAGATATGATCAAAGGCAAAGATAAACCATTAACAAAACGTGTATGATTTGAAAATGTTAACTATTCGCCACCAAAATAATTTATTATGACGAAAAAAAAAGAAATGACTTGCTTTAACGTAGGTAAAGAACTTACCAATAGTTAAGTGCCAAGATAAGGATGGAGATGTGTGTTTGTTTTTAAATCTCAGCACACATTCAGACAAAAGGTTGAGAATTACATATTTGAGAACACTAAAATTCGTTACCTACGTTATTAGCATGTCGCAATATACAAGACTTGTAGTTTCAACAAAAATTATATATATATATATATATATACAAGACTTGTATAATAATGTACGCTACTCGGCTGCAAATAGTCCAATTAGTTTGATTTTTTTTTCAGGTTTCCACATGTACCAGGAATCTATTCGGAGGAACAAGTAGAGGCATGGAAGCACGTTGTGGAAGCAGTTCACTCCAAAGGAGGTTTCATCTTCTGTCAATTATGGCATGTTGGACGAGCTTCCCATCCGTGTATGTCTTTTTATTTACTAAATATTTCTGAAAATATTTGGAAAATCATTTTAACATTTTCAGTTTGATTTTGAACAGTGTACCAACCTAATGGTGGATTGCCAATATCGTCAACGGACAAAGCCATATCAGAAAGATGGCGAGTTCTGTTGCCTGATGGATCACACGCGAAATATCCTAAACCTCGGCCTCTACACGCTTCGGAGATACCTCGAGTGGTGGAAGATTATTGCAACTCGGCTGTTAACGCAATCCGAGCTGGTTTTGATGGGATTGAGATCCATGGAGCGCATGGTTACCTCATTGATCAGTTTATGAAAAATGGGATCAATGACCGTACCGACCAATATGGAGGCTCCATTGAAAACCGTTGCAGATTCTTACTTCAGGTGCCAATTTTTTAAAAGTTAAATATATTCTTTCAAAAAAAGTTAAAATATATTTTGTTTTATACAAACAGAGTTTCTTCAAACTCTGCATTGAAATTAACATTTTCTGTAATATAAAATGATAAAAATTGTTATATTTGAAAAAAATCAAATATTCTTCTTATTTCTATATAAAATATACTTTAATATATATAAATCTACAAATAAAATTTTATGTAAATTAATAACTTTATAAATTAATAAAAATATTAAAATCACAAAATTATTAATTTATAAAGTTTTTTACTTTATATGTAAACATCTAATGTGAAAAGAAAGTTTATTTGTTTTAAAATAAAATATCTTTTATTTTATGAATTATTTCAATACAAATGTCAGTAAAACATAATTCTTCTGAAATTTGCGTTTAGAGTTAAAACTTGTTCATATTATGATATGAGCTATGTCATTAAAAAAATATTGGGTGGATTGCAGGTAGTGAAAGGTGTGGTTTCAGCCATAGGAGCTAGTAAAGTTGGCGTGAGGATATCTCCAGCAATAGACCATCTCGATGCAACTGATTCCGACCCACTCTCCCTCGGGCTTGCCGTGGTTGATTTGCTCAATAAGTTACAGGACGATACTGGCTCCAAGCTCGCTTACCTTCACGTAACACAGCCTCGGTACCACGCTTATGGGCAAACAGAATCTGGAAGGCAAGGCAGTGATGAGGAAGAAGCTAAGTTAATGAAGAGCTTGCGTACGGCTTACAATGGGACATTTATGTCTAGTGGAGGTTTCAACAAGGAACTTGGTATGCAAGCCATTCAGCAAGGGGGTGCTGATTTGGTCTCCTTTGGCAGGCTGTTTATTGCAAACCCTGACTTGCTTTCGCGGTTTAAGGTTGGTGCGAAGTTGAATAAATATAATCGGAAGACGTTTTACACTCAAGACCCCGTTGTTGGCTACACAGATTATTCCTTCTTGGCTCCAGCTTCTCGCCTCTGAGTTTGAGAAACGAGGAGAAGATTTATAGATATCTACATCAATTCATTGATGTTATTTTGTTTATTGATGTTATAGTAAACCAATAAATTCTCCGTAAAATGACAATGGTAATCATATAGTATATATCCTGTGTGGCCTGCTTGTTCGTGTTTCATTGAATCGTTAGTGGTTGCCTTTTTGTTTTGCTTTGAGAGCAACATGTATTAGCTAAAGTCTTGAACCAGTGGTCTTAGTCATGTTTCCCCACCGCATATTCGCTCTCACTCCGTCAGTTTAGGAGTCTTACTTTTGGCACAGAGTTCTTGTGTCTCCGGTATCCTGTCGCTTCATGTTTGTCTTTGATGGCCTCGGTTTAAGCGGTAAAAACCGACGAGGCTTTGTTCCTTTAGAATGGTTCCAGTTTGAGTAAGTGGTTCTTCTCATCTCCAGGAGGTTTATTCTGTCAAGCTGCGGGTTGGTTTGGGTTTGGAGGGATTAACCCTTGGTGTGAAATCTTTGTAATGGTCTTGATGCTTGCTTCTGGATTCGTTGGCTTTCTCAGATAGCGCCTTTAAGGCTCTTGGCTTCCCTAACAGTTATGTTGATGCTACTTTGTGGAAGTGTGATTCTGGTGAAGGATTTGTGTCTTTAAGGTTTAAGGTTTAGTTTGTGTTGTAATGTCTCCGAGATGGTCGGCTTGTGGCTCCAGTTTATATCCGGCCTAGTTTCTCTTTAAGCTCTTTGTAGTCTAGCTTGGTGATACAGTTCGTCCTAGTATAGGATGTGATGATTGTGTATTGAACTCTTGTTCTTTCTTTGTTTAATCCCAAAGAAATGAGTATTGAAAATGATTTTCTCCCATGGATAAGATATCAACATTTGATCCGGTTAGGCAGGCAAGTATTAGAACAGAATGAAAACAACTTGAACAAAGCCGTCTATGAAACCATAAACATGTAAAGTGGTTCAATTACAAAGTAGAAACTTGCAAACTTCAATCATTAGAGAAATAGTGCAGCAGTTATTACATATCAGCTAAAGTGACAAACTAGAAACATAACATATTCTCTTGAAACTTAAAAGAAAAACAAAGCCGATGGGGAGATCATATGCTCTATTCGAAGACCCTACTTGTTGAGGTCTTTGAAAACGGGGCTGTCCAGAGCAACACCCATTGAATTCAAGCCATTGTCCACATAGATGGTTGCACCAGTTATGGCAGATGCCAATGGAGATACCAAGAAGGCCGCTGCATTCCCAACTTCATCTGCATCATCAATCATATTCCTCATTTTTTAATAAAATTTCCAATAAAAAAATTGAAAGCCAACAAGAAATGCTTGTATAGAAGGAAAATGAATGAACCTGCGGTCAGTGTTTTCTGAATAGGCGCGTTATTGTATGAATACTCAATCATGGTGTCTATGAAGCCAATTGCTTTCGCTGCTCGGCTTCCCAAAGGACCTGCAGAGATGGTGTTGACCCTAATGTTTTGTTTCCTTCCAGCTTCAAATGCAAGCACACGTGTATCACTCTCTAGTGCGGCCTTGGCAGAACTCATACCTCCACCATACCTAACAACAGAAATTAAAAGAGACACTTGTAATCATCTATTGAGAAACCAAACAATGTTGTGAAGCTATAGTATGACCCTTACCCGGGAATGATCCTTTCAGAGGCAATGTAAGTAAGAGAGATAGAAGCACCTCCTAAATAATCAATAGAGAAACAAATAAAATTTTTAAAAAAAAATTATAAAGAAGAAGAGGAATACAAAGTTTTGTGACATACCTGGGTTCATAATTGGGAGAAAATGGCTAAGGAGGGAAACAAAGGAGTAGCTGGAAGCAGAAATAGCAGCAAGATAGCCTTTCCTCGTTGTCTCCAGAAGAGGTTTGCTAACCTAAAAATATCAGAAGATCTCCCATCAGGCAAAACAGAATAAAGTTCTTGTAAAACAGTTTCAGATAGAGTTCTTGCCTCGGGTCCATTTGCAAGTGAGTGGACAAGAATGTCAATGCTTCCAAAATCTTGTCTCACACATTCTGCAGCTTCCTGTACAGTCCAGTTTGATGATCCAGCATATCGCTTATTCGCTTTCACCTGGAAAAATAAAATGTTATCATAACTAATTTGGATATTAAGGGTTTTAATATGATGTGAAAGATGTAAATCTCCCTTACATCTTCAGGGACATCATCAGGAGTGTCAAAGACAGCATCCAAAGGATAAACCTTTTTAATCTCCATCAATGATCCGTCTGGCAACCTGAATTTGAGATATTAGATGATGTGGAAAAACAAAAGAAACAAAGAGTTGATCAGTTTTGTTGTAAGTCCTTACACGCGTGACTGGTCGAATTTTCCACGTCTCAAGCTCGTCTCAAAAATGTTAAGCGCCTAGTAGACCACTCACAGGTCAGAACATGAGGAAACTAAAAGTAGTAATACAAAAAAAAAGGAAACTTACAGGAACCCAAGTCCCAACCAAAATTTCAGCACCAGCAGCAGCAAGAGATTTGGCTATGGCCCAACCATATCCATTATCATCAGCTATACCAGCAATAAAGGCCCTTTTCCCTAGAAACCATTTAACGCAGTTGATTTAATCCAAACAGCTCACTGTCTTGTAAATAGCAATCAATCTTAGTAATGATGATTAAGATATGACTACATAGTAACCTCTCAAATCAATGGGAAGTCCAGAAGAAGCCTTGCTTTCGCTGGATTCAGACATGGCCTTTGTCGAAAAGGAAAAACTCTTTTTAGAAGCTGGAAGAGCACTGTCGTTTCTCAAACACCCGAGGTTCGATAGATGTCGAGTGGAAGTGAGCTTATCCCATGATGCGTTCCCGTGATTGACACCGACAATCCCTGCTTTAACAACTTTGCTAGAGGCAGCAGAAATGCTTGGCCTTGTTGTAGCCATTTGCAAGCTCGAAGCTGCTGATGTTGCCGCCATCCTCGCAATATTTCAAATATTTTCTGTGCAAAAAAAATGTCAGAACATGTAAAGAAGACCAATGAGCTTTCTTTCTAACAATCCAAGTTATAATAATCTGCACAAAATGCAGATCGACACAGACATTGGAGAAATAGAATTGAAAATGTCCTGCATTTATAAAAATGATTTGATTTATAATACGCAATCCAAGTTCACATTGACATAACAAAGAAAACAAATGGCACAAGTTCTGGATTTTTCGCAGCTTAACGTCAGAGAAAACTCAATTGACTGAGATAATTAAAAACCCAAAACGAATCTGCATTTTTCCATCAAACAAACAGAGAACCAAAGAGAGAGAGGGGGAGAGATAGATACCTGATAGAGCCTAGAGAGAGAAGAGAGAAGAGAGAAGAGAGAAGAGAGAAGAGTAGGTTTGCTTTGGTGTGAAGTGGGGTATGTAAGGGGAGCGGGTTCGATGAGATCGAGGTGTTTGTTGTGTCTGGCGAAGTTAAGAGGTTGATTGTATGTGGTTTTTGTTTTAGTTTTTGGTTTTTGTAAACAAAAACCATTTTTCATCCAATTAATTTTTAGTTTTTAGTTTTGTTTTTGTAGAAATCATTTGATTTGCCAATCAAGATTTTTAATAAATAGATTTCTTAAAATTTAGAGAAATTAGTTTTTGAAAAGTTTAACCAATTTGTGAAGAAAAACCAAAAACCAACTTTTGTGAGCTTTTAAAAGGAAAAACGAATTTTGATTTTTTTTTGATAGAAACTACAATATTTAATTAATTAATAATTAATAAATAACATTTTTATAAAGATAAATAATCATACAATTTTTAGTACATTAGCTATAATTTAAAAAATAATGTGATATAACTTATTTGTGTTTAATATCTGTAAAATAAATTTATATAGTTTATAAATAATATTAATTAATTTTAAAACTTAGTTATTAATTTCTCTATATAAAATAATAGAATAATTTTAATAATTACTAGTCACATTAAAAATAACTAAAATTATAAAAACATAATATGTTTTAGTAATACAATATATTGTATTAGTCATGAAAAATAAAAATAGCCATTCAATTTTAAGAAAATATAAATAATTTATATGAGAAAATTTTATAATTAGTTTCAAAATTTTAAGTATTTTTATTTTTATATAATTTATAATATTTAAAAAAAATATTGCTATATAAGTTTATAAAATTAAAAATAATTTATATAAAAAAAATTTCTAAGTAGTTTCAAACTTTTAAATATTTTTATTTTTTTGCAATTTATATAAATTTTATGATAAATATTTTATTGTAATATAATTTTTAATAAAACTATAATAATTAAAATATGTTATTATATTTTAATTTAAAATAATTATCATAATATTTTGACAATTTTAATTGTAAATATAAATATTTATTTCTATTTTGTTGTATTATTTCAAAGTAACTCATTACTTAATTTTTGCAAAAATAAAAAAAATACTGCAAAACCAAAAACCAAAATCTAAATCTAAAAACTAAAAACTAAAAACCAAAAACTGAAAACCAAAAACTAAAATCTAAAAACCAAAAACTAAAACTAAAAACTATTGCAACAATCATCACCTAAGTGAGAAGTTTTTTGTCCCAACTAGACAAACCGGATCGGTTTCGTCACAAACCGGATATTCAAGGTTTATCCGTAACCTCTTTCGGATCTTTTATTTTTCGGGACTATTACACAATTTTTTTTATTTAGGCCTTATTGTTTGACTAATTTTCTGTTTTTGGTTTTTTCAGATATTGGTTTTAAAATTTCAAACTATTATTTTATGTTTTGTTTTTGTTTTTGTTTAATTTTTATTTTAAATTTTGAGTTTTTTATTTTTTGGTTTTTATACTAAAGTATAAAAAATTTTAGATTTGATTTTGTTGTAAAATCATACCAAGTTTGAGGTGATTCGTATTAAAATGAGAAATTCATGTTATTCAAACGTAAATTTTAAAATTGATTTCAGTGTTATTGAATTTATCATTTCATAAAATATTTTGGAATCTATTATTATTAAACAAAATTTGAGTTGTAGATTTAATAACACTTTAAGTGTCTTTAGAGTATTTGAGAGGTGATTTTCTCCCATGGATAATATATCAACATTTGATCCGGTTAGGCAAGTTTTAGAACAGAATGAAAATAACTTGAACAAAGCCGTCTATGAAACCATAAAACATGTGAAGTGGTTGAATTAAAAAGTAGAAACGTGCAAACTTCAATCATCAGAGAAATAATGCAGCAGTTATTACACATTCGCTAAAGTGACAAACTAGAAACATAACATATTCTCTTGAAACTTAAAAGAAAAACAAAGCCGATGGGGAGATCATATGCTCTATTCGTCGATCAAGAAGACCCTACTTGTTGAGGTCTTTGAAAACGGGGCTGTCCAGAGCAACACCCATTGAATTCAAACCATTGTCCACATAGATGGTTGCACCAGTTATGGCAGAGGCCAATGGAGATACCAAGAAGGCCGCTGCATTCCCAACTTCATCTGCATCATCAATCATATTCCTCATTTTTTAATAAAATTTCCAATAAAAAAAATTGAAAGCCAACAAGAGAATGCTTGTATAGAAGGAAAATGAATGAACCTGCGGTCAGTGATTTCTGAATAGGCGCGTTATTGTATGAATACTCAATCATTGTGTCTATGAACCCAATTGCTTTTGCTGCTCGGCTTCCCAAAGGACCTGCAGAGATAGTGTTGACTCTAATGTTTTGTTTCCTTCCAGCTTCAAATGCAAGCACACGTGTATCACTCTCTAGTGCGGCCTTGGCAGAACTCATACCTCCACCATACCTAACAACAGAAATTAAAAGAGACACTTGTAATCATCTATTGAGAAACCAAACAATGTGGTGAAGCTATAGTATGACCCTTACCCGGGAATGATCCTTTCAGAGGCAATGTAAGTAAGAGAGATAGAAGCACCTCCTAAATAATCAATAGAGAAACAAATAAAATTTTTAAAAAAAAATTATAAAGAAGAAGAGGAATACAAAGTTTTGTGACATACCTGGGTTCATAATTGGGAGAAAATGGCTAAGGAGGGAAACAAAGGAGTAGCTGGAAGCAGAAATAGCAGCAAGATAGCCTTTCCTCGTTGTCTCCAGAAGAGGTTTGCTAACCTAAAAATATCAGAAGATCTCCCATCAGGCAAAACAGAATAAAGTTCTTGTAAAACAGTTTCAGATAGAGTTCTTGCCTCTGGTCCATTTGCAAGTGAGTGGACAAGAATGTCAATGCTTCCAAAATCTTGTCTCACACATTCTGCAGCTTCCTGTACAGTCCAGTTTGATGATCCAGCATATCGCTTATTCGCTTTCACCTGGAAAAATAAAATGTTATCATAACTAATTTGGATATTAAGGGTTTTAATATGATGTGAAAGATGTAAATCTCCCTTACATCTTCAGGGACATCATCAGGAGTGTCAAAGACAGCATCCAAAGGATAAACCTTTTTAATCTCCATCAATGATCCGTCTGGCAACCTGAATTTGAGATATTAGATGATGTGGAAAAACAAAAGAAACAAAGAGTTGATCAGTTTTGTTGTAAGTCCTTACACGCGTGACTGGTCGAATTTTCCACGTCTCAAGCTCGTCTCAAAAATGTTAAGTGCCTAGTAGAGCACCATTCAAAGGTCAGTGTACATGAGGAAACTAAAAGCAGCTCAATAGAGTTTTAAAAAAAAAAAAAACTTACAGGAACCCAAGTGCCAACCAATATTTCAGCACCAGCAGCAGCAAGAGATTTGGCTATGGCCCAACCATATCCATTATCATCAGCGATACCAGCAATGAAAGCCCTTTTCCCTAGAAACCATTTAACGCAGTTGATTTAATTCAAACAGCTCACTGTCTTCTAAATACCAACCAATCTTAGTAATGATGATTAAGATATGACTACATAGTAACCTCTCAAATCAATGGGAAGTCCAGAAGAAGCCTTGCTTTCGCTGGATTCAGACATTGCCTTTGTCGAAAAGGAAAAACTCTTTTTAGAAGCTGGAAGAGCACTGTCGTTTCTCAAACACCCGAGGTTCGATAGATGGCGAGTGCAAGCAATTTTGTCCCACGATGCGTTCCTTGGATTGGCACCGACAATGCAGGTCCTTGCTTTGCTAGAGGCAGCAGAAATGCTTGCCCTTGTTGTAGCCATTTGCAAGCTCGAAGCTGCTGATGTTGCCGCCATCCTTCACAATATTTTAAATATTTTTCTGTGCAAAAAAGAAAATGTCACAACATGTAAAGAATCAAAACATGTCTTAAGCAAATGTAAACAAGACCAATGACAATGAGCTTTCTTTCTATCAGATATTTCATATCGATTCCACGTGTACAGCTATAGTCATTTCTTTGTGCTCTCATGTACATTGAATCATTGATCATTTTAAGTTAATGTGGATAAGATTTTAAGTTCTGAGCTTTCTCTCTCTCTCTCTCTCACCTTAATACTTTCTAACAATCCAAGTTATAATAATGTGCACAAAAATGTAGATCGACAAGGACACTGGAGAAATCGAATTGAAAAAGTCTCAGAAACCCATCTGCAGTTTTCAAATTATTTGATTTATAATAAGCAAACCAAGTTGACATAACAAAAACAAATGACACAAGTTCTGATATTTCGTCAGAGAAACTCAATCGAGTGAGATATTAAAAATACAAACACATCTGCATTTTTCCATCAAACAAACAGAGAAGCAAAGAGGAAGAGGGAGAGATAGGTACCTGATAGATCCTAGAGAGAGAAGAGAGAAGAGAGAAGGGAGGAGAGTAGGTTTGCTTTGGTGTGAAGTGGGGTATGTAAGGGGAGTGGGTTCGATGAGATCGAGGTGTCTGTTGTGTCTGGCGAAGTTAAGTGAGAAGTTTTTGTCCCAACTACACAAACCGGATCGGTTTCGTCGCAAACCGGAAATTTAAGGTTTAACCGTAACCTCTTTCGGATATTTTATTTTTCGAGACTATTACACAATTTTTATTTAGGCCTTATTGTTTGAGTAATTTTCTGTTTTTGGTTTTTTCAGATTTTGGTTTTAAAATTTTAAACTATTATTTTAGTTCTTTTTTTTGTTTTTTGTTTAACTTTTATTTCAATTTCGGGTTTAATTTATTGGTTTTTATACTAAAGTATAAAAAACTTAGATTTGATTTTGTTGTAAAACCATACAAAGTTTAAAGTGATTCGTATTAAAATGAGAAATTTATATTATTTAAACGTGAGTTTTAAAAATGCTTTAAAAATCAGTGTTATTAAACTTATCATCGCATCTGAAATTTACTATTATTGAACAAATTTTGAATTGTAGATTTAAGAGTAATTTAAGTGTCTCTGGAATATTTGAGAGGTGTTTTTATTTATAAAAATAAAAATCTAATTCTCGTGGTTTAAAATAAGATTCTATAATGATTTAATAAAAATTATGCCAAAATTTTAAATTCTCCTAAAATTATCTAAAAGTCATTAAAATCAAACCACTCCAGATTTTAAATTAAATATGTAGAAGTTTAGTTCTTTGTACCACAAAATTATATTAGAATATTTTTGTTTTCCTTTTTAAAAGTATATATTAATTTGTTGTTACTGTAAATAAAATAAGGGTTCTTTGTAATATTAGAGAAAAATCTAAAATAAGCAAGAAGGATATAAAAGTTTTTTTTTTTTTTTTTTGCTTAAAGGATATAAAAGTGTTGTACATCCCTAGATCATCACTGGCTCTTAGGGAAAAAAAAGAATCTACAGATGGTGCTTTTTCTCAATACTTTTTAGTTCCAAAGATGACACTAGATAAAAAGTACAAAACTATCATAGTTAAAAGTTCCGCAGAAGGTTTCCTTTTCATTCTCAGCATATGCTTCTAGAAATACTTGCTAATGAAAGATAAACTACCTGATATTTCATAGTTCTGAGGATAATCATGACAATATAATCCGAAAATGAGATGGACAATTCTATTTTCAAGACACATAGTTCCCTTTAAAATTTATTTTACCAGAGTATATTGGGTAAAATAGGATGGACAAATTACTATAAAGGATGTAAAATGATGTTGAGTTGAACTTTCTCCATCATCTATGTAATTGCCCTTTCGGGCCTTTTCATTAAAATGAAATAGTCGGAGAAAAAAAAATCTGTCTGAAACAAGGGAAAGAGTTTCGTTGATTCAAAGTACTTTACAGTCAAGTCAAACCTACAAAGTTGCGTTCCAGCTTCCAGGTTTGGTCTTCTCTCGCTCAACTCTTCTGGGTTTCTTGTAATTTGGTTTGCTGAACATGTCAGGTCCAAAGGTCTTGGTATCATCACACTCTTGATTACGTTTTCGAGGAGACCTTTATCAGTTTTTTTTGCTAGATCTTTGCTACGGTTTATGAGAATTGAAGTTTAGATCCTTGTCGGGCTGAAATTGTTTTATTTCTTTTTTTACAGGTTTTATGAATTGATGATTTAGGTCAGGAATGGCTCTTTATTGAGGCTGAGTCTTGTCTATTGAGTTATTTTGTGGATAAGACTCTCTATCTCTCTCTCACCAATTATGGGTGGAAGCGTCACAAGATTGGTGTTTGCTGCTTTGTTGTGTCTGTTAATGTTATTGCATCCCAAGGAAAGTACTGCATCGTCATCATCGAGTCCATGTCAGTCTGATCACTTTACCTACACAAAGCCGAGTTTGTTCGCAATAAACGGAGATCCAGTGCACATAGTTCGCTTTTGCGAAGCCGTACAGATTCATAAAGCCAAAGGTTGTGTCTTTGGGGACTCTTTTATAGACGACTTCTGCACGGTTCACCATCTACTAGGTATGCACATTCTCATTTGAGTTTGTTGGTTATTTATTGTAGCTACTGATTTTTTTTTTTTTTTAATTTGGTTTTTATGCAGGGAGAAGGTTTTTGAAAGAAAAATATGTAGAAGAAGATTCTGGTGAATCTGAAAATAGCCATGTTCAAGTAAGCTTGGCAGCAAGTGGGTTTCTTCTATTCTGCTGTGCGATTTGTTGTCCTTGCTTCCACAAAGAGAGGAAAGCAAATAGTCACGAAGTACTACCCAAAGAATCTAACTCAGGTGACTAAATATCCCTCTTTTTTTTTTCTTTGAATGTTTAGATATTTGACATTGAGGTTGGTTGGTTCATATAATACTATTATTGACAGTGCACCAAGGTTCGTCGTTTGAAATGAGCCCTTCATCTGATATGATTTCGTCTAGTTCATCCCGGGTACCTGAAAGCCCATCAAGATATGCTATGTCCCCGAGGCCTAGTGCTAGGATGGGACCCTTGAATCTGACCATGAGTCAAATTATTGCAGCAACCGATAATTTTTCAGACAGTAACCAAATTGGTGAAGGAGGCTTTGGTATAGTCTACAAGGGCACTCTAGAGGACGGTCAGGTCGTTGCCATTAAACGAGCCAAAAAGGTACCCTTTTTCAATTTTCTATGTTGTTCTTTTTTTTTTGTCAGCTAACAATATCACTATACCAAATTTTGATCTGACCGTGTCTGATCTATTTCAATTTTCTATGTTGTTCTTTTATTCATAGACACCAGAAATATAACTTTTACTTGATCAACCAGGAACACTTTGAGAATCTGCGGAAGGAATTCAAAAGTGAAGTTGATCTTTTGTCGAAAATAGGTCATCGGAACCTAGTGAAGCTACTTGGTTATGTTGATAAAGGAGACGAGCGACTTATCATAACCGAGTACGTCGGAAATGGTACACTACGGGATCACTTGGATGGTAAGAACTTTGTTTCCACACGTTCAATAGCGCTATAAGAACATATGATTTAAACAGTATAAGAAACTACTGCAGGTACTAACGGAAGCATTCTCAATTTCAATCAAAGGTTGGAGATCGTGATTGATGTTTGCCATGGATTGACATATCTCCATTCTTATGCAGGTATAGATAATGTTTTTTTATTTTTGCTCTTATTTTGAGATTCTTTTTTTTTATTTTTACTAATCGTTTTGTAAACAGAAAGACAGATAATTCACCGTGACATAAAATCGTCCAACATTATCCTCACGACGGGGATGAGAGCCAAAGTGGCAGACTTTGGGTTTGCGAGAGGCGGTCCTACGGACTCTAACCAAACCCACATATTGACACAAGTGAAAGGAACAGTTGGTTATCTCGACCCGGAGTACATGAGGACTTATCAACTCACTGCCAAAAGCGATGTTTTCTCCTTCGGGATTTTGGTTGTGGAGATACTCACTGGCCGTCGTCCGGTAGAGGCCAGACGACCTCATGATGAGAGGATTACGGTTCGATGGGTAAGCTAAGCTAACTTTTTAAAAAGTTTTGTTACGTATATATAGTAAATAAATCTTCATTTGCGAATAATCAGGCATTTGAGAAATACAATG
This sequence comes from Brassica rapa, assembly GCF_000309985.2. Classification (NCBI taxonomy): domain Eukaryota; kingdom Viridiplantae; phylum Streptophyta; class Magnoliopsida; order Brassicales; family Brassicaceae; genus Brassica; species Brassica rapa. Next base: position 21,187,465 of record NC_024797.2, read on the forward strand.
AGGGCAAAGTGTTTGAGTTGGTGGATCCAAACGCGAGGGATCGAGTAGACGAGAAGATACTGAAGAAGATGTTCAGTTTGGCTTTTCAGTGTGCTGCTCCGACACGGAAAGAGCGACCGGACATGGAAGCTGTCGGGAAGCAGCTTTGGGCTATAAGATCCAGTTATCTTAGGCGGTCGGTGGAACAGAAATAAATAAATTGCTTTTCACACGTACACAACTTGCTAGTCTCTCTGTTATTACATAATACTGATTCTTTCTCATTTGAGGATTTTATTTGATTTGAAATGAGATACCTATAAGATTCTCTCGCACAAGCTCAAGAGCAAATATTTTTTTTTTAATACCTATATTAGCCAATAATTACAAAAGTTTGTCAACCTCCACAAAAGAGCTTAACCAAATAGACACTATAGAATACAACCGAGGGACATTGTTCTCAAAAGAAAAAATCTCCTTAGCTATCCCATCTGCTGCCATGTTTCCCCCTCTCTGCTGATACATCACCACATATTATGGGCATTAATTGCAGAAGCCTTGATGAATGTCCTGAATGATCGGTCTTAACTTAGGGGCCATACCTCTTCTTCTCCTCTTATCATTCGGACTAGCACCTGCAAATCAGATTCCACACACACCTTGCGATATTAAAAGGCAGAGAATGTTTCAATGGCCCATCTGATTGCTTTGGCTTCAGCTTCTATCGCTGATCCCAAGAGCAAAGATTAGAAGTCGGACTACTGAGTTAAAAAATAAACTATACATGCCAACTTTTTTCCCTTGAGCCTGGATAAAAGCTACTTACCGTTGGGAAACACCTCGTTGCTAGCTTTGATCTACTCTATTACTTCCTAGATGAATTTAAATAGTTTTCTTCTTAATTAATTTGACATTCCAACTAATATTAAATAGTAAAACAAAATTCATGTTTTCTAACTTGTAATTTGTACCAGAAATTTAAAAATGTTTTTACGTGTTACGTGCCGACTTATTTTCGAGGGGGTATTGCTTAGATTTAAAAAGGAATTTCCAATGGCCTTCCTTGTTTATCGGTGGTATTACCGTATGAGTTAGCTGCGGGAAAATCTGTTGACTTCCTACAAGAAGTTTCAAACATTTGGAAGAAAACGGGCTAATCTAAACAATTTGTGTCATGTTTTTTTCGTATTTCAATTTTAATACTTTGCTGATATTAACATAAACTAAAGTTTTGTAATAGAAAACATAACTTTTGTAGAATCAGATTTTCTACGATAATTACGACAAACACATAAAACAAAAAAAGACGAAAAAAGTAAAAGAATTTTATAAACTTTGGACTGGATTTTTTGAAAGGCTATCTATGTACCTTTTTCGAAGATCAAGTTGAACATAGTTCATTTTACAAAAGTTAAGATAAAAGATCAAACTGCTTTGTAAAGTTCGTTTTGTAAAACGGATATAACTTGTAGAGCAACGAAACATGACGGAAAAACGTTAAGCTTAGGTTCGCTAGACTAAAAACCACCTAAAACTAATTTCCTATATCTAAATCGAGATGTAAAGAGAGTAGGAGTTATCGGTTGTTGCATTTTAATGGATTTGAAAATCCGAACTAAATCTAGTGTTATTGGTTCTATGATTTTCAAATCTGTATTAAAATCATGTGTTATTAGTTTAATGATTCATAAATTCAATATCAAATCAAGTGTTATTCAATCTTACGGATTTACTAATATATTTGATTTTATAATATATTTAAATAGATTTTTTTGGATTTTTTTGTTAAAAATACAAAGACTCAAATCGGAGGAAAAACTTCCGGATTTGCATATTTTACTTGGATTTATAAATATTATATGGATTTATAAGGAAGCCACAATAGGTAAAACCCTAGTAACCAACCATAAGACTAGCTTCTCTCAGACAAGAGACAGAAAACCACTTTGTTGCGTCTAAACCGATTAAAGTGTAGAAGATGGATCATATTAGCGGGTTACCAGACGAGATTCTTTGTCATATATTGTCCTTCGTTCCGACAAAGCGTGCTGCTTTGACATCCGTTCTCTCAACAAGGTGGCGCGATCTGATTGCGTTTGTCCCTAATCTTTACATCGATGACTCTGCGTTTCTTCATCCCGAACTGCGTAAGCGAGAAAGGTACGAGATTCTGCAAAGTTTCATGGCGTTTGTGGATAGTGTTTTGGCATTGCAGGGTGATTCTCCCATTGGGGAATTCTCTCTCAAATGTAAAACTGCCTCGAGGGATCGTGTGGATCGTTGGATATGTAATGTCCTGCAGCGTGGTGTTTCGGACGTTGAACTTCTCATCGAGGATGATGTTGATTATTTGCTGCCTCAAGAGATGTTAGTCAGTAGAACACTTACAAAGCTGAGATTAAGGAACGCACGTTTGCCTGGGGGAGTTGAAGGGGCTTTCTTCTTACCAATGCTTAAAACTCTTGTTTTAAAGGAGGCTCGGGTTTATTCGGATAAGCTTGAGACGCTTCTTCCTATTCTCCCTGTGCTTGAGGAATTATACATACACCCTTTGACGCGGAGACGTTCGCGCTGTACCGTGTCAAGTGCGAGCCTAAAGTAGCTAGGTATAACTGTCACGGCTGAAGGAAAGTCATCAATTTCAAAGAGCTTTTCGTTTGATACTCCAAATCTGCTTTACCTTAACTATTGTGATTTCATGGCGGAGGACTACCCAAAAGTTAACCTCAGTAATGTAGTTGAGGTTGTACTCAACATTATTGCAAGTACAAGTCAAATCAATCAAATAAGATCGTCAAATAATAATAACAACGAGGTTCTGTGGTATGGTAATGTGTGGAAACTCATGAATGGTATTAGAAATGTGAAGAAACTTGCTGTGTCAGATTCTACTTTCCAGGTCAGTTTCCTCTATGCTGTGAACTGGTCAACAACCTCGAATGGTTACGGTTTATTTATTTCAGTCCATATGGATGTAAAGCAATGCCGGTTATCCTAAGGAAATGTCCACATTTAGACACTCTAGTCTTTCAGGTACGTATAAACACATGTCATTTGTCAAAAGATCGCACAAAAGAGAGATCATTAATTCTTTTGAAGTCTTTTTTTTATTTTCTCTCTATATATTGTGCTTCCTGCAGGGTCTCACAGAGTATTGGAAAGACAAATGCCGGGATGCATGTGACTGCGTTTCTCAGGAGGACAAAAGTCGTTTGCTCATGAAAAAGATACAGATCAAAGGGTTTAGAGGAACAACGGTAGAGATGGGAGTGTTAGCGCATTTTTTGAAGTATTTCCCGTGTTTGAAGGAGATTGAGATATATGCCGAAGAGAATTGTACTAGTGATATTTTTGAACACATTGTGAAGTTAGTGAATCTCTACAACGAGAGTTATCGACTTGTGGTTCACTTCCTGGTGTTGGATTCATCCTATGGGAAGTAAACCCCTAGCTAGTGTAATATACTCATGAGATTTTTCATTTAAATTTTTTTTTCTCTCTCTTTCCTTACTATTTGGTCGTAAAATATCTGAGCTACCTGAAGGAGAAAGATAGATGGTTGGACTCTTATTTCCCGTAGCTTGTCACGAACGTATAGATAAGATATGTTCTCTATATTTAGTACCATTCAATATGATCGTTAAAGTATCACACATTACACGATCATACAACAGTAACAAATGTGTGGTTTTCTTGTCCCTCAACAAGTTTTATTGATATATGAATTATTATTACTAGTGCGGGGTTTTGATTCAGAAACTGGAGGGCATTCATCTGGCAACCACTAAAGTTTCTCCGGTGTTGTAAGATCAGACGCCAAGAAAGCAGTTGCAGCTGCCATATCCTCCGTTGTTCACTAAATAATTTTTTTAAAGATGTATTGTGTAGTGTGTACTACAATTTGGATTAAGTAGCATATTCACTAAATACTTTAAAAATAAAATAAAATTTAAATTATAAATATATTATTATAGTTTACTTTATTTTTATTAAAATATGTTGAAACACAATTTTAGTTTATGATATTAAAATATTTGGATTAAATAATACTCCCTCCGTTTTTTAATATAAGTCGTTTTAGAGAAACTTTTTTGTTCCAAATTATATGTCATTTTCGGTTTTCTATGTAAAATTTATTAATAATTAATATTGTATGACCAATGGTAATATATCTTCTATTTTTTTATTGGTTGAATTGTGGTTAGGTAAATAATTAATGATGTTTTTGTCTAGAAAATATAAAAAATTAATGTAGAAAATATAAGAAATTAATGGTTTTCTTAATCTACGTGTATAGCTCTAAAACGACTTATATTAAAAAACGGAGGGAGTAGTAAAATAAAAAATTGGAAAATTTTATAAATGAATGATGATGATAATGTTAGTTTTTGTTACATCAGTTGGCTTGATGAGAAAGATAGAAAGAAAACTCTAAATAAAATTAGATCAGAGAAGAGAACCAAAAAAAAAAAAAAACCGAAGTCCGATAGAGAAGAAAAAAATGAGCAGAGGAAGCGGCGGTGGATACGATCGTCACATCACGATCTTCTCTCCAGAAGGTCGTCTCTTCCAAGTAGGTCAGTAATCGAATCGAATCGAATCCTCTCCTTTTAAACTCAACATCTCTCTTTTCTCGCGTTGTTTCCCTCACCCCCAATTTTTTATGTGTAGAATACGCATTCAAAGCGGTGAAAGCATCTGGAATCACATCGATTGGTGTTCGAGGAAAGGATTCAGTATGCGTCGTTACCCAGAAGAAAGTCCCTGTGAGTGTTTCCCTTTTTAAGGGCTTTGGTTCCAAGATTGCTTTCTTAATTTTATTTATTTGGGAATGGTGCAGGACAAGCTTCTAGATGAGTCAAGCGTATCTCACCTTTTCCCTGTCACTAAGTACCTTGGGTTGTTAGCTACTGGCATGACGGCTGATTCAAGGTCGTTGGTCACGCAAGCAAGGAACGAGGCTGCTGAGTTTAGGTTTCAATATGGTTACGAGATGCCTGCCGACATTCTTGCTAAATGGTAATAATACCCTTTCTTCCTCCTCTGTGCTTATCGAGTGTGACTAATCATGTTGTCAACAGGATTGCAGACAAGTCACAGGTCTACACTCAACATGCTTACATGAGACCTCTTGGCGTAGGCAAGTTTTGCACTCACTTCCCTACCTATTTGCATATCTACACATCTACTTGTTATGGCTGATTCTTGTTTTTGTTTGTCTTTATGAAGTTGCGATGGTTCTGGGTATGGATGAAGAGAGAGGACCCCTGCTTTACAAATGTGATCCAGCCGGTCATTTTTACGGTCACAAGGTAATAATCCCACTCTACTTGTCACTCATATTGATATTTAGACTACTGCATTTGAAGAAAAAAAAAACCTGTGTGGAAAAAAAAGTGTTACTGCTATCTTGCACTTACTTCTTCTGTAATTTAGTGTTCTATCAATCTTGTGTAACCAGAGACTGTACGCTTCCAATGCTTATCTTATCTTGCCTGTACACGTACATAGCTTATTTGTTTGGGTTAAGACAGAAGCTACAATGCAAATAGGAGGGTTTCTGTTTATATAGTTAGTGTCTCAAGTAATAAGTAAGCAAACATGTGAATGTGATGCAGGCAACTAGTGCTGGTATGAAAGAGCAAGAAGCAATCAATTTCTTGGAGAAGAAAATGAAAGAGAACCCTGCCTTCACATATGATGAAACGGTGCAGGTAGCCGATACTCCTTTCTTTGATTGTTTAGTAGTTATTTTCTATGTTACCGTAAAACGTTTAAATTAATAGGATCGCATGCACCAACAAGATTCTAAAAAGAAATTATATTTCTGACTTTTGCAGACTGCCATATCCGCTCTGCAATCAGTTCTTCAAGAAGACTTCAAGGCAACTGAGATTGAGGTATCAGAATTCAACACACTCTTTACTCCTTTTTGTACTGTTGTTGGCCAGAGAAGTATCATAGTTTTGAATAAAAGTGCTAGGGCGAAATGAATTTGGTTAAAGCTTTGTGAAAGGCATAACGTTTTTTTTTCGTGCTAATTGGCAGGTGGGAGTTGTGAGAGCTGATAACCCTATTTTCCGTTGCCTGGAAACGGAGGAGATCGAGGAGCATTTGACGGCCATTAGTGAACGCGACTGATCACTTTTGGATCTTGACGCTAATAAATCAGACTTTGCATCTCTTCCTATTGCTTTCAAATCTTTCTATGATCATTCACATTTCAGAGAAATTGTTTCCGTCAGTCTTATTTATGAATCTTGTTTCTCAGATCCTCTTAATATGAGTTGTTGCATGGAATAGAGTTTAATTAATTTCCAATGACCAAAAAGCAGAGAGCAAGTGTTACGGTTTTCAAAAGCTTTTCAATCTACCAGCATTTTCCTTCCCCTCCGTCACTTGCTTGAAATAACTTTGATTATATTTTTCTTGTTCCGCCTATGAAACGATTGAAATAACTTTTTTTTCTATATGATAATGTATTCCATTGTGGGTCTCGAATTTATGTTTTAGGCTTTGATTGTTTGGGTTTTAAAAATAGTTTTTATTTTAGATTTTGGTTTTTAGAATTTAGAGTTTTCAAATGATAAAATTAATATAATAGATTATCTTCTTATATGATATTCGAAGTTTTAGATGTTTTCTGTGCCTGTTGACAAAAAAAAAAATGTTTTCTGTGCTTAAAATTTTTATAAAATAATTTACTTTTACAGAAAATAGTAACTCGCAAATTTATAATAAATAACAGAAATTATAAATAAAAATACAGAAATTTATTTCAAAACTAAAACATTAACAAAATAGTTCACATTATTATAGAGATGATATTTTGTAATATTTATTTACTATTTATATCTAATTTAATAAAATAAATTATTGTTAATATTAAAATTGATTTGGGATATGTATTAGTCCGTCTAAAATGCGGATCTCCGCCTAGCCTAGTAAATGATTATAATTAAAACTTGGTTGAACCGGGTTGGATTACGACTATTATATTTTATCCGGTTTTCAAAACATTATATTTGAGCCATTGATTAGTGTCAACAAACCCTACGAGACCAACTCGAGAAAGCAAAGAGTTTTGTGGATCACAAATGTTGAGAAGAAAACCCACAAAAATCCAACTCAAAATCGAAGACCGCGACGAGCTTGAACTATCCCGCAAATCAGAACAACCCACCACCACCACCACCGCAACCGCAACCGCTCCATCTTCCTCCTCCCTCCTCCACCTCATCGACCCTAAACGCCAACACCCTTCCTCCAAATCCGACCGCATCGGCCTCTCCTCTTCCTAAAGAATCCCCCCATGGAAGTCGAAGTCAAGCTCCGCCTCCTCACCGCCGCCGCTCACCTCCGCCTCACCACTCTCCTCACCCCCTTCCACCTCAAAACCCTCCACCAGCGCAACCTCTTCTTCGACACGCCCCAGAACGACCTCTCCCTCCGCCGCGCCGTCCTCCGCCTCCGCTTCCTCCACAACACATCGCAGCAGCAGCGCTGTGTCCTCTCTCTGAAGGCGAAGCCGACGCTGGCCAACGGGATCAGCCGCGTGGAGGAAGACGAGGAGGAGATCGACGCGGGGTTGGGTGGAGAGTGCGTGGATTCGCCGTGGAAGCTGTCGGATCTTGGATCTAGGGTTTTGAAGAGGGTCAGAGAGGAGTACGGGTTTAAGGATTTTCAGGGGTTTGTGTGTTTGGGAGGGTTCGAGAATGTGAGGAATGTGTATGAGTGGAGAGGCGTGACACTCGAGGTTGATGAGACTAAGTTTGGTTTTGGGAATTGCTATGAGATTGAATGCGAGACTGAGGAGCCCGAACGTGCCAAGTCTATGATCGAAGAGTTTCTTTCTGCGAACAATATTGAGTTTAAGGATTCGGATATGACCAAGTTTGCTGTTTTCCGTTCGGGAAAGCTTCCTTGACTGATGGTTGGTTAGTCTCCCCCCTTTAATTTCATGATTGTTAATATAATGTTGTGTGGTGTGTTTTAGGATTTATATTGGGATCTAATTCATACGGATGCTTTAGACAGTTTACTACATTTTTTGTTTTATTTACGTTAATCTAACTTACTATGATGTGGATTGAATAGGTGGAGTATCTAAGACTGAAGAAATGGTGCATCTAATAATGAGTTCACGGAGTATCTCTAAGGTTGAAGAAATGGTGCATCTAATAATGTTTTACTATTGAATTGGATGATTGATCTCTGTTTACACTATTTCTTATGGCCATTTGCATCGTATCTTTTTTGCTATATATATATTTGCTGAAATCCCACGAATGGAAACACCACCAAGTACTATATATATAAAAAGTAAAAACATGCAAGCTGTTAGACTATAACCAAGTACCGTTGAATCTCAAACTACCGGGAGAGGGAACAAACACTACATCGATTATTATCCACGAGACCCTTAACCGTTGCTAAAACTGGAGCTAGGGACAATAATCAAAATTACTAAAAGTAGACAACTTGAAAAGAAGCAAAATAGCAAAAGATATAAACCAAAGCCTGAGAGGAGCAAAACAATATGGTTATAACCAAAAACTGAGATCGATGATACTGAATCGAGTCAGGAGATGCGCCGTTTGGTGTTGACGTACTGGTCCGAGTGCTGCATTCTAATGTTTTGGAGACCAATGCTTGGTGTTAATGTTTAATCCTGATAAGGTTAGTTAAGCTCGGTTTCATGTTTCGTTCACTTGTATGGTCGAATTGTAAGGGTTTAAGAGACAGTTCTCTTCAAGTCGTGGAGGGAACTTGTTCTCGGTAGAATTACAACAAAGTAGAAGATCGAGTAGCGTAGGATCCATCTATGTGTTCCTGGGTGGTACTAGATCACTTTGTTTGTAAATGTGGTTGAATTCTTGTGGTTGAAATCATGTACTACTCTTTGGTTAATATAAAGTTGAAGTTGAACCAAAAAAAAAAAAAACTACCTTCGGCAGAAGTGATAGCTGCTATGTTACACCATTAGTTGTTCATTCCTTGAAGTTGACCATTACAGAAGCCCATGCCGTTAGACCCGACCAGGATGATTCGACTCAGTTCACTATCCGGCAAACATTCCGATAGGCCTTAAACAACCAGTTGGGGACAGAGAGTTTGGCGGCCAGGAGAGACTTTTGACTTCTTATAGATGCCGATAAATGCATCAACAGCCAGATTATCACCATGAAAAAAAGACATGAGATGTATGAAGCAATATTATTTTTATATCCTCACTACTCTTTGTTTTTATTTTAATAAAGCTAATTAGACAAGCGTGGTGTTATGTGCATTCATTCTAAACAGCAACAAAGAAACTGTGAAGCCCGGCGAAAGATCCTTCAATGACAAACATTCTAAACAGGAAACATAAACTAAAATCCAGGTCGGAAGTCTGAGATAACAACAAATGGTAACACAACAAGATGAAACTGAATAAGAGTAGGTTTCACTGAACTACTTAAAACCAACACGTACGATCCTCTTCTCAAGTCTTAAACCACACATAAACACTCCCCCACTCATCCCAATACACGTTTCATTTCCTCTTCTTAGCAGGTGGCTGGCGAACATCTTCGTCATCTTCCTCCTCCTCATCATCTTCTTCCTCGTCATCATCCTCATCATCATCATCACTATCACTCTCATCACCATCATCATCGTCATCATCATCGCTTCCTGCTCCACCATTCGTCACTGGGTCATCCTCTGGATCAGCTTCCTCTCCCCCTTCATCCCCAGAGAAGTTTTCATCGTTAGCATCATCTTCATCTTCGTCATCATCATCAGCGTCTTCATCATCGTCGTCGTCATCGTTATCATCAGAGTCGCTACCATCTTTGTTTTCCTCATCAGGACGTCCTTTTTTGTAACCCTCCTTCACAGAAAGCCTGGAGAAAAGAAAAGATAAAATTCAGATTGACTCAATTTTAAAAAAAGAAAGGAAACGTGTGTGTGGCTGTTCTACTCACCTCTGATCTTCAGCAATCAACCCAATCAGCAACGTTTCCGCCTGCGGTTGTCACACCAGAATTAATGTTAGACAAAAATGTCTTATGCAATTGATACAATACTGAACTTTCAGTAAAGATAGTAGAACTAAACAACAGAATGTGAAAAAATATGTAATGAATTAATACACATAGCAAGTTCATCATTACATACTAAAAATATGCAAGTTTTTTTTTTTTTTTTTGTAAAAACCTCAAAAGGTGTTTAAACACCAAATAACATAAAACTTATACTGCTAAAGTCAATTTGTATGGATTTAAAACTTGGATAAATGAAGTCTTTTTGTTTTGCTGTCTTATACAAATCCAAGAAAGATATCCCTATTACCAAATAACCCAACAACATATGGCAAAAGCTACACAGTAAAAGTGGCAAATGTACACTTGCCATTGTTGAAATCTGCATTCAACTTCAGTTGTACAAAGACCCATCTAGAACCAATTGATAAAAGCAAGACAAAAAATCTTATCCCTAACACAGAAATCTGAATATGCACATATAAAGCAAGGAATCAAAACAAATCTAATAGACCTTGGATTCAGGACACGTAGCTATCTCGATAATGGTCAGAGATTAAAAAAACGGGTGTATACCGCAAGGAGCAGACAAGCCAGGTTCCTTCCGACGAGGATGAGAAGCGTCTCTGTGACAGAACAAGCCCATGTCTGCGTCTCCATCGACCTAGCGGCAACCACTTCCATATCTACTCGCAACTGCAGCTGAAACTGAAAAGGACACACTGTAAGAGATGAGGAGACAGAAAGCCTTTAACGAAATCCTACAGGGGACGAGGAGAGAGAGAGAGGGGAGAACCTGAATAGCTTATGTGTCTCTAGATCCGGTCAACGGGTCAAGTGTATACCCTAGATTTGGTCCGAGTAGGTTTTCTTTTCTTTTTTTCGTTTTTGAGTTTTTTTTTTTTTTTTATAACGCTGATTTATTATGATATTACAATTATGATATAGGAAAGATTACATAGACGATTCGACAACCGACAATACTACCTGCCTCTTATGAAAACCTACGCTTAACTGCATCACCTGAGCCGTCCTATGAAGATCCACGCCTGACCAGATTTACTTGCACCATGTTGAAGATCTCTTGTAAGCCTTTCCTCTGTAGTCTGCATAATTGTTTAATAAACCGTTCTCTCCGGGACTTGAAACCTGGATTTCTTGTAATCTGCAATAAATTGCATAGTCTGGGATTCGAACCCCAGACCTGGGTGTAGAAGCCTTTAAACCTTAACCAATAGGCTACGGTGCTTCCACCTTGAGTTTTTTTTTACAAAACTATTTTATTACTTAAATTAAGTGTGGTAAAGAAAGCCAAACCGGAATAAAACATTGGCAAACAAAAAAAAAACTTTTGAGACATGTATTCTTATCTAATGAATCCACAGTCATGTTTTGCGCTTGATGTTGATAAACAATCTTAAAATATCTCTTAACATTTTTAACCCTTTTAGTTCTTTTGAACAACTTGATCATGTCATTGGTTTTATTAGACACAAAGTGTCTCACATCGGTAGTTGGAAGATATCATAAGTAATATATAATATAGATGGGTCACTCCACTTATCACCAATTGGTTTTAGGTTAAAAGTTCATCTAGCTTAACAGGTTCTTGAATCATTGAAATCAGACTCTTACAGCCCATTCCAAAATAATGATAGCTTGAGTAGTCTTCAAAAAAAGTGCGTCCAGTTCCGTATGCAGAGAAGGCACATGCTTAATTTGGTTCCTTATTCCTATAAGTTGGTTTCAACCGGATAATCTCTTTTAACTCATCCACATCCACTGAATATACGATTTCTTTTAGTTGCTTCACTAGATAGCTTATGATTCATCCACCATGCAAATGTTTTGTAAGCTTACAACTTGAGCAGTCACTGGATGAAGCATTGTTTGCCTTTTCGGTATGTCTGTTGTATTTTCTTCAAACCACACTTGATATTCACCTTTGACGTGTCTTATTAACGTTAAAAAATCGTTTATGATTACTCTAAATAATTTATCGTTTTGAGTTTTTAAAAATACCAGATTATCATAGAGAAGGATTTATACCTAACTGCATATCTTCAATATCGTCCGAGTTGGTATAAACACTGAAATCTGAAAAAAATTGTGGCTATACTTGTAAATAGACTCTAAAAGACTAAGTGAGTGTATGATCGTGACTATAGTAAACTTGTGGTCTTGCTTGAATTCACTTAGTCTTTGGATGCTATGAACTATTCTAAATTGCTTGCTTCTTCTGATTCATAGTACTGCTAGCTTAAACCAAGTAACGGTTACCTTTTTTTATTTGTTTGGGTCAGTCTATGTGTTTAGAGCATTGCTACTTGTTATGGCATGACTGGATTGTGAAGTGGCTCAATAGCTTGTGAACAGTTAAGTTGGCTAAACAGTTATTGATAAGCATAACTAACTGATTGAATTTTTTATCTTAGTGTGATTCATATATTGTAGTGAAACGAGACAATCATTCTCATTAAACAAATTTGTTGCGTATATCTTTTTTTTTATTGGTGCATGGAAGGATCAAACTCGTCAGGGTAAAGATATTACTTGATTAAAGAACTAAAACATAAAGGACGATAGATTTAGATACAGACATGTCAAGTAGTACATGTAATAGGTTATGTTTTTTTTTTGATAAACCCTATCGGCTGATCCGGTCGGCCCCGGAAGGAACACACTTAGTGCTATATAATGGACTAGCCCAAAAGCGTACCATACTGCCTGATCCGAGTTTGAAATATCTTCTGACTAATGCCACGGGATGGACCAATCATCTGTTATGGCCTACCATGTAAACCACTTGGACCGAATCCCAAGCATAAACTGGTCAAGTAGTGATAATTTAGTTTTCAGAGGGAATCGAATCCATAACTGATGTAGGTACACACCAAGCTCCAAGAGATTGCCACAAGTGGTGTTTAGAAATAGACAAATTCAGATAGATTTACTAAATTGCTTGCCTCTTCTGATTGCCACAACCCCTCTCGACAAGACCAGAGATAGAGAATTAGTAAATCTTCAAGTGTTTATATTGATATGTCCTGGAAAATCATTGATACCACAAGTGGTGTTTGATGCGTAGTACAATTACAAGACAAAACAACTGATCTACCTGCCCTTCAGGACAGCCATTGAGTAAAAAAAATAAAAGATAGGATTGTAGTTCAACAAAGCAACACCAGCTCTAATATCGAAGTAGTTAACAACATATAAAGAACATTACTGACAACAATCACAACATCAAAGATTCCTCCCATCATCCACTATACAGAAAGAACACCAACTTCTCACACACATAATATTCACTGTAAAACCGGAAAAGAAGATGATAACATCTCACTCCGGACCCTTGTCCCGTGGAGCTTCAGAATGCGTAGCAATGTAGTCTTTTGTGTAAACCCGGTGCCTCCTCTCTCGAGCGTATATAACCCAAAAAACCAAAGACAGCATTACAGCAGTAGAGACCAACATAAGACCGACATAGATCCACCGCGTGTATCTCTTCAGTCCGGGGCAATGATCCCTCTCTATATCAGTGAATGTGGACCTCACGAAGTTACACCCTCGCAGATCTGCCAAGAATGGACCGTACTTGTACAGACCATAGCTTACGTTAACTGCTGCAGCCATCTGGGTGTAAAGCTTTGGTGTCATGCGTCCCTGCGTGCTACATGTTCCCACTGTTATAATTTGACATGTGTAATTCTTCCATACCTGCAATTAATAAGAATCATGAGACGAATTGTAATACATATTCTACTAGTTTCAATATATGATACTGTATTCAATTAGTTAGGCATGCGGGTTTGGGTAGTTTGAAATTCAGGTAGTTCGGTTCGACTAGAATCTCGTCAGATAGAACCGGAAAAAATTCGGTTTGGTTCAGTACTGGGGTAGGTCGGTATTTAATTTTTTTACCGAAACTATCCGAAGTTCCTGGTTTATATTTCGGTTCAAAATTCGATTAAATCCGGATAATTTCGGTTACCTTCGGTTCAAAATTTTGGTTTAGTTTGGTTCGAAATTTGGTTAACAATTTGTTTTTTGTGCCCGAACTAACCGATTACGAAACCGAACCGAAAACCAAAGTTTTTTTTACAAACCAAACTTCTCACCGAACTAACCCAAATTTCGGTTCGGTTCGGCGGGTTCAGTTCAAAATGCCAGGCCTACAATATTAGTCGTTCTTATTCTGAAACAAAACGTGTAGTTTGTGAGAGATGGAAACTTAGGTTTACCTCTGTAGCATTGCTAAGATGGACCTCACCGGGTTGGCACTGGTGGTCAGAGAGATCAGCATTGAATGGATTACAGAGCAGGGGCATTAAGGGACCAGACTGGTTGTAGTAAAAGGGACGGGCTTGAGGTGGGAAGTTCCTGTTGGTCATTGTGTTGATGGCAGAGTCAAGAAGGTTAACCAACTGGTATGTCACAAGCTTCGTCTGAGTCAATGTTTCTCTTGCGGTTGCATTATCAACGCATGGTAGAATATCGTCTAGAGCCGTGTGAGCTGTTGGGTGCTGCACCCATTGGTCCATTGCAACACATGTATCCCCCACAACGCTGACAAAGAGGAATTATTATTATTGTTATTATTATTATTATTATTATTATTTGAATAAATGGTAGAAAGGGAAGAGAACTCACTTGTGTAGAATCAGAAATACACCACACAAAATGAAAGTACCGGTGACGAGAATCCAACCAAGGATCACCAACCTATCCATTGTTAATCACAAGAGCTTATCAACATTAACCAACGATGAAACAAAACATTAGAATGTAACTTCACTTACGTATACACAAGGCACTGCAGTCCAAAGATAGAGAGTACTGTATGTAACAACAATGACAATAATCAGCATGTAATCAATAACAATCCCTAAGAATTTGCAGCCAGACGACTTACAAAATCCAATAAATGCAAGGAAAAGCATCACAGCAGCGATGAGGATGAGAGCAAGTCTCCTGCAACAAAATAGAGACACATTATAAGCAAAATAAAAAAAAGGGTGAAAAATAGATAACAATATATGGTGGTAGTGGATTTTTTACATGTTGTTCAAGACACTTTGAATCTTGTCTTGGTTCTCCATCGTTTTGACAGAGAGAGTAGTTGCAGAGGAGTTGATCTTTCTCTGTATATCGTTAATTTTCGTTAGAACATCCCCAGGAAGAACCAAGGATTGCACATCCACCTTCTCCGCTGCGTTGAGATAATCTGACACGTTCCTGAGGTTTTCCGACGTGAAATTCGCTTGTCTCACCACATAGTCCAAAGTATCTGTCGTGCTGGCGTGAAACTTTCCTTGGCCCGTGTAAAGGAAAACACATCCCACACTGGAAATATCAAAACACAATATATCAAGAAACAAGAGGCAGTAAAAGAAAGAGAGAGAGAGAGAGTGTATGATACATTGCTGCGATTGTGAAGGATATGAGGAGGATAAGGGAGAGAGCATAAGCAATCCGGGAATAGCCGTAAGGTTGACGGGCACAGCAGCAGTAGCAAAAGCAAATGAGAGACAAGGATAGCCCAAAGAAGACAAACCAGACTCCTGCTATAACTGCAAAAGGCAGCGCCGTATAAGCAACAGACTGCACCAAAAGCACAAGAATGAGAAAGAATGATTAGAGCATATCACAAGTATCCTCCAAAATGTTCAAGACCCTCCTCATAAGAAAAAAAAAAGGAGGGAATATGATAGATTGTTTTCAAACATGTAACTATAAATGCTAGTTAAATGTTTCCATTGATTAATTCGTTATAATCATAACTAAACATTTAATAATCAAAATTTTAAATAAATTTAGGGAATCTAAGTACCAATTCTGAAGCAGGAAACTGCTTATAAGCATGTCACAAGTATCCTCAAGATGAAGATTTTTGAATAGTTTCATAAAACATTCATTCATATCAACAGCAAACTAGTTCAGTCTAGTTATAAATACTAATCCAATTTTTCAATTGATAAAAGCATAGTTTACACCTTAAAAGAACCAGACTCCACTAAGCCAGAGGTTTCAATGGTAAAGATCAAAACTTTTGATCAAGTCAAAACCCAACTTGGGGGGAAAGAGAGAATTTTGGATGGACCACAGAAATAAAGACACTCACAAAAATATAATGGGAATTGCTTATGTTCCAGCCACCAGTGTAAAGCTTGAAATTTTCAGTAGGATCTTTTCTTTTGGTTCTCTTTGCAGCCAAAACCAAAGATGAGTTTTCTCCACTTTCCTCTGCCATAAACCTTCCTTCTACACTTGTTCTACCCCATTCCTCTTCTTCTGGAACAATCCAATCCAAATTTTTTTAAGAGACTTTAATCGATATATTACTCAAGAAAAATCGACAATTATTTTGTGTCTTACCAGCAATCGATATTCCTGCGGCGACAAGAAGAAGTGAAGAAAGAATACAAATAAGTAAGAACACTCTGTTAGATCTGGAACACAACATAACTCTCTGTTTTTGTTTTTGTTTTTGTTTTATTCTCTCGTTTCAGTGTTTTTATGTTTTTATCGAATGGTGATAGAGAAACAATTGCAGACGTATTAAGAACACGATTTGCTTGATTGATTTTGAGATGCCGCTTGACGCGGTTCTCTTGTCTTCCTCGAATCACATTTCCTTTTTTTGTTTTTAATTATTTCCCCATTTCCAAAGTAGTTTTTTTCATGTGCATTCCCACAGTTTTTAATTCTTTTCAAAAGATGCTCAGCTTATTTCCTTTTTGTATCTAAGGCTCAGAATGGAGAAAGCGGATCAAGCGTTGCGGATCTAGCGGACCAAGCGGATCGAGCGGAACAAGAGTGGATCGAACGGATCGAACGGAACAAAAGTGGATCAAGCGGATTTGGCGGTACAAAACATATGTTTGAATGCTAAAGTGAATAAAAAGTAGTTCAAAGTAATGTACAAATCTAAATTAATCTATAGAAATTATAATACTATTTATTTTTAAAAACACTTTACAAATGAAAATTATATAATTTTATTCAAATTTAAGAAAAATGATTTAAGCATATATATTATTATTTTGAGTTTTAAAATTAAATATGTGTCTGATTTTGGATGCATTGAAATTGATAAAAGCAGTATAAAATAAATTTAAAATAATTTCGTTAAGAATTAAATTTTTATTTAGATTTTAAATTAATTTTATGGTTATTTAAAAAATGCAATGAATATAAATTTTTAATTCAGAATATAATAGAAAATTAATTTTAACATATATATATATATATATAATTTGGATGATTAAAAAACAATATTGTTTTTTGATAAAGTAGTGTAATTTTCAAATGATATATTGTGAACACAAGTGCGAAACAGTAAGGATATAAAAAACATACTACAATCACAAATAAATATTATTTCTTATAGTTAAAAAAAAAAAATACGAACAGTGGTTCTACACACAAGAAACACTCTGGATTTGCTATATATTACTGTAGAAAGTGGTTCTATAACTTTTGTTCATACAATAGAACTGCTAGTGGTTCATTATTATTTTATTATTTTAAAAAAGTAGTCTAACATTAGCTTAAATAAATTGTTGAATGGAAATAGAGAAGCAGTCCTTCCACTTGGTGTGTATCGACCACTTATTATATGATCCCCATTCATACTCTTAATCAGTTTCTTAATATAGCGTGTATTAATTCTACAGATATTTAAGTTTACTTTTTAATTTTTCTCATTCGAATCTTTCCGTTTCCATTTCCATTTTAAAGTTAACAAAAAAAGAGACCAAAAAAAAAAAAGACTTTCAGTTTTGTTGTGTAGTCTTTGTCTCACTGAAAAAAAGAACTTGTAACTGTTTAAGCGTTTATTTGCTGTGCGAATAGCGAAGTCACACTTGGCGACTTTCATTATCAGAAAATGAAACTTTTTGTCGATTTTTAGGAAAGATAATTGTCCCATAATTTCTTTCGCCACGTATTTTTGACGGTATTCGGAATGTTAGCAGTTTGGTAAAACTAGCGTAACTTAATTTTTTATTTTTTTTGTTAGAGGCGAGCGCAACTTACCTAAAAATGTGACTATATGAGTTCAATTTATATGGTGTTACAAATAATTACTTTTTAATATAAAATTCAAACTTTTTCTATAATCAAAATTTGTTTGGTACGAAAATATACTATTGCCATTAAATTAAAAGCGTTTGTTACATAAATTGGTCTATTTTGGTTTTTGTTTATTTTAAATCAATTATACTAAAATAACGTTGTTTTAGTGCTTTAGTTAAAACAAAATTCTTCTGCACTTGTAGAGAATCAAAATTTGGACCAAATCGCAATCACAATATAACTCATCTTCTCAAATCAGAGACAGATAAAACCACTTGCTTTGCTAGATTCAGCAATCTCTGCGTTTGGTGTCTTTGTAACTGTTTCTTAATAACTGGGGCAAAATTTTCATCAATCGCAGGTGGAACGTCATAACTGTCAAATGAGCTAATCGCAGGATCCAAGACGTTGTTTGAGAAGAAAAGGTGTTGTTGCACAGAGTAACAAAGCGCTTTGTACTCTTCTTGTGTGTCTGACATTTGTTTTGGGGACATGATTCAGAGGAGAGAGCTGTAGATTTACAACCAGAGCAAGTTATTGGAACATCAGGACAACATTTGATTGTATGACCAATCTCTTTGCAATGGGTACAAGCCAAGGGCATCTACGGATTGGATACAACCACTTTGCTGATATCTCTAGACTCAAACTGAATGCTAACCGCCTCTAGAAACTGTTTCCTTAAGCTGATAAGAGCAAGTACTTTAACTACCTCCAAATAAGTTTTGTTAATTTGTTGTTGATGGGTGGAGATAGTTAGTGTCCCAGGTAAGCATGTGATACGTTCAAGACCGTCTTCATTGAACAATTGGAATGGAACACTAAGTAGCTTAATCCAGATATGGGCAGAGGTGAGATCATGTTTATCAGGAAGGTTTTCAGGCTTCCATTGAGAAACAAACATTGTTTGTTTGATGATGATCAATAAATTTAAAATTTCATTTAAAAAAACATTGTTTGACCTTCAATCTACCATAACCGCTGGTTTATGACTCAGTTTTGAGTTGTCAAGTTTGGAATATGGAACAGTAATGCATTTCCTTCAAGTTTGGAGACTGTAATGTCGCGGAGATGTTTGCTCCAGATACCATTGACAATGTTATGCATGAAGCTTTAAGCCTTAGGGTCCGAGAATAGAATTACTGATGACAATAGACTCCCCCATGATTTCTTGTTCTTTTTGATAATGGAATTTGAGAATTTCAAGCACATTTCACTAAAAAAGAGCATGAATGACGTACCATATTAAGTTAAACGAACAGATGACAAAAAAGAACTGTGTGAACGCATGTAATTCGTTTTGTGTGGACGGTTATTGAGGAAGATTGTAGATTAGAAATAAGAACTAGTCAGATATAACAATATGTATCTGATCCGAATGACTAAGGTGAACTTTTAACCGTAGTTACATGTCTTAGGTCGTTGCATGCCTACTTCTCGGATCAACTTGTTTTGCATCCTAATTTCTACATACAAGTTCACCTTTTAAATTTTGTCAGAACGAGCAATACTCGAATGATAGAAGAAACAAATAGCCCCATAAGTTAGAGCATGTGCAATGCTGATCCTTAACCAAAAATCCTTAAAATTAAATTATTATAATAATTTGTGGAACCCAAATAATTTAAGAATCTGTGTCAATTTTATTTTTTTTAATCCCTAGCTAAAAATCGTTTTACTCACAGATACGTTACTGTGCGCGGACCCCATCACTACGTAAGAATCCGCGATTGGCTACTATTTTTTTTCTTTTTTTTTAAAGCTGGAAAAACTAATAAAATAATTAAAAAAAATTGCGTTGGTTATCAAGCCATCAGTATCAGCATTGCTGATGCTTTTAGAGCATAAGGAAATAGTTTGTATATTTAGCACGACAGATACCCCAAACTGAGTACCTTAGCTACATACCGTTTTCCAAAAACTAAACAAAAACCACTTATACTTGAGATCTATGTAGGCTTCAAGTTGTGAAATAGAGTAGCCCACCGTGTGTCATCATCTCTTTTACTGTACTCCACATACACACTTGGGCTCGGTGGTCTTCCTTTCAACGGCCCTGATAATTTCAGCCGTTCGTTTAAGTTTCCATCTAACTGTCCCGACACAACAGGACTTCTGTATGCTAATACGAGTCTTTCTTGGACACTTCGATCCAACGGTCCGGATAGGTTCATGCTCCGGTTAGCTGGAAATGTTGTTTTCTCTTGCATTCGGTGTTTTAAATCCAACGGTCCAGATTTGGCGATCCTCTTTTTCCTTATCACAGGCAATCTCTCCACTTGGAACTCAGCTTTTTCGTTATTAGCTTTATTATTTCCTGAAAGTTTTCAATCAACATTCTTATCTTAACATAAAAAGTTTTAACTAATACCACACTAGCAATAAACCGTAATTATCCGGACAATTTTTTTTTTAGAAGCAGATTACTTTGCGAGTTTCTCCTACCTTTTCATATGTTAATGTACAAATATGAACTTCTTGCTTCATTCATACTGTACATGCAGTTTGGTTCGTATACCAGACTAATATAATAGGTTCCGTCTAGTTATCTATATAGCAAATCCGTTAATTTACAAATATAGAGTTCTTGCTTCATTCTTATTCATCTATTTAATCACTTCAGTTATATATATTTGTTCTTTTGTAACCTGAAGCTTTAGAAGTGCGCATATGTAAATAACAAAACCTAAATGCATAAACCAAAACCGATTAGAGTTTCCTGATTAACAATTAAAAAATAGTTACCCATTTCCATAACAAAATATTATTTTTGTAGTAGTTATCTATATAGAAAATCCTGTTGCAAAAAGTCGTGATTAGGTGCATTATCTTGACCTTACCACTCACAAACGCTTCTCCACGGCTGGCAGGTTCTGGCGACTGCTTCTCCTTCGCCGGTTCAACCACGGCGGTTCCTACGAGGAAAAGCCACTTGTTAAAGCGGTTACCAATACTTTTGGTCGCCTTAATGAGGACAGAGATGAGTTTGGCCGAGGCTGGACGACGGTGATAGTAGCTAACTGTTTCTGTTTCTCTCTTCGAAAGCTTGAGAATCTCTTGGCGGTGTTCGGCCACATTAATGCCATGTCGCTTGAGAAAATTGTGGTTGAAAAGTGCGATGTCTTCACTCTTGAGCTTCTTCTGGGCGAATATGAGTCCGTACTCGTAGCTTATGGTCGGGTCAAGGTCGGTTTTTGATAGCCACGAGAACCAATCCATCTTGTTTGTGTGGCTGATCTTATGGGAGTTTGAAGACTATATATGAATGTAAACATTTTCGCCTATTTAATACGAGGGACACACACATGATGGGAGACAGATAACTAAAGCAATATGTAGTGGTTGAGACTTTAGAATAATTTTGTTTTCCAAGCACTCTAACCTTTCAGTGATTTAAGGAAAAACAAATATGTGATACTGAAAGAGCTCACATCACAGTTTGAAAATATAGCATTTTCATTTATAAAAAGATACGATTACACGGACCTTGCTCCGCTTATTGGTGTTGATCATGGTTCTAATTTCTAAAAATAATTCACATAAATGAGAACTGATATTCACTTTATGTTAAAAATGAGCATCATTAATTGATCTTCAATTGAGGATCAACGGATTGAACCACCTATTTCCTATTTGCACATGTGGGGAATTAAGCTAGTGCAAATAGAGTGGGTACTTTTCCCAAACAACGGATCGCAAGTTAACTATTGCTTCCAAGTAAACAAAAATCATAAAAATCGTACTCAAAGTCGACTATAACTCCTACAAGATGGACCACAATGGTTAACTAATCAACAAATAAATTTGGTAGAGCAGATGCACAGTAGTCGATGCTCCACTCCCTAATTTATTGGCCGAAAGTAATCCATTATTACATTAAAGTGGGTAGCCCCAAGTGGTACCTGTCTTTAACCCAACCTCTACCTATATACCTCACTCCTCTCGCTCTCTCGTTATCTCGCTTTCTCCAACTTTACTTGATTTGTTGAACATGTTTTGTATTAGTCTCCGCCTTTCACATGGTACTAGAATATTAGGTAAACTGATTAATTTTGAAGTATAAAACATTTTTTAAACAATACACGATGGGAAATTATAGTTATCACACAAAATATTTTGAAAACCGTATCATAATATACAAAATTTTAGATAATTTATTTTCTTTATACATAATTATAAATAACTTATTATTTATTCTGAATATGTTCAGATACTAGAGCTTTTAGATAGGAAAATAAATATGTTTTTGCTTGGATAACTGAAAGGCTTACAATTATTTATTTTGAAGTCTTCAAAGCAAAACGAAACCAACCAGAAAAAAACTTGATTTTTATGACACGGATGTCCAAGGATACTGTGGCAAATTGTGAGAGAGATGATAGCAGAAAAAAAACTGGAGTTTGAAAGATTATTCAAGTGGAAAATAAGAAAGTTTCTGAATATAGAGATCGTCAACGCTCAATTCACATCTTATGGCACTCAATGACCTACTCCAACCACACACTAAATTTAGTATTGAAATAACATCAAAGCTTGTGTTTTGATATTCTTTTTATTTTTCATTTCCAGTCACAACACCAAATTTCACATTAAAAATAATATAGGCTAATTACCACATTAAAAATAATATTGGCTAATTAATAAATAGTAATTAATTTAATTTGCTAATTATCATTTTATATAAAATAAAATTGATAAATGAAATTTTTCTATTTTTTTTCAATTTATATAATGTTTTAAAAACATTTCTCATTTAGTTACAAATTTTAACTATTTAATAAATAGCATGATATTTATATTGTATTACTAAATATGAAAAACACAAAATAATTGGTTACCATTGTAACTATTTAATAAATACTAATATAATTATATTATTAAAAAATAATATAATATTTTAATGTTCAATGTAGGAAAATAAAACGAAAAGTACAAACTACTAGGATACGTTTTAATTTTACAAATTTTGAATTAATTAATTAGACTATTAAAGAAAAGATTAAAATAAAGTGTATATATATATATATATTTGGTGTGGTGAATAGTGTTATGATGTAATACAATTAACAAAATACCAAATTTGATAAAGTAGTGCTATTTTTGGAGTTCAACAAGAGATGAAATTACACAATATATATTTGTTTTTGCAGTTTCATTAGCTTTATAGCTTAAGATCAGCAAAGCGACCTATACTCAGAAGTCAGAAGATTGAATGGGAAAGTTGGAATATAGAGAAACCTTGTGAACTGAAAGTGTTAGGTAAAGATGAACACAGCCTATCTAGTCAACTATTGCAGTAGATCCAGTGGGAAGCTTAGCTCTACGGTTGCTAATGAATTTGGCATTATGCAATCGACTGTCATGAAAGACCATTACTAACAGATCACAATCTCTCCAATCAGCCCAAAGAAACCATTCAGATCATTAACCTCTCAAATTCAGCCCAAGTAACCTGGAAAGCAGTAAAAGTATGAGTGTGAAACCTTATAGTTTCCCTTGTAAATGTATCTTAGTCACGTTACTTCTAGATCATTCCACAGCGAGCAAGCAGAAACAGAATACTTCAAGCTAATTGATACTAATCATAACTGCCTCATCTAATATTAGATATCTCTTCTCTTTCATTCATCGGGAGAGTAATGTGTGTTGTTGGGCAGTCTCCGGCCATGCACAAAGCTACTGAACATATGCAGAGCTCGTGAAGGCTGCGCATACGGCACCATATGAGCCGCCCCTCTCACCGTTGCAAACGTCAATAGCTTTCCATACTCGGTGACCCAGCCACCAACCTACAACCACAAGTTTTCAACCTGTTTGAGACATGTGCAGGGAGGGGCAAGAGGTAAAATTAGAGAACTTACCTGATCTTTGTGGAACCAGGGTCTATAGGGAAGTGTGGTCTTGAAGTTGAGATGATGAGCAAGTTCTCGTACGAGAGTTCTTGAACCAAGAAGTGGAACAACAGCATCTTGATCTCCACTACAAAATAAATAAATTATACTCATTTATTTATATTTTTCTTTCATATATTTATAAATGTTACATTAAGCTCTAATTTATGTATAAAAATTAAAGATTATTTTAAATAACATTATGTTATTATTTTAGTTAGACATGTAATCTTAAGTATAACAAGCTTAACTGCATAATACATGAGAAGGAGATAAAAGGGATCTTACCTGAAGATCCAAACAGGAGTTTTGTTCTGTATAATTCTCTTAAGAATCGGAAGCATGCTGATGCTCGCGTCGGTGTCTCTGTAATTCACCAGGCTGCTGCACATAGACCATTGGTAGGGTAAACGAGTGCGGTTGGCGTGAAGAGCTTGTTGGACCTCAGGGAGATTGAAATAGAACTTTCTCTCGTAAGTCATACAAACATCCACCCCCATGCTAATCTTAGTAGCCATTTGCTTGAGTCTCAGCTCTTGCTGGACAATAGAAGGGTAGCATACGTCGAGGAGAACGTCGTAGTTGTTGACGTATTCATTGATAGTGTCGGCTTCCTTGAGGGCATCATTACAGACCTTGCTCATGTTATGGAGATTGGAAAAATCACAGTGGGTTGTGATTGTGCCTCTCGTTTCATCAGATATCATCCCATGCGACCAGAAGAAATCGTACGTGGCTGAAGTGTCCATCCCAAGCTCCAGAAGTGGATTCCCAATCTTGACAGAAAAAAAAGAAAAAGAATCAGAGAGCAAAAAAATTGCAGGAAAGTCAATTACCCTGCCACTTATAGTCTTCTTCTCAACAAATTGTTGTTTTTTTTCTTCTAATATTTACTTTGTTAATAATTCAAGTTTTGGTTACAAGCTCGGATCAAACAAAACCTTATTAGCTTTACTAAACCATCACACGGACAAGTTCACTAAACAACTAAACTATGAGATTCGTAGACGATCAATCTTCGTTTTCTACTGTTTATGGTAACCACGAGAGGGTGGCGTTCACCTCTTATATTACATTCAAAGTTGTAAAGACATATATGAAAGTAGTCCTGGTTTTAACAAAGAATAAAGATTATCTGCTTACCGCAATGCCTTTGACATTGAACTTATACCCACGTGAGTGTATATTGTAGCTGAGTATAGCATCTGCCAGTTGCGGTATGTAATGTCCTGCAATAAATTGTATATGAAGACAGTCAAGTTGCATATTCAGAATAACAAGAAGAGCAAATCTGGGAATCTCTTAGCAATTTTCTCAAACTAAGAATCAGAATAATCAAAGACAAACCTGCGTAGCTTTCCCCAGTGAGGAAGAAGTCACGAGATTTCAACTCTGGGAACTTGTTGAACCATCTCAACAAGAAGACAACCATATCGCTTGCTGTTCAAAAAACAAAACATATCAAGAAACATCAGTCTTCTAAATTCTAATATAACCAAAAAAGTGATACTAAATTTTCACCAGTAGTTTCGTCTCCGGTGTTGTAATCAGAGCTTGTGTTGGAGTAAGACCATCCTACACCGGCCGGAGACTCCACAAAAAGAAGGTTTGAGGCTTTGTTCCAGGACATGGAGTTGATGCGGAGGCCACGGCCATCACCAGTTGGGTAAAAAGGACCCAACTCAGTGAAAGCTCCTCCACCAACTGAAGAACAACCTGGGCCTGCAATAAGACCAATATCTTCAATAATAGATAGGTAAAAGTTTCAGGGAAAGAAGAAAAAAACACAAACCTCCGTTAAGCCAAAGGGTTAAGGGTTTGGTGTCGGGTTGTTTGTCGGCTTCAACAAAGTAGTAGAAGAGACTCCTACCATTCTTGGAGTCCACATTGACATATCCAGCATATTGTCGGAATTCTACCTTTGGTTGACCAGGAAGCCTCACCACCAGATCTTCTTCCGGATACCCTTTAACGAAATTGCACCCCACTGTGACCACCATCAACGCCATTGTCACCGTCAGTGCCCGGCATGATACCATGATCTGAAACAACAAGTCAAAGTAACAAGTTATAGTTTAAGGAGCATAAGCCACAGTTTTTAACAGATAATTCAAAATACGATACAGAACATAGCAGTAGAAGACGACAAGGAAATTGAAGAGATTTACCTTGATTTCGTTTTTTTTTTTATTATCTCTTCTTCGATAAAAATGAAGGATTCTGGAAGAAGAAGAAGAGCTAAAGTCTCTTTGTTTGGAGAGGAATCTGAGATGAATCTTCACTATAGTTATATCTCTCCTTCCTCTGCTCTAGATAAGGTATGCTCTCGAGCTCGACAAAACTTTTATTGGCTACCTAGATTCTGTTCCAACCTTTTCAAAATACATAAGGAATGACTGCATATTCCCCTCTGTAATAGTTAAACCCTACTTATTCCCCCCCAAACTACTAATCTCATTAGGAAACTCTCCATACATATAAATTGCTTCATATTAACCCCCAGTTATTTTAACTCTGCTCAATTAAACCTCTGCAATACAAAATCGAAATTCATGATTAAGGGGTGTAAAACGCGATTAGACAGAATCGATTATCCAATCCGAGCTCCGCCCGACCCGACTTGCGTGACCCGACCCGACCCGAGCTGCATGACCCGACTTTTTAACCTAAAATCAAACGGGAGGTTTTTTTTCCTACGATCTCTACGACACAGAGAGAGAGAGAGAGAAAAGAGACGATAGAATCTGAGAGGGAGAGAAGAAACAAAGTCAATGGAGACGAGAGAGTCTGGTTCGGAGGAGATAGAGAAACCACGAGACAGAGACAGCTTCATGGACGGTTCAGACGAGATAGAGAAACCACGAGACAGAGACAGCGTCATGGACGGTTCGGACGAGATAGAGAAACCACGAGACAGAGACAGCGTCATGGACGGTTCGGACGAGATAGAGAAACCACGAGACAGAGACAGCTTCATGGACGGTTCGGAGGAGCTTGAACCTGGAGTTACTTTGAACGGTTGTAATGACAGAGATGAGGTGATCGAGGATGAAACTGCTGAGACACAAATTGAAGCAGTTTATGAAAGTGAGTTTGAGAATGAGAACACCAAGTCTGGTAAAGGAGGTAAGATGGATGAAGTTGAAGATACTTTGGGCAGACACTTGTTTGAGATTGAAGAATCAGTAGCTGAATTTGAGGATGAAATACCGACTGAAAGGACTGCGATTCCAGATAGTTCAGATGATGATTCTGAGGATGAAATTGATTTGCGTGATAAGCGAATGAGAAATAGAAAACATGATAAGTTAGCTGTGGGAAGTAGTTACTACACCGTATATGAGTTCAAAGAGGTTGTCTTAGAGTATGCTTTGACTAAGGGAAAGAACATAAAGCAAGATAGGTGGGATAAGACAAAAGTTTCATTTGTGTGTGGCATCGGTGGGAAGTGTAAGTGGAGGCTTTATTGCTCGTACGATAAGGATAGTCAGAAATGGTTACTGAAGACGAAGTACAAATACCATAGCTGCACACCAAATGGAAAATGCAAGCTTTTGAAGAGTCCAGTGATTGCAAGACTTTTTTTGGATAAGCTAAGGCAAAATGCAAACTTAATGCCTGAAGAAATCCAAAACATCATCAAAGAGAAGTGGAAAATAGTTAGCACAAGGAACCAGTGCCAAAGAGGGAGACTTCTAGCTTTAAGATGGCTTGAAAAGGAGTACGATGAGCAATTTTCTCACCTGCGAGGATATGCAGAAGAGATCCTCTTCACAAACAACGGATCCACAGCCATAGTAGACACCTACAAAAACAAGGACGGTAAAGATGTCTTCAATCGGTTTTATGTATGTTTTGCGAATCTTCGAGACACTTGGAGAGGATATTGTAGGCCAGTTATTGGAGTTGATGGTACATTTTTGAAGGTTGCTGTGAAAGGTGTGTTGCTCACTGCTGTGGGGCATGATGCAAACAATCAAATATATCCCATTGCTTGGTCTGTGGTCCAATCTGAAACAACAGAAAACTGGTTATGGTTTGTCCAACAAATCAAGAGAGACTTAGTTCTGAAAGATGGCAGTGGATTTGTAATACTTTCAGATCGATCTAAGGGGCTGAAGAGTGCTGTTGCGACAGAGTTACCAAATGCTGAGCATAGGAAATGTGTAAAACACATTGTTGAAAACTTGAAGAAAAATCATGCCAAGAAGGATTTGTTGAAACCAATGGTGTGGGACATTGCTCGGAGTTACTCTACAACAGAGTTTGACTACAATGTAAAGAAGTTAAAGGCATACGACTTAAGTTTATACAATGATGTGATGAAGGAGGAACCAAGAGCTTGGTCTAGACCTTTTTATAGACTTGGGAGCTGCTGTGAAGATGTGGATAACAATGCTACCGAGTCTTTCAACTCAACTATCACGAAAGCAAGAGCAAAGGCAATGGTACCGATGCTTGAGATGATAAGAAGACAAGCCATGAAGCGCATCGCCAAACGAAACATAGCCTCACATAAACATGACGGAATGCGTACAAAATATGTAGCTAAGATGCTTACAGAAGAGAAGAAGATTGCGGATTTATGTACAACTACACCTGGTACCCGTGGAGTTTTTGAGGTAACCTATGAGGAAAATTCTTATAGTGTTAACACTATTAGACATACATGTTCTTGTGGTAAGTGGCAAATCAGTGGGGTTCCTTGTGAACATGCTTATGGAGCAATGATTGATGCTGGTTTGAATGCTGATCAGTATGTGTCAGATTTCTTTTCTACACTGATGTGGCAGTACACTTACAACCTCAACCTTGAGCCAGTTAGAGGACCAAGAGTGTGGATGAAATCAGGTTTGCCACTAATAATTGCTCCTCCAGAGCCTGATATGCCTGGAAGAAAGAAGAAGAAGAAACAAAAGAAGTTTCCTAGAATAAAAGGCAAACATGAATCACCTAAGAAGAAGAAGAAAAAGAAAAAGGAGGTTGAAAAGCTTGGTAGAGGTGGTCGCACAATCCATTGTTCGAAGTGTGGTGAGGCTGGTCATAATGCAAACGGTTGTAAGATTCATCCAAAGAAAAAGAAAAAGATGAGCGGTGAAGAGGTATGAGATATTGTGTTTGATTTATTGCATAATACTATGAAATTTAATGCATGGTTTTAATTTCAGGGAACTTCTCATGGGCAAGATGAAGTAAGACTTACACAGCCTACGCAGAGTCAGAGCTAGCCGGGTTATGTTTTCAGTCGTGTTGGTGACTTTTGTGTCTCAATTATCTTGTGCTTTTGTTTTCAGTCAGACTTTGTGATGCTGGTTATGTAAAACTTTTTTTAATGATTTTGTGTCTAAACTCATGTTATGTAAGACTTGTTTTTTAAGACTTAAGTTTGTGTCTAAACTCATGTTTTAAGATGAAATGTTCTTTAGGTTCAACGACATGTTCCAACACATATTATAGAGACAGAAATTCATTACGTAAGTTTAAAGACATGTTCCAAACACATACAAGAAATTCATTACATATAGCAAAACCACACAGACAATATGATTTTTGAAACTCAAAGTGCTCTTTGTTCTCATCATTTCTTCATCTTATCAGACCTTGTTTTTTGAAACACAATATGCTCCATCATACTCTTTCGCAGCTCCTTGACATCATTCACAAGTTCCTCACGTTTTGCATCAACATTTCCTATCTCATCAATCACAACTTCATCTACCCATTTGAACAGATGCCTCTCCATTTTTCCCTAGCATCAAAGACAAACAACATGATTCTTGATGAAAGCTGTTCATGATTGATCAGAAATTTCTTTGTCACTCCCTCTGCTCTCCTTTCTTTCTCGGAACCCTTCTCAGTTCTCTCTCTGTTATTTTCACTATGTTTCTCGTCTCTCTCTGTTCTTCTTCTCTCTCTCTCTCTCTGTTATTCTCACTCTGTTTCTCGTCTCTCTCTGTTCTTCTCTCTCTCTCTCTCTCTCTCTCTCTCTGTTATTCTCACTCTGTTTCTCGTCTCTCTCTGTTCTTCTTCTCTCTCTCTCTCTCTGTTATTCTCACTCTGTTTCTCGTCTCTCTCTCTCTCTCTCTCTCTCTCTGTTATTCTCACTCTTATTCTCACTCTGTTTCTCGTCTCTCTCTGTTCTTCTTCTCTCTCTCTCTGTTATTCTCACTCTGTTTCTCGTCTCTCTCTGTTCTTCTTCTCTCTTTCTCTCTCTGTTATTCTCACTCTCTTTCTCGTCTCACCGAGTCTTTCTCGTCTCTCTCTATTTCAGTTCTTCCTCGTTTCTCTGTTCTTCCTGAGGAAGGGGATAGACCAAACCCTATATTTTATTAAATCCCAAATCGATTTCATTTAAACATATTCGGGTCAGATTTTAATGGGTCGGGTTGGGATTTAATTAGTGGGCAATCGCTATTTCATAAACGCAATTGATCACCCTTTTAACTTCAATTTCGAAATTAGATTAGAGGGGGATCTGGGCAGGACTGAAGAGATAAGGGGGCTATGTAAAGAGAATTTGTATCTTTAGGGGGTTTTGTCAAGATGTTGATAGCATGGGGGGGAATACATAGGGTTGTGCTATTTAGAGGGGGGAATAGACAGTCGTTCCAATACATAAAGAACTTTTTACTTGACAATACAAAATTTTTATTCAATAAAGTTTATAATCCTTGACATTATTCTAAAAATTGGTTTAGATGACGTCTTGAAATGCTTTAAAAAAAATTGATTTATACAAGGAAAATTTGGCTGTATGACGCTGAAAAAAACCATAATTCACCTTCTAGTCAATTTCCCTAATATATCGATACACCATCTATCTTTTCTATAATATTGCCAAAATACCATTTCATTCTACCGGTGAAACCTGAAGAAAATAAAAATAAAAAATCCTAGTTATTAGCTGTTTCAAATTACTCGTGGTGTAATCATATTCACATATTTTCTTTTACCTTTATTTAGTAATTTTTGAGAAATTGATCCATAATTTTCTCCACCTCTTCCAACCACGTTTCCCTCCTCCCCATCGCCACCGTCTGTGTTCTCTGAGTTTATTTCTTTCTCTAATTGTGTTGCAAAGGGAATCGTCTCCACTTTGGGAATCTATTGCGAGAAGACGTCGTGACAGTCCAAACGGGGAGAAGGAGCACACTGACCATTTTTCCATTCACATCGGCGCTTTTTCTCAGATATATTACAATACTGTAAGTTCTAGGGTGTGTGTTTTAGATTCTATTCTTGCGATGCTCTTTTTCCCTATTTGGGTTGCATGTCGGATCTAGTAGACAAAGGTCACCGAATCGATTTAGGGCTGAACTTTTACCGATTTGTCTTACTCATCTGTTTACATCGAAGTCTATGGTAATTTTGTTTGGAATCGAGACAAAGATAGTATATATAGAGCTATTTGATCGCTCTATGCTATGTGACATGGAATAGCTTAAATTGTTAATCATTCACGTACCCTTCCGTTTTGCACTTCTTTATGATGTAGAAACAATCATAAGGTATTTAGAATTTATATTCCATTCAATGTACTTTTGTGTTCCAAGTTATACGTATATATACAATACTATATCAAATAGAAATAATTATCTTGTTTTATGTATCGAGTGTAGTTCACTCCTCGCAAATGGTAATGTATAACAATTCCATTCTATGTAACCATGTGTACCATGTCATATATAGATTTACTATTCCATATAAATAGAAATGTTTATCTTGTGCTATGTATCAGTTCGCTCATGTCATATTCTCTTTGTGATTCCAAGACAAATACATTTGGCTTAGAATAAATGTTTTTATAGAACTAAGCGACTTTGGCTTTGTATAGGTTGCTCCGCTGTAGTGACACTTATCATGTTATAAATGCACGGTGTTGGGATGGAATTGAAGTGTGTGGCTTTCACTGAAGAAAATGTTTGTGTAGCTGAGGAGAACTACTTGATTGAAACACTGGCACTGTGTCAAGCCGGAGCACTCACCCAGGACGTGTAGACATGGGTTTATGGTTTCTAAGCATTGTTTTTATGTTCTAGCTTTGCTTCTTGTTTTTAGATACTACCATCTAAACTACCTCCGTGTTGTAGTAATGTTTTATGTAGTGACTCCAACTCTATGTATCTTCTTCCTTTTTGTTGCTTACACTGGAAGAATGAAATCACATTCCATATGCGTCAATTTGAATTTGGTGTAAGCATTACCTCCTTCCCTGCAATCATAAACACTTCAAAATGTGAGCAATATGTATTATATAACGTTGGTTAGATGAAATAGAACAATTAATTATATACTATTTCCGTATTTTGATTTATTTATGTTATTTTTACATTTGAGTTTGGGTTTATGAATTCAGGTTTTGGGTTTAGTATTTAGGGCTTCCAGGTGGGTTTGTTCAGGGTCTAGTATTTCAGGGTCGGAGGTTGGTTGAGGTTGGTTGAGGTTGGAGGTTGGTTGTGATTTTGATTATGGTTATAGTACTATACTATGTTGGTGAGATGAAATAGAACAGTTAAATTTTACTATTTTCGTATTTTAATTTATTAAAGATATTTTATGTTTGGGTTTATGAATTCGGGTTTAGGGTTTAGTATTTATGGTTTTAAGGTGGGTTGGTTTAGGGTTTAGTATTTCAGTGTTGGAGGTTGGTTGTAATTTTGATGGTTTTAGTATTATACTACGTTGGTGAGATGAAATAGAATAGTTAATTATATACTATTTTGTATTTTAATTTATAAAAGATATTTTACATTGGGTTTGGGTTTATGAATTTGGGTTTAGGGGTTAGTATTTATGATTTAGAGGTGGATTGGTTTAGGGTCTAGTATTTCAGGGTTAGAGGTTGGTTGGGTTAGAGGTTGGTTGGGGTTAGAGGTTGGTTATGATTCTAATTGTGTTTATAGTACTCTACTATGTTGGTGAGATGAAATAGAACATTTTCTTTTCCATCATGTGTGTTGTATACAGCTGTCATATATGCTTCATATAATTAAGTGTCCCTAAAAAACCACGTCTCTTATATTTGGAAGTGAAACTGGCAACTTGTTAAATAAAGGGGTAGAACCAGTTTGATTGAGACCAAAAAGTCTGACATTAAATTATGTCAAAATCAATGTTAGTTCTTTAATTTGTCTCTCAAATATATCTATTTTGCCAATAAGCCCTTTATACAACTCAGATTAATGTAGATCATTCGAAATTGGTTTAAACCATTCTAAATTAGATTAATTTAATTAGTTTAAATCTGTTAAATTAAGTAATAGTGTTAGTATAAATCTATAATTATGTCACTTGAACATGTGGCTATGGTCCGATTGGTTTAAACGCAGCGGTTACGGTTGCGGGTGCGGGAGTTTACGGTTTCAAACGTTATTAAGCGTTTTGTATGTTTGGTACAACGTTTGAAATTTTTTGCGTTTGCGGGATATTAGTGACTGGTTGATTATAAGATATTGCAGCAGTTTAATAATAAATTACCCATATTAACATATTATAACATTAAAAATAGAAAAACATACTATTGTAATAAAATATAATAATTATCAATATAATACGATTAATAAAAATATTATGTTTATTTATAAAAAATTTAAATGAGTTGAAAGTTATAATTTAAATAAAATTTGTTTTGAAGATTTATATTAAAAAAAATTTTAAAAATTTTTATTTTGTTTTATATACGCGTATATCTTTATGTAGGTGTCATTATATAAATGTTTAAAAATTCTAATAAATAGTTAGTTTAAATTTCTTATAAAGCGAATTATGATACTGTTTGTGAATTTTAATTAATATATAAAATATGTATATATTTTTTTTTATAATATTTCTATTTTAAAATAATTTTGAAAATAATTTTATACTTATTTTTCTATCCGCAACCGCTTGCAACCGAAAACATTAGCTGAAACCAGCTTTTGATTTTAAGAGGTTCGGAATGTTTTGTAACGATTTGTATAATTGTTTTAAAACTGGGCTGTAGCGAGAAAACTAATGGAAAAAAGTTTCCTAGCTACACGAAGTTTACTATAATATGGTAGAAACCATCCAATGTATGAGAATGTATCAACAACTACACGAAGTTTATGTTAATACATGTCACATGTACGAAATAAATAATAATATAGTAGCAACATCACAATCGGGTTTAATTGATTTTAAGCTAAGTTAATGGGGTTAATCCGTAATTTACTAAACTTAATGATTTTTTAAGTTTAACTAGATTTTGACCCGTGCAACCGCACGGGTGTTTGTTTTCACTTTTCTATACATAAATTATTGTTTTAGAACATAAGTGGTATATATTTTTAATGTTAATCATATACTTAAATATTTATATAACTATTTCAAATACAATAATTTTATAATTTACATGTTATAATTAATTAGTTGTTTAAACCTTATGTATTTGCCACTTCTTATTATATATTTATCTTATTGTATTTTCATTTATTTATTAAGTAAATTAATATATTCATGAGAAAATATATTTAAAAGATATTTTGTATTTAATTTATGCTAAATTCTGACCCGTATTTCAAAACTGGATTTCTTTTTACCAATATTTTTATGCTTATTCATTTTAGATAATTTATTATTGTATATATAAAAGTGTAAGATATGTTAATTTTTAGACAAGTATTATATAGTTTGTTAATTTTAAGCCGTTCTATCATCATATGATATTTTAAATAAATATTTTATATTTATGAAAATAAAATTTATAAATTTATCAATTGAATATAATTTTATCATATTTATTTTAGTATAATAATTATATTTTAACATGATCATGACTATAAAAGTAGACAAAATAGGATATAATTTATTTATTTTCATTTCTAAACGATAACTTAAAATACATTA
This sequence comes from Brassica rapa, assembly GCF_000309985.2. Taxonomy (NCBI): domain Eukaryota; kingdom Viridiplantae; phylum Streptophyta; class Magnoliopsida; order Brassicales; family Brassicaceae; genus Brassica; species Brassica rapa. The sequence continues at coordinate 21,222,305 of NC_024797.2, forward strand.
AGTTATTGTTTAAATATTACACAGATTTATTAGAATTTTTAAAATATAATATATGAATATATATTATATTTAAAATGAAAATATATTATGATTAAAGTAGTTACAAAGATTTTATATTATTAACTTTAAAGAAATACATGTTAATTTTTATACATGTATTATATAGTTTGATAATGTTAACTCATCTTACCAACATATTAGATTTTATTTTTGAACATAAATATTTTATAATTACGAAAATATAATATATAAATTTAATACAATTTTATTATATTTAGCTCAATATAATAATTTTAATTTAATATGATTGATTATGATTATATAATAACTAAAATATTATAGATTTTTTTTATTTTTCATTTTATATAACTGAATATATTAATGTATAATAATATTTTAAACTAATTTCGAAATTAGTGAAAATATTTAAATATAATTTTGAAAATGAAGATCTTGTAAAAATCTTTTTAAATAGATTTGTTAGAATTTTAAAATAAATATATTTATATTTAAAATGAAAAGATATCAAAAGATACTATGATTAAAATATTTTAAAACTTATATTTATTATTAGTCTGAATTAAAATATAGTATGAATTTCTATGAATAGGTCCATTAGGTCCATTTTTAAAAAAAATCACACATGAATCAAGGTTGTGACTTCTGTTTTAATATATAAGATATACTTAATTGATTTATTAATAAACTTAGTAATTTAATAAACTTTAACTTAATAAACTTAATAATTTATTATACTTAATAAATTTATTAAACTTAATAAACTTAATAATTTATTAAACTTAATAAATTTATTAAGTTTAGTAAATGATTAAGTTTATTAATAAATGATTAAGTTTATTAAGTTTAATAAATTTATTATTTTTAATAAGTTTAATAAAGTTATTAAGTTTATTAAGTAAGTTTAATAAATTATTAAGTTTATTAACAAAATAAATTAAGTTTATTAAACATAATAAATCATTAAATTTATTAAATTTAATAAATTACGGGTTGACCCCATTAAATTAGTTTAAAATCAATTAAACCCGATTGTGATGTTACCGTCATATTATTATTTACTTCGTACATATAATATGTATTAACATAAACTTCGTGTAGTTGTTGACACATTCTCATACAACGGATGGTTTCTACCGTATTATAGTAAACATCGTATAGTTAGGAAACTTTTTTCCTAACATCAACCCAATCAGCCCTATATATATTTGGTGCGACGATATTCGATTTATTTTGATTAGTAATTCGGAAAACACATAACAAAGCGAAATTCTTGAACCGAAGCTAAACCAAAACACGGTTACTGACACTGGAATGTCCATAGTGCTGACATTTTCAAACTTCCAACTTGATCCCATCTCATTGGTTTCCAAAAAGCAATGGTCGCCGCCGCCGGAAACTCACCCGCCACCATGAAATCCCCTGCCAGTGGAACTCCCGCGTTCGTGAATTCCAAAAAACGAAAATCCCACAGAAACCCAACTAATAAATCCGAAAAACTCCTTCCGAATGACCCACTGCTTCGCCGTCTCTCTTCCGCCGCCGCCGCGACCCGTTCCTTTCTCCAAACCAACGATCTCTTCCTCCCTCCACACCAGTCTCTCCGCATCGAATCTCTCCTCTCATCTCTCCCCATCGCTCCTTCCCACTCCACCTCCACCACGTGGTTCCACCGCTTCGTAAACTCCGCCTCAGAAAACGACGATCCTCGCTGGCATCACTGTTTCCGAATGTCGAAGCCGACTTTCTCCAAACTCCTCTCAATCCTCTCCTCCTCCTCCGATCTTCCTCCCCTTCCTTCGTCCTCGCTCGCGGCTACACTCTTCCGCCTCGCTCACAACGCTTCCTACAGCTCCCTTGCTCAACGCTTCGGGTTCGATTCCGTCTCCGACGCTTCCCGCGCCTTCTTCACCGTCTGCAAGCTCGTGCACGAGAAACTAGGGCGACTCGACGATCCCAAACCTGATTATTCGCCTCGATTGCTCCCCAATTGCTGCGGCGCGTTGGGATTCGCGAGGTTCGATGTAGACGGGGAGCTTCTCGATTCGCTGATCGTTCAAGCGTTGGTCGATTCCGCCGGCAGATTCGCGGATATCTCAGCTGGATGGCCGAGCACGATGAAACCGGAAGCGATTCTCCGGCAAACCAAGCTTTTCTCCGTGGCGGAGGAGGATTCTAGAAGCTTCTTGAATGGAGCGCCGTGCGAACTTGGAAACGGTGTATCGGTGCCTCGTTACGTTCTCGGAGATTCTCGTCTTCCTTTGTTGCCGTGGCTTGTGACTCCTTACAGTTCAAACGATGATGAAGAAGATGGTTTTGAATTCAACAACGTGGCTCGCGCTGCGTTGCGTGCCGTTGAGATTGCCTTTGCTAAGGTTCGAGCTCGTTGGCGGATTCTTGATAGGAAGTGGAAACTGGAGATGGTCGAGTTTTTGCCGTTTGTCGTGACTACTGGCTGCTTGTTGCATAACTTTCTTGTGGATTGTGGAGACGGTGATTTGCAGGAAGAGTGTGTGGTGGTGGCTCGTGATGATAGTGTGATGATGAAAGATGAAGAGTGTGAGGAGGAGACGAGGAGGTATGAAGGAGAAGAATATGTTGGGTCGAGAAGGATCAGAGATGCTATTGCGGAGAACCTGAGCCGCGTGGCTTCGTCTGAGAATTTGTAAATTGTGCAAGTCCATTTTAGTATGCAGTTTCTGGCTTGCGGTTGGTAGATAACGTATGTTGATGGTTTATGAAATGGATTACAGTTACAAGCTTTCCTTTCTAGTCTGATCTTGTAAATTGTGTAGAAGATGAACTAGAGGATGTCTTTTTTGTCACAGTTTGTGTGAGCTAGGGGTGATGGTTTTATTTAACGGATTACGGTTATAGGTTCTCAGAAACTTTTCTCTTAAATAGTATTTTGGCTAAGAGTTGAACCTGTATGAACAAAGGTTCGTGTGTTGGGTACTGATTCACTGTTTTTATTGCTAGGTTAATGTGTTCATGATCTGCTGACTCTAGTCAAAGCCTCTCCTTCCCAAGTCAAACTTCCTTGTTGACTCCCATTTCCTCCTCTGTTTCCTTCTTCTGTTCTTGCTCATCTCTTCCATTCTTCTTGGGGAAGTACACTTTCTGTAACATATCTATTCTCATATCCAAACCCAATTGGATAACATTATCGAGCTCATCATGAAGAAGAACTTTTGTTTTCGATATGTTAATATAATTAGATAAGGAAGCTCGTATTAAGAAATCCTCTTATGTTATTTCATGGTTGTAGTTCTTATTTCTTTTTAACATTTGGTTTTGATTGATAAAACTCAGAAACATACAAGGGTAATATCTAAAAGCCAGTAGAAACACCTTAAATTCTCGGAAACATGTTTAACAAGAAGGAATCGCAAACCCAAACAAAAGGTAACACATACCAAAATTACAATAATCACTAGATTAGTTTGCACTGCTACTTCTAAACGACTAAACCCATAAACAATCTTTGAGAAGGAGAATAGAAACTAGACCTCTAAGCATTGAAAACCACACAAGAGAGAGTAAGTGATGCACTGGTCTTCGCAACGAAACAAGACTAAACATATCTAAACCTCCGGCTCATGGTACCAAGCAAGAGCCACTACCAGAGGAGACTAAAACTGATGAGGGCAACCATGGAACAAAATTCAAATTTGTAAGTTTTTAAATAAAGATTTATTTAACATAAAAATATATTTGGATTAATTTGTAAGTTATTAAAATACATAGCATTATTAGAATTAATAATAAGTATTAATAATAGAATATACTTAGAATATTCTATTTTTGAGGTAAATGATGAGGGCAGCCATGGAACAAAATTCAAATTCATTTCAAATAAAATTTTGATGACAACCATTAGTCCATTAGATGTACACACTTTAGGATTTATCTTTTGCAACACTTTTATTACTTAAAAGTATCTGACGTTGACTTATTTTAAGATTATTTCCGTAAAGTCGTGGTTGGTTTTGAGAAAGAGAGGAAGTTGAAGGGGTTTTAGCTAAACTTCTAACTTGGGGACTAGGTTTTGTATTTTCTTATATAAATTAAACACATATTTATCCCCTAGCAAAACAAATCGTATAAATACGCAAACTTAATCTTTACAAAATTCTCAAAAAACCTAATTAACAGAAGGCGACTGATCAATATGACGAAGCTCAAGGTAGCTGGGACATGGGGAGGCATCTTAGAGGTGGACCTCGACAACTGGACTCTCACCATGCTCAGAAACGAAGTAGCTAACCGATCGGGCCTCGATCCCGAATCGATCAAACTAATCTGCGCCGGAAAAATCCTCAAAGCCGATGATCCTAAGACCCTTGCTCAATTAGGAATCAAGGAAAACTCGAAGATCCTCTCCAGCCGAGGCGCTGCGCCAGGCGAAGGCAAGGCGATCATGGCTGAGGAAGAAAGGTCGAGACGCCTCTCACGTCTCAAGTGAGTCCTAAGTTTTCTCCAATTCGGTAGCGTTTAGTTGTTAGTTTTCGAAATTTGATCGTGATTGGTTTATTATGTATATGTTGAATCTTGTACAGAGCTGCAGCTACGGCGTTATCGAAGAGACACGTGGATGGTTCGTTACCGATGGAGGACTATAACATAGAGCTGGAAGATCAGGGTGGTCAGCAAGTTAAGTTTGGATCAGAGACTGATCAGAGGTATTATTATTGGTCAATCAGGGTTGAAACTTGAAACCACTCGTAACTTTTATGTTAATGAAATTTGTTTTTTTTGTTTTTGTTTGCTCCACAGTGCTGCAATGATGGGTCTTATGTTACATGCTAAGGCAAAAAGTCTAATAGAGACGGACTTGTATGTTGATGCTCTTGAAGTTCTTGCCATGGCTGAGGTAAGCTGCAACTTCTTGCTTGCTGGGAATCAGTTTTTTCATTGCCTTGTTTCTGATTTGTTTGTGTGATTTGTAGGAATCTTTCTTGCTCTGTGATCCCAAGATTCTCGAGGTTTTTTTCCCTATCCTTTACTTAATGTCCTTACGCAAACTCAAAGCTGTATTTCGCTGATGAATTCAACTCATTATCTCACAGCTTGTTGACAACATCCCTATAATGGAAATCGACATTGTGTGGTGCTATTTCTTGCTCCGGGACCTCAAATGCTTGTCAGATGCTGGCTTTCGGCTAGTGAAAGCGAGGAAAGGGCTCGAGCGTGCTCATGGGAAGGACCTTTCTCGTGTGAGACTCCTTCAAGCTGGTCAATGTCCTGAATTAGCACTGTGAGCTCTGTTTCATTTGTATCAGTTATTATCTGCAGAGTAGTTTTACACAGCTTTGTTAATGAAGATTTGTTGTTTCTACTGGCTTAGATATGTGAGACTGGAGTTGCTAGAAGGTGTGGTGGCATATCACACTGGTCAAAATGATAAAGCCTTGAATGCTCTCAAGTCCGCCCATGCTAAACTGTTGCAGGTCAGTGAGTGGTGTATGTATACTTTAGTAAATTCACTGTTACTGATAGTATTCAATTGTTACGGAGTTAAATATTTGTTGTTGTGGATTGTGATGCAGCTACAAATACCCGATGAAACGCTGTCCGTAGTTATGGGTATGGGCTTCCATGAGAAGGATGCTAAGAGAGCTTTGCGGCTGAACAATAAGGATATTGCGACTTCTGTTGATTTCCTCATTGAAGAGAGGGCCAAAAGAGCTCAAAAGCACAAGGACGATCTCCAGAGACAAAAGGAGATACTGTATGTTTTTATAACCAAAAATTATACTAGTTTTGTCACATCTTTAACTAAATAACTTAAACTAGAGCTGATATTTCAGTGAGCAGAAGACGTATGGAGTGACACCCATGAATAAAGCTGTTGATATGCAGATGCTTGACAGGCTCGTCTTGATTGGGTAAGAAATGCACTATAAATAGATCCTACCGTTTTATACAGCCACTTTACAGTGAAAATATTATTTCTAGACGCACTGAAGAAAAGTTCCAGAAAAAGGGTAAACAATGTTCAAAAATTTTCTGCGCAAGAACAGATAAATCACTATTAGAACGCCCTTAAGTCTCTCTTTATATTATTAATAGGATTGGTTTGCTTTGGAAGTAGCTATTGGCGTTGGTGTTTGTTCAATGCCTTTTTTAAAACGCTGGCCTTTGCAGATATGCAAGGGATCTTGCTGCTGAATCCCTCCGGAGACATGAGAACGATTTTCAGAAAGCCCTTGATGCACTTACAAGCCCTGACGTTAATTCAAGTATACAGGTTTACATTGAGTCTAGGAAAAGAAAACGTCAAGAACAACACGTAGGCGTAACAGTTGACGAACTTGTTTCAATGGGCTTTGAACGAGGACAAGGTACTTGTCCCATCTCGATTTGTTTCTTATTGCCAACGTCAAGAATTTGACTATATCTCATTACATGTCTACTTTGGCACTGCAGCAACGTCTGCTTTGGAGGTTGGTGGCAAACGAGAAGATATAATCCAAAGGCTACTATCTTCACCAGCAGCAAACCCCGGAACCGCCTCTGCCTCAGGTTCTGCTTTCACAGAAAATGGCGGTGCAACGAGCAGCACCAACAATGAAATTGTTGCGGAGGCAGAGGACGCTGAGATGGAAGATGATACGGAGGATGAGATTGCAAGCAACGGTGAGGAGGAAGGGCGGGACCTTGAGATAGAAGGAGACATAGCAGATGAGATTGCAAAGGTTGACGCTTTGTCGGCTTATGATATCAATCTTGACAAGGAGGTCGAAGCTATAAATGAGTACCTGGTCATGTTGGACGCATCTCAGGATTCTGGTTGATGTAGAAAAAGAGTTTGTAGATAAACGAATAATAATACTCGTGAGAGTTATTTGCAGGGCCAATGTGGGTTGGTGTGGAACTCGCTTAGTATTTAGTATGATTTGCTTGCAGAAACTGATTTATGAGATTGTTTTTATAACCTTAGTATAGTATCTATTTTCTCTTTGGCTAGAAATTTTTTTGTTCAGAGTGGGCATGGGCAAAAACCACGAGATACCCGATTTGATTCCATAGATAGATAGGTATAAAATAAACCTGAACCCAAAGTTTTACCAATCGAAATTGAGTATCTAGAGAATTCAGAAATCCAAATAAACACCAAAAAATGAGACTTGAAAATATAAATTGAAGTCCAAAATAAATATTTTAGTCTAAATTTTAATGTTTATTTTAATAGAATACCTATTTTAAATCACTCTTTCAAAATGCCAAATATATTTTCGGTTTATAAGTATCATAAGTTTTTTGGTTCAGATTTTAACATGTATTGTTTTGTTAGTTTAAGAGTGTGATTATTTGTTTTTGCATAGTCAAATACAAAGAGTTCTAAAAATGAAGAGTATTTATGAGATTTTGTCATGCTTTTTTAAAGGTGGAATTATATTTTGGCTAACAAATTTTTTCTTTTATGTAAATTATAAATTTAAAATATTTGATTTTATTTTTTTACAAAAAAAAATTGATTTTACGAGTTTTTATAATTTACCCTAAATTTTTTGTATATGACTATTAAATAGTTTTTAATGGGATTTTTTTTTGTTTTGAAGAAAATTCTAACCCGTACTATATAAAACATTTTTAGTTATGTAATTTTTTTGTCTGTATTATATAAAATGAAGACGTAATTATTTAAAATTTAATATTTTAGTTTTAACTAAATAATCATTTTAGTTCAATATGTATTGCATTAAGTTATAATATTTATATTTTTACGGAATAACATAATTTCATATAAATATAATTTATAAAAATTAAAATGGATTTTTTTTTTATTTTTACTTTTATAATTTTAAAGTGTAAAGAGGTCATCCATAACTTTAAGAGAATTTTTTTAAGATAGCATTTTTTTTAATTTATGTCACAAAAATATCTTTCAATTAGAAAAATGATCAAAAGAAGTTTATTAAAAACTAAAAATGGATTTATACCCTAGGGTTAAGTAATCTATACTTAGGGTTTAGAGTTAAGGGGTGGTGCTTTGAAGATAGGGTTTCAAATTAAAAAAAAAATTCAAAATAAAAAAATGATTATTTTGATCATTTTCTTTATTGAAAACTATTTTTGTGACAAAAAATTAAAAATAATTATTTGAAAGAATTGCTCTAACTTTAATCTGGTCAAATTTTATTTAATTTTTATAATGTAAATAATCTTTGGAAATCCATCAAGAATTAACACATAGTTTTTTTTTCAGAATTCCATCAGTAATTTTTTGACATACTACTTTCTTTGGAAAATTGTTAGGAATTTTGGATTATTTTCCAACATAATGAAATTTGTCGGGAATTCCCTATAGAATCATGACGGCTTTTCTATATGTCTTTTTGATAGAGTTTTGTTGATTTTTTTGAAAATTCTCAGTTATTTTTTGGTCAGAATTGAGAAATTTCAGTGTCTTCTGTAATAATATAGATTATTTTGGCAGAATAAAAAATAAATGTTAAAGACCATATTATAATTTTAAAAAAATAATCCTTTAAAAATCAAGATGTGAATAATTTATTTTCAAATTTGAAATAAAATTATTCATTATTTCTTTGCAAGAAATAAATAAAAAAATTTAAAAATATAAAGAAAAAATAATAATGAAACAAGGTAGGAGACGGTCTTAAAAATATCTCTTCGCGGTATATTAACGAAGAACAGTTTGAACGTAGCATGATTTTGGAGAGAGTTTAATGTCCAGGACAATGAACCACCATGATAATTTTTTGTAGGGAGATAGTTTGAAAAATGAAGGATGAAGGGATGATAAAATCGTATTTAAAATCGTATATAAATTGGGTTATTATTGTGTGTTATTAAATCAAATATCATGATATCATGTAAAATAACTTTCACTTATTTATGATTTTGCTACTGTATTATTTTATAGTTAAGCTAAAATTATACTATCTAATAGATATGAAATATAAGAAGAATATGAAATTAAAATTTATTTGAATCGTAAAATATAAATAGGCTATAAATATACAATCATGTTTCAAACTGTTATCGATAATTTTTGCAGAACTGATGATTAAAATATTATAAGTATAATAAGAATTTAAAAATAATATTTTAAATATATACACCAAATTAATCTTCCTTAATTTCCTGTAAAACATTCATTCTATTATTTAATATGGTTACATATTAAATATAATCGTCTGCCAATACAAGAAGTACCATTCAGACGTTATTTTCTTACCAGTACCATTTAGACGTTTTTGCCAATAAAATAGAACAAGTTGGCGTAAGACAGACGAATCTTTTTCTTGATGTTTTCTCCTTGGTTATTGTAACTAATAAATTACTAACATTATTATTAACCATATGCTCTGTACATTTCTACTCCTATTAGACCGATATATTATTTTATCCGGCATAAAACAAGTGATTTAAATATAAAATATACTAAGAATTTGACGGTGGCTTGTTTCCATGAATCTAAATTGGTGGAACCAAAAATATGTGAGGCTTTAGTAGATAGAAGTATCCTAAGTAATTTACATGCATAGAGAAATATACCATATTTACAAAGTATAAGCATACGTAAGCTGTTGAATATATAGTGTTACATTTGTATCTATTAATCATTAATATGTACAGGCTATATTGGTCCTAGTTAAAGGTTTAAGGATTGCAATACAGAGATCTATATAGTTCATTATTTTTCTTTAGCCCTGCTAGGTTCATAGCTTCTATTTAGAACGCTACTATTGTAATATTGTTACTAGGCAATAATTTGACTCGTCCATCAATATTCAATGTTTATCAAATCCACAGTAAATATTTTGGAATTTGTAACCTTATATGAATATCTAAAAACAGGCCTATCAAACTATTTATAGATTACCACGACACCTATTCATTTCGAAATGTTGGGACAAATGACAATTCATACTCCATATATTACACAAATGTTGGTTGAATTTACATTTTAAAAATGATACATGTAACTTTTTGAAAAAAATTATTTTAAAACATTTAGAAACGAAAGGGAAAGTAGTTTGATATTTTCGTCGATTGGCTAATGAAGTAATGATTATCAAAACAAATCCTTAAAACACCAACTTGGAAGAGTCATCCAGTTATCTCATATATTTGCTTGATCATAAAATGAAGAACTATAAGATAAAATGATGAAATAAAAAATGGAAGTAGAGCAGCTTCTTCAAGGAGGGTTTAACCTAATTGAGCTCTCAAGCCAAGGAGATGACCAAATAATATATGCTAAAAGTAGGAGACACGGAAACAGCTCCCACGTTCCCCTCTCTCTCTCCTTTTTTCTCTCATCTCACCAACACTAATAAACAACAAACCAAATTTAAAATGTGTAAAAAGAGTTATACTTTCGAGGAATAATTTAATATGATATTTTTCTCTCTCTCTTGTGATCCTCCATAAATCCTACCATCTCAAACCCCACTGACCTGTCTCTCTTCCTATTATTACTCTTTGTAGTGAGTAGTGGCCAAAATTCCATCTTCCAAAGCCTAGTTACTCTGAGTTGTGTCCTCATGGTAGGTTAACTTTTTCTACTCTTTTTTTTGTTCAATTTGGTACCAGCTGAAGTGTTAAATCTCTCACTTTCATCTCCGTTACTTTACTATACGATTCTAAGTAATCATACCATATTCCTTATAATTGTGGCTTAATGTTCATCTTGACACCTTGTAAATGTGTAGAATCATTGGTACGTTCTATAGATACGAATATGGATATAAGAAGCTACCGAATTGTGGTATGAAAATGTATTTTTGTTTACTTAAATAATTATAAGTTGTGTAAATGGTGTGTGTTAGGGAATTCAGAAACCCGCATGGTTGGATGCGCTTTACGCAGAGAAATTCTTCGTAGGATGTCCGTACCATGAGACGGCAAAGAAGAATGAGAAGAACGTGTGTTGTCTTGATTGTTGCATCAGTCTATGCCCTCACTGTGTACCCTCGCATAGATATCACAGACTCCTTCAGGTTCGCCGCTATGTGTATCACGATGTTGTTCGGCTTGAAGATCTTCAGAGACTCATCGACTGCTCTAACGTTCAAGTAAGTAAAGTATTCTTAGTCTCAATACAGTTATATATATATATATATATATTTATATAGAAATTCGTTTGCGGGTAAACTGTGGACAGGCTTATACAATAAATAGCGCAAAAGTGGTGTTCATCAAGAAGAGACCACAAAATAGACAATTCAAAGGAGCTGGCAACTATTGCACTTCATGTGACCGAAGTCTTCAAGAACCTTTTATCCATTGCTCCTTGGGTTGTAAGGTTATTTCATTACCTTTAGTCCTACATAATATAATATTAGACTCGGTTCTGCTTATTATCCGATTCTCACATTACAAAACTGTATAGTTTTGATACATGTATACACATATACTTATTTAGCACATTAAGTACAGTATGTCATATGTCAGTCTGCCTTCAGAGTTTATTCGTTTTCTGAAAATTGAGTTTATTCGTTTTCTGAAACATGAGTTTGTTCATTTCTATGCATGAGTGGAAAAGCTGATCTTTCCTGAACTGATTTACTTATTTGATTATCTACCACTTTTTTTTTTTTGAAATTATCTATACTTTGTGAGTAAACGTACATGAACCATCCGCTGAAATGTTTTAAATCCGAAATTGTACAAATATGAGAAGGATTTCGAAAAATTATTGGACAACTAAAATAACCCAATTATGTACAATATTAAATTATTTATTTATGTATCTTTGGATTTTTAAATCTTTTCTTTGAACTATATATTTATTTTTAAAACCTGAATAAAATCCGTAAATGTATGGCTATTTATTATAATATTCTTAAACCCATTTTTATATATCTGCAGGTGGAGTTCGTGATGAAAAGTTACGGGGACATTACTCCATTCCTGAAGCCATGTCACTCTCTTACCCTAGGTCCAGACTACATCATCCCACAAGATTTACTAGCAGATGATGATATGGCTGCCTACGAGACTCCACGATCAACGGTCGTGGATGGTGATGAGTCCATGAGCTGGTCGTCGACTTCATCCGAACTAAGAGACGCTGCAACCACCACCCACGTCGTTAGAAAAAAGCGAACCGGTTTCTGCTTCTGTGCCAAATCGGCTAATAGTTATAAAGCAGTTTCGGAGGATCCTGACGATATCTCAGCCTGCATCAATCGGCGCAAAGGCATTCCTCAACGATCTCCTCTCTGTTAACGTTCTCCTTCATTTTAATTTCTTTTATATTTTAATCTTCTTCTTTTTTGACTAAAATATTTTTATTTTCACATAATAGTCTTATATGTTACATGCATGGATTATTGTGTCTCTATCTAATAAAGTTTATAATCAATCATTTTGTTTTCCCTAATTACGTATATATAGGTTACTTTAGCTTTAGCATATAAAATATGTGAGACATAAATTAATCAACTTGCAGTGGTTAGTGAATGAAGGACTTATTTTGTCAATGGAGGGATTATAGTTAAAATTCTCCTCCTACGATTACAATAGTAGTTGCCTAAATGCTTTATGGAGGAGAAAACCCCAGTTCTTTTTCATTTAACTTTCAATATTGTTTGTAATTCTTATAATGGTTTTGTTATCTAGATATTATGTTGAAGTCAAATTGTTTTTCCCTTGATATTGGAGTTGTAGTACAAATTTCGGCTTAGATGTGCATTTCAACCTAATTAAAAATGTTTCGGGATATAATTGTTTAAAAAATATCGAGGATTGTAGCATGAAATCTTGAATATAAAATTGGGTTTATTTTGGACAGATTTGTTAGTGACTCACGTGGCTCCTAATTCCGAGCTGTGGGTAAAGAATTTTTCCGAGAATCCAATAATTTACGCACGGCAGTTGAACACGAGTGAATCCAAGCCAAGAAAGCAGACGTGGCACTGACGGTGGCGGTCCGAGCATTATAAATAGAATCAAGCCGAACTGAAGCGAGTGTGGTGACATGATGGTTTAGACCATCGGGAATAACGGTTTAATTATGTTCGCAATGACGACATTCGTGAGTGAGGATGGTTGTATATATATATATGGTGGTCTATATGGATATATTTTAAAAATGTTGATTTAGTTATCTATGCTACATTTTTTTTTTGAACAACAGAAATAGATTCACTTAATAAAATGGAGAGGGCTTTAGAGGCCCAATCCAGAAGGATTCATACATAGGCAGGCCTTTGCCAAAGAGTCTGCAAGACCATTTTGGTTTCTTGACACAAACGAGAAAGAAACAGAATTGAAAGCAGAAAAAACAATCGAATCGACATCCGATAAAATACCGTAGAGTTCTATCGATGGGAGATTCGAGTTGATGGCTGTAATAAGCCCTTGGGAATCTGAGCGTAGCCAGATGCGTTTGTAGGATAGCAACGAAGCGTGTCGTAGAGCTTCTCTCACCGCCAGCGCCTCCGCCATGAGGGGTGAAGCTACCGCGCGTTGAAGGGAGGAGCCGCGGGAAATTTCGATTGAGTCAGGAGTGGAGCAGATCCACGCGAGACCCGCAACTTTATGTTCTTTGTTCCACGCTGCGTCTGTATGGCAGATAACTGTATCTGCTGTCAGGTCAGGGATCCTGTGAGGGGTAGCTTTCGTATAAAGAGGCTTAGGTACAGTCCCTTGAGCGCTTTCCCATTCCTTGCAAGCTACGATAGCTTTGTTGACGATCTGTTGATGAGATAGGGTTTTGGATTCAAATATCAACTGGTTCCTACTCAACCAGAGGCCCCAGGCAATCCATGGAAAGATGTTGGAAGTGGTACCCACAGGTGGTAACGTGACTCGACGCAAAGAGGTCTGGAGTTCCTCTCTGAAAGAAGTACTCTGCTACTAAAATGCACATAGAACATGTTTTACTTATTCATTAAATCACACCTATATTTTATTTTAAATTCTACAATATCTGATAAAACGGGTAAAGTTAGCTATATACCCATTATAAGTTAAAAATTTAAGAAACTAACCATGTAATGATTATATTGGGAAACATGCAAATTTGTCACAAAACTAGACGATGAATTGCAAATAGATGTTCATCTTTCACTGTTACGTGAGCTAACGAGGTCAATTTATACTAACACTAAGACTATGTTAAATAGAATGAAACATGCAAAACAGTATAACATAATCAATCAGAACAACAACATAGTATACTATACAAGATGATGTGCAAATCAAATGGGAGATAACAGAAAGAAAAACCACACATCAGTGACAGAGATGGCGATTAAGATGACAAATAAGGTTAACGTTTGACCCAAAAAAAAAATATGACAAAGAAGGTGTCATGAGATGACATTTCTTGGTTCAAAAAAACAGATTTACTTGATTCACTGAACTTCATACTATACAATTTTATTTGACTATAACAACATGTATGCTATATTTATGAACTAATTTGATTTTATATTATTTGCTGAAACAAATTTTAGATTAGTGTCAGCAATAAGTCTATGTATCACACAATATTTATGGCTTCACAAATACTATTGTGTACTCAAAAATAAGAGAAATTAGTACACAACAATATAATACATGTTTTTTACTGTTCATTTTTTCTTATTGTTCATTTTTTTTTTGAAACACATTTCATTCATTAAAGCTCTTAAACAGAGTTGGTTGGGGCCATAATGGCAAGTTCAGCAGACAAAACCTGCTTTGCTAAACAATCAGCTACCCTGTTTCTCTCACGTGAGATCCAGGAAAAGGAAACAAAGCTTATTATTGTTCATTTTATCTGAAAGTGAAGGATAAGAATCAGAAAACGAATGAAGTGATACTACTTGCGGAGGAGGTGATGAAATTGTTGCCAAAGTTGATGGAAAGGAGAAGAAACTACCATACGAAGTTGAGGAGAAGAAGAGATGTCGGGAGGAAGTGACGACGGTCGTACTCGTAGAGGAAAAGATGGTTGCAAACGATATTAAAGGTGAAGCTGATTGAGGTTGAGAAGGAGGTGGCCTGACCGGAGGGAGAGCAGATGGAATAGCGTGCAGAGAGGATAACAGAGGAGGTGAGGTGGTTGAAGAGTTAGATGATCGTGCTCTCCACCGGTTAAGCCATCGAAGAAGAGGACAAAGAAAGTGTATCAAGATGTTATTGCATATGAAAAGAAGGAGAGAGCTTTCATTCAACAAAAAGAAGGAAAAGGCTGATTTTGTGGTGATCTTGAGGTAAAATATTTACTTAATTTATTTTTTTCTGTTGGTTCTACAATGCAATTACCTCAAAAAAAACATACACACATTTTTACAATTTTTATCTTAGCCATATTTATATATCATTTTAGCAAAAAAAAAAGCAAAACTTTCTCTTCCAGGCGACTTTCTCGAGGCAGTATTGGTAGAGCTGGTTTGACTTTCCCACGGTTTTAACCTTTCTGGTTTATTGCCTTTCTAATCATGGGTACTAAACTGACTTTTGTCTGACCCCCTTACCAACCCGGTTACTTTCCCCCTTTTAGAAAGTTTTCAAATCTCAAAACCACCTCTGCTCCATTTCCGACGAACTTCGGCGGCGGAGGCCGTGTAGGCCTTTCCTCTGTATCTCAAAACACTCGTGAGATGGAAAAGAAGTTTCTGAGACGTAATTTCATAGTTCTATACCACAGGACTTTTTGAAGAAAGGGTAGAGTCGACAGTTACTCCTCCACCAAAAGCCTCCACGAGTCATCGTTTCAGATTTCCCCGGTTCGCTCGTCTACAATCAGCATACACAGCACTTACAACTCGGCATATTCAAAGTCACTCTCAGTTTCTACGGTCTAACACAAAAGCTTCACAAGACGGACATAAATACTCTGCTCCTTGAGTATTTCAGCAAGATGACAACAAGATATACGGCAGCAGAAAAGGGTAAAGCCCTTGCTAGTAACCCTCCATCTCTAGGACCACCACGACTCCGCATGCGAGCTCCCGACTTTGATCCTACAGACCTAATCAAGGAGAACTCTCTGACCTTGGTGGGACGATTGACAAATACAAGGGAACAAAGGATGAGTGCTGTTCTACCTTACCTTGCGAGAAAATGGAACTTGGACGTTTCTTCAGGCTCAGACCTAGGCAACGGCTGCTTCCAGTTCCGTTTCAACAGAGAGGAAGACTTAAGAGACACCCTCCACAACAGACCCTATCAATATGGCAGGTGGATGATTATAATCCAAAGATGGGAACCGGTTATCTCGCAAACGTTTCCTTCCCAGATCCCTTTCTGGATCTCGCTTAGAGGCATTCCTCTTCACTACTGGCACGAAAAGGTGGTGCGCAACATAGGGCTCGAACTAGGAGAACTGGAGACGTACGAAGTAACCAAAACCTTAGCTCGGGTTCGAGTGATAGTAGATGGCCTCAAACCACTGATAATGGAGGCAGCTATGGATTACGATTCAGGAGAGGAAAGCATTATCTCATTGGAATATGAAAACTTAGGTAACCATTGTTCTAACTGCTACCGTCTCTCCCATCTACATTCCCAATGCCCAGAGAGAACCACTACTGCTCCCCTCCGAACAGAGGACTTTGTCTCAGAGCAACTAAAGGACCAAAGATCCTCCACACCCCCTCAGCCAAAAGCCAGAGAAACAAGAGAACCAGTTGAGCGTCACAACAAGCCGTTCCAACAACGCTTGGACCGACACGGGCGAGCCTTTGGTAATAGAATCTCCTCTACTACTTTGCACCCCCCGGGACCGCGCAACAAGCTAGCACCAAGTTCATTCTACCAGAATAATCCCCGCACTACACAAAGGCAGAAGGATAACAACCCCTATAACTACTCCTCCCCTCCATACACGAGGCGTCGACATAACAACCAGGAGGATAGACATGGAGATGGAAGTAGCGGAGAAACCAAGCGCAGATCCCCTGTTCTCCAGTGGAAAGCTAAATCACCATTACTTGAACATGAAGTTACCCCCCCAAGTGCCCCTTTTCAGCCTCCAAGACAATCAGTTGGGCGCAACTTGGAAGCTGTAGATTTCCCACCTAGTCATGAGCAACCTACAAGAGAAGAGGTGATGGAAGAGATTAGAGAGGCTACACTGCAATACATAAACTGCCCTGACCCTATGGAAAGTGCAGCAAGAAAGCAACGGGTTCTGCAGAGTGAGATGAATGGAGAGGTAGAAGAAGCAGCTACAAGAATCCTTCAAGCTTCAACATCTTCAGGAATGGCTCGATCTGAGACATTACTAATAGCAGATGCCTCAATTGCAGTAGCTCAGGTAGACACAGCAGCTGATAACTCAGCCAGGCCAGTAAGGAAACGTGGGCGCCCCCTAAGCCTAGTGAAAGGAGAACTACTGTAAGGGTAAGCCCAAAAACCTACTCCGGCATGGGCTCAAAGAAGAGAAACTTAGCTCGACTTCAAGGTTCACCGGGGGTAACCTCACGAGCTGGAACTGCACGTGCTGGAACAAGACGGACTACTCAACAAGCCGTATCAGCCGCATCAGCCACTACACCACCAATAGTGTTGATACCGGCAAGTTCGGGGAAAAAGACGGATTTTCCTCGGCTAACTCCCGATCTTCCTTAGCAATGTTGAGCTGGAACTGCCGTGGGTTGGGGAACCCCACGACAGTCCAGCATATTAGGGAGCTGCGACGCCAAGCATCCCTAGATATCATCTTCCTCATGGAGACCAAGAATCCTAATTCATTTGTGCTTAAAGAACTTGAGTTCATGGATACGGATCAACACTTTTTAGTTCCCCCGGAGAGACCTAACAGTGGAGGACTTGCCCTTTATTGGAGACAAGATATCGACCTTCGTGTTTTATCTTCTTCAAAGAATGTAATAGACACTATTATTACTCATAAAGGAGCTACTGTCTTTGTTACCTTTGTGTATGGAGAACCGGAAGTACCTCATAGAAGTAACATATGGGACTATCTGATTGAGTTATCACTGCAACGAAACGAGGCATGGCTTCTAACCGGTGATTTCAACGAAATTGTCGACAATAGCGAGAAATCAGGGGGACCGGAAAGGGCAGAAGGTACTTTTGGAGCCTTCCGAAACATGCTCGCTAGCTGCGATCTGTTCGACCTCAAACACTCGGGTAACAGCTTGTCGTGGAGAGGCAAACGACGAAACTATATGGTTTACTGTAGACTGGATAGATCACTGGTTAATCCGGCCTGGTCTGATAGATTCCCGACTGGAAGATGTCAATATCTCAACTTTGAGAGCTCGGATCATAGACCGCTGATCACAGTCTTCGACTCAGCAAAACGACTCAAAGGGCGTCTCTTCCGGTATGATAGGAGACTTCGAGACAACATTGATGTGAGGAACTTAATCACCGAGATTTGGAACTCCAATACAGAAGCCTCGGTGAACACCCGACTGGCTATGTGCCGAAGAGCTATCTCGGACTGGTCTCGCGAACAATACTTCAATAGCAAGGAGGAGATTAGCAAGCTAAAACAAGAGCTGGAAACAGAATTGACTAACCCGCAAGGTGATGAGATTCTCATTGCTTCCCTCAACGTGAAGCTAAGAATGGCCTACAAAGCAGAGGAAGATTTTTGGCGACAGCGGAGCAGAGTTATGTGGCTATCATTAGGGGACAAGAATTCGGGCTATTTCCACGCTATAGCTAAAGGACGACAAGCTCGAAACCGTATGACGGTAATAGAAGATCAAGATGGTACAGCATACTATGAAGAAGATCAAATTGCTAGCCAGATTAGCCTCTACTTCTCTGATATTTACTCATCCGTCATTACAAGCGAAATATCTACAGAGTCAAGAGCAATTGTTGCATCAGCCATCACTCCATGCATCTCTGCCTCAACAAATGATAGAATCACATCGATACCTGAGGGACCTGAGATTAAAAACGCCTTGTTCCTCATTCATCCGGATAAAGCACCAGGCCCGGATGGCTTCTCAGCCAGCTTTTTCCACTCCAACTGGAGCACAATCGGACCTGCCTTGATTTCGGAGATACAAAGCTTCTTCAGAACCGGATATATGTTGCCTGCTTCAAACTCTACGCATGTTCGGTTGATACCTAAAGTCACAGGGGCTAAATTGGTGTCCGAGTACCGCCCAATAGCCCTGTGCAACGTCTCGTACAAGATCATCACAAAGATTCTCTCTCTCAGACTCAAGCCTATACTCCAAGATATCATCTCAGAGACACAGTCGGCATTCGTACCCGGGAGAGCTATATCCGACAATATACTCATCACCCATGAGATCCTCCATACACTTAAGACGTCGGAGGCGGAAGTTCATTGCTCCATGGCAGTAAAGACTGACATGAGTAAAGCCTACGATAGACTTGAATGCACTTCATTGAAACAGTCCTAGAAAGGTTTGGGTTCGCAAGCACCTTTGTGAACTTGATTATGCAGTGTGTGAGTTCCGTCTCGTACTCTTTCCTTGTCAACGATTCAGTACATGGAAAGGTGATCCCATCACGTGGAATCCGGCAAGGAGACCCTCTATCTCCATATATATTCATTTTATGTGGAGAGGTACTGTCCGGACTGTGCAGGCGAGCTCAAGGCAGTGGACATCTCTCGGGTCTGAAAGTGGCCACTTCGGCTCCGCAATTGAACCATCTTTTATTCGCTGACGACACCATGTTTTTCATGGACACGGAGGAGCAGAGCTGCGCTTCATTGATGAAGATTCTACAACAGTATAAAACATCCTCCGGTCAGCTAATCAACACTGATAAATCTTCGATCTCCTTCTCAGCAAAGACCCCGCAGGTAATACGGGAACGTGTTAAATCACACCTCGGGATTGCACAAGAAGGCGGAGTAGGAAAATACTTAGGACTCCCGGAACATTTCGGTCGACGAAAGAAAGATCTGTTCACAAGTATAGTGGACCGGATCAAGATCAAAGGCGCGAGTTGGGCATCTAAACACCTCTCGAGTGCGGGTAAACTTGTTATGTTAAAGGCGGTACTTACTGCAATGCCGTCCTTTGCCATGTCTTGCTTTCTCCTACCAGTAAGCTTGTGTACTCGAATTCAGTCCGCTCTTACGAGATTCTGGTGGGACTCGTCTCCGGAGAAGAAAAAGATGTGTTGGGTAGCTTGGGATAGAATTACCGCCCCAAAGGCACTGGGAGGTTTAGGGATCAGAGACATCCAAGCCTTTAACAAGGCCCTGCTAGCGAAGCAGGCCTGGAGGATCATCACGAAGCCGGAGTGCTTATTGTCAAGAGTTTTACGAGGTAAATATTGTAGTAAAGCCCCCTTCCTACAAGTAGATGCACCGAAGACTGCCTCACATGGATGGAGAGGGATCCTGGTGGGGAGAGATCTGCTTGTAACCAATCTGAGCATAGCCATTGGAGATGGAGAAACTACACGGGTGTGGAAAGACCCTTGGCTAAGTATGGACAAACCGGTGAGACCAGTTGGCCCTATGCAGGAGCAACACCAAGATCTTTACGTCGCAGACCTCCTTTGCAGAGGAACTTTGGAATGGAATCTACCAAAAGTAATGGACATCCTTCCCCAACACGTACCAGAGATATTGCGCATCAAACCGAGTGTCACAGGGGCGACTGATTCCTATATGTGGTTGGCTTCCAAATCAGGAGTGTACTCAACCAAGTCTGGCTATTATGCAGCAACAGCAGCGGAAGCAGATGCAACAGTTGAAAACCAGCGGACCTTTAAAGCAATTTGGAATCGCAAGACCTCGCCAAAACTACAGTTGTTCTTATGGAAGGTAGTCCAAGGGGCCTTGGCCCTAGGAGAGAACCTGGCAAAGCGCGGCCTCATGGCTAATGTGCAATGCAGGTATTGCGGTGAGTTAGAAACTGCAGAACACATCTTCCTCCACTGCCCCCGTACGAGACATATATGGAGTAACACGATTTGGTCCTCAAATTTCAACCCTGCAAACTGTGACTCCTTTAGTGCAGCTCTCTTGGCGTCGGTCTCAGGTATCATGCTACCACCGTGGGGACTGGCCGGAGACATCTTTCCATGGATCGTTTGGGGCATATGGACAGCAAGAAACCTCTACATCTTCGAGAACAGAGATTCGACGCCTGTGGAGATCCTCACTAAGGCCATTCGAAACGCAAGAGAATGGCACCAAGCTCAAGCATCCATCCTACCGCAGCGGAATGTACTAACACATGCTCCGATCCAACCCATAGACCCCGCAAGTATTCTCTGTTTTACTGATGCAGCTTGGCATGCTACCTCATCTAGAGCAGGATGTGGCTGGATCTTCTTATCACAGCAGAACGACCAACTGCACCAGGGAACAACGTCTTTTGAGAATACATCTTCAGCCTTGGTAGCGGAGGCGCTAGCTATCAGGTCGGCTCTTCTCAATGCCCTAGAGGCTGGTTTCACAAGAATCTGGATTAAAACAGATTGTCAAGCACTTGTTGCTCTTATCAACTCGAAGAATCACCCGAAGGATCTCTACGGAATCTCCCGGGACATCGAGCATCTATCCCTTTCCTTTGATTGTATTGCGTTTTCTTATGTCTCTAGAAACTTAAACTCCTTAGCTGATTCACTCGCTAAATCAGCATTGTATTTGGCTACCACCAGCTACTCTTAGTTGGGCTGCAAGTTTAATATATGGTTTGGTTGTGTTCAAAAAAAAAAAAAAATCTTAGCCATATTTTTTTTATTTAAATTAATAAATTACTTTTAATTTTTGAAAATCATATTATTAAGTTTGAGACCGAATATATAATATTTCCATTAGGCGTAATCATTATTTTGTTAAAATTCATTAACCCGTTTTACTCTGTTTATATATTATGCAATCTACTCAAAGTAAATCAAGGAAATAGAAAGATTAACATGAAGCCATTTTCCTCATTTGATGATGCTATTCCGTGCTACTGGACAAAGAATCAAGTTTAAAGAAATCTTACAAAGTTTGGTTTCACATGCTGATCATACATTTTTTTTCCACTGCTCTTGTTGCAGCCTCTTCAGCACACACTCATGCTCCACAACAATGGCCACACCAAGGGTCAAAACAATAACTGTTGTAGAGGACGAAACAACTACAATCACTTCAACTATATCCAAGTTGGACTCCACCACAATTATTGCCAACTCCTGGAAATGTTTACAGAAACTGGCCATCGCAAATTTCTGCCCCTAGAACTTTTATCATCGCAAACTACTAGGCGCAAAATCACATACTTCCCCTGCGATTGAAACCAATGTAGCAGAGGCATCTCAAATCCAACTAACTTAGGATTTTGTGGCTGCATTCAACACAATGACTCCATTTGTTCATACGTCGGGTCATTGGTAAATGGACATTGGTGCTACAGGTCATTTAGCCGCCTCCACATGTATTCTATAATTTAAATTTAACATAGGAACATCGGTAATTCTTGGTAATGGCTCTTCCGTTCTAGCTTTCCATTTTGGTTCATCATCTCTTCTCACACCTACCCCTCTTTTCATCATCATAATATCCTAGTTACTACAATAAATCTAATCTATGTTTGAAGTTTCATAAAAGACATTAGTTTTGTGAATTTGACCCTTTTTATTTTTGTGTGAAGAAGCTTCTCACTCGCACAAGTAATAGTAAGGAAGATCTCTACATTATGCTTTGTCTTTTCAATAAATAGAACAATTTATCTTTTGCTTTTTTGACAGCCTCTCCGTAAAGCATAAAAACTCAATATATCTAAATATGAGGTTTGTAAAAAAAAAACCAAACAAAAAAAAACCAAAATCGAGTTGATACTTACAAATACTCTAGACCCCGAAAAATCAAAATCAAACAAAAAATGAATGAATATGGAATAGTCAAACTATAATTTATATATCAAAAATGTTAATTATATTAAATTTTAAAATAACCAAATTCCTAAAAATAAATTTTATAAACCAAATCTTTATATCCTAAATATCTATTATTATTTAAAATAAATTCCACAAAAGCCGAATTAACTACATGTTTTTAGCTAATATCTGAATTATCCAAGTTACTCGATTAATCAAGCAAAACAAATTGACTGATATTTTATTCAAAGAACCCAAATCATTCCATATTTTAATTAAATTGTAGAAATCATTTAATAAGCTAAAAACCGGAACTGAACTAGACACAGTTTTTGCAAAATATTAACCGGTTTTCAGTATTGTTATCTAAGCCGAACCAAAAACAGAAAAGACAAACCCAAATGGTTCCGATATTTTATATCCAAACAAAAACTATCAGAAACTGAAAAATTAAACCTGAAACGAACTCCCAGAACTACACATATCTATATTTTAGAATTCTGAATTGAATAGTTAATTTCTTGGCCGAACGAATTAACAAAAAAAAATAATTCGATGTGCTTGTCTTATACATTTTTCCAGTTTGTTTTAAATTATATCTTGATATAACGATAACTTTTTTTCTTCCAAAGTCTAGTAGTGAAAAAGTTATGCTAAGTTATTTAAAAAATCAATTGTCGATGTAAACCAAATTCAAACATCCAAATCCATTTGTCATCTAGTGCAAAAATCCCGAAAATTTTAAACGAGAGAGCGAGTGATTGTGAGGAAGTCCCCAAGGATTCGGCGTTCCCTCGTGTGGCCCTTGTTACAAAAAAGTTGTGTGGCTCTCACCCATTTATCTCCTTATCTCTCATCTTCTCTTTTCCACCTTAAATCTTCAATACTTCATTCTATTGCATTCTCCCTCCCTAGCTCTTATCAACCTTTTATTTTATTCCTTAACTTTTTCAAACTCAGGTTCTTCCCCGCACCCCTCCATCTCACTATTATTATGAAATACACTAATAAGGAAGAAATAGAAGATATAGAAAGAAGAAGGAGAAAATTGCAAATATATCACAAATACATGTGAGCCATACGTAACTGAAAAGATTTTTTCTCCTTGCTCTTATCCGCCACGCGTCTGGAGATTCCAATAAGCGAATCCTTGTGATTGGGATAATAAAAACATGGATACGAAATTAAAAATAAAATAAATTAAAAAAGGAAGATATATTAACGAGGTTTCTGGGAAGCAAAGGCCCTCAGGAGCTTCCGCCTTACTCAGAGGTAAACTTGTCTCTTCTTTTTGTTATTACTTCGTTTTCTCCGCTTGTTACACTTTTCTGTATACGTGATCTCTTAACTCTTACAGCCGATCGATCACACATATTTGTTGGTTTACACCTCTTTATCGCTAACGCACTTTTGTCGTATGTAATATATATAGATGTACGTTTATTTTATTGTTTACTCTTTTCTTCATGCGTAAATATGTTATTGCCAAACCTGAGTTGATGGTAGCAATGATACATACATATTACAGTTTACGTCATGGTCATATATGCATATACTCACATGTTTTAGTTCTATCCTTGTCTATGGTTTAGAATGTTTGTGAACTTTTTGTAGTGTGGAGAAACAAGAAAAGGGGAAAAAATGGACTATATGAATGGACCAGGGAGACACCATCTTTTCGTACCAGGACCAGTGAACATACCGGAACAGGTGATCCGGGCGATGAACAGAAACAACGAGGATTACCGTTCACCAGCCATCCCCGCGCTTACAAAAACGTTGCTGGAGGACGTGAAGAAGATATTCAAGACAACATCTGGGACACCGTTTATGTTTCCGACTACTGGTACTGGTGCTTGGGAGAGTGCCTTGACCAACACGCTATCTCCTGGAGATAGGATCGTCTCGTTTCTGATAGGGCAATTTAGCTTGCTGTGGATTGACCAGCAGAAGAGGCTAAATTTCAACGTTGATGTGGTGGAGAGTGATTGGGGACAAGGTGCTAATCTCCAAGTCTTGGCCTCAAAGCTCTCACAGGACCAAAATCATTCCATCAAAGCCATTTGCATTGTCCACAACGAGACCGCGACTGGAGTCACTAATGACATCTCTGCTGTCCGAACCCTCCTCGGTAAATATTTAATCACAAACAATCTCTTTTGTCTTCATAATTTTCTCTGTTATTATTTTTTTTTCCCTTTTTCTTTAAATTACAAACCGACTCGTACAAAATATATTAATTTCACTTAAGACACATATATACTCGTCTTAACACAGATCACTACAAGCACCCGGCTTTGCTGCTTGTGGACGGTGTCTCGTCCATATGTGCGCTTGATTTCCGAATGGATGAGTGGGGAGTGGATGTGGCCTTGACCGGATCTCAGAAGGCTTTATCTCTTCCAACAGGACTTGGTATTGTGTGCGCCAGTCCAAAAGCTTTGGAAGCTACCAAAACCTCAAAATCCCTCAAAGTCTTCTTTGATTGGAATGACTACCTCAAGTTTTACAAGCTCGGTACATATTGGCCATACACACCTTCCATTCAACTCCTTTACGGTCTTAGAGCTGCTCTTGATCTTATCTTTGAAGAAGGACTTGATAATGTCATCGCCCGTCATGCCCGTTTGGGAAAGGCCACAAGGTGCATATAAGTCTTTTAATAGCTACAATTCTAAAAATATCAACTAGAGTTTTTTTTTTGTTTAACTAGAGTTTCTTTGTTAATAACTTAATATGATCTTTGTATATATGTAGGCTCGCGGTGGAAGCGTGGGGGCTGAAAAACTGTACACAGAAGGAGGAGTGGATAAGTAACACAGTGACAGCGGTCATGGTGCCGCCAAATATAGACAGTACTGAGATTGTGAAAAGGGCGTGGAAGAGGTACAACCTTAGTCTTGGTCTTGGTCTCAACAAAGTGGCTGGCAAGGTTTTCAGAATTGGGCACCTTGGACATCTTAATGAGGTACGTTTGTCTATTGTCTAATCCATTTTTTGATTAATCAAAACTCTAATCGAAGTACAAAATTTATACGCAGTTGCAACTTCTTGGGTGTTTGGCTGGAGTGGAGATGATACTCAAGGATGTTGGCTACCCAGTTGTATTGGGAAGTGGAGTTGCCGCTGCTTCTACTTATCTTCAGCACCAGATCCCTCTCATTCCTTCCCGGATCTAATCCATATCCCTATTTCTCCATCTTTCTCTCCAGCCCCTTTCAATGTATAACAAAACTATTTGTTTTCTCTTTTCTCAGTTTCTTTATTTACTAAAACAATATCTATTTTATGTGCAATTATTCACAAAAAAAAACTTATCAAACACAAGGTCAGATTTATTTTTATTTATTATCAATAATACCAATAAAACAAAAGCACATTTCTGAAAACTAACTTACATGGAATATTATAAAACACTGTATTTTTAATCTTTCTATCAATACATTAAACCATTTTAAATCAATACATTGCCTTATGAAATAATTTAAATCAGAATAATATAATAATAATAATTTAAATCAGGCCTACTTAATCTTACTAACTAAATTCTATCGATACAATCCAACCAATCATCCACTTTGTTAGAAAACTAGAGTTTTGAATTTTGTTCATCGGCTAGGGTCTTATGTTGATAACAAGAGTATAAGTAAAGAACATAAGAATAAAGAAATGTGTCTTATTCCATGAGTAGTGAGCCTGAGTACAATAGTTTAAAAACAAAGTATAATTTAGAGAATAATTAAAGTTTGGAGAACAAATATATCTAGCATTTATCATAATCGGTATCATCACAATATTATTCATAGCAATGTTTTCCTTTTTCTTTGTTAGAAAAAATGAAACAAAGGAAAATAAACATGATCAGTACAGGTATCCTAGTTATTTTTTAAAAAAGTGAATCATAAAATTTGGTAACTTTGAAATTCCTGCATAAACAGATATATGATCAATGGTTAGAAAGAATTAATCCAACTCAACTAAATTAAATAAGAAAATGTACCTTCGTCCCTGTCATCCTATTACAGATTTGATTATTAAGTTGCAAAATCGATAAGCTTGAGATATAGACACAGGGAGCGAAACATTATTCAGAGGAATATGGATTGGAAATTTTCATTTCTTATTTTTTATTCTTC
Organism: Brassica rapa; assembly: GCF_000309985.2. Classification (NCBI taxonomy): domain Eukaryota; kingdom Viridiplantae; phylum Streptophyta; class Magnoliopsida; order Brassicales; family Brassicaceae; genus Brassica; species Brassica rapa. The sequence goes on from NC_024797.2 coordinate 21,249,217, forward strand.
TTGGATGCTTTTTGTCCACTAGAACCACCACAAACAATAGAACACTCGATGCCACAAATGTTACCAAAACATGAAAACAATCCGTTATCTCCTCCTTTCTTTTTCGTCCCACCTTGCTTTTGAGGAGGAGCTACAATCATCTGTTGATTCCGCGGGACGGCTTCGTTGGGCTTGTAACTTGATTTAGGGTTGAAGTTAGAACTTGTTTTGTAGTCAGAACTTGGTTGATAACTCGAACCAACGTCTAAAACAACCGGTAAATTTGCTTGCCACCTTTCTAGCTTAGAACGAAGCCCCTCAACGCTCCGTGCGCCAACACTTATCACAGTACTCTCTGCGTCTCTCCCTGTCAACGCCTTCTCCTTTGCAATTTGAGCGGCAACCACTGACGCTGAAGGACCCAAATCAGACTCTGTGATCACAACCGGTCTCGACCTCATTGGTGTTCCATATTCAATATTCTTCCTTTTGGGAGTAGTATATGCATTCTTGTTCTTTGGTCTCATTGGTGTCCCATACACGTTATGCTTGGTTTGCTTCAACATGGCATTTGGCGTTTTCTTTTGTGGTTTATACACAACCATTTGAGAATCAGATGAGAAGTCATCTTTCTCAAAACCTGAGTTTGTAGTAGAACTCACACGGGTTTGTTGTTGTGCCACCTTCTTCCTTGGTGATTCCACCATTGAGCTTGTATCACTTTTGGACCGTCGAAGACCGACTGGTTTTGAAGATATTATTTTTTTCTTGTGAAACATCAAATCTTCTTCAAACAAAAGAGGCATGCTTTGGCCCGAGTTATCGATGAGCCCCACGGCGATGTTTAAGAGGCCGTGAGGGCGTCCTGACGCACGAAGAACCTCGAGGGTAACGAATCTCATCGCGGAAGAAGGGTCCACAAGATCGCTGATCAGCGTTTGCACCGTTCCAACGTGAATATCTTTGAACCAATGCAATGCGTAGATTTCTATAACAACTATTGACGTACCATCGTAGAGTGCTTCCTCGTCTAGACGAAACACAAACTTGTCGTTCCATGTAGGGCTTGTTCCGCCCGTATTGTCTACCCGAGTCGTTAGTTTACACTCCGGGTCAATCCAGGCTATTGCATATGTTTTCATGCACCGTGCCACTGGTGCCAGTTCTTGGGCAGAAATAACATTCAGCTCCAGAATTTGACAAGGTGCAAGAAAAGACATTTTTTGCTTGACAGAACTGTTTCTATAAACTTTGTTCTTTGGGTGGCGACAAAGATAGATCCGTCGTCGTCCTTGGAAGGGACGACGAGGGCGAACAATGCATGAAGGTGAAAATGAAAAAGTAAATTGAAAACACTAAAAATATTAATTAACAAAAAAGTTTTACTTTAAAAGATTAAATTCTTGTTTTCGTTTTGGTTATTTTGGAACACCGAATCAATTGCATCACCTTCCGTTGACTAGTTTTTTCTTTCATTAATCATCTTTTATATTTTAGATCTCTCTTTCCTTGATTTTAGGTTATTTCCGTTATTTTTATTGTTATTTCTGACTAATTATAGATTTCTAGATCTCTGGTACTTTTAAGAATAGAGATTTTATTTTCTTAAATTCTGAAATTACACATAGTGTGATACAGTCCAAATAAGGTATTGAAAGCACTAAATACCTCATAAACAGGTAGACTGCTAACTTGATATATATCTAGAAAAATAGAACTACTTGTTCCCTCTCTTGTGTTCTTAAAATTTATATAAATCGAGTTAAAAATATGGAAAGGAAATTTCTTCACATTTTTGGATGAAATCTTAAACTTACTCCAACAATCACTATTAAACTCTGCTGTAACTTGAGAATCTACTCCATTTTTTATTATTATTTTTAGCCTAAGGACTGGTTACAGTTAAAATTCACCTTCTCTTGGAGTTGCAATATTTCCCACCTTCATTGGCAATGGCTGGGAGAAACCATTTATCCTTCCTTCACCAATAAGGCTGACTAGCCTCTTGGCCATAAGGCTAAGGCAGGGCAGGGCAGCACTATCCTCGGCCTTGTCTTCCTCGGCTTATCATACGCAGTGTCTAATGCCACGCTTTGTCGACGTTATAACGCTGGGGCTAAATGCCATTGGCCGAATGCTGAGTCAGAACGGCTAATCGTAACGCTGAGTCAACATCCAATACATACAAAATGATCTATCATTCCTTTTGGAAACTGAAAGTTAAATCAAACGTAAACCGGACCAAAGCTAGATTCGTACAAAAACCGGATTTAAACCGGAAGATGGATTTTATGTGCCAATTTGTTAAAGGACTGGAGCACTGGGCTGGACCTGAATGATAAGTAACTTATATGGGATCACTCTTTAACCATATGTTCATTATCTTCTACCAAGTGTGGATTGGATCCCGCCAAGGCATGCTCCAAAATTTTTCCTCTCTTCAAATCTTGACTTCTTCTTCGGTTTGATTCAAGTGTTATAAGCAGAGCTGTTATGTCAGCAGGACTGACTCCGCCCACTCTGCTTGCCTGCCCGATCGTCTGCGGTCTCACCTGAAAATTTTATAATGATTCATGACATCAGACTCGATAAGCTCTAAAACAAAAGCAATTATCCGTCTACTCATATGTCCTTAAATACACACACCTTTGATAGTTTCTCACGCCCTTCATGGGATAGAGTTGTCATCGAAAAGTAATCCAAATCCTCTGGAAGTCGTCTATGTTCTTGCTGGGCCATCTATTTAAGGATATTATTTTTCTCAATTCATGTTCAAATATCCAAGCAGGTGAGGAGAGCATTTAATGGACAAAACAATACCTGCTGCAGTTGGTTTTGCTGGCGCAGAATGAAGCCTTCGTATTTTATATCGATCTCTACACACTCTTTCTCCATTCTAGACAGTGTCTCATTTCCAAAACCATGCTTTTCAAGTATGCTGTAGTGGACATGGGGTTTCTTCAGTAGACTCTCTAGTGTCGCTGATTCTTTTACTGGCTGAGAAGACACCTCAGTAACTTCAGCAGCCAATTCACCCCCTCCTCCTGTGAGCAAAATACATCATCATAATCTTTGAAGACGCCAACACAATTTCCCAGATCTTAATACGATTGCTTTGAGAGACAGTGAGCTCCATGTGTAACAGTGATCAGTCAAAAATAAAAAATAAACTTGAGTTATTGAAGAAAACCTGAGATCTTGACAGTTTTTAGTCTCGTCTTCTCTTCTGAAATCCTTGATTGCTTCTCTTGGTATAACTTCCAACGTCTATCATCTATCAATCCAAGTTCACGCCCCAGAGGCGTCAGTCGACTATCCGCGTTATCAAATCGAAGAAGAAGCCTATGTTCTGAACGGCTGTCAAATGAGAAGAGAACATATTTTATCAAACAAACATAACTTTTGATCAAGAGCTTTAGAAGTTAAACAAGTCAATGGCCATAGAGCGGCTCAAGAAAACTTCAAGTCTTTTATTAGTTTAAATGAAACTATATACAACAAGTGATTGCCAGATCGGTTATCTCTACCCAACGGTCCCAACCCATAATTCAGAAACTAGTGTGAATTATTCATCTTGAATTTATGAATGGAGGAGAACTAGGATAGTGAACAACAAGAAAATTAAATGTAACTTGCCTTGTTAGCATGCGGTATGGCTCTCTGAGATCCTTTGTGACTAAATCATCAATCAAAGTACCTATATAACTGCTTTCCCTCTCAAGAACAACGTGCTTCTTACCATCAGAATGTCTGGCAGCATTGATTCCAGATATTATACCCTATATTTCAATAAATAACAGACATTGGTTCAATGATTCATAAAAGCGGTTTTCATCATTAAGGAAATTAAAGTGTGCTACAGATCAGTCACCTGTGCGGCAGCTTCTTCGTAACCAGTTGTGCCGTTGATCTGACCAGAGAAGAAAAGACCTTCAATTTTCTTTGTCATAAGTGACCTTGAACACTGATGAGCTGGCAAATAATCATACTCAACAGCATAGGCAGGCCTTAGCATGGCGCAATTTTCGAGTCCTGGCAAGCTTCTTAGAAGTGGCAGCTGGAGATTCTCCGGCAGACCAGTTGAAAATCCCTATGGAAAATTCACAATTCGATAAGAATGATAGTGATTTCAGAGTACATTGCATTCTAATAAATCACTCATAAAAAGATATTTTAGCCTTGAAGACTTAAAATATCAATGCACAGATTAGCCACTGAGTACTTAGCAAACAAGCTAATAAGATATCTGCTCGAGTCTTAAACTTAGCTTATAGACCCTCACATTAAACTTCAGGTTTGCTCTAACTATCACTAAAGAACATTCCTGAACAAAGCATATGTTTTAGATATTAACAGACACCCAAGCTAGATTCCTTTTCTCATCCATTGGTTTCACACTTATTACCTACCAGAGATGATTAACAGTTAGAGAAATCATAACTAAGGCATGCATCAACCTGCACATAGATCTCTGGAACATCTCGGCCCTCTGGTTCCAGGAATATTTGATGCGACTCTTTGTCTTTAAACCTAACAATCTGAAACCAAATAAGATATAAAGAGTATAAATTTTACTTAATCAGAAAGTAGTTTATGAGAAAGATGGTTCAACATTTTATGTACCGACTGCAGAAAACAGTGAGTGCAAAATTTTAAAATGATTACTGTTTTGTTACTCCTACAGAGCCTAACCTCAACCCGTTTTTCTTCCTATTCCTTTTGGAGATCTTCTTGATTCTATCACAAAATTTCAAGAGCCCCATTGATCTCTTCCATCCCTTACTACTACTACTACACATGCTTCCAATAGGCTTTCACTAATATGTATCATTATTAATGACTTATCAGCATACGTGTGCATGTTGGAGACGGAAATAGTCTTAAAATCACATTGTCTAGCAAATTCGGGTTTCACTAGTCCTTCTCACAATGTGATTTCACTCATAAACATTGACAAGTATATCAAGAACAATCAGCTCAATAACATGAAAATTAGATGAACCATGGCTGATGTAACTTCCTCTCGGTCCACGAAAGAGATAATAACACAAAGAAAAAGAGGTACAGCATATGCACAGAAAAGAATATACCTTGTCTTCAATGGAAGGGCAGTACCTAGGACCCTTTGCTTCAACCCATCCACCATATGTTGGGGTCTCATGCAAATTGTCCCTGATCAACTGGTGTGTAAACTCTGTCGTGCGGGTCAAGTAGCAGCACATTTGCTCTCTCTCAATATGAAAATCTGGGTCGAAACTAAACCAGCTGACCTGGGAAAAGGAACATTAATGTTCAGCATCTTCAAATACAAAAGGTTCATGAATCACCTTGGTTAGATACCAGAGAAAAATATGAAATATTGTTCCATTGATGAGAAATATATTTATAAAGTGTACGAAAACTTAAGCTTGCTGCTGCCTAAGTGGCTACTCATTAAATGAATCGCTTTAGCCCATGTAACAATACAATAATGATCCTGAATAGGCTATTTATTTAAAGTGCATAGAGTAATACCTCTTCGTCTCCATGTTGAGCCTCCAAGAGAGAAAAATCAATGGTCCGGCGATCCACACGAGCTGGCGTACCGGTCTTTAAGCGATCTGTTTCAAACCCAAGCTGCTGCAAGTTCTCTGTCAAGCCTTGTGAAGCAGACTCGCCAGCTCTTCCAGCTGGCATAGACTTCCTACCAACCCAAATCTTCCCACTCATAAAGGTTCCAGTGGTGAGAATCACAGAAGGCGCATAAAAGTTCATCCCGAAAAATGTCGCAACCCCTTCCACGTTGTCATTCTTCCCAACAAGGATATCTGTTACCATCGCCTCTCTAATAGAGAGATTCTCAGTGCTGCCATACCAATAACAAAAAATTGCAGCTATTACATAACATATAATTCCAAGATTATTATTCCAAAATAGCTTGTAAGTAGTAAATTCAGTATTTTACATATGCAACAAAAAAATATATAGAGATGTAAGCAAGACGTATAGTAACTAAGCCGACCTTTCTACAATCTTTTTCATCTCCATGGCATATTCTCTTTTGTCAGTCTGAGCACGTAAGGATCTAACAGCAGGTCCTCTTGAGACATTTAGGATGCGCTTCTGTAAATAGCATCTGCACACCATTAAACCGTTCAGTAACAACAGTAACAAAGGAAGTAACAATGATCAGTAACAATGTTTACTTACACCTAACCTATAAGTTAACAAAGCATTCTTTACACTGAAAACTACATATAACAACAGAGCTAGTAGATCTATAAACACTCCATCTAATCTCCATTTCCTCAATTTGTTTTGAAGAGAAGAATCATCAGCTGAGGTGGCGAAAACGTACCGATCAGCGACTTTGCCAATATCACCACCAAGTGCATCAACTTCATGAACTAATTGTGATTTTGCTGGTCCGCCGACGGCTGGATTGCAAGGCTTTTCACGAAACAAGTATAGTTAGTTATCGGGATTACTGTTGTAAACAAGTAATGTACATTTACACAAACAAACCTGCCAAGCTATACGATCGAGGTTTAAGGTGAGGAGGAGAGTGCTAGCTCCCAATCGAGCGGAGGCTAAAGCGGCTTCGCATCCGGCGTGTCCAGCTCCAACCACAATCACGTCGTAGTTCGAACCACCTAAAGAGATTGATTACTCGTTTTAAGCAAAAAGAATTAAATTAAAAGTCGGGATGAGAGGTTTGGTGGTTGGGGAACCTGGTGATGAGCTGAAGCTTGTGGCGTGAGGACGGTTAAGGGAGAGTGTGCGAGGGCGGAGGCGTAGACGAGGAGAGTGGAGAGGGAATGAGATGGAGGAGAAGAGAAGAGATGGGACAGTAGAAGAGAAGCTTCGGAGATGCTGGAGACCTAAAGAGGTGGAGGCGGTGGTGGCTATCATCTCTAAAGAGGAGCGGAGGTTGTGAGTGGTCGACGCAGCAATGTAATCGGGGATAGAAGATGATTCGAGTTATTGAATTAGTGAAGGAAATGGGCTATTCTATAAAATGGGAATAAGTATAATCTAATCCCCAGGACCAAGCAAGAGTTTCTCTCTTCCCAACTTAATTTATAGTTTTGTCTATGGTTTTTTTTGTATACTTTCGTTGGAGATTTCATATAGCAAGTAGAATTTGGAAAACAAAAAAAATGATAAGCTTGGTGCCATCTGTTGTGGTCTTTATTAGTTACTCTTAATCTAGGTTTTGGTTTGGTTTAGAAGTAAATTTTAATCTTATTAGTGAAATTAAGTGGTGTAAGAGACGGTTCAGCTCGGGTCGTGGAATAGATTCGTTTTGTTGTAGTTAAAAATACAATGTTGTCTAAACTGGGTAGCATATGATTTTTCTAAGTGTTTATTTTGGAGTTGTATGTGGGATTTAGATATAGGTGAAGTTAAAATTTTGTATTCACAATTTGGATTATGAAAGTTAAACTGAGAGACAGAAAATAAAAACATATCCAGTAGAAAAAGTCTGTTATGCTAAAATTGTCTAAACCTTTTTGGCTCTTTTCTTTTATTATGCAGAACGTTGGAAACTTTTCGATTCTGCTCATGTACCGACGGTACACTACACTCGTCCTTCTATCCATACCGGTTTGATCCTCTTGATCCTTCCTCCTTTCACCACCAATTCTTTTTCCTTGTCTTCCACCTCAAAAGTTGGATTTAAGACCCTCCCTATAAAGTTTACAAATCTCCTTCCGAACAACCTTAGCTAATAGCTTCTGCTTCTTTAAACAGTGACAGACCATAGAAAATCGCAACAGAAGAGACTCCCTGTACCCTTACAGTTATCCTAAAATCAAGTTTAATTAATAAATCTGGGTTTGAGGAAACAAACAACATTACACTCAGAAACGAGCTAACTCTCTTCTTGGCTTTCCCATACTAGGAACTCAACGACTTCCTAATGAAACTTGAATGTCAAAAATCTCATAGGAAGAACAAAATACATATAGAGGTTTCAGATGAAAAGGTGAGGAAGATTATTGTAAAGGGATTTGGAGTGCAGAGAATATGGCTTGAAGGAAGAGAGGATGCACATCCTCTCCAGAGAACACCTCCAACTTCAACTTCTCCATGTGAGGCCATATCTACAGGACATTGAACACACAAGTAAGATTCTGTCATTTCATTAAAATTTTACGCCTTAACAACATCCAACTCAACTAACATTTACCTCGTTCGCATATTGTCTTGTAAATGCCGTAAGATATCCAAGTGTCGATAAGCACCACTGTTCTCTCTCACCGATCTCAGTCTTTTTCTTTGGGTTTCCATTTTCACTGTCCACCTCCATCGCAGATGAGTTTCCATCTTCAGATTTTAGATCCTCCATCGATCTCGCTTTCGCTGGTTCTGGAAGCCGTTCTTTCAGGACTGCAGAGAAACTCTGGAACAGCAGGAGCAGTAGAGCCTATATGCACAAGGAAAAGTCAATAAGGGAATACAAAAAGAGACAGTACACTAGAAAGTTATTTGAATACCTCAGTTTCAGAGAGAGCTCTGTTAAGAAGAGCCTCTTTTGCCTCTAGGGATTCCCGTAGAGACACCTCTGCCTCCCCTGTCTTCTCCACCGTTGATTTCAAACGCTTCATCTTCCCTGGATTTTCACCAAGGACTGGCTCACCCTCCACTAGGGAAAGTTTGCTCTCAGCAGCCTCCAGCTCTGCTCGTGCGTTTGCTGAAGCTTTCTCAGCAACCAAAACATTCTTCGTAATGTTTGATATGTCTTTCCTCAAATCAGAGATACGATTATAAGTCTTGTTAAGTGCATTCCCAAGTATCTGCAGAGATAGAAACAAAAAAAAAATCAGAGTTTATTAAGCAAACACAAACGAATTGAGTTAGAATGAAACTGACCTCCCATGGCTGATCAGACACATGAAACTGATCAACATTCTCCGGAGAGAAAACCCATCTCACAATTGCCTGATTCGATACAAGTCTATACCCCATCATCCTATCCATTGCCACGGCCGTCATTTGTGCATTGTTTTTCCAGTATGCACTCACTTGCGATAATAGCATCACCTGTTTATCATTATCAGGACAGAGTTTCCCAAAGACTTGGCCGTACCGCTCTAGGACTGTGACCATATGAGTGAAACTTTTTGATCCGATCTCGAGTAAGGTCTGCACGACTACGGTAAGAGTCACTTCAAAACCATGAACTGGATATATCGTTTCTTCAATCCACGACATCATGTCACGTGCAGATTGTTTTTCCTTAACCTTCCTGTTCAATTCAGCTGACAACTGATGCTCTTCTGTTTTCTCTTTACCCTCTTCCAAGGAGTACCTGTATGCCGGAGCAGCCTTTGCAGGAAGCAATTCTTCTAGGGCACTCGCATTCTCGATGCTCTATTTGACACACAGAAAACAAAATAAGTTCTCTAGTGGCCAAAAACTAAAGCCATGTTGAACTCAAGATGAAACATAATAGATCAATAAAAATCTCAGAGAGACTATGTGATGCTAAAGTTTGGCAGCTCTTGATTGCCTCAAATTTTCGAATATATCAGAATATTAAAATCATAACAAGTGCGATGTTACCTGCTTAATTTTATCCCAGTAAGACAAGCGTACTTCTCTTTGGAGAACCTCCTGAACAAATACACGCTTAGGGGCCCATTTGGGAAGGTCCAACACATAAGACCACTCTTCCCATGGCCAGATGAACTGGAAGTTGGATCTGTTAAGAATGAAAATATACTCATTGAATTAGAAGAAAGCATAAAGTTAAACAGCACCAAGTTCATGTCTATTGAAAATCCATATTTTATGTTTGAAAAACAATCATCAACTTGGCTAAAGAAAAGCTTATAAGCTAGATGATTTTCTATCATATATGGAAATGGAACATCCACAAATCAACTTTTCAACGGATAAGGTAAGAAAAAATGAAAAATGTATACTTACAAGTGGTGAGAAAACCAGAGGATAAGGCGAGTCCTGGATTCCATGTCTAGGTCGGAAATTTTCTCAAAGAGTGCCCGAACAGCGCCAGCAACAACAGCAGGAAAGGCACCCGGAAGAGCCTAAAATGATTGAATATTTGGCATCAGGTAGAAGAAATAAATGACACCAACCATTTAAAAGTCATCGAAAGATCATAGTAGCCCATTGTTGCTTGTTTGCTACCTTACAAAGATCCATAATCACGAGTGTATAATAGAGAGTCTTGAACGGTGGCTGTGGTAGCAGCAGTATCTGAAAAAAAAAATCCAATTGTTAAATCTAAAAACCACAGCTCTAAGACAAACTTCCCTGGAAAAAAATTGTATAATCTGCCCGGAAAATACTATCATTATGCTTTCATATACATTCTGAATACTTAATACAGCAAGAGAGATTTCAAATTTAAACAAGAACAGAACTTCACCTGAGAAAATAGTGTCTCTGCCATAAGATACTCATACCGAAAGGGCACAGGAAGATTAGCCATGTAGGAAGCGCACTCCTTCCGGCTAAATTTGTAATGTATAGATCAGTAAAACAAAATCAAAGGTGACCCCAAAAATAAAAGAAACTCAGCACACGCTAAGATGTAGAACAAGAAACAACAGATATATGCTAGGCAAATCAGTCGTCCCGCCGTAACACAACTTAAATAGTGTTAAGTGACTATATTGTTCGTAGAGTTAGTCTTGACTCTTGAACTTAGCTTAATGCACCTTAGCTAAGGGTAGAATGTAGATATTTACCTAGCACTTGACTATTTTTACACGCCTAACCCAGATCTACACCAAAACAAGTATGCATGGACAACAGTCTACTATGCAAGTAAAATATGACAGGGACATAGATAACCAAGAGTTTTGAAAAAAATACATACCATCCATTTAAATAGAGGAGCACATCCAGTAAATACTCCTCAACGACAAAGCGATCGATAGGTTGTACATCCTGTGAGTAAATAATTCCAGAATTATAAGAGAATACGAACCCATATATCAATCTACATGTATGTGTAATAAATTTCCAGATGAACATAGACATCACATCACCTCAGTCTTATTAGCTGGAAATATATTCAACCTGCGAATCCTCTGAGGATATCTCATCAAAGCGTCATGCTTTTGCTTGCCAATGTTTTCCCTCGAAAGATCAGAAGGTGGACTTGGTGGTTCCATACATTTAATAGGGCGTAGCTCATGAAATTTTCCAGCAACAAGCTGAGCTTCAAACGAGAGATGAGGCCTAGGAACTAGCACATAGAAAAAGCGTTAAATTGTCAGAAATACAACAAACATGTCTAGTATAGAAGAAGGTAGACAGGGAAAATAAAGAAGAGGGTTGTAGTGGATTGCAGTCTTAGTGATACAAAAACATTAAAAAACATGCATACCACTATCAAGTTTCCATCCATTGGAAGCTAGAGACTGTGTCCGATCCCATAGGTCTTCCAGGAAATCCTAAAGAGACAGCAAACGACAAAGAGAAACCATAAGTTACGGCACCATGATACAAAATTCAACAAATTACGATCTCGAACAAATAGAAAGACAGAGAAGGAAACGTCACATAATTTTAAACAAACGCATCTTATTCATGCATCTGCCAAGACATCTACCGCAAAATGAAAGGGATACTTTACACCAAGCAATACAACAGTTTCAAAAAAAAAAACAACACTAAAACAAACCTTTTCTGAAGGACTATTTTCAGATTCTCCTTTGAGAAAAAAGTTTAAGCCAGAGGATGAAGAATGCTTTCGGATGCTCAAATAAGCTTGTATCCCGACTAACACTCTTTCAATCTCATCAGGAACTTGCTGCAAGAAAGAGGGAAACCCATCGGCGTTGACAAGTTAATAATAGCTTATAGCAGTTCGAACAGAAGCAGTTCAGTTACCAATACTGCCCATTAGGTCAGACATGATATACCTAAGAATTAGACTACTAAATTTGGTTGCACATAGGTCATGACTACATCATTATATAACTGGAAGGTCGTGATCCTGTATTCTAATGGCCTTCCAACACTAATATAATATGTTTGATTGTTTTCTAATACCCAACTAACAAAATATCTTCTAAAATGTCTTTAATTCAATAGCAATACCTCCGCGAGTTCTGCTCCTCCCCACGGGAGGCTTGACAAGATGCATATAACATAAAAGTCAGCTTGTGCTTGCCATGATGGGTTTCCTTTCTCTTCATCCACAGTGGTGGCAGCAGATGACAACAGCGTTTCGAACACGACAATCAAAGAGGCAGGTTGAACAACCTTACTGCACAACTGAATAACCCAAATAGAACATGTTAAAAACATAGAAAAACATCTCAAAGCCAGTGAACAACTACTGTAAATATTAATGTTTGCTTTTAATTTTTCAGACGGTTTTGGTGTCTAAGAAAATATGAACTTGCATATCAAATTAATGAAGCAACTGTGTAACAAGATTAGTAATCATACCAGGGAAGTCATAAAGCGTAGCAATATGCGGATACTGTTGCAGTTTCCAGAATCTAAAGCGACCTGGCATGTTCAACCCAGTAAAAGCAGTTACATTATAAGCAAAAGTGGAGAACTTAGATAAGCTATTGAAACAAAAATTCTATTTTGGCCATTGATATAAATTATTCACCTGGAAATTAGCTTGGACACTTTCTACTATCTTCCTGACAAAGTCTTCATTCTCCAAGTTCAACAAACCAATCTTAAACATGTGGAAAGACATCAATCAGATTTCAAAGTATATGTACCAAATTAAGCTGAACTAACATGCAACAGGGAACAGGATACCTCACTTCAGTATTGATCTAAATGCTGAACACAACCAAATTTCCAAAAAAATGTCAATCTTGCATACTAATACAGAGCAAACAGTGATGTCGCATTTTTTCATTACTTAGAAGTAGGAAACGTTACTATGTCCCTTCTTTAGGATGTTACGGACAGTTCTATGAATATGTATATTACTACAGTTATGTCATCTAAATGATCCGCCTTAAGGTAATATATATTCGATATTTTTCAGTAAACGAAGTGATTTTTTCAGAGCTATCCCTAGGCTATTGCTTCTGAGCTAATCCATATTCCATATATATGCATCAACTCACACATATCATATAAGACAATCATAATTCATACCTTGTAAACAAAAAATAATAATCCACCTTAAGGAAAAATTTCCCCTATCTTTGATTAATGAGGTGTGATCTTTTCAAGTTATTATTGGCCTATTGCCTCTTAAGCTATATGCATCAGTTAAGACTCAATAAAAAAAACGAAGTTTTAGTATATAAAAGACATACCAGAGTCCCATACAAGGGGATCTTATGAGGCAATTGTTCAGCACACTGCAGTAGATACTGTTTTAAGATGAAAATCACAAAATACATGTAAGCATAAATGCTAACGAAAACGTCGAGATTACAATACATTGAATTGAATCTCGAATCTCTCTAACACATGAAAATGTGAAACTTACAGGCGAAACTTGGTCCCCAGAACGTTCGATTTCTCTACGGATAACACCAAAACAGGTCTCCTGCATAGAAACAACAAACGAAAGAGACTTGAGAGAGAGGGGGAGCAATTAGGGTTTAAGAATCGAGAGAGAAGACTGACGATATGGACTTTGAAGTCGGAGGAAGTGCCGTACTCGGGGCCCTTCTCGCCGATTCGGAGAAGAAGAGTCTTCCAATTGCTCATCTTCCCGCAGCTGCAGATTTCTCTTCACTGGCGAGCGCACTGACCTTAAATCTCTCTTTCTCTTTCGTTCTCTCACTTCTTTCCGCAAGCTCTAGGTTTATTTGGTTTTTGGATTTAATTTATTTTTTTTGTCGACCAGTTTTATTTGATGAGTTAAAGCCCAACGGGCTCAAATACAGATGGTGACGGGCTAAAATATTTTAATTTTTGATTTTTTAACTGTTTTAGGTTTTAATTTTTAATTTTGATTTTGTGGTAGATTTTAGTTTTATCATAAGAAAAGAAAAACAAATGGTAATTTTAAATTTTGATTTTTTTTTTACAATTAAAGTAAAAATAATTAATAAGAAAATATTTCTTATATGAAAAATACAAATACAAAATATTACTAACACTAAAACTCATAAACCTATATCGAAACTTTATTTTAATTAACTTGATATAAAATTATAATACACAATATCGATTAAAAAATTATAGAGCTAAATTACTTAACCAAAACTCCAAAGGCAAGATTATTATTGTGAGATTTTTGTTCATGTATTTTTGTAAAATAGATGTAGCTTTTTAAAGAGATGTATTTGTATAAAATTAATTCGTTAGAAAAATAAACTAGATCATGATTCGCATGATACTGCAGATTGAAAACAAAACTGATAAAGCAGTTATTAAAAAGATGAGAACTAATGTTTTATATTGTTTGGACATGAGATAGTAATATATTATTGTTTCCATAATTAATATAGGTGTATATTTAATTTAAAATCCTATATTGATCCAAAATAATAATAATTTAAAATCTTTCAAAAGAGTTGGGTCCAAGTGAATGTTTCTATTTCAATAAGATAGATAGTTGAGATATTTCAATTAACAAAAATAATTGGTCTAATTGCAAGGTAAATTTCAGTTTTGCCATAAATTTGATATCACTTTTCAAATTTACCTCTAACAGATAACTATTTTCATAAATACTTTAAATTTTGTGGAAAAAAAATTAACTCCTCTAAATCACTTGTCAATGTTTAAACATGATTCATACAAGTTTATAAGCCTTAAATTTTGTGGGAAAAAATTAACTCCTCTAAATCACTTGTCAATGTTTAAACATGATTCATATAAGTTTATAAACTCCCTTATATACTAAACCATAAAAAATTATCAATAAACTTTAAATCTAAATATTAAAGTATATTTGATAATCAAATTACACATAGTTGTAACAAGGTATTTTCCTTTTTGAATTAAATTTAACATTCAATTCAAAAAAAAAATAATAATAAATATTAAAGTATATTTGATTGAGTATATTTCTGAATAGTGGTAGCCAAGTTAATGTATTTTAAGCAGCTTCTCCTGATTGTATGTATAATCAGTTTTATTTTTGATAAGTATACAAATTTTAGAGAAATGTTTAGAATACTCTAAGTTATCTACCACTTTTGAACAATACACTCAATCAAAAATACAATTTAACTAATTTTTTTCTCGTCATATAAGTTTTATAAGTGAGGTAGAATTGCTTTGATAAATCAATAAATTTGACATTTCATCAAAAAAAATTTTACTTGGATAAATCTTCCAAGATATTCTAAAATACTTTTTTGACCAAAAGAAAATTCATTAAACAAGTAAAAAACATTTATACCATATATATATATATATATCAATATAAATAAATAATAAAACATCAAAAAAAAAAATCAATTCAAAATTTTTTTCTTGATTTTTCGATTTTTCAATTTTTAAATTTTTAAATATTATTTTCAATTACGAAACTTCTTTTTGAAAGTATTTAAAATTATTATTTTAAAATTTTAGTCTTAATTATTATTATTTTTATCCCCATTCTCCAAAAATTCATTCCTCAAATCTAAAATGTAAATTCTTAACCGCGTTCACTGTTTGAAGTTTAAAGCAGTTAATCGACAGAGCCATTCCTCACAATTATTATGGTGGGTAAAGTATTTATAACAGAAAAAAATTAAATCGGTTCTCAAAAAAAAATTAAAACTTTAAAACGGTTTTCAAAAGAAAAATTAAAAAAGAAAAATATACCCATCCTTTCAGAATCTATAAACTCAAATTGATAACTTGAGGTTTTCTAAATCGCGCACTTTGGTGCTCTAGAGAATACTTTTGTATAACATTTATTCAGCCGTGGCCAATTTATTGCAGATTTTCTTAAGGGAAACAAGAGAAATATAAACAAATAAAATCAGTTGTTCGTGATATGCAAGCACATGAGTTCATTCATGCCTGGCATAACACTAAAGAACTTAACAAAGCAACTAAGGAAAATGAGAAAGAAGTAAAAACATGTCGTAAAGAAAGAAACCATGATTAAGTAATGAAAAAAATCACTATAAAACATCATAACTCCTTTTGTCTTCAGGTCAAAGCTTTAGCAATGAATTTGACGAATTTATTCAGTTTTTTCGAGACATACTTTTCGATCTTCTCAGTCTTTTCCTCCTCCCTCCTAACAAAAAAAAAACAGTCTTATGAAATTACGAAACTCTACTATTGAATTGTGGATTTAGAAAGACAAAAAGTGTTCGGAATCATGATAAAATTTCAATATAAGACATCAAAATCCTTTTTCCTTAGGGTTAAAGAATCCCTCACTTATCCTTCATCCAATGTTTGACGAACTCATCAAAGCTGATCTGACAATCACCATCAGCATCCATTAGTCGGATGACACTATAAGCGACCTCATCAGTTACTTTTTTGCCATTGTGATTCATAGACTGTTGAAAGTCTGCTGCAGTTATGAAACCATTGTGATCGACATCTAGAGCCTTAAAGAATTGAATCATATCTTCCATTTCCTCCGTAGACAGTGTAACATCTGTGACAAGCTTTTTGGCTAACGCATCATCTTCATCCTCGCTAACAAAATAAAATAAAAAAACTTATTAAATTATCGAAACGCTGCAATTTAATTAGAAATTGAGAGAGACAAAAAAAGCCTTCCAAATCATGATGAAATTACACCGTAAGTCATCATAAATCTTTTTTTTTTCTTCATGCTAAAGCTTTTTTAAGAAGGGTTAAAAATCCCTCACATAGCCATATATCTTTTGACGAATTCATCAAAGCTGACCCGACCATCGCCATCAGCATCAAAATTTCGGAGCATATTATAAGCTTCCTCCTCTGTTAACTTTTTGCCATCACTTTTTTCAGACAGTTGAAAGTCTGCTGCAGTTATGAAACCATTATTGCCTACATCAAACAACATAAAGGTCGCCTTCATTTCTTGCATTTTCTCCTCAGGCAGAGTAACACTTGTGACGAGCTTGTCTACCCCTGCATCCAGTTTTTCAATCCTAAAAAGAAAAAAAAAACAAAATCGTATTAGATTATAGAAACTCCACTATTTAATCATCGAATAAGAAAGATAATAGTATTCTAATTATCATAATGAAATTTTATTGTAAGACATCATAAATCCTCTTTTTTTCTTCAGGTTAAGACTTTTTAAGAAGGGTTAAGAATTCGTCACCTAGCACACATTTTGACGAATTCATCATAGCTGATCCGACCGTCGCCATCTATATCATATGTTTCGATCGTCTTGCAAACGTCTTCATCGGTATAATCGCCCCCATGTTTTGTCAACACATATCGAAGCTCTGACGCAGTTATAAAACCATTCTGGTCTATATCGCAAGACCTAAATTCTTTCTTCATCTCTTCCACTTTTAGTTTGTTCAACATAACTGTGGATATCTTTTCGACCATCACAGCTTCATCAGTCCTGTCAAAAAAAAAAAAAAAGGAAAAGGGAAACCTTCTTAATTAAATTACAATAAAATCCACCATTAAATCACAGATTAAAAAGGAATAATACGAGACAAGTAAAAGTAACAAACCAGTTACGAGAGTGTTCTCCAGCTATGGTTGCTACATACGTCAAAGCATCGACCCATCTCTGCTTCTGTTCCTCTGTTTCACCTTCACAGGTTTTCTCGAATGCGATCCCAAAGCCTCCCTTCTGCTTCCTTACATCCGATGGATCAACGTCGTAAAAAATCGGCATCACAATCTGCCCCGAAGCTTCTTTGCACTTCAGGATTTCAACCAGTTCATCTAAACACCAGCTCGAAGAAGCGTAGTTCTGTGAGAGCAAAACAATAGAAGCTTCCGCTTCTCTGATGGCTAGTACGAGTTCAGATCCAATCGTGTGGCCTCTCTCGATTTTCTGGTCATTAAACACCGTGATTTCTTTTTTTGCAAAGACATTGTGTAGATGACTGAGGAACCCTCTACGAACATCTGGCCCGTGGAAGCTGGGAAAGATTTGGTGACTAACGCGAGACAAGGAAGAAGAAGAAGCCATGAGCGAGAGAGAGAGAGAGAGAGCAAAAAGAGAGTTTGAAGAAAGTATAAATGTGGTTTGAGGAAACAGGTCCGTTGTTCATTTATAGAAGGAAAACGCTTAAAGAGAAGAGGGAAGTGTAGAGAAATTTGAGAGATCCTGCGCTGGAAAACTAATGGCTTGTTTCCACGGCAACTTATAAAAGTTTGTTTCCTTATAGCCGCCAATTTTCAATTGGTCAAATCTGACGGAGAGAAAATAGTGGAAATAGACGAACTAGAAATACTACAAAAAATATATATATATATATATATATTCTAAACCATACCGGTCAACTCCATTCGAATTGTAAATTTAGGTGATGATTGTTTGGTTAGTTTCTAGATTTTGGATTTTGGTTTTTGGTTTTTGGTTTTAGTTTTGGGTGTTTTGGATTTTAGATTTTGATTTCTCGTTTTTGATTTTGCAGTAGATTTTAGTTTTTGGAAAATCATGAATGGTGATTTTAGATTTTGGTTTCTGGTTTTTGATTTTTGTTTTTAAATTAATAAAGTAAAAGTTTTATTAATAGTAAAACATTTACTATGGAAATAATAGAATATAAAATATTATTGTCAAGACACACGTAATCTTTTTTTTAAAAAACGCAAACACAAAATATTATAATTATATGTTTAAACATAAACTTAAAATTAATTTTGTGTTGAAACATACATTTACATATATATATATATATATATATACTCTATATTATTACTTTTACATATAATATATATATGCATATATCCGTACATATTAAAAGTAAAATGTCCAGACATAATTTTTAATAAACTTTTCCATAATTATAATATATATTCATCAGCGGTTAACTACAAAAAATTAATTATATGTGTAGAATTTAACTATACATGCATTAATTTTATGTAAATTTTAGAATTAAATCATTGTTGATAACTATTATTTACAAATTTAAATTTAAAAGTTAACAAATATTTCTAAAATTGGGAAAACACAAGTATATAAAGATGGTATAGTACAAAATAATAGTGATATTTCTTCATAAACTAAAAATTAATTTTCTTGGGTAGAAAATAAATTTTGATAAAATTAATAGTAAAATATTTACTCTCGAAAAATAAAAAAAAATAGCATTTTAATAACACACATAAAATTATTTAATAGTTTTGAGGTTCATGTTTACTTTGCGTGTGTTTGTAGAGTTGGTCTTATATAGTACTATTAAATAAAATTAACAATTTTATTTAAAAAAAAAAAGAAAATCATTATTTTTTTATTTTGATCGTACGTAAATTTTAGGAAGAAACAAGTAGAATATGGATTTTGGTTTTTAAGAAGGAACTAGTAAGAGGAAGCAAAAACTAGTTTTCCTATAAAATAGGGAATCTATTTGACCAAAATCATGATTGGGTAAAAAACTTTCAAAAACTAAAAACTAGTGTAGAATCTACAAAACAATCGACCTCTTAGTTTGATAACTTTTTTTTATCAACTTCTTTTATAAAACCCAATGGGCAAAAAATTACAAACATGGTAGTTAAAAATCTAATCGGCCTTTAAGTAACACTAAATTATGAGAAACATATAATTAAAACGCAAAAGACAATTTAATTTTAATATAATAGTGAATTTGGCTAAGAAAAACAAGTGTCATGTTCTGGTGAGAGTATTTGATGACGTTTCATTCTCAGAAAAGAATAAAACTTCTTTTATATATATAGAAGTAAATATTTTATTAATGGTAAAATCAAATACAAGACTTGACCGAAACATGCCCAGAAAAATCATATAAATAGGGTTGTTTGTAAAAAGCAAAAATATATCATCAATAGTTCAATACTACTGTATCAAAAGAAATTAATAGTAAAAACAATATGGGCATCACAAAAACATCTATGACTATGTCCTTTGTACTAATATTGTTGATTTCTTTTTGTAATTACAGTATTTTGGCCAGACCAGGTATATTATTATTCTCAGTTATTTTTTATCATTTGAAGAATAGTAGTTAAACATTTCCGTGTCATTTGATGTAAAATCGGTCATAATACTTTTAGGTGTATAAAATATATTCAATAATAATTTTTTAAATGTTTACATTAACCGTATATTTGCAGAAATCAAGCCAGGGAGTTATGAATGTACTGTGCCATGTACTGCAGTTTACGGAAATAGGGAGTGTTACAACTATTGCACAAGTCATAACTATAATGGAGGACAGTGTGATGCTACAAAAGGTGGAGAACTACCGCAATGTTGTTGCTATAACTATATTAATTAGTTTTTGCTAAACTGTGATTTAAGCAATATGTCTTACTCATACCAGATTTTAAGTATGAATCTATAAATTATTTTAAAATATCATCATTGCGTATTATTTATAAGATAGCCATTAACACCTATACTATTAAAGCAGGATCCTATTATCATTTTTACTTTAGCCTGCCATTTTCTTTACTAACATTGCATATTTCATTAAGGGTAATCAAGTAAAATATTAATAACACATCTATATTGGGTTATTTTTTCGGATCCAGCCCACATCAGATCTCTCTTGGGCCATTTGGGCCGATTAAGAAATCAGATTCAATTATCACATTTTTTTTCCTTTGGGCCATTAAATCCAAGTTCAAATAATTTTTTTTCAACTATTCTTAATTATTATTTTTTTTTCTTTTTTAATATAATTTAAGTATTCATAAAAAATTGAATTTTTCATTGAAAAGTATAAATCTTTACCAAACGTATACAATTTATTTTATTAAAATATTAACTACATAATAAAATTAATTTATCAGAGTTATACCAACTTATTTCATTAAAGAAATAAAGTTTAATTTTTTAAACATAAATAGCCATTTAAAACAAAATACGATAAATAAAGATAAAAAGTTTAAGTCTTTTATAAAATAAAACACAAATATATGAAAATATGACATTTACTAAATATTTATCAATTAAAAAAAAAACCCCGTGCTTTGAAAGCGCGGGTCAAAATCTAGTCTATACTATTAAAGGAGGATCCTATTGTCATTTTTACCTTAGTCTGCCCTTTTCTTTACTAACATTGCATGTTTCATTAAGGGCAATCAAGTAATATTAATAACACATCTATATTGGGTCATTTTTTCAGATCTAGCCCACATCAGATCTCTCTTGGGCCATTTGAGCCGATTAAGAAATTATCTAATTCTCATATTTTTTTCCTTTGGGCCATTGAATTCAAGTTCAAATGATTTGTTTTCAACTATTATTAATTATTATTATTTTTTCTTAATATAATTTAAGCATTCATAAAAAAAATTGATTTTTTCATTGAAAAGTATAAATCTTTATTAAAAGTATATAATTATTTTTATTAAAATATTAAACATATAATAAAATTAATTTATCAGAGTTATACCAACTTAATTAATTAAAAAATAAAGTTTAATTTTTTAAACATACATAATTATTTAAAATGAAATACGATAAATAAAGATAAAAAGTTTAAGTCTTTTATAAAATAAAACATAAATATATGAAAATATGATATTTACTAAATATTTGTCAATTGAAAAAAAAATATAAACCCGCGCTTTCAAAATCTAGTTTAGAATTATTATAACAACTTATTTAGAGCTAGTTAGCCAAATATTATGTTTTCTATAATGAATTTAAAGGTCTTTGTCCAATAGCTTGAGTGAGGACAACTCTATCCTCACCTCCCTTCTCCGACTATTCGTTGTAGGGAGTCATAGCCTATTTAAGGTATATCAACAAGTTTTTTTTGAGTAGGCACTAGTCAGGTCCAGCTCAAACATTTTAATGGCCTGGTGCAAAATATTTTTTTCCCAGTAATTAACCTATTTGAAATTTATAAAATTTGGACCTTTTTAAGATTTTTTTTTTTGAAATTAGGGACCTAAATTTCCCTAATTTTTTTTTGTAAAAAATTGTTGGGCCCATTGCTTTTGTTCCATCAGCACTCTCCTAGAATTGGGCCTGACACTAATAGTATATTTAGTCGCGTGAATATATTCTAAAAAATTTCAAGACTTTTAATTTTGATTTGCAGACTAAACAATACACTTATAGATTTTGTGGCCAGTTTAGCAATAATTTTAATTTTTGGTCAAAGCAATAGCTTTCTTTTGAATATATGTTAAATTTACTCAAAAGAAAAAATATATTGTTTTACAATTTGTGCTACATATTTCAGACATAAGAAACTTGTATTCTAAGAGCAACAATATCGGCCAGTTTCTTAAAATGAGGTTCTAGAAAATAAAATAATTTAAGTTATGTAAATAGAGACATGTGAAACAAAATGTGTTTAAAACATGATGTAGAACTAAAAGTTAATAATGGGTTCTTAGAGCATCAGCATCGTGGAAACCCAATCCCGTTTCTTAATTTTTTTTTGCTTTACCTGTTTAAAAAAAAAAAATCAATCGCGGAATGCCACATGTCGTGGAACCTACAAAATAGTGTAAAAGCCCACAAGAAACATCATTTTTTCGTGACAAGAAGCCACGTTTTTTTCCATTTTGTAGGACCCACCCCACCTTTTCTGCATAAAGATGTTTTAAAAGTCTTTAGTTTAGAACTTATTGTTTTTCTTTCTTCACTTTTTTTTTTTTTTTCTTTATCTTTATATCTTAGATACTTTCTAAGACCATACGTTGGAGCTGCTCTAACATAACCCGACATAAAGCAATATTTTAAGATGGCATTGTGTAGTCTGAGTTCCTACATATTCTTCTGGTGTGATTCAATTTAACATAACCCGATAAAATATCAAGAAGTATTCTGTTACACAAAATATAACATTGGTATACAGAAAATATCAAGATGTACGTATCTAATGTATATGTATAGCAACAATATTTAAGCACCAAGATGTAGTCACAACGGAAAACAAAACAATATAATATATATTTATATATATATAAAAGTACAAAAATTTAGGACTCATACTGACCATTGTCCAATGGAATCAGTGTTGTCATGCTGCTGCTGCGGGAACTGTTTCTGCAATGATTTAGGTGAGAAAGGCAGATTTGGAAAAGGTTGATGATCAGCGGGAAAGAATGTGGAAGGATGATGATGTGACATGTAACTAGTACATGAAATGTTGTTATGGTCTTGTTCTTGGAACTGGAAATGATGATTCTGTTGTACTTGTTGTTGTTGTCTTTGTTTTGGGCTATTGGTTTTCTCTCCTTCGGTTTCTCGGTATTTGTTGAGATAGACCTTTAACGGAGCCACGTAGTCTTCGAAACCGAGAGTTGTAATGGCCCAAATGATATCATCTCCATTGATGGTTTTCCTCTTCTCTCTTTGACACTTATCAGAAGCTTCACCAGTAACGAAACTGATGAACTCTGATACGCACTCTTGAACGGTCTCTTTGGCGTCTTTCGAGATCTTACCATTACCGGGAAGAACCTTTTTCATAATTCTTCCGACATTGGCAATTGGGAGAAACCGGTCTTGTTCTTTGTTGTTGTTGTTATTATTGTTCTTTGAAGATGGGCTTCCCAGATTTGTTTCGGCTACTCCAGGAGATTCATGATCCTCCTCTGGGCTTTCTTCAGTCATCTCTCTATCTTTCTTTATTTTTCCGAGACGTTAATATGTGATGGATCTGATTTTATGGTTAAGCTTAGTGCTTGAAACTAGGTAACTTGTCTATTTATGGATTTCTTACCAAATTTGGAACTCCCTGTGACTCGGTCTTTTCTTTTACAGGTGGGCATAAAGGTTTAGATGGGTTAACCGGCTCTATTTGACGTATCATGCAGTGGCTTAAGATATTTTGCGAACTTGGTAGGCCGGGTCTGCCAGGGTCCATAGTTTAATAGCATTAACTCTAACCCGCTCTGTCCCATGATGTTAGAAAAAATCGCTAGGGAGATTATTGTTTAATAAATCTAAAAGTTTTTTTTTATAATTTGAAAGTAATCCATATATTTATAAATTTTAAACTACTTCTGAAGTAGTAAAGAATGCACTATTTTTATAAAGATTAAGCAAACAATGGTAGATTGGTGGTAGGGATTGATTTGGCAGGAAGCATAAACCGTTGATCCTGAGTTCGATTTCTGGAGAAAACTAAGCTGCTACAGTTTAGTGAGACGAAGATGAAACTATGTCTTAGACCTCATTAGAAAACCTAGAACCGGTGGGCCGTAAGATATACATCTTACGGACCAAGGCTGTGAAATTCGTAAAACCTACGAAGATTCTCAAAATTAAAAGCAAATACTTGAATAACAAGATATTCTAGCATATTTATATTAATGATGTGACTGGTAACCATTATAGGAACAATATGAACAGATAGGAAATGAATGAATAGGAATAAATTTTTAGGAATGATAATGAATGATGGTTTCTTATCAAAATTGATAAGGAATTGATTTGTTCTATAATTCTTTACAAATAAAAGAATGAAGAGGAATGAAAATAAAAAATTATTCCTCATGAATGGTAAAATGTTTAAGGAATATTAAAGAACATAGTGTTCCTTTTCATTCTCTTGATCACCAGTCACACCCTAAGTGTTTAAGAAAGTTAATATTATCGTTAACATTATGTTAATGTTATCACTATATATATGCATATTATATTCTTTTATCAAACAAAACACAATAATATACTTAGTTTATTATATTTTACAGCCGGATTAATCATCGACATAATTTGCAGACGTAACTATTGATAAATAACATTGTTTGTAGTGGACTAACTAACCCACATAATTTATTTTAATCTTCATCAAGAACAAAATCTTATTTCCTGTTGAATCTCTCTTTCTCAAATCTTCTTGGTGTAGGATCCAGATGCCAGATGTGAACGTTTTCACTTCCAGTTACTTGCAGATAACAAAAGACACACCACGACAAGACAAAAACTAATATGACCGGATTGGAGGTTCAATCTATCAGTATCACACATCCATGTGTAGTTGGTTTGATTTAGGGCTGTTCAATATGGTAAAACCGAACCGTACCGAACCGTAATAGACAATATGGTTTGGTTTTGGTATATACCATATAAACCGAATGGATATAATTTTATAAAAACCGTAGGATTTGGATATGATTTGGTATATAACCGATTAAACCGAATAAACCGAACAAAACCGATTAAATGTAGAAACATGTAAATATGTATTTATTTTATAACAATACATAAAAATCTATTTGTTACATAAGTTAAATTTGTGTTAATAACTATTACAATAATTTTATAGTAATAAAAAACCTTAATTTGTGAAACACTTGAACTATAACTAAATAACAATACATCGCAAACACAATTCAGACATCTTATTTTATAAGTCTTTTTTTGATCTTTTTGTTTTATTTTAGTCTTCACTAAATTAATATGAAGATTATAAATTTGATGGACAATAATTAATGGAAAATTTTCAATTGAAAAAATATGACTTTAATAAACACTAAATATGGAAGAGTGGAAAAACTTTTCTTTCATGTTTTTGTTTTGTTTCATATTTTTATTTTCAAAATTTCAAGCTTTGATTTTAGTTATAGATTTGATTATTTTATTTGATGGTAGAAGTATTTTTACTTTTTTGTTTATTTATTTGAACACGTAATATATTTTTAATAAATGACGGTGTTGACAATATGACTCTAAAATTCATATAATATGATCTCAAACAAAATAATTATGTTTTTTGGTATAAAACCGAATAAACCGAAAACCGACGATATATAAACCGAACCGAACCGAAGTAAATATGGATTTAGAATGGTAGTTATATTTTACTAACCGAAATACCGAAAACCGAAAAAAACCGAACCGAAACCGAACTGATATCCGGATTGAACACCCCTAGTTTGATTTCTATTTAATTCTAGTTGTTCAAAATATTAATGAAAAAATATATTTTTCACTATTATGTTCGGTTTTGATTTTTTTCTTTCTAATTAGGTTCGTGTCAGTTTGATATAATTCCCCGACCCCGAGGCCAGCTCCATAGCAAGATGGCTTAATCCTAACCGGTAGAAACCGGGCCCGACCGTTTATTTCTATTAATTTTAATTGGATCTCAAGTTCGGTTCGGTTGAGCATCCAAATTTCTATTAAAACCCGCCTTTGCTCAAGAGAACTCTCTGCGCACACAAAGATGAGAAATCCAAATTCAGTTTGAAGAACCTCTCACCAAAACAAACAATGGAATGGCTAGAAACTCATTTCTCAAACTCGCCTCTCTCACGAACTCTTCACCCTTCGCGAACCTTCTCGATTCATGCATCAAATCCAAGCTCCCACCAAACTACGTCCGCACCGTCCACGCTTCCATCATCAAATCCCCTTTCTCCAACGAAATCTTTATACACAACCGTCTCATCGACGCCTACGCGAAACGCGGCTCGCTCCATGACGCGCGCAAAGTGTTCGACGAAATGCCTCACCGAAACGTCTACACTTGGAACACTCTCGTCACGGCTTTAGCCAAGTTAGGGCTCTTAGACGAAGCCGATTCCCTCTTCCGCTCGATGCCTGAGCGTGACCAGTGCACTTGGAACTCAATGGTCTCCGGGTTCGCGCAGCGCGATAGGTGCGAAGAGGCGTTGCGTTATCTCGCCTCGATGCATAAAGAAGGCTTTTCCCTGAACGAGTATAGTTTAGCTAGTGGTCTAAGCGCTTGCTCTAGCTTGAGCGATGTGAACAGAGGCGTGCAGATACATTCTCTGATCGTCAAATCTCCTTGTTTATTCTCCGATGTTCATATAGGCTCCGCTCTCGTTGACATGTATTCCAAATGTGGACACGTGGACGAAGCTCAGCAGTGTTTTGATGAGTTGCGTGGTTATAGAAACGTCGTCACTTGGAATAGTTTGATTACGTGTTACGAACAGAACGGTCCCGTGGAGGAAGCTCTAACCGTTTTCAATTTAATGCTGAGATCCGGTTTCGAGCCTGATGAGGTAACGTTAGCGAGCGTGATCAGCGCGTGCGCGAGCCTGTCCGCTGTTAAAGTCGGACGGGAAGTTCACGGACGCGTTGCGAAAGACGTTAAGTTACGGAACGATATAATCCTAAGCAACGCGTTTGTTGATATGTACGCAAAGTGTGGAAGAGTGAAAGAAGCTAGGATCGTGTTCGATAGCATGCCTATCAGAAACGCTATCGCTGAAACGTCGATGATCAGCGGCTACGCTATGGCTGCGAGCACCAAGGCTGCTAGGCTGATGTTCGCCAAGATGACGGAGAGGAACGTCGTTTCGTGGAACGCGCTCATCGCTGGGTATACGCAGAACGGGGAGAACGAAGAAGCGGTTGGTCTGTTTCGTCAGTTAAAGAGGGAGTCTGTATCTCCGACGCATTATACCTTTGCTAATATTCTCAAGGCGTGTGCGGATCTAGCGGAGTTGCATCTCGGCATGCAGGCTCATGTGCACGTGCTGAAGCACGGGTTTAAGTTTCGATCCGGGGAAGAAACTGATATATTCGTTGGCAACTCGTTGATAGATATGTATGTGAAATGCGGCTGTGTGGAAGATGGTTATCTCGTGTTTAGGAAGATGGTGGAGAGAGACCGCGTCTCCTGGAACGCGATGATTGTCGGATTCGCGCAGAACGGGTATGGAAACGAGGCGCTTGAGTTGTTCAGAGAGATGCTTGGTGGTTCTGGGGAGAAACCAGATCACATTACAATGATTGGTGTTCTCTCCGCGTGCGGACACGCTGGATTAGTCGAAGAAGGGCGGCGTTACTTTTCGTCCATGGCCAGAGACTTCGGTGTGGCTCCACTGAGGGATCACTACACTTGCATGGTTGATTTACTCGGCCGAGCTGGGTTTCTTGAAGAAGCGAGGAGTATGATTGAGGAGGAGATGCCTATGGAGCCAGATTCGGTTATATGGGGATCTTTGCTCGGTGCTTGTAAAGTTCATAGGAACATCACGTTGGGTAAGTATGTTGCTGAGAAGCTTCTTGAAGTAGAGACGTCGTCAAACTCGGGACCGTATGTTCTTCTCTCTAACATGTACGCTGAGAATGGACAGTGGGAGGATGTGATGAATGTAAGGAAGTCTATGAGGAAAGAAGGAGTCACGAAGCAGCCAGGTTTTAGTTGGATAGAGGTACAAGGACGTTCTCATGTTTTCATGGTTAAAGATAAAAGACATCCTCGCAAAAAGCAGATACACTCGCTTCTTGATGTTCTAATAGCAGAGATGAGACCGGAACAAGATCATGCTGAAAGAGGATCACTCTCCTCTGAGGAAATGGATTATTCATCTCGTATTCTTTGGGACAATGCCATGTAAGTCCCTTTTGTTTTTTTTTTCTTGTTGAAAATTCAAGGAAATAGAATGGGGAAATTTCAATTTTGCCATACCACTTTTCAAATTTACTTTTAAATGATAATCATTTTTATAAAATACTTTAAATTTTTGATCGAAAAGATTAAATTTATTCTTCTAAATCATTTATAAATGCTTAAGAATAATTTGTATAACATTTATAGCAGTAAACAATAATCACTGAACTATAAACCCAAATGTTATAATATTTTTGATTGAGTGTATTTTTAGAAAGTGGCAATCAACTTAGGTATTTTAAACAATTTTTTTAGAATGGGAATTATAGAGTCAATGGAAATATTCTTTTGCATTAATACACTTTCTTTCACAATTTTAAGTAAATTGAACATTTGAACAAACTTATAACCCAACGTTTTGAAGAAAAAGACATTATTGTTACCACATCTATCAGACAAGAGTAGGTTTGAAACTTCTTTGTGAACATCTACACCTCAGAATCACATAGGAAACAAACCTGTAGAGCAAGACAAAACACAGCATGATCACCACATTTCTCCACCTATTCTCCTCACCATACCTTTCTTCTTTCAGCAGACCCTCCTCAGTCATCAAACACTTTCCGAATCCATACTCCAAACACTTGCTCGACTTAGAGAACTCGTTTATCAAAAACCCTTCGAAAGGGTACTTGAACAGAGAGATGTAGTGCATGAAAATCCAGTAACCAGGGATCTCGTTCTTCGATATGAAGTACCCCGAGAAGAGAAAGAAGGAGCCCATCACGCCTGAAATCACCGAGTTCCCGACGATGAAGTTAGGAACGAGTGCACTAAAGCACACAACCACTGAGTTGGCTGTGTAGAGGATCAGCCAAATGAGTAGCAAAAAGTGCAAGAAAGCCATGAAGCTAGGGTTCAGCCCCACCAGCCAGTACACTGGGATTGAAAACAGAATCGCTAGAATGAGCAGAAACGGCAAGTAAACAAGCCCGTTCGCTACGGCGTAGGAAGAAACTCTGTAGCTTCCACTTGAAGTCTCCTTCATGAGAATCTCTCTCTCTTGCAGAAAGATAGGGAGCGCTTCTATCGTTGAAGTAAGCAGGAATGTCAATATGAACGCGAAGAGTCCCACTCTCTCTCTCGCTCCTTTCAAATCATCCTTGAGATTGTGAAAAATCAAACCAAGAACAATCCCTGAGCCTAGCATCTGAACCGTTCTACACGCAAAGAGCTCCTTGGTTCTGAAAATGTTCTTGGAGAATCTATGAGTGAGTATCATAGTTTCTCCAAGCCTCGAATTCGCGAAATCTCTAGTGAACTCTTTACCTATCTTCATGGTTCCTACGTCGGCGACCTTTGATTGTTGAAACAGTTGCTGTAGCGTGAACTTGCCGCTTCTCCCCTCGCCTTGTGGTGTTGGGACATGAACCACTACTCTTCTGCTTTGCTGTAATAGCCTCTGGTGCTTAGTGATGGCTTCGATCGACTCGATGGCGAATTCGACTATATTCTCATGGAGAGGAGGCTGCAGACCGTTTGATCTTAAGTAGAACCCGAGCTGATCCACCGAGCCTTGGTTCAGCGTCGAGCCGTTAGCCAGTAAAAGAACGGAGTTGAACAGTTTGACTATACGAAAACCTGGCTGGTGGATGGTTAGAACTATGGTCCTGCCTCTTGTCTCAGCCATGAGCTTGAGCATGTCTATGATCTGAAGAGCAGAAGTGCTGTCGAGACCAGAGGTTGGCTCATCAAGAATCAGAACCTTGGGGTCGTGAATCACTTCAACTCCTATAGAGACGCGGCGTCTCTCACCACCCGATATCCCTCTGAGGCTATCATCTCCCACACGAGCCGTGGCTACAGCTTCTAGTCCAAGCTCACGCACCAACGACTTAACGCGTGATCGCAGCTCCTCCGCGGGTAGCTTTAACCGCAGCTTGGCGCTGAACAAAAGCGTTTCCTCCACCGTGAGGAGAGGAAAGAGAGTGTCCTTCTGTGTGACGTAACCGGAGATTTTCTTGAAATTGGCTCTGTCAACCGGTCTCTGATTGACGATAACCGAACCGGTTTGAGGGATGAGTCTTCCAGCTAGAATTTCGAGCAGAGAAGACTTCCCTGCACCACTTGGACCAACGATGGCGAGAATCTCCCACGGTTTGGCTCTGCAGGTCACTCCTTTTAGCACATGCTTGACTTTCTTGCAGGTTCCATCCTCCAGCTTAACCGGTTGGTCAGCCTCCGGAACCGGCTTCCTTGTAAAGATTCCGAAAGGATTAACATTAATCTTCCGCTCAGTGATGTTGTAATCAATATCTAGAGCTTCGATCTCACATCCTTCCTTCTCCATTGTGATGAAGCTTTTGCACTCTTTTTCTCTGAGTCTCCAATGCTTAAAGAGAAAGGACAAGTAATAAGTACAATAGCAATTATTTGTCTTACGTAGTTATTCTTCTAATTGTTTTATTACTTATAAATAAAACTTTTGATAAGTATAGTGTTTTAAAAGACAGCTTGGTTTTCTGTAGCTTCTATTGGATTTAAGTGAAGACTTGAGTTTATGGTTCACGGGCTGTTTGTTTTCTTATATCATAGAGAGAGAAACAGAGGTTCACATGCAGTTGTTCCTTCTCACTCCGCTGTAACTTTCCCAAGATATGAAAGAGTCACGTGTTGCTCTCTATGCATACTTTTTGAGAAATTGCGGTGAATACCAAATAACTAAAATAATTATGTCAAAAGTAAGTGGCACTTCTGAAATATTTATTACTAGTATTACTCCCAGTGCTATGCACGACCATTATTTTTATAATTTACAATAGAAATGAATATATATTTTAAAATATAGTTTATAATGGAAAGAATGTTATTTTGAGGGTATATTTATCAGTAGAATTAGAAAAACGAAAAATTTGCGCTTTATAGTCCACATGAACCTTTTATATGTTTCTTCCAGAAACAGGAAAGAATTATTACATATGAAAAATAAGATTGAGGGAAAGCATATAGTCCGTTGTAGTATTTCCCTTCTTTTATGGTTTTATTTTAGGGAATTTGCAGTGGATGACATAGAAAACTTATTTAATTAGCTATATGGACAATGCTCTTTTATATATTTTTATTTCTTCATAATACTCTTTTATATATTTTTATTTTCATTGCTATGCTTACTTGGAGTTTTTCTTTTGCTTCTATCTACAAATAGAAATAGAAAGTAATTAAAAGTATATATATTTTGATCTGAAATTTTTTTAAAAATCACATTTGTATAAATTACAAACACACAAATAAAAGTAAGGAAATCTTACTATCAAGTTAGATCTTAATCTGGATAGTAGACATGGATCCTTTTGTTTTTCTAGCCCCCGAGTTTCCATTTGCTGCCTTAGATCCATGTTTTCCCCCCTTTTCTTTTCTTTTCTTTTCTTTTCTTCTTGTGGTGCTTTGTACATGTGTTTTAAGTTGAGACCATTTTAATCTCTTTTCCTGAACTATCAGTCTGTCACCACGATAAAAATAAACTCATTCCAGCAAATCGACAATTGATTAGTCCTTTTTAATTATGTTATTGACATATTTTGTTTATCATTTCCTTCTTACATGCAGTATTTAGGTTTGGACAATGTTTAGAATGCAGAAAAAAAATTATATGCAAGTATATGAGAATAAGGTTCATGCAAAAGGTTATTTGAGCATGAAGAGTTTAGGCGTTTACTTACCTGGACTTTAACCTTCATCTCTTTTTTTTGAACAAATAACCTTCATCTTAAGACTTCGAAAATATCAATCCATAGCGTACTGGCCTCCTTTTTCTCGTTTCCTTGAAAGATTATCTTGAAGATTATTGTTGTGCAAGTTTGGCCAAAAACTACTTCGATTTGAATCTGGAACTGCAAAAGGTTTCATCATTGAAAGTTTTAATCTATCTGGTTAGAAGTTGAAATTTAGAGAGGATCAATGGGGTGCTGCAAAGAATTTAAGAATTTATAAATTTTGAATGCAACAAATGAATCTAAATATATGGCATTATGAGTTAAATCAATTACTCAAAAAAACTATGATTAACAGTTTTAGGGATCGTGGGATCATGGGCACACTGTGAGAGATATTAGGAATTTTTATTTTATATAGATAAAAGAGAAATAAGTTAATACACGATCAGGTTTTTATATTTAAATTATTTTTCTTTTAAATTGTAGAGCATATTCGATGTGTCAAATTTTTGTTGGTCATATGACTTGTGCTTTAGTATATTAGGGATTTAAGTCAACAAAAATGCTCCTTCCTCGGTTTTGAGTAGGAAACAAAATACCCTACCGAACCACATCCAATTTACAAAGTTGTTTCGAATTGGAATCGAACTTGATAAAATATACAAATGAATCCAAAATTTTGGTATCTGAAAAACCGAATTTGTATCCGACTTGAGCATAAATATTTTGAATATTCTAAAATACATGAATTACGTTTATATATTTAAATTTATTAATTATTTTTAGATTTAATATTCAGAAGATCTTCAAAACTCAAAAATATTCTAAATTATCAAAAATACATGAAAACACCTAAAAGTAAATAATAAGAAGTATTTAAAATATCAGAATTACCCTAAATACTTACATGTCCTTCATCCAAATTTCTAAACCAAACATATTTTCATGTTAATTTCAAATATTTATTATATAATATTCTTTTTATGTTGAATATTATTTTTTATTTTTGGATTTTAAGGTATATTTAGATTTTTGAATTTGTTTAGATAATTTAAATAGATATACAAACCTAAACCGAATTTGCAAAAATCCGAACTGAACCCAAACCAAAATTTATAAATATTTGAATGAGTTTAAATATGTAAACCCAATATTCGGATAGACCGGAAACGAAACTGAAAGGATACACAAATGCCATCCCTAGTTCTTAGGACTTGTGTTTCTAATATTTGTTATAAAAATTAAATGTCTCTAATCTTTAAACTCTTATTATAGAAAAACTGAGAGTATAAATCACTAAGAGTGATTTATTTTAAAACCAGTAATTAAATATATCAAATTACAATTAAATTAATTAATTTTAAAAATATAAACACTTTTTAATTTATAGAAAATATATGTATCATCTAATGATTTTAAATATAAACGATCTTCAAAATATTCAAAACCAAAACAAAAAGACATTGTCAATAGTCAATCACTCAATTTACAAAACGCATACATAAGCTATGCAGAGCCTTCGCAGCTGACTACATGTAGTATTGACCATCACATAGATAATTATGCAAACTAAACTAATATATACCTAACTACATAAAGTATATATTATGCATGACAACATTCCTCAACTTAGTTAATTATTTTTTGGCAGCTGGTAACACTGGTGTATTCTTGGACGTAGACGATTTCCCAATCCCTAAGCATCTCGATCCCAAATCCATTTATCAGAAAATCAAACGAGCTCTTGAGAATAAGGGTTACCGTACTCATGTGTCACTACGGCTGTACGGGGATAAATATGCTGAAGCTGGAATCAAAATCTGTTTGGTACCCGATGGTGAATTATATATCTTTTTTATATACTTCTTCTCTGTTGATATATATAGTTGAAGGAGTTACGTATACGAGAGGTAATTTTATGCTACTGGACAGTTATCTATGGGCATTGGACAATCCTGGAGAATCAAATTTGATGCTACTCTCAAAAGACATCAAACAAGACACATGGGCGATGCGTTTACTTACATTTTTGCATAGGCATGATTGCTATATTCTCTTAGGGGATCCTTTATCAGAGTTTACAGTTCTTTCTGATAGTGGTGAATGGATTTGGAAAAGCCTGTCAGATTGAGGAAACCCTAGCTAACTAAGATAAAAGCTCACAAGGGGATGACACAAAGTGCTTATAAAAACGAATCCTCTAAATTGCATCATTGTAATCTACTTAAGTTGAAGTACGCAAATGTTAAGATGCTTTAGTAAAATTATATAGACGATGGTTGTACTCTTGGGTGAAGATTTACTTGAACAAAAAATGTCTGACACAATTAAATCTTTAATCTCCTGCAAAACCCGTTGGTTTATGCATCATTTTAGATGAGAACATTGGAGTTTTTGATGCTCCATACTTCAAACTCATGAGATGTCGCATTAGCCCATTAGCCTGCATGCCCAAACCCACACGTAGCCAACAAAAGTCTGGTATCTTTCTGCAATATTGCTCCCATCATCCCACGGGTAATCACAGCTCCTCAAGAAAAGAACTGAAACACCATAACCTTTTAGAAGATGGGGTGTTGTCGAAAAGTAGGGGTGGATAATGGGCAGCGCTGAGTTCGTCTTTGCCTTATATAACTCAGTTAAAACTTAAAACCAAATATGCAAAGTTAGGAAAAGAAGAATAAAAAGAATATAACTTTGGAAGGTAGTTGGGCGGTCATTGTTGTGTTGACTAAAAATCAGGTAGTGAGTAGGTGTGTAGTTTCCTTGTGTTATATAGTGTAGATTTTAGCGTACTTAGATATAGATGATAGAGTAGATAATATATGAGATTAGCTGTCTCATATATATTAGCAAAACTCCCATATTTTTTTTACCATTAGTCTAATTTCAATGAATTTACGAAATTTCTGGTTGGAAATTTTAAACTATTGTAATCCCAAATGAGAAATAAATCTTTTTTTTTTTGCACTGACAATCATGAATATAGTTATTTGTTATAAGATTGTATTTCACAACAGTTAAAAATATATAATTTAGTGAAATTTTGTCAAATGACCATAAAAAAACTTAAGTTATATTTGATGAGTATAGAATCCGTATAGTTATGCTCTTTTGTACAATTTTCTAAAATATCGATGAAAATGTTTATCTACTATATTTTATTTTATTTTATCGTAAGATAAATAGTTCCTCTATTTCTATATGAAAAATGTTTTAAAATAAATTTTTGTTTCAAATAAACGCATGCTTGAAGTTTTTAAAGCTATTTTTGTTAGTTAATACTCTTTTGTTTTCAAATAGATGGCATTCAAAAAAAAAACTGTTCCGAATCAGTGTAATTTTTCCGTTTTTAATGAAAAATATTAATTTATGTTATATGACTATTTTTATTATATCTTCTATATTGTTATTTGTTGAATTGTGTTTAAGTGAATAATTAATGATGTTCTTGTTTATAAAATATAAAAAAAAATTACATGTTTTCTTAATCTATATGTAACAATCCTAAACAAGATCTAATAAAAAACGATTGGAGAATGTTGAATAATCAATTCAACAAAATTAATTGTACTTTTTAAAATACTATTGGTTTAGAATTATGAAAAATGGAAAATACAATGTATAATAAATTTATTATTTTGTTGGGATAGTTAATTTTTATTTTTTCTGTTTTTATTAGATTTGGATTCAACTGTAATATAATATTATTTTCATCAACAAATCTCTTTATTCATGCATTTGATCATTTTAGACAAGAAATCTCAATATTAACAAAATTAAATATACATAAGAGATACGTATAATTATATCCAAAATATTTGATTTGGTATATCAAATATTTACTATGGATATATAATCAGTGATATTTTACTTTAAAAGTTTTACAATTACCTTAAACAAATTATTATGAAATGCATGTATTTTTAAAGCGACTAATAACTAACTATATAAATAGCTTAGTCACATAGTTAAATAATACACCACATTCATTTTTAAACATATCAAATGAACAACAAAAATACAAAACACATGAAGAGTTATTTTGGAATTGTGGTGTTCCAATTCTTGTTTTTCACGTTATCTTTAGCAATTCGTGATAATTTTTTCTTTACTTCTGACTCTGATGTGTCTAGAAATGTTTCTTATGATGAAATAAAAAATTTGGTTCCAAGCGATCCAAATGAAACATCTCCTTCTTCTCCACCGGTTTCAATAGAGAATATTGGAATGAAGAGATTGGTTCCAAGCGGCCCAAACAATGAAACATCTCCACCTTCTCCACCACATTTCATAGAAGATATTGGAGTGAAGAGATTGGTTCCAAGCGGTCCAAATAATGAAACGTCTCCACCTTCTCCACCACATTTCATAGCTGATTTTGGAGTGAAGAGATTGGTTCCAAGCGGCCCAAACAATGAGACGTCTCCACCTTCTCCACCACATTTCATAGAGGATACTAGAGTAAAGAGATTGGTTCCAAGCGGTCCAAACAATGAAACGTCTCCACCTTCTCCACCACATTCAGCTGATTTTGGAGTGAAGAGATTGGTTCCAAGCGGTCCAAACAATGAAACGTCTCCACCTTCTCCACCACATTCCATAGCGGACTATGGAGTGAAGAGATTGGTTCCTAGCGGTCCAAACAATGAAACGTCTCCACCTTCTCCGCCACATTCTATTGCAAGTTTTGGAGTGAAGAGATTGGTTCCAAGCGGCCCAAACAATGAAACTTCTCCACCTTCTCCACCACATTCCATAGCTGATTTTGGAGTGAAAGGATTGGTTCCAAGTGGTCCAAACAATGAAACGTCTCCACCTTCTCCACCACATTCCATAGCGGATTTTGGAGTGAAGAGATTGGTTCCAAGCGGCCCAAACAATGAAACGTCTCCACCTTCTCCCCCACATTTCATAGCAAATTTTGGAGTGAAGAGATTGGTTCCAAGCGGTCCAAACAATGAAACTTCTCCACCTTCTCCACCACATTCCATAGCTGATTTTGGAGTGAAAAGATTGGTTCCAAGTGGCCCAAACAATGAAACGTCTCCACCTTCTCCACCACATTCCATAGCGGATTTTGGAGTGAAGAGATTGGTTCCAAGCGGCCCAAACAATGAAACATCTCCACCTTCTCCCCCACATTCAATAGCGAATTTTGGAGTGAAGAGATTGGTTCCAAGCGGTCCAAACAATGAAACTTCTCCACCTTCTCCACCACATTCCATACACTAAAAGAAACAGTTAATCGAAATAACTAAAATAAATGATGTTACATTTATCTATAAATTAAACTTAAAAATGTTACCATATATTGTAATTTATAAGTTTTAATTTATAAGAATGATTTAGTTATCGATATAGCAAGAATTTTCTATAACTGATTTTTTGGTTTAAACCAATATATAACTCCTCCGTGTGATTTAATTTAATAGTCTAAAAACCAATTTAGACAATAGAAATTTAGATAATTAGGGAATATGTTGTGTATGGTTTGGTTTATTTATAATATTACGTGAAATCGAAGTTTGACTTGGTTAAGTATGATGATAAAAACCAATTTAATGAGGAAATTAGGTAACATGATTGTGTTATAGTATTATTCGATTTAGTTTGCTATATACTATCATGTGAAATCAAGATCTGGTTTGATCTATATTATTATTTCTCCATGAATAATAATGTACAGTAGATTATCTGTTATATTCAGTGTTTCATAATTTTACTAAAATATGATCAATGAGTGTCTTAGATTGATAAGTAATAGTATTTTGTGTAAATAAAATGTAGCAAAAATATTAATTTCAAACAATTTTCTTGGTTTAATAAAATAGATATTTTCGCCGATAAATCTATTTTTATTTATGCATTTCATTAATTAGATAATATACTTCTTTGTTTCAAAATAGAAAAGATAATATACTTCTATAAATTGAGGTTTGTTAAAAAAAAAGATAAAATACTTCTATATAAACAAAGTTGCATATAAATCTCTTTATTTTCAAAAGATTTTATTATGTATATCATATATTTTTCTTTATAAGTGATATTTTACTTAAAAAGTTTTAGAATTTCCTATAAACAAGTAATTATAAAGCATCTACATTTATGTAGAGAGACTAATAACAATCTATAGTTCTATTCGGGTAGTTTAATTACATTACAATCATTTCTAATATATATATCAATCAAAACAAAAATACCAAATACCAAAAATATGAAGAGTTTCTTTAGAGTTGTGGTGTTTCACTTCTTATTTATATCATTATTAATTCGTGGTAATTTTCTTTTAATTCTGATTTGAATGTGTCTAGAAAGGTTTTCAATGATTAAGTAAGAAGATCGGTTCCAAATGGTCTAAACAATGAACATCTTAATGTCCTCTATCACTTTCTATTGCAGAAATCGGAGTGAAGAGATTGGTTCAAACATGGGCGGACGTAGCCTTACGGTTACGGGGCACGTGCCCCCTAATCTTTTTTTCCTAAACAACTTAAGCTAATTTGATTCAATTGTTATTAGTTTAGTGAATAAACAAAAAAAAAGTTCCCCCGGTTCATAATGGTTTTGTTTTGTTTCAAGCATTGTGCCCCCAACTATAAATGATTCTAGATCTGTCAGTGGGTTTCAAAGTGGTCCAAACAATGAAACGTCACCACTTTCTCCACCAGATTCAATAGTGAATCTTGGAATTAAGAGATTGGTTTCAAGCGGCCCAAACAATGAAACGTCTCCGCTTCTCCACCAGATTCAATAGTGAATCTTGGAATTAAGAGATTGGTTCCAAGCGGCATCCACTTTCTCCAGCAGATTCAATAGTGAATCTTGAAATTAAAAGATTGGTTCTAAGCGGCCCAAACAATGAAACGTCTTCACATTTCATAGTGAATTTTGGTGCTAAAAGATTGGTTCCAAGCGGCCCAAAAAATGAAACGTCTTCACCTTCTACATCACAATCCAAAAGCTTTTTAAAAATCAACTAAAGAATCTTGTTTTAAATGGTTAAATTAAACTATCAACTATGTTTATTTTTAGAAGAAAATAATGTTATTTATAGCTTGCTCTACATTACAAGTTGAACTATGTTAATAGGCTAATAGATAGTAAGAACGTCGTTGATTAAAAATAAAAAGAGAAATCTCGAAAGAGAATAAAAAATTGTGAAGAGACATTATTCTCCCAGTATGTTGGTTGAGTCCTAGGTTGAGTCATTCAAGCAAGCATTTGTCCTTGCACCATTCGATTGCACCAACTTAGAGGAATATGCTTCCGAGTTCCGACAACACCTACAACGACAGTTCACATGGATCTTCCCAGGCCAGCTACTTCATCACTGAACAGCTCTATGTCAATGTTCATACCCATTTGCAATAGATTATTCTGATTGTCATATAGCATTGTGTTTATTCAACAGATTTTAATATACTCAGCCAACAGCCAAAAGCCAAATAAGTTAAACAAACCGGGTTTATCTTTCCCACCAAAACCAAACCGGTTTTAGCTTCTTTTATTTTCGGCGACGGGCTTTAAAGTTGTAAGAATTTTAAAATCGGTGAGACGAACTTTAAACCGGCGAAACCTATCGACGGCGAGGTGATAGTTTCAAGGAAGATCGATGAAGATGAAATCTGTATTCGACGCTTCAGAAATCAAATCAAATCGGAGTTTGAGTCAGCATCGCCGAGTAACAGTAGTACAATACCAACTCGACCCAAAAAAATGTATTGAATTCGAATAAATATTTATATATCTAAAAATACCTGAATCAAATTATATATTTAAATATATAATTATTTTTAGATTTAATATAAAAATATCTAAAATATGAAAAATAACTTTTAATTATTCAAAATATTTAAAGATAGCTAAAAGTAAATATTCAAAATACTCAGAATAACAGAAATACCTTAAATGCCTACAGATTTCCCATCAAATATCTAACTAAACAAAGTTTCATATTAATTTTAGATGTTAACATACATTATTCACATTTATATGTTGTATATTATTTTTATTTTTGGATTCTAAAGTGTATTGAGATTTTTGATTTTTTTTACATAATTTAAATAGATATTCAAATTGAACCTAAACTGAAATTTATAAATATCCGAATGAAGCTTACAACTTTAACTCCACAAACTCAAAATTAAAATAGACCCGAAACAAATCTGAATGGATAATTAAATTTTGTTCATTCTTAATTTTGAAAACTTGTGTTTCTATTGATAAAAAAAAAATTCTCGAATCTTTAAAACTCTATTATATAAAAACTGAAGGTATAAATCATTAAGAATAATTTAATTTAAAACCACTAATCAAATTCTTATATTATTAAAAATATAATCGCTTTTTAATACATAGAAAATTTCAATATAGTTTAAAGAAATTTTCATATTTACGACTTTGTTGGTACTATTATTCATAACGATTTTAACATGAAACGATTTTCAAAATATTCAAAACCAAAACAAAGGACATTGTCAATCACTCAAGTTACAAAACGAATGCACAAGCTACGGGGAGCCTAAGCAATAAAAAAACAAAACAAAAGAGACCGAATCATTCGAATTTCCAAATTTTCCAAAAACAAAACAAAACAAAACAAAAGAGACCGAATCAGTAAATCCGACTTCAATTTTTTTTCGTGATTTGTCTATCATGTATTCTCTTTATTTATTGGCAACTTTTATTAAGCCGACTACCTTGTAAATTCAGCGAAGTTCAAGAGTGACACATGCTTTATACTATACCGTTGACATTTGACGTAACTCTGTCCATTCAAAATAGTAAATAGCTTCTCTATTTTGACTCTTCGACGCAGTCTATTTCTGGTCCACGAGTCATATAGCTGGTGGAGTAAGTGCAAACAAACACGAGACTAAGTCTTTTTGGGGATTTGAAACACACGAGACTAAGTCATAAAACCCAAAAGATTAGAAATAATCAAACTCATCAACTTTTTCTAAAAGAAATATTCACACTGCAACAACACTCGGGTTGTTTTTGAGAACACAAGACTGAATAATCATCTTTGTATAACAACACAACTTACTATCTTTAATCCTCACTTCTATAATCTTTGTATTCATTTTCATGTTACTTTTTACATCTTTTTTTTTTTTGCCCCAGTTTACACTTAACCCTTCCTGTTCTTGTTCCAGTGTCAAGAGGAGAGACACCATGTATATACATGGTCCTGGGGCCAACTCTTTGGGATGCGGCTCTCTCAAAATCTCTCAATCTTCACTTTAATTTTTGCTACACCAGTCTTGATCTGAAGGGTGAACTGGGCGCCTGGGCTCTGTAACTAGATGGTTCTATCAATGATGTGTCTTTCTTGAACCTAAAAGGACTTGCAGCAAACTCCGCTTGGTGGTTGTACCCACTTTCTTGCACGGGAAATGCATAAGACGGATGAGGAGGTGACAGGAAACAACTTTTGTATGCAGGTCCAAGTTGCCGTAAAGGGCTTGAACATGGAGATACTGGCAAGGATGTGATGGCTCTCACGTTTTCTCTACTGCAAAGTACAAAAGAAAGACAGGTTTAGTAGTTTGACACAACCAAGCGTTATTATATGGATTGAGGCACAAACTACCTCGGGCTCTTTATAGGATGAAAGACAGGATGTCTCCCTGAAAAAGGTGGTTCCCTTGTAGGCTGCTCAAGAAGGATATCGCTTGTTAGAAGGAAATCGAAAGTGATCAAGGTTCAAGACATAGATAATAGACATACCATTGAGGAGCTTCCATCATAGGGGCGTGGGGGGACATCTTTGTGCATGCTAGTACTAGCCACTCTTGGTGAATGTACACGTAGAAAAGGGTGTTCTAAAAGCTGAGCAGCTGTAGGGCGTACTGTTGGATTCCGTTGCAGACAAAGTCTTATAAAATTCTTTGCATCATTTGAAAGGTGATCAGGTATTTCTGGCATGTCTTTGCTGTTCCCGATTTTGAAAATTGCAGCAACCTGGCAAAGATAGACAACTTGGAGTTTTAGAATAATTAGAAAGATGAGTGAATAAAAAGATTATGTTATCATATACCCCTTCAAACTGGCTCCAAGGTGGCTTTGCTGTTGCCATTTCGAGAATAGTACAACCCACACTCCACACATCGACTGCAAGAGTGTAGCCATTTTTGTGCATCACAACCTGGAAGCAAAACACAAGCATGAGGTGCAAGAACATCATGTCTCATGCACCACTTGCAGGAACTTATCCAGGAAAGTGAAAAAAGAAATGGAAAACTACCTCGGGTGCCATCCAATAAGGACTCCCCGTGAAAGAAAGCATAGTAGAATAGGCTGTTACCTGTTGCAGAAAGAAGAAGCAAGCATAATTTTCAATAAATATAAAAAATAATTGATATCTTCTGATGAATAAAAGAACATTTATTGATACTTACATGTTTGGCCATCCCAAAATCTGCCAACTTGATTTCCCCATTCGGATCCACTAATATATTTGCTCCTTTGATGTCCCTGTTAGATCAAAATAATCTTTTATTATATTTCCAAGAAGAGGCCAATGAAGTTCCATTTAAGTTTTAAACTATAGTTTTCGGATAGTACAGCCAAACTACCTATGCACTGTATTTCTTCCATGTAAATAGGCAAGCCCAGAGAGAATCTGTCGTGTGTAGTTTTGGATAACAGGTTCAGTGAAAGCACCATACTCCGTGAGAAGTTTATGGATTGAGCCACCTGACACAAACTCCAAGTAGACGGACAAGGTTTCTTCACTCTACATCCACAACAAAAATGTCCAAAACACATGTCCAGCGAGGCTTTAGTATGGTTTCCATATAACAATATTACGCTTATATGATCTCTTCTTTTCCTTAAGCTCACAGAGATTGACACATACCAGTTCACTTCCGTAATACTGAACAATATTCGGATGACAAAGCTGGCTCAGCACATTAATCTCCTGCAAAACCAAATTAGTTTTGGTTACAGGTGTGACCAATATTAAGAGTGTTGAGACATATACAGAAGATAAGGTGTGATCTAAAACAAACCTGATTTAGTTGCTTCAGACATTCCTTTGAGTTTTTGTCGTCAGAAATGACCTTGACCTCTTTAATAGCACAAATCCTTCCTTCCTCACTACAAGAATCGCAAAAAAAAAAAAGAAGTTAAACGAACGAACGTACCAAACAACTCAAGAGAGGTGGATGCTACAATGTTAATAACTCTATATTTGTAAACGGAGCTTGTGCTTTCTATTGCCTTAAACTAGATGGCAGGTGAAGATAACCTTCAATATGATCAAATAATCTAGATGGCAGATAAAATTAATTA
Source organism: Brassica rapa (assembly GCF_000309985.2). Taxonomy (NCBI): domain Eukaryota; kingdom Viridiplantae; phylum Streptophyta; class Magnoliopsida; order Brassicales; family Brassicaceae; genus Brassica; species Brassica rapa. The sequence goes on from NC_024797.2 coordinate 21,292,493, forward strand.
ACCTTCAATTTTGATCAAGTAAGCTAGATAGCAGGTGAAACTAACCTTCAATCTTTGATCTAACCATCAAAAACAAACAAACAAACTTCCAACAGCATATTACTTAATAAACCCTTGGATACACCCAAACTCATCATCTCACATAGCAACTCTGGTTACTATTCAAACGCCCTATCTACCAGAACATATCCAACTTATTGGATAAATCACCTGTTAAAGCCTTGATAGACTTTCCCAAAGGTACCACTCCCAATAAACCTCCCTTTCTTCCACTTGGAAATCTCCTTCTCCGACCCTCCCACACCCCAAGACCCTCCCTGCACACCCGAAGAAGGGCTCGTAGGAGAACACGGAAGCACAACGGCGGGGCTCGTAGGAGATCCCGGCGGCAGAGGCAAAGGATGGTACTCCGAAGACCTCCCTTCATCGTTCCTCCCCGTGGAAGAAGACTCTAACGTCATCCCAGAGAATCTGTTATGCAGCGGAGAGGCCGGTCTAGCTCCCGCCTTCGGAGAAGCCGCTGCTGCGTTAGACTTCCTGCTCAAAACCACATATCATCAATCAATCAACCACTCAATCAATAAAGGAGGGAGAGAGGGAATCGAACCTAGGAGCAGTGGGTTGACTCTGATCTTCACCCGATCCAGACGAGCTGACGCTTGAAACAGAGCCCGATCCGGAAACCGATCCGTTCACCTGATCGTTAGAGAGCGACGGGAGAGGGAGAGGATGACATTTCTTCTCGTCGGAGAAACCGGAGGCTCCGGCGAATTCGCGGCTGCAGCGAGGGGTGCATCGGGAAGGAGTGACCGGATCGGGGGTGGATTTGCTGTTATCGGCGGAGATTCTTCTGATAGACTTATCGGAAACGGAGCGAGTTTGGGTTTGGAGGAGGTGGGAATCGTCTTTGTTCTTGCTGGACTTCCTCACCCACCAAGTAGGCATCACAATCGTTGGGGGGGAGGGAGGGGGGACTGAGATTTTTTTTGTTGACGGAATCGGAGGAGAGAGAGAATCGGGAGAAAGGAAGATAAAATACGGAAGATGGAGAGAAGAAGAAGATGATGAAGAAGAAGACGACAAGTGGGGAGGGGGAGAGAGAGAGTGGACAGCTAAGCTCGAAAGAGTAGTTGGAGAGGGTTGCACGTGCTGACGTGGTCTATATCATTTTGCTTTTTTCTCAATGGGTTTTATTCTCACTTGGGCCAAGAAAGCCCATAACTATTGACTGATATGCATTACTCAAAAAGGTGGTCTGAAAGTCCATACAAAAATAAAACAACAAAAAAAACCAGTAATCTATGTGTCGGTTAATTAATCAGCTGTTCGATTTAGACGATCTTGAAGTTGTGAAATCTATCTTTTAGTGAAGTTAACTCTTTTCAGTTATGTCGATAAAACTTGGTCATGATGCTAGTTATTGAATTATTCACAGTAGATCTTTATAGTCCGTTCTAAAGAGATGACATATTGAAAATTAAAAAATATTTTTCATAATTCTGGTTCTGTGTGCAAATGTGACAAACACCTCTTTTGGTTCTTTAAGTCCAATGGTTACTTCTTTCTTGAATCGTCTCTCTAAACACATTCATATATCCCCTGAACTGTCCACTTGAAATCCATAATTTATCCACTAAACATATGTTATACAAGTATAAGTCTTGAACTGTCATTGGATGATGAAGTAATTGAGCATCCACTAGATTTTTTTGTATTCGTTTTAAACCATGCTTTGCATTTACCATGAGCATGTTTTACTAGATCTTTAATATTGTCTATAAATAAATTATCATTACAACTTTTTTAAAGGTATCATATTATTCATTGATAAGGATCTCTATATATATTTGGATCTTTTGTAGCATTTTTTCTCTAGAACAAGTAGTCCAAATTAGTATACACATTTGGAATGAAAAAAATAGATGGTCATGAAGGAGTTGATGATAAAACCCAGATCTATAACATGTCAAAAATGGAAAATAGGTGGACATTCAAAAATAGCATAAATAATAGATTTGTTGGTCTCTCCATATCAAAGAGAATGATCATCATATCACATATAATGATGTGTCAAGTTCCTTGTAACCGCTAAATGTCCTATAAAATATGTTATATGAGATTACATATCTTATATGGAGCATTGATTTTCCAAGCGAAGGTTTGAAAAAAGGTTAATCTTTATTAATTGATCATGTGTAAAGAGTATGTAAATGACATTTTGGATCTAATATAACTTTATTCTTATGAACTTATGCTTAAAAACATATTAATTATATCAGTGTAATCAAGTCATAATAGCTGGAGAGAGACCGCCATGAACACATAATATCCTCTTCTACACAACAAATAAAAGAATTTCACAAAAAAAAGACAACAGATAGTATTCACTTGTGTGATTTTCCTGATTTTGTAGTTTCCTTTGATAAGAATTATACAATATGAATATCTTACCTGATATTGATGGCAATGAGAGAAGCACTATCCGAATGTAGACAATCGAGGATAAGGAGATTAGTCTGCGAATCTGACTCTACCCAATTGGTTAAAGCGCTCTCTGGCAAGGAGGTTCCCTTGGAGCTATATGGAATTGTGGCCGACATTGTTGAGCTTTGTTGTCATTTTGAATGTATTTCATTTCGATGGATCTCTAGAGAGAAAAACTCTGAGGCTGATGCATTGGCAAAGCAGAGTCTTGTAGATGGTGAGGCCTTTATGGCTATCACCTAACTCTGAGTTGGCATTAATATAAGTTGTGTTTCAAAAAAAGAATATCTTACCTGATAATGTCTTACCCCATTAAGCAGAAGAGATTATGAAAAGAAACATGACCTGGAACTAAATAAAGCATCCTCCTAGTGTTTACCTTGAAAGGGAACTTGAGAGGGAGTAGAAAGTAGAAACGCCTCTACTGAGTAATATCTGCGTTAGTTAGCTCTCAACCTGTGTTGCAGATTGTACGTTAGAATCTCGACTAGATTGTACGTTAGAATTTTGAATGGCTAATAAGACTAACTCAGGATTTACTTTTGCAGCATTGTAATAGTTGCCTTAGATGCTCCAGATAATTCTGAACGGGTTTCAACTTCAGAAATTTTTAATTTATACATTCACGTGCTACCTGAACCTTCAAAACAAAAGACTATGAAATTCTTAACTCAATACATTTTTCTGGATAACATGAAAGCAGCGGTATTGGTAATGACAAAAGTATGCACTAACACTAATTATCAAATTGTAATAACATGAACACTATATTATTTTAGTGAAAAATATTATGCCAAAACATATGTTAATTATCATAGATACAGAAAAACAGTATGCGAGTCAATGTGCCCGTCTTATTTATTTATTTTAACCAACATACTTGCTCATGTTCTTTGTCAGATTAGCCTTGTCATGTTTTAGCACATAAGCCATTGCCTTGATCGTATTTCTTCATGGATGGTTGTGCCATTGTTGATCTCCTAGAAATCTCATCGCAAACCCACCGGAAATCTTTATTTCTCTAGTCTTTTTTTCGGTACACTTTTCTTTTGGAACACCTTATTTCTCTTGTCATTCCTCAACAATAATTATTATGCAATTCGGCTTTGGTGGGCTTGCTAAATGGCTGATAAATCTGATAGGGCCAGGCCATGTATGAACTTTCGGCCATATACGAATCTAGTGTTTCTATTATGTGTTTAACGGTGTTTGTAAAGAGTGGTTTCGAAAGTAAGAAGGTAGACAGTATTTTCTGTCAACAATATTTATATCTACAACAACTAAAAAATTCAAGCCATCTATCATTTTAGGTCAAATTGAGTTAAGCAGAGTCTAAATCATTCACTTGATATTTTTTTTTATTTCGTCCTATTTGATAAATTATATGTCTACAAAGAAATAGATAACAACATCATGCTTTTGTGACAGTCAATATAAGATCACTAAAATTATTAAAATAATATATATATATATATATATATATATATATATATATATATATATATAAATATATTTTACAGTCATTTTTTTTTGTCATTTTCAGAGATCATCATTATATATATATATATATATATATATATATATACGGTAAATAATATTACTATTTGATTAAAATTATAATGTAATAAAGATGCCTAAAAGACATGCCCATCCATATTATAAAGCATGTGTACTGTGACACATGCTACCAAAAATTTAATTAGATTTGATCCATGTTTTGAAAGCGCATAATAATTATCTTTGTAAAACTTTATTTAGAAATTATAGTTGTATCCATAATTTATATATTATAAGTTTTTCTAAATTTACGTATATTATTTTTAATATTTTACTTAAGTTTGAGTTTTGAATTTTAAGAAAAAATATAATCATTATTATATATAGTTTTTCTTAATTTAAATATTTCTAAATTAGATGAAAATAATAATTTTATATATATATATATAAATTTAGATTTCAATCTTACAATTCTTAAGTAAGGCAAAGTGTTAGTTTGAGACTTTAATATAATTTATATTTTAAAGTTGCAAAAAGAAAATTTTAATACAAACTTCAGATAAACTTAATTATTCTATTAACTAATTCATACTATAACGCAATATCATAACTACAAATAATATTAAGTTATAATAAAATAATCATTGTAAGTTTATTATGTATTGTCTTGATTTATAATATATTGCTTTACGGAATAAAATATATTTATATAAAATTTTATTTAGTTTTAATATTCTTTAGCCAAATTAAAGTTTATATAAATATAATTATAATAATCAAAACAAAATAATAAATTTAGTTGGTATGTCTCGTATTTGTTTGAGTTTAACTTTAACAAACTAAAATTGAAACAGAATAATACATCAAAAAATGTATTTCATCGGTCAAATTTTGTTTTTATAAAAAAAGTTAGAGAAGCTATCTACGATAGCACTTAATTTTTTTTATCATAAATATAGTACACAAGAGTCAAAATGATCAAATCTTTCATAAAGAGGTAAAAAAACATTGTACCTCGTAGGGTCAACTTAAAATTTTAGATTTGAGATGTGAGGTTTTGGGAATAAGATTTAAAATTTTATATTTTAAAACATAAATTTAAAATTTAAATAATAATTTTAGAAGTAATTTAAAAAATATTTTTGAAATTCAAACTAATAATTAATTTTTGGGAATGTCGTATAACAACTTAATTATTAAACTATGTCATATTGATCAAATTTTCATTCTGAAGTACGAAGATTCTTTTTGAAATTTTTTTTAAAAAATTGAAGTATTTATTTATATACTTATGTATTAATATTAGGTTTTTAAGTGTATTTTTACTCTTTAAAAGTAGTTAAAATAAACATGAAAAATGATATTAAAAATGTGTTATTTTAGACAATTTTCCAAAATAGCGCAAGTGACTAAAACAATGTTTTAAAATAAGATCTGAGCGCTTGTACATGAACGTTTATGCACAATAAGATAATTGATCTTACTGTTTTTATATTTTACAATGTTTTATGCGAATTTATATAGTTCAAAGCATTTAGGCGGACATTATACGATATGCACAAACATCTAGGTGGATTTCGAACATTAATACTCATTATTTTAAATATTAGTGTTATTATATATTTTATTTATATTATTATTTATATTAATTGTTACTTATGTATGTATATATCAATGATTATAATTATCAGTCTAATTGTTTGCAATATTTTAAAACTATCATTTTTATATGTTTAAAATGTTTTTATTTTTTTATGATTTGAAAATACTTATATGTTTTACGATATAACTTCATATATAAAATTATATTTGAAGTATATTTATAGTTAATTTCTATAACTTATGTTTATATTAATTTTATATTTATATTTTATGTAAAATCTAATCTATTAATTTAGGGTTCTATTTTTATCTACCATTAGCAAGTCATAGTAGGACCACCTAAAGAAATAGTTAATAAAACATATTTGATTATTTACATTAATAATAAACCAACTATAAATTTGAATTTTATTTTTTAATTATAACAAAATCTGTTGAGAAAGAATCTAACAAAATCTTACTTAAAATTTAAATATTTTTATAAAATAACATATTAATTAATTTCGTAATTAATAATATAATATTGTTATAAATCAATGTTAACTAAAATTTTATTATAAAAAAAAAGAAAATAAAAATTATATACTTTTTTTTAATAAATTATATAATTAGATTATGTATTATATAAAAATAGAAGTTCTATAAGAGTTAAATATGATAAAATTTTATTAAATAGGTAAATTAAAAAAGTTTATTTTTTAATTATTTCATTTAAATAAGTTATCACTCATCATTAAAATGAGTTAAAAATCGTATACTATATAATATTTTTATACAAATATAAATTTATTAAGATATTTTAAACTTTTATATCTACAACTATATATTATCTTTTATTTATTTTGAAACTCTTGACAATATTTTTTTAAAATGTTTATATACAATGATATAATATTATATAATAACTTTTAATTCATATACTATTTAAAAAAGAAACTATGAAATTTTAATAGTTCAAATCAAATTTTAATTATAATTTTTTCTTAATTATAACAAAATCTGTTGAGAAAATTTAGAAAATATCACCAAAATTTAAATATTTTTTATTATAAAATAATGTATTAATATAGTAACAAAAACAAATTCAAAATGTAATCTTCCAAACTCAAATATAGTACTGTAATTTTTCAAAGTTTACTTGACAAAATATAAATTTTGAAAATAAATATTCAAACTCGACATGATAATATTTCAAATTTTACAAAATATTAAATCACAGATAATAAATAATAACTTTTTGAAATGCACCACGAAAAAAAACAAATTAAAGCAACCGAATATTTTGAAAATATAATTTAAAAAAAAACTTAATATAATGGCATCCAAAAAATATCTTATATCAATAAAATTTAGTAAAATAATATCATAGATGCTACTATGTATAAAATTTACTAAAATAACAGGCTATAATATTTAAACAATTTTTTTTACTTAAATTCTGTAATATACTAAAACAATATATATTAAAGTATATTTTTTAAACGGAGCAGACAAATATAAATTATCTTGAACATATTTATTTTCTATAATATAAATTTTAAAATTTTAAAATGTATTTTAACAAAATGTATAAATTAAAGAAAAAGAAATATTTTGAAGGAGGTTTTCTATTTGATTATTTTATATTGTTATTTTATTGTATCTAACTCAAAAAATATATTAGTAAGAAATAAACATTAATAACAAAGTAAAATGTATTAAAAATCACTATATATGAATAATGCTGAATAAAAAATATAAACAATAATATTATTGAGTTACATAATATATAATACTAAAATGAAAATTTTATATTTAAAACATTTGTAATAATATCTAATGCATTTATAAAATAAAAAAATATCCGCACGAACGTGCGGGTTAAAATCTAGTATATATTTATAGATACCACGTTTAAGCATAAGCGTATACGGTTAAACGCTAAAGAACTATTTTTACGTAATGAGCGTCAAACGGGTTTTAGAACACTGAACCAAAACCATACAACATCAAGAACAATTCTAATGTAATTATATTCATGATGTGGCCCATACACGGAAGATGCTTACTACTGAGGAACTTGCCGACAGTTTTCAAAAATAATTGGCCGACCTAAAATTGAAGCAAACATTTCAATGTAGGCGTTTGCATTAAGCAACAATCTGCAAACTCCAACTTAAGAGAGGGTCTCTTTCGGACGCAGAGTCATTGTTTCTGCTTCCAAAATGTTCTATAAATCTCCCAATATTTTGTATATTTACAATTCGGATAACTTCCTCTATTGGAATATTTACTTTTCTTATTGTTCTTTTGTGAAAAAGACATCCGAAATTTCTCAAACCGCAACCTTTTCTTTCTGATGCTCAAACCGCATCCCTTTGTTAAGAACTCGTAGTTCCTTAGAAATATTATAGAGAAGGATAATTGACATCTTGTCTACGTAACGTTTCTAATGTAAAATTGAAATTAATTTCTTTAACAAAATGTAAAATTAATTTCAGTGGAATATTTATTTGGTAATGGAAAAAATTTCAAATAGGAAATTTAGAGCCTATTTACTTTATTTACGTATTTAAATTTTATTTTTCCTTGACTGATCCAAGATTCCTAAATTTTATTATTCCTGTCTAGAAGAGATGATTTTCCACGATTTGTATAATATTATAACGACAAGTTTGCAGTTTTCCGTGTTCACTGAGCAGTTTTCCTTTACAAATATTTTAATAAATGATAATTATTATTTTAATTTTCCTCTTTTATAGTTTTCATGACACATGGGTTGCTGATAAGGAGTGCAGAGTTTTCAAGTGGTAGTCGTATATCATATAAAACTATAATCTGTACTATATCCTGAATTCTGACCGACTAACTATAAAAGAAAAAGGAATTATTCTCTTTCAGAATATGTCATATTTGTACCAAACTTATTTTAATATAAAAATTGACTATTATGAATTTTCTTCCTCTTTATTATTGACTTTTCTCCTGCTAGAATCAAAATATAGTCTGGTTTGGTATATAAAAGAGTGATACTTTTGTTTTTTTATTCTCTTATAATGATGTTGAGATATATTAGTCCAGTATTTTCGTTCTATAAGAAAAAGCATGTTAATTTCTACGAGGCTTCTTAGTCATTTCATAAGCATATTTCTTAAGCCTATTCATACGTGACTTTCCTGAAGTCCTCTTAGATCAAGATAACAAAATTTGGTCCAAAGTTTGTGGTAAACTTTGGTATGAAGGTTTAATTATTACCACTTGGTGGAAGAACATTTCAGATTACTAGTCGAAAATGTTTTAAGACTGGTACGAGTCCACCTAATGGTGACATGTTATAGGACTTATCTTGGTCTACAGAGTGGAGCATAACCATTTGATCCCAAAGTATATTATTCAACCATAGGATCATAATGAATGTATATATGTTGTAGCTAACAAGTTTTGTAATGACCTACACCAATTTAGCTGCTGTGTTTAGAGATAATTCTCAACACTTGCTCGTGAGCATCAACTTCTCCAAGCTCGGTTTGGTACTTACTACACATGATAACAATCGTAGAAGTCAAAACAAGTAACTTATAATATCCACTTAATTAGTCCAAAGTAGAAACTGTGGCACAACTTATTTGTTGACCCTTACAATTAAAGCGATCAAAATTAGTTGCTTGCAACATTGTGAAAAAATCAAAATGGTATAAATATTTAAATTTACCAAAGAAAAATAAAATTAAAATGATCAAAATGCATTTAAGTTAAACTCTATGGCATGGCATTGAATTTCGTGTTCACCACCATCTAGTATGACACCAATTCGCGGATCCGAATGTTAGTCTACTAGAACTGCTTCATCGTGAAAATTGAAGTTTTTTCCCTAATCTAAACGCCTTTTTTTTGCTTAAGTTTCGTGTTCACGCATATTAAAACCAGCATATAGATACTCTTTTTATTTTACCCTTAATAATGCACTTATGTATAAATTAACTGTTCCAATAAAAACTTAAAATAATAAGGATAAACCTAAAATTTGTTTAAAAATCTGTATTAAATGCAAAACGCCTTTTCGTGTAACAAAACTAAAATCCCAGAAAAGGATGGTTCGCTGGAGTTTTCAGATGATTTTGAAGTACCTTCGATTAATAAGCTCTATTAAAATATTCGTGTATATATATATATATATATATATATATTTGATCAAACTATTGTACACGTGTATATTTGTGTAACATTTAATGGACAACTAGATCTTGACCCGCACTCCCGCGCAGATATTAGATTTAATTTGCGTTCAATGTAAATTTATAAACCATTGATTTTATAAAATGTCCATTTATATTTTTATGTTTTGTAAAATATATTTAGAGTAGGATATATTATATTATAATATAGATGTTTGATAATAATTTTATTATCTGCACGTAATATTATATTTATAATTTTATAACTTGATGCAATTTGATCTGCTATCTGTGTTTCCAAATAATTCTCATTTAATCTGCTTTCCAAAATTTAAAATAGTAGAATCAATAAATGAGAAATAAATACAGTGACTAAATATATAAAAAAAAAACATTTAATCTGCTATCTTTGTTTCCAAACAACTTTAATTTAATTTACTATATAAATTTTTAAACAGTACCAAAATGTAATTCAGTTTTAATAATATAGATAATAAGCAGACATTGGTGTGACGTCATCTGACTAACTAGCCGTGCATGGATTGGCTGCTGTAGAAATTTCTTCACTCTGTCTACTTGAAACTGACATGTTTATATCACTTTAATACTCCTATAACATGTGGTTATTGAACATGCTGGAGTATATATATATACGTGCTTAATAGGCTGTATCATTGATATATAACACCTTTAAAGCTTTTCTAACTTGGAACTAAAGAATGGTCAGTCTAACGTTCTTCAGTTCGGCCTCATCTTTATCCTCTTCTCCATCAAAAATTGTCAAGTCTAGGTACTGGTTCACATTTGTAATGCAAGAAATATACTAAAAATATATATATGTACTAAAAACCATTTCCCTCTATCTTTATGTTATAATCCGTTTTATCTGATATGTTGCACTATTTCTTTATTCTACAGTTTAGACTTCGAGTTGAAGAAACTTGGTAAGATTTCCTCATCTTTACTCTCAAAACTCTGATATGTATGTAATTTTATTTGGTTGTCGTCATAACTCATAACCATCTTTTACCATGCGCAACTAGATCACTGGAGCAGAGTCCCAATTTTACAATAAATGTAAATAGAACCTTTTAAAAAATATTTTAATACATCAGATAAATTCAATAAAAATTGGACAAAGACTACATATATTTTGAGACGGTTAAGATATCATAAATCTGTTCATTGTTGTCTTAATGTCTGCTCAGGTGGCTGCACAAAACTGGTCCGCAATGTGAATTTGGAGAAACTAAAGAACAACTATTTGTTTCCCGAAGTAATTTCATGATCTTTCTAACTTTATTGAAAAATTTACATATACCGATTGGAGGTTTCATATTTAATTTCACATGTCACGGGTTATAATGATGTTAATATATATAGATAAGCAGACGTGAGCTTGAGCACGTTAAAAAGCATCCAAATGTACAATTAATAAGCCTTGGGACTGGTGATACAACAGAGCCTATACCGAAGCAGATCACCTCAGACATGTCTAACGTAAGATTTATCGTACTTCTGTTGTTTTTAATTTTTATTTGCGCGTTTGTTGGTTTTCATCTGTTCCCTAATTCTTCGCAACATATAAATCGGACAAGTATATACTAGTATGAAATAAACCAAAAAGTACATGGACCGTTTAAAAACGCAACAAATACGAGTTGAGCTGGGTTTAATTATTACATGAAAAAACTTTCCATTTTGTAAATGTGTATGGCATTCTTCCAGTTTTCCTAGTTTTTTTTTTCCCTTTTCCTATTCAAAAATTTAGGTTTCCTAGTATTTATTTATTTATTTTTCTAATAAAAAAATTAGGTTTCCAAATATTTTAACGTTTAAATTTTCAGTTTTGATGTTTCAGTTTGCAGTGCAAAAAGAATAACAATAATTGGCAGTGATATAAGAGCACAGTTATAATTGGAGATATCTGACAAGGGTTATCAACTATTAATAAAATAAGAAAATTAGTTAAATATTGTTTATTATTTTGGATATTTTTTTATAGAAAAACTCATACCTAAAAGAATATTTATTTAATATTTATAATTAATTAATTATTTATAACGTTGATCAGAAATCTAAAATGAAAATGCTATAGTAGATTGGCCTAACTAATCAAGTCTGAGTTTTATCCAAATCTACAAGCCAAAGTGAGCCATTAAAACCTGGTTTAATCCAATTAATAATCAATCCAAGTATTGCCTAATATGGAATCCTTCGTCTAGAGTTCGAACACTTCAACTGTTCTCAACGCTTTAATAATTTATGTTCACGTGAATTGTTTGTTTTCTGCATATTTTGTTGTTATGCTCGTCGACGCATGTGTCGGCTCTTTTGTCTGTCGCAAATAATAGCTCTGATAGTCGATCTTTTATATATAATCTGTTCTGGCATATTAGATATATGTTGATGATGATATGAAAACTTTTGGAATTATATTAGGAGACCAAGAAAAGTCATGTTAATCCTTGCCCAATGTCAATGCGTCGTGAGTGTCTTTGTTTCTTTTTCTTAAATACTTGTCCCATTAATTATGCTGCTAGAATATGGCAAAAATAAAAATAAGAATAACGTTTTTAATAAAATAATGTTTTGATAAAACAACGTTTTTAATAAAATAATGTTTTAAATAAATATAAGTTTCTATGTCACATGTCTATGATTTTGTAATTTCGTCTGTTGTGCTCTTATAGTGTAAACTGTAAAGTTTATTTGACTAGCATGACTTTGGTAGGTTAGATCAGTTTACTTTGTTTTATTGTTGTTCAGGTATTTCCTTATATATGTGAAGAAACGATTAACTTTTGAGAATGAACTTATCACTTGTTTCTTTTATTCAAATAAAAGCACAAACCCTGGTCCAACTGGTCACATTCGAGTTTTCTAAATCATTGGTGATCGTATTAGGGTAATATAATATCTGTAGATAAACGTTAAGTAATTCAGTGTGTTCAATTCTGGACCATTCAGTTTGCACATGCCCTATCAACTGTGGAAGGATATAGAGGGTATGGCCTGGAACAAGGTGACAAGGTAATTATGGTCTTTCTTTCACCTTGTTTTGACAAAGTTATTCTTTCTTTGTGTGTCAATTTAATTTGTTCTTTCTTTATCAGCACGGTTACTATATATAAAAAAAAACACTAGAGAAATATATTAATTTACATATACATAATTTAATTTTTATAAGACTGAGTGTCTTTTCCTACATTGACATTTTGTTTTGGTACCAGGTTCTTAGGAAAGCTATTGCTGATACGTTCTATGGACATTTGCACGTGAAAAGCAATGAAGTATTTGTATCAGATGGTGCACAAAGCGATATTTCTCGTATTCAGGTATGGATCATGAGATCTTTTGACATGTAAGACAATCTCTTGACGTTATGCTTACTTGATTTCATCCACAGCTACTCCTAGGTTCCGGTGTCACAATTGCTGTGCAAGATCCTACCTTCCCAGTACGTAATGTCATCGATTTTATTTTATGTTTCATCTGTACTTTCTTTCAATAACTGCTGAACATAAAAAGCTTAATTGGCTAAAAATGGAAATAGAGAACTTCTTGTGAATGCTAGTCTTTGCCTCTTATGTTGCCTTCTCTTTGTGGAATTAGGCTTACATAGATTCAAGTGTGATTATTGGCCAGACTGGTAATTTCCATGAAGCAACCAAGAAGTACCAAAACGTTGTCTATATGCCTTGTGGACCTCAAAATAGTTTTTTCCCTGATCTATCAAAGACTCCAAGAACTGATGTCATCTTCTTTTGTTCTCCTAATAACCCTACTGGTTATGTGGCTTCAGAAAAACAACTACATCAACTAGTTGAGTTTGCAAAGACCAATGGTTCTATTATTATTTTTGACTCTGCATATGCTGCATTTATCGAAGATGGCAGCCCACGTTCAATATATGAAATCCCTGGTGCTCGAGAGGTGAGACGAGTTTTCATGTATATGTTTCATTACATTCATATATATTCACAACCATCAATCATCATATTACATTTTGCTAGGTTGCAATTGAAATTTCGTCATTCTCTAAGTTTGCTGGTTTCACTGGTGTTCGACTTGGTTGGACTATCATCCCTGATGAGCTCTTGTACTCTAATGGTTTTCCCATTATAAATGATTTCCATCGCATTGTGACAACTTCCTTCAATGGAGCTTCAAATATCGCTCAGGCGGGTGGATTAGCATGCCTTTCTCCTGTTGGCCTTAAGGTAGTTAAATGTTTTAGCATTAGTTTGAATATTTTGTTTATTTTTATTCAACATCCTCTTTATTTTTTCTTTGGTTAAACATGATAGGAGATACGCTCGGTGATCAATTACTACAAAGAGAACAGAAAGATACTAATGGAGACTCTGGCCTCGCTCGGCCTCACGGTTTATGGTGGCGTAAATGCTCCATACTTGTGGGTTCACTTTAGAGGATCAAAATCATGGGATGTGTTTGCTGAGATTCTTGAAAAGACTCACATAATTACAGTCCCTGGCTCAGGTTTTGGACCTGGTGGAGAAGAATATTTAAGGATCAGTGGGTTTGGACGTAGAGACGATATGATTGAAGCATCAAGGAGGTTGCGAAATTTCTTCAACACTCGAACCAAGCATTTTCCTTTTCTCTCTTCCGCTTCTAATACAAACTAAGTTGAACGCATATCGGGACTTGTATTTATCTTGCCTTGAATAATACCTCCCACTTGTATGATGTATATAAATAAAAGCTCTGGGACCATGTTTAACTTTTATTCACTATTAATAAAAACAAAATAAATATGCAATAATATTAAGGTAAATATTACTTTACGACTAATGAAAAAGAAAAGAATAAATAAATATGTAACCATGTTAACAGAAACTAACCACATTATTTTACCTTTATGTTGAAGCATGCACCCTTTCATTGGATAATGGACTAAAAATGATTATTGCCAATTCATAATACAAAACAACACATTCTATAAAATAATTACGTAAAAATTTCACAGCATTTTTATAGGAAGATGTTTTATTAGAAATTTTCAATAAGTTCTCAAGTGAGTATTTTATAATTTTAAAAAGAATAATTAAAAAATAAAAGAGAGGGATAATGAATTTTCAAATGAGCAAAAAAATAAAAAGAATTTTCAAATGAAATTTTTTGATATCCATGAGACATAGACATAAAAAAGGTGATATTTTTCGTTGTTTCTTGGTGGTTTTCAAATCTTTTAGTTTCTATTTGTTTCTTTTTCATGGCAAGACTTTTTATCTACTTGGAAATGAGGCAACTGTTCCTCGAAACGTAAATGAACTGATGCCGCTTATTAAACTGAACGCTAACGTTTTTCTTTTTGCTCTTAAACAAGATGGGTGATATATTTTATTGGTTCGTAAACAATTATCGTACAGATTATTTGTACTCTTTTGCTAAGATTTAAACCTGAATGTTGGGTTTCGTTTCTAAAAGCTTCACGAATCTATATACTTTGTTTGAAGAACCTCCAAGAACCTCCAAGCTTTCCCATGCCTTCTTGTGTTCCACTCGCTCCAGATATAGTAAACCGTAATTTGAAAACCATTCACACCAGAACTTTATCCAGTTTAGAGCCACGATCATGTTGAATCTTCGCAACAGTGTTCAGCTAATCCGGTGTTATACAGGTACCAAGAAGTCTTTATGTCACTCATATCCAAACCATGTAATTGTAAGGACATGCGAAAAAAGATGGTTTCTAGTTTCATTCTTCTCCACACACCGCAAACACTCCTGTTGAAAGCCCCAAACCCTCATATGATCTCCAGTAAACATATAATTCTTGATCGCTAGCCAAGTAATTAAAGAAAACCTCGGAACAGCTTGCGAAAACCAAACCACAATACTCCAATCGACCTTTTCTTGTATGTCTCTGATCTGATCCCAGGTGTTTTACTGCAACATGTGCAGCAATAAATTTTTTTAATTTTAAATTATATTTAAAGATAAATTTTATTATTATCTTACATTTTATTATTTTTACCAATATTTTAATATAAATTTTGATTTATCTAGACATAAATTAAGATAAAATAAACTTTTTATTTTATATTAGATTTAAGAATATATATATATATATATATTTAAAATTATTTAGATAGATTTTTATCTATTTCTTTTGGATAAAATCTATTAAATCAACTTGGATATAAAGTTGTATAATTATTAAAATGTAAAACTAAAGAGTATTTCTAAAATTTGTAGATATATAAAAACTAATAATATTGCAATTAAAAATTTATAATTTTTTTAAGAAATTGTAATTTTTTTGAAAATATTTGTTTTTATAGAATTGTATAATTACAAAATATAGAAATATATAATATTTTAAAATGTGTAAAGTATTATTATATTTCTATTATTATATTATTTAATATCATATTTGAATTGATTTACTTTAATGATGACGTATAATTTACCAAAAATATAAATAAGCATTAAATTTAATTGTCCATATCACATTTAACCAAAATCTATGTCATCATTTCTTGCATGACATGTCACATTTATATAGTGAAAATGATTGTAAGAGGACATATGTCAAAATCACTTTGCAAATAATGTCTAGGGGATTGACATGTTTATATCACATTTTACTAGGGGTCATTTGAACTTGCTTGGAGTATATATATACGTGCTTAATAGGTTGTATCATTGATATATAACACCTTAAAAGCTGTTATAACTTGGAACTAAAGAATGGTCAGTCTAACGTTCTTCAGTTCGGCCTCATCTTTGTCCTCTTCTCCATCAAAAATTGTCAAGTCTAGGTACTGGTTCACATTCGTAATGAAAGACATATGCTAAAAGTTTTTTCCTCCATCTTTATGTTATAATCCGGTTATGTTGCACTACTCTTTCTCTATTCTACAGTTTAGAGTTCGAGTTGAAGAAACTTGGTAAGATTTTTTTTTTTTTTTGCTAAATGGTAAATATCATTCAAGAATGAAAGTTTGGTTACAACATAGGTGAACCTGAATATGCTTGACAGCAATTCTGTTTCATAGAGGCTGCAAAAAGTTTAAAAAAACCTCTAAGAAACACATGAATTAGAACCAGATCAACCATAAGTGGTGTTCATGGAGCTAATAGATATTAGAACAAACCGACAACAAATAAACTCTCAACTCAAGGGACGCTACTTGTATCAAGGCAGAACCATGAAGAACATTAGCAAAGCAAAGAGAGGAACACCCGAACACTCACCCGAGGGTGGCTCCTAGCGGCTTCAACGGAGGCGACTGGCAACGGCTCCGGGACACCAGAGGAGGAGGACGTTGAGCAGAACCAAACCCAAAGCTTTCTCGGCAACAAAACCCCATAGTGGACCCAACAATACTCTGCCTGACATGAAGAACAGACCTGTCAAGCGCAGGCGGTAAATTTGGCTCCTGGCTCCCCAACCGGCCACGCGACGTTAAAATGCGGCTGAGACATCGGAGAATCACACTGAGGTTGCGCCGGTGAAGAGAAGAGAAGTGAAGCACCGGAGGAGAGAACAGAGCTCTCCTCAAATCATGAGCTGCAACAGGAAGGGAGACTCGCCTTGTAGCTGATAGCACCGTCACGGGATCGTCCTCAAAACCCAAGGGAGCGGTGACAGACAGCGAGAAGGGAAAGCTCCAAGCTAACTTCATTGCAGACCATGGAAGTCGTCGATTGGATCTAGAAACAGAGGTCATCAACGACGGTGAGCCTAGCACCGTCGATTCTCCAAACGGAGGGGAGAAGCTCAGACGAGACCTTGAAAAATAGAATCAGCCAATCGTTCAGGTACAAGCCGGCGCCGATGACGGGAGGAGGAGGCAGCGACGCTTCACCATCCTTTCCGGCTGTGGCAAGATCAGATCTGACCCAGATCTGCTCCGATTGAAAAGCTGCGACCGATTTCAAAGGCTCCTTAAGCTCCTCTACAGACCTACTCCTCGCTGGTACTCCAGAGAGGCCATATACACATACAGCACTCCGGTTAGATTCACCTGAGAAACTGGAGAAAATCCAGAAATACCACGCAAAGAGGAGGAGGATGAGAAGAGAAGGCTAAGGAAGGAGGCTAGAGAATGGAGTGACCAGGGGTGGCGACCGGAGCTGGAGAGCTTCCGGTCACCGGAAGCAAGAGCAGGATGACGGCGGATCTAGGGTTTCAGAGAGGTGAAGGGAGAGACACTAGAGAGAAAAGCTTTCTCTCTCTCTCTCTGGATAACTGTTTTTGACTTGGTAAGATTTCCTGATCTTTACTCTCAAAAACTCTGATTTGTATGTAATTTTTATTTGGTTATCGTCATAACCATATTTTACCATGTGCAACTAGATCACTGGAAGAGAGTCCCAAATTTTACAATATTATGTGTTAAAAAATATGTTTTTTTTATCAAATTTTTTTTAATGTATATTTGTATATAAATAGAAACCTTTTAAAAATATATATTCTAATATATCAGATAAGTTCAATAAAAAATTGAACAAAGACTACATATTTTGAGAGGGTTTCAGATATCATAACTCTGTTCGTTGTTGTCTTAATGTCTTTTCAGGTGGCTGCACAAAACTGGCCCGCAATGTAAATATGGAGAAACTAAAGAACAACTATTTGTTTCCCGAAGTAATTTCATGATCTTTCTAACTTTACTGAAAATTTTACATATGCCGATTGGAGGTTTCATATTTCACATGTCAGTATGTCACGAGTTACAATGGTGTTCATATATATAGATAAGCAGACGTGAGCTTGAGCACGTTAAAAAGCATCCAAATGTACAATTAATAAGCCTTGGGACTGGTGATACAACAGAGCCTATACCGAAGCACCTCAGACATGTCCAACGAAAGATTTATCGTACTTTTGTTGTTTTGAATTTTTCTAGTCACTTCATTATTTGCGTGTTTGTTGGTTTACATCTGTTCTCTAATTCTTGGTAAAACATAAATCGGACGAGTATATATGAAATAAACCAAAAGTACATGGACCGTTTAAAAACGCAACATATACGAATTGAGCTGGGTTTAATTGTTACATGGAAAAAAACTTTATATTTTGTAAATGTGTATGCAATGGACTTCTTCCAGTTTACCTACTTTTTTTTTTCCTTTTCCTATTCAAAAATTTAGGTTTTCTAGTATTTTTTTCCTAATAAAAAAAATTAGGTTTTCAAATAGTTAACGTTTAAGTTTTCAGTTTTGATGTTTTAGTTTCAGTGCAAATAGAATAACAATAATTGGCAGTGATATAAGAGCACAGTTATCTGAGATATCTGACAAGAGTTATCAACTATTAATAAAATAAAAAATTAGTCAAATATTTTTAAAAATGATTAATTATTTTAAAACGTTGTTGAGGAATCTAAAATTAAAATGCTCTAGTAGATCGATCGGCCTGAAGACATCTCTATCCTTAATTTCTGAAATGAAAATAGGAAATAGAATAATGAACAGAAACAAAATGATTACTTTATTTATATTTTACTCCAAAATATGGAGTAAGGATGAAGATGATCTAACTAATCAGGTCTGAGTTTTATCCAAATCCACAAGCCAAAGTGAGCCATTTAAACCTGTTTAAATCCAATTAATCATAAATCCGATTATTTTCTAATGGAATCCTTCGTCTATTAGAACACTTCAACTGCTTTAACCTAAAACCTCCTCCTGACTCGACTATCTCGAACGTCAAAGTCAGCTGTCGTTCTCTTCTGGGTTCTTTGAATTATCCATCTTCTCAACGCTTTAATAATTTATGTTAATTCTCACAAAAAAAGAAATTATGTTCACGTGAATTGTTTGTTAGCTGCATAGTTTGTTGTTATGCTCGTCGACGCATGTGTCGGCTCTTTTGTCTCTAGCTAGGTGTTGTTCATTTGCTCTTTTAAATGATCCGTCTGGGGAAAGATTCAAATCAGTTTTTATTTAGTGCATTATAGTGTAACATTTAGATGGATCCCCAACTACATTTCTGAAAAATCATTCTCACCCAAATGAGGGTGAATTTTCATGATACATCTGCATGAAGATGTATCTAGCTCGGTAAAAAAATAACTTTTTAAAACAAAAATATTTTTTCAAACTAAAGTTCTAATTTTTTGTAGATACATTTTTTCGTCAAAACCGAAAACGCACTTCTTTCCAAAATCGTAAAAATACATTTTTCGCAAAAAACTGAAAAATGCACATTCCCCTAAAACACATTTTTCGGCCAAATCCGTAAAACTGCACTTTTCGCCCAAAACCACGAAAACACACTTTCCGGTCAAAACCGTAAAAATTTATTTTCCCAACAAAACGGTAAAGACGCACTTTCCTGCTGAAAACCGCAAAAACGCATTTCATCGCCAAAACCGCAGAAACGTATTTTCCGCCAAAACTGCAAAAATAAACTTTCCGTCAAAACTGCAAAAACGCACATTTCTGTCAAAACTGAAAAAACGCATTTTTCTGTCAAAACCGAAAAAATCCAGTTCCGTCAAAACTGCAAAATGCACTTTCCCGCCAAAACCTAAAGATGCAGTTTCCCTTCAAAACTGCAAAATCGCATTTTCCCGCTAAAACCGCAAAATCACATTTTCCCGTCAAAACCGTAAAAATGCACTTTTCAGTCAAAATCGTAAAAAAAAAAATTTTCCATCAAAATCGTAAAAATACATTTTTCCGTCAAAACTGCAAAAATGCATATTCCCGCCAAAACCGTAAAAACGTACTTTTCCGTCAAAACCATAACAACGCAACTTTCCGCCAAAACCATAAAATGTTCTTTCTCATCAAAAAACACACTTTTCCAGCTAAACCGTAAAAATGTTATTTTCCTGCCAAAAAGGTAAAAACAAATCTATTTTAATCTTTTATTTAACAAGTTCATCAGATGCAGATGCAAGTTCAAAAAAATAAAAAGCAAATAAATATAGTTACAATCAGATGATATATCCAGATACATAGACAAAATTCAAAAACGAACAACACCTAAATAAAGAATATGGATATATGCATCTATATGAACTATTTAAATGCATCTTTCAGATGTACAAACGACCCTGATAGTCTTATATAATATCATCTGTTTTGGTAAATATTAGATATATGTGTACTGATATTCAAACGTTTGGAATTATATTAGGATACCAATAAAAATCATGTTAATCCTTGGCCAATGTCAATGCGTCGTGTCTTTGTTTCTTCTTTTAAATACTTGTCCCATTAATTATGCTGCTAGCATTTGGCAAAAATAAAAATAAGAATAATGTTTTTAATAAAAATAATGCTTCTTTCGTCACACGTCTATGATTTTGTAATTGCGTCGTTGGTTAAAGTTTTGTTTTTACTTGCATGACTTTGGTAGGTTAAGATCAATTTACTTGTTCTAATTGTTGTTCAGGTATTTCCTTACATATATTTTTTTTTTTTTTTTTGATAAGTATATGAATTTCATTTAAGATAATGAGCTTATTTGCTTAGTACAAAAGGTTTAAATCATTCTAGCTATTCTTTGCCCAAAAAAATAAAAACAAAGAATGGCCAACGGGAATAACTTTGGTGACTGCAGAGACTAGTCAAACTTCAGCCATAGTGACATCAGGTTGCGAAATTTCTTGCGCTCCCTTCGTGCTAGTATTGCGTTTCTAACCAGCCGGTCTATCTTCTTGTAAGTAACTGTTGCAGGTGCTGATATGGAGTTATGGAGTCTGTTATTTCTCTCCCACCATAAGGAATAGACTGTTATTTGCGCGACCAATCGGCGGAGAGTTAACGGGGAAACTCTGTCCCTTAACCCCAGCCAGTCCATGAATGCTGTCCATGTGTGAAAGAGAAATGGCTTATACCCCAGCCTCTTAGTGATAAAGAGCCATACCTGTTCAGCATAGCCACACCTTAGAAAAAGATGATCACGTGATTCCATATACGTATTGAAGACACAACATTTGTCCAGCGACTGAACATTCCAACGAGCAATACGTTGACGAGTCGGAAGGCGATCAAGGTGGGTCATCCACATCATAAAGGCATGACTTGGTATGCAGCCCTTAAACCAAACAGAATCAGTCCATGTTTGCTGTGTACCTCGGTTCCTAATATTTTCCCAAGTGTCCTTTGCCGAAAAAGCTTTCAGCGACAAGTCATCAATTTCCCAAGAGAAAGAATCACATGCAAGAGTAAGTGATGGGAGAGGTACCGAACAGAGGTGGATTTGCAGAGCTTCAGCTTCAGGGGAACGAGCCGGCCGTAAATTCCAGCCCGTTAAGGAGCAAGCTTCTGAGATACTGGAGTTCAGGGGGACGCCTAATTGCGAAGGTCCAGATTCGCCAAAGAACTTGATGAGGGGTCCCATGGGGGTCCAGTGATCAAACCAGAAGCTAGCTCTTCTCCCATTACCAATGTGACATCTTAGAAATTGTTCTGCTAGAGGCCTTAGTTTAAGGAGAGCTTTCCAAATCCAAGATGATTGAGACAAACTATCCAGACTCCACAAACAATCTTGCTTTATTCTATTCAGTTTGCACCAAGCTGCCCATAGAGATTCGTTTTCAGTGAATAAGAGCCAGATGAGCTTGAGGCATAAGGTTTTATTCCATATATAGAAATCCCTCAAGCCTAAGCCCCCTTCAGACTTTGGTAGGCAACATGTTGACCATGAAATTCTAGCTGCTGCTCTTTTGTTTATGTTACCATTCCACAAGAAGCGCGAACACAGAGACTCCACTTGTTTGATACATCCCTTAGGGAGTATAAAGCTGGAGAACCAGAAATTCAGAGTGCCATAAATTACTGACCCAATCAACTCTCTTCTGCCTGCAAATGAGAGAGCCCTTGAGGACCAGGAAGTGAACCGTGCTATCAGTTGATCTAAAAGTGGCCTGTAGTCACAAATCTGGAGCTTCCGGTGCATGAGAGGGAGACCCAGATACCGTACCGGAAGTGAACCAATGGAGAATCCGAGACTCATCATATTTGTGGTTTCCTCCTGATTCAAACCTGCAGTGAAGAGTTCGGTTTTGCTACGGTTCATCTTCAGTCCTGACCAAGTTGCAAATCGTTCCATTGTTAGTAAGATTTGCTGAAGAGAACTGAAGTGACCATCAAAGAATATCATGATGTCATCAGCAAAAGCAAGATGTGTCACACAAGGGTTTGAAGCCACAGGATGGTAGCCAATAGCCCCTGAATCGAACTCTTTGTTCATCATTTGTGAGAAGACTTCCATGGCAAGAACGAAAAGATATGGAGACAGTGGATCACCCTGTCTCAGTCCCCTAGCGCCTTTGAAGTAACCACATAGCTCTCCATTTATGGCCACTGAGAATCGAGTGGTTGAGATGCACTGATAGATTAGGTTTACAAACGGTTCTGGGAAACCGAGAGCCCGAAGAATCAGCACAATGAATGACCAGTTAATGGAGTCAAAAGCCTTCTTCAAGTCAACCTTGAGCATTGATCTCTTTGTGATCTTCTTCCAATTGTAACCTTGGATCAGTTCTGTTGCCATAAGAACATTCTCCACAAGAAGTCTTCCAGGGATAAAAGCTGACTGAGAATTCGAGATGAGAGATGGTAGAACCTGCTTAAGACGCTCAGCTAGCAGTTTAGACACAGCTTTATACAAAGTATTGCAGCAGGAGATTGGTCGAAAATCAGCAATTCTATTAGCATTTTTCTTTTTCGGGATCAAGGTAAGGATAGTAGTATTCCACTGCTGAAGAAGGGTGCCAGAAGAGAAGAATTCCTGCACTGCATCGATAGCATCTCTGCCCACTGTGTCCCAATTTCCAGTGAAAAATTCAGATGGAAAACCATCTGGCCCCGGAGCCTTATTCTTGGGCATGGAGAAGAAAACCTGCTGGATATCTTCATCAGTGAATGGTCGGGAGATAGTTTCCAGAATCGAGATGCTGAGCCTTTGTGGAAGCAGGACCATTAGATCATCCAGCGAAGCAAGAGACTGATCCTGATGACCACCCAAAAGATTTTCATAGAAGCCTACAATGTGATTCTGAATATCAGCTTTGGAGTCAATGAGGCGACCATTGTCATCCAGGAGGGTGGATATCAGATTTATTGCTTGTCTAGTACGGATGGACCGGTGGTAATAACCTGAGCTGCAATCTCCTTTACCAAGCCAATTCACTTTTGAACGTTGCTGGAGGAAAGATTCTTCTGCAGTAGCTAAAGCAAACCATTTTTCATGCGCTTTCTGTTCAGAGATGGCAGCGAACCTTGTCGGTGTGTTAAGGTTTACACGCTGGCAGGATTGGAGATGCTCAAAAGCCTCACTAACTCGCTTCTCCAGATCAGAATAATTCTCCTTGCTGAAGGATCGGATCACACTTTTCAGCTCCTTGAGTTTCTTTGAAACCCGAAGCATTTCCTTACATATGCGAAGAAACTATTAACTTTTGAGAATGAACTTATCACTTGTTTCTTTTATTCAAATAAAAGCACAAACCCTGCTCCAACTGGTCACATCCGAGTTTTCTAAATCATTCGTGATCGTACTAGGGTAGTATAATATCTGTATTACGTTACGTTAAGTAATTAAGTATGTTCAATATTGGACCATTCAGTTTGCAGATACCCTATCAACTGTGGAAGGATATAGAGGGTATGGGCTGGAACAAGGAGATAAGGTAATTGTGGTCTTTCTTTCACCTTGTTTTGACAAAGTTATTGAGCTTCAATATAATTTGTTCTTTCTTTATCAGCACGGTTACTTTATATTTTCAAAAAAAAAACTAAAGAAAGATAATAATTTGCATATACATAATTTATATAGGATGAGTGTATTTTCCTATATTGACTTTTCTTTACCAGGTTCTTAGGAAAGCTATTGCTGATACGTTCTATGGACATTTGCGCGTGAAAAGCAATGAAGTTTTTGTATCAGATGGTGCACAAAGCGATATTTCTCGTATTCAGGTATGGATCATGAGATGTTTTGACATGTAAGACAATCTCTTGACGTTATGCTTACTTGATTTCATCCACAGCTACTCCTAGGTTCCGGTGTCACAATTGCTGTGCAAGATCCTACCTTCCCAGTACGTAATGTCATCGATTTTATTTTATGTTTCATCTGTACTTTCTTTCAATAATTGCTGAACATAAAAAGCTTAATTGGCTAAAAGATGGAAATAGAGAACTTCTTGTGAATGCTAGTCTTTGCCTCTTATGTTGCCTTCTCTTTGTGGAATTAGGCTTACATAGATTCAAGTGTAATTATTGGCCAGACTGGTAATTTCCATGAAGCAACCAAGAAGTACCAAAACGTTGTCTATATGCCTTGTGGACCTCAAAATAGTTTTTTCCCTGATCTATCAAAGACTCCAAGAACTGATGTCATCTTCTTTTGTTCTCCTAATAACCCTACTGGTTATGTGGCTTCAAAAAGACAACTACATCAACTAGTAGAGTTTGCAAAGACCAATGGCTCTATTATTATTTTTGACTCTGCATATGCTGCATTTATCGAAGATGGCAGCCCACGTTCAATATATGAAATATCTGGTGCTCGAGAGGTGAGACGAGTTTTTATGTATATGTTCCTTGGAGTTATGTTTCCTTACATTCAACATATATATTCACAACCACTCATCATATTACATTTTGCTAGGTTGCAATTGAAATTTCATCATTCTCTAAGTTTGCTGGTTTCACTGGTGTTCGGCTTGGTTGGACTATCATCCCTGATGAGCTCTTGTACTCTAATGGTTTTCCCATTATAAATGATTTTCATCGCATTGTGACAACTTCCTTCAATGGAGCTTCAAATATCGCTCAGGCGGGTGGGTTAGCATGCCTTTCTCCTGTTGGCCTTAAGGTAGTTAAATGTTTTAGCATTAGTTTGAATATTTTTTTTATTTTTAGTTAACATCATCTTTATTTTATCTTTGGTTAAACATGATAGGAGATACGCTCGGTGATCAATTACTACAAAGAGAACAGACAGATACTAATGGAGACTCTGGCATCGCTCGGCCTTACGGTTTATGGTGGCATAAATGCTCCATACTTGTGGGTTCACTTTAAAGGATCAAAATCATGGGATGTGTTTGCTGAGATTCTTGAAAAGACTCACATAATTACAGTCCCTGGCTCAGGTTTTGGACCTGGTGGAGAAGAATATTTAAGGATCAGTGGGTTTGGACGTAGAGACGATATGGTTGAAGCATCGAGGAGGTTGCGAAGTTTCTTCAACACTCGAACTAAGCATTTTCCTTTTCTCTCTTCCGCTTCTAATACAAACTAAGTTGAACGCATCTCGGGAGTCGGGACTTATATTTACCTTGCCTTGAATAATACCTCCCACTTGTATGATGCATATTACTATGAATGTGATATTTTTTTATAGTTTTCCCACATTCTTTTCCATTTGTACATTTATGTTGAATCGATTCCTCCGAAGTGACTCTTGGATCAGGAATCTACTTAGTTCTTTTCGGCTTTTGTTATAAAAAAAAAATACATTCTACAAAATAATTCGTACTGTTACTGTTTTCCTAAAGATTTAAACGTGAATGTTGGGTTTTACGAATCTATATACTTTGTTTGAAGAACCTCCATGAGCCCTTTGTAAAAGGGTTATCGGGGACCCGAGGGATAATCGTTTTCGATGAGGGAATTGGAAATTGGGATGAACCATTCAGTGCCAACTTGAAGATAGTTAGAATCATTTGTCAAAATCTCTTCATTTTGCCATTCTTCCCATTTCTCAGCTAAACCTTCTCCTTCAAGCATTCTCACCACTTCCGACATTTTAGGACGTTCCAAAGAAGAAATCTGAGTGCAGAGCAGAGCCATTTGGATCAGCTGCTCCACTTCTTTCTCCTCGTATTTCCCTTCTAACTCTGCATCCACAAGACTTTCAAACCTCTTCTCTTTCAAAACCTCTTTCACCTAAAAAAATCACAACACTTACACTGTAAAGAAAAAAGGCAGTTTTGTAGATGATAACAAAACCATGAAACATACCCAGTCGAGTAACATGACATCATCGTCATTAGCAAGCCGAGCAAGATCGAAAGCCTTTTGTCCAGTGATGAGCTCAAGAAGCATGACACCGTATCCAAAAACATCAGTTTTCTCAGAGGATTTTCCCGTCGAAAGGTACTCAGGTGCTATATGCCCAATCGTACCACGTACAGCAGTTGTCACATGAGAGTCATTATAGTTCATGAGCTTTGCTAGCCCAAAATCTCCAACCACAGCTTCGAACTCTTCATCTAACAATATGTTGGCAGCTTTCACGTCACGGTGAATGATTTTTTGCTCGCACTGATCATGTAAGTATGCCAGCCCCCTTGCTGCTCCCAGAGCGATATGCTTCCTTTTTGGCCAATCAAGTGCTGGATTACCTTCAAGTCGTTCTAAAACATGATAGAGACTTACCAATTGACATAATTTAAATGGCAAATCTCCTAAATGACTGTAAAATGGATTTTTAACCAGAAAACACACATAAAAAAAAAATCAAAAGAAGTTTCATTAAAAAGTAAAAGATTTTTTATACCCTTGTTTTATTATATAAATATAAGTAAATATTTTTTTTATAAGAAGTAATTTTTAAAACCTGCATGTTGTACGCACTGAGATAGGTACCTCTTAAACAAGAAGCAACACTTCCATTAGCCATGTAGGGATAAACGAGCAATCTTTCAGTTGGAGTCATGCAAAAGCCACGAAGACGAAGCAAGTTCCTGTGAACAGCCATACTAATCATCTCGACCTCGGTTTGGAACTGAAGCTCTCCACCTTGGGTACGTTCTTCCTTTAGCCTTTTCACAGCCACTAGAGAGCCATCCGCTAAACGTCCTTTATACACTTTACCAAAACCACCTCTCCCCAAGACATTTTTGTGGCTAAAGTTATCTGTAGCAACAAGCAGTTCACGCAATGAAAACCTTCTGAGTTGTCCAAAATGAACCTCTGGGTTTTCTTCAGCTGCAAAAATGAAATGAAAAAAAAAAAAATCAGGCAAAGAAGTTTTAGTGGGGAAAAAAGAGATGAAGATAGTTTGACTAACCAGGTACATCAAAAAAGCGATCCTGTGATCTACTTCTTATCCACCAAACAAACGCAATGGCTGGAAATGCAAATAGAACTGCTGCACCTGCAGCAACTCCCCCTGCTACTGCTGCAGTCATTCGACTCCTTGACACTGGAGGTGAAGGTGGTGGAGTAGAGATAGGAGGAGGCGGAGATGGTGGAGGCTGCCGTAAATTATTATTGGCAAAACTGCAAAATAAATTTCGGAGAATTAGTAACGCATTAATATGAATATCTCCACCGAGCCGAGAATAAGACTAGGGACAAGAAGGCAAACCTAATAGGAGTAAAAAACGAGAAGGAACCATTAACAGGAATATCTCCATTGAGTTGATTGTTTGCGACATCCCTGTTTTTTTTTTTTGTCATAACTTAAGATCGCATCAACAAATATTTGAAAAGAAATGAACACTCACAGAACTTGCAGTGACACAGCAGTCAAAGACAATGGAATTTCGCCAGACAAGTTGTTGTTATTAAGACGCCTAATTCACATACAATAAAATAACATGCCATAAATAATAACCAAAGCTGAGTTACAACTTAAAAAGATGCAAGGATGATTTATTTATTAAAACAATAGTGCTTTTTGAATCCAACAACATGGAACTTTTAGGGCAATGACTGAAATGTGTTATTGAATTTGTACAATTAGCCTCTATCTAATTCTGAAGCATTTTTGCTACACAAGAGGACCCAGCCAGTGACTTTTTTTTAAGATAGCTTATATTGAGCAAACGCCAAATGATTTTCAGTGGAAGAAGGAAAGTTTGCTACATCTATTAAGCTGCTTAACTTTCTCACAATTATAAAGATAATAAAGATACATACAAGAAGCGGAGTTTGTCTAGTTTGCCAAGCGAGGATGGAATAGGACCGCTTAGTCTGTTCTGGTAAAGATCTAAGCTAACCAGTTCCCTTAAGTCTCCAAGCTCCTTTGGTATCTCCCCTGTAATGTTGTTGCTATAAAGCTCCCTGACATTAACTATACTTTTAATAATAGAATTTTTTTTTATTTTTGAAAATTTCTATAAAACTACTTCTTACTTACAAGTACTGCAAGTTTGGAAGCTGACCAAGCTGTGGCACAAGTTGACCAGACAGTTTTGCATTCCCCAAGTCACTGACCAAACATCAAAACAAGGACTTTTTGAATCATTTCAATTTTTTAGAAACAGAGAGACAAAGATAGAGAAGAACTTACACACGGACAACTCTGTTCTCAGGATTGCAAGTAACATGAAACCATGTACATGGAGAAACACTGTTCTGATTATCCCAGCTTTGGAGTGCGTTGGTAGGATCAGATAAGCTGTCCTTAAACGCAGTTAAAGCCTCGCCTTCTGAGTTTCCGACGGCTCTGAGAAGCAAATCGGAAAGAAGGATCAGCCAAATAAAGCTACGTGGCCATTCCATTTTTTTTTTGGAACTTGTCAGAGTAAAAGCAAAAATCCTTAGAGCTTTATGAGTGAACTTTTCAACGCAGACATTGGATTCAAACCTTTGACGAAGGAATAAACAAGGGAGAAAGGTCTTCATGCACACGTTTTCCCGGCCGTTGACTAAGAATACAAAATGGACAAGAACTCTGAGATTTCTTCTGATTGCTCAACGTTGACTCCATTAGGAAACTAGATGACTGGAAGGGGAGAAGCTCAGCTGACCGGTGATAGACTCTGTTCGATCTAAGGCTAAAGACAGTAAAGGTTTTTGGGAGAAACCTGATCGACACGGAACACTGATTAACCAACTTACGCTCGGGTAGGCCTGGGCAGATAAGAATTTTTTGGGTTTTCAGGTACAAGTCCACTCGAGTTTTATTGGTTAATAATACTTTGGGATTGGGTAGGATTTATAACACTATCTTTTTTTTTCAAACGTTTATATTGATAATGATTTGCACCTACTACATCGTAGAAGAAGATACGACAAGAAAACAGTGAGAAACTAATGGTCCATGAGCACCAGAAACTAACAAGGATAACATCATGACACATTAGCAATAACATACTGATCTTGTTGCTTCCAACTAAGATAAATTAAGTGTTCTCGTTCCAGCAATAGCAGACATATTTCTAATACCTCTAACGAAAACAAGAACATATAGATAAGTCTTTTTCTTCAATTGACTTTGTCACTTTTGTTCCGAATTAGCTTTAATTAAGTTACCGTTGAACAAATTTGAACTGCAAAATATAAACCATATAGATAGTCGATCACATCCATTAACATCACCTTTAAAACATATATCCCTGAAAACAATGGAAACGTGATATCAACCACTTTGCCACTTGACCCGTCCACCAGTATCCACCACGCACCACCACTCGGAAGAAACCAAAGCAGTCAAGAAACAGAGAAACGAATCTAGTAAACCATCACAGTTACAAACACCGAGTCTTAGTCCAATGAAAGCGCCGCCTCCAGAAACAAAGACATGTGCCTGAGAAAAGGAGGACGCAGTCCTTGCACCTGTCAAACCATAGAGAAACCACAAGATCTAACCCAAAAATCTCACAGATCTGACATAGTAGAACCTTTCTCCCACCGAGACAAAGGCATGGACCACCAAAGAGAGAACTTAGACGATAAGGAAAAGGTAGAGAACATAGAGATTTATAACACTATCTAAGATCCATTTTAATACTTTAGGTTTGGATACTTTTAGATATTATATCAAATAAACATGAATTTGAGTGTTTAAAGTACTTATTTAGGGTTGATAATCTAAATACTTATGTAGATACTTATTTCGGATATTAATTTGGATTTGGAGTAAAAAAAATTTGGATTATTTGGATTTTTGAGTTTTTTTGGGATATCCATTTGGGTTCGGTTAATAATATTTCAAGTTTTGATATATTTTGTACTATCTCACATGATCCATTCAAGTATATTTACATCTCAAACCGAGTGCAATTTTTTTACATCTCAAACCAAGTGCAAATTTTTTTTTGTTAGAGTTTGGTTCAGATGTCGAGTTTTAGATATTTTCAAACTGATCGTAACCCAACCGACCAAATGTCTACCATGAAGATCGCTCCAAAGACACGATCCAGAACAAGGGATTTAAGAGAAAGTTTCAACCAGTCAATTAAGGTTCTCTTAACTCAACCACCCAATATAAATGACCTAACAAGTCGTTTAACTAGCTCAGTCTCGACCAAAAGAAGGAACACTTAAAGAAATGGTCCAAAGGAGTTCAATCCATTTCAGTCCAGCCCAACTTCGATGGACATGATAGCGTAAATAACTTATGCTTGTAAAGCTGATGGACATTCGAAAATAGCATAGTTTACAGATTCGTCGATATCCCCACATTCACGTCGAATATGACGATGTACCAGATTCTTAGTTACCTACAAATGTCATGTTGCAATATGCCATACAATATGATATATTTTTCGAAGAACATTAATCTTCCAAGCAAAGGTTTAATTGAACCTTAATGATACTAGGCTTTGAGTACTTGACCTCAATTGAATGATTTTGAATATTCATGGCGCCCAATGTCCTGATTTTACAGTGTATTAACTAACTACTCTTTGTATAACTTTAACAAAAAAAAGTATCTCGATGAGTGGATTGACTTACAGTAAACTCCAAATAAGTGATATGTCATCCGGTAACACCATGCTCTCTAGCATCTTTACATTAAATTTTTAGGCTCGCCATGAATAAATTCACTTATTGTCATCCTCCGGTGGACTACGGGAATATTAGACCGTGTTGGCCTCACAGAAGTTATTGGAATCGAAGGATTTTTCCCGACTTTAATCTCAAAACTAGAATGCGCCTTTCTTCTGATTTCCAAAGTCAGTAATAGTTTAGCGGCTGAAATACTTGTACATATGTAAGAACTTCAGTATGATTTGATCAAAAAGGTGAACAAAATCTATAATACTTGTTATGCAACACTCTTGCGATACGGGAGTCTGACAATTGTACAAATTGTCATAACTATTTGGCCAATAACGCCACATTAAATCCATAGATCATACAAAAACTAAAACCATCTTCATCTTTGGTTGTGAAAAATAACTTCGCAGATAGATATAGGGTTAATAAAGAATGAAATATTAATTTTTAAAGCGTTCTAAAATTAAAGTATATATCAATATTTGTCTCAGAGTATTTTATATTCGTTTGTATATTTTTGGGTTATATTTTCGTTAGTATCTTATTGATATGATAATATGTGAAATAGTTGATAATGGATTGAGCTTCTCTTAAGATTAGAAACCGAGTAGAGTTATAATAATACAAATTTTACTAATTAAGAAAGCTAAAAATATTTTTTTTTAAATTGAAAAAGAGAATTCTCATTGATAAAATTAAACAAATGGAAGGAAAATGTAATCGGTGACTCCAAATTTTAAGAACAAAAAAAAAAAACATCTCAAGTACGGAAGCAATAAAATGGACCTAAACAACTCAATAGAAAGAAGAAGAGATGAGAGCGATAAAGAGAGCAAATGCAAAAGAGACAGAGACCAAAGACGCATCGGAACTCCCCGCCGGGACTGGAACTGGAGTTGCCGCATTTGCTTCACTTGACGAAGATGGCGCACCTGCTCCGGCCGTGGGAGATATTTCTGTTCACACCATACCCCAAAAATGCTAAATCATTATTCATATTCAGTGACATTTTAAAGTAAAAAATATGTTACACAATAAGCTTGCTTTTATCAGCAATTTTTTTTCAATTGATTTGTCTCTTTTCTTTTTAACTTGATTAATAAAAACAATATATGTTAAAAAATTAATAGTTAAACAAAAACAATTTAATATTGAACTATTTTCTTAAATGGTTCCAGATTTGAAACGGAATAAGAGTATTAGATAAGAAATCACAACACTATATTTGGAAAATTTCAATACTCTTAATGAAAGCATTTAAATTTAAAAATTGAAGGATAAAATATATGCACGCAAATATATGCAGATAAATGTATAAATGTATTCAAATTTCGAATTCATCATGATGTTTACAATATGATTCAAACATCTTTTGTATAAATTGTATCACTGAATTTAACTTATGGTTGTATATACGTAGCACCCCAGTTTGATCTAAAGCATTTGTTTAATACCCGAACATAAACCATAACATACTTATTTTACTTGAATAGATTTTAGTTACTTTATACATTATTATTCAAAATATTTAAGCAAAAAAAAAATATTCAAAATAACAATTAGAAAATCCAACTAAATTCCGGATTGATCAAATCTCTAACATCATTCTTTTTAATTCTTGTTGTTAACCGAATCATAAACCAATTCGAATCAAAATTCTCAAACCAAATTAAAAAGAACTCTGTCTAAGTGCACATCTACTATTTACAGAAAAAAGAACCGAAAATATCCTATCAGCGGACAAAGCATGAGAGAACATACCAGGGGAACTAGCAGGTGGAGATGCAGAGACAGCGACTGCAAACACAACATTTTTAAAACTAGATACAACAAAATGCCGTAAATATATGAACCAACAATGTAAAATATGTAAAAGGAAAACTTACGGCCACAACGAGCAGATGGAGGGGCAGCAACTTTACAAGCTGAAGGAAGAGAAGCAGCTTTAGCAAGATCAAGAGTAACACCAAGAGAGGCACTGTTCTTGAAACCCTCACAAATACATTCAGGTCCTGACCTAACCACAGTCTTGAGACCTGAGCAACATGTTCCTTCAGGCTTCTCCACCGTACTACCATTCGTCACGAACGACAAACAATCAGCCATGTTTAGTATCAACGAGGAGCAGTCCACTGCGATGGCTCTCTCGCCGGACATTAATGCGACCACCGTGAAGATCATGAGAATAGATGTTTCCATTGTTCTTGGCGCCATTGCAATTGGGAGAAGAAAATGATTATGATGATGTGTGTTTTTTGGGGAGTCCCTAGCCCGCTAAATAAATGGAACTGCCTTTTTAGTATACATTATTGTTTATTTTGAATTGTTTTCGCCGAAAGAGAAGACATGAATCATTACTTTCTCAGTGTAATTGCTTTATGGAATTTAAATCACTTTTATGTTTAAAATTCGGTCGTCGCCAAAGTACCTGAGATTGGTATAATTTTAATACTACAGATAAAACTTGTGAAAAAGTTATACAATGAGTTGTTTATTACGACTGTATTATCAAAATTAACTGAAATTTCAATTAATTTCTTAACAACTATCAACAACAAGATTGGTTGATCGAGGAGTTATTACAATTTGTTAATAACGTTTCAACTACATTGGTTGATCGATTATGGCTAGTTTGGTACACGCTACTCACTTAATCATTTTCATCTGTATATAACAGTGTTTTGTAACATAACTAATTGTTAATGAAAAGTGACCAAGTCTAATTGTGGTGTCAGAAAATAAATATAAATTTTAGGAAACAATGAACTGTAATCAAACGAGTGTAATGATGGGCTTTGGTGGAGAGGGTGCCATGAAATGAATGCAAAGGTGGTGAAGATTTCCCTTTACAGTCATATTCATATATAACTGAAACTATTATAAGCAGTGGCGGAGCCAGAAATTAATTTTACCGGGGTCATAATTAATTAATTTAATTTAAAGTAATTTTATTCAAATATTAATTCAAATATCTTCTATATAAACTATTAGATTTGTCAGTTGTTTTAATTTTTAAGGAAATTATATTCAATAAAACAAAAAGATATAATGTTAAAAAATCTTTAAAAATATGTGTAACTGTTGTTGTATAGAGTTTTGAAACAAAAGTATGGCAAAACAAATAAAAAAAGGTCAAATGTTTTTATTAAAACAAAAGAAAGAAAACAATGGAAAGCGGGTGAAGTTTGTAAAACAAATAAAAAACTTTTTTTGACCCATATTTTACTTCAAAATCAGGTTTTTAGGCCCAAAATAATTAACTGAAAAGTAAAAAAAAAGTTCATGGGTGCAGAATTGAGGATTGAACTCTCGTGAGGGGGGTCAGTACTAGAGAACTAACACCACTTGACCATTTGTTCTTTACGTAAGTAGTGTAACAAGTTTAGTTTTCAATATTTTAGTGGGGTCAGCTGACCCCCCCCTGTGCATGTAGATCCGCCTCTGATTATAAGTACCTGCCTTCATGCACTTTATTTCTCCACCTCTTTTCTTTTTGTGAACTGGGTTTTTCTCCAGTTGATAAAAAAACTAGGTTTTTGTCCACGTGGATTTGTTTATTATTTTCAATTTTTTAATTATGTTCCTTTATTTTCTGTTATTTTATTAAAATTTTAATGTAGGATGTTTAATTTTTAATGTTCTTCAGTAATAAAAATAATAATTTATATTTGAAATGTAATAGGCATTATTTATTATTTGATTGAAAATTGTACATTTATTTATAATATAGTAATGTAAGATATGTATAAATTGGTGTGCCTTTTTTTCTTTTTATTTTAGTCATTTTTCTTTCCCTAATCTGGTTTGTTGTTTTACTTTTTTTTTACTCCTCTTGAATGTTTTTATATATGGTTCATTCTAACTCCTTTTTTCCTGCTTTAAATTTTTAGTTTACAATTAATATATTTAGTTAACTAAATTAAAAATAACTATAAATTACTAAAATCGTTAAAGTTTCATATTGAAAATTTTGTGATTAGTGATTAAAGTTTTTATTATAACAAAATACAAATAATCTTCAAACCATATAAGTATAAAGTCTTGTTTAATAAATTTTCAGATTAAAATACATAATTTAAAAATCCTGTAAATTAAAATGTATACCATAGAAAATACATAATTTTTTAATTTCAAAATTTGCATTCAACAAAAAATTGAGAACTTAATATTTTAATTTTGAAATTTGCATTAAATTTTTAGGATAATTATAAATTACTAAAAATATTAAAAGTTTCATATTGAAAATCTGGTTATCAATGATTTAAGAAGATACAAGTGATAATAAAAAAAAATGAGTATGAAACCTTATTTAATATATACTTATATGAAAATATACTATATATATTAATATCAATTAAATTTAATTATATACCATATAAATATACAAAAGTGAATGTTTGGATTTATTTACCATAAAATTATAGTAAATAAACAAGAGTTATTTTTTTGATTTATGTTCATGCGCCAATTTAATTATATAAATAATAGTTACTGAATTTTTAATTATTTAATATATGTTTATTATTTTATTATTTCATAATATATAAAAATAAAAAATAATACTCCCTCCGTTCCTATAAGATCCATGTTTTAGAAAAAAAAATTGTTTCAAAAAGATAGATTTTTTACATTTTCAATACATTAACTAATGAAAATTTGTACTTTTAAAAAAATACAATTGGTTTAATAAAATATCATTGGTTAAAAATTTATTGGAAATAGTTAATTAAGAAAAACAATGTATTGAGAAATACAATATTATATGTTTTCTTAATAAGTGTGAAAAAAACTATAACATGAATCTTTTAGGAATAGAGGCAGTAATACGTTAAAGGAATTCATATACACAATGATTATTCTGCACAAGGCACGACTTTTAACCTAGTAACTTATTATTTATGAATTTGTTAATAGAGCATATGTGCTGGTTGTTTAAATGTTTCCAAATTTTTAATTTTTTTCTTTGTATAATTTGTATCTAAGTGGTTTCTGGAGAATTTGGACACACTTCCCATCCTTTTATATATTTTCACCACTGATCAATACTTTCAAATAAATGTTATAATGTTTTTTTTTTATGTTTTTGTCCCATTTTCAATAGAAAAAGGAATGAGCTTATAAGAAAATAGGAAACGCTTACTTGTTAGTTGAATTGGCATCACAATACCCCCTTAATTCAGGTGGAACCCTGACTCCATTCTTTGGAATCGGATAAAAATACACAAATGAATTTGAGGTAAAAGTTGTTCAAAAAAAAAGAATTCGAGGTATAAAGGTTTAACATACACCTGCAGACTGGATGCAGAAAAAAGGAAGAGATTTGACAAACTTTTCTGTTCTAGTCTGATTTTGAAGGTACATAAAATGAGAATTCTACTTTACCATATCACATACCATTCATTTTAAATGAATGTTTATAGAGAGAGACACAATTCACACACGAGACTCATGACCTTTCCGTGGATCATAGCCTCTTTTAGTCCAAAACCTAAGAAATAGACAACCCGGGAAAATTGTGATAAGAAAAAAACAAAGGGCTGCAGAGAAAACTCTAGAATGTTGGTTAATGCAGTAGTAAGAAAATTAATACACATAAGAAACACATAGAATATGTTCACCTGTTTAGCATGTGATGTTTAGCATGTGATGTGTACATTTAAGACTTCGAACACTCCATGTTTACTTTAAAGTAATATTCCGAACCATGAACTTTAACAATTTTGCTGCCCCTTAAAACTATAACATAATTTGGTGTCTAAAGCATGGGTTTTACCAGCTTTAGCCTAGGGCTGGCTATGGACACTGCTACCTGCCATTGCCATTGATTGGAGCTGGGACCTTACTTGGATGGTGGTGATAGATCGATGGTCATATCAATGACCTGGACGATGGAAAAGCGATGATTAGTGGACGATGAGCGTTAATTAGTGGATGGAGACAATATCCAGTCGGTGAGGCTAAGGTTCCTAATCGACGCCGGATAATCCCCCTGCAGACATGAAGACATAAATTGTAGGTCCTGATTACACACAACAAACTCATCAAGACAACAAATTTTCCTCTCAAATTTTTAGATGTGTGGTTATAATATTTTACCTAGTATAAAATCAAGCTTTCCCTCCAAACCGAACAGAAATGACGTGTTGGACTTTGTAATAATCTTCTCCTCCTTCTGATAGTCTCTTCTTCCATTCCTCTCCCATACACAGATCTTTTAAAGAAGTGAGAAATTGTATCCCATTAGGAACCTCCTTTAATTTTGCACAATAACTAACATCGAGAGTATGAAGAAGGGGCATTGAACCTTCTTCTACTATCCACTCTTCCCACTCATGTAATCCAAGAAATAATAGCATCTGCAACTGAGGAAACCCACCCCTCGAGCAAACCATTCTCTTCCCACAGAATGATCTTTTCCCTAAATCAACCTCTTTCAAGTGTGACAATTTCTCTAGAATCAGCATTGGATCCTCTTTCAAACGACAACCAGTTAGAGATATGGTTGTAAGGTGAGAAGGAAGGTGCTTCTCATCAGGTAACCCTGGCATGTATATACACAACTCCAGCTTTTTTAGATGAATACAATCCAAAACAAATCCATTTTCATCATTTGTTGGAGCAAAAACCTTGAAGTGATTGTAATCTATGTTAAGACTTTCCAGATGTCTCAGTTTACTTAAAGACGAAGATAGCGTTTCCATAGTACACCCCTCTTGGTTGAATATGATTAAGAGATTCCTTAGTCTTGTCATACAGTGAAGATCCGTCACACTGCTATGCTTTGTTGAGAAGAACTTCAACGTCTCCAAGTTGATCAGGTTACCTAATTCCAACTTTGTCTTATCATGCATTCTCCCTGAAGGTAATGAAAGGTATCTCAATTCTTGCATGCCTTTAAAAATGTTTGGCACATAAACTGGATATCTCGCATATAAGCATAAATTTAAATAGACCAGCTGCTTCAAATTCCGCATTGAAGAAGGTAGACGAGATACATGTGCTTTATATAAACTTAGATATCTTAAATGGATGAGTTTTCCAATGCTAGATGGTATCTTCCCTCCTTCAAAATGCGCTCTAGAGAGATCCAAAACCCTCATCATTTTTAGCCTGTCAAAGAATAAACCTGACGCCCTCCAGTCTGAACCCCAAATAAACAAGAGAGACCTAAGGTTTGGACTATACACTTCCTTCTCCATACTAAATGTTTCATCAGCCCGATGTACAGCGAGTTTGCGAGATTTACGATGAGATTTAGAGCATGCAGTTGACGATGATGAACCGTGAACAATTTGTAGGAAATTCTCTTCTTCAGATTTAAGCAGACAAACTTCTCTCATCATGTCATGTAAGTGACATGTTTCAAATTTTGAAGTAGAAGCATTTTTTTCAGAAATAACCATGTTTCTCTTCACCAAGTCTGCTATGTACCCCTCTGCGACTTCTTCAATTGTTGCTCCCTCGGAATAACTCGGCCTTGGTATTCCTTCTGCAGCCCAATAATAGGATAAATTCTCCACACTGATTTGATAATCTCTGGGAAAATGGACGAGGTAGAGGAAGTAATGTTTCAAAAAAGTAGGCAACTCTTCGAAGCTTAGAGACAGTACACTATGAACTGAATTGCAATATCCATCATTAAAACTAGTTCTTCCTGCCAAGTGAGATCCAATATTCTCATAAACCCTTTTCCACTCACTTAAAGTGGGTTGGGCAGCTAACAAGCCTCCTAACACTTTGACAGCCAATGGTAGTCCTCCACAATGTTTTATCATTTTCTTGCCCATCTCTAACATGTCTACATCAACCTTAAACTCTGCACAACATCCCACGTAATATTTGGGATTTAAGATAAAGATGTAATGCAACAAGACATACAAAAGAGAGGTTAGTTGTTGTTACGTATTACCTGATGTGTCTTTCCTAGGAAAAGCTATCCTTCGAAAAAGTGTCCAACTTTCTTTTGGGGTTAAGCACTTTAGTTTGAAAGTTACGCATTCTGGATCTGCGCGTAGTGCAACGTTCTCGTTGCGAGAAGTAAATAATACCTTCCATCCTGAGATATATTTCTCAAGTTATAATTCCTAAACAAAGAAAATATATCGCCAGAATGTGTCTTGCAATGCTCTATATATATATATTTTCATAAATCAATTTTTAGAAAAGATAATAACAACAAACAGCAGATGTTTTACCTTTTGTTGGTGGAAACACATGCTTTATATTGTCCCAATCATCTTCTCTCCACATATCATCCAGGACAATCAAAGATTTGCTAGTTTCGAGTAGTCGAAAAAGTTTGTCTTGAAGCTCATCTTCAGTCATATCGGACCCTCTGTTTTCATCGTGATTGGAACTAAACCGCTGAAAGATAGTCTGCCACACATATTTTCGTGTAAACTGTTGTGACACACAAACCCACACAACTCCATCAAAATGTTTCTTAACCATCTCATGACTAAAAACTTGGCGAGCCAGGGTAGTTTTGCCAATACCACCCATTCCACATATAGAAACCACTTGAATGCTCTCTTCTTCTACCAAATAGCCAACCAATTTCTTCACCTTTTCCTCCAAACCCACAAGATCGCTTTCGTTGTCGCTAGGAAAAGTATGTCTCATCTCCCTTTGTCTTTCTTGGATAGTGTCTGAATACCCGCTGCCATTGACAATCATCTGTTGCACCCCAAAACTTTGCATATCTCGGATCACCTTGGAGATTCTCTTACTTATGCCTTCCATTTGAGACACAAGTTCCCTGCGATCCGCTATGGTGAAAGCAAGTCTTCTGATGCGCTTCCTGATTCCACTTGTTTGTCCAAGATCTTTCTTCAAAATAAATGTTTCGATTACATCCTCAGCGTCGAAAACGATTTCCTTGATCTCTTCCACACAGTTTCTAACCACTGAACTTGCATGTTTCTTGGCATCTACATCTGTTAAGAAGGACCTAAGCAAGTTGACATCACTTTTCAGTACAGTAAGTTGCTCGTTAACTTCCTTAAATCGATCAGATTCTCGGGCAAGAAGCTCCCAAAGCTTCTGAACTCCAAACGACAAAAGTGTCTCAGCCATATGTCTCCTGCTTAACCATGGAAGTAGAAATAGTATATTTATATCAATAATCACTAGAGGAAATCCAGGACGGGGAGTTTATGTTTTAGATCATATTTTCTTGGAAAAATTTACAGAATTAGTGTACTCATAACTTTCTAAAGAGACATGAACTAATTGAGATAAAAGAAGATTTGCAAAATGCAATATATCAAAGCACTTTCCTTGACAAGAAATGAGAAAACTAAAGAAATAAAAACAATAGTCACCTCTTGGGATCTCTTTTCTTCCAACTGATCTGTCGAAAAAGTGGTGTTTAGTTGTCTTGGTTAAATCTTGCTCAAGATCGATTATAAGAGTTGACTCCAAGTTAACACTGTCAGTGTCAAGTGTCAACCAGCCGTAGTCAAAATAGCGTGTGAATCCAAATACTTTGGCAAGAAAGTCTTTAGAAACATTACTTTTTTTTTTTGGTAGCCACTTCCTACTTGCCACGTCTCGTTTCACAGTTTCGTTGAAAGAAAAGGAAAGAAAGGATTTATATCTCTAAGTTGAATTGGTCCACCCGTTACATCTTTTGTCTAACTAAATAAAAGATAGGAAATGCAAATCACTTCGTTAGAAGATTGACAGGAAGATAACACATGACTCTGATAAATCACTGGGATATGAATGCTAAAATAATGCAGCTATCATAACTATTTTGGTCTATAGGAAGATCGGGAGCGCCCTCCTCGGTAGATAGATTAACCTCCCAGGATTTCGTAAAAGATTTCGAAGAATAAATAAGAAATTAAGAAAAGGAACCCACAGATACTAATAAGTTCATCTTAAGCATCAAACATGTAGATACTCCTAAACACTTCATGGCCGACAGAGGAAAACAACTAGAGTAAGCTCCTGAAGACGAGTTCTATTGCAGCTCAATTATAATCACGAAAGGACTATTATAGATTGATTTTTCTTCTTTGACTATGAAGACAGGAACTCAAATCCGAAACGGCCTCTTGAAAATTCCAAGCAATTTCCGCGAATAAAATAACATAATTTTAGTCTAAACTTAGTATGACTACTCACCAAATATACATCTTTCCAACTATTATTATTTGTTCATTGTAACCATCTTTTCTTTTATTTTAACGCTGATTTATTATGATATAAACTAAGTTAAAATTCGTGTTTTGCACAGAATCAACATTTTATACAAAAATTATTTTATGGATTATATGATTTTTATATATTATGAAATAATAAATATATATTGGATAATTAAAAAGTCAGTAATTATTTATTGGTGTGAACATATAAATAAATTTTATTAATCCAAACTACATTTTTTCTTTTTGATATGGTACATAATTAAATTTAAATAATATAACATACATATAATATATTTTAAATATTAATATTTATTAAATGATGTTTTCTACTCATATGATTATTTTTGAATTTGTACCTGTTATAACAAAAACTTTAAATTACTAATAACAAAATTTTCATTGTGTGATTAATAGTTTTAGTAATTTAAACTTTTTTTAGAAATTAAGTTGTCAATATTTGTTAAAAGCTTTTATCAAGAAAAAATCTTCAAAATTTAAAATATTTATGTACTTTTATATGGTATATAGTTTAATTTAAAACGATATATATATATATATATATATGTGTGTGTGTGGCTAATATGGTTGTTTAATTTATTTTAATAGGTTAAAA
This sequence comes from Brassica rapa, assembly GCF_000309985.2. NCBI lineage: Eukaryota > Viridiplantae > Streptophyta > Magnoliopsida > Brassicales > Brassicaceae > Brassica > Brassica rapa. Next base: position 21,334,678 of record NC_024797.2, read on the forward strand.
TTAAACAAATATGATATAAGATTACATTAATTTTTTATCAAATCTTTATTATTCAAAATCATTAATTGTCATATATATTTTAGCCATATTAGGTAATTCCGTAATTTTTATTTAAGGATATAATGAAGAACATTAATAATGAATTTATGGTTAGTTTAATAAATAGCATATTGTATATTTAGCTGAACCAACTTATTTTTCTAAAGATCTTAAGAATCATTCTGGTGATGATGACATATGACTACGAAAATATGTTGAATGATTCTCAATTAATATTATAAAGGATATGTGATCCGTCTCTGTAACAACTTACAAGGGATATAACAAAAAAGTTTTACCAAAAAAAATTCTTACCCTCTTTTCTCAATTTCTTGTCCATTTCTCACCACCATCAATATCTAGAAATGCATAGATGTATAAATATATATGTCAAAATATATAATATAATCAAACAGTGATTTATAAATCTACTTGACGTTTGTTTACTGGATTAGATATGAACCTTTGTGTAGATAAATAAAAAAAAGTATCACAAATGAAACATATTTTAAAGTATTGAGGATCAAACTCCTTGTTTTAGCTAGCAAAATCATTCGGTTTAGAGAGTATACAATGTACACAGCGATTTTCTTGAAATAAAATGTGACTTGCGTTGCAAAACAACATAGGTTCGTACTGTGTCAAGGAGTGTACACGTTTATTAGCAACAGTAAGGCATACTCGTCCACTAGAACTAAAAAGAGGACAGTAACGAGTTCATTTCATTGGCAATAGTGAATAGGAATCTAAACCTGATCCTAATCAGCTCGCTACTGATATTATTGGTCATTGCATTTTTCCAAATGATCCGACCGCGTATCAGTCTGTTTGTCATAATCTGAGCCTAACATGTCATTTCGATTGTCTACAACATCACATGGCATGTCATTGCATACAAAGAGATCTCACTAGAGTATTTAAGCACCAACGGTGACACACGATCCCTTTGAGCTGATTAACACACAAGAGAGCTTCGATCTAAGAGCCTCAAACTCGTCGTTTTCTCTCTCATCATTTGTCAACCAAATCGCTAAACATCGGTCCATCAACTCTCTACCGCAGGACCAAGACGAGCTTCCTTTCAGAATCCTCGCCCTATCGAACCTCAAGATATTGGAGAGGTTTGAATCAGATGGTTGCTCAAGGAAGGTTCTCATGGTTGTTTTAATGGCCTCGCACCATATAGGACGCCCAAGCTTCAAGAAATCCTGCAACGCCTTCACCGGAAGGTTTACACTCCCTAGTTCTGACTCATTGCGTCCGCCTTTACCGTGATAATCTGATCCTCCTAGCTTCAGTAGACTGTACGTATCCGCCAACTCGCTAAACACTGTTCAATAACCATGAAACTTCAGTGTAAATAGATAGATAGATAAAATAGAGACGGAGAGAGAGAGAGAAAGAGACCTTCTAGCTTGCCGTCACTCCTATAAACCTCGACTCCATGAAGTCCAGCATCTTTCAACCTCCGAATAACACTGACGTGATCCTTCAACGCCCACGGATGTGCAAGAACAGCTACACCACCGGTTTTGCATATAAGTCTCACTGCTTCCTCGGACTTCGGCTCGCTCCCTCTGCGAAAATAGTTGTCCGTGAGTAAACTTCATTACTCAATCCACCAAAAATAACTTGTTACATTTGAATACGAGTATAAAGGATTGTAAAATTATTCGTTCACATAATAATATACAAATCCTAAAAACGGGTATTTGCCTCAATACAATTTTAGCTTTTCTTCGAGTTGATTCACGTTTGTTCACAACACAACTACACTATAAAGGATAAATGTAACTCCCAAGTCCCAACCAATGCCGAAAACAAAATCCTAGAGCAATCTAGCATGCCTACACTCCCTTCAAACATGTTAGATCTCTAGATAACAGACACAAACATAGCTGATGAACACTATTCAACACAGTACAATCATGAGCTAAAAATAACACGAGGACTCATTATTAATCATGTCAAACTAAGGGAACGTACGTGGCATAAGCAGGTCCATCATCATGTAAATATTTAGTAAACGCCTGTCGTAAATTCTCAACGTATCCACCTTCAAGAAGCGCTCGAGCAACGTGCATCCTACCGGGAGCAACATCCTCGCCAGCAATCCTGGTGACGTGTTCCCATTTGAGAGGTATCTTAAGTTTATTTAACTTCGACACCATTTCTCTTCCACGAACAAACCTCCCATCCCTTATCTTGGCCAAGAAGTTTTCTAATTCATCGTACATTGCCGGACCGGAAGCGCCATAGTACGCGAGTACATGCACCGGTTCCTCAGAACCGGACTCTCTGGAAGAGAACAATGTGCTGATCTCGATACCGGGAATGATCTTGATACCGAATCTACGTCCTGCTTCTACTGCTTCTGGAATACCAGCCAATGTGTCGTGATCAGTTAGAGAAAGAACCTTCACCTGCATTGTTCACATTCATAAGCAAATCAGATCATTGCTTAAGGCCCACCATAGGCCCAGGTTAAGCAGAAAGATAAAAAAAAAACTGTAAGATGTGAAACGAAACCCCATTGGTATGAGCTCTTTGGACGAGCTTTGAAGGAGAGAGAAAACCATCGCTGCGATTTGAATGAGAGTGAAGCTCGAAGACCAGTTTCTCTCCGCGTCTCAGAGAAGCGGTATTGATTGTTACGGCGAAGTCATCGGGAGGAGGAGAGGAAGAAGAGCCTACGAAGAGCCAGTCGGTAACCGACTTAATAGCCTGTGATTGGTCAGAGGTCGTCTTCTTCTTCTTGCTACCGCCACGATTCTTTTTGTTGTTTCTCTTCTTCTCCATGGTTGGATTTGGAACCGCCGTGAGTTCGACCGTCAGAGAGAAACTAGAAAAGAAAACATGTTAAAGCAAAATTGGGAAAAAAAAATAAAGAGAAAGAAGACAGTCGCATCAGACCGGCCGGTACGACCGGTGGACCGCAATCCATATTGGTTTTGGGTTAAATGATTAAAATTTAATTTTTGACAAAAGTTACAAGAGAAAAAGACTAGGATAGCACCAAACCAAGTTTTTGTTCCCAAAGTAGCACTCAAGGCTCAAAGTCACAAAAATAGGTTTCATTAAAGAGGTAAATATACACTTATACCCCTTGGGTTAATTAATCCAAACCTTAGGGTTTAGAGTTAAGGGGTGGGGTTTTGGAATTAGGGTTTAAAATTTTATAAAAAATAAATACTAAAATAAAAATAAAATTTATAGAACAGTTTCAAAAATTATTTTTAAACTATAAAAAGAAAATTTAAAAAAAAAATTCAAAATTTTTTTTAAAAAAAATTATAAAATTTCGAATCTGAAAACATATAATCTGAAACTATAAATTTTTTTTTTATTTTTTTTATTTTATTTTTATTTTTTATTTTATTTTTTATTTATTTTTGTTTGTTTATTTAATTTAAACTAAGGATATTAGGGACATTTTACCCTTTAATGAATGTCATTTTTGTGACTTTCTCCTTCTAGTGCTCTTTTTGTGACATAAACTTCAAAAGGTGCTATTATTGACAATTGCCCAAGTTACAATGGTAACTAATGTAAAACGCAAATCTCACACAACACGAAGAGACTCGAAAGGATTGGTGACGAAATTTAGACACTTCTCCAATGTGTTTAAGAACACAACCGAAGCACCTACCGACACAGTTTTCTGGATCTCAAACACATTGGAGAAGGTTCTTTTTCCGACATTAATTTAAATAGATTGATTTTGGGTTTTATATATGGAATGTGCAAAAGAAATTACTGGATCTGGAGATGTACAAAGATCTCTGGAAACTATTTGTTTCTTCATTTTCTTGGAAAAAAAGTGATTAATTTGGTTCGTAATTTTATACTGTCTGATGGAACTCGATTGTGGGAATTTAAGAGTCTTAGTGGAACTGATGAGATGTGGTAGGTTTGGGGATGAATAAGACGAAGATCTGTGTTCTCAGTCTGTTTGGTTGGTAGTTAAGTTGTAAAGAGACCTAATCTACTAAATGTAGCTTCTGCCATGTTTAAGTTGAGCTCAAATTTATATAATGATTTAACAATGTCCGCCGTTGTTTCTGATGATATAATCTTGAATTGATAAAGCTTTTGGTGTTTCTGATATTTTCAGGATTTAAGTAAAAGTCCATCCATGCTTGTGATTGTGATAATATAAAAAAGCGAAGTTTGTGTTGTATATTTTAGAACAAGGAGATGATGCGGTTCAAAGAGGTATTTCTTTCCATCCTGTCTGAAAGAAAGAAAACTAATTTGAATGTAGTCTCACCCTTAAAATTTTCTCTTTTTTCTCTGAGCTCAGTTTTGCTTCTTCACTATTTTATCTCTTACTTTCTTGATATACTTTGTGTTTATACATGACTCAGGAGAAAGAAGCGAAGAAAGAAGCTTTCAGGAAGTATTTAGAGTCCAGTGGAGTTCTTGATTCTCTAACCAAAGGTATTGCTTCAATTTTTCTATATTACCCATCACTTAACCTATCAAATAGTTTGATTGGTTTCTGACATAATATTTTGATTTATACTCTTTTATATGTACTGGAACACAATGCGGATTTGTAGTTCTGGTTGCTTTATATGAGCAGAATGACAAGCCTTCCTCTGCTTTAGAGTAAGTTCATGGACATTTACTTTGTTTCTAACCGGTATATGATTTATAATCAGACACTGAAGGACCTCCTAGCTTTGGTTTTTGTTTTTGTTTCAGGTTCATCCAGCAAAAGCTAGGAGGTCCTTCAGTGTCTGATTACGAGAAGCTTCAAGCTGAGAAGTCTGATCTTCAAATAAAGTACAATGAGCTTTTTGCTAAACATCAAGAAACGTTGAGAGAGGTGTCACTTCCTAACTTGAATTTAAAAGTTCATCGCTAAACCATCTATAGTTGATTAGCACATGATTCCATTCTTACGTAGTTCCTTATTGTGGCTTTACAATAGCTTTCTTCACCATCCATAATCATTAATACATATCGAGTCACCCGTGATATACTGAAACTACTTGGCGCATTTTGTTTGTGGTTAATGTTGCAGTTAGAAGGAGTGAAGAGCTTGCATTCCCGAAACTCTTCGAAGGATGATGATGAGAGAGAGGTCATTGAAGACGAACACACGGCCCTTGTGGCTCCTCCTCACCACTAAATTGTTCGTTTTTGTATATGTAATTCTCATTGCGACATTTTCAATCTCCGTTACTGTTAGTATTTTGAGTGTCATTTTGCTTGCCTATACGCATCTAAGACGGGAAAATAAATCGCTGATTTAAGCTGACTTGTTGATTGTTCCACTGAATAATATCCACATATTCAAAATTCTTAGATCAAGATTATTTCCGTTTTAAATATTTAGTCAAAAAAGAAAAATTATTTCAGTTTTTGCATGAGATCAAAGCAAACAGAATCGATCAGTAGATTTGTAAAACGTTATAAACAAGATTTATTTTTGGATTTACCCTAGGAGTGAGACTAACCAATAGGATTTTGTTGTTTCATATTCGATATCTTTAAAAACAAATATTGTGGAGTTATATTATGTTTTTAAGATAAAAGATAAAAAAATAAAAATAAAAAATAGTAATAGTTAAAAAAATCTAAATTCATAAATCTTTAGATAAACTTTAAATCATTGGATAAATCCTTTTTGTTTTAAAATATAAATAGTTTTTATTATTCTATGTAATTTTTACTTTTATTGGCTATACGGTGACCAATCAAATAATATAGACTTTTTTTTACAACATAAGAGACTATTAGCCTATGAAACCACCAATTCAGACAGCTAAACGGGGGATAGTGAATCGACATATAGCATAACTGAAGGAGAACTCTTCGCACCACGTGCAACCTTGTCCGCCATTGTATTGTGTACCCTTGGAATATGTCTGTTGTTGAAGTTAGGAAAGAAAGTCTTACAGCGGCATAATTCTTCCATGTGTATAGCAAAGGCTGGTCATTCTTCAGGTGATCACACCATCTTCACCAATTGAGAACAATCCGTCACAAATACTACATCTGAGAACTGCAGAGTCTTCATACACTCAATTGCCCAAATCAGAGCTTCACATTCCGCATAAGGTGATAGGCTTCGTCGAAAATTTATTGCCCCCATCATTACTTCCTCCGAATCCATTTTCCGACAGTACTAACCCTGTCCAGTGAAAACATCTTGTTCCCTCCACGTTCTATCGACATAGCAGACTGTTGGAGATCCCATAGTCTGGCAGCTAACATCTGCCTGAGAATACCCATGATGTTATTAACCAAGGAGTAAGATATAAAGTACTCAACGATGAAACGCAGTAATTTACCAGAGCAACCTTAGAAAAGAGTGTATCATTCAGTAAAATTAAATGGTGTGGAAAATTTAAAAGCATAACTATTAAAGTCCACAGCTGAAATAAAGAGGAATGAAATGATTCTACACTATTTGAGATTTATGATTAATGTACGATTGAATTTTAAATAAATTGTTTATATTTTAAGATTCATAGTTAGCTTCTTCTTTTTTTTTGCTAAAGGATTCATATTTATCTCAAAAAGTTTTTCTTCCTATATAAGGAACCTCACCCCCTGTTTTATATTGAACCTCACCCCCTCGGAAAATCTTTCGTGAATTCTTCTCTCAAAGTATATCTTTTTCGTAGATTTTTGACTCATCCGTTAATGTTTCTTTGTTTTCTGCTTTGGTGAATTTGGTAAATTCTTGATATTACTTTTGATTTCGTGTGTGCTAACGAGAATTGTACTTTTTATTGTTTCTAGATGTCAATGCAAATCTTTGTTAAGATTTTTACATTCAAGACCTTAACTCTTGAGGTCGAAAGCTCAGACACCACTTGCAAAGTCAAAGAAAAGATACAAGATAAGGAAGGAATCCCTACATACCAGCAGATGCTTGTCTTTGGAAAAAAACGCTTGAGGAATGTCGTCCCTTGGCTATTTACAATATCCAAAAAAATTCAACTCTCCACATGATTCTCAGGTTTAGAGGTATGAGAATCTTCGTAAATAATTTTGAAGGCAATGCCATAATGCTTGAGGTCAACAGCTCAGTCACCATTGACAACGTCAAGGGAAAGATACACGATAAGGAAGGTATTCCTAACTACTAACAGAGGCTTGTTTTTGCTGGAAAAAGCCTTGAGGATGACCGTACGTTGGCTAGTTACAATATCCAGAAAGAGTCAACTCTCCACTTGATTCTCAAATTTAGGATGCGAATCTTCGTAAATATGTTTGACAAGACCAGAATAACTCTTGTGGTCAAAAGATCAGGCACTATTGCCAACCTCAAGGCAAAGATACAAGATAATGAAGGAATTCCTATCGAAAAGCAGAGATTGGTCTTTGTCGTACGTATTATGAAGGATGGTGACTGTACCTTGGTTGATTACGATGTCCAAAACGACAACACTTTACACATGGTTCTCATGTTGGGAGGAATTATGAAAATCTTTGTTAAGACTCTTACAGGCAAAACCATTGCCCTTGAAGTCGAAAGCTTAAACACAGTTGACATGGTCAAGGCCAAGATCCAAGATAGAGAGGGAATCCCTGCGCACCAGCAGATGTTGTTCTTTGCCGGTAAACAGCTCAAGGATGGCCATTTGGTGGATAACAACATTTGATGTCACAGTTTTTAAAATAAAACGAAATTGTTAATTTTGTTGGTATGCAGGTTTTGTTTGTTTATAATACTTTCAGTGCCACCGAATTTCTTTTCAGTCCACAATTTCGATAAGTGTTTAGTTTTAAATCCAAAGATTATTACTATATAAATTTTTTTGATCTAAAATATATGAAACTAAAGAACAAAATGTAATACCCATATCACCAATATGAATATTAAAGGTTTATAAATTATAATATTAATTTATGATTTGTATCTAATTTAATAATTTAACTTTCTTATTGGGCGGCTTTCCATGATCTAAGAAAAGAGGAGGCAATTGAGCGACCTCAAGGCTCAACTACTCTGAAAAACGAGGTGTGGAAACTACAAATCCTTCCTAAGATTAAGCAATTCCTTTGGAATGTTATCTCGGGTGCTGTTCCTTCTTATGTTGCTCTGTGTACTAGAGGAGTTAAGTTGAATCCGACGTGTCAAAGGTGTTGTTATGATGAAGAAGATATCAATCATGTTCTGTTCCTTTGTCCTCGTGCTTCAGCAATTTGGAGGCAAACATAACTATGCTTTTGCAGCTTGCGAGTGATATGAAAGAAGATAAGTTGCATCAGTATCAATTTTTCTGGACACTGTGGTATGTTTGGAAGTCACGGAATGAGTTTTTATTCAATCATAGAAGTGTACATCCTTCTGAAGATGCTAGAAGGGTAAAAGAAGCTAATGATGAATGGGTTCAGTGTGTGAGAATGTCAGAAAGCAGAAGGGTCGAGAGACACAGAGATATCAGGTGGTAACCGCCTCCAAATGGATGGCTTAATTAAGTGCAATTTTGATTGCAGTTATAAAAATGGAGAACTGTTTTTTGGAATGGGTTGGATAATACATGATCATCAAGGCAAATATGTGTTGGCTGGTGGAGCTAAAATTAAAGGAATTTGTTCGTCTTTGGAGGGAGAAGCATCTTGCTTCTTATATGTACTACAACATATATGGTTAAGAGGATGGAGGAATGTCTGGTTTGAAGGAAATAACAAGGAGCTAGTTCAGATTGTGAACGGATCTGAAGATAATATGTGATTGGGAAATCTAACATTTGATATCAGACATTGGATTGGATTGTTGCCCTTGTGCTCGTTGGATCAGGTCAATAGAGAGAAGAATCAAGCTGCTGATTGTATTGCAAAACATGTTTTGGAGGAGAATGAAATTTCTGTTGTGTTTAATATGCCTCCTAATTGGCTAATTGACTATTGGTATCAACCTTTCACAATCTTCTCTATTAAAAGAGAAGTACCATTTTTATCTACTATTTATAAGTCTACTATGACCAATTCATTAATCACATAATATGACATAAAAATTAATAGGAATATTAATAATAAATTAAATTTAAATATAGATTTGAATTTTATTTTCAGTTATAACAAAATCTGTTGAGAAAAATTTAACAAAATCCTACTAAATTTTTAAATAATTTTTATTAAATATTGCATTAATTAATTTCGTAATTAAGTAATATAATGCTTTCATTTAAATAAATTATCATTTACCACTAAAACGAGTTCAAATTTGTTAATCATGTCAGATTTTTTATATATACAAATGAAGGTATTAACATATGTTAAAAATTTATTTCTACAGCTATATATTTTCAAAAATCATATGTTGAAAAATATTTTTTATTTGATTATTTGAAATTATGAAAACTCGAAAACGTAATAAAAAGGTAAAATGTATAAAACAAACTCCTATATTAATAGAGTAATAAGAAACCTAAATAATAAAATTAAAGAGTTGTAAAATACATAATACTAAGATATAAATTGTATATTTAAATTTTTATAATGATATCAAAATTAAAATTTATAAAATTAAAATATATCTGCACGATGTGCGGGATAAATTCTAGTTTGATTTAATACAATTACCGTTGGAAAAAAAAACATTAGAAATATAGAATTATTACGTAGTCTGCAGGCCCAAGTCATTTCCAGTAGTTAAGGAAATCCATTTTTTCTGTGTGAAGCCACTTTACTTTAGCAATAAATGCCAAAATTGGCGTACTGATTTTCCCGCGCTAATAAACCCTTAACCTTTCCCTCCTTCACCGGCGCGGCTACGACGATGGAAACGCCGACACAGACGGCGGAGCACATAGAATCGATGACGGAGTTTCTGGTTAGCCACTACTCCGATCAGCTCCGCGATATCGCTCTCTCTTCCGATCCCAAACTTCATTACCCTCTCTTCCTCGAGTAAATGCCTTCAACCTCTTCTCTCTCTCTATCTCTCTTTCAAACTACGACATGTACTTATATAACACACACTCTCCAGATTCGCAGAACTCGTTGATGACAATCCCCACCTGGCGCGTCTCGTTTACTCCAATCCCGAACAGTACCTCCGTCTCTTCGACGATTCCGCCCTTCTCGCTCTCGTATGTAACTCAATCTACTGATGAATCATCTTTCGATAGAGTTAATTTTTGTGTTTGGGGTTATAGAAAATAGCGTTGGAGCATATGAAGAAATTCGAGAGCAAGATTGGGATTGAGAAGAGGTTTATACACGTGCGTATTAACACTAGCGGCTCCCCTCTTGAACGAAGCTCTGGTCTGTGTGTGTGTATTTGCCTCTTGTTAAATTTTTTGGGTTATACATATTCTTTTGCTTAATTTTTTTTTTTTTTTTTTTGGTTGTCAACAGACACTTTCCCAAGTATTGGACGGGTTAGAGTGAAGCACCGTGGGATTCTCCTGATGTTGAAAGGCACAGTGATCAGATCTGGAGCTGTTAAAATGTATGAGGGAGAGAGGATGTTTAGATGCCGAAAATGCAAACACATGTAATGTTAATGTTTTCTCTCTTGTGCTGCTTGAAACTGATTTTGAATTATCTTGTTCTTATGAGTTTGTTTTCTTGTGTATAGGTTTCCTCTTTTCCCTGAGTTGGAATCAATAAACTCGATTGTGAAACCGCCGTTTTGTCCTTCCCAGCGGTCTAAGTCTTGTGAAGGAACAAACTTTGATCCTGTGGATGATACAGTCACACGCCATGACTATCAAGAAATCAAAATCCAAGAGAATACTCAGGTTTTAGGTGTTGGTGTTATCCCAAGGTCCATTCTAGTCGTCCTCAAAGATGACCTCGTTGACAATGTTAAAGCTGGAGGTATATAAACTTTCTTTTATTGTTCTATGCATCAATGTTATCGCTATAGTTCCAAGATTCTCTGTGTAATCATTCTTTAAGCTATCAATATCCTGATATTGGTTTAAGCTGGGTTTAAAAAAGCGTGCTAAGGCGTCGCTAAGGCGTGAGGCGACCTTGGTTGGGAGGGTCACCGCCTCGAGGAGATGAAGCGAGGCGAATTCGAGTAAGCGTTGCTTCAACCTCGCCTCAAGTCGCCTTTCACGCCTCACGCCTCATCACGCTTCATCGCTTATGCAACTAAAGGTAAGATTCCTATCACAAGTTATTAACATATAATATTTACTTTCTTTTTATGGTTTCAAAACTTCAATTCACTTCAAACTATTTAGTGTCTTTACATTTTTGAATAGATATTTTCAAGCGTGAATCTTATCCAAGTCTATATTCTTTTTTTTTTCTGGTTCTATAAATCTTTTGTTTCTAAATCTATGAAGACTTAGGTTTATGTTTAGTTTCTTTTAAGGATTTGTTGGTTTGATTCTCTTTTTTTGAAGACTTTATTGGATCAATTCTCTGTTTTATGCTCTGTTTATGAATACTTATTAATTTTTAATTTTAATGATTTAGGATAATGACAAAGAATGGAAGAACCTGAATCATTCTATGACTAACCACTAATCCTATGTGTATTTTTTCAGGCTACGCCTTAAGTTGGTGAGGCGGTCTGAAGCGACGCTATAGCTTTGAGGCGAGCTTGACCTTCCTCACCGCCTCAAGGCTTGAAGCGCTATTTTAAACCCAGGGTTTAAGTAACATATTTGCTTTTTCTTAAAGCAGATGATGTTGTTGTCTCTGGAATCTTGACTTCAAAATGGTCTCATGACTTAAAAGATGTTCGCTGTGACCTTGAACCTATGGTGATTGCCAATCATGTCAGGTAAAATGGCTTGGAAATTTTGATAAAGCAATCTCTATGTATCAGTTACATCATTGAAGTTTTTACCAACCTCATGCTAAAAGTTGACTATAAAAATGGTTAGGCTAATCTAAACAAGTAGCTATTAGTTCCATTTAAGATTTTTTTTTCCAGAGTTACTGTTGGGGCTTTGATGATTACTGTTTCTGTTAATAACTCACTTTTCTCCGGTTATCATGCTGTTCTCTAGAAGAACTAATGAACTCAAATCAGAAATTGATATCTCTGATGAATTGATTGAGAAGTTCAAGAACTTTTGGAGCCATTTCAAAGATACTCCTTTGAAAGGTAAAAAAACTAACTGTTTGTGATTTTTCTGCCTATTTTGTTGTAACGTATGGAAGATTTCTGTTAAAATCAATGTCAAATGTTTTCGTATTTCATCTGTTAAAATCAATGTCAAATGTTTTCGTATTTGATCAAGTCAGGGAGAAATGCTATCTTACGAGGTATCTGTCCTCAAGTTGTTGGTCTCTTCACTGTTAAGCTTGCAGGTATGGTGTGCCAATAATGACTACATTTTTCTGTCAAACGTCTCTTCTCATTAAATTGTCTAGAAAGATGTTCATGCATGTGCATGTTTATATGCAGTTGCCTTAACACTAATTGGAGGTGTGCAACATGTTGATGCTTCTGGTACAAAAGTCCGGGGAGAGTCTCACTTGCTTCTTATCGGAGATCCAGGTCGGTGTCAACCACTGAGTAGTACTTTTCTTATTGAGTTCTAAGTTTTTCTCGCCAAACTAAATTGATGTTAAGAAAAACTGAAAATGTCCTCTGTGTTTTCTTGTTGTTACTAGCTCATTGAGCTCTATGCATGACTATATTTTTATGAGTCCTCCGTTTACATTGTTGATATCTGGCAGGAACTGGAAAATCTCAGTTTTTGAAGTTTGCTGCAAAACTTAGCAACAGAGCTGTAATCACAACAGGACTAGGAAGCACAAGTGCTGGGTTGACTGTAACTGCAGTGAAGGATGGAGGTAAGTACTTCCATCTTGCCTATTTCTCGCGTTTCATAACACTTTTTTCAACTTATTCCTATCAATTTGTTTTTAGGAGAGTGGATGTTGGAGGCTGGGGCTCTTGTTCTTGCAGATGGTGGACTTTGCTGTATTGATGAATTTGATAGGTATTCATCTGTAATTTTATCTGCTTGAAATGTTCTTGTGGTGTGCTGAATCTTTCGAATTTTGTCACGGACAAGAACTATCTTTGCATCGAGTTTGTATCTATTATCTTCTTTATTGGGAGGCTTATTTATAACTAATTTTTTTTTTTTTTTTGTAATCTTTCTGGAAGCATGAGAGAGCATGACCGAGCAACCATACATGAAGCAATGGAGCAACAAAGTATAAGCGTTGCCAAGGTACATATTTCTTTTTGTCGCAGGATCAGCTCTATTTGTCTCTATCTTATTGTGTCTTGTTAATTTGAAGGCGGGCCTTGTGACGACTCTTAGCACAAAGACAATCGTATTCGGTGCTACAAATCCTAAAGGACAATATGATCCTGATCAGTGTATCCATTTTCAGATTTATTAGACCTTAAACAAGTTTTTGCTTTCATACATGCTTTCTGTTTTTTTTTTCAAATTCATGATGCAATATCACTTAAAGAGTCAGACACTTCTTCCTTGAATCAGCAGTTGAGAAAGCCTTCCTGCTTTGATATTTTTCTTCAGAAATTTCTTAACTGAATCTTAGCTCTTTCTGTCAATACTGCACTTTCGGGTCCCTTGTTGAGCAGATTTGATATTGTACTCGTTCTTCTAGATACAAAAAATCCTGAATGGGATAAAGTTGTATCCTCTCACATCCTTGCCGAGGTATGCTCCTTTAAGGAAATCTAATATTATATTTGTGACAATGTTAAATATCTTTATTATTTTTGATGAATTAACCAGGTGCAAATAGAAGAAGGCAGATATGTCGATGATCTGACTATGATTTGGCCACTACCGATGCTTCAACGGTATCATAGATGTGTACACAATAGTTACAAATTGTTTTCATCTGAGATGACATATGCGTTTGATCATGACCGATACAGGTACATTCAGTTTGTTAAAGGAAACTTCAGGCCTGTCCTGTCTAAGGAAGCAGAAGAAATCATTTCAAGTTATTATCGTCTCCAAAGAAGATCATCAACACATAATGCAGGTAGCTTTATTCTGCAGAGGCTATTATCTTGTATTAACCAAAGATAGATCACAAGTTAAGGTAATATCTTTCTTCATGTAATTTGATTTGATTTTACTCTTGAGTTGCAGCAAGAACAACCGTGCGGATGTTAGAAAGCTTAATCCGTCTAGCTCAAGGTAGTTCTTCTGTTTATCAATCAAATTACTGGAAAAAAAGGATTAAATTGTATAATGGTTTGACACACAGCTCATGCAAGGCTTATGTTCAGAAACGAGGTCACGCGGTTGGATGCAATAACAGCAATCCTATGTATTGAATCGTCGATGACCATCTCAGCCATCGTAGACAGTATGGGGAACGCGTTACACTCTAATTTCTCCGAAGAACCAGATCAGGAATGTATCCTTTTTTTCAAACGTTACCTAAACTTTCGTTTCTAGTTTTTCATGTTTAGTTACAGTCATCGTCGGGAGCATTGGCCGCTTGAATCCTTAACATATAGCAACCAACAGATGCGAAGCAAGAGACGCTTATCCTTGAAAAGCTTAGAGGAGACGACATCTATTAGGTCTGCAATAATTCATCTGCAATTTTTTATTTGTATATGTGATTCGGTTGTTGACGGGTTGTTGAGGTTCCCTATCTTGGGAGTAAACTTACTTTTAAGATGTGTGTATTATCTTAAAGTGTATTTTGCAGGTACTGACACTTCTCTAATAGGTTAAAAATATGTTCGTGTTCGATGTAGTTCAGTGTGACTTGCCAATATGTGGTCATTCCAAAACCTATTAGTTTGGAGGACGTAAATTTTCCATGTATGCATCTTTTACCAACTGAACGGTACCTATGCCATAATCTACACTCGTGGTAGGTTTGTTTAACTTATCCGCAATATAAGTTCGCTAGTACTACTATAATAAGGTCATTCGCCATGAATATATCAACTTATGTATCCCAATTCCCAGCATAAACCCATTGATATATAAATGCCTCTAAACTTCTGCAGTCATAAAATTCCTATTATTATGACAAGTTAAACATGGACATTTTAACTTCAAGTTATTGTTGTTTTGGTTGTCGTAGAGACAAACCCATGAATTCACATATACTTTCTGCATATTCATGTGTAAATAAATTTGTCTCCGGATTTATACGAGATTTAACCATCCACAAACAAAAACAATTAGAAGATCATGTGTAAGATGTGGTATTCATAGATGAATGTGGACAAATTTGTTTATAAATTATCGACAAATTACCAAATATCCGACAGAAATGTGTTGGTAATTTTGAATTTTAAAAATGTATACATAACGGATAAATATATATCGTTTAGAAATCGAAAATTTTGACTTTTGTAAATATATAACGAAAATATTGTTTCGCCGGGAATTTATGGAGAATTTTCGAACTTTTAGTGCAAGACACCAACACTCGACGTATGTCACTACGTTCAATAGATTTAGACACTAAAAAAAGAATTACGAGCAAACAATACTAAAACGGGAAAGCTTATATGTCTGATGGTACGTGGAGAAGATGGAACAATCAATAGAGAGCGAGTTCTCTTTCTTACTTTTTAAAGATATACTCTATAGCACTGTTAAGTCTGTTATGTATGCAACGTTTCCGAGTCAATGGTGGATATTCGAGTAACGGGAGTGAACGTAAGAGGATAAGCCATGGTTTCTGTGAATTCTTTAAAGCATCCATCCATGTTGACCTTCTCTCCTTTGATACTCCAGTCAAAGCACTGCAACATCATTCCTATTGTTGTTCCAACAATCATATAACCTAGATTTGATGCAGGACATCCTCTCCTTCCGCCACCAAAAGGAAGGTACTTCAATGTTTGCTTGTTTCTCTCATCTTCTTGCCCTGAACTTAAAGAAGTTAGAAACCTCTCTGGCTTGAACTCAAGAGGGTCTTCCCAGACATTTGGATCTCTCATCACAGCAAAAATGTTAACCAGAAGTCTTGTCTTCCCTGGTACGAAGAACCCTCCTACCGTACATCCTTGATTGAATTCCCTTGGTATTATAGGCACGGGTGGGTGCAATCTTAGGGCTTCCTTGATGACCGCTTGCAAGTAAGGGAGGTTTGGCAGATCCGTTTCTTGAATTAACCTTGACTTCCCTACAACGGAATCAATTTCTTCTCTCAATCTATCAGCAATAATAGGGTTGTTAATGATCTCGGCCATTGTCCACTGTATTGAGTTCACCGAGGTATCAATGCCTCCCAAAAAAAGCTCCTACAATTGAACATATGTTTTTTTAACTCTTAATTATTATTTTTTTACTTTTTGTATGAAAAATTTGGAGAATTGGTTAAAGTTTGTTTGCATTTAAAAAAATGAGACATTGATTGAAATATCATAAATTGGTTACCATTTTTCAAAAATACCCTCAATTTAAATATTTTACATTTTAGTTTGGGGTTTAGTGATTATTGTTTAGCTCTTAGTATTTAGGGGTAGGTGGATTTAGAAATTTCTATAAATTTTTCATAAATTATTCTTAAACATTTCAAATTGATTTTGATGGTTAATTTAGTCTTTTTTTTATCATAAGTTTAAAGTATTTACAAAAATAGTTATCTTTTAAGAGTAAATGTAAAAATAGTATCACAGGTGAAAAAACTAACGTTCTCCTTTAAAGAAAAAGTGATGGAACATTTACCACCAAAAACGCCTTGATGTTGTTTCTAGTGATCTTGTATTCTGCGTTTGGATCTTCAGAAACTGCCAACAACACGTCCATCATATCCATACATTGATCCTTGTTTGGTTTCTCTTTGTGTTCTACAAGACACCTCTCTATCAGCTTGTCAAATTTTTTTATAACTGTTCTTTTCTTGAACCATGAAATTCCAACCTTCTCCAGCTGTCCGAAAATTAAAACTGATAAGGCCATCTTTATCTTCGAAGCATTTGCCTTGGCAACCAAACTTTGGATACTCTCTACATCACCGTTCTCCTCTGTAAAACTCCTTCCCATTGTCATCCTGGCAACGATGTTTCCGACAAGCTTCCTCGCTTCCTTGTTAATCTCAACGCTCTCCTTCTTCCTCGCCTTATCGAGCAGGATCCCACGTAACCGTTCTAGTTCGTCTTCACGGATGCTTCGAGACTGGACTTGCGCGTTGGGTCCCAACAGCTTTGTAACAATGAGTTTCTTCATGAACTTAAAGTATCCTCCATAAGGTGCGGTAACGAATCCAGACGTATCGAAGATGATAGACCCCTCGTTGGTAGGAAGGTTGCGAGATGAAACGTTCACGTCGTGGGTCGTAAAGATCTCGTAGGCTACAGAGGCTGAAGAGACAAGGAGGAAGGGGAAGAAAGAAGCTCGGAAAAGCAGGAGAGTTCCATATTTGGATGAGAGCGTATGTAAGAACTCGAGGGGTAAAATATCAAAAAAGAAAAGGGAAGGCTTGTAGAGTAAGAAAAAGAGGAGATGGTGAAGATGGCCGATGATTGGAAGAGAAGGAGGGCTCGGAGGCAAACGGACGCTATGTGTTGGTTTTGTGAAGAAGAGAAAAAAACAGATGAATGCGAAGAAACATAAGAGGATTAAGATGAAATATTGACATTCACCGGTGATTATTGATGCCATTTTTTAGTAAAGAGACTGTAGGGATCTCAACCTATATAAATAAGAGGCAAGGTCGGAGCGAAGAGGAAAAATCACGTAAGTGACATGTGCACTGTGCACATAACTTAAAAGTGTTGAGTGTCGACTGAAGGAACACACACAACTAGCAACACAAGGGATTGACTCTATTTGATAACTTAACAATGACTAATCTGAATAATTTAACCGAGGTGACAACTAAGGTCCACATGGATAATAGCATCTTCAGTGCATTGAAACGAAAGTGCCAAGTTCTTACATAAGAAAACGTACATATAGCATTAGCAAGACAATAAATTAACTATGTTGGATAACTTAACAAAGAGTCTTTGTGGACCAAGGTGACAACTAGGGTTCCACATGGATTTAAAGATTTTAAAGCATGGAATAAAATTAAATATATACTTTGTCAAAAGTTTGTAATATATAATATACGTGTAAAATACGCAGATGTTATATCAATAAATGTGTAGAAGTGTCTAGTGTCAAGTAATGTAAGAATCACACTTAACTTTTTTTATTTTTGAACATTAAATAACACATGACTTGTTAGGCGAGGAATTAGTTACCTCTACTGGATAGCTTAAGAAAAACAATTGAAATAACTTAATGATGAGCTTAAGATCTTAAGAGCAAGTAAGCATCATCTACTTGTACCCAAACATTGTAACACATATATAGCCGTTTGAAAGGCCGACATAAAGAAAAATAGGGCGTTAATTTAGGGGGTTTTAATAATAAAACTCATCAATTAAAAATAGATTGTAAAACCATCTCTCAACTAAAAAGTTGACCAAAAAAGAATTCAATTTTAATTTTGTTAATATATATCATCTTCCGTTTAAAAACTTTTAACAGCCGACATAATCATGCTATAGCCAACCAATTCAAAGAGTATCATGCAGTGACAATTGAGCTTTAACACAGCCTATAGAGGAGGAGAAAAAGAGAATCACAAATGAAGTCATCGAAAATGATCGATAAATTAAATTGAGATGATAAGAGAGAGATTTGATAAGCAATCAAAACAAAGAAGCATGGAATCAATGATAGAAGTCGAAACGAAGAAGATATTGCATTCAGAAACGAAGAAGAAAGTGAACAAATGGATCTGCACTTTGTCGGATTGATCTATTTGACGGTCACCCGCAAACCCCCACGAGATCTGTATGTGCCAACCCCCTTCAGTGTGGATCCATGCAGTCCAGTCCCGCGAGGCCCACAATTATTTGGGTCTGAAAAAATATTGACCAACCCCGCCCTGCATATAGGCCATTTGGGTTGGTCCAGCGGGCTAAGACCCGACATCACTACTTTACAGTCATAAACATGTATTTATATAACTGAAACCTGTATTATAACTGAAACAAGGTCAACTAAGTTTATGTTGTGTTACTAAATCTAAACTGTGAAGCAAAAAAAAAAAAAACAAATCTGAACCAAAATTTTTAAAAAATCTGAAGAGCGCTAATTTTTACGCTCCTCCAAAAATTGAAACCGTGTGAACCCGAACTGAAGACCCATGCCTAAAACCATGATTAATGCATGTCTCTTAGGAGGGTATTTTAGAGAATATGAGAGACGTCTCTTAGTTTTTAACTAAAAAAATTAAGAGATGTCTCCTAAATAAGAGATATAAAAGACGTCTCTTAACTTTTTTACTTAAAAGCTAAGAAACGTCTCTTATATTCGCTAAGAGACCCTCCCTAAAAGACCTGCATCAATCATGCCCAAGAGAAATATACATGTTCTCTAATACTAATACAATTTCGGTAAGACACTACCAATCAAATCCAGTCAAGAACTATATAGCTTTGATAATATATCTGTAAAAATATTGTACACAAGTTATTGTAAAGAGTAAACAAAAAAATAAATATACAGAGAGTTTTTAACATATATTTATGGCGTTTAAATTAGATGATGAACAGTTTAGTGGCGTGAAGGCTCAGAGTTTGCTTCTTTTTTATCATCTTGTTGCTTAGTTTCAGCATTTGCCTCATTTCTGTCCACCAAAGGCTCTATCATTGCCTCCAACGCATCCAAATCTTGTGCGACTTTTTCCACCTGAAATTTTTGTATGTTTTTATTTCCCAACGACAATCAAAACCTTATATATGCTTATTAGTTTGTTGCCGCCCTCAAACGTAAAGAGCATAGGATATATTAGGAAATTCGGAGTTTGAAGATTATCTTATACTGAAAATATTATCTTTTGAAAGTTTACCTTTCTTAGTGTTAAACTGGTAAATTTCAGTAAAACATTTCATATACTGATTTCATTGATACAATATGTACCTTCTGAAGGAAATCATGTGTTACATGTGCTTCATGTGCAGCAACCTCTGAAATGTGTTCCAGAACTACAGCCACTTGTTTAATTTTACTTTGCTCAGGCAGAATCTTTTCCATTTCTTCAGCCATGTCTTCAGTCGCCGTCGCCACTTTTTCTACCATTTCTGCTACAGCCTCTATCCCTTCCACAGCCAATTCCGCCTCCCCTGCATCACATCGCTCAAATTTATACTATGTTTTAAAGGGAACACAATATTATTCAGTATACATGACATATATCCATTTTGCACGCCATCTTGTTACATAATCTCTGTGAATAATGTTTTCTTATAACAAAATATTATTAACAAATAATGTGATGCCTGCAATTATCTTTTATCAATAAGTTAATGAGTAAACTAAATAAGCCAACAAAAGAGCTCTGAGATGATATAATACAATACCTTTAATCCGTTTCAGTTGTTGCATCCTATTATTGTTCCAGAAAGATAACACCACCGAAATCACAGAACCTATGACCCATCTTCCCCTGCTAATTGCAATCAAAATAAGTGCAAAGAAAAGATCCTATTCAAATGCATATGTCTGTGTTGTATGGTTGTATTAATCTTTTGTAAGGAAACAGGTCAAGAGAAAGAGCTGATTACCAAGACGGAAGATTAAACCATGGGTTTGGAGGAGAAGATTGCATCTTAGAGTTGTTGAAATCATTATTAAAGTACTTCCCAGCATTAACCGGATTTGATAACTTCAGACTTTGTGGACTCATTTGATTACTATAGTCTCTTCCAAATAGAATAATCTTCGGATATGGATTCATAGATGTCTTCCTCTCAACCTTGTTGTATGTGTGCAAAACCTCCGCAAGTCCCTGCCTATACACCGCGTAACTACCGCTCTGCATTCTCCGACTAAGATACATATCTATCAAATCTGTTTTCTCAATTCAAGATGCTCGAAAATCATAGGGACAACTTTATATAAATACATTTGTATTTCTTTTCAATTTGTGTGTGGTATTGGTTAAGCGCATGCTTAAGATAAAAGGCTTTTAGTTGTAGTTACGCTTTGGAAAGAGGTTGAACACGCCAAGAAATGAGGATATGATCTTTTATTGTTGCTCTATTCATTTTCTTTTATGGGTTGGTTCTCAAATTTCTGAGTGGAGAAAATGTAGAGGGATCTAGAGTTTTCTTTTCTATCTACGTTCTAAAGTTGGTAAATTTCTGATTATATGCGAAATACATAGGAGATTGTTTGCGGGATACTTGAGAAATTAGGTTTTTAAAATAAGATGATTGATAAAAACAAATTAAAATAAGATAACAATCCAGTAGTCACGTAACTTCCAATAGGCACGTAACTTGTAAAGTTTGAGGATTTTAGAATTTGATGAATTAAAATAAGATACTAATCCAGTAATCCTTAGACTTTGATTGGCATAACATTAGCATAAACACTATGCTATTTGTTATCTAATCAATAATTAGAAAAACATTTAGAAAATACCAATTCTCTATATATGCTATTTGTCCAATACTTTCTAATAAAGCTTTTGGTAGAATATTGGAATTATAATATATAAAGAATTTAAAACAATTTAATACAAATATTTTTTTTTAATTCAATAATATCATAAAATGAGAATGCCTAGTCAAATTAAAGTCAAGAAGAAGCGAAGCTGTTGCTTGCTTGGGTCTTTCCATACGATCAATTGAATATTGGTAAAATCAAGATCAATGGGTTTTTGAGCTTTTTTTTGCGAATTAAGAACGCCAGTTAGTCGACTAAAAGGTCTGCAAACCTCATTTATATGTATATCAAAAAATAAAATTTATAAAATTAAAAGAATGATATTTCATATTTAAAACATAATTAAATATATATAATTAATTATGATTCATTATTATCAGTAAAGATTATATATATTTTATATATTATAAATATAAATATATCTATGTTATTTAGAAATAAAAAATGATATATCATATACTAATTTTAAATGATAGTCTTATACACGAATCATTTACTTCTTTATCAATCGATTTATTAAATATATTTATAAGACATAGTGTTTCTTTAGCATACTACTACTGATTTTTTAATATTTCTATCAATCAAGACCTAGATTCTGCAAATATATATTCTGATTTACAATTTTTTGTTATACTTTTGTAAAATGACATAGATTTTCATGAATTTGTATTAATTATTTTCTATCATTAATTTTGTAAAGTAATTATATTTTTTTATGTTTTCTAAAAGTTTCCAAATATTAATTTCATTAAATATAGCATGGTTATTTATGTTTGTAACTTTGTATAGAAATATTTTTATTATGTTTATTTTTATTTAATAAAATATCATTCGTGAAAATAATATTTATACATTGAAAAAGGAAACTGTAACCGAGGTTTATATCTCTAATGGTAAAGGGCTTACAGATGTGAGTACCGTCACCTGGGTTCAAATCCCGGCCACTGGAGAATTAACATTTCGGCATCGATAGGGACAGAGAACCGACACCTGGCAACACATGACTAGTCTGGATCACTTCTGTGGGACAAGGATACCTCTGTATAATTCAAAAAGAAAAAAAAAGGAAACTGCATAAAATATCCCAAGTTTTCTGGACATATGATTTAGACTGAAGTTGCAGTAGATCTTTGTTAGGGCATCTCCAACCCCACTCTATATTTTACTCCAAAATTGAGAAAATTGAGTGGGAAATGGAGTAATGAACAAAAAATAAAAGGATTACTCCATTTATAAAGTAATGCTTATATTTTTTGTTCATCACTCCATTTCCCACTCCATTTTTTTCATTTTGGAGTAAAATATGGAGTGGGGTTGGAGATGCTCTTACAACAGTTGTTTTGTTACATATATTTTTTTTTATGACTTATTCTTGGATTCACCCCCTAGGTGAACCTACAGGTTCACCAACCAATAGGATTGTGTCATTTTAGATTCAGTATCTTTTAAAAAAGGAAACAAAATATTACCGAATTATAGTATATTTTTAAAATAAAAATTGTATTAATCACAAAAAGAAGATTTTTTAATCGTAAAACAAAAAGAATTTGTTTTCCAAAAGTATTTTTAACGCTGCCAACAATTATTAAACCCTAAACCCTAAACCTTTAGGTAAACCCTAAACTATTGAATAAATCATAAATCTTAAAGTTTAAGATTTGATCCAAGAGTTTCGGATTTATCCAATGGTTTAGGGTTTACCCAAGGGTTTACCAAAGGGTTTAGGGTTTAGGATTATGATTTAGGGTTTAGTGTTTTGTTGATTGTGTTAACAATATTTTTTTTTTAATTCAAGAATTTAAAATTTATCAAAGGGTTTAGGGTTTACCAAAAGGTTTAGGGTTTAGATTTAGAGTTTAGTGTTTGTTTATCGTATTAATTTTTTTAAAAAACCTTTTTTGGTGCAACTACTATTATTTTTATTTATTTATATTTTTTTAATTTTAAAAACGTAATATAATTTGACAATATTTTGTTTCCTTTTTTAAAAGATATTGGATTTGAAATAACTAAATCTGATTGGTTGGTGAACCTATAAGTTCACCCTAGGGGGTGAACTCAAGAATAACTCTTTCTTTATTACATAGAATTTTAAAATATCACAGATATACGTGACATTTGATCATCCTCACACACACAATCCAGAATAGGTAATAGCTGTAATAGGCATGCTGGAGACAGAGTTGAGTATTTATGCGTCTAACGAATCTGACAAGCTGCAAGATATTCATGAACTCGCTTGTACATCCCTTCCAATTGAAACCATTGTCTTATTCTCTTCATTGTTTTCATAACACCAGAGTGTCCTCTCCCAACTATCCATCATAACATTTTGATAATATCAGAAGAATGGAAACCGATGACTTTGGTATTACAAGAAGCCTTTTGTACTATAACTAACCATCCTGATCCGTGAACCCATCTATTTCTATCTCACCCTTGTTAACATGTGATATCCAATTCTGTATAGTAGCATAAATCTCAATTTCTTGATAAATCCCTTGTAACTGAATGACTGTAGGCACCATGAATAACAATTGCCATTGGTATGGTGGCTGATTCTTTAGGAAACAGCCGATATATTGAAGAAATTCGCCATTAATTTCTATAAGTGTGCTGAAAATAAGCATAATAATCTTTTGTTGCATACGTGTCTGCCCAAGAATCGGCTATAAATGCATAAGAATTCAAGACTTTCGAAAAAGTAGGTTTTAGAAATTACAAACCAGCTAAATTTTGACTTTTAAAGAAAAAGACAAAACTTTGATACCACCAGTTTCTCCGTAAATGACATTAATACTTTTATATTACAAAGAGACAATTATGCTTTATCTGGTTCATACTTCCTTTTTCTCCTATTCTACCAAACAACTTTAAACAAAACCTTCACCGACCAGCTGCTTCAATGGAAACAAACAAATGTCGGTCGAATAAAGAATGTGTAAATTAATCATACACAATAACTTTTTTTCTCGTTAATTTTGAATTTAAACCAGCACTAACTAAAAAAGTCTTACTGTGCTTCTATCTCTGACTTTGTTGGAAGTTTCATACTATATATGTTATTGCATAATTATACATAAAGCCAATTGTATTAGCTCCATCTTTTCAGGTAGCATTGTCTCTGATGGACATTTCATGCAACTCTGAATATAATCAACTTGTAAGCTCTCTTGATTTTCTTAACTTTCTCCATTTTGTATTTAATTTGACTCACAGCTCAAATAATATGGAACTTTTTGTTTTATGCAGGAATATCAAATGATGACGAACTTTCCTACACCCGAAGAGCTCAATGATATTCTCTCTTTACCATCTCTACAAACCATGGAGGCCCAACTCTACAGCAATCAGTCTCCAGTAGTAACCACGTTGAACGCAGAAGCTGCTAAACAACTCAAACATAGAAGCTACATGAATACTACTACGAACCAATGCTCAAGCGGGTTTGGTGAATATGGGGCTATGGGAAACTTGCAGCCCAAGAAAGAGCCTACTCTATTGGCTCAGAGGAACGTGTCACGTGGGGTTTCACAAGCAAGAGACCACATAATGGCTGAACGAAAACGCCGAGAGAAGCTGAGTCAACGCTTCATTGCTTTATCTACCATCGTCCCTGGACTCAAGAAGGTACAATTGCACAAACATAATCTCATTATTCATGGTCATCGTAGTTAGATTAGTTTTGATAAGCCGGTCATGCCATTTTGAGCCTGGTCTGCTATAAGTCCTGCATAAGCCAGACCATTTTGAATGATTAAGCAGAAAAAGGCTTACTAATCATTTGGGAGTTTGATGTTTTTCAACCATAAATAATTTTTGCCACACTTGTGCCGATAATTACAATATATAGAACATAGAAAAATATTGGTATGCAGAAATTTTTTGTTAATCCGTTTGCTGCAACCAATAACATAACAAAAATAATCTTTGTTTGCTGCAAAGGTTTAGAGCCAAAACCCGATTTACTTGTCAGAATCTTTCTTGGCCAACCATAACAAAAATAATCTTTGTTGATACATATTTTATGTTTTAATATTTCCTATGGTGCTAATTAATTTGGCTTAAAGACGGACAAGGCATCAGTGCTTGGGGGCACAATAAAGTACCTGAAACATTTGCAAGATAGAGTTAGGTTTCTTGAGGAGCAAGCCAGTCAGAGAACCATTGAGTCAGTAGTGTATTTGAACAAGTCGAGGCTCTCGGTTGCGGATACAGAGCTAGAATGTATGGCGTTACCCGAGATCGAAGCTAGATCGTCTGGTAAAAATGTTCTGATAAGAGTTCACTGTGAAAGAAGGAAGGGGGTTGTTGAGATCACTATGGCTGAAATTGAAAAGCTTAAACTGACCGTGATAAACAGCAGTGTCGTCACTTTTGGATCCAGTTCCCTTCATCTCACCATTATTTCTCAGGTTAGTTTCTCTTTTCGGATTTTTTTAAAGCTTATGGGTTTGTTCATTTCTAGAAATACTTGCAAATTAAACCCTGGGGGACTCTTTTTATCATTTCACTTTTTTTTTTTAATTAATATCATTGTAGTCACCATACTTTTCCCTTTAGCTTCAATTTAAAGTTTCCCGAGTCAAATTTTTTGTAGCACTCTCTTTTTGAATAACCCGATTGTTTTTGGTATTATAACAAGTACAATTGGAAAAATGAATATATAAATTGATACATGGGTTACCGGATATGTTTATCATGGTATATACATAAAAGAAGAGGAAGATAGTTGGTGGGATGTGAAAGAATTATACAAAATTAATTGATGTTAATCTCAAACGCAGATGGGCGAAGGATTCAATATCACAACAAAGGATGTTGCCACGAGCATCAAATCAAGCCTCGAAGCTTTTATGAATGCCAATCTCGTCTGAGGAAATTATAATATAATTACAAGAAAATTATATAAAAGCATATATAACTAAGATTTTACAAATTGGAAGCTCCGGTATATTTTCACCACTATAAGACCTTTTTCTCCCAAACTCTTTTATCTTCTCGCAGTTCGATTTTTTGGAGGGGTTTCTTCTTTTTTTCCCTTTCCCTTTTAAGACTTCAAAACACAAATGAGAAGAAGAATGCCTATTTTTGCATGGGGTCTAATGGAAAAAGACACCATGTGTTTCCAAACTATGAGTTTTCTTTCTTTTTCTTAATCTGGTTTTGAAGTATTTTACCTTAGTGTTGGGAATGGTATTTATTATCTTGTGGCGATGTGTTGTTTTGTTTGTGGAGTGGATTTCAATGGAACTTCGTAACTCTATCTATTTAAGTTGGTAATGGTGTGGTGCCTACTTTTCTTCATTCTTTTTTTTTGAACTATCTTTTCTTCATTCTTTTTCTATTTCTGATGTTGTTATAATATTGTTTTCTTAAGAACCGATGTTATTGTGGACAATGATATTATTTTTCTTACCGATTGGTTTTGAGATAAACATATCTTTCTATCCACCCTCGAATCATAACTAATAACAATGTTGCAAATTTGAATAGTCTAAGTAATCGCTCTCACCTCTCTTTATTCCTGTTGGTCTTTACATGTAACACTATTTTAAGCCGTTTTTAGGGCATCTCTATTACTACTCTATTTTTTACTCTAAAATAGAGTAAAAGTGAATATAGAGTAAGGAATGCTCCAACCCAACTTCATATCTCACTCCATAATGAAATTTACTCCATAAATAGAGTAATCTATTTTTTGTTTGTTCATCATTCCATTATGGAGTAGAAAATAGAGTACGATTGGAGTAATTTTACTCCATTTTCATTTTTATTCTATTTTGGTGGAAAAAATGGAGTTATACAGATGCTCTTATCACGAGAAGTGAACTGGAAAAAAGAAATAATAGACGGAAAGAGTAAAGAGACAAGAGCATCCACATTGTGTTCTCAAAATAAAAATAAAGAAATTGAGAAAGAGAAGTAACAAATGTTCTTGTTTAGGAAAATTTTAAACATTTGTGAGAGACACATCCCCCCACGTATCATTACCACCAGTGATTTAGATTATAAAAATATATGAAAAAATTATAAAATAGAGACATTTACTTTTTTATTGAGAGCTTTAAAAGAGAGGGGACGAGAGCATAGAGAGAAAAAAAAATTCAATTTTTGGTAAAAGTTAAGAAAACCTTTTGTCAAAATTTTTTTAGTAAAAGTTAGTAGAAACGTAAAAATAATAAATACCGAAACTTTAATATATACTAGATTCTGATTCGATTTTAAAAAAGACAGATATATATTTTTCTTTAGAAATTTAATTTTTTATATTTGTATTTTTTGTCATATTTATATTTTTTTTATATAATATTTCTTTTAAATGATTAATAGTTTTTCTTTAATAATTACATTAAAATAGTTGGATAATACCTATATCAAATTATCAATAGATCATGTTTGATGTTTTAATAGAAAAGATTATTTTAAAAAAAGAAACCATTAGGAGATTTTGGTTTAGACAGCACGAATAGCGAAACAAACAACAGATCATCATCATCACTGTCCAAAGCATCAAAAGCGATGAAACTAGGTCGCATCATCATCATCCCTCACATTTATATACTCCCATCCTTCTCTCTACCCACTTCCTCTTCTATTCGATCCTTTCCACCATCCCCCAACAATCTCAATCTCTCCTTCCCAGGTTTCCATCTCTCTCTCTAAATACTCTGCTTCGAACTTAGTCATCACGATCTTCGCATGATCCTTGATTTCTCGGTAATTCACTTGATCCGAAATAATCCCTCTTTGCATTTCAGTAAGAAGACGCGCAACGATTCGCAGTATGAGCGACTCAATCGAATCCGGAGTGCCTCAAAGGAGAAGCCTTTACCCTCCAATCGAGCCATACAACAATGGGATTCTAAAGGTTTCAG
Organism: Brassica rapa; assembly: GCF_000309985.2. Lineage (NCBI taxonomy): Eukaryota > Viridiplantae > Streptophyta > Magnoliopsida > Brassicales > Brassicaceae > Brassica > Brassica rapa. Next base: position 21,362,954 of record NC_024797.2, read on the forward strand.
ATACTCACACTCTCTACTGGGAGCAATCAGGAAACCCAGATGGCCACGTAACGTCGTTTCATCCCACTCTCTGTGTAAAAAAAGAAACCAAAGTCTCTAACTTTTTTTTTTTTTGCCTCCCTTTGTTTGCAGCCAGTTGTATTTCTCCACGGAGGTCCAGGAGGAGGAACGTCTCCTAATAACAGGAGATTCTTTGATCCTGAGTTTTATAGGATTGTTCTCTTTGATCAGGTCTCGGTTTCTTAGATTTTCTTTTGACACTAAACATTACATTATCTTAAAGTTAAAACTCTTTCATTTGTTTTTTTGTTTTTCCAGAGAGGTGCAGGGAAGAGTACACCACATGCTTGCTTGGAGGAGAACACCACTTGGGACCTTGTCAATGATATTGAAAAACTAAGGGAGCATTTGAAAATTCCTGAATGGCAGGTGAGAGAGTTTCAGATATTTTTGTTTCCTCTTTTGATGTTGAGGGTGAAATAGGCTTTAAGATTGTGAACATTTTGTTTTCCTCAGGTTTTTGGTGGATCTTGGGGAAGCACTTTAGCACTTACTTACAGCCAGTTCCACCCTGATAAGGTGTGCTAAGTTTGCAAGAAGAAAAAGCATTGATTTGATTATGATAACAAAAAAAAAACCTCCACACATTTTACTTTTATTTTTTTTGGTTTAAGGTTACTGGTTTGGTCCTTAGAGGGATATTTCTGATTCGGAAGAAGGAGATTGATTGGTTTTACGAGGGTGGTGCTGCTGCTATATATCCTGATGGTAATTTCTTTCTTGTTTCCCTCTGGTGGAGAGTTGTGATCATCATTTGCGTTTCTATATAAGCTTTAGTGATCATGGATGGGACTAGACTAGAGTTTTTTTTTTTTTGTGTGCAAGAGTCTCCTCATTCTCTTTCTTCATAAGTGTTTGTTTCTGTGTGTTTAAATAGCATGGGAGGAGTTCAGAGATCTTATTCCAGAAAACGAGAGAGGTAGCCTTGTGGATGCATATCACAAAAGACTCAACTCCGATGATCTGGAAACTCAAGTATGTTGACATCTAAATTACACAAGAAAATACATCGAGCATTATTCCTATTATCTTCTAGTTTGTACGGTGATAAATTGCATTTTTGATCTTAATAGTATGCAGCTGCGAGAGCTTGGACTAAATGGGAAATGATGACTGCTCATCTTCTTCCAAATGATGGAAACATTCAAAAGGCAGAAGATGATAAGTTTTCATTGGTTAGTCCCAGGAGTGTACCAATCTTATCTGAGATTCACTGATCCTCTGTTATATCTTTTAAGTTGATTTCTTAAGACCTTGCTCTTACAGGCGTTTGCAAGGATTGAAAACCACTATTTTGTTAACAAGGCTTTCTTTACCTCGGACTCACACTTGCTGGATAATATTGATAAAATAAGACATATCAAGACCACCATTGTTCAGGTGCGTACTTTATATAGGAAGTTGATTTTGTGGGTTCCAGTTATAGTATATTATGGGTCTGTCTGCCAAGCTGCAACCAAAAGGACTTAAACTGTGTTATTACAATGGGCAGGGAAGGTATGACGTAGTTTGTCCTATGATGTCTGCATGGGATCTGCACAAAGCATGGCCAGAGGCAGACCTTAAGGTAAAGCCTAAGTGTTTTATTTTTTTCTCTGAGTTCTCTTTAAGTTTGTTTTTACTTGTTGGTAACGCGACCTCATCGCCTGCAGATTGTTGGTGATGCTGGACACTCGGCAAATGAGCCTGGAATCGCAGCAGAACTGGTGGTTGCAAATGAAAAGATGAAAGCTTTTGTGGGATGAAAATACTCTATGGACTGCGTTCATATCTTAGGGACTTGTGTTCATTCTTTTTCAAGTTTGTTGCTGCTAAGTAACATCACATTCACAGACGCATGAGCATTCACATAGTTTGTTTTCAACGTGAACCGAAGTATATTGTCACACAAAATCATTTGTAATAGTATTATCCGAAAATGCACGCATTACTTTAGATTTAGTAGCATTGTAGTGTAACTGGCGAGTTATAAAAGAAAAAATTAGCTTGATAATAACTCATGTTTTCAAGGTGTAAGATGTCAAGGAGAAAAAACAAATACCGAATTTTCCAGGCTTAATGGCAGTAGTATTGTTATTTGCTTTGCATTTATGCTGTACGATAAGAACACACATATTAAACATATATCAACAGTTCATGCTAGGAAAACTTTTGTTCCTAATGTTCGAACAATTTGTTGATGTACGGAAATAACTGTATTAACGAAGCAGCGTTCATACATTTGACATACATGACTCTTTGAGTCTTTTCACAACAAAACTTGTAAGATATTTGATCTAGAAAACTCTGGCACCATGTATTGAAGTTGTTGCTGTCACGAGTCTTCAAAATGATGATCCGTCTCATCAAATATCTCTTCCTACAGCCACAATTCACAAAAACAAATGATAAATGAGTTGAAAATAGAACAAACAAAAAAAGTTATGAGAATTAATAGAGAGTAAAAGTAAGTAAGATTTCCTTACTTGAAGAAGTTCCTCAATGACATCTTCCATTGTAATGACACCAACAGCTTCTTCCTCCTCGGCTAGCTTTGGCAGCGAATCTCCGTTCAATTGCAGAATATCAGCATCGCTATCCTTGGACCATCTCTTACTCCTAGACCTTCCTTTATACGAATTCGCTCGGTGTGGAAAGCTTTTCCATTTCTGAAGTGACCTCCTTCTCTTCAACTTCTTTTCTTGTGGGGATCTCTCTTCATCCACATCCACTCTTACTTCAACTACATTCTCTGTTAAAAGATGTTATTAGTGTGAAATCTCCATCTATGCAAAAAAAAAAAGACCAGTTACCATTATTAGCAGCGTCATTACTAGGTAATGGGTTGACCTTGTCGCATTGTCTCACAACAACAGCCATGTGGCTGTGACCTTTCTGGAACTCATTTAATATATCGTATAACGGTAAGGTTTCTGGAACTCTAGAGAACAAAAAAAGAAAGTAATCAACTACAACGAATCTTAAATTGTTTAGATTGGGTAATTAGGTAAAAAGATACCTTGGGATCCTTCGTATGGTGACATTCTTGACCTGTGTTTCATCATCTGGATTGATAGTCAACAAGTTCTTCACCTGAAGAGCCATCACTCAGATTTTTTAACTGTTCGAAAATATGATTTTAAGATTAAAGGTGATATAAAATTATACCAAAACAAGACCGATTATGTTTGTACGTTGCTCGTAGTATACAGGGACTCTGCTATGACCTTTTTCAAGAATCAAATTCATCAAATCCCTGTTGAAAGGACAAAAAGAAACTATGTTTACGCATGACTTATATAGATCAGTGTAGAGGAAGGTTAAAACAAGACAAGACCTGTCTAGTTTTGCGTTGATATCAATCACAAAAGTCTCGGAGATTGGTGTCATTGCATCTTTAACCATTTTCTCAGATAGCTCAAGAGCTCCAGCTATGATTGTTGTTTCATCATGTGTCAGCTCTCCACCCTTACCAGCCTGAAAAGAATAAAGACTGCTTCATTATTTGTCTAGCGTTAAAAGCATAAAGACAAACTTGTCATTTTGAAGATATAGACATGCCTCATTCCCATGCAAATCCACAAGTGTTTTCAGCTCGGCTCTACGGAAAAGTGCTACACGACCATGACCAAGTAGAAAGTCCAGTAGCTGTAATATATACAACAATAAATCAAATGTACAATAAACAAGACTTTATGGACAGGACATTGCAGTGTGTTTTGTTAATTACCTTACTGATTGGCCATGCAACTGGAGAGCAGATCCAGACTAGAACACGAACAAACGGCGCCACTGTCGCACCAATCGCCAAACCATGACGGGAACAAACGGACTGAGGTATAATCTGCACATGAGGAGTTAAAATCAAACTATCATTTTTTTATCACACACACAAACCTACATGTCATATGGAGAATATTCCTGTGCACCAGATCATTCACAAGATCTCACCTCACCAAAGAGAAGAATCAATGTCACTGAAATCAAAATAGCACCCCAAGCAGTCACAAGGGCATCAAGAAAAATAGGAAGCGTCTGACAAAAACAAAGTCAAGTTAATTAATTATTCATGAACTTCATGATTTACACTGGGTGAAGAAGTTTACCTCCATAGCAGCTGCATTGCATATCAGTAAAGTACAAAGCAAAAGATGCTGATTTTTCACAACTGGCAATATCTTTGCTGCATCAATTAATCAAAAAAAAAGAAGGCAAGTAACATCTAATAAACATCTAGAAAATGCATCAACACAATTTAATATCTTCCCAAAAAAAAAAAAAAAATCTGGACCCAGTTTAAGAAGTTAATTAATCATCAGAACTAAATAAACTAATCAGAGAAAATCAAATAACAGGGAGATTCTCGTGACGTCTACCTACCAAACACATGCGAGATACATTCCATTAAAAAATATATAAAAATCAACGCACACGTCTAAGATTTTTCTCAGGTTGGTGAAAAGAAGAGAAATAAAAAGTACCAGCATGTTTGCGATCTCTGGGTGTGCCAGATTTAGCAAGAACCTCGAGATCCACGAGACTCATGGACATAAGACCCAAAGTGAGACCAGACATTAGCCCAGCGAACAAGACAAGCAACACTATCACGAGAATGTGTATGAAGAAGTTGCTCTCGCAGCATTCATACTCCACAGCCATTTATTTTTTACAAACAAGAATACTCAGATATCGCAAACCCTAAAATCTTATGTCAGTGCTTCTTTGAAAACAATTTTTTCCGTGAAAGAACTAGTAATTTGTTAAGCAAGAAACATGAAAAGAAAAAAAAGTTCGAGATTAGGACAGAGATCCGACTAATTAGTGGGAGACAAAAAGTTGAAACACACAAACTCTGGAGCTGGAGATGGAAATGTTTTGTTTCATTTTCTTTTTATCACTCGGTTTGCGGTTCTGTTTGTGTAATAAAAGACTATAGCACCCCTGGAACATAAAGGTATGCGTGTTTTCGAGAAAGGGTGTTTTAGTCCTTTGAAGATTCCATCATGCTGAGTCGATGTATCAATGATTTGGCAGGTGGAATGATTGATATCGGATTCGATTCGAGTATCGTGGTGCAGTGAGAAAGGGTTGTGATGTGATTTTAGGAATATTTTTTTATAACTAAGGCACGTGAGCTATACAATATACGTATAACATTTACGAGTAAATTTTTGGATAAATTCAAATTTCTTTTTGAGATGCAAAAACAAAGATGAATTTAGTAATAAACTCGAAACTGATTGTAAAAATAAGAAATATGTTGATTCGATTTGCGTGATCGATTGTACTTTAGAGATTATACATTGTATTATAACAACTAATTATGTTGATTCGATTTGCGTGATCAATTGTATTTTAAAGATTACTAGATTTGGACCCGCACAACCGTGCAAGTATTAATTTTCATGTTTATATATATATTTTACATAATTATAATATATTTTTAAAGTTACTTATATATTTAAATGTTTATATATAATTATATTAAATATAACAATTTGATAGTTTTCATGCTGTAAGTTAATTGATTATTCAAATCATCACATATATTTGGTATTTTTTATTATATATATTTTAAAATTATTTTTTATTCAATTATTATGATCTTAATCCGTAATTCATAGCGCTAATTTTTTTTTATCAATATTCTTTTACGTTTATTCATTTAATATAATAACTATATATATATATATAAAGTTTAAGATAAGTTAATTTTATACATGAATTATCTAATTTACTAATGTTAACCCGTTCTACTAACATATTATATTAATTTATCAGTTTAAAATAATTTTATCGTATTTAGTTAAATACAATGTTTTATTTTAAAATGATAGATATAACTATAAAATAGTAAAATTTGATATAATTTTTTTCATTTTATAAAAGATAACTGAATATATATATATATATATATATATATTAATGTATAATAACATTAATTTCATTACTAATTACAAAATTAGTGAAAATATTTATTTATAATTTTTGATAATTAAGATATTGTTATAACGTTTTTCAACAAATTTGTTAAGAAAATTAAATATATATATATGTATGTATATATATTTTAAATTAAAAGATATCAAATTATATTATGATTTAAGTAGTTAAAAGATTATATATTAGCATTAAGAAAATACATTGAATATAAATTTTAAATGATTATCCAAATAAAATATCACACATGAATAAATGTGAGTTTGTTAACCAATCCGGGTTTTTAGGAGTCGATGTTATATTAAGAATGATATATTATTAATCTACATTATTAGTAATAAATGAATGATAATTGATTTCTAGTGAAGATCCATTTTTAAAAAATCACACATAAATCAATGTTGTGGCTTCTGTTTTAATATATAAGATATATTGTTGATTATGAATCTTATATATCATCAACGTTAGACCAGGAGTTTTTAATGTAACAACCTAACTAAATAATCAGAACAGAATAAGCTCAAATTAGTTTGATAATTTCATGTTATAGTTTGTTTTACGTTAGGTTTAGAGTTCAATAATAACTGCTGGGACTGCAATTTTATGATGAAAGGTTAATAGCTATGCTATACTGGTAGTGGGCTGATTAATTGTCCAAGAACGTTGGAGCACTCGATCCCTCACGTAAAGAATCTAAACACTAAGTCACTAACTGATAACAAAGAAAATTAAGAACAATAGATAGCCCTAGTTTTCTCCCAGGCACAAACATCGAGGCAGCTATAGCAAATCCGTTTTCTGGCGCCGGTGGAGCTGGAGCTCGCCGGCGTCGGGATAAACTTGTTTCTTGTTGTCTCTTGTTCGCTTACCTGCTTTTCTCTGACTTCGTTCTTCTTCTATTTCCCTTTTTTAACTTTCTGAAACTTGGATTTTCAAGATCTAGTCTACATATTTCCCTGAGTCCACGGCGACGACAGAAGAAGAGAAACCACATGAATCAAACCCTCTCGATGTCGCTATCTCTCTGGTGGGTTGTACTTTCAGCTTCAAATATGGAATACTCACCAGTCAATGCTGCTTACCGCATCTCGGGTTCAAGCCCCGAAGACCTTCTTACCGGAGCGGCGCTGTCAAACTCGGCAGTGGTGGAAGTGGTTTCTTCACGGAGAAGCTCCCTCTCACCAATCAACCTTTTTGCTCCGGGGAAAGCTGAAGAAGACGACCCCTTCACCCCAACCTGGCGCGTGCTATCTACAGGCGAGGAAAACTTCAGATCTGGACTGGATCTAGTAACCAAGGCTGCGCATACCTCCGACCTGTCTGAATTAAGCCAATCTCGGGACTGGCCCGATGAACCGTTAATCTTCTTGTGGTGGTTCTCGCCGGTGACACCGAGAGCTCCGGCTACAACTCGTCATCTCCACAAATCTGGTATGGGCTTCTCAACACTAAAGTTGTTTGATAAGCTTACTAAGGCCTTATCTCCTTTCTTGGGCCTCAAGCCCATAGACTTTTATTGCTATTCACCTTGTATACGGAAGCATCCTGCAAAAATTAGAAACACATTGGTCAAGATAAAGATCACGTATATGATGTCTGATAAACAAGGAAAATTCAAATGGTCTTCACCAACTCCACAACTCTGTTTTGGCTGTACCATCTGTGACAACGTCTCGTGTATATCAGTAGCCACCAAGAGCATGGAAGAGGCCACAAAATCAGTCTGGAATCTCACAGAGATTCTGCTTAAGCTCATCAATTTCAGTCCTTTAGATTTCTCTTTTGTGGAGAAGTCTAGTCAAACCTCCTCCTGCCAGGGCCAGGAGAGATCATTTTTCCATTCCTCCTCCTTTGTGGTGCGAGCTCTACCGCCAATTTCCCTCTCGCAAGGAGGTGATACTTCTCTGGTTTCAAACCAGAGACCTGTTAGTGCCATACTCTGTTTGTTTTCTTGTGTAGCGACTTGTACGGGGTCTGAAGAAACAACGGAATTCGTTTCGACGAAAACCGAAGATATGAGCCAGTTATCAAAGGCAAGACATATAAGACATATGTTGCCGTCTCTCCTGCTCTTCGTCACGTTCGAAGTTGCTTCTTCAACGCATCCGTATTTTTTCTTAGATTTGCCGGATTCGCAGTTGTCTTATCCAAATTCCTATCTTGTTTCAAGCTTTTTAATGTTTAACTTTGCTTGTATTATTGAACTCTACCTTTCTGGTATCCAGCTTTAAATTAATGGAAGATTTGTGCACAAAAAAAAAAGTCACTAACTGATAAATCAAAATAATTGTTTTGTTTAATCTTGCTGGAAAAGGGGAATTAAATATATTGTTAGGATCAGGTTATGCAAATAAAAAATAATGTAAATAATATTCTAGGAGAAGGTCCATTTTAAAATATCACACATGAAAGAAGTCATGACTTCTGTTTTAATATATAAGATACATTATATTATAACACCTAATTAAACTTATACTTACGAAAATATGTAGGGGAAATTACATGTTTACCACTTTTATGGTACTACTTTTCATTTTTACCACCACTAAAGATACATTTTCAAAAATATCTTCTTCATTAAGTGTCAAAAGACTCTTAAGCCATTGTTATTATATATATAATAAATCATTATTTAAATAAAAAATTAAAAAACTAAAAATTAAAAAAATTAAAAAAATTAAAAAATTAAAAAATTAAAAAATTCGAAAACTAAAAAATTAAAAAATAAATTTTTTTTTTAAAAATAAAAAAATAAAAATAATTTTTATTTATGTTTTCGAATTATACTTTTTCAAATTCGAACTTTTTTCTAAATTTTTTTTTTGAATTTTTTTTTAATGTTTTTTTAAAAATTTCTTTTTGAAAAACAAAAATTATGTTTGAAACTATTTTTTAAAATTTTTATATATTTTTTAAGTATTTATTTATATATTTATTAGAATCCTAAATTTCACATTCCAAAAACCCTACGCCACCTCTCAACTCTAAACTCTAAGTATAGATTAGTTAACCATAATGTTATAATTGTCTTTTACCCTTCATTAAAAGTGAGGATAAAAATGGTTAGTATAAACATGAAAAGTGGTAGTATGAATGTGCTATTTGTGGTAATTTCCCAAATATGTAATAGTAGCATTCAACATTTTGGCAATATACAGATCACTTTTTTGTGCATCTCCAACAAAACGTATCATTTTAGGTAGATACTTACTTTCACTATGGAGATCCATATAAATATGTTAATTTTGTTATTTTCGAATGTACTTCAGTTTTTTACACTTGGTATTATTTCTTACACATTCGTGCCTATAGATTTTTTTTTCTATTTCTAGCATTTACACAAATTTAGATTATCTGTTCAGGAGAAAAAAGATGTTAAAAACTTAGAATTAGATAATGATTTTTTTTTCTTTTTTTAGTTGTTCAAAAAAAAAAAGATAAAGATTTTTTTCATGGATAATATGATATTTCTGGAAAACACATAATGATAAATTATATAGGGAAATCCTAAGAGATCATCTATGACTAGTAAAACATGTATAAGATGAATGTCAAGCATGGTTTAAAACGAATGCAAAAAAAAAAAAAATTGAGGAAAGGTAACCACTACATCATCTAATGACATCTCAACCCTTTAAACTCTAGAGCATATGTTCAGTGGATTGATTCATGGACTTCCGAGATACAATGGTATGGAAAGAATCTTAGGATAGAAACAATTTTTGGAACTAAAGAATATAAGAAGGCGCGGTGCGTCTGTTTTTATCTCTTCATATAAAGTTGGAAGAGTTTATCAATGATATAGAAAATATATTTCAGTACTTATCTTCCTAGGATTAATTAGGATAGCACTAAAAAAATTTTATCGCACATATAACACTAAAATACTTATATTCTTTAAATTAACTAATTTAAAATTAGAATTTAGATTTGAGAGATAAAGCTTTAGAAACGAGATTTTGAAATTTTTAAAAAGTTCTAATTGAAAAAAAAAATCAAATTAGAACTTTTTATATCTACAAATTAAAGGTATAAGGACTTTTTACCTTTTTAATAAAAAGAATTTGGTCATTTTTTCCTTTTTTGTGTATTATTTTGGTTAAAGAAAACCATTTTAAGATCATTTGGTAGATTCACCCAACTAGTAATTCAATTCTATTTTATATTCTATATATATGATAAAACAAAAATATTATATGAAATTATACATGAGAAATTATATTTCATTGGTCACTTAACAAGTTAACATACATTATTTTAAATAAAAAATATGTTTTCAGAAAATGTTAAAAATAGTAAACAATATAATACATTTATACAAAAGTGAAATTGTTAACATATCTTAAAAATTTAAAACTTTAGATAGATAATTATATATGATCTAAAAATAATTAATTGTAAAATATAAATTTTGATAAACAATATTTCATATTTTTAAAGCACGGATTCAAATCTAGTTATTTAATTATAAAATATTTATATGAATATGTATTTTATTCAAATGAATATATAATAATTAAAATATCTTTTATAAAGAAACATTTGAAATAGTTTTAAATATTCAATTCAAAATAAACAATCAAAATATTCTGAATTAGCTATCATTTCCCAAATATATACTCAGTCAAAAAAAAATCATAACAATTGAGTTTAAAGTTAAGTGATTATTATTTATAATTTAGTATGTAATAATATTCATAAATGATTAAGAAAATAATTTAATATTTTTTCATTAAAGTATTATAAAATGATTTTTGAAAATGGTATTCAATTTACAGAAAAATTGAAATTTCTCCTGAAATTCAGAGTTTATTTTTTTTTTGAACACTGAATAGAGATGTAGTTTAAAACCTTTACTAAAAGGAAAAATTCGCAATCTCCGCCATGGCTGAGAGCTTCTGCTTCTGAGAGATGCGCTAAACCATCCATCCCCATGGCTACGACGACTCCGACTCCACCCAACAAACTCTCTCTCTTCCCTCTACTCTCCCTCCTCTGCTTCATCTCCATTTTCTTCCTTCTCTCCCTCTCCAAACGCGCTTCCCTCTCCTCCCCACACCCCCACCGCTCCTCCACCCTCTTCCCCCCTAAACCCCACGCCGCTTCCCTCTCCTGCGACTTCTCCCACGGCTCGTGGATCTACGACCCCAACCCCAGATCCGCCACCTACGACGGTAGCTGCAAAGAGATCTTCAAAGGATGGAACTGCGCACGTAACAACAAAACCAACGCCCTCGAGATCTCCAAGTGGCGTTGGAAGCCAAAGCACTGTGATCTCCCCTCGTTTGATCCACTCAACTTCCTCGAAACTCATCGAGATACCAACATCGGTAAACACACGATTCTCTCTGTAATTACAAATCTTTTAAGATTGATTTTTTTCAACAGTGCAGGGTTCGTGGGAGATTCGTTGAATAGGAACATGTTTGTATCTCTCTTCTGCACGTTAAAGACTGTGACTAGTGACTTAAAGAAGTGGCGACCAGCTGGTGCGGATCGTGGATTCACCTTCTTGCGTTATAATCTGACTATTGCTTATCATCGGACTAATCTCTTGGCGCGTTATGGTAGGTAAGCTTGGGAGATCCCTTTTGGTCTAACTCTGATTTGTTTTGATTTGGATGTTTCATGGTTTATGTTTTTTTATTAGCTGGTCAGCTAATGCTAATGGTGGTGAGTTGGAAGCTCTTGGATTCAAAGAGGGTTATAGAGTTGATGTTGATGTTCCTGAAAGCTCCTGGGCCAAGGCTTCAAGCTTCCATGACGTTCTTGTTTTGAATACTGGGCATTGGTAAATTAGTGATTACAAAGAAATGAATCTTAATGAAGTTTTGTGTGTTTTTCTTTCGGTTTATAGTCTTGTCATCAGCATAGCCAACTGAAACATTAGCCTAGACCTCCAACTTTGTATAAAAGAAAAAAAAATTAAATGTTTTTATAGCTCTCAAAATCTCAGGGTCGGTCCTGTTCGTCATCTTTCAGTTTAAAGAAATTTTGTTATATGGGCTTGAGATGTTGTTGACAACCTTCTGCTGCTGTCTCTCTTTTGTAAGGTGGTGGGCGCCATCAAAGTTTGATCCTTTGAAGTCTCCTATGCTTTTCTTTGAAGGCGGCCGACCAATACTTCCTCCTCTACCTCCTGCTGATGGCCTGGATCGGGTTCTGAGCAACATGGTAAACTATTCTGTTTTCTATATTTTCCTTTGTTACTGCAAAATGCAGTTTGAGATGTTTGTTACCCGCCATTTGACAACTCTGCTAGGTTATGTGTTTGCAAAAATGAACATGTGCCATGATTTTTTCCGGCATTATAACTGAGTCTATACCGTTTCATTGTCACAGGTAAACTTTGTGGAGAAAACAAAGCGACCTGGAGGGATCTTATTCTTCCGGACACAATCACCTAGGCATTTTGAAGGAGGTGACTGGAACCAAGGTGGTACTTGTCAAAGACTGCAACCTTTGGTACCTAGAGAAGTAAGTCCTTTTCAGTAAATAATGTTGTTCTGTCCAAAGTTCATGAATCTTCTTTTGCGAGTGGTAACGGATAGAGAGGAGCGTCAGGACAGTAAACTGGGTCATTGTTACACGAAACATACAGTTTTTGTCTCATTTTTACTATGGTAGGTTGAAAGATATAATATTCTGTCTCATTTCGTTAATGGTAGGTTGAAGAATTGTTTTCGGTGAGGAACAATGGAACAAATGTAGAGGTTCGTTTGGTGAATCAACACCTTTACAACTCCCTCGAGAATAGAAGCGGTTTCCATGTTTTGGACATAACTCAAATGAGCGAGTACAGAGCAGATGCTCATCCGGCAACATCTGGTGGAAAGAATCATGATGACTGTATGCATTGGTGCCTCCCGGGCCTGACCGACACTTGGAATGATTTGTTCGTCGCAACTCTCGGTAGGATTAAAAGTTTGTAACCCAAATCACATGCTTTGGGTCGATGGGTCTTTCTCCTTCTAGTACTCTTGTAAACTTTGATGTTTTTGTCTATCAAATTTTTTTATATTTGATCTCTCTTTTTGAGTAACCTACAACATGAGAAGTGTTTTTCAGCACTATAAGGTATTCGAAACTTAAACAATGCACATACGATCTTAAGTTCAAGTTAGGTCGTTTGACACCCAAAGAATTCACTGCGCAGTCTTAAAGTATACGAGGATACTTTGATATGCAACACTGAAATGATTGCGTGACTGTAGACTAAAATAATCCACATGGAAATTTAAATCAGTGAAAAAAATTCCGGGTAGAACTTTTTTTTGTTAACATATATACTTGAATTGATGCGCAATAAGTGAAGGAAAAATAAGTATTATTGTATAACCGTATAAATACAATAACTAACATATTTGCATACATAAATATCTTAGTTTATAGGTTTTCCTAACTGTTGGTGTAGAGGATACAGCTTTTAGTTCCAATACATGGCTAATTTTCCATGGGAGGGACATGGGAGTGACCAAGATGCAAATGCGCAAGCTGCTTATGATGGTAAATATGCCACATATTCTGAGATGATTACTTAGTGCATTTCAAAAGAATTTATATGGCTCACTGGGTAGTGTGGGCTAGCTGCTCATCCTTTATAATCTGAGTAATCCTAATCTAATTTATTTACCAACCCTTAATTCATTTGCTAGTCATAATCTCCATTCCAAATGGAAAGCATAACATGTTTTCTTAATATCTTAAATTCTAATCCTGATTTAAATTCTTTATTTTCTAATCTGTTTGCCAATCCTATAACTACTCTACATTCGCCTAAATTATGCTAAAGTCTTGTCTACATAGCACACAATCATATATAAAGACATCTTCATCCCCACTACATAATTTACTCTAAAAATGAAGTGGAAAATAGAGTATGAACAAAAAATAAAAAATCACTCTATTTATGGAGTAATCACTTTTTTGTTTTTTCATTACTTTATTTTCCACTGTATTTTGCAGTAAATTATGGAGTGGGATAGATACGCTATCATCAAAGTAGCTCCCAGTCCCTAGTCTCAGTTTTCACCTTCAAAACGTTTTTTACTCCTATAATAATTCATGTCTATTAGATCCTTTGCTGTCTTATGTTTGGATTAGACCATCTGCAATGGGAGTCCGCTAAGGATCCTTAGCTCCACATCCAATGTTTATCAAATTAAAAAACTATTATTTGAGTAACATAATACAAGGATTGATCCTTACATAAGAAATTTAAGGATCAAATCCTTGTCTACGTGGTGGCTATGACTTGTAAACATTTGACTTGTAAACATTTTTAAACTTGTATCAAACATAGACATTTTTAAACTCTATCACACTTATATTAAATGAAACCTATAGTTTTAAGAAGATAAACTTATACATAAGATAAGAAAAACTAATAGAAAATTTTTAGCTTATAATTTATATTTTTTTTTAAAAATTGAAATTAAAAAACTTATAGTTTTTAAACTTATACATTTTTAAACTTCTATTTTCTGGTATATTTATTTTTAATCATGCAATTAATAAAATTTCAATTTCAATTTAAAAAAAAATTATTATTTTTTATTTCTAAGAACTCCTAATTGGGGATCACCATTGGACAGATTATTTTAACTAGAGTCCTTAACTATTCAAACAAAAAAAAACAAAAAAAAATTAATATAATAATGATAAGGACTCCAAGAAGGAGTCCACCATTGCGGATGCTCTTAGATCCTTTGGTGTCTCGATAACTATATCCTTTAGAGAATTGCATGTAACTGATCGAATACTTTAGATACGGTGCGAAGGTGCTTGTTCAACAAAATGTTGCGATACAAATATAAGATATATAGTAAATGTATTGTATATTTTTCTAACCAGACATTAAATTAAAATATGACTCGTTAGTTAACTATCCAAGCGGGGGAATGAAGTTAGCCCAAACCGCGAGAATGGAGTTCACAAAATTTGCAAAATAAACGTCTAGATGGGGTTAAGAAGCTAACAGATAGTTGATTCGCACTGGAATAAGAAGAACGCTTCTTGTTACGCGTCCCAGTAGCAGAAGAAGAACCCTTCGGAACAAAAGTTGTACAATCTGTTCCAGCACGATCTGTAAAGAAGGAGACAGATGTCTAAGATAATATTTTGACTAGGGGTTTTAAAATGATAGTAGTATACTAGTAATCTCAGCTCTTATTTGTATTAGTAAATAGTATATTGATACACATCCAGCATATAACGCTCTTTATTGAAATATATATATATGTATATGTCCTGAATGCACGTGTTTTTGTAGATAATTATTCATTAGTAGGGCTTCTGGTTCACATAATTCCCAGGAGGATCATAGTTGCAAACGACGAAAGTTCCACCACTGTTACACTTAGCTTTGCCACATCCGAGTTTCACTGAGCTTCTCCAAACAATCTGAGTGTAGTGACCGCACTCTCCGTTGCACGTGTTCGAAGGGTAGTCGTAGTTAGCCTTCTCCTCAACCCACAGGTTCACGGCTCTGACGCCAGATAAGTCGCCACTACTCTTGGCCAAGTTCTCCCCGTAAGGTCCAGTGGAATGTATGAGATTGCAGTCGCTTCTTCGTTGGTCTGCGTAGCTCTGAGCAACGGCTGCAATGCTCTCGTTCCACTGCATGGGGCCAACGCCTACCCCTGCCCGCGCCTCGTTGTGAACCCTTACATAATCTTGTGGGCTGTCTTGGGCCTTTGAGTGAAGAAGAGTTCCTACAAAGGCGGCTAAGAGTATCAGAAACCTAAAATTGCTAATGACTTCCATTTTTTTGGTTGACTTCTTAGCTTTACTGGGTTGTGATTTTGGGGTTTGTGGGAACATGGTATATATAGAGTTTTTATAACTATCTCGCGTTTTTTTTTGGCCAGCATAAAGAAGTAAATAAGGTTTTAGTATATCATAACAAGTTGAAAAAAAAACTTCAATGTTAGAGGCCTAGGGCATCTTTAAAAGGGTAGTATGTTGGTAGGGTTTTCAGATTAAATAAAATAAAAATAATCAAAAAGTAGGAGAAATGTGATATTATGTATCTCATTTAGACACTTTAGCCATCCTTTTAGATATTCATTTGCACTTGTATTATTAGCACTGATGCAACTTTGTTTTGTAACTAAAATTTTAAAACAGAATTAATCTGTACTACATGTTTTGGTGCTTTTAGTACATCAAATATTTCTAAGCAAATAAAAAAATTAACATGTGTCCAACTATTAATAATAGATAAACTATTTCATTTAAACATTGTAAAGATCTTTTGAACATAATTATAAAGCAATATATAGGCTTCAAATTAAATTCTAAGACATCATAAACATATTACTATCATATAATAAAAAAATAAATGCATTTTTTCATTCTCTAGAGTAATTCGATCATCGTTATTAAACTATAACATATTTAAATAAATTTTAATGCAAAGAAAAAAGAAACGAATTTATGAGACCATAATAAGTTTTTTTTAATTTTTGGTTGAAATTTGACCATAATTATACTTTAAGCAGTTTGAGAAGTTGGAAAACAAAACTTCAAATTGTTAAAAGAAACCATAAAAATAATATTAAGTAATTAATACGAAAGCTAATTATAAAAATAGAGAGAATATATAAAAAAAATGTATACTAAATTGAAACAATTAAAACAATTATAAATATTCAAATTTGGATAAATGACAATTGTTGTATGGGAGGGATTACAAGTTAAAGAAAAACTGAAAAATAGAAATTTATTAAGACCAATTTTTATGATAAATCTAAAACTATTATTTAAAAACTAAAAAGATAGAATATTAAATAATTAGGCACATTTTGACATTTAACACTTTTTACTCTATATTTAAAGAGATAATAGACTAGTGTGCCCTTCTACGTTTTTTCATTGACTTTAAGAATTAACTAAACTTTAATTTCTTTACTTAAAAACTCACGCAACATTTTTTCTTATGTGTTTTTTTTTGATGATCCTGGTATCCGGAGCCTCGAGAGGATCCGACTAGCGCCAATGACCGTCCATCGGAGCTTAGCCGGAGAGCTCGCCGAGGCATCCAGAAGGGCTGGTGATCACCCCATGTAAATCTCACCAGTAGCCACACGTTAGCAGGCTTCTCCGTATTAGACCCGAAGGTCCCTCAAGATAATCACCTCCTAGCGGCACTCGAACCCATGACTTTCCAGATTGAGTTTAACCACTGGACCACTAACACATGGTTTCTTTTGTGTTTTTTTTCATGTTGTCACTAATTTTTATTTTTTGTTTTTCTCAGTGTTAAAAATTACGCTCTCTACATGGGTCTAGACGACAGATATAATATACGACATACCATGTCGTGCTGGTCTAATGGTTTCCACTAGAGAAGTAGTTGTTTTATTGGTTCAGGTTAGGAACTAATTTCTCTCTAGTGCAAAATTATTAGCTCTACATGTGGCCACACGAATATGAACGTATTGTTTATGGCTCACTTGAATATTCGAGAAAGGATCCATCCGTGGGCTGCACCTCTCACCCGAGAGTTAGATATGTGTCTTTAATAGACTTAAGGTTTAACCTCTTTTACAAAAAAAAAATAATATACGGCAGGTCTTCGTACTGTTTAGTGGTTTCCGAAAATACGATTTCATAGTGTTGACAAAAAAATACAAATTTTTGGTTAAAGTTGGACAATGTGATTTAGCCGTCTTGATATAAACATGTAATGTTACGGTTTTGATAAAAAAAAACGTGATCTTACGATCTTTAGGAAATGTGATTTTACTTAAAAATGTATTTTTTACTACGAGAAAATGTGAATTTCCCGATTTGATAAAAAAATATGTATAATTCAATTCTCACAAAAAATGTTTTACAAATTTAGTGGAAATATATATGGTTTTATAATTTTAGCGAAAAGGTGATTTTGTTTCTTTGTCAACACATGATTTTGTTGTTTAACAGGAATGAGTCTGATTTACTCATTTAGACACTTTGCTGTCTTTCTTTACAATAAAGATCACAATCCACTTGAGAGGCACATTATCAAGGAGAGAGAAGAAATGTTGGACGTTAAAGCCCTTCCTTCCTTAAAAAAAAAAAGTAACGAGATGATAAGGAAAAGATAATAACTTATTATATGGTATGTGTATATATACGTCAAAACAACAATTTTGGTTTAGTTTGTTTTTTATGTTACTATTATTCATTTCAACTTATGTTTAATTTCTTTTTTTTCACAAAGTTTAAAATACATAAAACAAAAATAGTTGTTACAATAAATTATAATTTATTTTTCTCTATATTTTGACATTCATATTCATATATATATTTTATATATTTTAACATTTCTATACAAAATACATGGACATATATGATGTGGACGGAAAAAATGTGGACATGTACAAAACTTAGATAAATAGAAAAGATGTGGACAGGATTTTACCAAAAAAAAAGATGTGGACATAGATGAGATATGGTGGACAGAGATATTTTTCACAATTCATATATTGTTAGCTTATTTCAAATTCGAACAAAAAAAAGTTTTATTGACAAAATTCTGAATCATACAAAATGTTGTGGATGAGGTATGGTGAACAAAAAATCTCAATCCTACAAAATTTATATACAAAATTTTGTGGACAGAGTTTCGTGGACAACTCATACAAAAATTCAAAGCTTCCTCTTGGTACTGAGATGCAACTCTTTTAGCTTCTGCAATGGTAACATCCATGTGACGGCTATGCTAATCTGCAACTGCGTCTAGCAGCTTCAGCTCCTCGGTTAGAAGGTCCACAAACTGTTTCTCCATTCCCTACTTGAGCTCTTGATCATCACTTCCACAATCTGTTCAAATCACAAGTCAGAAACATCTTCACAGGAGAATACAAGAGCGATAACTATATGACTAGATACATTAAGGGATTGGTAACGTGTTTGATCACAGATAACTATTGAAGTGACAAAATCAGGCCTCAAATGGGATAATTAATGGCTACCTAAGCTTCAATTTCCCATAAAACTCATAAACGCCTAGACTCAGAAGACATGAGAAAGACAGAGATGGCTCTTGAGAGTGGTCGTGGCTGACGGCAACATCGTGGGATCTTCAAATCGATTTTGAAGAACAGGTCCATACTGCCATAAAAAAAAAAGCAATTCTTTTCAGATCCAACATTCAATAAACCAATTGAAGAATCAGCGAGATGAAGTCTATATCTTACCTAACAAATCTTCTACTTCCCTCTCGTGGATATTGCAAGGAAGGTTCGAAACGTGAATCGTTCGACTTGAACGGCTGCTCATCTTTTCCATTAAATCCAAAACCAGAAAACGCAACTCACACAATAGTTGGATCTAAAGTGGTTCACAAAAAAAAAAGGACCGAGACGCAAAAGGGTAAGGAGATGTAATTAGCGTTCACGAATTTGGGAATGAATGGAAGCAAGAGAAATTAGGATTCATGGATTTAGGAGATTTCAAAATTGAAACAAGAGAGAGAAATGATAAAAGGATTTAGGGCATCTCCAACCCATAACACTATTTTAGTGTCAAGATTACACTATTTTAGTATAGTTTTAACACTAAAATTTTTTAGCTCTCCAACCACAACACCAAATATTACACTAAAAGAAATATTTTTTATTATTATATTATTAAACAAGATTTTCTTAGTTTTTATTGTTTAGTAATAATTTTTTAGCTCTCATCCCTTTCTCTAAAAATCTAATTTTGATATTTTTTTGGTTATTTCACAAATTGGCCCTAAAACAATATTAATTTAAATAATATTTTAATTTCACCTTTTTAAAAAATATTTCTAATTTAAATATAAATATATTACATGACAAAATTTATATTAAAATATTATTATTAAAACAAACTCTTATATTTAACAATTAAAAACACATAATAAAAGCTAGAGTACATTATACAAAATTTAAGAATTAAAAAAACTTTACAAAAGCTAGATTATGCTATCTGATTGTATGCAGTTTTATCTTTTATGCTGTTTTTTTAGTTTTAATTTTCAGTGTTTAAATTAAATTTTGTTATATATTTTCAACTAGTTTTTATTTGTTTTCAATAAATTAATATTTTATATTAAATAAACTTAAAAGATAACAAAACAAATATGACATATTTACTTTATTTAAATATCATATCCAGTTATAAAAATAATAAAATACATAAATTATAGTAAATAATATATAAATAAACAGTTTTGAAAAAAAAAAAAAAGTTTGCCGTTGCTACAGTGCAACACCAAATATAGTGTGACACTGTAGCTGAAAAGGGAATCACACTAAAATACAGTTCTTTTTACCGTGTGGTTGGAGAGAGAAATTTGCAAATGTTGCACTATTTTACAGTTATAGCGTTCGATTGGACTTGGCCTTAGCTTTAGTTAGAACAAAAGTAAAGTTTGTCGTGGAACGTTTGTTGTTTGGTTAATGAAAGGGTAGAAGAGACAATACACAAGAAGAAAGTGTGTCAAAAGCAAGATGTGCTTCTTGATGTAATTGCAATGTCAAAATGTGTCCCAAGATGTAAATTTTTCTTGTTAATTTGGATGAAAATTTGATTTGTGATTCTGATAGAAGATGTAATTTTTTTTGTTTTAGCAAAAATATGTAATTTTATAGTTTGTTGGGAAAATAAGATTTTTCATTTTGATAGAAAATATGATTTTGTGGGTTTTACGGTTTTGACAGAAAATATTATTTGTAATTTTGGTAGAAAATTTTATGGTTTTGACGAAAGTTATTTAGACGAGACTACAAATGTAATTTTATGGTTTTGGTGAAAGTTATTTAGACGAGACTACAAATGTAATTTGCATGTTTTTATCAAAAAATAAATGTGATTTTATATTCTTGACAGAAAATACAATTTTTAATTTTAGCAGAAAATACATTATTGTGTACTTTATTATATCTATCGTGAGAGTCAAAATCCACGCAATCGAATTTGTAGCGTGTTTTTTTCAGGAACCTAAAGTTTCCGAGTGTGATTACACCAAACACAAAGCCCAAAGATGTACTATTATTTTATTGATTAGAGCTAGACCTTCTATAAGTTTGTCTACTATCACGGCCCAGAGCCCACTCGTCCATGAAGATCAGTTAAGGAAATGGGCCAACCAAAGGAGAACAAATTCCACCAACACTTATTAAACCTTAAGTCTTGTATAAAATATAAAAAATGTATTAAATGTTTTGGAAGAGTGCAGAATACATTAGAGACTAGATAGAGAGTAACATATAAATAACCATAAAATAAGTATAGAGAGTAAGGCATATATCTCAGCTGGTCGTTTATAGAAAAGAGGTGATGAGAGCCTCGTTTGTAACATATGCAAGAATTTAATAAGAATACACTTCTCTAAAGCTTTTTCTATATTATGATACTCTCTTTCTAAGAAAATTGTCTGAGTTTTGGATAGAGGTTAGAGTTTAACTTACCAACTACAAAGAGTATAAAGATGCTAAGGCTGCACATTCTGATTGAATAGGAATCAGTCTGTGACAAGTCATATCAGAGCCGACTATGATAAGGGAATTTTATCTGAGAGTAGGGCTAAAGAAAGTAAAGACAAAGAAGTTTTATCGATGTCCAGACGAGGAACGCAGAAGGGAGACCACGTCCGCTCATGTAAAGAGGCTGATGGGAAAATAGTGTTTCTGTGAAGTCTTGGAAATAGGCATGGGTGATCTAGGAGAAAAATTCGAGAGGGTTGAGCATAACGTCACCGAACTTGAAAGTTGCGTGTTCAGCGGGCTTGACGAGGTCAAACACAATGTTGTCGAATTAGACTCTCGGTTCATTAGACTATAAGAGTTAGTTACATTATACATCCATGCCTTTCATATCAACTTCTGACTGATAATTCTGACTGATGCACATATAAACTTCACCAATAACAATATGTATATATATATATATATATATAATTAACCAAGGGAGACACTGGCAGAACAAAATTTAGCAGATCAAATAGAAAACACAGATCATGCATAACAAATATAGATCGTGCGGAACAAATGCAAATCAATGCAGAACAAATGCAAGTCTAACTATTTAAATTAATTATTGAATCATTATTTTATACTAAATATTAAAACGTAAAAGATATTAACTAGATATCTAAAATTAAAGTTCTTATAAATAATAGATATATATATTATTATTTATTCTATGTTAATTATCAACAATAGAAATAAAACTAGCTATAAATATATTTCTATATCTATAAAATTATTATATGTTTTAATTTTGAAGTTATAAAATTTTAGAAGATGCACAATAATATACATATGTAAGTAAATATATATATATATATAATAACTATAAATATATTTATATATCTATTAGAGTATTATATGTTTTCCTTGTGATAAGTTATAAAAATTTAGAAGATACAAAATAACATGCATATATATAATAGATATATATATTATTTGTTATATGTTAATTATTATCAACAATAAAAATAAAAATAACTATAAATATATTTCTATATTTACAAAATTATTATATGTTTAATTGTGAAGTTGAAAAATTTTAGAAGATACAAAATAACATGCATTTTTAAGTAAATATATATAAACTAACTATATATATATAATTATTATATGTTGTCGTTGTGAAATTATAAAATTTTAGAAGATACAAAACAGCATGCATATGTAAGAAAAGTCCAAAACATTAATTTTCAAATACAAAAATAAAATGTAAAATATCACTTTTAAACTTGGCGAGAATAAAAAAAATATGTACATGTAAGTAAATATATATAAATTTCTATTAACATATATTAAATTAAACAAAGAAAAAAAAGTATTAAACCATATATTTAAAATATTTGTATCTGGTTTGAAAATAAAGAAATGAATTAAATGGTTTATATATGTAATTAATAGGCAAATGAAAGACTTAATTTCTATTGGTCCTCGGCTTGTTTTAACTTTCTTTCTTTTTCCTCCTGCAGATCAACATTTTAATGACTATTTATAATTTGCATGCAGATTAGTGCAGTCCAATCTGCAATATTAATGAACTAAAATTTAAATTTAAATGGTAAATAAAATGTAAATTGATCTGCATTCTAAAAAATTATATTTAATCTGCATTTAAAGTGTATTGCATTCAAAGCTAGTATCTAACAGAATTGTTTTTTTTGCGAAAAACAAAAGTAAAACACTATCTTTTGAAAATTAACCAAGAGGGATTCACGGATCCTCTAGACGTAGAGCATATTATGGGTGGATGTACACCCCCTCTTTCCTTAGTAGCATATTACTGACCACATTGCCATCTATCATCCATCAGCAGAAAAAACAAAGCATCATGACTTATTTCTTGAAGCGACTATGATATCATTGTGGTGGAATAATCAAAGTCTGCTAAAATTAGGCTCTTTAAAGCCATTCAAATCTTATCTTTACCTCATGATTCATTGAAACATTTTTTTAAAAAAAAATTCATAAAAGAAAACAATATTTCAATGGTGACGAATATGTCCAATACTAGTCCAAGGGGTTCTTCGGTTCTGTGTCTGGAAAGTCACATGCGGCAGCTAAGTTCATCATCCAAATTTGTTATTCGTATTTGCATTTAGATCCAATTTACTGGTTTGCTAGTTTGCAAAAAAAAAAAATTTTGAAAAATGATTGGCTCTACACCGCCTATAGGTCATCACATGACCACATATTTGTACATTACTAATTACTCATATATCACTAAATACACAAACTATACAACTATAACATGATGATGATATACATCATCTAACATGTGTTATATATTAAACATCATACTCATACTTTTATTGCAGAATTAGTAGATTAGATTATCCAGTTCAAAAAAAAAAGTAGATTAGACGTTGAAATCATGTAATGAATTATTGTAAAAATTTCTGATCTAAAAGAAAACCTGATCAAAATTAATTTAAGCAATCCAAACAGCCTAAAATATGTTCGTTAAATTGGAACGGGTTGGTTAAAGTGGAACAGATTGGCTTTTTATTATGAACGATTCATTTTTTTTAATATTAATTGGATTGCCCGCTTTCAATATTCGTACCATTTTTTGGCAACACAAAGTATGATCGTGGTGTTAACTACATTCTAACAGATACATGTTATTTTAATCATATTGTTTGTATTGTTCTAAATACATTAATACAGTCTAGATGTGTCATCATATGCTGGCTTATAGTTAGTGTGGTTGACAGCCATTTTTTATTAGAAAAAACTATTGATGTAATGTAAGTACTAGTTTACATTAGATGGCATAAAATGCTGTTTTACGCTACTAGTTTTTGTGATTAATATTTTGGTGAAGTAATTATTTCATCGAATTCAAAAGAGGGGTTAGTGGAATACTAACTGCTCGAGCTCGAAGAAGAATTTTGATCAGAATAATTAATTATCAGATAACGTTTAATCGATTTTTCAATGAAATATCATATATTATTAATAATAGAAATTAGTGAAATACTAATCAAATTTAGTTCTTAGTAGAAATAATCTGAATTATAAGATAAATATAATATAATTAATAGTTATTATGAGACTCCATAATTATGTAAGCCAAAATAAGGTTCAAGAATTTTAATTCCAAAATGCAGTAAAACATTTTGCAACAAGCTGCGTTCAAATGCCGCATTAACATAAATTTATGTCTTAGCTTGGTTTCATAGTTTTGAAAAAGGAGGTTCTCTTCTCTTATAATTACAGTTTTTGTTTTGAAACTTTAACTGACTTGAAAAGTCGTATTTGGTATGCATTCTACTAATTTAACGTTAGCCTTACGTTAACCATACTTCCGTTATATCACTATGTTACTGATACTTAGCTTTTCAGATTTACAACGCTTATTGCTTTTTTCATATATATATATATATATGAGATTGTACGAGATGCCAGTAAACTAGGTAACGGATAATTAGTAACCATTGATTTTTATTTTTCTTTAATATTGATACACATCCTGTATATGATGTTCTTTATTGAATATGTAAACACGTCCACATAATTGCACGTGTTTTATATGTCGATGCATAATAACTCATTAGTAAGGCTTCTCGTTCACATAATTGCCCCGAGGATCATAGTTGCAAGAAATGATGGTTCCACCATTGTTACACCTCGCTTTGCCACATCCAATTCTCACAGACTTTCTCCAAACAACCTGAGTATAGTGAAGGCATTCTCCATTGCACGTGTTCGAATCGTGGTTATAGTTAGCCTTCTCGTTAACCCAAAGGTTCACGGCGCTGACGCCAGAAAAGTCGGCGCTACTCCCGGCCAAGTTCTCTCCGTAAGGCCCGTCGGAGTGTATGAGTCTGCAGTCGCCTCTTAGTCGGTCGGCGTAGTTTTGAGCGTAGGCTGCAAGCGTACCGTCCCACTGCACGGGACCTACGCCTACTGCCTGTCGTGCTTGGTTGTGAGCGTTGACATAGTCTTGTGGACTGTCTTGAGCTTTCGAGGGATGAACAAGAGCTCCCACAAGGGCAGCCAAAATTAATAGAAGTCGAGAACAGTTAGTGACTTTCATTTTTCGTATTTTATAAGTGCTATTTCCAAGCTTATTTTTGTGTGTTATGATTTTGGGGCTAGCAAGAACGGTTTATATAGAGACTAGCTCGAGTCTTCGGCACCAACCATAAAAGATAAACACGTTTTGATAGTAAGAACATTTTCAGTGGTTGCCTTCATTTTCTGTTCAAAATAATAATGTTACCTTAAAACGATGTAGCCTTTTGTTCAATAAATAAAAGTAATCTACATTAAAAATAAGTTTGGGTTTTATTCAAATGGTTGCCTTCATTTTTTCTAAAAGATAATATTTCAAATATATTATTTTATTAATAATAATTATAAATTTGTAATAATTCTTTATTTTAAAACTTACAAATTTGATCTAATTTTAATTTAAATAAATTTTTATTTATGTACATAAATTTAATTTTAGTAGAATATACAATGATTTATATGAATTAATAATTATATTAATGAAAATATTAATAATTTTGTTAAAATAGAGAATACATGCATATATTTAATATTTTAGATAGAAACATTATATTAAAGTTTAAGGATCAGTTTGCGAATAAGAAAATCTAACATTGAAATGAAGTTGTGAGTAATGTTCTTTCAAATTTAGTGTGTGATTATTTATATTTTCATTTTTTTCTCAAAATTGCCCTTATCTTTAATGTGTGTGTGTGTTTTTTTTTAATGATAGACTTTGGTGATGGTCTAATGAGTATACTGCTCATATAGTTGAAGTTGGGTTTTCATTCCATGTGCAAATTCGAAGTTGGAATAAAATATTTTAAAATAGGTGCACAGAATTTTCTTCTTTGTTTATGAAAATTTTGAGTTTTAATGGCATTTTTAACGCATGACTATCTGTTGAGATGATTTCTTTTTATGGTATTTTCTAATACTTATGTAGTTTTGTTTTGCTTTTTTTTTTTTAACAA
Source organism: Brassica rapa (assembly GCF_000309985.2). NCBI lineage: Eukaryota > Viridiplantae > Streptophyta > Magnoliopsida > Brassicales > Brassicaceae > Brassica > Brassica rapa. The sequence continues at coordinate 21,389,388 of NC_024797.2, forward strand.
GTGAAGCTATTATACTACATCAGAAAAGAACACCTAATGAAACAAATTCAGACGAAGGAATCTAGAAAATTTTGTTTAAGAAATGGCATGCATGAGTGATTTTATTTCCGTCATTGGAGGAGGATGTGCTTTATCCATACTTTTTTTTTAACTACTGCTTTATCCATTCTAGGATGTAAATATTGTAAGACTCAAGAGCTGAACTCAACGTGTTGGTTGATGAGCACTTTTTCCGGTGATTAGCACGGATAAAAGACTTATACAAGGAGAAGACGGCCATAATTGAGGGGGTAGTAGTTGAAGTTTCTATGTTGTTACTACTTACAAACTTACAATCGGTAAAACGTGCCAGTGACTTTTAGAAGAAAATTGGGAAATTGCCATAAATATCATAGTTATAATACTAATTTTTATGTTTACACTAATCACTTTATTTTACTTTTAATGAAGAATAAAATACATTTATACCGCTAAGATTAACTAATCTAGACTTAAGGTTTAGAGTTGAGGGGTGGGTGGAGTAAGATTTTTGGAATGTAAAATTTAGTATTTTAATAAATATATAAAATCAATACTTAAAAATACATAAAATTTATAAAAATATTTTCAAACATAATTTTTGATTTTCAAAAAGAAATTTTGAAAAAAATCAAAAAAAAATTTATAAAAATTTTGAATTTAAAAAAGTATAAACATAAAAAAGATATCTTTTATTTATTTAAATAATTATTTATTACATATAGAGAATAAAAATATAAAAATCTTTTGCCACGTAATGAAAAATATATTTTTGAAAATATCTCTTTAGTAGTTGTAGCTCGCGGCAAACTGAGTGTTCACTTTGTTCTTGCTTTTTTTTATGGTCTGTCATTGCTCGATTGAGAGTCATGTTCTGAGTTTTAGTCTCATTTTTATCATTTAAACGTTTAATTGATGGTTAGGTTCTTTTGTTAGTTTTCAACTATGCAATCAGCTACTTGTGTTTGTATTACTTAGAATCAACAAATGCACAAATGTAAAGTTATTGAAATTCAATATAATTTACATCAAATTCTTATTTCACCACTAACAAGTACTACACACACAACAATGTGTTATTGAAAAAACAAACACAAAATATATTAACCTATCACTTAGTACTACATAACACAATAAAAACATCAAATAATACTTTTAACAAATAAAGACGACCACATAATTACATCATTCAAAAAACAAATACATGATAACAATAAAACAATATTTGGCGCGAAGCGCGAACACATCCCTAGTACTATTTATAATTTACCAAGAAAATAAAAATCCTAGTATAAAACAAAGAAGACCTAAAGTGAAAATTTATGAAGAATAGTCATGTTTATTAAAATGTTTATGTCGTTGTCAATCTTGCTTGTATTTTCTTTACTAACATATATGACGTCAGCTCAATGACGTTAGCAACACAATAACAGAAAGAACATATCCACATTTGTGGGTGTGATTGAGGCATGATTAACCGGTGGGGCGATTTTTCTTTATCGGCCTACCACTAGAGAGAAGACTTTTGATTTAAGGAAATTCTGAATATCTTTTTAGAGTAAATTACTCTTACAACAATTTAGTTAAAATTTTAATGAATTTTTCATTTTTTTATTAAAGATATAAAGTTCAGAATTTACCTATATTTAGGATCTGATTGGTTGAGACTATATCTTATCCATTAAGATCTAATTGGTTGGACCTATAGTTTATTTATACTTAGGACCTGATTGGTTGGGGCTATAGCTTTTATTTTTCTTTGTAGAATTTTAAAAGAGAAATTTTATTAGTGAATTTTTTTTCTGTTTTAAGAAGTGTTACTTTAGCATTCTTTTTGTTACACAAAAAGTATCATTTTAAAATTTCAATTTATCTTACATTTATTTTTAGCTGAATATTAATTTAAAATGTGTTGATTAATAAATAAATGTATTTACCTCAAATAATATTGGTTAAACAGAGCTAATTAATGAAAACATAAATATATTTTAACCATTTTTAAATATGTGCGAAAAGTGTTTAAATAATATTTTTTATGAAATTGAGAAAATATTAGTTTGATGTTACAGAACTCACAGATGTGTTAAAATTATCTAGAGGATCGTTTTTTAAGCCATGGAAAAAAGAAACAGGTATTACAGTCAAAAGAAAGAAAAGAAAAAAACTAGGTTGTGGCTGCCTACATCAACTAGAGCAACTACCACTACCGGTACCTCTTAGTTTAGAACTTTTCTTACGAATAGTTTACTATTAAAACACATTTTGTCTCTATGAGTTAAGTTTTTTGTAGTTTTGAATGTTTTATCATTATATTGTGTTTGTTCAAAAAAAAAAATCATTATATCTTCTCTATTAAAAAAGAAGTACCATTTTTATCTACCATAAAAAAGTCATACTAGATTTATTTAGGTTAATTTCATTAATTACATTTATTTAATTATTTATATTAATCTATTCAATATATAAAGATATTAATAATAAATCAATTTTAACTGTAAATTTAAAATTTATTTTTAATTATAACAAAATGTTGAGAAAAAATCTAACAAAATCTTTATAAAAATTTAAAATATTTTATTTAAATTAATACCATTGATTAATTTCGTAATTAATAATATATACTATTATACATTAATTTAAATAAAATTTTATTATGAAACAAAATAAAATAAAAGTGTATGCCATTTTTCAAATTTTATAATTATATTCTATATCTTCTTTATTAAAAGAAATACCATCAAAAATCATACTAGGTCTATTTCATCAATTACATCTATTTGACTATTTAAGTTAATCTATTTAATATATAACATTTCTAAAAAATCTTATAAATTATATAGATATTAATAAATAAATTTTAACTGTAAATTTAAATTTTATTTTTATTTATAACAAAATATGTTAAAAAACCTAACAAAATCTTAATAAAAATTTTAAACATTTTTAAATTAATGCAGCGATTGATTCATAATTAATAATTTCATGCATCTTAATAAAATTTTAAAACACACACAATCCGATACAAAAACCGGCGGATGAAAGAGCAATCCCCAGACACAAAAGCCCACTTGAAGACGGCAACTAGAATCCACTCCGGGATAACTTACGGCAACAAACAAACATGCCAACTTAAAACATAACGATTTATCAAGTTAAATAAGCAAATTAAATCCAAATAGTGACCAATGATCGGGAATTTTCGCTGCTGCCTATAGCCCGCCACGCGACAATATCCACCTCCTACACCCAGTGCACCACGACTTATCGCTGCTGCTTACGCCCGCCAACGATAACGTCCACATAACCAAAATCTCGCGACTTCATAACCCGACAGGAGGGAACTCTACTCGGTCCACACACCCTTCGGATACGGATGCGACGCATTCATCGCCCACTTACTCCTAGATAGAAGCCCACACAAACTCTCAACCAACACGAAGCTTTAACCGATCGACCACTCCGGATAGAATCACAGAATAATAAACGAACAGAAAACGACCATTGAGGCACCACCATAGGAAACAAATCTGCTACTTCAACTTTCACAAGAGATTAAAACAGAACTACAAACTACTTGGTTTAAGACAACCAAGGCCAAGCTTAACACACGAAACCAAGGTGGCTTGAACCACCACGTTTCCAAAGCCGCTAACGACCCACCCAGAACCAGACTCATGAACTAATGAGATCCCAGATCTAAAACAGAACCACTGTCTGAACCGCCAACACCAACCACAGCTGTAAAATTAAACCATTAGAAGCACGGCTACGGCGAAATCAACAACAGATCCAGAAGATCAGGAGAAGAACTCATTAAAAGCTCGAGTCACAAAGGAGACCAACCCTAAACTCACTAAAATTGAAAACGAAAAACGACCAAACATAAAGAAAGAGAAAATATAGAACATCTGACCGGCGGTGGTGCTAACGGAGCCACCACGCGCCGGTCACCGGAGCAGAGAAGGCAAAGAGCTTAAGGAGGAAGATGAAACGCAGGGAGAGAAGATAACACTCCGACTCTTAGAGCATCTCCAATGTATTACCCCATTTTTTACTCCAAAATGGTGCAACACCAAAATGGAGTAAGGTTTTACTCCAATGTATTACTCCATTTTTTAATCCAAAAATAATATTTCTTAAATGATTTCATTTTTATTTTATTAATAATTACAAATAAAATCTTATACTTATAAAAATTTACCAATTAACTCCAACTATTTTATGTTTACGATAAATAATTAAAATATAAATTATTTGAATTAAATATTTATTATTAAAAAGTACAAGAAATCATTAAAAAGACAACATATATGTGGGTTCAACAATGAGCATTAGAATATTTTTCTCACGAATGATCAACTAATGCATTTCGTAATGAAAAATGATCTTCTTTATCTTTGATATTCCTAAATCGAGCAAGAAAATTTTGAAATCGGATATTTTCATCTTCTGCAATTTCGATATCAGTAGGTGGAGCTTCTCTTCCAAGTTCAATTAGTGCATCAAGTTCACGCTCAACAAGCTCTTTCTCAGACTTCTCCGTTTAAGCAATATTTCACCGACCTTAGCGGATCCGAAACGGATTTTCCAGATTATTAAATTACTTATTTTATGTTATTTTTATTTTAATTATTTATGTTTCTGTTGTTTTATGCATTTATTTAAAATTATTAAATAATCTGTTGTGGAATATACTATTTTCATGTTATTGTATCATTTTAAATATTATTTAAGTAAAAAATAGAAGCATTAAAGATTCAAAGGACCATTTTATAAATAAAAAAAGTTTAACTCCAAAATGAAGTAATGAGTAAGATTACTCCATAAATGGAGTAATGACTTATTTTAGAGTTGAAAATAGAGTGAGGTTAGAAAAGATTTTACTCCATAATGATGTTCGGAGTTGAAAATGAAGTAGGGTTGGAAATGTCCTTAGCCGACGGAATTTCGTTTAAGACGAACAAAATTCATGTGCTTTTCGTAATGATTCTCTCTCTTTTTCCATAATGTGTCCAAAACTTTTGAGCCTAATTAAAAAATGTCACATCATATAAATTAGATGATCTTTTCTCCTATCTCTGATGTGAGATTTTTTACTATTTACCTATTTGAAAATACATTTAGAGCCCAAAAAGACAGTTCTGTACAATTATACGGTAAAAAATTAATATACTAATAATGTTGAGATTATAATAATTTATTAATTTAAAAGAAAATTTCGTTTTAGATATTTCTATTTTAGAATTTATATTTTTATAAAATAGAAAATAGTTAATTTTACCATATATACATTAATTAAATTTTAAATTTTAAATTACAAATTATTTTTATTATATTATTTGGTGTATATAAAATGTGTTTCACAGAATTTAAGTGTAATTTTAAATATAATTTACTAAATATTATCAAAATATATTGAGTGCTAAGCAAAATAGAAATGAACTCTATCATAAATATAAAATAAACAATACAAAATTTGTACAACATAAAGCATATATATAAAGGGTTAAAAAAGTATATATATATATATATAGAAACCAAGTCGTCTTGGCCTAATAGTAAAAGGGTTCTAGTTGGAGTTTTCGTTTTGGGTTCGAGTAGGCACTGGCCACCTAACTGCGCCCTTAATTATATAATTTCATGCATCTGGATGAAAGGTTTCGTGGGATTAATTTTTGAATCTAAAAAATCTTTGGGATCTCCACGTTAAAAACAAAATATACATAATTATTCATTTATAATTTTAATGAAACTATATATGTATATATAATTTTTTATAAGAAAAGTATTTTATTTTATCAATTAGTGTCATATTTTGAACTATACTAACTTGAGATCAATTTTTTAAATTAATTTATAGTGTATTAATTTATCAGTGTACTAATTTATCTATTACAATCTAAATAAAGCTAAAAGCAACGTTCTTCAACAAAGCTAGAACAGAATCATATATATATAAGTTAAACTAACACCCGCACGGGTGTGCGGGTCAAAATCTAGTTTTATTTACCTTTTGTGTCTTTAATAAACGTTAACACTAACTTTTCATGATAATATGCGATCTGTTTAAATCACACACAAAAAAGCACGTAAATTCAGTTCAAAAAAAAAAGCACGTAAATTGCAACTTGCAATTGCAAACATTTTTGCTACTAATTTTTAACTATCTGATAAATGAGGGTATGCCCCACCCTAAAAGATTAAAGAACCTAAAAACTAAAGATCAAATCTGAAAAATCATGAAATGCTTTCTCACAGATTTTTGTTCTAAATATATTTTCTTCAGATAGCAAAACAAAGCAACATGCTGTGATTGATAATAGGAGAGAAACACAGATGTATGTGATCACTAATCAAAACTTGTTTATCTGCTACTGCTAGCAACATGGAAGAAGAGCTATCTTCTGTACATAGCCTATCATCTCTACACAAATATTTCAGAATGCAAGCGTTTCAATCTCTTTTCACTTTTCTATTCCACTTTTCACACAAAGTCCCTTCTTCTCATGCTTCGCTTGCGCCAGTCCCAGGAAGAAATCAATGAACACCTGCTCGTAATCTGGCATCTTTCCATACCCTGCAATTGAATAACATTGAAATCATCTGATTGAGCCACAGAGGGAGAGTTTCACAAAAAAAAAGGTAAAAGAACTTGCCAGGAAAATAGTTGATGTCAATGACATAAAACACATCTTGGCTCCCATGTTCTCTGATCATGTCAATGTTGAACAACCTGAGTCCCTACACACCATAAACAAAAAAAAAACAGATATTACAATGGATATACAGTTGTACCAGACTCTTCTAAAGCATACCAATCGGCTTCGTAATTCTCTCACAAGCCCTTTGAGTAATGGCTTTGGAGGTAGCTCTGCAACACGAGGGTCCAAGTCTGTTTTGTCAACTGAAGCTGCAGCAGATGATACCCTTGGGAATTGAAACACACCAGCAACTTCCTCTTTTTCAACATTGCTAACGTTCGGAAGAGAAAAACGTCGGACCACCCTTATCACATCGCCAACAACAAAGACCTTGAAGAGAACTCCACCTTGAGCCATTAAAAAAAGTGCGTGTCAAGATAGCATTCCAATAAATCACAATGACATATAGTATTAAGGTGTAACTTAATACCATGATTGACAAATTCCTGAAGAACCAAAGGGGGTTCAAGTTCTGCAAGCGAGAGACAGTCGTAGGCTAAGAACAACTGATGTGACTTTGCAGTTCCATCGACCAAAAGTGGCTTTGCAACTGGAAGACAAGTAAATACAAAACTGAGTTTTTTCAATCAGCTGTCCAAATAGTTAGTTATAAGTTTAGCTGATACCTAATGGAAACTTGAGACCGGCTTTTGCAACTTCATTACCACTAGATGTTGTATCTTGTAACACAACCATTTGTTTCGGAACACATATCATGCCTACAGAGAAACCACAACATCATCTCAGTATCCTACTCTAAAGATTGCAACCGTAAACATAGTAGTTAGTTACCATCGCATTCTGCAAGATTCAAATCAGCAAGACCCTGGAGCATAGATTGTCGATTGTATATACGCTGGATTGCACCTGGTGGATCAAGCACAGTCACTTCTGGATGCGTTTTCTGGTAATCCTACAAAACAGAGACAGAAACATAAGATACTGTTGTAGAAACAGAAGATCTGATGGTACTATTCTCGAACCTGAATAACATCATGCCACTCATTTCCCAGTAACTGCAAGCAAACAATCCATTAGATTCCAAAGGGAAAAAAAAAAAAACTTAACATTCCAGCAGCTAAGGATAGATGCAAAGAACCAGAAACCTTATGCAGAACGACATCAAAGGGGCCTTGTTCAGAGAGAGGCTTGTCCTGGTCAATGGAAACAAAGGATATGCCTTTCTTCCTATAAACATGAAACAAAGAGCTCATTTTCAGTTTAAAATAACTATTACCAGATATGAGAAAAAGTAAATGAGACAAAAAGAATTAAAAATCACAAGTCAAAGCCATGAAGACATTTTGACCTCCAAGTGGAAAAACTAATCCAAATGATAAATATAAAGGGAATATTCCCATAGAAACAAGAGATTCCTTCCCACAAGCATAACTAAATCAATCCAAATACAAAAAACAGTTGCATACTCAGTACAATGGACCAAAGTGACCGAACAATAACAATCTGTGAAAGAAGTAAAGTAAAGATTGTTACAACGTTGTTGGAACATATAGAAAAGAAGAAAAGGGGGTGGTATTACCTAGCAAGAACTTCGAGCTTGGGTTGCAAGAAACTCTGCTTCTTCTTAGACGTCAAAGCATACCCAATAACGAGCTTCTCCTCCTGATGTTGAGACGACGCCGTATCGAGTACCATTTCACCGTCTGCTTCATTTCCTTGAGGCACCATGCTATCTTCTTCTTCCACTCGCATAACCTAAACCAAAATAGCGAACGAACCCCAGAGACAAAATCAGAGATGAAGAATCGGGGGAGAAGGAAACAGAGTGAGATTCAGCGGAGGAGTTAAGAAGAAAGGGAAAATTCGAACTTGGCGATTTTGGAAGAAAGGGTTTTTAATTTCTAATCAGAAGCAAATATTTATAGAGAGATTTTGAGGTGGAATTGAATTGGTTTCGTTCCGAAGCTTCTTCGAACCTTTTTTTTTTCTTCTTGGGATTTTTTTTTTTTTTTGGTTTTCCTCTTCGAACCTCTGTCCGAATACCCACCCCCATTACTGCTGCTGGGCCTTTTATTTTCCACGTGGCTCAGTTTTTCATTTTCTTTTTGCATCAAGGCTCCAGGTTTTTCATTTTGTCGACGTAACGCAAGCTTACAAAATCCAAATGGAATACACGTGTTTTTCATAACGTATCATTTTTTTTTTATAACTAAAATTTTTGGAAAATATTTCAGAAACTTTCATAATGTATTATCATCTGATTAAAAAATTATGGCAAATGTTTTATATACAACTATACAAACGACAATTTTACTTTATTTATGAGAGTTCAATCTGATTGTACTTTGAAAGTCTCTTGTAAATATTGGAGATTATAAAGTCAATATTCAGAATTTCTGGAAAAAGTAAATTATTACATAAATAGATATATTCACCATATACTAAAAAGTACAACATAAAAATGAATTTGACGATGTTTTTTTACTCACGAGCAGAACATTCAATCTATTATTTCATTTTCATGTATTTGACATTTTTTTGATGCAATCTGTGTGTTTTTATAAACACATAACATGAAAACTAAAGTTTTCTTATGAAACTATGAATGTCCGTTAAACTAATTTTTATGTATCAAGACCCTTCCAACATTATTTTACATCCATCATGTTTTCCATTATTATATAAAACTAGATTTTTTTAACCGCGCTACGCGCGGATAAGATATTATATGTATTTATCAATTCTAAAAAAATAATGTATAATATTGTATTACATTATTTTAAGAATATAAAATAAGACCACATAACATAAATATATTTTCAAATTTTTTTTTGTGGAAATCATTATGTTGTTTGATTTTTGTACTTGATTTACATATTTGCATAGTTATTTGTGATAGATGAATAACTATATTTTAATTATCAGTAAATAATATATATTTATTATATAATATAAGAAAAATAAAATTATTTACTTTTAAAACAAACTTGTCTCATGTTGGGGACTCGGTTATAGACATATCATATCCGAAGGAGACATTTTTACAGTTATTAATCTTCTTAACAGTCAAGAAACAAATATGAATATCAAAACAATATGTCATACGATCTCTTTGTGGAATAACTGCTCTGAAGAAATTTAATTTAGACATCAAAAAGGACTGGAAATGGATGTGCAGATGTTTTATCTAACTCAGCTTTACAAAATACTATTCATAGTTCATATATCATTTATGTCCATCCTATTTTTTTGTCCATCATTTTGTTAAACATCTTGAAATAACTGATGCTAATTAATAATAAACTTTTGGCGGGCAAAAAAAATTAATTTTGTCTAATTATCACTTAATTTGTCTAACTGATATATATATATATTTCTCAATTCTAAAAAAATGATGTATAATATTGTATTACATTATTTAAAAAATATAAAATAAGACTACCTAACATAAATATATTTTTTAAATTTTCTTTGTGGAAATCATTATGTTGTTTGATTGTTGTACTTGATTCACATATTTGCATAGATATTTGTGATAGATGAATAACTATATTTTTATTATCAGTAAATAATATATATTTATTATATAATATAAAAAAAATGAAATTATTTATTTTTAAACAAAGTTGTCTCATGTTGGGGATTCAGTTATAGACATATAATATTCGAATAAGATATTTTTACAGTTATCAATCTTCTTAACAGTCAAGAAACAAATCTGAATATCAAAACAATATCTCATACGATCTCTTTGTGGAATAACTACTCTGAAAAATTGAATTTAGGCATCAAAAAGGACTGAAAATGATGTGCAGATGTGTTATCTAAGTCAGCTTTACAAAGTACTATTATTCATAGTTCATATATCATTTAAGTCCATATTTTCTTAAACATCTTGAAATAACTGATGCTAATTAATAATAAACTTTTGGCTGGAAAAAAAAATTAAATTTGTCTAATTATTGCTTAAATATTTTATTAATATTGTCTAAGAAGCTTTCCATTGATATCATAGTTTAATTTTTTTTAGTTTTTTTGTTAATTTTAGAGTTTTTTGTATTTAAGATTTTTTCCATATTAAGCTTATATTTCTTTCACATAATATATATATGTCATAAAAATTACCATCAAATCAGTTTTACTTATTTATTATTTTGTTTTCAATGAAAACACACTTTTTAAATAATTTAATTTAAAATAAAATTATATATTAATTTGTTGTATTCTAACAATTTGATTGATTTAATTAATTTGTTTTGGTGGATAACTTATAAAGTTTTTATATGAATCGGGGAAAGCAAGCTTATGTTGTTATATTATATTTATTTGTGTATATGGAATCTATATATAATGCTAGTGTAATAAAGAAATAACATTATTTTTTTTGTAACTTCAAAAAGATACATTATTACAATTTAAAATTATTCAAAATCGAATAAAATGGTAATTAAATAAATATAATTGTTTTTTTATCTTGTTTAGTTTGATTCTCATGAAAAGAAATCGATAGGTTAAACAAATGTTTCAAAATTTGTTCTGTTATTGTTTTGTCTATAAATTACAAAATTTATTGAATTGATATATTTAATTATTGCACCCTTAAATAATATTTTATTAAAACATTAGAGAACTGTGTTTTGAGTTGTTTTGTCAAAATTGTACAAAAATCTATGATTTTTCATATTTGTCACGAAAATTTATATGTTAAACTTTCTTTTACAAAATTCTTAACTTTGTCACGAAAAAGAAATCTATGTTTTTCATATTTGTCAATGTTCTCACACTTTCAAATAATATATTAGCTTAGTCACTTACTTATTTTTTTTGTACAAAACAAAGTATCGGAGTCTTGAAAGTTGAATCCATATTATTGTAAATGTACATAAGAGTTTGTGATTACATATTTAGTGATTCTTGTATATGTATCCAAGAAAGTTTCAATGGCTTAGTGGTGTCTGTCCTATATTTATATCATATTAACCTGGGTTCGATCCTTTCCTTTGCATTGTTTTTTTAATTTTTTACGAAAAAATGAATGAGATGACGTGGTAACTTCAGACTATCTGATTGGACGATTTTTTATGCCTACGTGGACACTCTAAGAGGAGGTTATATCCCCCTTTTAGTATAGCATAGATATAATGGATGTAACTGGTAAATTGATTTGGAATTAATAGAGCTAAAATAAATGGAATGATAAAAATCGAATACAACAAAAAATTGAATGGAATACATTTCATTTATTCATGAACAATTTTGTATGGAATACTTTTCTTTGTATTTTATCAAAATATTTTTAGAAAATATTTTCCAATTTTTTTACATCCATCATGTTTTCCAATTTTTTTTTCTTTTTAAACAAAAAAAATATTTTTAGAATTGGTGGAATGATCATTCCATTCCATTTATATCAAATGGTAAAAAAAAATTGAAATTAACGGAATCCACCATTTAACATCGTTCCATTCCAAAATATTGTAATCCAGTTGTACTTTATATGTCTTCGTTTGCAAACTCCATTTTCAAACCTAAAGTGCTCACGTAACGTGAATTTTAAAATCAAACGATAAAAAGGCACTGAGAGTGAAACAAAATTGTTAGGGGAAATTAATGGTCTTTTGTTTAATACAAAGTGTTCCACTAGCCAAAATGTTTTTCCATGTAAGCTCCAAAATCTCTAGAGACAAATCTTCTGGCACATGACTTAAAAACGATATATACAATTTATAGGGATTGTGAATAGAGATGGAACTGATGTTTGCTTTGTGTTAAAACGAGAATCATCCAAATGAATTTTAAAATTTTACTTTAAAATAAAACTCATCTAAATGAGTCTAACTGTTACATCTGGATAAAAATAAATCTATTCAAAATAATAAATGATGAATTTACTCTTATCAAAAGAAAACATTTAGATCCAAATTTAGATAAACAAATAATCCTTGATATATTTTCTATAAAAATTGCAAAACCACATTTTTCTACCGGAGATTTTTCTTACCTTTTCTTGGGGTTTCCGGTTCCTTTTTAGTTAGTGTAAAATGTAAATTGACCCATTTGCTTTTAATTTTTTGACTCTACGTCGTCGTCCAAAGTCTTCACTCGCACCAGAAACGTGGAAAAAAAAAAAAAACCGAATTTTATTTTCTCGGTGTTTCTCGAGCAACACTCGCATATTGCAATCGAGTTCAGACAAGAAGTGATTTTCAACAATCAACGCTCCAATTCAGACAAGGAGTAAGTTTGTGCCTTTTTTTTGTGTCAGATCCTTTTGAGTTTGGTCCTAGTGTCGAGGCGGAGATCTCGACGATGAAGCAACACAAGCAGAACCACCTCCTCTGTTTCCTCCTTCCATGTCTGCTCCTCTCCGTACCCTTCTGCTCCGAGGCTCGATTCGTGGTGGAGAAGAACAGCTTATCGGTGACTTCCCCGGAGAGCATAAAGGGGACTCACGACAGCGCAATTGGAAACTTCGGGATCCCTCAGTACGGCGGAAGCATGGCCGGCACCGTAATTTATCCAAAGGAGAATCAGAAATCGTGCAAAGAGTTCAGCGATTTCTCTATTTCTTTCAAGTCGCAGCCTGGTGCTCTCCCTACCTTCCTCTTGGTTGATCGTGGAGGTTCAAAACTAAACTCATTTTTCTCCTTTAAGTTACTTCTTTGTATCTTATAATTGTATGTTAGATTTAGGAAATGTAATGCCTTTCTTCTAATTTTGTTAATGTTTCTGCATAAGCTTAGCCAAAAGTTCTAAAAATTGGTCTAAACAGGCACCTAGAAAATACTATTTTATTTCCTATCTACTACAGGCAACAAAGAATCAAAATCTCACTATATTTTTTCCCGGCCAATAGGATTAGATTTAGGAAATGTAATACATTTCTTTCATGTTTCTGCATAAGTTTAGCCCTTTGTTCTAAAAATCGGTCTAGGCGGGGCACCTAAAAAATACTATTCTCTCCTATTTACAGCTACAAAGAATCAAAATCTCACTATATTTTTCCTGGCAAATTGGATATGAGCCAAACAATCTAGCCGCTCGTCTAAACAATAATCTTCTATAGACGTCTGACTACCGCCTAGTGATTTTTTGAACATTGACTTAGCCTAATGGATAATTCTATTCTGTTTTCTAGATTGCTTTTTCGCATTAAAGGTCTGGAACGCACAAAAAGCCGGTGCTTCCGCTGTTCTCGTAGCAGACAATGTTGATGAGCCTCTGATCACTATGGACACACCAGAAGAGGATGTTTCATCAGCCAAATACATCGAGAACATCACCATACCTTCTGCTCTCGTCACAAAAACTTTCGGCGAGAAGCTGAAGAAAGCAATCAGCGGAGGTGACATGGTGAACTTGAACCTCGACTGGAGAGAAGCCGTCCCTCACCCTGACGCCCGCGTCGAGTACGAGCTCTGGACCAACAGCAACGACGAGTGCGGGGTCAAGTGCGACATGCTGATGGAGTTTGTCAAAGATTTCAAAGGCGCCGCGCAGATTCTCGAGAAAGGCGGGTACACGCAGTTTAGGCCTCATTACATCACTTGGTATTGTCCTCACGCCTTCACGTTGAGTCGGCAGTGTAAGTCTCAGTGTATCAACAAGGGGAGGTACTGCGCTCCTGATCCGGAGCAGGACTTTAGCTCCGGGTACGATGGAAAAGACGTTGTTGTGGAGAATTTGAGACAGCTTTGCGTTTACAAGGTGGCGAATGAGACCGGGAAACCGTGGGTTTGGTGGGATTACGTCACTGATTTTCAGATTAGATGTCCCATGAAGGAGAAGAAGTACAACAAAGAGTGTGCTGATTCTGTTATCAAATCTCTTGGTGAGTCTTTCTATTTATAGGTTGGAAATTAAAAGAACTTAATAATATATATATTTTTTATGTATTTACAGGAATTGATAGTAGAAAACTAGACAAGTGTATGGGAGACCCTGATGCTGACTCGGACAATCCGGTTCTAAAGGAAGAACAAGATGCTCAAGTAAAATTACTTAAATGATAACCCATCTTAGCTGTGATGTTCTTTGAGGTACTTACATGTGTTGTGTAGGTTGGCAAGGGTTCAAGGGGTGATGTTACCATATTACCTACATTGGTTGTCAACAACAGACAGTACCGAGGTTTGTCGCGTAAGACTTCAATACTCTAAGTTCATCTTGTTAAATAAATGTTTCCTTGCAGGCAAGTTGGAGAAGAGTGCTGTACTGAAGGCCCTATGTTCTGGTTTTGAGGAGACGACTGAACCAGCTATATGCCTGAGCACAGGTATATATATACCTGCTTGGTCACATCTTTTAATACTTAAATGTGAAATTTGAAATTCGCATTTTTCGACTGAAAATTGACAGAGATGGAGTCAAACGAGTGCTTAGATAACAATGGCGGTTGTTGGCAAGATAAATCAGCCAACATAACTGCTTGCAAGGTATTCCTTCGCAAATGTTTTTTTGTTATATATGTATGTATTAATCTGCTTAATTTTGGCAGGATACTTTCCGAGGAAGAGTATGCGAGTGTCCTCTAGTAGATGGTGTGAAATTCAAAGGGGATGGATACAGCCACTGTGAACGTGAGTTGTTCTTGTCATCTTAATAAGTAGTTTATAATTTAATAGACTTATGTTATTTAGTAGCAAACTTATAGTCGCTTGGTGTTTGCATTGACAGCAAGCGGGCCAGGGAGATGCACGATCAACAATGGAGGTTGTTGGCATGAAGAGAGAGATGGACATGTTTTCTCTGCTTGTGTGGTTAGTTTTCTCTTCATTTTTGAGCACAAACTTGCCGTATTATAATAGGAGACTAATGTCTCAATTTTTGTGATACATTCAGGACAAGGACAGTGTTAAGTGCGAGTGTCCACCAGGATTCAAAGGAGACGGTGTTAAGAAGTGTGAAGGTTAGAGGACCCTCTCTCTCTCAAACTTGTGTGACACTACTTCTTAGTCCTATTTTATAATGCTTCCTTTTACCAGACATTAATGAGTGCAAAGAGAAGAAAGCTTGTCAGTGCCCGGAATGTAGCTGTAAGAATACTTGGGGAAGCTATGAGTGCTCTTGTAGCGGTGACCTTCTCTACATCAGAGATCACGACACTTGCATCAGTGAGTTTTCATTAACTTGCAAGTCTTAGAGTTTAAGAATACATTACAAATAGCGTTTCTTTTGTTGAAATTTAGGCAAGATTGGTTCACAAGTGAAGTCAGCGTGGACGGCCGTTTGGCTTATAATGTTATCATTGGGACTTGCAGCTGGTGGGGCGTACCTCGTTTACAAACATAGACTACGGGTAAGCTTTTCTCTTCTTTGATTTGCCTTTTTTGTTTTGTGGCCTGAGATGTCTTTGGACCTAAACACGGTTGCTTGCGGAAATGTTTTTTTTTTTTTGAAATATTCTATGTCTGGTTTTACAGCAATACATGGACTCAGAGATAAGAGCCATAATGGCACAGTACATGCCACTGGACAACCAACCCGAGGTCCCAAACCACGTGAATGATGAACGCGCCTGAGAGAGTGGCACGGTCCCATCTATTTATTCCTCGTTGTGGCCCTTGATGCCTTTGTATCTCTGTAACTCTACCAAATAGTGTATTTGCTGAAACAGGTTTGGAAAATTTCAATGGTTTTATACTTTTTGTAACGCATACTTGTGTGTCTTACTATTTCCACTTGTGTCCATGGGACTTGTGTACTACTGAAACTTTTATTTAGCTTCGTGGAACTAGAAAAGAAAGAATATAATTTAAAGTTCGATTTTGACAGAAGTCCGATTATTTGTTCCAGACTTCTAGTTCTTTTCTTTTACCTATAAATCTAAGAATGTAGATGCAAATCCATGTCAAGTACATTTGTTTAACAATAGCTGACCAAAAAAAAGTTAAACAATTTTGACCAAAAAAACTTCAACAACATACAAAACGACATCGTTTTAAAAATCAAAAAAGAAAAACGTGGCCAACAACATTTCTATTTTCACCAGTTTACCTACCCAATAATCGCTCTTTTTAACGGTCACATCTTCCTCCTTCCTTAATTAAACTTTCTTAACCCAAAAAAAAAAACACATTTCCTTATTTTACCGCTTCTTCTTCTTCGATCTCTCTTCTGAATTCGGATCTCATCATGATCGGAGCTAAATCGTTTCTAGGCCTTCCAACCGCATCTCCTAAAGGGATAATATCCGACAGCAATTCATTGAGTACTAACTCGAGATCTGTTGGTGTTTTTCGTGCTTGTGTTTCCATGGAAGGATCTCAAACCATGAGGCATAGCACAAATGGATCTATCCCTGAGCTAAAATCGGTCAATGGTCACACAGGTATATTAAGATTTTGATTCTATATTTTTTTTTGATCCCCATGGGGAAAAAAATGTCAAGAGTATTTATTTTCATTTTTGATTAGGACAAAAACAAGGACCATTGTCTACGGTCGGAAACTCGACGAACATAAAGTGGCATGAATGTCCTGTCGAGAAAGTTGATAGACAGAGGTTGCTTGACCAGAAAGGATGTGTGATTTGGGTCACTGGTCTTAGTGGTTCAGGTTTGTGTAGCTATCAATAGTTTTCGAAATATCTATGTTGAAAATAAGATCCCACATTAAAAATATAAAAAGAATTTAAATAATATTTAAGAGATTTGGGTCATTCCATTCACAGCCAATTAGTTTTAAATTGGTAGTCACGAAACTTAACCATCTAGTTTTGGGTCTGTGTGAAATGTAAACGTTATTGTATTTGTAGGGAAGAGCACTTTAGCTTGTGCTTTGAACCAGAAGCTGTACCAAAAGGGGAAGCTTTGTTATATTCTTGATGGAGATAATGTAAGGCACGGCTTAAACCGTGATCTCAGCTTTAAAGCGGAAGATCGTGCTGAAAACATTCGTAGAGTCGGTGAGCTTAAGTCTTAGAACAACAAAATCTTCTTATAACATTAACAATGAATCTCATTTAATTGGCTTTGTTTTAGGAGAGGTTGCTAAGCTTTTTGCGGATGCTGGAATCATATGCATTGCAAGTTTGATTTCTCCTTATAGAAGAGACAGGGACGCTTGTCGTACTTTGCTTCCTGAGGGAGATTTTGTTGAGGTACTTTGAGAACATCGGTTTGTATTGCAATCTCCAAAAGTTTTCAAGATTTTGAGTAAGATTGGTGTTTGATTATATAGGTGTTCATGAATGTATCGCTTGAAGTTTGTGAGGCTAGGGATCCAAAGGGTCTGTACAAGCTTGCACGTGCTGGAAAGATTAAAGGTATTTTCTTTGCAGTGTTTGTATTTTTTTGTGACTTGTCTTTGTCTGTGAAATCTCAAAATGATATATTATCGTTTGAAATGTTTCCACAGGTTTTACCGGGATTGATGACCCTTACGAGCCACCATTGAACTGTGAGGTAATAGTTAATAATATGTATACAGAACATCACTTTGGTTCTTGATCTAGATTCTGAGCTTTTCGTGTTTTACCTTATGTTCTTGTTTTTTTTCCTCCCATGTGAAGATTTCTCTAGGACAAGAAGGAACGGGAACTTCTCCGATCGAAATGGCTGAAACAGTCGTTGCATACTTAGAACACAAGGGTTATCTTAAGGCATAAAACACTATTAGACTGTGGGTTACCTTCAACCGCACATATTTGTTATTCCATGGTTTTAGTTCTATTAACCGAGCCAAGAGTACAAAATTAATAAAGTTCATGGCTGTTATTATGGAATCACAAGTTTAAAAGAATAAATATAATCTATTAATTTTTCTGGTCCATTACGTATTTTGAATCTTCATGTAATGGCTCTGCATATAGAACATAAATGCAGGGCTAATTAGCCTATCCAACATTTATATATTTATCCTCCAATATACTTGTGTACACCCTAATGAAATCAAAATTTCATATCTCGTCTCTAGTGCCGTGGAAAACTTGCTCATAATCTCACGGCTGATAAATATAAGATGACTTCTTGTGGTTTAGCAAAAAAAAAAAAAAAGATGACTTCTTGTGAAGAGCTGTACGTATGGGAAATAACGAATGTCGTCTTCTAGACTCTATTCATATGACTTGGCGATGATTGCCTTCTTTTAAACATCTATATTTCCCACATAAGAATGTCTTTTGTTGGTTTAAATTTGGCAAATAAGAAAGTTTATATACAATGTGTGTTTTTTAAATGTAAGTTTTTCTATATCCCAAATGTTTTCCAGGTTCAATGACTAATTACCACGAAATTCACATGATCCGTATTTTCTTACCACTTAAAACGTTCTGAGTAGTCAAGAAAATCGAATCCAAAACTGTACTTACACCTGTCAACTCTTTATTAATAGACCAAAAACACTTGGTTAAATTTAAGTTATCAACCAGTGTTGGATTTAAAAGCAGATTGATCATTTTATAAAACTTTTGTTATATTTTCATAGTTAATGTGTGGATGATAATGCCATAGTCAGGTGTATCATGTATCAAACAAAATACGTATTTCTGGAAATTTGTTTCTACGAATGTTTTGTATAGTATTAGTAACTATAACCGTGAAAAGCATTCGTACAACTCTGCACAATCTCGATTTTTTACACGATATTACTAAACAAACTCGAAATATGAAAAAGTGTAATTAAGTACAAGTACTGTTACTAACACAGGTAATATAGTATGTATAAATATTACATTTTTATTATGCGATAGTTTTATGTTTATATATGATAATATAATATTTTTGTAAAACATATGTTAAATATGTTAGGTGCAACTTAAAAATAATTCTTTTAATAAAATATATTTTGTCTTAATATAACTTTGATATATCTGACTATGGCGTTATCATTCACACATTCATCAATAAAAATAAAACAAACATTTGTATTGTCGCGCAATCAAACTCTAGTTATATTCTAACAACCGAGTATTACAATAAGCTAGGAGAATCTACCAAACTAAGTATCAAATTTATAAAATCCAATCATTTATTTCTAATAAAATTTAACATATTTATTGTCAAAAAATGAAAAGCAAACTATTCTACATATCTAATGAGAAATTAAAATTTAGCAAAAAAAAAGAGAAATTAAATCACTATATCTTTATTAAATTTAAATTTTGAATTTTTTTTTGAAAACGCATGTGATCGAAATAAATCACTATATCTTTATTAGATTTAAATTTTGTAAGAACACAATTATGCGTTTTGAAAACGCATGTGAGAATCTAATTCTCGTATTACAACTGACACAATTTCACCTGTTAGTTCCAAGTTTCAACATTAAAATTTCTCTTATTCTTACTATTGAGTTTATGTTGCTATATTTGGTTCCGTGAGAGCCAATGAGTTTTTTTTTTAGTTTTTTTTAAAAGAACGTAATGGGAAAGAAAAAAACAGAGTAATTATAGTCGTACTCTTACATGGTTGAATAAACAACAGATTGATCCCTGCCTTTCATTTAAAAGTTAGCATACAAACGACTTGATCATTCTTCTAATAAAATCAACATAAGGACTTTTACTTTTTGAATCCATTGAGAAGAACGGTTTCGGAGAAAGACTAATTAGTCAGTCAAGCAAAGTGGAAATATCTGTGTAGTTCCCATTCAATATTGTTTCGTATAAAAGTAGATGAAACATTAAACCATATTTATTCATCACAATTCCATTCTTTTTGCTTCTTTCGATTACTATTCATGAAATTTAAATTGGTTTACAGAAGGATGCATATAGGTCTCTACGGAAACTCAATTCCAATTTCTCTTTCTTTTATCTTTTTATTCTTTTTTCAGTTTGAAACCGTATTTGCGGCTCCTACTAGACACGTGTGTCATCCCGAACAAAGAGATGCACTTCTCGAGTTTAAAAACGAGTTTAAGATTGGCAAACCTTCTTACATTTGTGGTGATAGTTTTGTACCGAAGACAAAGTCATGGGCGAATAACATCGACTGTTGCTACTGGGACGGTATCAAATGTGATACCAAATCGGGGGAAGTGATTGTGGTAGACCTCTTTTGCACCGGCCTCCACGGCCGGTTTCATTCTGATAGCAAGCTTTTCAGGATTCAAAGTCTGCATTTTCTCGACCTATCATATAATGATTTCAGCGGTCACATTCTAACTTCAGTTGGAAATTTTTCTCAACTTGCCACTCTCTGCCTCTCTTATAACAATTTTGTTGGTGAAATTCCGTCTTCACTTGGAAACCTTTCTAATCTCAAATTTCTTCAACTCTCTCGTAACAATTTTGTAGGTGAAATCCCATCTTCACTTGGAAACTTGTCTAATCTCATCGCTATTGACTTTTACCATAACAATTTTGTTGGTGAAATCCCATCTTCACTTGGTAACCTTTCAAATCTCGACACTCTTTACCTCTCTGATAACAATTTCGTTGGTGAAATCCCATCCTCACTTGAAAACCTTTCTTATCTCGACATTCTCGATCTCTCCCACAACCATTTGGTTGGAAAGCTTCCGTCATTGACCCGTCTTTCTATTCTTAGATTTCTAAATGTAGAAAGTAACATAATCAGTGACAAGTTTCCTTCCTGGTTGACTTCTCTGACAAACCTAAAATTTCTTATCCTCTCTTTCAATTCATTCCATGGACCAATACAAAAGATCCAATTCTCCAACAAGTTGGAAATCATCGACATATCGCATAACCACTTCAACGGAACTTTGCCAGAAGTATTCGCCAATGGACGCAATCTAAGAACACTCCATGTTGGTCACAACGAATTGGCGGGAAAACTTCCGAGGTCCTTGTCCAAGTGTTCTTATCTAGAGGTTCTAAACATGGAACACAACGCAATCAGCGACACTTTCCCATTCTGGTTGGAATCTTTACAAAGTCTACAAGTATTAGTCCTCCACTCTAACGAGTTTCACGGGTCGTTACAACATCATCATCCCAAGTCTGCTTCTTCTTTTCCCGAGTTGCATATCATTGACATATCATATAATTCCTTCTCCGGAATCCTGCCATTTGATTTCTTCGTGTATTTGACAGCCATGTCCTCCGAGACAAACCGTTCAGAACTCAAGTACATAGGAGAAGAACGTGTATACTACCAGGATGACTCGTTGGTCTTACTAAACAAAGGAGTCGAAATAACGTACACGAGGATCCTTACGCTCTTAACAGCCGTTGATATTTCTGGTAATAGACTTCATGGTGAGATCCCTGAATCCATTGGTCTACTGAAGAGTCTCATTGTGCTTAATCTGTCGAGCAATTGTTTCACTGGAGACATCCCTTCGTCTTTGGCCAATCTAACTATGCTCGAGTCACTAGACTTGTCGCATAACAAGCTGTCAGGCCAGATTCCACCTGCTCTAGGGTACCTCACAAGTCTGTCTACGGTTAGAGTTTCACACAACCATCTCGTCGGTCAAATACCGCAAGGCGTACAGTTTCAGACACAAGATTCGTCGTCTTTTGAAGATAACCTTGGACTTTGTGGTCGTCCTCTCGATAAAAAATGTGGAGACGTCGACACAGAGCAATTACAAGAACCAGAATCAGTAGAAGAGAAAGAAGAAGAAGAAAAAGTTTTTAACTGGACTGCAGCTGGCATAGCCTTAGCACCAGGGGTCATCTTGGGATTGACCATTGGGCACTTTGTGAGTCTACAAAATCCTCAAAGGCTTATGAAGATTTCTGTACGTCAGTACAAGGTAATTAATCATCAACTCATGCAAAGCTACAGATGTAACTAATTCAGCTTTTTCCCTTTGATTTACAGTTTAACCCTTTAGGTTTGGTAACAGAGAAGATGAAACACAGGAATGGGACTCTCGAAGCCGATTCAGATTAGATTTTGTTCACATGTATGTCAACTTATTGGGCTATGGTTACGTAATTGGGATCTTAGCTTTAATATTAAAGTACTTAACATATGTATAACTGTATTATCTACTTAACCTATGTTTGAATTGTATAGTTTACATTAAGAAATGTCACCGTTCGATTCAATTCATTTGTCGAAAATTCAATCAACAAGTCTTTACCTTACAAATGTTGAAAGTGATGTTTACTTAGTAGGACCATTTTTTCTATGTTTTCTGATTTAAATTGGTTGGAGATATAATATTTCAATTTTCAAACACTACAAAATAATAACAAATAACTTTATTTAACATATGTATATGAAATTTGGAATTATAAAAACTAATATGTTAAATAATATTAATATAAATATAGTTTCATAAATTTATTGAATCTTATAAAGAAAAATGTATGCAATTCAAGATTAAAAAAATAATTATTAAATTTAAGAATGTAAACTATAGAAATTTGGAACCTTTGTTTTTATATTTTGAAGGTATTTCTTCTCTATTGATTTTTTTTTTCCGTCAAGATGCATTAATTTAGAAGGGCAAAAGCCCGTTAACCTTACAGAAGTTCGAAGGCCCAAACCGAAATTCCGAAAGAAATACAATAATGGCCTAAGGCCCATATGATCACCAAACGACAAGACCGAAACCCAAACCACATGACGCCACCGACAGATATGCCGGAATCAAGACGGCGCCACATCGGAACTGGGGGCAACACCAACTTTCACCACCGGAGATCCTTCTACAGAGAGCATCAATCGGACACACCGAAAGCTCATCCAGATCTCCCAATCACCCACTCGGGAATGAAACCCGAGCCTACAGACTTTGCTTTCTTCTCTTGAAAACGTCATCTTCATCATCTCACGAGATCTCCTTCAATCCAACCCAAATAACCAACAACAAAAAAAAAACCGACAGCGTAGAGCTTTGAAAGCCTCCACACTTCGGAGACCAAAGCCAACGACGGTAGAGCTGTATTAGCCTCCCCTTCCCAGCGACACAACCGGCGGTGACAGAGCTGTGTGAGCCTCGATCTCCCGGAGAAAGGCCGGCGTCGATGGAGCTGTAGGAGCCCCCACCACCCGGATTCTAATCTAGTCTGACGAACTGACTTCCTCCACGAGGCTCTCTCTCCACGACCGCGTCTTTACTCCATAGCCGAGCCACACCGAAGCGTGAAGACTGAAACAGAGCTCAAACAAGGCGGAAGGTGAGAGGAGACGAAGGAGAAGCAAACATGAACATTTAACGGAAGAAGAAGAGCTCCGGCGCCGGCACGCACGATCACGCGCCGGCCGTACGCCGAAGCCAAACAGATCTACTTTCTCTCTCTCTTTTTCTCTCAAGTTTCTCTCTCGATATAAGTAAGTCTTCTCTTCTCTATTGATTATTTCAAATAAAAAAAAAAAAAAAAAAATTATTGTACCAAAAATTTAAAATATAATTTAAAAAATTTAAGAATGCAATCGCTTCTGCTTGGTACTTTCTCATTTTTTTCAGCTTCCATCTCTCCCCGTTCGATCCTCTATTTATGAGTCTCGATTCTCTAAAATCTCGTATCAATTTATTTTTCTTTGAGAATAAATTTATTACACGAGCTCCATTCATTAAGCGCACTAATCTCCGAGCTCTGGCTGCTGCTTACCCATCTTGATATTTCGCAATGGTGGTCTGCAAATGCAGAAAGGTATATAATTTAATTCATTTGCTGATCGAGATTTTGGATTTTGCATTTAATTTATTGGGAAAACAGATTTCGATTTGTTTGCATTTTTTTTTTTTGTTGCTGAGAGCTCAATCAAGTGAATGTTTTTTTTTTTAAATTTCTCTTACAGGCTACGACGCTATATTGCTTTGTTCACAAGGTCCCTGTTTGTGGCGAATGCATTTGCTTCCCTGAGCATCAAACTTGTGTGGTATGCTCATCAGCAGCATTATATATTTTATTATATATTGTGGGATAATGCTAAAATACGTTTTTTTGTTATGTTGTAATCAATAATAATAGGTCAGGACTTATTCAGAATGGGTGATAGATGGAGAGTATGACCAGCCTAAGTGTTGTCAATGCCAAGCAGCCTTTGATGAGAGCGGAGGTCATCAACTCACTCGCTTGGGTTGCTTGCGTATGTTATCTCACTCACTCTTACCATTATTTTTATTTCTGAATTTTCTACTATTAAAATAAATGGAAACCATCTCTACCCTTTTATTTGGATATCAGATGCTATACATACAAGTTGCTTGGTTTCGCTTATCAAGAGCCTTCCTCCTCATACTGCACCTCCTGGTTATGTCTGCCCAACATGTAGCACTCCTGTAAGCCCTATTGATTTTTTTTGTTACACTAATAAAAATGTTATTTTGAGCTGCTTCACTTTGTTATAGTGTGTATTGTGTAATAGTGCACCCTATGATGTAATGTACTGGATGTAGCTATCTAGGTTAAATTATTTTTGGCCCTTAGGGTTTGAGGAAATGTTGTATCTTGCTTCGAAATGTTGATTGTGCTTGGGAGAGTGCCGTATTAATAGTTCTCATATGGTCTTCAAAATGCAGATATGGCCTCCCAAGATGGTAAAAGATGCAGGATCTCGGCTTCATGCACAGTTAAGGGAAGCGATTATGCAGGTCAGTTTTATATTATTGTCATATCGTTTGTGTTGACTAGAGAACACTATAACATAGACTTAAAGGATTTACTGGTTCACTTAGATTTTTATGTTCTGTTCTGTATATGACAGACTGGTCTCGAAAAGAATCTATTTGGGAAGCATCCAGTTTCTCGGTCCACAGAATCTCGTAGCCCACCTCCTGCATTTGCTTCAGATGCATTAATCAATGTATCTTCATCTTCTCATACACAACAAGGGAGGAATCTTCTAGCTGAAAATGGAGAATATTCTAAATCTGCGGTTTCAGAGATAGTTGAGATAGATGTTCCTTCTTCTGCTGGGAATTACATGAAAACCTCAAGCCCTGGAGTAAGACATTCTTCTTACAAACTAGTTGCAGTGTCATGTTTTTGTCACAATTGCTCTAACCATCAATCGATGTTGTATATAGCATGTTGCTGCTGCACGGAAAGGTGTACTCGCTGTGGACAGACAGAACTCTGAGACTCTTTATTATGCAGACGATGAAGACGGGAATAAGAAAAAGTACTCAAGACGAGGTGGTAGAAATAATAAACATATCTTTCTTACCTCTCTTGTCTGAAATTTTGCTTTTACAATTACCGTGAGACTGATAATTTTGTTTCATGTAAGGTCCACTTCGTCACAAGTTTCTGCGGGCTTTACTACCATTCTGGTCGAGTGCGCTACCTACACTACCCGTGACTGCACCGCCTCGTCAGGATCCAACAAAGGCAGAAGATGGTTCAGAAGGACGTGTAAGACATCGATCATCAAGGATGGATATAAGGAAAATACTCCTTTTCATAGCAATCATGTGAGACCTTGTTTGATTATTTCCTTAAATAGCTTTTGATATTTTAAAATGTTTGGTGTAGAATACTAATACCCAACTGGGTGACTGATGTGCAGTGCGTGTATGGCAACAATGGGGATTTTATACTACAGACTTGCACAACGGGTAATTGGTCAAGAAAACCCTGACGAGGAGCAGTAATGAGGTAATATCGTATCGGACGGGGACGACTAGAAAATGTTTTGTTAGAAGTTGATTTGGAGAGTTGTGGGATGAGGTTCTTTGTGACAGTCTTGTCCTTTGTTTTTTTTGTTTCGCGGGTCGAAGTATATTTGATTGTCACCTTTTTGTTTCTGTGTCGATTGGCATGTTTTAGTATGTAGCTGTTTTGGTATAGAAGAAGTTACATGACGCGCTGAGCATTTTCTTTTGCCTTCTATGTTCAAACATTTTGTGGCCTCTAGAGTAGTCTTTTATAGAATCGTCATTGTTATGGTCTCTTGATACGAGTTATAAAAATGTTAATTCGGAGTTATTTATGTTATCTGGTGGTGGTTTCGGTCTCCTCGGTCTTATGCTTTCGGATTTTGGTTAGAGCAGAGTTGGTTTTCCAGCTCGTGGTCCGGGGTCTGGTGATAACCCCGTGAATCGACTGTTGACACCTACTTCTGGCTCGTTTAGTGTGGGCTCGCCGTCTCATGGTCCGGGGCAGCTGTGCCTCCTCCGTGAATTGAGTGTTGGTGTCTCACTCAGACTTGTCTTTGTCTCCCATCTCCCCTGGATTTTGGCTTTCACTTGCAGGTTTTGGTGCATTGTCCTCTCTGGAGTTCAAATTCCCCGTCGGTTTGGATCTGTTGTTAGTCCTAGGATTGTTGCAATAACTAGTTCCTAGATCTTATTCTGTGATTTGAGTTTTTTTTTTTTAATTTGGGGCTTCAAATCACATTTGGCTTTGTTAGCACACTGTGTTACAAGTTCTACTTGTATCATCTTTCATTCATTATTTGATAATGATATTAAGTATTAACATTCTTATCAAAAAAAAGAAAAAAAAATGGTAAAAGTAAAATATCAAAAAGCAGTACAGCATTACCTAAATAAAAAAAAACAATTATTTTCAACTAAACTCTTTTTCCCCTCTTTCCAAACTCACTTTCCTCCTCATATTCTCAAAAGTATTGCACACATCTTCTGTATTCTTAATTTAAAACATCATTGTTCAAGTATCAATAAATCGTTCATTAAGCATATAATCAACTTGTAAAGTGCTTAATATATACAAAACATAATATTTTATATGTCAAATTTTTATTTCAAAAAAAAAAATGCAGTACTCCAAAAACTAAATTTAAAAGTACAAACATTACTTAAAGACATGTTACTAAACTCTAATCAATATACAATCATGATTTGCAGTTAATATTCACTAAACTATGTGAAAAACAATTCAGTTTTATTAAATTTAAATTTACATGTTTTAGATTTTTTTTATATTTACATGGTGTCAATCTATTTTCTATCAAAATAGTTTCTTTTTTAATTATATAAATTAATTATAAGGTTAAATACACAAGTAACAATTTTTGAGATATCTTCTAGAGAACAGTTCATTGTCTCGAAAATACTTCTTAAGGCTATAATAATGAATTTTTTTTTATAATTTTTGTTTTTGTCATAAGAGAATCGTTGTGATTATACTATTATTTTATATTATTTTTGCATTTGATTGAATTTAGCGTATAATGTTGCAATTTTTTTTTCACGTATTTAAGAATATACGACTATAATGATTTTTAAAATCTAATGAATATGCAGATTTCTTAAAGTTTTGATTTTATTAGTTAACCTGTCTAGAATTCAGTCTCAATACCACTATATTTTTTAATAAACAACACTATATTTTTTAATAAGAATGCTAGAGTCAATATACTAGTATAG
This sequence comes from Brassica rapa, assembly GCF_000309985.2. Lineage (NCBI taxonomy): Eukaryota > Viridiplantae > Streptophyta > Magnoliopsida > Brassicales > Brassicaceae > Brassica > Brassica rapa. The sequence goes on from NC_024797.2 coordinate 21,417,271, forward strand.
TAACAATAAAATAAAACTTACAAAAATCATACAAACTGTAATTCCTTCTATCCCCCCAGTTTTGTATTTGAGTCAGCATTGTAAATTATTTTTAACAATTCCCTTAGAAGAAAAAGAAGAGTGTACCAGGGAGGAATCACATGTGTCCGAAGTTGCTAGCCGAAAAGAGTCAACGAGGAGGTAGGTTCTCTCTCATTTCTCTCCGGCACTGACTCTCTTAAACTTTATAATAAAGCCTTGGTTTGGTCTCTCTCTCTCTATTTCACGCACGTACGAACGAACAGACAAACAAAACACAAAGCGAACTCGATAAAATAACTAAAGGAAAAAAAAAACAACAATTCCTTTAGGGCACAAAGAGAAACACAATCTTCAACAACAACAAAGAAGAAAAAGCAAATTTCGCGGCTAAAAATTCAATCGCTTCAACTGGTTCGTACTCAACTCTAATCTTTCGATTATCGTTCTGGGTTTCATCTCTCCCTTCTCAATTTCGATTTAATTTTAATGCTTAAAAAACTCTTGGATCCTCCCAATTTCTTAACTTTCTCAACTCGATTCTCGACGAATTAGCTAACAATCTGTAATTCAATTTCCGAAATTCAGGTCTACAAATCGAGAATTAGCGGTGCGGATTTCAAAATCTGGGTTTTAGTTAACCGAAGATGGGGTCAGAATCAGAATCAGATCAATGCTCTTCCAGATTGAACACTCTCGAGATCAAATCCCTAATTTACCAGAAACTAGGGCACTCGAGAGCCAACACTTACTTCGACCACCTCGGCAAATTCCTCACCTCGAGGATAACCAAGTCCGACTTCGACAAGACCGTCGCTAGAGAACTCGTCCCTCTCCACAACCGTCTCCTTCGTTCCCTCCTCAAGAACGCAGCCGCCGCCAAATCTCCTCCTCCGAGGTACCTCAAGAGACTATCTGCATTCCCTCCCTCGCCTCGAAAATGCAGGTCCAGGAAGTTTAGGGACCGGCCGAGTCCTCTCGGCCCGCTCGGGAAGCCTCAGAGCATCACGACAACGAACGACGAGTCGTTGTCGAAGATGCAGAGGCTTTCTATGGAAGAAGGAGAAGAGGTTGAACAGCGCGTACCGAGTCAGTTAACCGCGCCGCTCGGCGTTTCGTCAACCGGAGTTAGAAGGTCTTTTGGCGAGACTTGTTGTCGGAACAGCGGCGAGTTGCCTGATGCGATGACGTTGAAGAGTGTGTTGGAGAGGAGGCTGGAGAAGGAAGGGATGAAGTTAACTATGGACTCTGTTGATGTTTTGAATAGCGGGTTGGACGCGTTTATTACAAGGCTGATAAAGCCTTGTTTGAGTTTGGTCCAGCGACAGCGAGTGTCGGTGTTGGATCTTCGCGCTGCTGTGGAGCTGAATCCACGTGTTCTTGGAGAGGATTGGCCTATTCATCTAGAGAAAATCTGTTCTCGCGCTTCTTCTGAGGAGTAGAGTTGTGAAGAAAAGAGCCGTTATATAGCGATTTTGGATAATCATATTTGATTGATCGATTCTTTTCCTGGAGTATGGATGGAATTGCCATTAGAGTGTTCTCGAAGAAGCTTTGAAGGGGGAAACAGAAGAGGCTTCAGGTTGTACAAGTTGTGATAGTTATATATAATATATAGTTTAAGACACCATTTGTTTAGAAGACATCTTTTACTTATGTAGTTTTCTTACTTTCGCATGTCTTCTCGTAATGTAACAAATTTTCCATTAGAGCAAAAGAGTTTTCTAAACATCTGAGTTCTCTACAGACTGGTCTTATTTGCAGAAAGCCAAATGTCACTGAAGCAGAATATCAATCAGACAAACAAGAGGAAACCAAACTGATTGCTTTCTAAAAACATGTCGATTTAGTCAGTTCTCTGGATTCGGAGAGGAATCTCCGTCTCTCTCTCTTGATCTCTTCGCCATCCTTCTGTTTGCACGTACTAGTCAGTGAGTGGGAGTCGCACCTTTGGTTGATACTGTGTTAAACATCTGATTGTCATAAACTCATACACATGCCGATACACTATACCGTTTGCATGGATTGCGTCTCTTTTCTATTAGGCAAGTATGTCTGAACCGTTATCTGAAAAAACAACGGAATACATAAATAGCTTTTGTGTAATCGAACCAGTGTATAATAAATGAATCAAACATGACATCCATAAATGATACTAAAATGTATATATTGTGGGCCATTGATTAGAATTATAATTTTACGGTAGAATTTAGTCGGTAGATTTTTTGGATAGAATTGTATCTAATGTACCTGTAGAAATTAAGTAAAAAAAAGAAAGATGTTCTTACATCAATTTGTCTTTTTGCTTTAGAAATTAAGTAAAAAAAAAGAAAGATGTTTCTTTCTTTTTTGGCTTAAGTTTTAAAACTACATATTATGATTCATAATTTTTATTGTTATAGATAAAAATTAAAACTAAAGACACTTGCTGGAACCCAACCAGTTCCATTATTGTCTTTGATTCATAATGTATGTAGTTTTACTTCGAAACACATATTAATAATATATTTTCTCCAAACAATTATCATTAAAGTTATAGATTAAAATTAATTTCTTTGATTATAAAAGCCAGTATAAATACGATTGTCTACACAATTTTGATAAATTTAAAGTTATAAAACATGTTATATTATGAAACAACATTTTTTTTAAAACATCTTATATTTTGAAATGGAAAAAGAATAAAAATGATCTTTATTCAAAAAATAAAAAAATAATAAAAATGATCAATTTTCTGATATGGTCCTCTAAGGAACTGAAATAATCTATATGCATCCTCATATCTATTTTTATTCTATATTAAATTTAAATTTAAATTGAAAATGAAGTAAAATATCCAAAACCTTAAGAATTTAAACATAATTACAAGCCCGACTACTCATCCTATCCATAACATGACCTAAGAATTGACTCGAAACCGACCCAAACTAACTATAAATCGCAAAATCTCATCCCAAATTTCTCCCATTTCGGGACTACTTCAAACACGATCTTCGTCTCTCTGTCAAACGACGATCTTCAACCGTCCTCAACAACAACGCCCTTGAACCAAATCACCAGATTACAATACTGAGAAATGACTTACCAAGATAAAAAAGAAGAAGGGCGATACGCTGCCAAAGAAGATCGATTCTCCAAAGAAGAAAAAGAACGAGTTGTTGGGAAAAAAGAAACTAGTTATATCGAATCCAGCAGAGAAACAAAGTGGTGACAAAGGTTCATCATGTCAACCAAAACAAAGAGGGCTCAGGGTAGTTAGTTTGAACCCCGAGAGAACATCTCCACGTTGGGATCCACAAACTCCACTTCTCCATTTGTCTCATGCTTAAAATATCTTCTTTTTTTTTGAACTTATGCTTAAAATATCTTGAGAAATGGAAAATATGACCCATATACCAAAAAAAAAAAATTTCAAGAGAATAATGCTGGCATTTTGCTTTAAGCATGAAGATTTTCTTCTTGGCTTAAATATCTCCAACAATGATGAAAATAATATTTTCAGAAGCGAAGACCAATCAGAAACTAAGATATATATTTTCATTTTTTTACTCTCAATTATTTTAATACTTACCAATCACACCAAAGAAAACCTTTCTTTTTGTCTTGCCACAAGACAGTTTTTTCATCTGTTAATTACAATTTTTATGGATCACCTTTTAAATAGTATTCCAAATATATATTTTTCTTCAAAATACAGTAATAAGAGTATTTCTTGAGTTCATCCCCTAAATACTAACCAATAAAAAGATGTCATGTGTCATATCTTGTTTAGAAAACAAATGTAAAAATAATATTAATTGCAAAAAATTAAACATTGCAAAATTTTAAACACTAAACCTTATAACACTAAACCCAAGAATAACTCCAATAATAATTGATACTAAAATGGAAAACAACCATTTTGTAATTATCTAAGTATTAATGGAGAAATAGACATTAAAAGATCCCTATTTTGTTATCTCGGATTAATATATTCATGGATTCTAGGAACTTGACCATCTCCTCTCTCTCAATTTTGCTCTCCTCCGTTGTCCACCATTGTCCCACCGTCACGGTTCGTATCTATCTTTGCTCAAGCCTCACTCTCACATGCTCTGGTCATACATGCTAGTTGGTCATACATGCTCAAGTCTCACTCTCGTATCTATCTGTTTTTAATGGTCTCTGGTTCTTGGAAGGATCAAAACTGCATGTGCGAGTTATTTAGCATTCATGATAGTTTAGTTGATTAGGAATATATACAGGAGCACTTCTGTTTCTTGATAACCAGAGTTCTTTAGCATTCATGAAAGTTTAGATGATGAAGAAGAATATGTATATTTATATTTATAGGAACACTTCAGTTGCTTGATAGACACTTCTTGTTTCAAGGTACTTAAACTATGGATACCAAAAAGTTGGACACTGGGTCGAGAGATGCAATCAGCTTCCTCCCTGAGGAGATTCTCAGTGACATATTGTCCTTACTTCCGATAAAACAGGCTGTTTCAACATCTGTTCTTTCTAAAAACTGGAGAAATATATTTAGATTAGTGGATTATCTTGATTTTGATTATTCTGTTTCTGTGCACCCGGAAAAGGGTGAACCAAAGAGAGGTGAGAGATTCAAAGAATATTTGGATCGAACACAACGAGATTCGCCCATAATTAAATTCTCTCTAGAACGTCACGTTGGAGATCACAACGAGATGGCTTACGTGAGCAGCTGGGTTAGTGACGCAGTAGAACACGGTGTTTTGGAAGTGGACGTGAGTGTAAAACCTCGCCTTGGAATGTTGTTTATGCCTTGTGAGCTCTTCACGAGCAAGACACTTGTTAAGCTAACGCTTGGAACACAAGTTCAATGCGACATACCTTCATATGTATTACTTCCATCGCTTAAGATTCTCATCATCGAAACGATTTTCTTTGCATCTAAAGATCTCAGTGATGTGCTGGTCGCTGGTTGCCCTGTGCTTGAGGAGTTATTTGTACGTCACGAGGAGATGGATTCACACCCTTATTACATATCGAGTCGGACCATCAAGAAACTATCAGTTCAATACCGTGGCTGTGATGTTTATTATGAAAGTGGTTTGTCATTTGACGCCCCAAGTCTTGTCTCCTTCGACTACTCTGACCATGCCTTGTATGAGTACACACCGGTTAACTTTGGATCCCTAGTTGAAGCTCGTGTGGATATTCGTTATAATAGAAAGGTCGTTAAGCCGGATATATCGGGTCTCATGATAGGAATAAGTAACATCGAGACTTTACATCTTTCTCCAGCTTCCGCTGATGTACGTTTTTTGCAACTTTCCTTTCTATAAAACTTTGTTATGACATTCTTGATGTGTGTGCTTCAGACGATTTCTCGATGTGTTAGTAGACATGGACTACTTCTACCAATGTTCAACAACCTGGTTAGTTTATCTTTTGGGAGTTAGAATGAACGAGGTTGGAAACTGCTTCCATATCTGCTTGAAAAGTCTCCAAAGCTTGAAACTCTAATCATACAGGTATGTATCATTAGCAACGATTATATATGTATATATGGAGAGAGACATTAACTTAGTCTTTTTATTTAATTCTCTTTCAGAGTCTGAATGTTTATGCAAGCTATATCCCTATACCTCTGTACCAAGTGAAGTTGATGCATATCCTTGGTTATCAAGGAACTGTTCAAGAGTTGAAACACTTAAAGACTTTTATTGGGAGAATGCAATGCCTCGAACTTGTGCTACTGGAGCTTGCGGAAGGTGTTGTAGTGGATGATGGCAAAATATTGCAATTAAATAGGGATCTTAATCACGCTTCTCGGAAGTGCAGCATCCAAATGCACGACCGAAGTCGCATTTCTCATTTAAGTCTAGACACTTAGGGTTTGATTAGTTGAAGTTGTGGCTTTATGTTTTTTGCTCTAAGATTTGTGTGTTTAAGTATCTAGTCGTGGCTTTGATTTTTTTTTTTTTTTTCTAAAGCACTTACCAAAATCTCTAGAGAAATTGATTTCTACAACTAATATATTTTAGGTTTAGATTCAGTTTTAAAAACTAAAGTCAGGTCCGGTCCAGAGCAGATGCAGAGTAAGCAATTGTTTAGGATCCTTTTTTTTTTGGGTTTTTTCAGCTGAATTTTTTTTAAATTATAAAAGGGCACATTTCTTCAAATTTGAGTAGGGCATCTGTGTTTGTTGGGCTGGTGCTGACTAAAGCATGATGATTCTTTCAAAAGAAAGTTGTAGAAATAAAAATGGTTGTCTATCCCTCTTCGTATCACCTTCTAAGTGCCTTTTTTTTTTTGTTGAACGGGACAAAAACAACTAGATTTAATCTCAAATTCCTCTCACTTTATTTTCTTTTTATAATATATCCTCCTTACAAATGCTCGATTTGTAAACTGAATAATACTTTCATTGAACCACATCGTGGTGGTCTAGTGAATTCTTCTAGAAATTATCATGTTAGTCCAGGTCAGAGATGGACTTTCCTTTAATTATTAGCTCCACATGTCGCCACACGGATATGAGCCCATGCTTATGGTCCATTTGAATATCTGGGAGAAGATCCATTTGTGGGTTGCACCTCCTACCTGAAGATTAGGTCTGTATTTTTAATAGATCTTGGTTTAACCCTTTTTTTCAAAAAAGAAATAATACTTTCATTAAACTTCAAATGGACAAGGGTGCGTTACAAAGACTAGTGAATGGAGCTTATAATGGCTTGTGGCACTTACTCTCTAAGACTAAAACAAGAAAATAATTAAGCAGATGAAAAAATACTAGCTGTTGGATGGTTTATGACAAAATCCAGCCATAAAAGAAAATAGTGTTTTCTTGAGCTTGATAGCTTGGGTGAAAACTTGTGATATCTTGGGATGTCTAGGTACACTTATAATGTCTATGGAAGCTTCCAAGTGTGGTGTAGATTTTTTTTTTTAACGCTGATTATTATGACATTACATTTATGAGAAAAATTACATAAACGATTTGACAACCGACAATACTACATGTTTTATGAAGATTTCCGCCTAGCTGCATCATCTGAGCCGTCCTATGAAGATTCATTCCTGGCCAGATTTACTTGCACCATGTTGAAGATTCTTTGTAAGCTTTTCTTCTGTAGTCTGCATCAATAAATCGCTCTTTCCCAGACTTGAAACCTGGATTTCCTGGAATCTGCAAGAAATTGCATAATCTGGGGTTCGAACTTCAGACCTAGGTGTAGAAGCCTTTAAACTTTAACCAGTAGGCTATGATGCTTCCACAATGTGGTGTAGATTTCTACAGCTAATTTGAATAGGAAAATCCATTGGAGTTTAATGCCCTTTGGGTATAAATATGAAATGTTAGAGTGCAAGTTGATTCTCTTAATTCTCTGGGTGCTGGTACATGGTAGGACGTCTTGGATGGCTTATGGATGGTATAGTATCTCTCATGGCTTCCATAAATATATTCGGGACATGCCCTTGTGAAAAGAAGGAAGAGTTTCCTAACTTTGAAGCCAGTTGGACCCAACTTAGTAGAATATGTACATCTTGAGTTTGATTAGATTTTGGGCCTGGTTACTTATTTTCTGGACTTCGAAGAGGCTCCCGTGACAGCCTAACTAGCTTCGGCCGAATGCAATTCTTGGTTGAGCTGCCATGAACTTGAATATTTAAGATATGGCTCATAGGGTATTGTTAAGGTCTTAAGTAAAATATGTATTTTTTAACACTGTCTTATTGAAATTGATTTGGAACATATTACATGAAGAATATGAAAAATAATGAGAAATCAATAGTCTTTCCACACCGAAAATAGAAAAGATAAACATGATTAGCAAAACTAAACTAGTATTTCTTTGAAAGTAAGATGAATTGGGTGTTTCCGTTTCAGCAATTACAGACGGACTTCTAATACCTTAAACGAAATTACGACAATAATTCTCATAGTTTAGATACATCTTCTTCTTCAGTTGCCTTGATTAATTTTGTCCCGAGTTAGCTTCAGTTAAGCTACCGTTGAACAAGCTTGAACTACAAAATACAAATCAGGTAGATAGTTGGGATTGACGACTCACGTCCCAAAACCAAAATCAACACGACAAAAACACTAACCACACAAAAGAAACAATAGAACCATAATCAGATCCAAAACAACAAGATCTCTTTCTGGAAAAAGGTTCTATCCAGAGAAACTAATATCTCTCGCCTTGGAAAGCACCGCAAAAAATGTAAAAATAATAGAAACATAGTAAAATCTGTATCTTATTGTTCCATGAAAATCATCCGATAATGCAATACGCTAAATACTAATTTGGTATTGAAATAATACAAAATTCAGTATCATAGTTGAAATGAATGATTTCGTATGCTTGTGTGTCTTAAGTTGCCCTTATACATATTTTGCTTTAGTGTGTTACAAAAAGAAAACATTATTTTTGCTCTGAATGGCACCACAGTTACCCGCACTTACGATTTATTCGAGTGAAATTGCTGTCAAGTTTTGTCATCCTCTTTACCATTTGTATAATATAAATCCTTTAATATACTTAAAAATAAATTCAAAGTTTAGGCTAGACAATCAAATATTATATAATTAATTTTAAATTTAAATTTTAAATTTGTTTATTTGTGAAGTGACAGTAACATTGTGCTGTCGAGCACATGATAATAGCACCAGCAAAACAAGAATCCAAGACTCATCAAATAATTGAAATTAGTATTATTCGATCTGTCCAAAAGCATCCATCGAAACTAACAGGGAACCCAACCTGGCCCCAGTTTCGACATGCTATCACCAAAGTACTCCATCACTCTCCCCCTTTACTCATTTCATAAGGAAAGCCTATTTTTACTTTTGTTTAACACATTTATACTTAATCCTTTTGTTTATATCTTGATGCAAATATCACCCATAAATTCAGGCTAAGTAACAAAAACTGTAAATAGTTGGATATTTTTATCATTTCAGGTTTATAGGTTTATGAAATTAACTAAAAGACAACCTCATCGATCAATTACGTAGATAGTGCATTTTGATCTTTACTATTGATTTACATAGGAAGTGTCCGAAATAGAGTTAATTTAACATGGTGTGGGTTGAAAAAAACCTAAAATGACTGTCGGTATAGGAAATATTATCTTATGGCAATTCCGAAACGATATCTTTTATTAGAAATCTCATGAACAAATTTATAAGATATGTTCAATCAGTTCGTAGTAACACACAATTGTATTTTGCTATTGACAAATTCCTAAAATACCTAAAAATATCCTACACAGCAGCAGTTGCGTCTCTCACAAAGATAACTCACTCACCAAGATCCCAAAACTTGTTCTTCTTGCGAATTCTATGATTCTCTCTATATACACACTCCACTGAAGAAGGAGAGTATGGTTGGATTTAATTAAAATTTCTAATTAATTGAACGAAATTGTTTTATCTATACTGTGTCGTTACAGCTTTGTTAAAGTTTCTAGCCTTTAAGCTTTCTTCAAGTTTTTGCAGTCTATCATCATCCTGATTCACTTCAAAAGCAATTCCTTTCACACATTTTGGTCTATTCTCAGTATTTTCCATTTTTGCAGCTTTGAGTAGTCCAACAAATTTGTCGAATTTCATCTCATCAGAGTTCATTGTCAAAAAAATTGGAAGGAAAACATCTGTTGAGCTTCTTGACCAGTTCCTTTTCTTTGTATTTCTTCCCAGGTCCCAAGCAATTATTCTTCATTCACAATGGTGTATAACTTAGCAGTTAGGCTGCCAAGTGTTTCATCGTCTCCCATTCACGATAAACTTTAATCTCCTTGCACAAAAACTCTAAAATCTTTTTGAACTTACATGGGTTTCATCCTATAAAGAAGTACACATATTTAGACTCAAAACCTTCTAGTCACCAAAATAAAATTTTGTCTGAGATAGATACTAATTCCAAAATTTGTAAAATTGACATTTTTGTCATTTTAAAACATTCGGTTTGTTGTAGTCTTGTAGATGATAAAACTTAACTTCTGACCGTGATCTGCATGAAGGATCGTCTACCAACTCTGGTGGTACCAAACAACAGTAGCACACGGTTTTTGGATATCATTTACCAAATTCGCCACCTATTTCTGTCCCACTGTTGACATTTTCTAAAGTTCATTTGGTGGTTTCCATAATTATGTATTCGGTGAGATCCAGAATGTTTTTTGTTTATTACTTACTTAAAGCACCTTCGCTAAAGTTGGGTATACATGTTTGGAAATAATAAGAGTAACTTCTAAGCTTTATGTCAATAAATACAACTCATTCACATCCCATCATAATTTGTTACACACTCGCTAACGTGTCAACTGACTACTAGCACCGCCAACTCTCACATGGCATCATGGGTTGTATTATACACTAACACACAGCTTCAATACGACGCTATGTATCTGCGTTTCGATGTGATTCCACTTTTCCTATATAAATAATTCCTTCACTTTTCCTCCATTTACATTTTCTTTACACTGAACCATCACTGAGAGAGTGCGCTTCACACAATAAACAAAAAAAAATGGCTAGGCAATTTGCTATTGTTGCGATCTGCATCGTCCTCATCGCCGGCGTCGGAGGTCAAGCTCCGTCGTCACCACCAACCACCACACCAGCACCACCCACCACAACAACTCCCCCGCCAGCAGCCACTCCTCCTCCTGTCTCAGCTCCTCCACCAGTCACAACTTCTCCTCCTCCAGCCACCACCGCTCCTCCTCCTGCTACTCCTCCTCCAGTCGCTTCTCCTCCTCCGGCCACTCCTCCTCCAGTGGCAACTCCTCCTCCAGCAACTCCCCCTCCCGTCGCATCTCCTCCTCCAGCAACTCCTCCACCCGTCGCATCTCCTCCTCCAGCAACGCCTCCTCCAGCTCCTCTTGCATCTCCTCCCGCTCAGGTTCCAGCTCTTGCTCCTACGACGCCAGACGCTCCCTCTACATCTCCGTCGTCTAGCCCGCCTCTCCCGGCCACTGATGGCCCTGGACCGAGCGCCGAAGGGCCAGGACCTTCCACAGATTCGAATGACCAGGTCCGTAATTTCTTCTCATTTGACTTGGATCTTGTACAATGTGTTTCAGATCTGAGATGGTTTTGACTTTGAAAAATGAGGTGATCACTGTCCATGATTAGATCTAAAACTAGTCTTGTCTCTCGAAAATTATGATTAGCGCAATTTAGCAGAAGAATCCTAGTATGTTATAAAGTGAGCAGTTGCAAGCGCAATTTAGGAAGATATGTTAATCTGCGCCCGTATCGTATTTGCCGATTTTCGGACAGTGCTACTGCATCTGTCTCGAGATCTTCGAACTCGAGCCGTGGGCGCGTGGGGTGCCGGAGTCACGTTAGCTTTGTCAGTATGAACGTGAACAATAAATAACTTCCACGTGTTGATCTTAAAAGCAGATCTTGCTTTTGACAAAAAAGTAGATCTAGATTTACTTTAGTCTTTAGTCAATAAAATAAGTCCGAAAGCATGCATGAATGACGGAGTTCTTTAAAGTCTGCAGTATTACTTTATTACTATATTTTAGAAACTTTTCAAACGATAACCCGGATTAATAAATGCTATTAAAACTTCTATTTTAAATTAATTATGTTGGAATTATAACATCAGATTACAAAGATGCTTCTGTAACCAATAAAAATGAAATGCTGATCCAATCTCTTATGTATTGTTTTGCAGAATGGAGCAAGCAAGACAGTTTCAAGCTTGGTACTTGGATCTGTTCTCGTTTGGTTTATGATCTAAGCGTGGGAGCCTTTCGCTCGGTGTTCCTTGCATTTGTTTTCATGTTGATGTTTGTTTGTTCCATTGTTATTACTTTCGGAACCGTATTCTTTTGGATTATTATCTTTTGGAGAAAATATTATTGAGACTTGAGATGGAGATATCAGGATATATTTCGTTTGGAGATATTTTGTGGCTTCTTCCCTTCTCATTCTATTTGATTATTAGTGTACTAAATTGCTTTCTTCCATGTCTACTTTTTTTTTCTTCCATGTCACCATTCCTTATATATTTGCCTCTGGGATTCAAACGCAAACACATGCTAAACTAGTGGCCAATCAAAAACCTGGAAAAGGAAGAAAACATAAACAATAAAAAAACTGAAAGATTGAAAAGGGTGGATTTTCTTGTCAATCTCTAAACAAAGTATAGTTTGCTGTTTTGCTGGTATAAATGCTTTTGAATTCAAAAGCTACACGTTTTTGTTTATGGAACGTGTTAAGAAGTTTGCATTCATCGAGTGAACCAAGCCTAATGTCAAACGTCTTACAGGGAACTTGGTTCACAAATGATTGATATCGCGATTGCTACAAAGAAAGCAAACGAGAAAAAAATAAGAGAGGGAAATAGTAAAATGACAAGGCAAAGATGTATGAGTTTTGGAATCTTAATATGAAACTCCCTAATTTGGTAGGACTCACTTCAGTAATTCACTATGAATCAACTCCGAAGAACATACCAAGCGACTCAACACTAACATCGTGAGTTTGGCTGGTAAGTTAGTTGAAAACATAAATATGTAACTGTAGAAGCTTTGGCTGGTGAAGTCCGACCTGCTTTGGATGCTCCAGCGACTGCGATGCCACTTGTTTTGGATGCTTAACAGTCTAGCCAGGGCCGGCTCAATACTGCTAGAGGCCCTAGGGCAAAAAAAAAAAATTTTACTCTCTAAAATTTATATAGAGATAATGTTTAAAATATTTTTAAAATTTAATCAATAATATTTTGTATATTTTGTAATGAAAATAAAACTATATACATATCAAATAATTTTGGGCCCTTTTCAATTTTATTTATTGTATTTATAATTTTTTTATATATAAAAATATAGATTTATAAAAAATTGGACCCTTTATTTATCATTACACGGGGGACACGGACTCGGACCCGGGGCGGTCGCACCGCTTGTCCCCCCTTGTAAGCCGGCCCTGAGTCTAGCCCTGCTACCGTTCAACGAAAGATGCGCCTCTCAATTTGGATGCCCAACAATTTACCCCTGCCCTGTCTCAGATGCTGTCTGTTTAGATATATCTGACCCTACATCTGTTACTGAGATCGGTATTGTAGCTGATCTTCGTAGTGAAAAAGGTCTTGTGATCGCAATTTCTGTTGACCCAATGACGAATGAAGCTCTGCCAAGTTACCTACTGAAGGGAATAAAGAGTTTCGTAAAGATAGCGTCCCAGCAAGCTCAATGGTGAAAAATCCATTGTGAGAAGAGGCACCGGTAGCTCAGGGGTCTGATACCTGGTGATCAAGGGCTAAAGGCATCACAAATAGACTTCAGAAAAAGGTAAACTTTTCATTGTTATGTCAGGGGAAATTTGTGATAAATACCTAATTCAGCAGTTGAGAAGAAAAGGAAGGGCTAGGAATGTTTTGTCCTAGGGCAATTCTACTCAGATGCATCCTCTAGATCCATCCTCTCAAAGTATAATTCACAACATTGTTAATGGAATTCGAAACACACAATTCAGAGATATTGAGGTCTCAACAATGGAGGGTCATGCCTTTCTCTTAGGATCCTGAGTTTGGCTACAAAAAACAGTGTTTAACCAGCATTTTTGACATATAGAGAGAATTAATTCATTCAAATATCATCTACTCGTCAATCTCATCTGAAATAGAGAAGAAAGAAGGGTGAATAACAAAAAAAAATCAATCAGTAAGGTATGTGATCTTAAAATGAAACAAGCAGGACACCTAAAGCGTCCAAAAACAAATAAAGATCCTAGTTACGAGATAAGTGCCACCTAAATCAATGTATTTTCCCTATATTAATAGTTTGTGTAAATTTAACGGACAAGAAGGAATACATCAATGAAACATATTGAAATTTACAAAAGGAATGTGACAAACAATCTAGGATTTGCATATTTTGCAGTGGTAAAAGTCTGTGAGTAATTCAAAATGTTTATTTTGTTGTCATATGTGTATAAATGTAATACACTCCTTATAAACCTATTAAACTACATGTGTCATTTTGCTTAGAAAATATAATTGAAAAAAATGTAACGTAGACAATTAAGTAGTTGAAGTACGTGATAGGCCTAACACGATGGTCCGTCTTTTAAAACCACCTAAAAGTTGTGGCAACTCAATCATAATTATTGACCAAACACTTCAAAATGAAGATTTGAAGATGAATCCTCAAAAAAAATCTATAAAATTTTATTTATTTGTATTATAATTTTTGATATTAACAAAAATTATTAATATTTATGAAATAAATAATTATAATGACCAAAAAAAATACAAGATAGTTTTGAGGTTTCACTATTGACAACCTCAAAATTCGAAGATTTGAAATTGTATTGAAATGACACAAAACTTCAAAATTTGAAGATTTGAAGTTGGGTTGGAGATGATCTTTCGTACAATACAAATTTAGATTTTCAAAATTATATAAAGAAATAGTTTATCGATTCACTTGGTTATATCTCGGAATATTTTAGGGGTGAATGGGACTGCTAGTCTTAACATTAACTCGAGAATTAATATTCAAAGATTAAATTGGAGAGCAGTTTTAAGTTTTTTTACGTATAGATAGAGGTAGTAAATACTCATTCTCTAAGGGAATGATTTTCTGATTGTTAAGACCTGAGTTCAAATACGTTGCAATTTGGGTATGTTTAATATTTTTTCCTTTATTGAAAGGCAAGAACGTAATTTTATCATTGTCTCTTTTCTTTTTACTACCAATTTTCTAAGGTTCTTGCCTGATAAAACTACCAATTTCTTTTCACTGATTTGACTTGTTTTCGACATCTTTTACTCAGTCATTTATATCATTTGTAGATTTAACTAAAACAAACTGATTTTTAACATAAACTCAAACAAAGTTTAAGTATTTTTGGATTTGTTGATCGATTAAGGTTAATTCACCACGGCCAAACATCGCCGTACGCATAACCACTGGCCGGACGGCCGAGTTAACGACTTTTTGGAACATGGGTTATATTGATTAAGCCTCTCTCATGAAATGTATTTATTGATTATATGTTGAGAAATATTATTTTATTGCCTTTTGCACAATTTGCAATGATAATATATGTTTTTAAGCAAGTATTTTTTAACTTGTTTTATTTACCCTGATTTACTTAAAATATTTAAAAAATGGTGAAAATAATACTCCCTCGTTTTAGAATGATACATGTTTTAGAATTTTCATGCTTATTAATAAAACATAATAAAAGTTAGTTATTAATGTATAGTTTTTTGTAATTTCATTTTTTTCATATTTCTAAACCAATAAAACTTCAAGAAATACAATTAATATTCTTGAAGTTCATAATTTTTCATTACTATTTGACAAAAAATGCATTGAAAATATAAAAACAAATGTTTTTTCTAGAATATGTAATTTTTTGAAACGGACGAAGTAATCACTATTCTTTTGTGGGTAATAAATATTTTGAATTTTTTTAAGTTTATAATTCCACGTCATAATAACTAGAACCCAATTAACACCTTAAAAAGAAGTGAAAAACTCATAAGCAAAAGATCCTTTTCTATTAAGTTCACCGGATCTTTCTTTTTATTTATTTAAATTTGGTTGGATCGCACATAGCTGCAGAACTTGTCACGGGAGAATCAAGGACACTTGGGAGTCTTTTTGCTGCTGAGCTTGTCACGGTAGCAAGGACACTCATGCTTGTTCCCATAAGTTCCTGAAGGAACACACTTGCACTCTTTGCAACATATTCCACAATACTTCAAACATCTATCATTCATCCCTGCATCTTTGCATCTCACTTCACACTTCCCTCCACACCACTTATCTAATTCTGGTCCCACTTTGATTTCAGGCGCAGGAGCCGCGGCGCCACCACCACCTTCATCACCATAATTTATTCATTCCGATTTTTTTCTTACATGTATAAATATACCTTTAGTGGTTTTGCATCTTATAGTTTTAACCAATAAGAAATATAAGTTATAACCAATAAGTATCAACAAACAATTATGACCTAAATCAGTTAGACCAAGTATATCATAATTAATTATGTGATCAAGAAAGAAACAGGGAAGACTCTTGAACAGATTCACAAACCTGAGATAGTAGCCGAAGCAAGGGATGAAGTGATTAGAAGAAGTGAGGCAACAAACAATATGGAGACAATTATCCTCATGTTTCTTTTCTCTGGTTTTCTTTAACTGCCCGAGGATGATTAGCAAAGATCAAGTTTCTATTCTTCTTGTGGTCTCTCTGTTGGCCTTTTATAGGCGCAGCTACCAACTTCTATATTTTATAGGATCGTAGTCTTATGTATTCCTGTTAATATTTTTATTAAATGAAGGAAAACCAGCTTTGGCGTTTATATATATAAATAAAACTAAATTTTCCATTATTTTAAATTTATACGATTAATAAAGAATTATAAAGAAATATTTCAGCCTGACGAAAAATTGAAAGAAATATACATGGTTCTTGTATATTTTTCTCAATAGTTAATAATAATTGGGGGTTTTGGACGAAACTCAGACTAATCTTCGGAGCTTTTAAGTAGTACGGGTATTCATAGACGTATGCTCAATGGTTGAAGTAATTTAAATAAGAGTAAAAAGACTCGAGTCATGGTCCCTAAGATATATGAGATGGGTTTTCAACACTAGTTGTTTGGAGAGAATGGTTTAGCACGCAAATCTAATTCATCAAAGCTCAATCGAGATGAACTGAATTGATAATGTTTACGTAACCAATCGACAAAGTCCAATTATTCCGTCAAAAGGTTACTTTATAGCTGGAGGTCGTAAATTCTAGATCGAGTGGATAACATCCAAAACTAAAGTGACTCGCGGTTAAACCTTTGCTCAACCAAGTTAGATCCTCAAAACAAGGACAAGCAAAAATCATTAATTTTTACTTATTTACTTGATGCATAAAATACTATTTTCGAACTGTAATATCTTTGATTTTGCTCTTTCGTATATCCCATATTCATTGTTATTATTAAGTCAAGTTTAAACAAAATATCTTAGAATAAAGATGATTTCAATTTTTCTAAATTTAATACTTTTTTTATAAAATGGTTGATTGCAAGTTTTAGCTCTCATAATTTGGTATTATTAGTTACCGGTTTTTTCTTAAATACCCTAAATACCGACTTGCCAAATCGACGCATCATGAATTGATCATAGTTTTGTTAGTGGACTAGAATGGAGTCATAGAAACCATTCAGCGTGAAAGTGTTCGGGATGCAAGTATGCCGCAGGTGCCTATCGCCCCTTCATGTTGAGATGAAAGGTCAATTTTAGGTGATGTGAGACATATTGCACAGACTTGACATATATGGAGGAAAATCTAAGGGATTAGCCAGCTTTTGCATCAAAATTGACTTCTTTCCATCCATTGGGATCGTCCATCTTTAGTATAACACATACCCAAGATGTCTAATTCTCATGCAGACGCACCATCGAAGGAAATTAGAAAGAGAGGAATTGTA
Organism: Brassica rapa; assembly: GCF_000309985.2. Classification (NCBI taxonomy): domain Eukaryota; kingdom Viridiplantae; phylum Streptophyta; class Magnoliopsida; order Brassicales; family Brassicaceae; genus Brassica; species Brassica rapa. The sequence goes on from NC_024797.2 coordinate 21,434,726, forward strand.
CTCTCTCGTGTAGCACTGACTGGTCGAGAGTCAGGTGATGTTGCCCACAACGATATGATATTGATCAAACTTGAGATACAATATGTGTTGTTGATAAAATATATTCACCGTTTCAAAAATCCACGTTTTAAAACAAATATTTCAAAATTAAATATTTTTTGCTTTTTAATGTATTATTTATTAGTAAATTGCAAACTTAAAAAAATTGTATTTATTGAAATTTAATTGGCCAAAAATTGTTGGAAATAATTTATTACAAAATACTATGCATTAATAATCAAAATTTAGTAAATATTTTTTAATATGTGCGAAAATTTTGAACTAACATTTAAGGAATATACATATTTTGTAAAAATACACGAAGTTTTACAACAAATTTAGTTATGTAAAACTACGTTATGTTTTTTCAACAAATAAGTATTTTGAGTTTGTCATAAATATACAGATGCAGCTGTCGCAAGAAGAATTTGGATCATTCAATTGTTATAGTCTCAAACATAAATGTGACACTCTTTGCATTAAATTTTGATGGAAACAGGCTGGTGACAGATGTAAAAGGAACAGAAACAAACAACGAGATTGTCTCCTTAAGAATTATTTCCACGCGGTTTCCGCACATGAGTCACACATACTCTTTTGTTCGCTCTACAACTCAGTTATCTGTTTGTTTTGAACTCCAAAATGGCACATCTTTCAACAACTATCAGATTGTCAAAGCAGATGTATACATATATTATTATCGTTGTAGAAAATAAATCGTTATTTTTGACTTCCAATACACAGTTTATTAATTTTAATCATCAATTTATTTTTTTATTAGTTAAAATATTATTAGGTGTATAAATAACTGTGTGTTATATATAAAAATTATACAAAATTAATTATTTTTTAATTTGTGTACATAAACTCAAAACGACACATAAAATGAAATGGAGGGAATATAGTTTTCCACGAAAACATACTCTTCACTTCTATGAAGTTGATCATATCATCATAATCATTAATATCGACAATTTCCTAGCTAGTATCTTTGAGTTTAAATTTGTTCAAATAATAATCTTACTACTTGTCTTTAAATATGAATCTTCTGACTGTTTCCTTACCAAACCATATTTGAGTTTAGGGACGCCAAAACAATACTGTATCAATGCATTATTCAGCAAAGTTTCTTGTTTAGTTTTAAATAGTTCTAGAAAAAGTTTATTAGGTGATTTTCCTTGGTGTCAATATTCGTTAATGTCACAAGTAAAACTGTGAAATTGATCAAGATCATCATTAGTGGTAATGCTGATCAATACGAGAAAAATATTTGGCGAATAAGAAATGCATAAAATAGCTATGTATTAGCTAGGGCCGGCTTATTCAACTAATGGATCCTGTGCTCAAAAAAAAATTTCAATATTGTTGTTATATTTTTATAAATCCAAAATTAAAACCTTAATTATGTATGCTTTTTAATAAACAAGATCCTAGTTCTTTAATGAAAATTACTGAAAAAATGAAGGACCTAGTGCAAAACCACCTCCAACACATGTGTAAAACAGTACTAATATACATAAAAAACAATGCACTGCTACTCAAGCACCATGCTTGTTCAAGTAAATGTTAAGACTTTTATGGTTGGAGTGCTATAATTAAATTAGGTGGTTTGCGTATTTAGCTTTTTATACATCATTGAGTGTATTAATTACATGATTTTAACGATACTTACTTTGGTTATTTGATTTTCAGTTATTGAGAAAATATTTTAGTACCGGCAATTTTCAGTTTATTTTCTTTTAACATTTGTAGACACCATTCTCATCACTAAATACTTCACACTACCTATGAATTGGATAATATACTCAGCATATCAAATATTGAATTAGGAACAACACTGATTTTAGTTGTAATCCAATACACTTGCTAAACAATGCCAAGTAGTTTCAGAACTTTATTCATCTTTCCAAAACAAAACAAAACAAAACGTAAAGTTTTCGGAGAGAGAAAATATTGCGCCAAGCAAACGAAAAAGCGCTACAGCTATTAAAAATCAAAGGGATCCCACATAATATGGAACTGAACTCTTCTAAACAAAAGTAACAGAATGATTTAAGTTTTTCTGAGGTAACCCAATCTTTGGATCTCTCACACCCCTTCAAAGTAACTGATGCATGCACTGTTGCATTACACACTCCTCTTTCCACTGCCTCTTCAAGTACCTGTTACAAGTTACAAGACAACTTTACAAATCAGGAATAAGACCCTGAGATCATATTCATAGACCTTAATGGCAGACATTCCCAACATCCAATTATTCTTCGCCAGCATATATTCTCGGTATTGGTTTCACAGAACATAACCTTTTCAGTATGATAACCAAAGACTGATTGTTCAAAAATAACAAAACAACTCAGAGAACAATCAAACAAAAAACACAAGAAGTTGTTGCATAAACCAAATTCAGTTAGGATTAAAGTCAAGAAGTATGCAAATTATTTCAAGCCACAAAGACTGTACCTTTAGCTTGAGTAATGACTGCAATACCAATTTGGCTGTTTAGTGCTAAATATAACTAACAGAGTCTAGTAAGGACATCAAGAAGCTCCACAGTGTTGTGGAAATTGAAGACATTCAGAAAAACAACAAACTACTCACAAAGAGAGGACAATTAGCGATCTTGACAAGTGCGTCGGAAGGTACCGTTTGGCAGCTCGCAGAAAGCACGCAAATTAACATTGAGATGAGAGGTGAGCTGAGAGGCAGCCACAACACTGTACAGAGGCAAGAAAGACTGCGTGCAACCAAGCGCTCCCAGATTCCTGAAACGAATCAGAAGACAAAAAATGTTCCTAGAATCTATAAGGCGATGAATCCAATTAGGAGGGAGCTAGGTCAAACCTGGAAGGAGATGAAAATGAGAAGCGACGGCCAGGTGAAGAGGATGGGGAAGGGCGGAGGCGAGGAAGCGCCGTCGTAGGGGTACGGAGAGACGGTGCTCTTGCGGTGGCGGCGGCGAAGGAACGGGCAGCGGATCGTGCATTGCGCCAAGCCATTTTTGGTGACTGTATGGAGAAAATGTGAATCTCACTGATTTTTTTTTGCTAGGGTTTACGAGATAGGGGAGAAAGTAGAAATTTTCATTTTTCATTTTGTAGCCCAAGTTTAATCACTTAAGTCTAAGGCCCATTAACATAAGTGACATAGCCCAAAAGAGTAAGACGGGAGATGTGATTGTGTTTGAGGCTTTGAGCTAGGAGTTAGTTAGTGTCTAACTGACTTGGTGGTGGTTTAGCCCCCAGCAGTTGTAATGCAGGGCTAGAAAGCTATGAACGTGGATGGTTTACAGGTTTAAATGTTATTTAAGCGATTTGGAAAACTGGTATAAGAGTTAGAAATTGGTGTTTTTGTGAAATACGTATGATCAGATACAATAAATGTATAATAATAAATTAACAATATTTATGTTTAATCTAATTATTAAAATTATTTTTTTATTATAAAATAAATTATTTTGATAAAATCTCATTAGGTTGGATCTATTGTTTTATTTGAATCTAACATTCAGAAACATACAAAAGTAAGATAAGTGGTAAGAAATACATGAGACAAAACGATGAAAAGTTGATATAAAGTTTGGTGTCTTCAAGTTTAAATAGATTGAAGAGTTTTAAAATGAGAAATATTACATTTTTGTTATAGCCATTTGAAAAAAAATAGGAAATGAGTTTATTTTCTTATATAAAGAGACAAAATTCCAATCAAATTAAGGCTTTGAATGGTGACCAATGAACGAAAGTGAACACTGAATTCCATATCGTTCCAAAAAAAATCACCATTCACAAGGAATAGTTAAATATTTTTTTTGTATTAATTTTATCATGATTTAAATTGTTAAATATTTTTTTGTTTTATAAAATATGAATGTAGGTACACGAAATATTATTGTAAAATAGGTATATAAAATATTAATATCAAATGGTACAAATATAAATATATAACTTATGCATCAAAAACAAATCACACGCTCAAATAATATAACATATAAATATACATTAAAAAAATTACACGCTTAGTTTTCCAGTTTTGTTGTAGAAATATTTTCCCAGTTACTGACATATCCAAGTAAATGTTTCACAAAACCTTTTTACAGGATTTCGATAACCTTGACTAGGGGTAACGTATCGCTCATTATTCATTGGATCGCAAATGATCTTGCACGGGTTGTCACAAATTGCTGGAGTTGCTTTTTTTGATGCTTTCATGCATTGATTTATGATACAATCTTTTATACACACATCTCTTGGCATTGAATCAGAAACTTGTATCGAACAAATCATTGTAAATAAAGTTAAAATCATGAATGCCCTATAAGTTTTATTTAACACTTGAGCTGCCATAAGTACCGTGAATGTGTAATTCAAAGTGTATAGTTTTGTTTATTGTGTTGTGAAGCAAAGATGATTTAGTAAAAAAATTTGGATAGATCGAGATGATTTATATAGTAAAAAGTTTTTACCAGATTCTTGAAGCCAGTAATTTTTGGGAAGTCAATTCGTTGTTTTTAATTTCTTTTTCTTAATTAAGAAAATATATCGATTGATTTTTCAAACATTTAGGTGTGTTAAAAGCACTGGCCACCTAGGCAACTATTTTCTGTGAGTTAAAGTAACTAACTGTCATATTATCATTTTTAGCTTATACAACACATATTCAAGTAACATTTTTTTTTTTTAAATTTGTAATCATGTGTTGTAAGTTGTAACAAAAGTCTATTTCAATACATAGAAGTATAGGTCTGTTAAGCCCTGGCCACCTAAGCAACTATTTTCTGTGAGTTATAGTAATTAACTGGTCATATTATCATTTTTAGCTTATACAACACATATTCAAGTTGATAAAAAGTTTGGTATCTTCAATTTAAATGGATTGAAGAGTTTTAAAAGGAGAAATATTACATTTTTGTTATAGCCATTTGAAAAAAAAAATAGGAAATGAGTTTTTTTTTTTATATAAAGAGACAAAATTCCAATCAAATTAAGGCTTGGAATGATGACCAATGAACGAAAGGGAACACTGAATTCTTTATCGTTCCCAAAAAAAATCACCATTCACAAAGAATAGTTTTTCCTTCTTGTTCCTCCCCATTCCTTTTTTGTAGAGAAATATAGAATAAAAGCATTCCTTATTAAATTTGATAAGGAACAAACATTTCTTTTCATTCATGCAATTTTATTCCCATATGTTTCTTTCCTATTCGTTCCTCGTGTTAATTTGATAAGGAACACATATTCTTTTCATTCCTGCAATTTTATTTTCATACGTTCATTTCCTATTCGTTCCTCATGTTCCTGAAAAGGTCACCAGTCGGAGCCTAAGAAATTTCGTTGTATAAGTCTTCTTACAAAATCTGCTAGTGATTACAGTTTAGTAGACTTCTCAAAACGTTTCATAACCTTAAATTTTCTTTACATGTGAAGAAGACTTATAAAGAAGTATGCATTTAGCATACTTTTTAAGAAGTCTTCTACCTTTAATCGTTAAATCAAATATTTTAACTAGATAGAAATAAACACATCATTAAACATAAAATTAACTTATAAAGTGTTTAATATATGCAAAATTAAACACGTAAATGTCAATTTTTTATTAAAAAAAAACTATTTAAGATTCCAAATTTAAAAAATACTAACATTACTTGAACATATGTTACAAATCCTAACCAGTTAAATTCATGACTTATAATTTATATTCACTCATCTATGTCGAAAACAATTCAATTTTATTAAATTTCAATTTAAAATTTAGAATTGTTTATAGGGCTTTTTGCAAAATTGACCTACAACTTAAAGTCAAACACAAAACTAACCTCCCTTTTTTTTGAAAATTAGTTTTGCCCTATTCACCCCACAAGTTCATACAATTTACGAAAATGCCATCAATTTTTTTTTTTTTTTCGAAAATGACATCTTTACTCTCTCACCCTCATCATCTTCAAGTAATTACAAGATTGCCATTGATATCAATACCACAACCACCATGAACAACCAATTTGAAGCTCTTAATGCTCCCAAAATCGATTTACCCTTCTTCTTTTTCCATTCTTGTGAACTAAACACAACATATCTCTCACTTTCTCTCCACAATGAGCTAAAAAAACCCAAGATTTTGATTCTAAAATTTTTATGGTTCATAGAGTCATAGAAGCTAACGATTATGGGTGGGTGACTTTCGTTTGTGATTCTGTGTGCTTGGAGAAGCCTTATGTATGCTAAGGAACTTATCTCACCAATTTAAGGTATGACATCGAGTTTTTTTCCAGATCTGTTCGTCAGACGACTTACTTGGGAAGTCGTCTGGCTGTAGACGACTTACCTGGAAGTCGTCTGGCTGTAGACGACTTACCTGCAAGTCGTCTGGCTGTAGACGACTTACCTGGAAGTCGTCTGGTCAACGCAGAGGTTATTTTTGCAATTGACTTTGAAATCTGTAACCTGAGACGACTGAAAGTTAAGTCGTCTACTATTGTTTGGTTTCAAAAAAATTTCCAAAGAACCTAGACGACTTACATTTCAGTCGTCATAGGTTAGTTTTGCATTTGACTGGATAATTTCAGAAGTTTGACTTCCCCAGACGACTTACATTTCAGTCGTCTGGCGAAAATTAAAATAATATTTTTTTAAAAGTAAACGACTTACAATTAAGTAGTCATAGGTTAGTTTTGCAATTGAAAAAAAAAACTTCAAGATTTAATTATACACAGACGACTTATAATTCAGTCATCCACCAGACGACTTAATTGTAAGTCGTCCAGGATTTTTTTCCGATTCTGGTCAAACCTGGTAAATTCTGGACGACTTACATTTCAGTCGTCTCGTGGACAACTGAATTATAAGTCGTCTGTATATAATTAAATCTTGAAGTTTTTTTTTTCAATTGCAAAACTAACCTATGACGACTTAACTGTAAGTCGTCTACTTTTAAAAAAATATTATTATTTTAATTTTCACTAGACGACTGAAATGTAAGTCGTCCAAAAAGTCAAACTTCTAAAATAATCCAGTCAAATGCAAAACTAACCTCTGACGACTGAAATGTAAGTCATCTAGCTTTTTTGGAGTTTTTTTTTTAACCAAACAATAGTAGATGACTTAACTTTCAGTCGTCTGAAATAACAGATTTCAAAGTCAATTGCAAAAATAACCTCTGCGTTGACCAGACGACGTATAGTTTAGTCGTCTAGACAACTTAGATTGAAGTCGTCCGCGTCTTCTCCGCTAGTTTTTAAGTCTTCTACGTTAGTTTTTGAATAACTTGTATTTTTAAGAGTGATAAGTAACTTCAAGATATGTAAAACTCATATTTACAAAATATGTTCTCTCCCTTAGTTTTACTAAATTTGACTAAGTTTTTCAACACAAACTTATAAAAAAATATGATATGCTTTGACTAGTTACTACTGTTTGTTTCCATCTCTTAAATATTATTGTTATAGACAATAATGATGACTATTGTTATGAGTTGGAAGAAGGGTTAAATGCTTCTTAAAATGTTGTATCAATATGAAGCTACCAACATTCTTGTTTATTAAGATGAGAAAAAGGCCATTGAAGTTTATTATTGCATATGAGAGATCCAAAGATAAGAAAAAAGCTACTGAAGTCTATTATTTCATTGATTTGTAAATGTGTAAGCACATTGTTAGCACATTTAATACATCTTGGAAAACATTATTACTGATTTTACAAAAAATTCACAACTAAAAGAGTAGACATGCAATTCACAAAACAGACCACAAACAAAACTATTATAGATCATTCCTCTACAAAGACAAGCTTGGATTCCACTTGAGTAGACAAGACCAGACGACTTTTAAGAAGTCCAGACGACTTCTAAGAAGTCCAGACGACTTCCAGGAAGTTTAGACGACTTTGTCAGAAGACTTTTAGGAAGTTCAGACGACTTCCAGACGACTTTACAAGAAGTCCAGACGACTTTTAGGAAGTCCAGACGACTTCCAGACGACTTCCAGACGACTAACAGGTAAGTCGTCCCAGAAGTCTTCCAGATCTGAAAAACCTGCATATTAAATCCAGATCTGAAAAGCCTGCATATTCAAAAACGTTCAAATGGCTTAAAAACAGAAAAAATGAGTGGAAGATTAGATAAATCTACCTTTACAGAACACACAAAAATAGATATCTAAAAATAATAGATCTACCTTTAAATTAGTGGAAGATGAGTATCATCTAATTAAAAACCTGCAAAAAAAATAGATTAGTAAGAAAGACATGAGACAAAACTGAAAAATTCATATAAAGTTTGGTGTTTTCAAGTCAAAAAGATTAGAGTAGGTTTGGAGAGTTTTAGTTTGGGAAAAAATTAAGAACTTTATACAACAAGAAGTTACCAAATGAAGAAAAATCAGACATAAGAACTTACCAAAACGCTCAGAAAAATCCAGACGACTTCCTGGAAGTCCAGACGACTTCCTGGAAGTCCAGACGACTTCCTGGAAGTCCAGACGACTTCCTGGAAGTCCAGACGACTTTGTCAGAAGACTTCCAAAAAGTCCAGACGACTTCCAGACGACTAAACGGTAAGTCGTCCTGTTAGTCGTCTGGAAGTCTTCCAGATCTGAAAAACCTGCATATCAAATCCAGATCTGAAAAACCTGCATATCCAAAAACGTTCAAATGACTTAAAAATAGAGAAAATGAGTGGAAGATTAGATAAATCTACATTTATAGAACACACAAAAATACATATCTAAAATTAATAGATCTACCTTTAAATTAGTGGAAGATGAGTACCATTTGATTAAAAACCTGCAAAAGAGATAGATTAGTAAGAAATACATGAGACAAAACTGAAAAATTCATATAAAGTTTGGTGTTTTCAAGTCAAAGAGATTAGAGAGAGGTTGGAGAGTTTTAGAATGATGAACATTACATTTTTGTTGCAGCCATTTGAGAGGAGGAGAGAGAATGTGTAAATTTTTCTTTATATAGGGAGACAAAAAATCCAATTAGGTTAAATATTTTTGACTCAGACGACTTCCTGGACGACTTAAATTTCAGTCGTCTGGTGAAGAAATTAAAACAGATGACTTACATGTAAGTCGTCCAGAAGAGTTTAATATTTTTAGCGGGAAACTAAATATTTTTAGCGGGAAACTAAAATAGAAGACTTTCCAGACGACTTACAAGTAAGTCGTCTGGTTTAAATTATTTAAGCGGGAAAATAATTTTTTTCAAAAATTTTAGGCGGGAATATTTGGACGACTTACATGTAAGTCGTCTGTTTTAATTTCTTCACCAGACGACTGAAATGTAAGTCGTCCGAGTAAAATGATCCGGTTAGGTTAAAACGTACATTGGTAAAATTAAAGGTTCGGTACGATGTGGACGACTGAAATATACGTCGTCCGAGTAAATTATTCAACAGACGACTGAAATATAAGTCGTCCACACCCTAAACATAACCCCTAAACTTAATTATCTAATTAAACACTTCATAAAACCAAATCAAACTTGAAAAGTGTTTACTATACACAGAAATAAACACATATAGGTGAAAACTAATTTTTGAAAAAAACATTTTAGTGTTTCAGAATCTAACCCTAACAATACATACAATACTACAACATATGTTTGCCAAACTCCTAAACCAAAGTATTTCATGATTCACTACTTCCACTTATCTATCTTCAAAACAAATCAATTTTATCATATCTTAATTTATATCACTTAAAACTATTTATAATTACTTGATTTTTATTTTTTACGCATCAAAATATTTTTTTACAAGATTTATAAATTATTTTTAAAATAAACTGGTACCACACGACTTACACTTCAGTCGTCCAGACGACTTCCAAAATCTCAGATGACTCAGACGATTTACTGGGGCTATATTCGTAAAAATGGCTTCTGTTTTTTTGTTTGGTCACAAGGGGCTGAGCTGTAATTTCACTAGGCTTTTAGGTTAGTTTTGCATTTGATTCAAGTTTGGGTATAGGTTTGGGATTAAAATCAAGTTGTGGGTTAGTTTTGGCAAAAATCCCTTGTTTATATTTACGTGATTTTGATTTATTTTCAAAATAATATTTTTTAAATTTTATAAATTGATTTTAAGATTAAAATACACTTCTCGAGAAATCTTTTCGGGATGAGTAGATTTTTCAAAAAGCTTTATGGGAGAGTTGTTTTTTTTTTTAAACACTGCATTCACTACACGGATGAGATACATGGATGAGATACAAAGCCAGCAGCACACATCAGTGTCTCTGGAAACAAAGCTGGACAAACCAAAGGTTTCCCAGAAACTAAAGCCCTAACAAGGGAAACGACAAGAACAACGACAAGAACAACACCTAATCAAAAAACATAAGAGATAAGAGATAATTGTAATTTTACTATCATTTCTGTTACTTTTGCATATGATCAAATTTAAATTATTTATTTGCATTCAAATTTAAGTTTTGAGTCATTTTTGGCAAATCTCATTATAATCTTTTGGAATGAGACATCTAAAGGTCAGAGTTTCAATCTGATATTTATGTATTAATTTTATCATGATTTACATTGTTAAACATTTTTTTTGTTTTATAAAATATGAATGTAGGTACACGAAATATTATTGTAAAATAGGTATATAAAATATTAATATCATATGGTACAAATATAAATATATAACTTATGCATCAAAAACAAATCACACGCTCAAATAATACAACATATAAATATACATTAAAAAAATTACACGCTTAGTTTTCCAGTTTTGTTGTAGAAATATTTTCCCAGTTACTGACATATCCAAGTAAATGTTTCACAAAACCTTTTTACAGGATTTCGATAACCTTGACTAGGGGTAACATATCGCTCATTGTTCATTGGATCGCAAATGATCTTGCACGGGTTGTCACAAATTGCTGGAGTTGCTTTTTTTGATGCTTTCATGCATTGATTTATGACACAATCTTTTATACACACATCTCTTGGCATTGAATCAGAAACTTGTATCGAACAAATCATTGTAAATAAAGTTAAAATCATGAATGCCCTATAAGTTTTATTTAACACTTGAGCTGCCATAAGTACCGTGAATGTGTAATTCAAAGTGTATATTTTAGTTTATTGTGTTGTGAAGCAAAGATGATTTAGTAAAAAATTTGGATAGATCGAGATGATTTATATAGTAAAAAGTTTTTACCAGATTCTGGAAGCCAGTAATTTTTGGGAAGTCAATTCGTTGTTTTTTAATTTCTTTTTCTTAATTAAGAAAATATATCGATTGATTTTTCAAACATTTAGGTGTGTTAAAAGCACTGGCCACCTAGGCAACTATTTTCTGTGAGTTAAAGTAACTAACTGTCATATTATCATTTTTAGCTTATACAACACATATTCATGTAACATTTTTGTTTTTAAAACTTGTAATCATGTGTTATAAGTTGTAACAAAAGTCTATTTCAATACATAGAATTTTAGGTGTGTTAAGCCCTGGCCACCTAAGCAACTATTTTCTGTGAGTTATAGTAATTAACTAGTCATATTATCATTTTTAGCTTATACAACACATATTCAAGTAACATTTCTGTTTTTAAAACTTGTAACCGTGTGTTGTAAGTTGTAACAAAAGTCTATTTCAACACACAGAAGTTTGGGTCTATATTTGTACACCATCTCGTAGTGAAAATTTCTTTTTTTTTTTCTTGTGAAAATTTCTTTCCATATTCGTTATTATAAAAGTCGATATAGATATGATAAAACATGTGCATGTTAAATAAAAATCATAGTTTATAATGTGTCTTATAAATAAAAAATTAAAATTTATAATAGTTTAGCGTGTATTTAAACAGATAGCCACATTAAAAAATCCTTCTGATAAAGATAATTTTATTTCGATAAAAAGAATAAGTTGTAGTGAAAAACAATAATCAAGTAGCATATTATATTATTGAAATTCTTGAAAACAAAATTTAGATAGATTAAGAATTGGTTAGTGGTAAAACACACACACACGTGTTTGTCGCATAAACCTGATTTAAAAAAATTTGATAAGATTTTTTTGAAAGATTTTTATTAAAAATATTATTGAGGAATTGCATTTAATCATTAGTATCTTTATATATAAAGAACAGTTTACTCCCTCCTGGTGATGCCACATAGGATTCCACATCAGAAAGTCGAAGGCCCTGGACGCGACACCTGTCCGCTTCACCAAAACGTGTCGTTTCATTTAATTGCGTACGAAATTGATATGGGCTTTAGCTACAATTTGGAAGTGGACTTTGTAAAAAGCCATTTGGGCTCATAAAACAAAACTAATAGACATGGACGTTCTCAACATCGTCTTCTCCGCTTTCTCTTAAGGTTCTTTGTATCCTGAAGATAAGATTAGGTCTAACTCCAATGGAGGTTGTACGAGGTCGTATGTCTCAAAAATTCGTTTGGAATCACTGTGTCGTTTTCGTTGATGACGTTTCGTTCCTGATTCATCGCCTCTCTTACGTTATATAATTAAGTGTTCATCGCTATTAACATCGTTCTTTACTCCTTGGACCCACTCACCCACGATTCGTCATTCAATACTTCTCTTCTCCCTTCTAGGCACCTATAAAAAGGTGTGTCTTCTTCTCATAAACATCATCCTCACCAATCCAACTTCGCGATTTTAAATGTGCCTGTATTAAACCGCTCCGGAACCATCGAATCCATTGGCAAGGCAAGTCCATCTCTCGCTGGAAATTTGGAAACCAGGTAGGTATTACTGAGATTATGTCACTCATCTGTATTAAGTTCCCTTGAGATATTTTGCTTTTGAAAAAAAAATGGTTCCATTATATAAGATTGATGTGAAATATGCTGCCCAGTTCTCATGTTCATGTTCTTATTAACTTCGAATTCGGTGATACAACGATTGAGTTAATGTTAGAGAGGTTTCTGGTTGTAATTTGTTTTCATCTGTTTAGTTGTTGATCAATCTTATTCCAGTGTGTGTTTGATTGCCTTTAAACCCTCTATTTAGGCTTAGATTAAAGTCTTCTGTAACTTTATTTTTCTTAGGATCGTGCTCTTTTTTTTTGGAGGAGGATACACAGAAAAGGCTATTGTAAAACCTTCAAATCCCCGCCGGTGTCTTTCCAAAAGGTATAGCGGCTTTCCCTGAAGTGGAGCTTGGTTTCCTTGGAGTAGAACCAGGCTTCTGAATTCACGTAAGTTTGCTTCTTCTGCTTTTGTTTCATTCTAGCTCAGTTTTGTCCTCAGTGATGATCCTTTTTGTTAAAATCTCTTGCTTACTTTAAGCTTATTTGATATTTTTTCCGCTACAAATCTCCCTGCAGCTAGCTAATTTTCCTAGATATCCAGTTATAGTTCTTGGCCCAACTATTGGTGAAAGAGAATAAGTAGATCGGGTAGGAAACGTATTTGAATTAGGATTCCACTGAAGAAGATATTCAATATCTTAATGGAAACGAAAACGTTTGGAATGCAGTTTTTTAATTTATGTCTGGCACTAGGTTATGATGATGCGGACGGTGAGCATCCGAAACCTACACAGTACTCGGCAGTCAGCAGAAGGTTAGCCTCCAGAAGCAATTACGACGATGATGATGCCACTACGATGGCTTACTATGATGCTAGAAAATCTTTGGAGTAAGACAGAAAGAAAGAAACTTTTCTTTTCTCAAAAAAAAAAAAGGTCGCATGTTTTCTAGAAGGCGAGAAACGTCCAATATCTCCACTGTTGAAATGCCTATGTGATTTGATTATCGGCATAATTAATAGGTCACATGTTTTTTAAAAGGCATACGAAGACGTTTCGTGTTGTGTGATTTTATTTTAAAAACGTTGGTCTAAACCTAAACCCCATGTGATTTGATTATAGAGAATAACAACATAGAATTCAAACTGTTAAGGTTTTTGTATTTTAGCCAAAAATCAATTTTTTTTTTTGTTTTTTCAAAATCTCAAAAGTGAGTAAACTATAAACACTTACTATATTATTTTATATATTTTCAAAATATTGGTTACTGATTAAAACATGAAGATAAATCGTTAATTATTAGTTGCATAATTTAATATAAAAAGTGCAACATAAATAAAATGTTTTAACTCAATCAAATTATAAATAAGCCTTCAAACAAAAACAAATGACTTGCAAATTGTTAGTCCTGTCATCAAACATTTGTCCAGTTTTACTTACATACATAAATATTGAAGAAAAACAATTAATTATATTGCTCCTAACCTTTTTTGTTTCATAATAGGATTTGAAAATATCAAAAGTGACATGTAAAAACAAAAAAATATATACACAATTCTTAAATATAATATTTTAAATTTAATTTGGTATAACATATTATAAACTTAGCAATCACTTGAACTATATGTTGCAGAAATTAAACAGTAGTCTGATTAAAAATTACTGGAGCTTTATTCTACCTTTAGGAACTTAGTTCCATATATATAAACCGGTTTAGAGCCGTAAGTTTAATTTTAATCTTTTTATTTTCTAAGTTTAGAGATTTTGTTAATTTTTAAAGTGATGGTTTGATCATGACTCCTCTGAAATTATTTTTTGGATCAAATTAACAATTATTTGTATTAAATGCATAAATATTTTTTTAAAACAACACTCTTGCATTCGTAGTACTAATAATGTAACCCCAAAAAAATGAAAGAGAAAAAAATCATTTTTCTTAAAATCATCCCAAATGACTCCATAATTAACAACATCAAACAAAAAATAATTAACAACATCAAACAAACAAATACAAAAAACATATATAATATTTTCACATAAAAGTTCAAAATTGACAATCTTTCATAACACGACAAAAACATCCTGACAAATAATTTTTTAAGAAAACATGTCTAAAAGAAAAAATCCAACTTACTAATTAAAATATTCAGCTCATCACCTAACAACTTGATACGTCAGAATAACAGGAAAACATTCAGGTTCAACGAAACTAACTCTCTCGAAGATGAGAGAATAGTCGCCTTGGTTCGGTCTTGGTGAGACACCTGAACAAACGCTGGAGTTGCTCTCAGAAACAAGTCTCAAGAATAGAGATCTATGGATAGAGAAATAGAAAACCAAAATAAATATACCACATATAATCCCTAATCCAATAAAACCATCCACCTAATCCATAGCTTAAAACATAAACCATTATCACCCATATCAATTCTATTCGCAATCTAACCACATAAATAACAAAATATAACAGCAATATTACAAATCTTAATCGCTAAAAAATCATATCCCGCCCGTAGGGCGGGCCGACCCTAGTTACATATATACCATTGTTCTAGGTTCTTCAGGTGGTTAGTATATAATAATATGAGTGCAGCCCAGCCTCTTGAAACCATATCCCAGCTATATATAATGCAAATTTCCTCATAATAATTACTAAACTTTTCAACTTTATTTATTTTTCGTAAAACCTCAACAAATTGTTTTAGAGAAACGGATGCACTATCTGTAAAGACAAATCATTAGCAAAACAGATATATGCTACGTGGAAGTCTTTTTAATCCAGTGATTTGACTAAGAGTTCATTAATGTTTCTACAACAGTAGGTCTATGTTTCAATTCTCGGAGAAATCAATTTAACAATTATGCAGGTTGCGGAGGAAAGACTTACAAAAGATTTTCAACATATGGTGCAAGTAAACCCAGACGTGGATCTTCATAGAACGGCTTGGTCCCGATGCGGTTAAACGTAAATCCTCATAAGCCAAATAGTATTGTCGCTTATTAGAGTCATCAAATGTTATATCAAATGGAGAGATTTTCATATAATTTGTTTGTTTTTTCAAATCTAATAAATCAGAGTTAAAAAAAACAAATATATGTTCAACATATTATTATTATATTACTCAAAGTAGAGGTGATTATGGAACCAATAAAATAAAAGTCCCTAGTTTAGCTATTAATTATTACCGGAGCTATATGTAGTAACCATATTTGCGTCTGGACATGCCGCAATTAATACGAATACAAACATTTGATTTGAGATACTAATACAACTAGCTTAAGGTGTAATTAATATTTACAAACACATTCACCCAGTTTCTTTTATCTTTCTACTTGGACTTTCTCATTTAAGTGTTGTTTGCGCGCGTCTAATTAGGAAGTGGGAACCAAAGGCAAATCCACCTCATCACACCACTCCACACATCTAGTCTCATAAAACGAAGTGCACAACTTGTTTGGCCAATATGTTAGCCAAATTTTACCACCCATTCTCCATTTCAACACACTTCCTTCCATCTCTCTCCCAACTCTCCATCCAGCACCATCTCCATACTCATCCCTTCCAAAAACCATCCCTCCGCTCTTGGTAAAAACATTCTTCATACCCTCTTGGTTCGGCTTCACCGTCATCACTTCTTGGCCGCTCTCTCTATCATACAACACCGCATCGAAAACAGCAGCGTTTCCTTCACACTCCTGCTCGATTCTCCAATCCTTAATCTTTCTCCTGGTTGAGATTCTTGCTCTTGCCTTCACTCTCGGAGCCACTTTCCCTTTCCCGAAATTTCCCTTTAGGACTCTCATTACCTCGACTTCTCTCTCCTCGTTCTTCGTCGACCGTCCTAGGCTTAGTCCGGACACGTGGTTGGACCCGACTTCCGGCCCCACCCAGACCTGTACCCGCGACGGGAAGTACTTCTCGTCTGAGTAACATTCTGCTATCTGATTCTCCATCCCTCTTCCCTTGTGAAACCCTAGCTTCGATACGTGGACGCGTATGTTGTCGACGCGTGCGTTCACTTTTATGTAGTTCTCGTGGAACGTGACAGAGTATTCAAACTGCACGATTACTTCGGCATGTTGGTGTGACAAAGCGTAGCGTAGGACAGCTTCTTTGGGCTCTACGAACGGGAACTTGATGATCTTGTTGTTATGCATCTCACTAGAGCTGATATTATTTGTGAGGTTCATCGACAAGATCGGGAAATAGCCTTTCAAGCTCCACAGCCCATGGGCTTCTGTTGCATAGGAAAAGCCCAATGATTGATGTGGCAGGGGGCTTGTGATCTGTTTCAAGCCGAGATTCCCAAGTCCCACTTCCTTGGAGATCATCCATTTGGACAAGGCGTAACTTGCAGCGCGTACGATGCACAGCTCGGCGTCTACACCGAGTGAGGCGAGAAACGTTCTCAACACAGGCGCATGTTGACACGTCAGCGATTTCACGTGGGGGCCTAGTAAGTGTTGGAAGAAGAAAGAGCCAACTTCGCTAGGCGCGTCGAACACACATAGCCAGAAAAGACGCGTGAGGAGGATTAGATTAAAGACTGACGAGAAGGATTCCGGAGAGTGAGAGTCCATGACCCAGCTAACCGGACCCGATTTGATTTCAAGAGGCTCAGACTTTGTGCACGTGCTTTCGCCTGTGGTAGGAGAGTAGGAGATTAGTTCTTGAAGGAGCTGGAGAACTAGAGGGAGGAATGGTTTCTCCGACGACAAGGCACACGTGTCGGAGACCCATATGGTCGATGATTTAAGATGGCTAAAACCCTCTACGACCATTTTGAAAGTTAGAGACAGAGATTCTAGGTCAGAGCTAGAAGCTCTTTCAACCCTAAGTTGGATTGAATGAGTCAAGTCTTCTGCGAGCTGAAACACTGCGTGTGTGTCAGACTCGGCAAAGTCGTGGGACTCCGGAAGCTCGCATATCCACGACCAAGGATCCATTTTCTTGAACTTGTTTTATTTTCTCGAGACAATGTGTGTGTTTGTTAGACGGGGTAAAGTGGGAGATAAAATTTCTTTAGTGAGTATCGGAAGTGACGAACTATATAGAGAGAGTATGTGGTGGAGGAGAAGCCATGAAGGATATAAAACTAATCAAAGACCCCTCAGAGGAGCAGACACGGATGAATAATATATCTGTGGCGCTACAATATCCTCATTAATGACATACTCTTGTTTTCTTGTTTGGATATTTGGCTAATAAAGAACCACGACCACTTCTTTTTGCATGGAGGAAGGCTAAGGAAGGGACGTGGAGTTTTAACGTTTTCTCGTTTGTGGCATAGCTACGTGTTGCATGAACTAGAGCGAATACGTACATTCATTTTTCGATCACAGAAAATAGGGATGGATGATATATATATTTTAAAAATATATTTGATTGAAAACAACAGCGTTAACAATTTTCATTGATAAACATACCGAATTCCTTTTTTTGTTTTGTTGAAACATATTGATTATGTTGAAACATATTGATTACCTTACAACGATTCGAAATGGTTTTTTCACCTCTATGTCGGGAATCCAAACGTTATAAATAGTCATTAATTTTCAGCATGAATTGAATCCAAATGGATGTAATTACAGTAGTAGTCTTTTACGATTGTGCCAACTCAAAGTTGGTTGTAATTAACTCAGCTCAACTCAATAATCATCCACAGCGTGAATTTAACCTTTTTGGTGTAAATGGAACCAACGTCGAGTTGGCCAGTGGTAAAAGGGTTACGACTGTAATTATCATCACTTGAGTTTAATTCACGCTGGAAGAAACTATTTACAATATTTGAATTTCCGGTAAAGAGGTGAAACCATTCTATTTAACTTTACGCAACAAAAAAAAGATTTGAAATGGTAACTACCAAAACATACAAGTAGTATGAAATATTTTTTGTTAAAATAAGAAATGTGGAATAAGATGAATATTTTGAAATCTTAGTTTAGTAACAAAAATTGGAAAACCTAATACTATAACATCCAAAAATATTATATATCGATAAGGTTTACTAAAATAATATGGCTATATTATTTGAAAAGAATATATGTACTTATAAATTATCATAAAATATTAAAATGGTAGATGTTAAAGTATAACTAATTCAATTTTAAATTATAAGTGTATTGTAAATTATCCTAAACAAATATCATTTCTATAGTATAACTAATTGAATTTAAAAAATGTAGTGTATGCAATAATAGTTAATAACGAAGTAAAACATATAAAACATATCAATATATTGATAATGTCGAATAAAAAACTTAAATAATAAGATTATAGAGTTACGTAATATATAACACTAAAATGTATTTCTTATATTTAAAATATTAATATCAATATCAAAATTATACATTTATAAAATAAAAAGTATCTGCACGAACGTGCGTATCAAACACTTGTTACTTGTTTAAAAGATATTATAAATTAATTGAGAATGAAACTTGTTTCTTTAAAACAAATTTCAGAAAATGTAAGGTGAGGTTTATGATGACCAGTTATGCTTTAACTTTATCAACTTCTCATAAAATGTAAGGTGAAATTTGTTTCTTTTAAAATGTAAGCTAGACAAGAGCAACCTCACCCTACAACTTCTCAGTTTTTGAGGTTCTAATGATTATAATATATTAATTTTTTTCCGAAGTTAAAATATAAAAATAATACTGACCAAATATGAATTATTTTTAGAAATATTATATTTAAAATTATTATTTATGTGCATGGCATGTGAATATTATATTATTACAATTTATATATCCAAATATAGATATATTCAAAACTAAGTAATAAGAAACATATTTAAATATAAATTAAATTAAATATAATATAAATTATACTAAATTTTAAAATATAAAGAGGATGAAATTTTAGAATATGAATTATATTATTACAATTTATGATTTTATTCTTTCAAACAGATAAAGTTAAAATATAAAAATAGTAATGCCCAATCTTATTATATAAAGCTTGGTTCTTCAAAGTTGCTAATTAACATAATCGCGACACGTGGCAATTATAAATTTTAAGATTGTGACATGTGTTTATTAGAAAGTAACTATAAATATTATTTAATAGTAATTTTCCTTTTTAAATCCTAATCAAAAGATAATTGCAAATTTATTATATAAAGCTTCGTTCTTTAAAGTTGTTAATTAACATGATCGCGACAATTATCAATTATATATTTTAAGATTATGACATGTGTTTATTAAAAAGTAACTATAAATATTATTTAAGAGTAATTTTTCTTTTTAAAATCCTAATCAAAAGGTAATTGCAAAAAATTATTTGATAATAATTTTACATTTAAAATTGTGACATGTGTTTAATATATAATGATTAAAATATATATATAATAAGATAATAAAAATGAATTTTGAGAAAAACTACTTTTAAAAAATATTTAATAGTAAAAAGTTTTTTAAAAAATATTTAGTAGTAATGTTTTAGAAATTTTCCTTTTTCAAAATCCTAAAAAAATAGATTTGAAAACAATTTATTTAATATAATTTTCTTTTTTTAAAATTTTAATGGAAATATAATTAACATGATTGTGACACATGTCAGTTATATATTTAAAATTGTTATATGTGTTAAAAAATCTCATAATGAAAAATATATATACTGAGCTACCAGTCTGATTTACAGAATCTATATGATTCTGTTTATATTGCATTTCTAAAAATAATATTAAATACTCTTTTACAATTTTGTTTAAGATTTAAGATTTAAGATTTTAGTAATAAGTTAAGATAATTGTAATAAGTTAAGATAATTGTAATAAGTTATATGACAGTAATTGTAATTTTGTTTAAGATTTAAGATAATTGTAATAAGTTATATGACAGTAATTTTTCATTTCTAAAATCTTAAACAAAATTGTAAAAGAGTATTTAATATTATTTTTTTTATTTTTTTAATTGTAAATAAAAAAAGAGATTTATAAAATTAAATGTTTTCCTTTAAAAAAAAATCATAACAAAATAAAATTTTAAGGACTTATTTAATAAAACATTAAAATTAGTACATAAGAACATGTATAATGTTGTCATTGAATCAATTGGTGTATTTGACTTTCATTTCTTTTTACTTTTCATTCAATTTTTTTTTATTTCGGATTGTGTTTAATTTAAACTTTTAGGTATAATATTTTTTCTAATCCTAAGTACAAAGTTTATAATAATTCATCTATGCACCATGATTATAAAATACAAATATTAACTTGAACTTATATGTGAAAATGAGTTTTAATTATTAAATAAATCTCAAACAACATATGCAAAAAAAAATTATAAAACTATAATAAAATGAGTTATTATTTTATGGTTTTTATTAAATTAAAAAAATCAAACAAAACCCGTTGCAATGCAACGGGCTCATATCTTGTATAAACTAAAGTTTTCTTTTTCCAAAAAAAGTATTCTACTAAAGTTATTATTTCTGTGAAATACACCATAATTGTAGACGAAAAATTCTCTTTTGACGATTCCCGCATTTTAAGGGACAACGATTCCACTTTTTGAGGCAGACCAGGATCATGTTTAATGGTTTGACAATTGGTACGATCAACAGTTTGAGATTTTGATGGTGTGCATTAAACCAGGTTAGATCTCTTAGAAGCGCCAAACTGAAAACCCGACATCATTAGAAAATAAGTGCTTTTTTAAAAAAATCCACTATTTTTGCAAATTCATCGAGATCGACTTCGTCTTTTGACAATACACTGGAAGAGCTTATTGTTGTAGATGAATTATACACTCGAAAATCCCTATCAAGTAAATTAAACTCTGTTCATTTGATTCATAAGTGGTCAAAGGAATAGGCCGAGTTGGAGGAAAAGGAAAATAAATTGGCTATAAAATAAGAATAACTAGTTCAATAAACATACATAAATCGGTACAAAAATCTAAAGCTTATTTAGCTTTACTTCTTCTCACTGAATTCTTAGCTCAATATGATTTCATCGTCGTTTTCCTTCTGATAATCTTTTGATCTATTCATAAACGTCTTTTAAATAATTTATCATGGATTGTGTCTTTATTTTATATGTGTCGAATTAAGATTGGGATTACCGGATGTTTCTGTTCCTAACATATGTGTAGTCTTCAAAGATTGTGTATCCATCAATTTCTATTTCACAACATCGAAATTTGTATTTTCCAAGAATGTTTGTGTTCAATATAGAACTGCATAGTTGACTACATTAATAGTTATCGTTGTTTTCTTAAGCCGCGTTAGAAAGAGTCAATGTAAAAGAAAATCGAGACGCTTTGGACAGTTCAATACATGAAGATGCCGAATACATGTCATTGTAAAAGAAAGAGAGAAATACAAGGTCATTACAGTAAGTAACAGCTCATCTCTCCTTGATTTTCTTACATAGTATAAAATATGGACACAATCGATGTCATAACAATTATATAATGAAAATATTACATCCAAATGCATTTTTAAGTTTTTATTAACTTAATAAAACAGTTGTTGTTACTAGGGTACTTTAACCCTTTTGGTTAACCAAGCCCATCTCCTTGTTACAATCAAACTAAAGTAGCCTAGATTTAAGTGTCTATTACTTTAACCAAATTTAATATATATACACATATATATATATACTTTATTTAACATAAGTTTTGACTAACAAACAAAATAAAGTGGATCCGCATCTCTTTCTTCTTCATCTTCTTCAAAAAAATTTAATCAATTATTATCTATATTATTATATCTATCTTTTGAGTAAAGTACACAACGATGTCAATGGCGGATATTGATTGAAGCTTCAACCATGGTGTCTTTGTCTCCTCCTCTCTGTGTTCAGCTCCTCCGTCCAAAATGTTGTTGATGTGAGGTCTCGTCCACCAGTGGTCATTACTCTTTGTCGCGTCTCGTCAACATCGGCTTCTCCACGTCTCAAGCCGACGTCCTCTTCATTTCCAAATCATGTTATCAGTCTTCCTTGTCGTGTTTCTGCTCCGTCGTAGCCAACTCTCTGTTGTCGTCAACGAGATGTGACGAGAAGTGCGATCTGCAACATCAATGGAAGAATATCACTTTTTTGCACTTTTGATCCTCTAGTTTCCTCTTTTTTTCACAATATGCCTCAAATTCCCAATCTGATCAAATTGCTTCACAAATTTACCCCAATACTTTTAATGTTGCAATCTGGTTTTTCCGTGTATACTCAAAAATTGTCCGTCAACTTTTGATTCTTTTCATTCTGTCCCCATAGTATTAAATCTGCATATTAGTCCCCAATTCCATTTTCAAACTTTCAATTGTGCACCCTGGTGTACATGTGGACATCATTAAAACATGTACCTTTAAACATAGGAACACGTGGGCACGTCGAGCCAAGATTGTATCCATGTGGTTACTCAATATATTCGTGTACATGAATAAGATGTACATAACAACAAAAATGCAACATGGAGTTTGTGTACTTTATCCGAATGAATCAAATTTTAACACGAACATGATGTACATCTCTAGCTCTATCCGAAAGAATTAAAGTTTACATAATTAAAATAATGTAGACTTTGCTTTGAATTCTCATGTGGCATAAATTTTGTGTAAATATATTCACCATTTGAACATACAATGTTGAAACTTGTAAATCTATGTTACAAATTCGTAAATGTCTAATTGAATATTGCACCATGGTAAAATGTACATGTCGATATTGGTAAACACGTGTACATGTAGATATGTTTACTGTTGAGCTACTTGTAATATTTTAAAATGTACATATCGATATTGGTAAACAAGTGTACATGTGGATATTAAATCTTGGTGTATATGTCAATATTGGTAAACATGAGATATCATATATGTACACATAAGAAGTTTTTGTATGTACACAGCGATGTACATATATTGAAAATATACTAGTATACACCGGTGTACATGTGAGTCGTTGTACAAGTGGACAACGATATGTGTGTGTACATTTGAATGCTATTTAAATTTGCAAATGTTATAACTTACAAATGTATGTTATATATCATTATGGATTGCATTAGGAAAACCATTTGGGCCTGCTCCTTCCGGGTACCATAAGCATCTCTTTGAAACCATCATCATCGTGGAACCAAAAACAAAGGATGTCTCGTTTCATGTACAAAAGAATTGTTGTACATGTGGATAGTGTATTTTTATGTACAATATACCATGTACATATAAATCATTTATTTTTTCATGTTTTTTTAATGAGGATCATTTTCGTAATTTTAACTTCATCTTCCCCAAAATTAATTAGAGTTTTCTGCAATTTTCCTCTACGATCGCCAGTTATTATTCTCATCTTAGTCATCTGTTTTTTTTTTTTGCTTATTATACTTTTAAACATGTATAAATATCATATAAGACACGATTTCAAGCTTTAAATGATTTTGTTTCTACAACAAAAACGTAAATCTTTCTTTTTCTTTTTATTACTGTCATAGCGCGAGGCGGATTAGTTGCGGAGCATGGTGTGAAAGAAGAAACTCTTCGATAGTTTTCGGCGAAGCTATTTTCTTCACCGATGTTTTCATTATATAGTTACACCACTAGAAACCATTGCTTCTAGTGTTACTAAAAATAAGAAAAAAGATAAAACATTGAATGGGTCCACTTAATTATATCTAAATTATACTTTAATTAAAAAAAAAGAAAATAAGTTAGAAATAAGTTGGAAAAAATGTCTAAGGAGAGCAATAACTTGTAACAATTGTTATGACATCAATCGTCAGAACTACTATGGATAACAATTAATCAATTATATAAATTTGTACTCTACAAAGTAAAATAAGGTGGCAAGTATAATCTCCAAAAATTATTTTATTGACGAACACAAATCAAAGTAATTTTTTTTTTCATTTTTAGTTAGATCACATTTTAGAATTGTGGGAATAGATTAAAATTTTTTATTTTTTTTTATTTTTTAAATAAAAATATTATTAATTATTCACCAAACCCGCAAATCGAGCAATAATAAAAAATACTGAAGAATATAATGATTATGTAACATAAAATAATAAATTTTATATTAAAAATAAAAATGATATCTACATCAAACTTAACAAAAACATAAAAGAATACGATCCAAATTACTTCTTTCAATTTTTTGTTTCTTTCGGTATTGACTCCGCTTTGTATAATATGGGTTTATCGATAATATGATACAAATTACTGGTAACTTTTCGAATAAATCACTGGTGTATTAAAAAAAGTCATCAATATATGTCTGTCTTGATGTTAAATTGTTAATAAATAATACATCCGTCATTATTTTGCTTGAACAAACAACTTTTGGAATTCGTGTGAAATGAGCTATTCAACACGTGGACTTTGACGTTTCATACGGTTATCTTTTGAACGTTTCATATGGTTATCTCTAGGGATATGATATCGGATATATTTTTGTTGCAAGATTTGTCGGATTCTCTCCAAACTGGGGGAGAATTTGATTTTAGGGATTTAATTATAATCTCTGCATAAAGTTGTATACAAAATATTATCTTTCATATAAAATACCTTTTCCATTTTTAATTAGACGACATTTTATACCTGTGAACATAAATTAAGAAAAAAATATATATATATTATATATTTAAAATAAATCATTTGGTATTCACCAAACGAAATAAATATAGTTTTTAATGATTGAATATATTTACAGTTATCTACCCATTTTGTTTAAGTTGTAACGTAACATACATTATATTTTTTTCAATATCTATTTAACTACAATCAATATATATATAATTTCTGTGAAAAGTTAATAATATGTCATAAGTTATTTTTTCTTTATTTGTATAATAATATTGTACCTATATTTTTATGTTCTATTTACTCAAACATAATCGTTATTCATTCATTTCAAACCATTGTTCTAAACATCTATTCTATTAAAATAAAAACATTGTGTTGCACCGAACTTTTTTGTAAAATTTTAAATTGAATACGTTTCTTTCTTACAAATTAAACCAGCTCGAAATCATTAATATTCCCTCCGTTATATTATTGATTGTTTAATAACTACTCCTTCCTTATACAACATTAATACTCCCTTCCTTACAAAACATTAATACTCTATGCCTTATACTATCAATTAATAAATACATGGTCCAGAAAATATATGTCATTTGAAAACTGAATTTCTTATATTTTCCCAAAAGAGTAGAACCCAAAAACTGAATAAAATTAAAAACACATATATAATTATTCTAATAACATAAATATATTGATCAAAATTAAAAATATAATTTAATACCAACTAACATTTTCTATCTAAAAATCAAATTCACGCTTTCAAACGCGAATCAAAATCTAGGATTAATTATTTGATAAAGTCATAAATCGTAATCCTCCATTTTAATAAAATTTTCTTATCTGCAACCACACCAATTATGTTGAGGTAGCCAAACCAAAAAATAAATAAACAAATATAAATATTTATGATTATATACTTAAAATGATTGATTAACATATACTTCTTCTGTTTTATGTTTTTTTTTCATTTTAATATTCTTCAATTTATTTTTTTATTGGTTAAAATATAGTTAGGTATATAGATAATAATATTTTATTTTAAAAAAAATACAAAATTAAATATTTTATAATCTGTTTGTATAAATTTAAAACGACAAATAAAGTGAAATAGATAGAGCAGAAATTTTGTGCTCTAAAGATAAATGACTATCTGCTACTTAATCAATCATCCCATCTGTTTATTACTTGATACTAGAGTTTTTAACCGCGCTACGCGCGGATAAGATATTATATGTATTTCTCAATTCTAAAAAATAATGTATAATATTGTATTATATTATCTAAAGAATATAAAATAAGACTATATAACATAAATATTTTTTTTTAATTTTCTTTGTGAAAATTATTATGTTGTTTGATTGTTGTACTTGATTCGCATATTTGCATAGATATATGTGATAGATGAATAACTATATTTTTATTATCAGTAAATAATATATATTTATTATATAATATAAAAAAAATAAAATTATTTACTTTTTAAACAACCTTGTCTCATGTTGGGGACTCGGTTATAGACATATTATATTCGAAGAAGGCATTTTACAGTTATCAATCTTCTTAAAAGTCAAGAAACAAATCTGAATATCAAAACAATATCTCATACGATCTCTTTGTGGAATAACTACTCTAAAGTAATTGAATTTAGGCATCAAAAAAGACTGAAAATGGATGTGCATATGTGTTATCTAAGTTAGTTTTACAAAGTACTATTCATAGTTCATATATCATTTATGTCCATCCTATTTTTTTTTTGTCCATCCATTCTTAAACATCTTGAAATAATTGATGCTAATTAATAATAAAATTTTGGCTGGCAAAAAAAATCAAATTTGTCTAATTATCGCTAAAATATTTTATTAATATTGTCTAAGAAGTTTTCAAGTAATATCATAGTTTAATTTTTATTAGTTTTTTTTGTCAATTTTTAGAGTTTTTTGTATTTAAGATTTTTTCCATATTAAGCTTCTATTTCTTTCACTGAATTGATATATATATATATATATGTCATAAAAATTACCATCAAATCATTTTTACTTATTTATTATTTTGTTTTTAATGAAAATACACCTTTAAATAATTTAATTTAAAATAAAATTATATATTAATTTGTTGTATTCTAACAATTTGATTGATTTAATTAATTTGCTTTGGTGGATAACTTAAAAAATTTTCATATGAATCGGAGAAAGCAATCTTATGTTGTTATATTATATTTATTTGTGTATATAGAATCTATATATAATGCTAATGTAATAAAAAAAGAACATTATTTTTTGTAACTTCAAAAAGATACATTATTACAACTTGAAATTAATCAAAATTGAATAAAATGGTAATTAAATATTTGTAAATCTAATTGTTTTTTTTTATCTTGTTCAGTTGGATTCTCATGAAAAGAAATCGATAGGTTAAACAAATGTTTCAAAATTTGAAATGTTTCAAAATTTGAAATGTTTCAAAATTTGTTGTGTTATTGTTTTGTCTATAAATTACAAAATTTATTGAATTGATATATTTAATTATTGCACCCTTAAATAATATTTTATTAAGACATTAGAGAACTATGTTTTGAGTTGTTTTGTCAAAATTGTACAAAAATCTATACTTTTTCATATTTGTCACGGAAATTTATATGTTAAATTTACTTTTACAAAATTCTTAACTTTGTCACGAAAACAAAAATCTATGCTTTTTCATATTTTTCAATATTCTCACACTTTCAAAGAATATATTAGCTTAGTCACTTACTTGTTTTTTTTTACAAAACAAAGTATCGGAGTCTTGAAAGTTGAATTCATATTATTGTAATTGTACATAAGAGTTTGTGATTCCATACTTAGTGATTCTTGTATATGTGTTCAAGAAAGTTTCAATGGCTTAGTGGTAACTGTCCTATATTAATGTCATAATAACCCGGATTCGATCCTTTCCTTCGCATTGTTTTTCATTTTTTACGAAAAAATAAATAAAATGACGTGGCAATTTCGGGCTCTCTGATTGGTTGATTTTTCTATCCTACGTGGACACCTTCTCCATGGCTTATATTTGCCTTTTAGTATAGTATATAGATTGTTCTAAAATAATTAAATAATCACTGTATATAGAGAGATGGGAAGGCAGATATGTTAACATCAAAATTTTCATTCTTGCTTATAGAAGATGATAGGTTTTTGGAACTCGATCAGTCTCATTCCTATTTCTCTTTCTTTTTTCTTCTTGTTTCAAGATTTGTTTGCCGCTCCTACTAGACACTTGTGTCATCCTGAACAAAGGGATGCCATCCTGGAGATCAAAAACGAGTTCAAGATTCAAAATCCTTGTTTAGACGGGCTTCCAAAGACAGTGTTATGGGTGAACAATAGTGATTGTTGTTCTTGGGAAGGTATAAGATGCGATGCTAATTTTGGGGATGTGATCATGCTCAACCTTAGTGACAGCTGCCTCCATGGTCAGCTCAATTCCAAAATCTCTATTTCTAAGCTTCAAAACCTTCGTTTTCTAACAACTCTCGACCTTTCAAATAATGATTTCATTGGTAAAATCCCATCTTCACTTGGCAACTTTTGTATGCTAACAACTCTTGACCTTTCCAGAAATCATTTTAGCGGTGAAATCCCATCTTCACTTGGAAACCTTTCTAAGCTAGCCACTCTTGACCTCTCTAGTAATCATTTTAGTGGTGAAATTCCAGCTTCACTTGGAAACCTTTCTAAACTCACCACTCTCCACCTCTCTCAAAACAATTTTACTGGTAGGATTCCATCTTCACTTGGAAACCTTTTGAATCTCACCACTCTTAGCCTTTGTGCTAACAAGTTTATTGGTGAAATTCCATCTTCATTTGGGAATTTTTCTCATCTCACCTCTCTTAGCCTCTGCGAGAACAATTTTGGAGGTGAAATTCCAACTTCACTAGGTAGTCTTTCCCATCTCACTATTCTTGATCTCTCACAAAACAATTTCGTTGGTGAAATCCCATTTTCTTTTGGCGATTTGAAAAGGCTCACCAGCTTATCTGTTGAAAACAACAAGCTTAGTGGTAACTTTCCTCTTATGCTACTAAATCTAACAAAGCTGTCCGAATTATCGCTCTACGGCAATAAGTACGTAGGCAAGCTTCCACTTAACATAAGCTTACTCTCCAACTTGGAGTTCTTTTACGTAAGCGGTAACGCCTTTACTGGTACTATCCCTTCTTCTCTCTTTTCCATTCCTTCTTTGACTTATATTGATTTGTCAAATAACCAACTCAATGGCACTCTTGAGCTTGGGAGTATATCTTTATCGTCTAAGATAGAAGACTTACGCCTTGGTAATAACAACTTCATGGGATCAATCCCCCGATCCATCTCCAAATTATCCAACCTTGAGAGACTTGACCTTTCCCATCTCAACACCCAAGGAGGCTCAGTTGACCTTAGCATCTTCTCGCATCTCAAGTCACTCAAGTATCTTTACCTCTCCCACTTGAACACCAGAAGTACACTCGACTTGAATGCAAACTTACCATTTCTCAAGTCACTAGATACACTGGATCTTTCAGGAAACCTTGTTTCATCTGAAAACACTAGTTTGGTTTCAGATCCTCCACTGTTGAGTGAGTTGTCTCTGTCAGGATGCGGTATCACCGAGTTTCCAGAGTTCATACGAACCCAACGCAACATGAAGAAGCTAGACATTTCCAACAACCTAATCAAAGGCCAAGTGCCTGGATGGTTATGGAAGCTTCCAGTTCTGCAGTACGTCAACGTTTCCAGCAACACTTTAGTCGGTTTCGAAAGTCCAACGAACCATGGGGTATCCCTGAGTTACTTGTTTGCCGCCAACAACAATTTAACGGGAAAGATCCCTTGTTTCATATGTGCGTTACGCTCTCTAGCCATACTCGATTTATCTAACAATAAAATCAATGGTTCATTCCCTCTTTGCGTCGGAAACTTCAGTAGCGTCCTCCAAGCTCTAAATCTTAGACAAAATTGTCTTAGTGGACGTCTTCCGGAGAATATAACCGAAAGTCTAAGGTGGCTTGACGTTGGTCATAACCAACTGGTGGGAAAGCTTCCAAGATCTTTGATACGTAACTCTTTTCTCGAAGTTCTAAATGTGGAAAGAAACAAATTCAATGACGAATTCCCTTCCTGGCTGAGTTCTTTGCAAGAGCTGCAAGTTCTTGTCCTTCGCTCTAATGCCTTCCATGGACAGATAAAGAAAACATTGTTTCCTAAGTTGCGAATCCTCGACATATCCAGTAACCACTTCAAAGGAGCTTTACCATCAGATTTCTTTGTGAAATGGACTGCGATGTTCAGTCTAGCGACTGAAGCAAGAGATCGATCTAACGAAAAGTACATGGGGAGCGGCTATTACGTTGCCTCAATGGTTTTGATGAATAAAGGCGTTGCAATGGAGCTAGTACGCATCCTAAAAATCTTCACAGCGATCGACTTTTCGGGGAACAAATTTGAAGGAGAGATACCAAAGTCCATTGGTTTATTGAAAGAGCTTCATGTGCTCAACTTTTCAAACAATTCTTTGACCGGGCAGATCCCGTTATCAATGGGTAACCTGACGGAGCTAGAGTCACTGGATGTTTCCCAAAACAAGCTTTCTGGAGAAATCCCGCAAGAGCTAGGGAACCTCTCGTACCTTGCTTACATGAACTTCTCTCATAACCAGCTTGTGGGTTTAGTACCGGGAGGCACTCAGTTTCGAACGCAGCCTTGCTCTTCTTTCGGGGAAAATCTGGGACTGCATGGTCCTTCACTTGATGAAGTTTGTGTTGATATCCACACAACTACATGGAAACAATCTGAAACACCAGAGCTAGAGGAAGAAGAAGAAGAAGAGATGCTAAGTTGGATAGCAGCTGCAATAGGATTCATACCAGGTGTTATCTTTGGATTGACAATGGGATACATACTTGTTTCCTACAAACAAGAGTGGTTCATATACCTTTTTGGCCTAAACAAACGCAAAGCATAAGAACCACACATCATTAAAGAGGTAACGTTCTTAACATGAAAATTTCAGGACTAAAATATTGTCTTGATGAATGAATAAACGAAATTAATGTATTGATATATATGTTGATTTTAATTTTATTAAATATTGTTCAACTAGTTACATTTCACAGCCTTGTCTTTTATGATTGACTGAATTATTTTTAATATATATTTTTATAGATATTTTAAGGAGAAGATAAATTTCTTAATATGTGTGTTTTAAGCAACATCAAACAGGCAAAAATTATGAAACAAGGAAGTATGTAATAGGGTTACAGTTATTGTGATTCACATTAAAATTTGATAGTGACATAACCTACCATGCACGTAACAAGAACTAGAGCAAGGTGTGGTCTACATTTCTTAGTCGAATTAGTCGCTGGGTGAATCTTCCCGGCAACTGCAAATGCTTTTAACCACATAAGTGGTGTGGTCTATTGGTACAGCAGATTTGGAAATGTTCTACGTATCCCGACTTTAAAATCTATCAAATTCATTACGAACAACTGAGTATGTTAGGCAAGACCGGTCCAGAGATTTTAGAGGACTTAAGCGATTTTTGTAAAGATTTTATTGAAAAAAAAAATAAGAAAATTTAGGGGTTTTTTTTAAAAAAATTGAGAGTCTATGTATATGTAATTTTTTCAAAAGATTAAGGGACCCTAGGCGAATGTTTCATCCGGCTTTGCCCATGACCGGCCGTGATGTTAGGTGCAGATGGTTAAACCTTCAGAGAATTAATTGGTTGAACTTCGGTCAGCTGAATACCTTTGAATTAACAAAAAAAGTTAGTTTTCTTTTAAAGAAAATATTTTACAAACTCATGTAAGAAATAGTCAGATGAGTAAAAATTGTACTTACGATATATTATTCATGCTTTATATTAAGTGTCGTTTTGAGTTGTGCACACAGATTAATGAAACAATTAGTTTTATATATTTTTTTATATAAAAATACAATTATTTATACAGTTAACCATATTTCAACCAATAGAAAAATAAATTGATGAATAAAATTAAGAAATTTTGCATTGAAAATCGAAAACTAAATTTATTTTGTAACGAAAAAAATTCTCTATAACGACACTTAATATGAAACGGAAAAGTATCATGTAAACCAATAATTCTCAAGATTATTCTGGAATATACACCACATTCATTCTTTTCCAATTTTCTTTTGTCCAAGTCATTGTCGCATTAAAACGAGACATTTTCAGTTGACGTTTGTCTGATAAATCCTGGTCGTCGATTTTAGTGGAGCTGCTGCGTCCTTTGGTAAATAGACACACAGTTTGCAGTATTCTACACAAACATTTGCCTGTTACTTAAAATTTTTGGAGTAAAAAAGAAATAAAGAAAGTGAAAATGAGGAATAACCGAATAAGTGAGAAAAATGAGAAGAAAGAAGTTACTCTCATCCAACTTATCATAGTACTGTAGTGGATGAATGTTTTATTTTGTTCGCACAGTAATTAGAATAAATTAAGAAATATAATTCTATTTGACAATTTTTTTAAGTGTAAGCTTTTAGTTTTCAAAATCACTTCTTTTTTTACTCTGGAATGCGAGAGCCAATTACAACTAGAGGTGGGAGAAAGACAACTAACTGGTATTTTCGTATACTTGGTATTTTAATTGTTTTATACAAGTTTGCAAGTTGCTTACCCATCTTATTACTTGTTATTTGTTAACCACTTGCAAATTATTTGGTAATCATTTGTAAATTACTCTGAACTTTCAGTTTTTGATCTTTTTAATGTGTGTTATAGTTTGCTGTAAGAGATGGGTTGACGGATTTTTCATCGGATATTGCTGTTTCCAACACACCATCTTGGCTGTTAAAAAAATGTTCATGGTGTTAGTAACAAAAAGTTTAATAGTTCATGAATATTAATTGTCATATGATTCATATAATATATGTAGTTTTTAATACATTATTTTGTCCAGTTGTATGACATGTGACATTGTCTTCTTAAAAACTTCCAATAAGCCTTGCATTTTTTAATTTACAAGAAATTACATTTTCTGAAAATAAATTCTCAAATTTGGTATACAATCTTTTAGATTTTAACCATTAAACCACGGTAATTCCACTCTACGAGACTTTCTATCTTGGGATATCTTTGACATTTTAAAAAATCATAATTTTTTTTAAAAAATAATATAAATTGTGAACAGAAAACTTTTTTGCCCAGACTCTCTTAAAACACATAGATAGTTAGTTACCATTCACTACCCAAATCTACCAATTGTTTTATAACTTTTTTTTCGGTTTATTATTGTGAGAGACCGGCACAAGAAGGATACCAAGTCGTGTTTGACAAAGACTTGTGATTAGGGAACAGTACCGACAAAACGGTCTTCGATTGACCCACAGTCTCGATTACTTTGCCTCAATAATCCCTTTCTTGTTTCTATATAAAGCTACTGCGTCTAGATCTAAACAGATCACAAAACCAAAACACAAGCTAGATTAACAACCAACTATAATAATCATGACGTGTCACAAAATCTTCCTTGTAATCTCTGTGATGCTCGCTGTCTCATCATTGGTCAACGCAGTTGACTTCTTGGTCGTCGACAACACAGGCGACTCCCCTGGCGGAAGAAAATTTCGTGAAGAGATCGGTGGCGAAAGCTACGGCACACAGTCACTAAGATCTGCGACGGACTTTGTCTGGGGTTTGTTCCAGCAAACCAACAACCCCTCGGACAGAAGAGACGTAACAAAGATCACTCTGTTCATGGACAACGGGAACGGCGTTGCGTACAACACCAACTCGGGAAGCGAGATACACTTTAACGCGGGGTATCTCGCGGGTTTCCCGGGAGATGTAAAGAGGGAATTCACCGGTGTGATTTATCACGAGGTGGTTCATTCTTGGCAATGGAACGGTCCAG
Source organism: Brassica rapa (assembly GCF_000309985.2). Classification (NCBI taxonomy): domain Eukaryota; kingdom Viridiplantae; phylum Streptophyta; class Magnoliopsida; order Brassicales; family Brassicaceae; genus Brassica; species Brassica rapa. The sequence continues at coordinate 21,468,907 of NC_024797.2, forward strand.
GTGGCCTTATCGAAGGTATAGCGGACTATGTGAGGCTGAAAGCGGGTTATGCACCGGGTCACTGGGTAGGGCCCGGTGGTGGTGATAGGTGGGACCAGGGCTATGACGTCACTGCGAGGTTCTTAGACTATTGTAACGATCTGAGGAATGGGTTTGTGGCGGAGCTTAATAAGAAGATGAGGAATGGCTATAGTGACAGCTTCTTTGTTGATCTGCTAGGGAAAGACGTGGACCAACTCTGGAGAGAGTATAAGGCCAAGTATGGTCAGTAAATTGTTAAACGTACAAATTATAAATGATAATCGTATTAGTGACATGCCATTCAAAATAAAAGTGAGATGTTTAAAAAACATCAGCATGTGTAGTAATTTGTATTCTATTATGAATTTGTAAGCTCGAATAAGAAAACAGATATATATATATATATATATATATATATATATATATATATATATATATATATACTATTGTGTATTAGTACTCTTTTAGAGTTATTGTCAAAAGTATAACTTATAAGTAAATAAATCGTGTTAAAATCCGTTGGTATGGTTGTTGAACAAAAGTTATTCTCAAATCTGTTCCATTAAAATAGAAGTCACAACTTCATGATGATTTTTCTATGTTGGACTATACTTTAGAAAATTACTTAAAAGAATTTTTCTATACATATTTGAATTATTTTAACTATTCTAAAAAATCAAATAGATTCTCATATTTTCTCTGAATTACATTTGAATAAAATCTTTTGATATCTTTTTTTTATAATATAAATGTATATTTTATTTTTCATTAAAACAAACATTTTAAAATATTTAATAACTTTCGTTTTTATTTAAAATATAAATGTATATTTCATTTTTTACTTATACAAACCTTTTAAATATTTAATTAATTTCGTAATTATTAAAATATGAATGTCTGTTTCATTTTTACTAAAATAAACCTTTGAAGTAGCTAATTAATTAATTTGTAATTATATTACACTCATGTACAATTTTGTATTAAATTTATGATATTAATGTAACATAATATATTCCAATTAAATCTTTCATATCAAACAGTTAGGATTTGTTAATTTAGAATTTTGTACCAAACTATTGAAAATATGCTATCAATATGAATGATCGGTCTACAAATGTATTTTGAAAGTGCATTCAGCTTCTGTTATTAAATATAGTTGTCAGTTTAGTTTTATTTTTCAATAATAGAAGTATATGGCTGTTTGTTTACAAAAATATAATCAAGCTTATTTTTATATAGTCCATATTCATATATTATTCATTAATGTAATTGTTTTTGTTTTTTTTTTATCTTGTGCAGTTTTGAATGTGCAATCGGTATTGTATCAATTTATGTCACTAACATAATTAACAGATGAACGATTGAAAAATATATTTCATGTGAATACTTTTGTTTTCAATGTAGTTATTATCAAATGTAATTGTAGTTTTAAGTGTTAATTATACAACATGATGTATGATAGATGAAGAATTGCAAATAAAAGTTTAACACTGAAATATTCTTGTAAATAATCCAAGAGTTTTGGGGATAAAAGTCTAAATCACCAATTGACAACGTAAGAAACCTAAATATAGATAATAAAGAAAAAAATCAAGTTTAAAAGGACAAAAACAAACACAATGCATTACAATTTCCAATTTAATAATTTAAATGAAGCGAACGCTTAATAAATTAGACTTAATATAGGTTATTCAGTCAAAGATTTAATTCATACAAATAATTCAATTAACATATATGTATGACCTAAATCTAAAATACAAGTATAATCATCAGGAAATTAATATTTTCTTAACCCAAGGGAAATTAATATCTAAGTTATGTTAAATTGAACAAAAAATTTCGTAAATATCACATAATATAAGGTTTTAGTTAATGTTCATGTTTTACTAAGAGATATATCACTAATAATTTGAAACAATGAATTAAATTACTGCATGTAAACTATAAACTTGTTGTGTTTGAAAATATTATATTAAACTATTAGTAATATGATAAACATTAAAATTATATACCACTAATAATGTAAATCAAATATTTATATGTATAAAAATGAAAATAATCATCCGCACGATTGTGCGGGCCGTACGAGTCAAGATTTAGTAAACTTTAGAGTTGGATTTCAAGAGAATCTCTTGCAAATTATTAAGAAATAACAGAATCAAGTTCACCAAAACACGATTTGGGTGGTGCATGTATGATAAAGGTGAGTTATTTTTGTAATAATAATCAAAATTCATTATTAAGTGATGTAAATTTGATACAAGTCAGATTTGTACCCCAGTTTGCTACGAAACAGATTTCCATCAAGTAGTTCCAAAAAAGATAAAAGACTTGACATACTGATTAGGTCTCGATAAGATCTTGGCTATGTTCAAGTGATGTCACTTGATGTTCAAGATAAAAACAGATAACCGAGGCTTGTGGTCCAGTGGTGATTAGCTTGAGAGCGAAGCCGAATACGGTGAAGCCATCTAGATTCGAGTTTCGGTCACTAAAAAATTAAAATTTCGGTATCGTCAGGGACGAAAGACCGACACATGAGACGATAACATGGCTAGTCTAGACTCACTTCGGTGGGGCCAGGACAACTCTATATAATTCAAAAAAAAAGAAGAAGAAGATAAAAACAGATATTCAGCAACTACTCGATAAGATCTTGGCTATGTTCAATTCATGGACACTGAAGAACCTTTCTTTTGCGGCTTCCAGCAAATACAAGCGGTTATCAACTCTACTATTTCCCAGAATGACATCATCTCTTTCCTCTAGAAATGTCTCCTGGAACCCTCTCCGATAGTAAGGAGTCGAGGAGAATGATATGTTGATACGGACATTAGAATTATGGCTCTACAAGATCCCCACCAAACTGCAACACTGGATATATAGGCAGAGGCGTGCCTACAGTGTATTAAAAAAGGCATTCGTCTCAGGCCCCCGATTAATATGACTGTTTTTAGGGCCCCAAAATTTAAAATAATTTTTAGTATAGTGGTTTAGACTTATTAAAAAAAACATTTCTACGAAAATTAATTAACTCACTTTTTGAATTCTTGTATTTTTTTCTATATGACATAATATAACATATTTTACGTTATAAACTTATTTTTTTACAGTATTAGACTTGTGTATTTGGTGAAAATAATATATCATATTAAAAAATTATTTTCATTACGATTGTAAATAAATTTATTTTTAAAACTTGCCTTAGGCCCCTAAAACTCTTCAGCACTGTATATAGGAGCTACCAGTGATAGAAGTTCAGTAGAATGAGTGTAACTTAACAACCAGGAGAACTTTTCTCATGAAACCACTTGGCCCATCAAGAAGAGCCTCTTGTGAGTCCAGAGAAGAAATAACCAAGGTCAGAACCCGATCCAACAAGAAGATTCATCTGATTTACTAAAATTGGTTAAATTGACATAATTTAAGAAAAAGTCTTCAACCCCTTAAGATAGAAGTATATGTGTCCTTGACGGTTGCACAAAAAAAAAGTGTCCTTGACGACAGGTTGGAATCGGAAAACAAGTGAAGAAAGAAAGGAGCAGCTTGAAATTTCAACAAACAGTAGCATAACATCTCAAAATAAAGGTACTGAAACTCAAGAAGATATTCTATGGCCAACAACTAGAGTATATACAAGGAATAGAAGATTCCTATACCATTTCAACTAAGTGGATATGGATCAGGAAGTAGTTGTTCATCAAGCAAGGTGTATAAAATGAGAATGTCAAATAATATATATCAAGAAGAGGAAAAACAAGGTAATGAGGAAGATAAGCTCACGAAGCATGTTACTTTACATGCGAGGAACCTGGAATCACTGATGAAGCTGTGAAACATGAGATTGGAGGAAAGTGATGGATGCTGAGATTATTGTGATCAACAAGAACAATATCTGAGAAATCACAGAAACACCTGCAGACAAGAAAATGCTCACAGTCAAGTGGATCTACATCGTGAAAACTGATGAGATTGGGCTTATTCAGAAACTAAAAGTAATATGAGTGGTTCAGTGTGTTAATCAGACATATGGAATGTGATATGTAGAAACCTTTGTTCCAGAAGAGCCTTCTAGGTCTAGGTAATTACAGAGGAGCGTTCTAGGTCTAGGTAATTACAACACTTGCTATATACGGGAGATATGAATATTGCAGAATAAGTAACTTGGAATTGAAGGTCTTTCCTGAATATCCCAAGCATTATATGATCAGAACATTGATAGTCCTTATTGCACAAAACACATGGAATATGCATCAAGTGGATGTTAATTCCACATTTTGAATAAAGAAATTACGTACGTTATATGTAGAAGTAGAACAACCAGTAGGCTATGAGCTAGAGGGGTCAAAAACATGCTTTAAATTGAAAAAGGCTTAAAATGAATTAAAGCAAGAACAATAAGCTTGGTATAGAAAAATCAATGCATTATTCATATCAGAAGGATACTGGATATGTGATTGTGATGTAGCAACGAATTCAAGAACACGGAGGAGAAATCATGGTAATTAGTCTATACATATGTCGATGATCTTATTATAACCGAAAGAAACGAAAGCATGATTGAACAACTCATGCATACATTTAAAAGGCTTTTGAGATGACTTACTTGGAAAAACTAATGTAATTTCTTGGTTTTGAAATCATTTGCACACCAGAAAAAGTATTTATAAGTAAAAAGAAGTATGCTCAGCAGTTGTTGAACAAATTTTGAATCAAGAACTGCAAGAGCATTAATACACCTCTTACATCTTATGGAAAAGATTATGAGGAAGGTGCAGAACTTACAAATCCCAAGCTATATTGTAGTATAGTAGGATGACTTTTATATCTGGCAGCAGCTAGACCGGATCTTGGTATTACTGCTTCCTACATATCTAGGAGATTATTACAACCAAGGAAGACATCCTGTAGGAATCAAAGAGGGTTCTGAGATATATACAAGGAACAATAGATTGTGGTTTTAACTTCAAAAGGACAAACCAAACTGAGCTGACTGGTTATCTTATTTAGATTTGACAGGCTGCAAAACTGATATGTGATGTACCACATGAATTTGCAAAATCCAAGTAAAAGGGAATCAGAAATGTCACATGTGGAGGTTGAGAAAATATCTCTCAACATCTTGGACGAGAGCTTCTATACTCTCTAATTTCTACGGCATCATTTCACTTTCACCAATATTAGCTTTGAGTTTAGAAGACTTCTCCACGTCTCTTATTGTCTATGTATAATGTTTGCTTCTATCGGTTATATTTGTATTTCCCGCGGCTTTTGTAGCAGCGGTTTCCTAGCTCGTTTAGCTTGGTTATCATATGTATTGAAATTTTATTCAATGTTGGCTATCTATAAAAAAACTTTGTTGACAAAAAAAAAACCGAAATATAATAAACTGAAAATAGTCTCAAGTTTTCTGAAATCATTAAGAAAAGACCAAGTTCACTTTCTTTTATCAAAGATTCATGAGAATGTAATGAACTAAACAGAATTGCTTAAGAAGGTCTGCTGCCGCTTAAGTTGTTACCACCACTTATTCCATTACAGTCGCCGTTTCCACCTCCACCTCTTCCACCATTACTGCTGCTTGCTCCAATGCCGTCACCGTCATTAACACTTGTTCCGCCTCCACGGCTACTGCTCGGAAAACCAATCTGCGTCTCATACATAAAACTAGTCCAAGAATGTGAGATCCCTCCAGCCACTTGTTCCCTACCAGACGAAAACATAGCTGCTGGAATCCCGTTAACTTGCAGTGTGCCGGTGTTTGGATAAGGCGGAAACAGTGGGGCATTGCGTACTGAGGGACTGCAAAAAGGTAAAGATTTCATCTATTAATGTGAACTCATTAAAAGCTAAGCATCTTCTAAATTTACCACTACATGCCACACTATAATGTTAAAAAAACTAGGGTTTGATGAAGTAAAGCAAAATCTACAAATTTTATCCAAAAATTATTAAAATTCTCATCTTGTGATATTTTAAGCAGATGTCGCCCAGTTTTTCATTTGTATAGATTATGATAAAATCATAAAAAGGATATAAACACGGATTTTCTTATTAAATATAGTTGAAGGCAGGAAAACATTACTTGTGGTGGAAAGATGGATGTGAAAGATAGTGTCTCCCTGCCATCACCCCAGGCTCTAAAACCCTCGAGAAAGTCAATTGACGAGATGGTGGAGCCCTCTGTTGGACTTCCCCTATGGCGGTGATCCTCTGGCTATTGAAATATGGACCGAGAGAAGCAGCAAGAGAAGATTGTGTAAACCTATCACTGTTTGCATCATCATCTTCTTCTTCGCTAAGCCAGTCACCCTCACTAATAGTTGGGATTGGAGGGTTGGTTGCATATCGCCATTGACCTGGTTCTATTTGCATACAGTTTGGGCATTGCATAAAGCCCTTTGCGTTAAAGGCTGAACCAATACAATCTATAAACAAAGGAAAAATGTCAAGACAAAATCATTAACCGTTTCTACAAAATAACGATAGCGCATAAGAAAAAAAGAAAGCTATCCTGATACACATGACTGGATATATGCTAAGTAAAATGTACAATTAACATTGTATGCAAGCTATCTCTCACTAATGCCCTAAATAATATCTTATTTGCTAGGACATTTTTTCTCGACTAAAACACATAGATTGTGGCATAGAACAAAAAGTTCTGAGTTAATGCAACTTTAATATAAGTTTCATCTTCTTTTAATAAAATATATATGGCCCAAAATATCACATCATACAAAATCTTATACAATTTTGTCCACACAAATAAAGAAAATCTTATACAAAAATCCATCCAAAGTACGTATTTTTACAACAAGAGGCATCAGAGAATATTAGCACGAGTTAAGAAACTAAGGACCCACAATCCTGCAAACGAATTGAAAGGGAATTGTTTTACATAACTAAAATATAAATACTCATTCGAACATTTAAAATTTCTTGGTAAATTAAAAACATAATTACGTACCGAGATGAAACTTATGGCCACATCTTAGCGTAACAAATGTTCGACGATCGTCCCGTGTGTTGACCAACGGCTCGAGACAAATCGTACACAAATCTGAGTTTTCGGGAAAATCGGAATTGTCATCCTCAACAGGTTTGACGTTGAGGTCAAAAGCGAATTGTTTGCGTTCATTGTTGTTATTACTCCCTAAATTCATCACTGTAATATATCTTTAACAATAACAAACCCAAATCTCAGAACTTTGTTGAAATCTGAATTTTGATTTTTGTGGTGGAAAAGCTTTGTGAGTAGTATATCCTTTCTGCTGTCCATATGTTAACATTATATTTATACTTCTATTATCTTAAACAAAACCATATCTTTTTTTGACAAATTAAACAAAACCATATCTTGTTATTAGAGACCACACAATCTATTATGGTATGGGTTATATATTTTTAGCCTAATAATCTTTATTTTATACAGAAACTTTTGATTTTCTTCTTGACTTTTTTTTTTATTTCTCTCTTTGATATCATTTCGATTTATTGCTTCTTTATCTCTACTGGTTTCATTTCTTTCTAGTATTGTTAATCTTCTGACTTTTTAATCTTCTTTGCCCTTTTTTAAAATAATTATTAATTGATTTTTTTTTATCTTTACTGATTTCGTCTCTTCCTAATATTATTAATCTTTTGTAACATTTTTTTTTTCTCAAATTGTTATTTATTAGGGCCAAGCCCAGGCCGAAGTCCAAACAAAACGAGTACAAACCAAAATCCCAAAGAAACAACGGGCCACAGAAAGCAAACACACAAAGAGCCGAAGCCCAAAAAAATACATAACGGCCCAAACGGCCCACACTACTCGACACGGGCAGTTCGCCCTAAAAACGCGCCGCAAGGAAATAGGTTTAACCACGTGTCTTCATCTTAGCCTTCCGCACACCACGTGGAACCTATCTCGACTTGAACGATGCCATCGCCGGAGATCAACCCCGCCACCATTTGAAACCGGAGCTCCTAACTTGCAGAGCCTCCGCACATCCAAAAACCGTGTATCAACGTCGAACTGTCTTCACGCCAGAGGGTTCATTGGATTACCGAGAGCGCCTCCGACTTTGGACCACCGGACACGCAGGACAGTCGAACCGTAAACAGCACTCACATCATCGTAACCCAAGACCACCGCTAACAAACTCGAAACTAGTTACCTCACCCAAAACCAAGGGTTCCAAGGCGGCATCAAGGAGCTGTGTGAGCTTCCTCTCACCGTAATCCAAAAGCCGGCGAAGAGATCTAAAGGAGCCTCCCCTTCCCGGAACCAAGAGTGACGTCGGTGAAGCTAAAGAAAGCCTCCACCCCCCCCCCCCCCCCCCACGAAGAACCGACGTCGATGGAGCTAAGGAAGCCTCCATCGCCCGGAGGAAAACGACCAGAACGCGCAAAAAACTCCCCGTCACCTCCGAGATCCTCCAAAACGTTGCGTCTTCACTCCAAAGTTGAGACACCACAGAGCTCCGACAAGGCAAGCGAAGGAAGATCTAGAAAGACAACGAAAAGGAGAACAAAAAACCAAAAGAACGAAGAACTCCGGCGACGGCACGGACGCACACGCACCGGCCGTACGCCGGAGGGAAACCGATTCTCTCTCTTCTCACAGTACCAAACCGAATCTTTTGTAACATTTTTAATCTACTCTTTTTTATAGTATTATTTTCATATATTGCTTCTTTGTCTCTACTGATATTATCTCGAAGAAGATTAATAATATTAGGAAGATATAAAATCAGTAGAGAGACTAATAAGCATTATATGAAAATAATATTACAAATAGCTCTCTTTTTTTCTTAGTGAGAGAATAACTCTCTCAATCTCCTATTCACTGATTACAATTTTTCATAGGGGATGAGATTTGATTTTTGTGTTCGATCTATATGGCAATGTTCAGTTCGTATAAGAAATTTTGATGTGTAGTAGTTTCAGCTAAATCGATTTGCTTATCAATCCTATCTTTCTCTGTTTTGGATTGGTTCTTCTCCTTCTGTTTTATTCAATATACCGTTTGATTAAGAGGTTTGTTTTTTTTCTTTGCTACATATGCTCAGTTTTTTTATTCAGAGGTGGTGTCATGCTTTGCTTTGAGTACGAGTGAAGTTTCCACGATGATCAACACCTGCGATTTGGAACGCGCTTTGAAGATTCAAGGCAGAATCCAGATGAGTCGGACCTACCATAAGGGCTAGTGACAAGATTCTCATTGATTCTATTGAATCTTTTCCTTAGATTAAACTCTAGCAATTGGAGAAGAAGACCTTGAGATCGACGGAGATTGAAGGCAAGAAGAACATGCTAGCAGTCTCAAGCAAGTTCGAGATAAAAATCGGCAAGTTCTCCAACAAGTTTTCCGGCACCACCTTCTTAATTCCTTTGCAGACTGGAAGAGATGAAGCCACGAGTTGACCATGTGTCCATCATGCACTTCATTATTATCTTAAGTTATGGGTTTCATTTGGGCCAAATTGTTTTCTGAATATGTTTGTAACATTTCCCTTTGGACTTTCGCTTAATGAAAACGAATCAGTTACAAAAAACGAAAAGAAAATAATTTTACAAATAAGTCAAAAAAGAAGATTATTTTTTTTCTGCGTAAAACAAAAGTATGTAAGCCCAAAACATAATGGTTTAAGTGGTCTTTAAAAATTAGATAAAGTTTTTTTTTTTAACGCTGATTTATCATGACAAAGATTATATAGACAATCGACAACCGACAATATTGTCTGCTTTATGAAAATTTACGCAAAACTGTACCATCTGAGCCGTCTTATGAAGATCCGTTCCTGACCAGATTTACTTCCACCATATTGAAGCTTCTTTGTAAAACTTTCTTTTTGTAGTCTGCATTAATAAATCGTTCTTCTCCAAGACTTAAAACCTGGATTTTCTGTAATTTGCAAGAAATTGCATAGTTTGGGGTTCAAACCCTAGATCCAGATGTAAAAGCTTTTAAACCTTAACCAATATGCTACAGTGCTTCCACAAATAAAATTTTGTTTAAAATAAAAAAAATATAAATATAATTAATGTTGAACATACGGACAACAAAAGGGATATACTACTCAAAAGTGTATTTCCACCACAAAAACAAACCGGAGATTTCAACAAAGAAGTTCTGAGATTTGGGTTTGTGATTGTTAAAAAATTTATAGTTATGAATATATGGAGTAATAATAAAATGAAGAAATTACATAAGAAGCATACTGCAATCTTACTTGTTTTGTGAAATAAGGACTACCAATGTTCTGATCATAACATGCATAGAACTGGAACAAAGGTTTCAACATATCCCACTCCATATGTCTGATTAACACACTGAATCACTCATCTTTATTTGAGTTTCTGAATATGGCCATTCTCATCTGTTTTCACTGTGTAGATCCACTTGACTAGAAACTCTTTCTTGTCACTTGGCGTTTCAGTGATTTCTGAAATATTGTTATTTTTGATCAAATTAATGTATACATCACTTTCCTCTAATCCCCTATGTTTCATAGTTTCTTCAAAAATTCAGGTTCCTCGTATGTAAAGTAACACGCCTCGTGAGCTTATCTTCCTCATTACCTTGTTTTCCTCGTCTTGATATATATTATTTATCATTCTCACTTTATACAGTTTCCTTGATGAACAACTACTTCCTGATCCGCCTCCACTTAGCTGAAATGGTATAGAAATCTTCTATTCCTTGTATATGCTCTAGTTGTTGGCCCTAGAATATCTTCTTGAGATACCTTTATTTTGAGATGTTATACTACTGTTTGTTGAAATTTCAAGCTGCTATCCTTTGTTTCTTCATGTCTGTCCCAATTCCAACCTTTGTTTCCTTCAAAGACACATCCCCAAGATACTGCAATCTTACTTGTGTTCAGGACCATAGGCTAAGATCTCTTGTCCAAAATTGATGTATCTAGGGAGACACTATCTTGCACATCCATCTTTCCACCACACGTAATGTTTTTCCTGGCTTCGACTATATATTTTTGATAAGAAAATCAGTGTTTATATCTCATTTTTCTCATAATATATACAAATGAAAAATGGGCGACATATGTTTAAAATATTACAAGATGAGAATCTTAATAATTTTGAAGAACATTTGTTGATTTTTTTCTTTACTTCGAACCCTAGTTTTTTTTTAAAGAATCCTATTATTTTTTAACATTATAGTGTGGGCATGTAGTGCTAAATTTAGAAGATTCTTAGCTTTTTTTTTTTGAAACTATTTTCACGATTTGGACTTTCATTTATTGAATTTTACTCAGTTTTATACTCTTTTTATTTAAAAGTTCAACTAGATTTTGACCCGCGCTTTCAAAGCGCGGGTTTATTATTATTATTTTTTTTCAATTGATAAATATTTAGTAAATGTCACATTTTTATATATTTGTGTTTTATTTTATAAAAGACTTAAAAATTTTATCTTTATTTATCGTATTTCATTTTAAATGACTATTTATGTTTAAAAAATTAAATTTTATTTTTTTAATGAATTAAGTTGGTATAACTCTGATAAATTAATTTTACTATGTGGTTAATATTTTAATTAAAAAATTATATACTTTTAATAAAGATTTATACTTTTCAATAAAAAAATCAATTATTTTTATGAATGCTTAAATTATATTAAGAAAAGAAAAAAAAATAATAATTAAGAATAGTTGAAAAAAAAATATTTTAACTTGGACTCAATGGCCCAAAGGAAAAAAAAAGTGAGAATTGAATCTGATTTTTTAATAGGCCCAAATGACCCAAGAGAGATTTGATTTGGGCTGGATCCAAAAATAATGACCCAATATAGATTTGTTATTAATATTACTTAATTGCCCTTAATGAAACATGCAATTTTAGTGAAGGAAACATGCCCCTAAGGTAATTATGACAATAGGATCCTGCTTTAATAGTATAGATACTATAGTTAACAGAAAAGGATGAATTCACATTCCGACAATAGTAGATAAAATCTTTACCTTTTTGCAGTCCCTCAGTACGCAATGCTGTGGCACTGTCACTGCCTTATCCAAACACCAGCGTGATGCAACAACCGGATTTTAGGCGATTTATCTGCACCAGTCTCGGGTGGTCATATGTTCTCTTCTGGTAGGGAACAAGTACCTAGAGGAATCTAAGATTCTTGGGCTAATTTAACGTATGTGAGGCCGAGCCTTTTTCGGAGCAGAATTAAGCCGTGGAGATAGAACAAGTGATAGTAATTGTGATGACAACGGAGTAAGCAGCAGTGATGGTGGAAGAGGTGGAGGTGGAAAAGGCGACGGTAATGGAATAAGTTGTGGTAGCTACTTAAGCGGCTGCAGACCTTCTTAAGAAATTCTTTTTTAGTGTTAGTGCAAAAATGACACAATACAGTAATGAAAAAGATAAATCAAAAGACAAAATAGATACAAGCAACCAACTATTGTTTTATTAAAAATTGCCTAAATAATCTAATACAAGACTTGCTTATCAATTTTACACAGCCAGCTGGTACTGAAAGATTTCTAATCTACCTAAATTTGTCTCTCTGTCATCAGTACTTCAGCAAGTACTCCAGCACGACCCAAGAACACACCTAAAAGGGAATACACACGACTCCATAACCATTTTATAGTAATCCCACTTTCTCAAAACCATATGTTCAAGGAATATGGATAAGGACAACTTCCATATTAATAATTACACTTTTTTTCTTCTTGGAATGCACATATTCCCCAAGGCATAAACTTGGTCCACAAGTTTATCTCTTGTCTTTTCTCCATGGTATAAACTTGCTCCTCAAGTTTATCCCACACCAGCTCGGCATCTTGCATCCACATGGTCTCCACCACTCTGCATGCCTCCTGGTTCACTCTCTCACACACACTGCATCAGCAACTACTTCAACGACTACGTCAAGACATAAACACTCAGTTTATCTTTCTCCATCTCAGCATATCTTGCATCCACATGGTAACCCACCACTCATGCCTTATGTAGGAACGACTAATGTATCCAGCATCAGTGACTTCGTCGCCTAGTTAGTCACGAAAGACTATTAACATCTACAAGCTCCACTTGCATCTTCAATCTCCCTCTTTTAGCTTTGTGTGCCAATCAAACACAATACTCATCTGGTTCAACAACTACGTTTCCTCACCTGAAAACTTCCACACTCGATATGCCATTCTCCCCACGAACAAAAATAAATATACATGTATTCTAAAGAGTTTTTATTTTATATGCTTTCATATCTAAATTTAATAACCTTCTATATACAGTAGAAGCTTTAAAAAATTTATGCTTAAAAATTATGTTTTTTTTAATTATTAGAGGGTCTAAAATATTTTTTTGCCAGGGGCTCCTATAAATTATGAGCCGACCCTGTCTCAAACAAGTAACAACATAGACAAAAAAGTTGTATATTATAGACTATACTAATACCAATTGCCATACTGATCAAACCAGGCTCGACAAAATCATCTCAATGATTTTCCTATCATCATTTTGGAAAATTGTTACCATGCGATTTATAAGGACATCTAGTTAGATACTTCTGTTTCATCTATCTCTTTTATTGGGATGATATCTTTAATCTCTTCAGTGTATGACTGTGATAGACACTGGCCGTAAAAAGAATGAATAGCGAATGTTGGTTTTGTCAATTTCTTCGTCAGGTCCAAAGTCTGCGTTTTTAATAAAGTAACTTGGTAAATAATGCCAAGGGGCTAAAGGATAGAGAGACGATGAAGCTCGGTAAGCTAGAATGTGCGTGGCGTTATCGACGTTTGCGTACTAGTTCCTTGTACAGAAAATTTCCATTTTGGCGACAATTTCGTTTTTGTTGTCATTTAATGATAATGCTCAACGTGCTATTTTATTATCATTACCAAACGGTTTTAAATCTGTCACGAGAGTTAAATTAACTTGTAGTTCAGCTACCACCAACCCTACTTGGGTCCGTTATTAAAAGTTAAAAATCATATTATTACTCTTTTTGTTAGTTAGTTATAAATAGACAAAACATTAACTTATTTTACTTCTTTAATACCAATTAGCTGCATACGTACTTTTAAATTTCATTTCTTTAAGCAAAAAAAAAACCCTCTATCACATCAGAGGATGCTTCTGTATAAATGGGTATAAGATCACTCCATTTTACTCAACTCACAAGTTTATAACCATGACATCTATAATAGAGAAGCAAAACTTCAAAGTCCTCTTTTCATTCTTCTTATTGGTTTTATTCTTCTCCCATACTGTTTCCGTGTTCCCAAAATACATTGATCAGAAGAAACCCTGCAAACAATTTTCCTTCTACTACCACGACATCATCTACGATGGCGCCGACAATGCTGCAAATGCCACCTCAGCTGCGATCGTCAACCCTCCAGGATTAGGAAACTTCAAATTTGGAAAGTTAGTGATCTTCGACGACCCCATAACAATGGACACGAACTACCTCTCAGAATATGTGGCTCGCGCACAAGGCTTCTATTTCTACGACAAGAAGTTGGGCGTCAATGCTTGGATCTGCTTGACGTTAGTGTTTAACTCGACGGAACACAAAGGGACGTTGAACATAATGGGTGCAGACTTGATGAGGGAGCCGACAAGAGATATACCAGTCGTTGGTGGGACTGGTGACTTCTTTATGGCACGTGGGATCGCTACCGTTGAGACAGATGCGACTGAAGGGTTAAGGTATTTCCGTTTAAAGATGGATATTAAACTTTATGAATGTTACTAAATAATGTGTGTTCTGTTTGAAAACTGTGTGTGTGTGGCAGGAGATAATGTGTTTCTAATAAGTGTTGTAATTTATCTATTTATGTGTTTTTGTCAAATCGTTTTTCTCTTGTTTTGTCGTTTGTCTGTTGTAATGTTTCCCCAATCGTTCGATGCCATAATAAAAATGAAAATAAAATATCATCTTGATTGAAGAAAATGCCATCTACGTAAAGAAATGAAAAGAACATTGGATGATTGGGGAAATTTAAAAGAGCATTGTAAATTTCCTACCATTCCACAGAATCACTATTGGTCAACTAAGCACGAACAAAATATATATCCTCATCTAAGTTTTTTTTTGTTGGTCAAAGTTACATCACATGGCTTACACCAAATCAATAAATGGTCCTTTAAATAATTGATTGATGTTGTAACAAGAAAGACAAAAATATTCTCGGCATTTAGGGTTCCTATGGAACTTTGTACTCTCTACACTGCGTATAGGTTTCGCCGACGAGTGAACTGATACAAAGGATCGACAATAGAACAAACTTTCATCATGATCAAGCCCGTCGGCGTCCAGAGGAGTCTGGTACGTTTCTACTCACGTTCTTGGCTATTTTTTGCTATGTAACCTGTGTTCTCGAGAATCTTGTTTCTGTCTTCTTATATCAGCTGACTTAGTGTCGTTAAATCTTGTCTTTCCTCACAAGCACCGTATGTCTGCTGCATCGTGTATTTCAGGTCGGTGAAATCATCGGCAGGTTTGAGAATAAGGGTTTCACTTTGAAAGGTAAATAACTTGCTCTAGCTTAGCTTAATTAGTGGAATATATCATAATCCGTATTTTTTTCTGGCTGAGTTGTTGATATTGGTGCCATGACATGGTTAGGTCTAAAGCTGATCGCTGTGGACCGTCCTTTTGCTGAGAAACACTACCAAGACTTGTCTGCCAAGCCTTATAGCCTTGTTGATTACATAATTTCTGGCCCAGTGGTTGCAATGATCTGGGAGGGGAAGAATGTTGTCTTGACGTACGGGAAGAAAGATCATTGGAGAGACTAACCCTGCAGCTTCTGAACCAGGAACCATCCTTGGTGATTTTGCATAGACATTGGCAGGTAAGAACCAGTTTGTTATTATTGTCCAATTTATTGTGTCCGGAGAGAATGAGACACGAGATGATTGGGGAATGTTTGCAAGAACGTGATCCATGGGAGCGACTCAGTGGAGAGTGCTAACAAGGAATCTGCATTTGGTTCCCAGATGGACCTGTGAATATTGTATGTGGTTGGTTGTTACCCTTTTTCCATTTCTTATGAATCAAAACATGTTTTTTCGTTCTTATAGTTGTTAGCTTTGTTGCTTCTGCCTTCCTCCCTTGCAATCTGTGAAGGCCTATCTTGCATCGTTATTTTAAAGTTTTAATCTCAAAACATGACTCCGTTTGTGTGTGTGAGTGTTTTCTTGTCCTTTAATATTTCCAGTCCTCGAGTTACAAAGCCTATTGTTGTTCATCAGCAGTTGTTTTAGTTTTCCGAAATTCTAAAACACTGACATTTGTGTTCCCCTCTTTGTTTTGCACTAGTGGTTTGGTAGCACTAGAAATGCAGCTAAAATATAGGAAATATATATATTCGTAGCTACAGACTGTAAACTAGTATATACAAACTTATCTCATTATTGTATTGTGTTAAAAACAAGGATTTTTAATGATGAAATCATTCAACTAAATAATTTAAAGTGGAGATTTAAGATAAAAACCTTCTGACTTTTTTTAATAGATCTCTGTTTATACTATCGGTTAAATTAAATAAATTGGTGTTATCAGTAAATCTTTAGTTTAGGAGTTCTTACGCAAACCAAACTTTTGTTAGAGAGTTCTAACATTAAAAATTCAAAAATACAGTAAAAATTATGTAAAAATTTAATATTAAGTAAAAACTATCACTTAGGGTGTAATCAAATTAAATGAAAATTTTTATGGGGGAAAATAATTTTTTTATAAAGTAAATTGCAAATGATTTGTAGCTATAAAATATGAGGGTACACGATCCTTTAGTCTAGTGATTTAATAATGTTTCTACACTATAAAATCTTGGTTTTGAGTTCCAGAAAGAGTGAATTATGCAGATTAATGAAAATAAAGATTTACAAGAGATTTTCAGCATCATGATGAGATGTGAGTCTTTATAAGGCAGCTTAGGATAGTGCAGATAGTCGTGAATCCTTATAAAATCTGTAAAATTATTGATTATAAAATTATCGATGTAATATTATTTATAATTTGAATAACCAAAGTTATAAAAACTATACTGACTATGGGATAATATATATATGGGTGGGCAAAAAAGAACCCAAAAATTAATATTGAACTGAATCGAAAAGAATGAATCCCACCGGAACTGAGACTAGTATAAATATTTGAATGGGTCTTCGTCTATGGTATTTTGGATTTTGTGTTTTACCTGAACTCGAACGGATCTAAAAGCCCCAAAAATTAAAACCAAACCAAAATCTATAATAAACTTGAACCCAGTCCCGAATAGTTAACAAAAACATTCAAAAACCTAATAAATATCTAGAATAAAGATATATTACGTGAATAATCAACTCAAATACTTATTTAGAAATACCAAATAGGTAGAGGAGCAGGACGAAAGAGTGATGAAGATATCATCATCAATCCATAGACAAAGCCGAAGCAACGACCATATCGACATGGTCATACATACATCTCCAATATATCCATCTTAAAACCGGAATTGTTCAACAATCTGAGGCATATGAGCCTCATATCAAGTGGCCTCGGAAAATATCATTGAGAATAATAAAACAGCAAAAATATCAACAGATTTTAGGATATGTAATATGTTCATTACACTATATCTTCTCAATAATTTTATCATACATGCCCGGCCCTGTAAAACTAAACAAAAGGCCGGAAGAACACATAAAAAGGCTGTCATCTGACCTACTGATAACAGTTGAAGAAATGGCCAAATTTTTTTTTTATATTAAGGTTCCAAATGGTGACTGCGGTTTGAGCGGTGCAGGACAAGCAGTTTAACTGCAGTGCGGTTTAACTGTGGTGTGGTTTTAACAGTTATAAAAATGTATAGATATATAGTATATGTAGAAATTTTTGTTACTGTTAACTGCGGAGCGAGGCGGGACGATGGTTACCATTTGAAACCTAATGGTCGGAAGCATCTGCTCTAATGTTTCTGCTCAGTACCGCTACTGTTTTTTCCTCAAAAGCGTTAACTTAATTTCACATTCACAATATTTTAATGCAAATCATTTATATGTTTAACCATACTAAAGATTTTGCAACTGATTCAAATAAGATAGAGCGATAAATTTTATTTTTCTCGTATGTTTTTATTGTATAGATCTTTGAAAATTGTATTAAAACATGTGAGAAAATTTAGAAGCCGTAATCATCATGATAAACGGTCACGTAACTCCATTTTTATTTACTATTTTATATTAAATTAAACTCATTAGTTAAAATTTAAAAGATCGCGGGACAATAGTATGACGTAAAATCTCCGTAACTTTCATGGTTGTGACAACATCTAATATCATGCATCCAATTTGTGTGATTATTTATGTTATTCTAAGTTTCTAACGCACCGCCAATATCATATCAAATCGTGCGTAGACCCAAGACAAAATAAATGATTACAACTCGACTGAAACCTAGCGGGTCATACATACACGGCCCATAATATACACTATTATCCTATGGACACGAATAATCTCACTCGCGAACACAGAACATACAGTCCACCCTCACTGTCACCGACACCTAACGCGCGCGTCAGCGACTCCTTCAGTTCTGGTTAGTCGCTTTCGCACGTAACATACGCTTACTGCTCACGTGCAGCACGTGAGAAAAAAGGCAAGAGACGCGCCTAGCTAACCTTTAAGAATGTCCTTGAATCTCGAGCCATATTGAATCCCTAAATATTCTTGCAGAAGGTTCTTCGGTTCTTATCCGCACGCGCTTCCATGTCCCCCCCAATAATTTAACGCATACTCTACATTTTCTTTCAGACGTGCGTCTCCGTCACACAAGCCTGAAACAAATACATAAATTTATAATGTGAATTATTCCATGTTCAAAATTGCGCTAGGCGTCTTTGATTAATGCCTAGCGAATAGCATAAAAAATGGAGATTAATCATCGATTAATTGAGGATTAGTTTTTGTAATTTTAATAAATATGTATATATTTATGTTTGTTGTGTAGACATAATGCAGAAATTATAGCTTAGTTTGGTGGTTCCACCTTTCATTTTCAAAAAGACTGGTCATGGGTTCGATACAG
This sequence comes from Brassica rapa, assembly GCF_000309985.2. Classification (NCBI taxonomy): domain Eukaryota; kingdom Viridiplantae; phylum Streptophyta; class Magnoliopsida; order Brassicales; family Brassicaceae; genus Brassica; species Brassica rapa. The sequence continues at coordinate 21,487,970 of NC_024797.2, forward strand.
TGAAGGGATGGACGCTCTTTTAAAAATTTTTGGGTTATTAATGATGAGAAATTGATAAAAATATCCCGTCTTCTTCCCTTCGAAATATTTCTATAATCCTAAATTCGCCGTCAACAGTTTTGCTTCACATTTTTCATGGCTTTTCCGGTCTAAATAAATTGATTATTGCTATTGTACAACATATCTATCAAACCTTGTTGATTTCCATCACGAAAAGTGAAAAAAAAAACTGACTTTCTCAGGACACTGAGTTATTAGCCGAATAACACCCAATCGACGCGCTTGCTTGCCGTCTAACGTATTTATGCCGTAAACCCGGTCGATTTGCCCGAGTTTTCGAACATGGAAATTATCTCGTCCAATTTTAATGGAAAACTAGATTTTTACCCACATTTTACAGTGCAAATTATTCTTACAAACTTTAATTTAATGAAAACATAATTTAGTTGTTAATTCTAGTTTGGATTAGTTTTGTTTTAGAATTTTGGATGCGGCCTAATTACATTCAAAAATATTTTGATTTTTCTTTCAATTTTTTGAGATTTTTTCAAATCTAATTTTTTAAAACTTTAAAATTATTATTTTAAATTTTGAATCTTAATAATATTTAAAAAAAAATCTTAAACACAACCCCAAAACATCACTTCCAAATCTAAATCCTAATTCTAGATTTGTTAATCTTAGATATATATATATATATATATATATATTATACTTTAAAATATATTTTGGTCATTTTGATATTTATGTATTATATTTGTGATTAAAAACATCTAGGATTATACTAAGATAATTTTCTAAAAGTAGTTTATATTGATCCATAAGAAAAAAGGTACTTAAAAAAAATTGATTGTTTTGTCTTGTAGTAATTTCTATGTTGAGAAATTGTTTTCATGTACTGTACTGTTTTATTAGATGAATGTAACCACATTTGCATTGACCTAGGACCGTTGTAGGTATGTAATCATACAAATATTTTAATATATTATAGTGTGACACGTGGCAACAGTTGACATATTTCACATGAATTAAAAAAATGATAAGATATACTAGTATATCTTTATTTAATATATAATTATTTAAATAAAATTATTTAAATAAATATTTATTGGTTAGTTAAAAGGGTAAAAAAATTATGTATGAAAAATTACATTGGGAGCGACTCTTTTGAAATAAATAAAAATTGTTAAAATGACATTTATGAAAAAATAGGAGTTAATTTTATTATAGGATTTTTTCTGTATCAAATGGTTGTCAAATTAATGGTTGCAATTTTAATATAGATAGGTTTAATATTTTTAAAAATATCTTGGAATACCACAAGTTGATTGTCACTTTTCAAAGTATATTCAATAAAAATAAACAAATATTTGGGTTTGTAGTTTAATAATTATTGTTTAAGTTTTAGTATTTAAGGGGTGAAGTTGAGTTATAAATGTCTTTAAATATTTTATAAGTTATTCCTAAATATTTATAAGTAATTTAAAAAGGTTAGTTTTATATTTTTAATCACAAACTTAAAGTATTTATAAAAATAATAGCTTTCAAGAATAAATTTTTAAAAATTGTATCTAATATATGGTACAATTGAGATTTTCCCATTTAATTCTTTATCTTATCTTTCATTTTGATCTTAGTTCGATTTCGTTTATGGATTCCAATTAAAAATGGTGAGCCTAATAGTAATGCTATTATATGCAATGCAAATATCAATACAATTTAATATATTTTATGTTTGCGAAATAACTGCGATATAATTTTAAGTAATAAAATATATAGATACATATATATATTTTTGTTACTATTAAATACATGAGTGCGGTTTGAATCGTCTCATAAAACCTTATTAGTCTCAAACAGTAAATATATTATTTGTACATGATAAAACGGTCATGTACCGCATACTATCTGTGGCCAATACTAGGTTCGTATGTTATGTATAAACATACTATTTTATGCGTTCGTTAAATAGAATTATCTTTAGTTATAAGGAATTAGTGTTCCATGTTATGGATCTCATAAATAAGTGGAGATGGTTTAATAAGCTACATTACGGATTACAGAATGTGTAAGTTTGCGGCATGGGCTGCATTTGTAAGCTCAAGGTTCTTACACAGTTACATGTGTCTAAGTTAGCGAGGCTAAATATAAGTATATTCAGTCAAGTTGTTGTTATATACAACTTTGTTATATATTATTTCTGATGTATTTGAAACTATTTGTCTTTTAAATTCTTATATTTTCTTTGTTTATGGAAGTAGACAATATACTATTCTGGAACCACGTTTAATTTGTGTTTTAGTTTATATTTAAATAATATAAAGGTTATTCTTTTCACATATGATCTTAAAGCCATACATGTTACAACAATACTTATAATCATACTAAATTTCTTAAAAGTAATTGTAATCGAATATTACTAGCACAGTAGTACCTTCGACTGATTTTCTGCTATATGAGACTTCAGTCTTTATATAGTAAAAGAAAATATAATTATTGCTGGTGAGGATTGAAACGGTGTCCCAAAAATAAAATTGCATGGATCCACCACCGACGAATGGAATTTTTTTTTTTTTATAATATCCTAAAACATAAATGGAACTCACTATTTATTCAGAATTCATTTCAAAATCGATAACCTAATTGGTTGTGAAGGACAAAAATATTCATAAGTTTATTGATTAAAGTCGAAAGAAATCGAAAGGAGTAGCCACATTGCTAGGAAGTCCCGCTTGCTCAGGCCCTTCTGTCACCACCGACACATTTTAGAGCATTTTATAAGAAAATATTTTCACTCTGAAGAGAGTAACAAAAGAGCAAGAGACAAAAAACGAAAGTTCAACGTGAGAGACATTAGTATCTTAGTGAGAGAAAGTAGATCTGTTCGGTTCCGGCGTACGGCCGGCGCGTGAGCGAGCGTGCCGTCACCGGAACCGTGGTCTATCCGTTTAAAAGTTTTCCTAGTGCCTCACCTTCGTATCCTCCCCCACTATCGCCTTGTCTGAGCTGTGGATCCGGCCTTATCTATGATGCATGGAGGGTTTTGTCTGGAGTGAAGACGCGGTCGTGGGGAAGGGTTTCTGCGGTGGAGAGGCGGTTTGTTTAGATCAAGGTTCGACTCCGTGAGGGGGAGGCTTTTACAGCTCCGTCGTCGTCGGTATTCTCCGGGAGGTGGAGGCTCCGTTAGCTCCGCCGCCGTCGGTTCATCTTTGTCGGGAGGGGGAGGCTTACCGAGCTCCGTCGTCGCCGTTTTGTTTCCGGAGGGTGGAGGCTACTATAGCTCTACGCTGCCGGCTTAGTGCCCGTATGAAGCTTGGGTGTTAGCGGTGAAAGGTTGTTTGGGTTGTTGTTCTTCTCGGCGGAAAGTTGAGGTTGTGGTTTCGGATTTACTCTCGAGAGAAGAGTGGGTGGTCTTGATGAGAGCGCGGTTTGTCCGATGACGTTCTCGGTGGAGGACCATCGGAGAGTAAGGTAGTTTGAGGCGGGTTATGAGATCCGGCGAAACGAAGGTACGGTGAGGTGGCTCTGGAGACGTTTCGAGGCGGAGACGGTCAGGTCGAGGCGGTGTGCGACGCGTGTCGATCCGAGGGCGCAGATGCTTCCACGTGTTCAACAGCCAGCTTCCTTGATGCGTGTTTCCAGCCGACGTCGTTCGGGCTCGTATGGTTTGGGCCGCGGGCCGTTTTAAGTTTTAAGTATTTAGTTTGTTGCCGTTAGGCTTTTGGGCTTCTACGCCTTTGTATTATGTATTTGGGTCTTGGACCATGTTTGTTGGGCTTGGCCCGGTTTAATATCAAAAAACAAATCACTTGGCGGAAAAAAAAAAAAGAGTAACAAAAGAGCAAAATGAATGTTGTCTATTAGTACCTCACAAATGAAAATAAATATTTTCCAATATTAAACAATATATATAGCCATATTTTCTTTTTTCAAAAGAAAATAATAGTAAGACTACCATTTCATGGCAACTAAGTATAACTTTTTTATCAAAATTTTACCTATCGTACAGTAAACAAAGTGAAATTGATCACAAATTTGATGCTTTCATCAATATAGTTGACATTTATATTTGGAATTTTTGATTACATCATGGTTTCATGTGTAACCGTCTCCAAATCAAAACATACGAGAAAACTAAACGACAGTAAAAAAAAAAAAAAGAAGCCCTCAAAGCTAGATTAATTACAAAAGAGCCACCAAAAGTCCAAAAGTAACTCACTTTCAGTCATCATCAACACCGACCTCTGCATCGCCACCACTATCCGGCGTAAATGGCTCCGACAATTTCGTAGAATTCCGACAAAACCCGTTCCCCTGTTTCTCCCCTTTTTCCGCCGCCACAACAAAATGCCCTAACTCTCCGACGACCTCAATAAGATTCTCCTCGCATAGAAACTCCTCACTGTACACTCTCTCAAGCTTCCTCCCAAACTCATGCACAAACACATCCGTCGTCTTCTTCTTGCCGGAATCTTTACTCTTCGCCAAAACCGCCGAAGTAAAAATCGGAGCCATCCTTCCCGGGGAATCTCCGGCGTACCCACGCGGCCCATCGATCAGAATCACATCCCACTCGATCTCGTACACGAAGTTGGGTAAATCGTTGATACCCAGTTTACAATCCGAGAACAACAGATTCTGAACCGGTCGACATTCCGGTCGGGTTTTATAATAACCCAAAAGCTTACCGGCTTGAGAGACTTTGGTCGAGTAAACGACGTCGTAAGCTTCAACACCAGGATTGTTCTGCTCGAATTTGGAAACGGCGTAAGAGTTTTCGTCGACGAAGACGGTACGGCCTTTGAGATTTACAGATCTCCAGAGGAGAGACTCGTGGGAGAGGCCGAAGACGAGGAGGTTGCAGGAGGGGCCTTTGGAGTTAATGACGGTGGAGACGGCGGAGAGTTCGGGGAGAGACATTGAGGTGTTTGGTGGTGACGAGGAGGTGTAGTGGAGAAGCGCGGCGAGGATGGGCGGTGAGAGGGAGGAGGAGGACGGTGAAGATGAGGAGAGGGAGTGGGAGGTTGTTGCGGCGGAGTGGAGTGAGGATGAGAAGAGAGTGAGTGAGAAGAGGAAGGTGAAGAAAGATAGGAAGAAGATGAATAAGAGGCGGTGGTGATTCGCGGCGGCGAGGGCGGAAGCTGATTTAGAGGGTAAGGGAGTGTGGTGGTGGAAGAGGATCAGATTAGTATTTGCATTGTTCTTCATTTTCTGACTTTTTTTTATTTGAGAAAAAAAAAGAAAGAAAGAGAGAGAACAAAGACGAAATGTGTTGGTGGTCTCTTTGAGGAACGGCTTTATAAACAAAGAAAAATTAAATTTGTTTGTTTTACTGAACCGGTAATTTCTAAAGACCCGAAACGGATGTCGTTGTCAGCTTTTACTTTTGTTTTATTAATGATCAGATTTCGAAATTTTGAAATTGGATGTTAAATCAAGCGTTTAATCATCTTTTAAAGTATATCACACAAAACATATTCTCAATCCCGTACACATAATAATATCATATTTAACTAAAACCTATCATTACATAACAGATACATTTTGGCTGTTTTACTATGCTCCTTTAAATTATGTCAACTTTTGATGAATTTTGATTTCTTGAATTACCTTTCCTTTGTGACAAAAAAAAGAAAAGAATTACCTTTCCTAATTTAATTGTAGCTACATGGTCTATTCTAAATAGCATTGCTTTGTCTTATGTCTGAATTTGATAAACGGCAATCATTTGTCTTATACCGTTACTTAAATTATGTCAAATCTGATTTCTGGTATTAGTTTTGAACATAGACTAAAGAAAGCATATTAATTCTTCAAATGATATCGAATACAGTGACCTATCATTAAATATGTTTCTTAATATGCTTATCCTACCAATAGAATGGAAAAGGTAATATACTCCCTCTGTTCCTAAAAGATGTATGTTCTGGAAAAAAAATTTGTTTCAAAAAGATACATTTTTTATCTTTTCAATGTATGATTTTATGAAAAATTGTAAGTTTCAAAAAAATTAATGGTGTTTATTGAATTTCTATTGGCTAAAATTTATGAAAAATTGTTATTCACAAAAAACAATGCATAATTAATGAGTTTTCTTAATATATGTGGAAAGTCTAGAATATGCATCTTTTAAAAACAGAGGGAGTATATAGTTTCACGTGGTTTCTCATAGCTCCATTATAGTGAACAATTTATAACAATAACTCTACGATGTATTTTTTTTGTGATCAATATAAACAGACTTTATTACGACTCAACAAACCAAATCGGTAGTTTGAATTCATATGAATGGTATTAGTCATCTAATGCCTAGCGTCGCGTACTAGTCTATTCCTCTTTGTATTATGCGTTCGTGAGATATGGATAATTTGCCATTTCTGTGAAATTCTCCTTGAGAATATATGTATTTTCCAAATAAACTGTAAATGCAGATCATTTTTCTGGTTCTAAAACCATCTTCTAAATAGTTCTATGATTTATTTTTCTCTAAAATACACATATTCATGATGAATGTACTTGCACTATATTCATGATATATAGTTTTCAGAAGTATCCTGTACCATGATGAATAGACTATTCAATGTTTAAAAATCGTTAGATATTGTTGACATTAGACATTTTATAAAGAATTAGTGTGTAGATGTTGTTTAAACTGCTTTTTAGAAATATATATATATATATATTTTAAATCGTTTACTTTATAACAGATTTATCTTTTAAACCGATTTTCATAACATTGGTAATATTTGTAGCACAAAAGTTAACTTTTAAAATTTTGGCAATCAATAGTTCGCAGAAACTACATATGAATAAAACCAGACTTAACTCTTAACCAGTAAAACAAGAGAACTCGACAACCGTGATTAAGTTTATTATTAAACTTGGAAGGTTCATTGTATAACTTTACTAAACTGGAAACTTAAGTTGCAACAATAATTATTTTTATTTAGTTTGATAACACATGAACATTAACTGAATAACAATATTTTTGTTTACAAAAGATACTATTTTTTTTTCCATTTTTACTAAAGAGGAACAGTAAAACTACAAAGAATCTATTTTTAAAGAATTTTTACTAAATTGACACATACTTATTATTACTAGAATAATTTATATGCTGTAAATATTATTATATAGTTTTATGGTCCAAAATACTCTCATAGTTATAACAAAAATGAATTACAAAAAAGCCATTAAAATGCTGTGACACATCATTATTGGAAACACAATTTTAACAATAAAATATCTGTCGTAATTGAAGTCTATTTATTAAACATGTTTAGAAATTTTTTGTCAAAAATGTGGTGCCAAACTTTTGTGTGAACAACATATCTTTTTCTCAAACAGAATTTACTATTTCAAGAAAATGAATTACAAAATGTCAGCAAAATGTAATGATACATCATTGTTGGCAGATTTTTTTTTAACAATAAAATATCTATAATAATTTAAGTCTATTTGTTAAACATGTGTTTAGAAGGAAATCTGTCACAACTTACAAGCGTGTGCCTGACTTTCTGTGAGCAACATATTTTTTTGCTCCAACAGAGTTTACAATCCCGCTTTTGTTGAAAACAGATTTATCTGGATCAGTTAGCCAACTGAGGGAGCAGATTTTTAAAATTTGGCAATTTTTTCGAGCTAGTTAGATTTTTGGGTAATATTTAATTTCTATATAGACAAAGTTAATATAATTTTTTTGACAGATTTGTATAAATGATTTTAATTTTTAGTAGTTGTACTTATTTAGTGGCATATGTTTCAAATTAGCCCATTTCAGAATTATTTTTTTGAGGTAAATATTTATTACTAGATTGCCATACACTTTGGTAGTAGATTTGTTCTATATATGATGGCAGACTCTTAACCGAAAATATAGGGTTAGCGTAAGCCAAAAATTTAACCGAATTAAATTGAATTCTGATCTATATCAAATTTGAACCAGACTTAGGTTTTTAAGTTTGCAACTGTTTTCGTCATAAATGAAGACTAGATTCTGACCCGCGCTTTTCAAGCACGGGTTTATTTTTGGTTTTAATTTTTTTTAATAAATTTCTATATGAGATAATATATAAGTCTTAGAACATTTATCCGAAACCTACGAATCAACTGAAAAAAAACAAAACTAAAATTGAACCGAATTTCATAAATAACCGATCAGATGTTTTATCTCTTGAATCAAAAAATTGAAACCAAACCGAGAACCAAATGGGTATATGTATTTTTAAAATAAAAATTATTTACCTACAAATATTAATTATATTTAATTTTTAACATGTGCTATAATATATGTTTAAATTTGTATATAAAATTTATATTTTTTATTTTAAAATTTTAATCGAACTATATTTAATTTAAAAAAAAAATCAAACATAATTTGCATAAAACACATAGTTGTTTTTAAAAAGATTAACAGAATATTTTTTATATAAATATTTGATGTTGTCTGATACCATAAAACCTTATATGCAAAAACTATTTACGCTAAATACACTAATCCAATTGTAAAACTATGAGATTATGATATAAGGCCATCATATATTATATTTTCCTATTCAGTGTGGTATATGTTCGTAAAGTTTGAAGAAAATATAATTTTGTTAATGGAAATGATCCATTAGATAATAACATGTGGACCTCATAAAATTTGAATCTAAGGAAACCTAACAAAACAAACACGTAGTATTTTGAAATAAATGAAAACGTAGTCCAGTTTGCTACGCCATGGTATTCTGCGGGTTGTTATTAAAAATGATAGGGTCAAGTTTTTTTTGAACGAATATAGGATTAAGTTATGATTTATTTGCTTGTATATAATAGGTTAAGTTAATAATGAAAGGGTCCAAACAACCTCTTTTTAAGTAGATTTATTAAAACTCCTTCTCTTTTAATAGTATTGATTACAAAGTTGATTTTTCTGAACATGAGTTGGAACTGAGGTAGTTTTTTTGCCGAATCAAAATCTACTCAAACAAAACCTTGATACACCACATGTGAAAGTAGGAAATAAAAGGAAGTTTCATGGCTTTTGGATATTTGAAAAGTTGAAAATGTTAAATTATGTGTAGAGTTTAAAGTGAATAAAAATCATACGGAGAAAGTTAGCAAAGATCTGAAAGAAACTGGACCAGTATACTGACCTATTGTGTGAAAACGAAGAAGATGCGTATGACAATGCATGGTGTTATTTAACATGATTACCAAAAAAAAATACATGGTGTTCGATTTGATTACTACGACAATTCTAATTGGTTAGGGTTACAGAGAAGAATCAGAATGTTACTGAGATGAAGAATATGTCTTCCCTCATTTTTTCTACAAAAGATGTTGTGAGAACAAGTGTATTGTCCACCAGATGGAGAAATCTTTGGCAACGTGTTGTTGGATTGGACTTGAAATCCCGCCATTTCCAGAATTTCAGTAAGTTTGTGAGTTTCACTGACCGGTTTTTCAATTACCACAGGGACTCTTTGATCTCCAAAGTCTGTTTAAAAATTTGTGATAACTTGATTATCACCCCATGGATTGATCTTGTGACCGCAAGAGGGATTCAGCATCTTGATATTTATTTTGTAATCACTTACACATTTGATCTGATACCTCTGAGCTTATATACCTGTGAGACGTTGGTACACTTACGGCTCCAGAATGTCTTATTGGTTAATACCGAGTTTGTTTCCTTACCTTGCCTAAAGATCATGGATTTAGAAGTTGTTCGCTGTCCCAATGAGGCCACGTTGGAGAAACTTATTTCGGGCTCTTTTGTTCTGGAAGATTTGAAGATCCTTCGGTACTCTGTTAAAGGTTCAAAGGGTTTAAAAGTGCGCTCTCGGACGCTAAAGAGACTTCACCTATATACTGGTACTACAACTTCTGATTGAGGCTCCTCTACTCCAGTGTTTGAAGACTGATGTTAACTTAACAAATCAATTTAGAATCATCCATTCGGGTTTCTTAGACAAAGTAGATATTTTCTTTTTTGGTGTCCATGAAAACCCCGGCGGGAGAAGAGTGGATCGTGATATCCTCACTGATATGTCGATGGTCAGCGATCTATTTATTCGTTGTATTTTTTGGGAGGTATACTTGTCAACATCTGAACATTTTAAATAACCATCATTATTTATTTTATCTTGCCAAGTTCTTGTTCTTTAATTAGTAGTTGAACATTGAGTATTGAAGTTATTTTTACTTGTTAAATTGATAAAATTGAGTTGGCTTTTTAGGCAAAATATGGTGGTTTAACTAATTCGTTATAGTATTGGACGGAAACATACTGTCTACACTTTTATTCAGGATATATATGATGAAAGATTATTTTGAAAATGATGGAGAAAACATGAGACCTTGTTGACTAACAATGCAAACATAACTCAAAAACCAAACTAAGACCAAATAAAGCTATAACCATGTGAACATACAATAACATCAAACAGTCCTATTATTTATAATTAGTTTAAGACTTTCGAATCATAAAAATAGTGTACTTTTCTCTGGAATAGGTTACTCAAGTTAATGTTTTACTAATCAGTCTTATATTTAGTTAGACCTCGAGAATCGTTAAAATTTCAAGCCTTTAAAATAATTTGGTACTAACACAAAGCACTAGTCGACGCTTACTAAAGTGCGAGACGTCAGAATTTTCATTTAAATTACACAAATATTTCAAGAATCAAGATTCCCAATTTTATAGCCAACCAAAGATGACTCAACCTGAACGAATAATAGAAAAAAGTAAAAAACTAACACAAAAGTACAATATGACGTTTGCATAGACATGAGATTCATTGCGTTTATGCGTGTGTGTATATAAGAAATCCTCAGTTTGTTCTGCTTGGAACTGCAAAATATTATATTTTTCTTCTGTTTTCTGTTCTGCGTCATCCTGCAAAACGAAGATCTTGTTTCTGCAACCAAACATGAACAGCGAAGTCTCTGAGCCGATTCATATTTGTTTTTTCCCCTTCATGGCTCAGGGCCACATGATACCAACCCTAGACATGGCCAAGCTTTTCACCAGCAGAGGAGCCAAATCAACCATCATCACAACCCCAATTAACTCTAAGATTTTAGAGAAACAAACTGAAGCATTCAACAATCAAAACCCTGATCTCGAAATTGGAATCAAGATCTTCGACTTCCCTTGTGTAGAGCTTGGTTTGCCTGAAGGGTGCGAGAACGTTGACTTCATCAACTCATACCATAAACCTAACGCAGGTGACTTGTCCTTAAAGTTTCTTTTCTCTACCAAGTACATGAAACAGCAGCTAGAGAGTTTCATTGAAACAACCAAACCGAGCTGTCTCGTGGCCGATATGTTCTTCCCATGGGCGACGCAATCCGCGGAAAAGTTCGGTGTGCCAAGACTTGTGTTCCACGGCACATCGTTCTTTTCCTTATGCTGCTCTTATAACATGAGGATTCGTAAGCCTCATAAGAAAGTAGCTACGAGGTCTACACCTTTTGTGATCACTGGTCTCCCCGGGGACATAGTTATGACATCGCAGCAAGCTAATGTTAGCAACGACGAAACTCCAAGGGGAAAGTTTATGAAAGAGGTCAGAGAATCGGAGTCCATTAGCTTTGGTGTTTTGGTGAATAGCTTCTACGAGGTGGAATCTACTTATGCCGACTTTTACCGTGATTTCGTTGCGAAAAGAGCTTGGCACATCGGTCCGCTTTCGCTCTGCAACGTAGATCTTGCGGAGAAAGCTGGGAGAGGGAAAATAGCAAACGTTGATGAGAAGGAATGCCTGAAATGGCTCGAGTCTAAGGCAACTGGTTCAGTGGTTTACGTGTCATTTGGCAGCGGAACTAGCTTCACCAACGAGCAGCTGTTAGAGATCGCCGCCGGTCTTGAAGGCTCTGGTCAAAATTTCATTTGGGTGGTTAGGAAAAACGAAAACCAAGGTAAAAAATGAGTTCCACTTTAGCTCTTATATCATCATATGGTTTTATCAAGATATCATGCTAAAAATTAATATTTATGTATTTTTCCGTATTTCTATAATATATATGATCTGATACCATGGCAATGAGTAAATTGGCTAATGTTTTTGAGAGTCTGGAATCAATTAACGTAACAAATTTAATTTTTGGTGTTGGTGTGGTTGGTGGATAGGTGAAAATGAGGAGTGGTTGCCTGAAGGGTTTGAGGAGAGAACAAAAGGGAAAGGGCTGATCATATGTGGGTGGGCCCCGCAGGTGCTGATACTTGACCACAAAGCGGTTGGAGGATTTGTGACGCACTGTGGATGGAACTCGGTTATGGAGGGCATTGCTGCGGGGTTACCTATGGTGACTTGGCCGATGGGCGCAGAACAGTTTTACAACGAGAAGCTATTGACAAAGGTGTTGAAAACAGGAGTGAATGTAGGGGCTACAGAGTTGGTGAAAAGGGGAAAGTTGATTAGTAGAGAGGAAGTGGAGAAGGCAGTGAGAGAAGTGATAGTTGGGGAAGAGGCAGAGGAAAGGCGGAAACGGGCTAAGAAGCTAGGCGAAATGGCCAAAGCAGCTGTTGAGGAAGGAGGGTCTTCTTATAATGATTTGAACAAGTTCATGGAAGAGGTGAACGGTAGAAAGTAGAAGAAAACTGAACATATTTCATGTTTCTTTTTAACATGTTTTATGCTGTGAGATGGATTTTTTTTACTTGGTTAGCTTTAGCTACGACCCCCTAAGTCAGTCGTATAAAGTTGATGGAATGTATTTGGTACATTTATGTATCTGCTTTGAGATCAAAATTCTCGTTATCCGTACAACATATTTCCTGCTTTCTGCTTCCGATCATCACTTCATGCTTCAAATTTCATACATAACCTGAAGATGCAAAGATCAGGTGAACCAGTTTGATGTAGGCATTATCTGCTACAACGAGTGTGCAAGTAGAATAATCGAAATGTAGCAGAGCTGAAGACTTGGAAATCAAATTTTGGAAAACAAGCAGCTGAAATTTTATTTTAGAGAAGGAATATCTCCTTTTGGAATTTTCATAAAGACTTTGTAGAGTTTTAGGAAACTTGTCATATTTGGAGATTTGGAGAATATCTCTTAAGAGGGTAGGTTAGCTGTTTGGCTACCAAGTATAAGTAGTCTTGCTCGACTTGTGTATTAGAGTTATCACTTGAGTTGTATTCTTAGCATAAGTGTGAATTTTCATAACTTATAAGGTGAGTGAAAAGCACAAAGGGTTAATGAGTGATGTTCTAAAGTTTTGTATTCAATCTTAGGACGTGTGAGGCTAAAGGAACGAGTCAAGACTGTCTCGGTCTTGTTGAGGTTAAAACTGTAAGTTCATTTTAAAAGAGATATAATATATACACATATCTTTGTAGAGAGATACTTTGTATTGTGTGTTACACTTTGTGCTATAGTTCTTGCATTTACATTTGGTCAGAGCGGTCACCCGTTTCGATTGTACAACAAGTGAGATCCTGCGTAAAAAATAGAGATTGTCAATTTGCGTTTGACTTCTCTCCTGATGTAAAAAATGCCTATTTGAATCTGCATCCCTTGAAAGATGAAGAAATAAAGGATGATGAAATGCTTGATGTACTCTCCATGATGATCTAGCAGACTTTCTAACAGAGGGAACTCTGAGTATGAAGAGCTTGACAACTTGGTCTCTATCTCTGTGCAAAGCTGCTCTGGTCACCAATGCTGCATACAACTGGCTCTCTTCCTCTCACAAGAATCATGTATCCGTTGAGAGGGTTCGACTGACCTACAAGATGTATCATGGAATTTGAGTTGATGTGGGAGAGATGACCTTCCACCAAGTTTTGAATCTTAGTCTACTCCAAATGGAAGGTTGAAAGAAGACACACGAGGGTTGGCATTCCCTAGGATCATATTTGGGATTCTTCAAAGCCAGTATCAACTGAAGAGGAAGCTAAAGGAGAGGTTGGTTCAGTACAAGGAGGATGTCCGACTTGGTGAATAGTATCTCTTCAAGCTGAAAAAGCTGAAAAGAAGAAGGGAAAGTCTGTTTCCTTGATGGTTTTACCAAGTGAATATACGGTAGATCCAGCAATGCATAGCTCGACAATACTTCTTGAAACTCCCTTATGCTTTTTTTTCTTTCTTTTTGTCAACTACTCCCTTATGCTTGCCACTGAGATTGATAGGTTCACATAGCCATAGTGCTCATCATAATCCAAGGTTTTGTTGTAAGGGAGTAGAAGCATGACGATTTTTAGATATTCCCATAACTCCATCAATAGATATGTTTGATGCATATACATGAACAACAAAATAACTTCATGTCATGATAAAATGGTGTTTGATGCTGAAATGTTTGTTGAATCAATACAATAAAAGAATCTAAAAATAAAAGATTAGATTCTTGAGGTTTAGAAGAAATCTTAAAGAATCAAATGAGAAATCAACATCAAAAAGAATTTATAGATCAAAGATTGTTTTACATGTATGATTACAAGTGTAAATAAGTCTAAGAATCCATAAACTCTTTGTAAGAAGTGTTAAGTCTAAAAATGAGGAAGAAAAACCTTTTTCATCAAGAGATGTGTATCTCTATTTATACAAAGATGAAGTCTAGGGTTTCCTAGCAATACGGGCCTAGTTCAATGTCTAATGGGCCTTGAGGAGGATGTAAATCTATCTCCAACAGTCTAATGGACCTTGAGAAGGATGTAAATCCATCTCCAACAGTCAGTTGACTACTTTTAAACATTAGAATTGTTTGTGACTGAAGCAGGCATTGTCCACCACTAATTGAGATACTCAATCGAAACCACTGATAGAGAGATTCAATCTCATATCACCATCCATTGTCCGACTTACGATCCTCAACCAGCCAGCTCATTTGGCTAGACTGTACCAGCCTTTGACCCACTCCTTGGCCGCATCAATATCTTGTTTGTGGAATCGTAGAAGTTTTATGCTTCCATCATAGAGCCACATACGTAAATTAATAGTCTTGTTACAGATTGCTCCGTGTTGCTATGAAACCAAAGCTAATTTTTTCCAAGATTCTAATTTCATGTTAGTACTTTTATGATATCATTATTCATCTTTATCACCTACTAAAGGGATATCTTTAAAAATATATTATTCATTAAGTGTAAAAGATTTTTATACTTTTGTTCTCTATATATATAATAAATAATTATTTAAATAAAAAAATATTATTTTTTTTATGTTTCTGAATTCTACCTTTTTCAAATTCGAACTGTTTTATAATTTTTTTTTTCTAATTTGTTTTTTTTTAAATCAATAATTATGTTTGAAACTATTTTTTCATTTTTTTATATTTTTAAGTATTTATTTATATATTCATTAAAATTCTGTATTTTACATTCTAATAACTCTACTTTACCTCTCAAGTCTAAATCATAAGTCTAAATTAGTTAACTCTAGAAATATAAATATCTTTTTATATTTCACTAAAGATGAGGATAAAATTGGCTAATGTAAACATAAAAAATAGTATTATAAATATGGTATATGTGGTAATTTCCCAAGATTCTATCTATATAGCATTTGTGTCCTGTAAAATTAGATTCATTTAAAGTTGGTTCTTTGCTAAGTGTAATTTATTTTCTATAATATTAAATATTTTTAATAAAAATAAAATAAAGATCTGCAGTAAAAAGGAGTATCTAATTAATTTGGTCCTTCTTTTTGTTTTAACTTATGCAATCTTCTCTACTAAAGTCTAGATCTTCGCTGCATTTAATGATTATTTTCGTTAAATATTAGATACTATCCTGTTAATTTGAAGTCAAGAATATGTCATATGAGTAATGATTTAATTTGTTGCTTGCACTTATTCTCTAAAATATTACCAAATTTAAGATATTTTTAATTTTATAACATACTATTAATTATATTTACTATTTTTAAAAAGTCAAAACAATTAAAACATTTTAGGCAACAAAGTAACTTTTTGACCCATCATGCTCGTATTTATACCCCCTACAATTGTGGTGTACATCATTAAACCAAAATCATCCTCACTAACACCGTTTTGAACAAACTACACAAGAAATTATTTCACAACTCAGAAAATATGAACAGTCCTCGCGTAACTATTGCAGTATTCTTGGCAGCAATTGTTTTTACTGCATCTTGTATTGGGTTTCTTTTCCTCAAATTAAATTTTACTCATTGTCCGCTACAATAAATTATTAATATAAATTTTCTTCATAATCTCACATAAATTTTCCTCAAATTAAATTTTCTTTATAAATTTTCACATTTTGTGGTGGAGGGTAAGAAAGAAATCATAATCTCATTCAAATGCAAACAGAAATCAGAATGCTTAACAAACATTGCTTGCCAGGCTTGTGTTGATTGCCGATGCGATAATGGAAAATGTAGATGTCATGGTTTCAAAGAAGAAATCGCGAATCCAACAGTTTCTTCATTAGGATCTTGATTAACTAATTAATTTCCTATGTAAACTATCATTTTATTCGTAATGCAAAATAGTAATTTAAAATAAAAGAATAATTTTGGTCTAAATTGAGGTTATTTATTTATATTTTTTCTCTATTAGATATCATTTAAAGAGAAAGAGGCTTATCCGATATTTACATGTAGAAGAAGCATGGTGATTTTTTAAGTTTAGATTGACGGTGGTTCTAAGGAATTTGTAAATCTCTGGCACCGTTCGTTGCATTTCCGGCTGGCTACACTGTATAATACATGGCGTATTTTTGAGTTAGCCTTATCTACTTTTTTTATATGGACTTTTACTTTTTGCAAAATGTTTAAATTGTTTGGTTTGTAAACTAAATACCACCCAACTAGATGTCCTATGGACTTTTTACATGTGTCAACAAAAAAATAAAACTCCCTCTATTAGGGTATGCTAAAAAAAATATTTCTAATTAGATGACGTTTTTAGTTTTCTATATTAAATTAAATAACTTTTATATTATATGATTCTTAATATTATGCAGATTGTTATATTTCTGGTTAAATTGTGGTTATGTTAATATCTAATACTCTATTTGTTTCTTAAAGATTTTATGTATTGTTTTTTTCACACATATTAAGAAGACACATTAATCGTGCATTGTTTTTTTAAATTATCAAATTCCAATGTTTTTTAACCAATAGTTTTTCAGTAAATCTAATCATTTTATTGAAATTTATAATTTTTTTATAGAAAACATAAAAAAATATATTTCTGTGAAACAATTTTTTTTTCTTAAAACTTATATCTTAATAAAATGGAGGGAGTAATATTTTATAAAGAAAATATTTTAAAAATACTTTCATAATTTTTGTGCATAGCGTCATCTAATAAAAACAGAGGAGTAATAATAATAAAAAAGCAAAAGAGAAAAGAGAAAAGAATCTAAGCTCTCATACTGTCATACATCGATGCTATATTGTACCCACACTTGCTTATAAGCAGATACTTTCTGGGGGTGATTGGTAGTTGCTGTAGGTGCTGTCCACAGCCTATTTATTTCCACAGCACCAAATTCAGAGCAATCAAGCTTTAAATTTTTTTTTGAAACCACAGCTCTTAAAATATCCTACAGCTGTACAAGTGCTCTGCAGAGCCAAATATCCAAAGCAATTTTTTAGTGCTTCAATAAAATTCTACAGCAATAAAATCTAAAGCCACAGCAAAAAGTCTACAGATTTTTTTCTACAGCAAAATATTTAAAGCTACAGCCATTACCAATCGGACCCATTACCTTTTTTGTATCGTCATCCCGGATCAATAATAAACACATTTTCGCTTTTAAATCACATCAAATTGATTATTTTATTGATTACTTGCTTGATATGTTAGATTAAACCGTAACTCTAATTTTTGAGTGAATCATATGGTTCATCTGAGATAGACTATCCTGCGTGAACATGACTGGTCCTGAGAGTTTGTAGGCTCTAGACCACTTAGTAAAAATTTTAAAAATTTGGGGGTTTAAATTTTTTTTTTATAAATTTAGAAACCTATTTACATATAAAAAATTTCAAAAAAATTAGGGATCTAACAAGAATCCCCTAAACTATATTTGCGAAGTGATTTATACACATGTCGTCACTACAATCATTCTCGCTGAAAAAAAGATGACATGGCACTTATAATTGATGACATGGTTTTAAAAAATAGTGACATGGCATCATATTAATTGTGAGATGTAAAATTTCCTTATAAAAATTTAAATTTTTTTGCAGAGATTTTAAATATGGTAACAAAAATAACTCATATATCATCATTAATGTCAATTTTCCATATAAATATTTATTTATGGTAAACTATTAAATATATTAGTCATTCATATATCCCAATTAAAATAATAATATATACGTATATATGTATCTCATATTAATAAAAATAAACTAAATAAAGTAACACTAATCCAAAAAAAATTGATAGTTAAATATTTAAACATTATTTAAATTTATTTGTTCATCTTCATCATTTAAATTAACAAAAAGATTTATCAGTTTAACTAAAACAAACAGAATTTAAAATTTATTAGAATTTATATTTATATGTAAATATATATATGTATATATTTAAAATTAGATGGGAATATATTTATATATATTTAAAATAAATAATCATTAAACACACTAATATAATTAAAACTATTTTTATAAAATCTAATTTTATCTTTATTAAAATTTAAATAAAATAAAATTTAAATATTTATACCAAATCAAAAGAAATAAGATTACAAAAATATGTTTATGATTTTTTATAACTATTGAAGTTGAAATATAAATTAATAATGTTGAAATATAAATCAAAATTTTTTTTTTGAAATAAAAAATGTTATGTTAAAATTACTATTTCTGCGCATGGCGCAGGAAAACTCCTAGTATTTCATTAGGCTTGACGCAAGACTGGCGTGAAACAACTTCAACTTCTGAAATTTTCCGCCAATTTTTAACATTCATTGTAAATCAAAGAACAACTTATACACATACAGAAAAGAGACCCCACAATAACATCACGAGAGTTATACATCCACACTAAATCACACATACGTCCCTAAGCTCCTCCGGGCTTGGTCAAGCCTCTAAACCACCCCTTCCCCAGCAGCATTAGCAACCCTGACATCCTAGAAACCATTGTTTATGTACATCCAATTAACTACATGTCACTTCATCTCTGGGACAAATCCTTATAAACTGCACCAGAGGACATCACACAAAACTAGCTCGAACAGCTACGACTCCGTAACACCTTAAATGTTTTAACATATAAACGTTCCATTTAAAACACAAACTTATGAGTTACAAGCCCATTACGATCAATAGAGAGTAGAGACCTTAGCAACCCACAACCCACAAATTAAACATCTCACATACAATAAACAAAACTCGAAAAAATTTTATTTTTAAGTTTTTGTCACATAAATAGTCATCAATGAAGAAAATTATCAAAAAAAATTTTATTAAAGGATAAAAATACATTTATATCACATAATTAACTAATCTAAACTTAGGATTTAGAATTAAGGGATGAAGTTTTGAGGGTATAATTTCAAATTTAAAAAAAAATAAAAAAAAATAAAAATTTTAAAATAAAAAGGACTATTTGGTCATTTTCTTTTTTAAATGCTATTTTATGACAATTTAAAAAAAACTATCTAAGAAAATTGCACAAAAAAAACTAACCATAAACTTGAGACCATACTTCCAACTTACTCCACATACTTTGTATCCCACACTTGTTTGACAAAGAAGACACCCCAATCTACATATAAAAGACGCAAATATAGCTCGGCTATTTTCACCCCTAATTAACCATCCGACCACCATTGTCTTACTGCCCCTGTCTAATGGTTGCAAAAATAACTAATTTCCTTACGCCGTACAAGCACCCCGCCACATGTTTTTCCACCCACAAAATACGTATATTGCAGACACAACAATTAGAAGTCCAACTTCTAACCCAATGCAAAACCACTACACGTCGAGGGACACACAAGCCAAACACATTTCATATAATACAACACTTTAAAACCAAATAAAATCACAGCAAACCACTAGTTAATAACTTTTTTTTTAAAAAAAGTTAAAGATTATATTTTAAAAATGTTATTTGTATTTTACATATTAAAAGACTTAAAATATATAAAGTTTACGGATTTGTAAATTTTAACACTTGGATTTCAGTTATAATTTATAAATTTGTAAATATTATATGGATTTATGTATTTATAATTTAACACAATTCTTATTTAAACCGCTAAAATTAACTTTAAAAGTAGATCAACATAATTTTTAACAAATAATTTAGAATTGTTGAATAAATAAAATTTTATTTTTAAAATATTATTCTAATTTTTTTTTAAATGTTAAATTAATTCAAACAAAAAACTGTTTTACGCGAGTTTGTAAATTTTTTGCTGTAAAAAAATAACTGTTTTACGCTTTGTATTGCTTTGAGCTGAAGTTTTTATAATGCAAAGCTAACTTTTTAAATCTTCTTAAGTTTATTAAAAATATTATTTTAATCGTATTAAGTTGTATTAAGAAAACTAAACCTATTAAAATTGAGTAATCAATAATCCCACCAAAAAAAACTCAAGTCCATAGTTCATCAGAGAATTACCAACTGTAAAATCTTAACGTCTATTTCATAACCGATCCAACGGTGGATAATTTTCTCGCACCTCTTCGGACATTTCTATGGTTCGGTTATGTTTCCCACACGCAGAAAAAAAAATACAAATAAAAGCGGAACAGTGGCGTCTCTCTTTCCTCTTCGCAGTTGTCTTCATTTCCCCAAATCTCTCCAAAAAAAAAACTATCTTCGATATCGCACGCGCCGCCGCAGGCTTCGCCGCCGGCAACTGCTTTTACCCTTACCCTTTTCGTCTCCCCTCTCTTCCTCAATTCATAAAAACCCATAAAGAAGAATTCCCTCTGCTTCGTTTTATCTCTTTCCGCATCAGTTGTTTCTCTCTGATTGCCTTTGTTTCTTTCCTTTCTATCTTGATTGCTCTGTAATAAACGAGAGGGGAGAGAAGAGCACAAAGAAATAAAACCCCCAAAAAAGAAGAAAAAAGTTTCAAAAACCAAAAAAAAAGAAGAAAATGGCTCAAAGTCAAACTCAAAACGGCTCTGTTCCGCCGGTTGGTTCGGTTGCAGCGGGCGCTCAGTTCGGTACGACGTCGCTTTACGTCGGAGATCTGGATGCGAGTGTTACGGACTCGCAGCTTTTCGATGCGTTTAGCCAGATGGGTCAAGTTGTGTCGGTTCGTGTCTGTAGAGACTTGGCTACTCGGAGATCCCTCGGATATGGTTATGTCAACTTCACCACTCCCCAAGATGGTTAGACCTTCTCTCTTGATTAGAGGTTTTTGATTAGGATTAGTTAATGCAATCTATTTGCAATCAGGAGTTTTGAAACTACATGTCTGAAAAGAATGAAAAGTGTTTTCTTATTTTTTTTTCTATAAGAATTTGTTAATCTTTTTCAGAAAATGTTTTTTTTTTTAAATTCATTCAGACAAAAGTGGTTTGGTTGTTAAGAAAGTGTTCTGTCTTAAAAAAGAAATCGCATCACTAAAGACTGTACCTTTTTGAACAATGTTAGTTATTAATCTGTACTAAAACTTCGGTTTGTCAAAAAAAAAAAAAAACTTCGGTTTGTCGTACTTTTGCTCTTTTGCTAAAAGACTAATAAACCTTGATATAAATTGTTTTGTGACTTTTATCTTTTGTGTGTGTTTCTGTGTGGCAGCTGCAAGAGCCATCCAGGAACTGAACTACATACCAATTAATGGCAAACCCGTCAGGGTCATGCACTCTCACCGTGACCCTAGCGTTCGCCGAAGTGGCGCAGGAAACATATTCATCAAGAATCTAGACAAGTCCATAGACCACAAAGCCTTGCACGACACCTTCTCCGCCTTCGGGAACATCATCTCCTGCAAGGTAGCTCTCGATTCATCAGGCCAATCAAAAGGCTACGGCTTCGTTCAATACGAAACCGAGGAGTCTGCTCAGAGAGCTACGTCCGAATTAAACGGCATGCTGCTGAACGACAAGCAAGTCTACGTCGGACCTTTCCTCAGGAGGCAAGAGAGAGACTCCAACACCGCCGCTAACGTGACCAAATTCACCAACGTGTACGTGAAGAATCTCGCTGAGTCCACCACGGAGGATGATTTGAAGAGCGCTTTCGGCGAGTTTGGGGAGATCACGAGCGCTGTGGTGATGAGAGATGGGGATGGGAAGTCAAAGGGGTTTGGGTTTGTTAACTTTGAGGATGCGGAGGATGCTGCTAAGGCTGTGGAAGGTCTTAACGGGAAGACGTTTGGTGGTGATAAGGAGTGGTATGTTGGTAGAGCGCAGAAGAAGTCTGAGAGAGAGAGTGAGCTGAAGGTTCGGTATGAGGAGAGTTTGAGGGAGGCTGCGGATAAGTTTCAGAGCTGTAACTTGTATGTTAAGAATTTGGATGAGAGTGTCTCTGAAGAGAAACTCAAGGAGATGTTTGCACCTTATGGCACTGTTACATCTTCCAAGGTCTGGTCTACTATTCCATTCTCTGAGTTGTTTGCATATTAATATAAAACTATATCAGGTGATGAGGGATACTAATGGAATAAGCAGAGGCGCTGGTTTTGTAGCGTTCTCCACTCCTGAAGAAGCAACCAAAGCTGTAAGACATCTTGCTGAGTGCGGAGTAAAGACTTAACTCTTGAGATTTTTCTTACTAACAGTTGAAATATTTATACAGATGTCGGAGATGAGTGGTAAGATGATTGAAAACAAACCTCTCTATGTTGCTGTTGCTCAGAGAAAGGAGGACAGAAGGGCCAGACTCCAGGTTTGTCCTCTTAAAACTATCTATATCCGAGTCAGCTGACTATAGATTTGATGCTATAAAGTATAACTGACATATCTATCATGTACTTTTTATTTGTCATATTTTTCCAAAAATGCTATGAAGTTTTTTTTTCCTGTTATAATTTTAAAATGGTGAATAAAGTAAAATATGTTTAACCTCATAAAACATTTTTTTTCCTGTTATTGTTTTAAAATGGTGAATAAAGTAACAAAGAAAAGCACATGCATGCTCTTTAAAGTTAAAACTGTTATATGATAGCGTTTGGAACTTTATGTATTCCTGGTCGTCAAAGTTACATGTAATAACGTATGTCAACAGGCTCAGTTTTCGCAAATGAGACCGATGGCGATGCCACCAGCTGTTGGACCTCGTATGCAGATGTATCCTCCTGGTGGTCCCGGGATGGGACAACAAATGTTCTATGGTCAGGGACCTCCTACTATGATTCCTCAACAGGTATTATCTTTTTTCCTAGCGCTTCATATTTAAATCACTTGTAATCTATTAGTCTGTCTTGCATCTTATACATCCCTTATAATGATGATGTGAGGCGTGGCAACGTATATAGCTAATGTACCTGTTGTCTCATTCCTAAAAATGTTGGTTTACAAATCGTTTTCCTCTATGTTTCTCAAGACTGTTGGATGAGTTGTTAACTGTGATTGTACATGGCAGCCCGGGTTTGGCTACCAGCAGCAGCTTGTTCCTGGAATGAGACCTGGTGGGGCACCGATGCACAACTTCTTCATGCCAATGGTTCAGCAGGGCCAGCAACGTCCTGGAGGGAGACGCCCTGCAGGGATCCAGCAGCACCAGGTTCTATTACTTCTCAGTCGTAGTTATCTTTCGGTAGGAAGTTTCATGAAAATCTTTTAACTGTGGGTAATAATTAGATGCAGCCAAGGGGACGAATGTTCCGCTATCCGCAAGGCCGTGGGAGTGGTGGTCCTCCCCCTGATGTTCCTGGAAGGCTTCCATATGAGATGCCCCAGCATGTTCCTATTGGAGCTTTGGCTACTTCCCTTGCCAATGCTTCTCCTGAACACCAAAGAACGGTAATAAAACTTCTTCTTTTGTTTTCTAAATCTTATGTGGATCTTAAATGTTGTGATGTGATGTGTGTAGATGCTGGGTGAGAATCTGTATCCGCTTGTGGAGCAGCTAGAGGCAGAGTCTGCAGCCAAAGTGACTGGGATGCTTTTGGAGATGGATCAGACTGAAGTGCTCCACCTCTTGGAGTCACCTGAAGCTCTCAAGGCTAAAGTAGCCGAGGCTATGGACGTTCTCAGAAGTGTTGCTGCTGGTGGTGCTGCCGAGCAGCTTTCCTCCTTGAACCTCAACTGACAACCTTGTCTCTTAAATGTTCTGTCTTTCTGTTGGATTTGGAAAAGAATTACAAAATATTTTAAGTGTGGCATTTGTCTTCTCCATTCACAATTCTTTCTTTATTTTTTTTTTTTTTCTGTAGGATTCTTTGACTTGGTTTGTGCTTTCTCACTCACCCTTCAAACTTAATATGATTTGTTTGAAAACTTGATTTGATAATTTTGGTTTGTTTCTTTTGTCAATTTCAAGCCAATTTTGTTCAAAAACAAAAACACAAATAGCCCTAAGAACAATGGTAGAGACTCTCTGGTCATTCTTTTAGAGTTTGGAAAACCTTCAGTAGATCATTCTTTTGGAGTTTGAAACCTTTCAGTCTTCAGGTAGGAGGGGGCAGTATGTCTTGAGAACCCTGAACTCATGGTCGTTGCAGGTTGCTAATCTTTTCTTCACCTTGTGCATCAACAATCAGTTGGGAATAACAGTTCACGTCTCCTGGTTTCTTCTTCTCTGCCTCTCCAGCCCTCAGAATGTTCTCCAACCCGTCCAGACAATATGAGATGATACTTGAATCTGAATATACCAGGAGATCACATAACGGCTTTATGCAATTCTGCCCCACCAAGTATCTGAATCACATCATCAAGAGAGATATTGAGAATTGAAGAAACAATAAATAACGAACGCCTTAAATATTGAACAAGAGAGAAGACAGAGGATGTTACTTGATTTGATCACCTAATTCACTGAAGAAGTTAGAAAAAAAAGAAACTAAGGGTGTATTGAATTGTGGATTTTAGAGTGTTTTGGTTTTATTTTAAAACTCCATGTTATTCAATTAAGGATTTCTAATTTTTTTCTCAAATCTTGTGTTATTGAACATGACATTTATCTAAAATCACTACAAATCACTTGCAATCCACTGTTATATTATCAATTTATTAAAGTTAAATCAAACCCGCTGTTATTCAAAGACAAATCATTCTAAAAAAAAAATATTATGAATAGGATTTGAAGCTAAATTTTTATCAATTTTAGTTAGAACCTTCGTGTAACAAAACTCCACTTATATACCTGTTATTTGGAAATTATTTGGAAAGACCAAAAATTAATATTAAAAATTGGTTAAAGAAAAGGACGATCTGCTACGACTGCACCACCATCTCTCCCAAACTTGTATTTACACCAGAAAATCGTCCTCTCTACACCTCTCAATCTCGACGACGTCTCTACACTTTAGAAAACAACAGGATTCTCTATATCATACACTGATATGCAGTAGCGGAGCCAGAAAATATTTATACCGGGTCATAATTTAAATTAATTAAATTAAAATACAATTTATTAATACTAATTTAAAAGTATTTGTAACATAAACTATTAAGCTGTTTTCATTTTTAGAAGAAATTATATTTGAAACAAAAAGTATAGTATATACGGTATTTAAAAATTATTTGTTAACTAAAACTTAAAAAAAAGTGAAAAATGACTAAATAAATTGCAAAACAACTGAAATAAAAAAACAATGAGAACGTAAACAAACAAAAAACATATAAAAAAACACTTGAAAAGCAATAAAAACTGGTTTGATTTAGGTGATGATTGTTTCCATCAGTTTCTGGTTTTAGTTTTTGGTTTTTAGATTTTAGTTTTAGATTTTGGTTTTTGGTTTTTAATTTTTTGATTTTGGTTTTTGATTTTCAGCTTTTAGTTTTGGTTTTTGGTTTTTAGATTTTGATTTTTTTTGTATTTTTAGTTTTTTTATAAAATAAGCAATACATTGTTTTAAAATAATAATTTTTAAAACAATTACCATTAAAATTTATCAAAATATAGTGGCTGTTATTTCAAGTAAAAATATTACCATGTTTTAAATTATTTTATTTTTAAGTGTTATACTTAAATATAATTATTAAAATATCTATAAATTATTAAAATTAAAATATTTTAAAAATTTGAAACTATTTATAGATTTTATTACATAAAATGTTTTTCGTTTTTTAGAACTTGAATGGCTGTTTTTTTCAAATTAATATAATATATTGTATTAATAAAATATTTTAAATTTATAGTTGTTGTTTAGTATTTTTTTTTTTTTGGTCATCAGCATTACAGACTCATGTTGACTCTGTGAACCAAACCGGATGAGCTGAATCCATGTGAACGACAAAAGACGATTGCTTCCTAGCACTGCGTGCCAGACTATCCGCCTTTGAATTTTGCGTCCGTGGTACATAGATAATGTCTGCTCTTATGAAGCTCTCCTTCAGGATCGTGATGTCTTCTAAATAATTTGCAAAAGCTGGCCATTCTTCTGGTTCCGAAACCATCTTCACCAATTGAGAACAATCCGTTGCAAACGTAACCTAAAATTGACGTAAATTCCTCATGCATTCCATTGCCCAGAGTAACGCTTCTATTTCCGCATGAAGAGGCGAAAGACTAGCCCTGACATTTCTCGCCCCCAACAAACCATCAAACCCTTCCAAAGTACTAAGCCAACCTTGTCCTGAGAAACTAACACCCTCTTTCCATGAGTCATCTGTAAAACACCATCTACCTGGTATCGACGGTAATATCGGATCTATTATTGATGTTATCATCCTCTGATCGATTGCTATTTGTGCTTCCGCCCACAATATCGATTCTGTTTCAGCCAGTTTAAGCGTATCCATAGGGTCCATATCCAAATTACTAAAAACTTTATTATTCCTAGCTTTCCAAATGTACCAAAGTATCCATGCAAACTGATGATCTTCCATCGACGGGAGAATTCTCCAGAATAGATAATCCATGTTTGTAAAGAGGGAATTTGTTGGAAAAATAGTTGGATTTGATGGTATCTTCGAAAGAGCCCAAACCTGAAGAGCTGGAGGATATTCAAAAAAAACATGATTTATCGATTCCTCCACAGCTCCACATCTTACACAACATATATCTCCTTTAATCCCCCTTGCTTGTAAATTCTTCCGCACTCCAATGCATCCTGTCATTAATTGCCATAGAAAATGTTTTAATTTCGGTGGGCACCGTATTTTCCAGCAGTGAGCCTTTAAAACATCCACTGTAGGACCAATCAGTAACGGTGGTCTATCTCTATCTGGGTAGATACGTTCTACCTGATATCCTGATTTAACCGAAAATTTTCCATTTTTTGTAAAGTGCCATCCATCTCTATCTACCCGTTGAGTCCTGCCCAGTGGTATACTTTCTATAAGTTTTGCATCCTGAGGATCCACCAACGCACGAATTACCTCTAAATTCCAAGTACGCGATGTAGAATCAATGAAGGATTCTACTGTAAGGTCCGGATATAAATTGTGATGATTTTTATTAGCTGGTCTCGGGCGAGTGGTTGGGAGCCAAGGATCGTTCCATACAGATATAGAAGACCCTGATCCCACCCTTTTGATTAGTCCTTTGCTAACCAGAGATCTAGCAGAAACAATACTCCGCCAGCCATATGACGGAGAATATGAACGAATCGGTTCCAAAGGTGAAGCATTCCTATAATACCGACCTTTGAAAACTCGAGAGAATAAAGTATTTGGCTTTTCTATCAGGCGCCATAACTGTTTACCAAGCATTGCCGTATTAAAATCTGTGATGTCTTTAAACCCCAAACCTCCTTCTTCTTTGTCTGCACACACCTTATCCCATGATTTCCAATGCATGCCTCTTGTGCTTCCCCCTGGACTCCACCAGAATTGTGAGACCGCACTCGTCAGTTTCTTTACAGTTGCTTTCGGCAAACGATAGCAGGACATCGTATGATTTGGTAATGCAGTGATCACTGATTTAATTATCACTTCTTTTCCTCCTTTTGTGAAGAACCTAAAAGTCCACCCATTGACTCTATTATTTAAACGATCTTGGACGAAACTAAAAACTTGAATCTTTTGAGCCCCCCATATTTTCCGGTAAACCCAAGTATGATCCCATGCCTCCAAGGTTCTGGATGCCCAAAATATCCCTTAAATCTTGTTTGACAGAATCTTCAATCCTATGTCCAAATTGAATTGAAGACTTCTCAAAATTTATTAATTGTCCTGAAACTGCCTCATACTCCTTCAAAATCCTAAGGATAGTTTGACACTCATCCCTTTGAGCTTTACAAAAGAATAGACTATCATCCGCAAATAGCAAATGTGATATCGACGGGCAAGCTCTCGCTACCTTCATCCCCGTTAATTGATGCCCTCTCTCTGCCTTTTTTTATATTTGCAATTAAGGCCTCTGTGCATAGAATAAATAAATAAGGCGATAAAGGATCTCCTTGACGTAAGCCTCTATGGGGAACAATGAGGCCACGTGGTTGACCATTTATGAGAACCCGATATTGAACCGATGATATACATTCCATCATTAATTTAATCCAATGAAGGTCAAATCCCAATCTCTGTAATAATGCTTTAATAAAATCCCATTCCACCCTATCATACGCTTTACTCATATCCGTTTTAATTGCCATATACTTTCCCTGACATGCTTTATTAGTCCGTAATCCATGAAACATTTCCTGGGCAATAAGAATATTATCAGAAATCAACCTTCCTGCCACAAATGCCGACTGGGTTTCAGATATGAGCAACGGGAGATAAATTTTCAATCGCTGGCATAATACCTTCGAAATAATTTTATACCCTACATTACACAAACTGATGGGTCTTAATTCCGTCATCCTTGTAGGTCTCTCTGTTTTTGGGATCATACATATATTAGTGATATTCAATCGTGTATCCATTTCTCCAGAAACCAAAAAATTATTCACCATCTCTAGTAAATCATTCTTAATAATATGCCATGAGTGTTGGAAAAAAAGAGCTGTCATGCCGTCCGGCCCTGGCGCCTTCTCTGGATGCATCATAAACAAAGCCTTTTTAACCTCTTCTTCCGTCGCGAGCCTCAACAAATGTTGGTTCATCTGGGGAGTGATTCCCGGTGTAACCTCTGCAAGGAAACTATCAAAGTCCGATGGGGATGTGGTACTAAATAAATCCTCAAAATAATCTATTGCCACTTTTTCCACGCCATTATCCTCTGTAATCCAATTCCCGTCCACATCATGTAATCCAACAATTCTATTACGCACCCTTCTTTGCCTAGTTAAGGCATGATAAAATTTTGTATTAAGATCTCCAGATGAATACCACATATTCCTACTTTTTTGGTGCCAGTAATCTTCCTCATCCTTATATGCATCTTGTAATTTCCTAGATACCTCCAGAATGTCCTCTTGAGACCTAGTATTATCTGTTTGAACCTCTTCAAGAGCCTTTTGTAAATCATTTATTTTTTCCTTTCCGTAAGGAGGATTATCTTTCCGCCACTTAGCAATTTCATGACGACAATTGCTAATTTTTTCCACTATATTCTGTGTTCTTTCTTCCTCCCTTCTTTCACTATGATCTGTCCAACCCATTGCAATTGACTCCATGAGACCCGCCTGTCCAATCCATCTCTTATCAAACCGAAATTGTCCTTTTCTCTTAACAACTTTATCCTCAAGATAAGCCACCACTGGTCGATGATCAGAAGCCACCATTCCTAAATATTCTGTAAAAGAACATGGGAATAACGTGTGCCACTCCTCATTCGCTAAAGCTCGATCTAGACGACATCGAACCATCACTGCACCTTTTCCTTTTCCCCTTCTTCCCTGCCAGGACATTTTGTTCCCCCTAGCCGGGAATTCAAGTAAACCACTATTTCGTATCATGTTATTCAAAGGAATAAAAGAATCTGGACTCCTGATCGATCCCCCATCTTTTTCATGATTTCCTGTGATCTCATTGAGATCGCCAATAATAAACCAGGGTTCAGATCGCGCCAATCCATACCTAGTCAATCGTTCCCATACTTGTTCTCGCAATTTTTGAACTGGATCCCCATATACAAAAGTAAGATAAACCATTTTGCCAAGAGCCACCGCTTCCACATCAATCATTCTATTGCTAGAATATAACACCCTCACCTGATGCTCATTATTATAAAACAAAGCTAATCCCCCACTTCTGCCCAATGGATCAACAGTAACCAAATTATCATATCCAAAAAGAGCTTGGAATTTTTGGACAAATTCCGGTTCTTGCTTAGTTTTTGCTAAAAATAAAAAATCCGGCTTATGCTTATACCTTATCTCGCTTAAGTAACTTATAGTCCACTTACTACCCATCCCTCGACAATTCCAACTTAAAACCCTCATTTAAAAAATAATGTTTATTTGCTCGGGAGAGCCAAAGCTATGGGTGTGATGATACCCACTTTCTCCAATCCAAATATATTTCATTTGTAGTAACCAGACCATAAAACCAGTTATAATCTCCATATTGATCATAAAGAGTACGTGTGCCAATAGTAACTTATGTGCCCTTGAACCAATCACCAATGAAAACCCAGTCTTAACATTTGGCTCCCACAAACCCCAAACCAAAAACACCCATACTCCAAATAAATTCTCACGTAAAAAAGCGAACACACCATCACAGCATATATTTATAACGTTACATAGAATCCTTAAAGTACACAAGATATAAAAGTTGGGACTGACAAAGCCCTTTCCAAAACACCAAATACATAACGACCATTTAATCCAATTAGACAATGTAATAACAAGGTCTTCTCCACCTAACTGGCTTTTTATGAAAAAAATACCTGTGAACATCTGATCTATATTAAGCCTAACAACCAAAAAGACCCAATCAAAACTTGATACCCAATTGGCCCAGATAAAAAGTCTGCTTTGCCTAAACCACCACTGAACTGAAATAACTTTAATAGCAAAAACGGGCATGAAACCTCGTCGTCTTGCTTGAATACCATTGATACTCAATACCACAATCCTCCATCTCTGAGTAACCACACCCCTGTACCACTGTTGCCACCTAGACCGATCACTCAAATATATCAAAATGCCACAAAACACACTCATTTCACCATCACAATCCATATTCCAATCTTTCAAAAAACCATCATATCGAACTTGTCCATATTGATAAATGTCACCTATGTACCATAAACCACAATACCCATAATTTGAACCAATTTTATTAAGCCATTGCTTACTTCCAAGAGCAATTTTGATCAACAACCACACCAGTAAAACTGAACCCAAACACAGACTCATGTTTAAAAGATAGAAAATGGCAATGCTATAAAAGCTTATTAAAACCAAGAAACAAACTAAACCATAAAACCGAACATAAAGCAAACCCTGCTTGCTTAAACACCCATACTGAAAGGCTTGATCCATAAATCAAGGTTTCTGAGTACCATTTTTCGGGTTTGAAGGACCCTTGCTCTCCAGTTGCTTACCATTGTCTCCTTGTCTTGTTCCAGTCTTGGTCCCAACCCGCTTTCGTGGAGACGCCAACGCATTGAAGACCCTCATCTTGGTGCTTCCCACCGTGCTTGACGAGGACTTAAACAAACGCTTGCGTAGCCCATGCTTTTCAGTTGTTGTTTAGTATGTATAATAAAATTATTCAATAATTTATTTATAGATATTAATAAGTAATTGGTTACAACTAATACTAATATTATCTATATTTATTTACATATATGAAACACATAAATTATTTTTCATTAATGTTAAATGATAAAAAAAATTGTATGGGAATTTTATCTTTATGAAAACATTATTTAATTAATTATTAATTAATTAAAATATAGTATTTTATACAAAATAAACAAAATTCGTTTTTGTATTGAAAACCCACAAAAGTTGGTTTTTGGCTTTTCTTCACAAATTGGTTGAAATTTTGAAAATCTAGTTTTCCTAAATTTTAGGGAATCTATTTGTTAAAAAGCTTGATTGGCAAGTGAAATGGTTTTTACAAAAACAAAAACTAAAAGCTAAAAACTTGATTGGATAAAAAATGGTTTTTACAAAAGCTAAAACCAAAAACTAAAACAAAAACTACAAACAATCAACCTCTTATATGTTCGGTTTAAAACCGGGGTTTTAGGCCGGAATGAGTAAAGAAAAAGGTAAAAGAAGAATACAAGAGGGTGCATAGAGGGGAATCGAAGTTGGGATAAGTGGGGTCAATTGAAAGGAATTAGACCAACTGAGCAACTGTTATTCACATGTCTAAGCTTAAAACTTTTACTCTTGTCATATTTGACCGGGGTCTCCGCCCCTGCTGATATGTATAGACTCAGATCTGTTATTACAAAGAGGTAGCTTTGTTTTAGGTTATGTTTTTATCACTTGAATTAGGGACAGAGCTCCAACATCCATTACAAGTAAGTCGTCTAGTTTAAATTATTTAAGCGGGAAAATAATTTTAAAAAAAATTTTAGACAGAAATATTTGGACGACTTACCTAAATTTATTCACCAGACGACTTCTATGGAAGTCGTCTAGACCCTATACATAACCCTAAACCTAATTAACTAACTAAACACTTTATAAAATCAAATTAAACTTCAAAAGTGTTTACTATACACAAAAATAAACACTTACAGGTAAAATTTTAATTTTTCAAAAAAACATTCAAGCTTTCCACCCTAAGAATATATACAATACTACAACATATGTTGCCAAACCCTAGACCAAAGAATACCATGATTCACTACCTACACTCATCTATGTTGAAAACAATTCAGTTTTGTTACATTTTAATTTATATTACTTAAAACTGTTTATAATTGCATGATTTTAATTTTTTGCTTATCAAAATATTTTTTAAAAAATTTAAAAATTATTTTTAAGATCAGCTACACCAGAAGACTTACTTGGAAGTCGTCTAGAAGACTTCTAGCATTTCAGACGACTTACTGGGGCTATATTGGTAAAAATAGTTTCTGTTTTTTTGTTTGGTCACAAGAAGCTGGCTGTAATTTCACAAGTCTTTTATGTTAGCTTTACATTTGATTCAAGTTTGAGTATATGTTTGTATTTAAAATCAAGTTGTGAGTCATATTTGGCAAATTCCCCTTGTTTTTTCACATTTTCTTAAAGACTTACAATCAACATGTTGTTTTTGTTTTGTCACATTTTCTTAAGGACTTACAGTCAACAGGTCTTTATACGAAGAATTATTCTATCAATACTATTAAAACAGAAGCAATTTTTATCTACTTACAAATAGTCTAGGTTGGACCATTATATTTAATTATATTTTCTATTATTTCTACTCATATATAATTTAATTGTTAAATATATATCATACCTAAAATTAAGGAACTAACTAACTAATCAATTATTTTTTAACCTAATGAATTTAGTTTATATTAATTCGAAATTCAAATAACTAATCAATTATATTTTAGTTATTAATGTAATAAATAATTATATATATATATATATATCTATTCATTCGTATATATACAACTATATATTAATCCAATTGCAAAAAAAAAAACAAATCGTTCAAAACCCTCACCAAATACATAAAAATATAATTCTTATAGTTGGAATATTAATATATATATATATATAAATATATATTATAAAATAAATATTAATAGTAATTATATGATGAAATATGTTACTATTGATAGTTTAATGACTATATTTTTTACGGGTTACTCAAAAAAACATGTAATCTATATATCAAATATAAACCAATTGAACAAATATATTAACACAAATATATCATGAAACATTACATTAACATAAATCGAAGCCAGAGAATAAGAGTCAATATTTTTATTGTTTTTTTTTTGAACACACAATATTTTAATTGTTTAAAAATATAATTATATATATAAATTATAAAAATTAAGAACTAAAAATAATAAAAATATATATCAAAATTAAAATAATAAATATTTACATTTCTAATGGGAATAATGAAATTAACTTTTAAATTTAAAATAAGCCATAGAAAAAACATCAAAAAGTATCTAATAATATGTGAATAACAAAAGTAAACTAACTAAATAAACAATTATATTTTTTTTGCAAACGTAAATCATTAATTTGTAATAGACGTATACACATTATTGATGCTCAAATCTATTTTATTTTTAGTATGCATCCACTCAAATATTAATCCATTAACAAGATGGAATTTTAGTTGGACTAAAATTGTATTAAAATTGAAATATCAATTTCATAATATATTCACTATTCAACTGAACGTTCATGAATATATATTACAATGTTCTAAATATAATAATAAATCAAACCGGATTACATATTGGGTCATCTATCAGTTCAACCGATAACCAGATCTCGGGTTTTAGCGGTTGTTACGGGTTTTATAGAATTTTTAAAAAACAGTTTTTTAAAAAAAAAAACTGAAATGGATTACATATGAACCACCGAATTTGGCAATTTAACTGCGGGTCGGGTCGGATTTCAAAACATTGAATATAATTTTATAATATCTAAGTGTAGATACAATTAAAATACAAATTTATATCAAATAAATTTGGAATGTTTTGAAAATAATTCCGCGCTTTGAAAGCGCGGGTCAAAATCTAGTATAGCTTAAAGCAGGGGCGGACCCAGGGCAGAGTGGGGTGTGGCACATGCCACATACTAATCATATATACCTTTTGTACATACAACACATATTGATGTTAGTAGCTCTTTTGGTTATAATACTCACATAAATGCCCCACGCTTCATGAGTTCGAACCTCGGTCCATATTTTTCATTTTTTTTTTGTAATTAAGTTAAAGATAGGTAATTGATAAATAATGTAGTGTTTTAGTTTAACTCAACTCTCAAGCCCGAAACAAGAGACAAAATTGTTGTTAACATAATAATTTTTTATATACATTTTATTTTATTTTAATCACTTTTCATAAATATATATTTTTTGTTGTATTGATAATTTTATTTATGACCCACTTTATTTCTTTAGTATATAGTTTTTTAAAATAAAAAAAATTGCACTTTTTGTTATTTATTTATTTAGTATTCATTAATCATAATATTTTAATTAAAATAACAATTATATTGAATAAGTGCTTATAATGAAACTATATGCATAATATATATATATATATATTAATATTACTCAAAATAAATACTTAATATTATAAAATATTTATCTTTTTATTTAATTTAAATACTTCATTAAATAAGATGTAAAAATTAATGATTAATGTGATTTATTTTAAAATTGTTATATAACTTATTTGTTAAATTATATTTAACATTTTTGTAAATAACATATTATATATTGTGCCCCATGCTAATTTATTTTCTGGGTCCGCCCCTGGCTTAAAGTGCAGCAAAAAAAACGGACGGTTTTCAACAAACCAAAATTTAGGTAGGTAATTAGGACTTAAATAACGTTATTTGGAGTGAAAAATTGTAAAAATAACTACTTTTTGTGCTTAGAATTTTGGAGTCATGCTGCTTGAAAAACATAAGCTTAGGTGATCTCAATGATTTGTGATGATTCTTAGCATATAGACAGTCCATTCTTTCCTAAAATCAGAGCGACACTTTGCCCATTCTTCTTGTGTTCTTCAAGCGAGTTCGGATCACCAATGAGGCGATATGCCAATTCTTCTCAGAAAATCCATAACGTCAAGCCCACGGTACCCGCACAACCGCTCAACGCATCTTACGTTCAGCACTATTAAATCATCACATATAAAGGCATTAGTCCAAGTCAGAGAACTATACATACAAATAGCACCAAAGGTTTTCTGTGTATCGCATTCATTCAACTATCGCGTAAACACAAATGGGTTTAACGTTTTATACCAAAAAGTAACATTTATCTGTAAAAACAGTGCGAATGTATGTTTTCTTATTTAGTTCCGCCATGCTCACATAATTTACTTGGATTAAAAATATTTTATTGTTATTTTGTTTATTAATTTTATTTGACAATTTACTGTTACGCTCTTATTTTTATAAAAGTACCCCGACTCCTTTTTGGTTTTAATTTAAAAACAATTTCGAGTTTCTTATAATATATTTTTGATTAAAGGAAAATTATAAAGAGAAATCGTGATGTTATATAAAAATGTTCTTTATATTTAAAACTACCCTTTTTTGGATCTACCTAATTTAACACATCTTTATATCATTATATCAAGTATGTATACCATACTGCTGTCCTCAATTATTTGTGATAAATATTTGTAGCTGCCGGTCATTCCTCTCTCTCTCTCTCCCCCCGTTTAAGCAAACTAAAAGACAAGAAGAAAAGCTATGGCTGGTATGCTTCCCGGAGTTGAGTGCGCGAGGAGACGGCGTTTCCACGGCGGTGCACCACCGATTGACTTATCAAACACGGCTTCTGTCGCGGCAGCAACAGGACAGGTCTGGACTCGGCGACCATCGTTCTCTCTCTACACTACCAATAACGACCAAGCCTATGTCTCCTTCTCGGTAATGAAACGTCTACGATAAAATAAACAGTTCAATCATTTTCTTGGGAAAGACTCTAAGTTCTTCTCAAGTTTATAAAATATAGGAGAGAAATGTTAGGAACAAATCGTACAGTGATGATAACGATGAGAAGCTCGTCGGAGCAGCCAAAGAAGCTAAGGAGAGGCTGGACGAGCGGCTGAGGAACCCGCGCAGAAGGGTCCGTTTGGTTAAACAAGCGTATGCTAGCAAATGAAGTACTAATTCACCTTAAAATGCGCCAAACCAGCTCAAGTCTTTTGCTTTGATTCCATGATAACGACGCATGATGATGTATTATTTATCTTTCAACATGTGGTGGTATCACATGAGCATATAATTGTGAGATTGCCTTTTGTCGGACAATTATTTTATGAGATCCCTTATTTTATCCCTTTATTTAGTATTAACGCACTTTCTCTGCCAAGCGCATTTTAGCAAGTCCTCTTTATTGAATGTTAAGTTGCGTCTTTTAGTTTATAATGGAAACTTCCCGGAAACCACTAGGTATCTTCCAAGATTGCCAAATCTGATATTAGCTCGTCTCGATTTTTGCTTTGAATTTTCAAAGGCAGAATGGCAAAGACGGAGTGAATAAACCCAGGCAAGGGAAAGGTAAATCTAGGTTGAGAATGGGGAGTAGAGCAAAGGTGGATCATACCCTAATGTGTAGCCTCTGTCTTATAATTTTCCATTCACAAAATTTTACATATTAATTAGAAAAGATGGAGGAACCACAAACAGTACAAATATATTTGTTTTTTTGTTAAAAAAAAGTAAAGGAACCACTTGATATGCAATACACATGTTAAAAGTAATTATTTTACAAATATATTTTTAAACTATTTTTAATTTTATTTTGAATAAAATTTTACTAACTAAATTTATAAAACAATTATTACAATAATAATTTGAATTTGAAAAATAATTATTTATAAAAATAATATTAATATAAAATTATATCTTTAAAATTTTTATATATTTTGAATAAAATTTTATATATTTAATTAAATAAAGTATTTCTAAAATTTATGTTTTTTAATTTTGAACCGCTCGATCCGCTTGATACACTCTTGTTCCGCTCAATCCGCTAGATCTGTTAGATCAACAACGCTTGATCCACTTTCTCCATTGGAAGCCCTAATGTTTTGATCTTCAGAACAACCGAAAAAATAAGTGGGCGTTGTACGCGCGTGGCATACATTGATCTATCAATTTATTAAAAATACAGGAAGATTTGGAAAGTACTGTAGAACCTCTATAAATTAATAATGTTGGAACTTTGAAATTTTATTAATTTATAGAGATATTAATTTACAAAACTTTTTTATTTAAAATAAATTTAACAGTCAAATTAATCATATATAAAAAGTTGTAGATTTTTCTTATATGTTATATTTTTAATTTTTTAAACGACTATAAATTATTAAAAAAAAGGTAAAATTCCCACATTGAAAATTTTGTGATTAATAGTTTAACTTTTTTTGTTCAAGCAAGATACAAATGATCATAAATCATATGAATATGAAGTCTCATTAATAGATATTAATAGTATAAATATATTAATATCATATAAATTAAATTATATATTATATTATTTTTGCCATCAACTTATACAAACTCATACTGACTCTGTGAACCGAACCCGGAGATCTGCATCCATAAGGTTGCTTCGTGACATTGCGTGCTAGGCTATACTATATAAAAAATATAAAAATTTGTTAATATCAAAATTTGCATTGAAAAATTATTGAGATCTTAATATTTTAATTTTAAAATTTGTATTGATAAATCTCACATAAAAAGTTTTGTGATAAACGGTTTAAATTTTTGTTACATCAAATATATAAATGCTAATAAAATCATAGGAGTAGGATGTGTCAATAATAACTATTTATATTAAAATATACTATATATATATATGTGAATATCACTAAATTTTAATTATATACCATATAAAGTAAATAAAATAATTGTTTTGATTTATCTACCGAAAACCTGACTATAAATAAACAAAAGATATTGGTTTTAATTTATTTGCTAACTCTAATGTATATACTTTTATGTATACAAATTATTTTTAAATAGGTGGTTTTTAATATGTTAGTTGATCATGACAATCTCTGAAATACACTTATTCAAATCGAAGAAGTTTTAAATATTGAAAGCACTATATATATAATTTTATTCAAATTAAAACTTTAGTCTTGATTTTTATTTCTAAAAAGCTTTTAATGAAGTATCATGAGACGTTTGATCATTTTCTGATATTTGTTTCTCTCTTATACACTAACTAGCTATTATAATTGTGAGAATGAGACATGTGAACTATTTATTATAAGTTTTCTGGTTTATTATCTAATAAATCAAAAAGTTCTTATATTTCGAGTATGCACTTAAATATATAAAAGCTTGATATATTAGATTTGAACATTAACCTGTGAATACATTTTGCTAGTGATTTTGTTCAAAAATTTGATTCTTAGATATGTCTCTGGAACTAATTTTTACAGATGTTCAGATTTTTAAATTGACACTTATGTAATTCACCGGATTCACAGAATAAGTTAAAAAAAAAAGAAACTAAATTCTTTATCAGTGAAACATAAACGAGAACAAAAGCACAATTTTCTTGAAGTAGAAAATGAAATCACTTATGGAGAGTCAACAGTAACCAAATTGATAGCAGAAAACCTAATCATCTTTCGTCATTTTACAGCATCGGTGTTTTCTTTCTTATTTTTGTTTGTGCCAGCCGTAAAACTTAATTTTCTTTTGTGCATACGAAGTTTTAAAAATAATTAAAATTATATGTAGTACGTTAAATCTTCAACAACGATGATGCATTTAATAGACCAAAATTAGTATTCGTCATTTTACAGTTGATAAAGATTATAGTGTTGCGAAATGTTGAAACCATTTAACGAACAAACATTAGTATAAAAATCTCACTCGCGCATGAACACAGATTATCATCTAGTATAATACTAAAAGTTAGACACATCATTTATATTAAAATTCATAGATTTATATATATATATACTAATTAGGTCACAAAATATAAGTTGTACTTTTAGTTCACATATAAAATATAGTCTACTTAGGGACACAAAAAATATAGGAAAATAATATATCGTTTTGATCTTGAGAACAACCCAAAGAAATTTAGGATTTCACTTTCAATCCTCTATTCTTCAATAATCTTGGAACTTGGGTGGCAAGCACAAAACCAATGCCATTCTCCATCTCTTCCTCAGGCTCCACAAGCCCATCTCCATCTCCAACAATGTCTTCATTACCATCATCTTCTTCTATTTTTTTTTTTGTTCAACGACCATCATCTTCAAATCTAACATATTACAATCATGTTAATGTTCTTTAAATATTCTATTCTGATCATACACATAAAAATAATAACAAATAAAATACAAATAATATTCATGTGTTATTTTATACATATATTAATTTTATAATAATCAAATGCAAATCTAATAATACAAATATATTATCATTTGTAACAAAAATTAAATTACTGTATGTAAAATATTTATTTTTGCCTTTAAAATTCATATAAACATTTAAATATATGGAAAGTATTAAAATATTAACCATTAAACATTTTAAATAATATCAATATATAAAGTGAAAACAAACATCTGCGTAGGTGTGAAGGCCAAGCTCTAGTACATAGTTAAAAGGAAACAAATCTTTCATATACTAGTACATTTTTGAAAATTAAATAAATAATAACTAAATAATGTAATTCTTTGGTCAAATAGAATAAAATCTTTGAAAATGAAAAACAAAATCTGTTATTATTAAGTATATATATGGTCAACGAAAATTTAAATTTGTGATAAACTAGTAAAATATAAATATGTTAAAAAGTTGTTGAAAATAATTTTTATTTCATATCACATAATTAATAGTTTAATTGGTGAGCACCGCCCTGTCAATATTCCATATTTACATATTATTATCATAATTACAGTCAATTTTCCAAAAAATATACTAATAATTCTTATTATTAAATTTATTGTAATGGTCAACTCATCATCCTATAAATCTCTCTTTTAGTGTCTCCCAAAATTTAGAGTATTACAATATACAATAAACAAGTAACTAAATCTAGAAATAAATATGGCTAAAGCAAAATTTTCAGTTGTTTTCCCCATCATCTTCCTTATAATGTTTGCTTTAGGTATGCGTTTATCTTAACTTTTCCTCAAAAAGTGTATTCAGTCACAGTTTTAATCTAGTATCAGTCTTGTTTGTTAGAACATGCGTTGAATATGTGATGATAGTTTTTTGATATACATAATCCCTATAAAATATATATATATATATACACATAATTTTTGATAGTTTACTCATAGCAATATTCAAAGATTTTTTTTTTTTGTTGAGAAATAGCAATCTTCAAAGATGCTCGCCTTATTCAACTTAGTTTCTGGTTTTGGCTTTATTCATTGGTATACATATATATTGTATTTTATTGTGTTGATATCTCCTAAATCTTAGTTTTTCATTATTTAAACATAAAATGTTGTTTTATTTATTGTAGCTGAGGATTGTATGGGATGTCAGGTGATGCTTGGCGATTGCCGTAAATGCGGAATAAGATGCAGTTCTTATGGAAGACATGCAGAGGCTCATTGTGATTACCGCTATGAAGGTGGCGCTTGTATTTGCGACTTTCCTTGTAATCCTCCACCAAACCTTTAAAATGAAATGTTATTGGTAATTAATATGAAGAAATAATATGTTGAATATCATAATCATAGTTGCTGCAATATTTCATATTTTAAATAATAATTTCGTGAACCTTTGATATCAATAAAATTTATAGAACACAAAACTAGTTGCAGTTAGATTTTTAAATTAAAATTAGAGCTAAACATAAATAGGATTTAAAGTTTGATGCAAACTGATGAAATCAAATTAAACCAATAAAAAACTGTACTCCAACAACTAGAGTTGGATATTCAAAAAATCTTTGGGGGTTTATTTAGATTATTTATACACCAACTAGAGATAACCAAATATCTCCTACGCATTACTTTTGAGAAGTGATTTGACATCTAATCTATTAATTTATGATTCTTTTTTTTATCTACCACTAACAAATCATAGTATGCTCACTTTGTCAAAATTAGAGAATATGATATATTTGACTATTTACATTAATAATAAAGCAACTATAAATTTGATTTTTTTTATAAATATTTTTATAAAATAACATATTAATTAATTTAGTAATTAGTAATATAATATTGTTGTAGATCAATTTTAACTAAAAGTTTATTATAAAACAAGAAAATTAAATTTATCTACTATTTTTATATAAATTCTATAATTATATTCTGTATTATATAAAAAGAGAAGTGCTTTAGGAATTAAATATGATAAAATTATATTTTAACAAATTTAGTTTTTTTTTAAAATTATTTCACTTAAATAAATTATCACTCATCATTGAAATGAGTTAAAACTTGTAAACCATATAATATTTTATATCAAAATAAATTTAACATAGATTAAACTTTTATATCTACAACTATATATATTATAGTTTGTTTTCAAACCTTTGACTAAAAAAAATAATTGAAGTGGGTGGTGTATAACTTTGTGCGGGGCTCTCTTTGTAATTGATGTTTGGAGGTTGTAGTAGATCAAAGTGTGACAATTCTTTTTGGTTATTCATGGTCTTCTTGGTTTTCCAGATTGACATATGCAATGATGGAAATCTAATATTTCTTCTTGTATTAGTGTAGTATTTTTTATAACCAACCGTTACTAGTTTCTTGAGTTTTTCGTTATATTTTATTTTACTATATTCATTTTCTGTTCTCCTAGAAACACAGTTTTTCGTTACATCTGATTATCTTACCAATATATATAACTAAAAACATATAACTATTAACCTGCGTGCTTTGCATGTTTTCAATAATATTAATTTTCAAGAATCTCAATAGAACTGCTCTCATCTATATGATGTTAAGTCCAGCCTTCATTGGAGAAAGACATGGACTCAATGAATCCTATAGTAACTGTTCCTAGAAGTAACACCATAAATGGCTACAATAAGGTTATCCAAGCTTTATCACTTTATCCCACTGTTCAGTAGCACATAGTTCTTCCCATTTATACTTGATTAGTTGATATAGGTCAACTTGAACTTGTGTTTTCGAATAACTGTACTCCACGTCTGGGGTGAAAGATAGCTTAGTCCCGACAGCAATGACATGGAGCGGGTCTTCCTATTCTTTCTTTCCCTAATGTTAATTATATGCAAACTTCTCCTTAAGATAATACAAGACATTCTCTTTGTTTTTACTTTTTTCACATTTTCTTAAAGA
The DNA here is from genome assembly GCF_000309985.2 of Brassica rapa. NCBI lineage: Eukaryota > Viridiplantae > Streptophyta > Magnoliopsida > Brassicales > Brassicaceae > Brassica > Brassica rapa. The sequence continues at coordinate 21,530,772 of NC_024797.2, forward strand.
CTTACAATCAACAGGCTGTTTTCATTTTGTCACATTTTCTTAAGGACTTACAATCAACAGGTCTTTATACGAAGAATTATTCTATATAGCGTAAAGTGCAGCAAAAAAACGGATGGATTTCAACAAACCAAATTTAGGTAGGTAATTAGGACTTAGATGTACGTTATTTGGAGTGCAAAATTGTAAAAATAACTACCTTTTGTGCTTAGAATTTTGGAGTCATGCTGCTTGAAAAATAGAAGCTAAGGTGATCTCAGTGATTTGTGATGATTCTTAGCATATAGACAGTCCCTTCTTTCCTAAAATCAGAGCGACACTTTGCCCATTCTTCTTGTGTTCTTCAAGCCAGTTTGGATCACCAATGAGGCTATATGACAATTCTTCTCAGAAAATCCATAATGTCAAGCCCACGATACCCGCACAACCGCTCAACGCATCTTACGTTCAGCAAGTATATATAAACTTATTTATCCCCATTTTCAAAGATCGAAACCTGAATCCACATAACCGTTGGTTTTCTTGGTTTACATCATAAACTGAATACCAAACTAAATTAATAACCCAAAGCCAAAGAGAACCAAATCCAAATAAACCCAAACCAAACCAAAATTCAATTCATAAATGACCCAATTTCATTTTCTTCTTCTTCTCATCATTGCCATTTTTTAACAACAAGCTTTATTAGATGAAATTGTATACATGAAAAGAATTAACCAAACAGGAGGAAGATTAAAAAAATCAGAAATTTGAATGTTGCAGAGCCTTTTTCGCAAGAGCATCATCGCGTAAGGCTATACCTCTGCTGCTAGGAGGTGGGAATGCTATGTATCCACGGCGGCGCTAATCCAAAATTCTCTTAGAGATTGAATGATGTTGGTAGAGTAGATATGTTGTTGCTTCTCTGATCTCCATAACTGAACCAACGATTGAGACAGTGGTGGTGACAGCTGTTTCTTCTTCCGTTTACGTCGCGATTGATTATAACCAGTGCTCGTCGGAAAAATGGACTCCATGTCAAATCCTCTGTTTCACCCAACCAAGACGTTTATGAAGACAGATTTAATTAAGGACTGGAGTTAACATATTAGTTTTTTGTTTTCATATTGATATGGTCGGGTGAAGAAGACGAGGTTGAAGAAGATGGAGATCGGATAGGGTTACAGAAGATACAGTTAATTATGGTTTGGTATTTTTGAGATTTAATATGATTGGGTTTAACAGTGGGTTAACTTGTCTAATACTAATTGGTTAAAACAAACCAGGTTAAAACTGAAATTGAGAAATAGTAAACCAATCTACACCTGCTCAGTGTCGGTTTTAGTTCTCATCTAAAGCATTATGCGGATTTGGGTTTCCATCTTTGAAAATAGGGGTAAATAGGTTCACATACTTAAAATGTGTGTAATTAGAATGAGCATGAAAGATTGTGTGGATTTGTTATTATATAAAAATTAGTGATTTATATAAAAATAGTGATGTTATATAAAAATTATAAAAACTATAATAGTGATGTTATATAAAAATTATAAATTTTTTGATTAAAGCAAAATTATAAAGAGAAACAAGATTTTGACCCGCTTTCAAAGTGCAGGTTTGTTTTCTTTGACATATTTATTATTATAACAAATGTGTTTATGCATAAAATATATATCAAGTGTCTTAATGATTTTTGTTAGCATTTGTTTTTATGTTTTACGTTAATTTTTCATCTATACAAAATGTTAGTATTGTGAAATAATTATTTTTTTTACTGAATAATACAGTAAGAAATTAACTTTAAAATTATTTTTAGTAAAATTAATTTTTACATTGACTTATAAATTATTAAAATATTTAAATGAATTTTAATATTATTTAAACTAAGACAGGGTGTATTGATATCATCTATTACATTCATATCTAATTTATGTTTATGTTTATTAATTGTAAATGTGAAATTATTAATTATAAATGTGAAATTTTTATATAACTTCAAAAACTATGTTTAATATTTAATGTAAAGCCCATATAATATAAACTTGTTTGATAGAAATTTATCTAATAAACCATTGTAAACACATTGTAAACACATAATAAACACATAATTGTTTATCTAAGTATGGAAGTGGTGGGCTTTAAATTTTTGATAAAGCCTTAAAAACAATTGAAAAGGTAATGGAATGTTTTGTAATTAATAGAAAATTTCAGGGACATAATCCTAAGAATGATTCTGGTTTAATAATATAGATAGTGATGTTATATAAAAATATTCTATATATTTAAAACTACCTTTTTGTATCTCCCTAATTTAACGCATCTTTATATCATTATCGAGTATGTATACCATACTGCTGTCCTCAATTATTTGTGATAAATATTTGTAGCTACAAGACAAGAAGAAAAGCTATGGCTGGTATGCTTCCCGGAGTTGAGTGCGCGAGGAGACGGCGTTTCCACGGCGGTGCTCCACCGATTGACTTATCCAACACGGCTTCTGTCGTGGCAGCAACAGGACAGATCTGGACTCGGCGACCATCGTTCTCTCTCTACACTACCAATCACGACCAAGCCTATGTCTCCTTCTCGGTAATGAAACGTCTAAAATAAAATAAACAGTTCAATCATTTTCTTGGGAAAGACTATAACTTCTTTTCAAGTTTATAAAATATAGGAGAGAAATGTTAGGAACAAATCGTACAGTGATGATAACGATGAGAAGCTCGTCGGAGCAGCCAAAGAGGCTAAGGAGAGGCTGGACGAGCTGCTGAGGAACCCGCGAAGAAGGTTCGGTTTGGTTAAACAAGCGTATGATAGCAAATGAAGTACTAATTCACCTTAAAATGCGCAGAACCAGCTCAAGTCTTTTGCTTTTATTCCATGATAACGACACATGATGATGTATTATTTATCTTTCAACATGAGCATATAATTGTGAGAATGGCTTTTGTCGGACAATTATTTTGCCCCTTTAGTATTTAAGTTATTAACTATTAACACTTTCTCTGCCAAGCGCATTTTAGCAAGTTCTCTATATTGATTGTTAAGTTGCGTCTTTTAGTTTATAATGGAAACTTCCCGGAAACCACTAGGCAGCTTCTAAGATTGCCAAATCTGACGTTAACTCGTCTCGATTTTTGCTTTGAATTTTCAAAGGCAAAATGGCAAAGACAGTGAATAAACCCAGGCAAGGGAAAGGTAAATCTAGGTTGAGAATGGGGAGTGGAGCAAAGGTGAATCATACCCTAATGTGTAGCCTCTGTCTTATAATTTCCATTCACAAAATTTTACATATTAATTAAATAAGATGGAGGAACCACAAGCAGTTCAAATATATTTATCTTTTGTTAAAAAAAGTAAAGGAACCACTTGATATGCAATACACATGCTAAAGTAATTATTTTACAAATATATTTTTAAACTATTTTGAATTATATTTTGAATAAAATTTTACTAATTAAATTTATAAAACAATTATTACAATAACTAATTTGAATTATGAAAAATAATTATTAATATAAAATTGTATATTTAAAATATTTTTATTATATTTTGAATAAAATTTTATATCTTTCATTTATAAAGTATTTCTAAAATATTACTTTTTAATTATAAAAATAAATATTATAAAATTTATATAGATTAATTTAAATTAGTACAGTATTTGGGACCACTTTCACTATTCAATTATATATTTTGAACCACTAGATCCGCTAGATCCACACTTGAACTGCTCGATCCGCTTGATCCACTCTTGTTCCGCTCAGTCCGCTAGATCTGTTAGATCAACAACGCTTGATCCGCTTTCTCCATTCGAAGCCCTAATGTTTTGATCTTGAGAACAATCGAAAAAATTGGTTTTCACTTTCAATCCTCTATTCTATATAATCAAACAAGTATATTAACTTGATTTTGTAGTGGAGTTGCAGATGCGTTAGAAGTCACAACTTGATATTTATATATTTGAAAGTGAAGACAAAAACATGAAAACAGTTAAAATCTGAGATAGAAAAGCTAAAGATAGACAAAAAGTCAAATTTTACCTTACTAAAGAGGTTATGAATCATGAATTAGACATGATCTTCTTCAAAAACATCAGGTTCAAACTCCATGTCCACAATATCTCTATTTTTGTTCAAATTTGTAATTGTATTGATCTATTGCTCTTGGAACTTTGGTGGCAAGCACAAAACCAATGTCATTGTCCATCTATTCCGCATGCTCCACAAACCCATCTCCATCTCCAACAATGTTTTCATTACCATCATCGAATTAAAAAATAATAATAAATAAATATATATAGCATTACGTTTTTTTAATATTCTATTTTGATCATACACATAAAAGTAATAACAAGTAAAATACAAAATAATATTCATGTATTGTTTTTATACATATATTCATTATCTAATAATCAAATGCACACATATATATATCTATAGTCTATAACAAAAAAATTAATGTGTGTATGTAAAATATTTATTTCAGTCTTTAAAAGTGATATAAAAATTTAAATATATGAAAATGTTAAAAATAATAACCATTAAGCATTTTAAATAATATCAATATGTATAAGGTGAAAATAAACATCTAGTACATAGTTAAAAGGAAACAAATCTTTCAAATACTAGTAAATTTTTGAAAATTAAATAATTAAATTAAGTAATTCTTTGGTCAAATAGAATAAAATCTTTGAAAATGAAAAAAAAAAATCTGTTATTATTAAGTAGATCTATGGTCAGTGAACTATTAAATTTGTGATAGACTAGTCAAATCTAAGTATGTTAAAAGATGTTAAAAGTTAAAAAGTTGTTGAATTTATTTTTTATTCATATGGCATAATTAATAGTTCAATCGGTCAGAGCACCGCCCTGTCATTATTCCATATTTATATATTATTATCATAATTACAGTCAAATTTCCAAAAATATAATTATTATTATTATTATTAGTTGTGTTATAATGGTCACCTCATCATCCTATAAATCTCTCCTTAGTGTTACCCAAAATTTAGAGTCTTTCAATATTCAATAAACAAGTAACTAAATCTAGAAATACAAATGTCTAACGCAAAATTTTCAGTTGTTTTCCCCATCATCTTCCTTATAATGTTTGCTTTAGGTATGTATTTATCTTTTCCTCAAAAAGTGTATTCAGTCACAATTTTAATCTAGTATTCAGTCTTGTTTGTTGGAACATGCCTTGAATATTGTGATGTTAGTTTTTTTTATATGCATAATCCCTAAAAAAAAGATATACATAATCTCGTGGCAATATTCAAAGATTCATTTAAAAAAAAAAGAACAATATTCAAAGATGCTCGCCTTATTCAACTTAGTTTTTTTTTGGTTTTGGCATTATTCATTGGTATATATATATATATATATATATTGTAATTTTACAGTGTTGATATCTCCTAAATCTTAGTTTTTCATTATTTAAACATAAAATGTTGTTTTATTTATTGTAGTGGAGGATAATATGGGATGTGAGGCGAGTCTTGGTGATTGCCGTATATGCGGAATAAAATGCAGTTATTACGGAAGACATGCAGAGGCTCACTGTATCGGTGGTATTTGTGTTTGCGACTATCCTTGTAAACCGCCACCTAAACTTTAAAATAAAAAAAATATTTAAAATTAAAAAGATAAAATAATACTTTGAATATCATAATCATAAATGCTGCAGTCTTTCATAGTATTAAATAATAATTCTGTGAACCTTTGATATCAATAAAATTTATAGAACACAAAATTAGTTGCAGTTAGATTTTTTAAATTAAAATTTGAGCGAAACATAAATAGAATTTAAAGTTTGATGCAAATTGATGAAATCAAATTAAAACGATTAAAATTTGTACTCCAACGACTAGAGTGGGACATTTAAAAAATCTTTGAGAGTTTATTTTAGATTATTTATATACCAACTAGAGATAACCAAATATACATCTCCTTTTTTATTATCTGAGAAGCATTATCATAAACTAACTTTAGCCTCATGTGTTATTAACCAAATTATCGTTATTTTACTAAATATATATATGATATATAAGCTAATGTAAAAAGTTAAAATGTACTGGATCTGGTCATCACATCACACTCTCTCTCAATAGATGCTAATAAAATTTTAAAAATTTAAAAATTTAACCATCAACAAAAAAGTTGATTAATATATACTTATTTTTTATTTTTAATGTACATTTACATTAATTTTACTAAATATATATATGATATATAAGCTAATATAAAAAGTTAAAATGTAATTATATTAGTTTATTTTTATTAATATATATCTCAAATTTTCTTTTTATTGTGAAATGTGAGTTATTAATTTATTTCAATTGGTTTACCAAAAATTTATACAGAAATTTTACTTTATGATGATTGTATAAAAGTTATTAGACCGGAATATTATATTGTATATTTATGCAAAGCTTAATTTCAATATATATATATATATATATATATTTATATGTATAACATTATGTTCTAATAATCAAACTTCAAATCTAACATATTAAAATTATGTTATATGTTTTTTAAATAGTCTATTTTGATCATACACATAACAATAATAACAAAAAATACAAAATAATGTTCATGTCTTCTTTTATACATTTATTCATTTTTATAATAATCAAATACAAATATAATTAAATAAATATATAGTAGATTTATATAATTTATAATAATAAATTAAATTATTGTATGTAAGATATTTATTTTCTCTTTAAAGGTCATATAAAAATTTAAATATATGAAACATATTAAAAACATCTTAATCATTAAATATTTTAAAGAAACATATTAAAAACATATTAATCATTAAATATTTTAAATAATATCAATATATATATATATATATATATATAAGTTAAAACAAACATTAGCGACGCAAATCAAGCTCTAGTACATAGTTAAAAGAAAATAATCTGCTAAACACTAGTACTCTGTGAAAATTAAATAAATAATAATTAAATTAAGTAATTCTTCGGTCAAATAGAATAAAAATTTTAAAAGGTAAAAATAATATGTTATTGTTAAGTAGATCTATGGTCAACGAGAAATTAAATTGGTGATAAACTAGTCAAATGTAAATATGTTAAAATTTAAAATAATTGTTGAAAAAGAATCTTTTTTACTCATATGACATAATTAATATTCCATATTTATATATTATTATCGTAATTACAGTCAATTTTTCAAAAATATAGTAATAATTATGGTCGCCTCATCATCCTATAAATCTCTCTTTACTGTCTCCCAAAACTTACAGTCTTTCAATATATTCAATAAAAGCATCTTAATCTGGATTACGAATAGATAAATATGGCTCAAGCAAAATTTTCAGTTGTTCTCCTCATCGTCTTCCTTGTTATGTTTGCTTTAGGTATACGTTTCTATTAACTTTTCCTCAAAAAGTGTATTCAACGTCAGTTTGTTTATATACATAATCTAGTTTTTTTATATACATAATCTCTTAAGAAAAGATATACATAATCTTTTATAGTTTTCTCAGGGGAAATTAGCATGTATAACCATCAAAAAAAAATTCAACAAATAACCATATGAACTCTATGGTTAGAATATACAATACACGTTTATATAATATTATTATATCTACCCTTAAACAATTTCAGCCTTTGATTCTTTTTTCTTTCTTTTTTCTCTTTTCTTTCTTTTTTCTCTCATTTTATTTGATCTATATTTTATTTTTTAATACAACTTAACCAATAATAATATCATAATAAATCATACATTTTTTTACATATATTGTATTTTAAATTTTCTCAAACGGATATAAATTTCTTTCAAAACATATAAATTGTTATTTAGACAAATATATCTTTCTATTCTATATTATATGTATATGATAGCACATATTTACAATCTCTCTCTTTTTCTCTCATTTTTTTCTTCCTCTTTCCCTCCCTCTCTTTTTCTCTTCCCTTGTTCATAATGAGACAATATTATATAGTATTTCATTCTATTTAGAAATCATAGAATAAAAATGCAACATTACAACTCTCTCTCTCTCTCTACATCTTTTTTGCTCTCTCTTTACTAAATTTCTTTCTTTCACTCTCTTTATCCCATCTATTTCTTTCTTTCTTATGTTTACCCCTATCTCTCTCTTTATCTCTTGCTCCCTCTCTCTCTTTATCTCATATCTTTAGTTTCATCTTCAAATGAAATAATATACAATTGTATGCTATTCTATTTAGAAAACATAGAAAAGAAATGTAACATTTCATCTCTCTCATCTCTCTCTCTCTATCTCCCTCTTATTCGTCTCTCTCTCTCTCACCTCTCTCTCTCTCTCTCTCTCTCTCTCTCTCTCTCTCTCTCTCTCTCTCTCTCTCTCTCTCTCTCTCTCTCTCTCTCTCTCTCTCTCTCTCTCTCCCGTCTTTTTATTTATTTTGCTTGAGTTAACTTGAGCAATTTGTAACTAGAGATTATACTATGTTTTAGTCTTTATTGCGTTTTATGAGTTGAAAATTTTCATTTTGTTTGGGTTGACTAGTGCAGTAAATAAGAAAATTAAGTTAGTAAAACGGTTGAATTAGGCTATACTATTTTGTCAAACACATATAGTATAGTATAATTTTCATTCTTTGTCCAGCCTAATAACTCTCCAAATATGAGTTTAGATTTTAGCAATGTGAATGTTTCTGCAATCAAGTTCTTCATGATGTAGTTAATATTTTGTCATTCCATTTATTCTATATTGTACACCATAATGTGTGAACCCTAGAATTTAAGTAATGTTGTTGGCATGTCATACTATTACGGACTATGCAAATAGAATATCATACACATCTGGAACATATGAGACTTCACTTTACATCTGTTACTGTGGACCTTGCTACTTTTATCACATACTGATGCACTGTGAAAAAGAGAAACGTTCACACTTATGCATACTTATCTTCTCACCTCTGACAATCTTTTGTTTTGGTTATTTGCTCTTTTTTTTCCATAATGGTGATTCCACCAATTCACCCTTTTCTCATAGCAATATTCAAAGATTCTTTTTTGTTTGTTGAGAAAAAGCAATATTCAAAGATGCTCGCCTTATATATATATTGTATTTTACTGTGTTGATATCTCCTAAATCTTAGGTTTTTAATTATTTAAACATAAAATGTTGTTTTATTTATTATAGTTGATGATAGTATGGGATGTCAGGCAAGTCTTGGCGATTGCCGCATATGTGCAGTCAAATGCAGTGCTTATGGAAAAGGTGCAGAGGCTCACTGTGATTACCGCTATGACGGTGGTGCTTGTATTTGCGACTTTCCTTGTAAAGAATATAAGCCTCCTCCTGGTCCTCCACCAAAACTTTAAGATGAAAAATTATTCAAAATTAATAAGAAGAAATAATACTTTGAATCTCATAATCATAGTTGCTGCAGTCTTTCATAGTATTGTAAATAATAATTCTGTGAAACTTTGATATCAATAAAATTTATAGAACACAAAACTAGTTGCAGTTAGAATTCAAATTAGAATTAGACCTAAACATAAATAGGATTTAAAGTTTGATGTAAATCGATGAAATCAAATTAAAACGATAACCAACAACTAGAGTTGGACATTCAAATCAAATTAAAACGATAACCAACAACTAGAGTTGGACATTCAAAAAATCTTGGGGGTTCGTTTTAGAATATTTTTACACCAATCACCTTCAACCGCTCTTCAACTGTCTGTGTATATCATGTTACCATTTAACTCTTTATTTAAACACATTTTAAAGTTCTAAACTTTTACCGTCGTGGGATAAAAGTTCGACTCCATATTACACATAAATGTCGTTTAATACCAATATGTTACCAATTATATACTGAAATTTAACCTGAATAAAATCCAATTAGAAATTAAACCACGATTTCAACACATACATCCCCAAACTTAATGGAGTTCCTAAACGTCTTGATATCTCTATAAAAATAATTGAGAAGTCATTTTCCTATGTATCGCGCTCACGTTAATTCTCATGATGGTTTATTACATTGTTAACCTTAATAAATTAATATTATTTTGTAATTGTCAGTATCAAAATTTATATTTTAGTTTTTATTAGTAATTTTTTTCTAATGTAAAAATGGAAAATATCTATATTTTAAAAAAATATTTATAAACTATTTTTATTTTCGTTTTTAATATATATGTATGTACATATATATAGTCATATCAATATCATAAATAAATTTAGTATCAAAAAGGAAATATCTTAAAAGTAAAAAACATAGCAGTTTATTATATTTAAAACATGTAATTTGACAATAAGAAATTTCCTTTTATATAAATCCTAATTTCATAAACTATTTACTAATTTACATTACTAATATATCTATTTATATTTTCTTTTTTCGTAATATTTCTTTTTATAAAATCATATCAATATCATAAAGGAATTTAGTATCAGAAATAATATCTTAAAACAAAAATATAGTGATATAGTGATTTTTGATATTTAAAACATGTGATTTTTAAAAAAGTAGTTTCCATTTATATAAATCTCACTTTCATAAAACTTTCTTGATACTTTTTGTTTAATAAAGTTTTTCTACGATTGTTAATAATGTTAGTTAAATATTTTTCATTTTAAACATAATAACTCTTTTTCATAAAAAAAAGTCAATTTAGTTACCAAATCAGTATTTACTTTTAATACACTAAAGAAAATTATTTTTTCTTAATTATAAATTTTCTAAAATAATATTACTTTTTGGATAATTATTCAATCTCTTATTTTGAACAAATTCTCACACAATTTCATACAATTTTTCTTTTCATAATTACAGATTCTCAAGCCTCATACTATGTGAATGTTTCAATATCTATAAAAATAAACAATTAATTATCTCAAATTCAATTTCATCATGAATGTGGTATTTGATAAAATTAGTTAGGTTACTATTACGTTCTAAAACTCTAATGATCCAATTGTTTTTAAAAGATTTCAAATTTGATTCACTTATACAATATCTGATCAACATTTACAAATTTTCTCATAAATTTAAGCCAAAACAAAATATATCAATTTAAAAATACATATTTACAAATCTTAGAAACTAAATTAAATTATATAATCTGATTTAGTATAATTAAAATTCAACTGAAAAGTTATACAACTCAACATACCAAAAATAACTTAACCAATCCAAATTATCATATCAAAAATTATATATTTAATTAAGATAACGTAATAATGTAGTTTAAAATAGTGTTATATTTGTCTTTCTGATATACAAACTAAAAATAATTTAAACGTATCGATAATTAGAAATAAAAAGTTAATCAATTATAATGATTTTATTAACTTGTAAATGTTTGAATCCGTGCATGAGCACGGGATATCACCTAGTATATCAGTATTTCTGGTTTATATTTTTCAACTTTTTAAAAATAATTTTTTTTATTTTAAATAATTTTATTATTCATTTATTTACGTCAGTTTAAGGTTATTTTAAAAGAAAATAACACAGTGTGTAGGGACAAAATGTCATATTTTTTTACCTATTTTTCCAAATCTCCCAAAAATATGGAACGAAAACACACACAAAGGGGGGGCGGTTGGGGGGGGGGCGGTTGGGGGGGGGGGGGTGGGGTGGGGGATGGGGGAGGGGTGTATTCAATTTGGAGTTTGAGCTGATTTGTATTAAAATGACAAATTCACTGTTATTCAAACATAGATTTTAAAAAATACTTTGAAATCCAGTGTTAATGAACTTGTCAATTTATAAAACTCTCTGAAATTCACTGTTATTGAACAAAATTTAAATTAGAGATTTAAAGTGCTTTAAGGGGATGTATTGGACTAGAGGTTTTAGAAGACTTTGGGGTGTTTTAATTTTAGTGGGATTTAGCCATTTAGGTGAGTTTTAAAGTTAACTGAGTGATTTTGATGAAGTTTTAAAAATAAAAATGAAAATTTATAGGTGATTTGATAAGATATTTTTTTATAAATTTTAGAGTTGTTTAAGTGATTTTGAGTATAATAGTTTTCGTCAGTATATATTCTGCTTACATACTGTACTTTTCCTTGTTGGTTTCTTTACCTAGGGTCTCTCTAATCAGTTATAAACTATATGCATAAGAAAATTAAACTTGTGGCCATTAATGTAATATATAACCAAGAGTCCACCACTAATATACTTGCGTGAAAAAAAGAAAACAAGAGCTACAATTATATATTAGAGATCAAGAGGTAGCAATGCCTTCTCTTCAACAAGGTAAAAGAACCGCAAAGCTATGTGCAATGGCAGCTTCTCTCGGCATCACTACTGATACATCCAACATGCATGCTCACAGGAACCTATGCCAAGTCACATTCCTTCTAATTAATGTCAAAATTGCTCAAAACAATGCATAGTTGACTCATATGCATATACAATGTGAAAACTCATTAAAAAATCAAATCACTCCAAATTTCAGATTCAATACATCCAAAAAAATTTGTACGAAACTTCGAACATCCTCAGACGAGTATTTCTTTATCTCCTCTGAGATTGAATTGTAATTCAAGTTCGTTATTTATACAATCTAATTCTTTAAAAAAAAAACATGAATTCTTGCAACTTTAAACCGACATCTCCAATGTTCTGCCATAATACGAGAAACACAAACTTAATACCTCAAGTAAAAAGTCTAAAGCAAATGAAATTTGTTACAGCATAGCAAATACTATTTCAATTCCCAACACCAAGCAGAGTTCTGGAGACTTTGGAGCGCTATACATGATGGGAACACGCCACTCAAGAACCTGTGAGCTCTACCAGTAATCGCCACAAGAACATTTACCATCACTGAAGTGATGGAAACGCTTGTTGTCTCTCACAATCAACGTTCTACCAATGATTTTGGACATGATCTTGATAAAGTTGTGACAGTCGTTACACACACGGAGATTCTTGATGATTGTGAGGGACTTCCGAGGCGGGGTGCATATGACACCATAAGCAATCGCTAACCTCTCGCTGTGGTAGAGCAGCGCCTGTTCTTTAGCCTCCTCGTCAATGTCATGCAGAACACATTTCGTGTCTGGAACATAAACCGCTCCCTTCTTCGCATCCATCTCCTTAGCTTCATCCTTGTAATAAGTCAGATTCCGAAACTCGAGAATCCTGCTCCTACTAGCGAGCATACTCGTCTCCCTGTATGATTTGGGCGGAGGGGTAGGAATCTTGTTAGTCACAGCCTTAGAAGGGTCAAGATCAATCATCAACTCCTCCGCGTAATCCTCCAAATCGATATCTCCATGGATCCTACCATAGCTCCTCATAGCTTCCCAGAACTCAGCTGTAGCTTCAAACGGAAGGCCGCGGATATACTCCTCCGCCTCAACGAGATGCCCGCATTTTCCAAGAACATCCAAAACACCCAAGTAATGCTCCCTCCTGGGGCTAATCCCAAACTCCTTCTCCATCGAATCGAAATGCAAAAACGCTTCCTTTACCCCACCCACAGTAGCACAAGCCAAGAAGACATTAACAAACGTCTCCTCATCAGGCTTCAGCCCCTGTTTCGTCATCTCCTCGAACAACTGCAACGCGTCATCTCCCATCCCGTTGTCGCTATACACACGCATCATCACGTGCCAAGAGTCCATATCTTTGTCAGCCATGTGATCAAACACTCTCTTCGCGTCGGTGACGCTGCTACACTCCCCGAACATACTGATCACCACGTTGTTCAGCTTCGGATCGCTTCTGAAGACTGACCTGAGGAAGTGATCGTGCACCTTCTTGGAATGCTCGAGGGATTTCAGATTGGCGCAAGACTCGAAGAGTAGAGAGAAGCAGTCTTTGTCAGGGAGAGCGCCCTTATCGAGCAGCTCGATAGCGTCTTTGAATCTCCTGAGCTTGCATAAACGAACAATCTCCTCAACAGTTGGGGCTATCTCGTTGATCTGATTAGGGTTTTGATAATTGACCTGATTGTAACCGCCGCGGGGGGCGTGTTGAGGTCTGTAGCCGCCGTGTTGAGGACTCTGGTTGTACCTCTGAGGAGCTCGATGATGATCAGTGTTTGATTGATTTTGAAAACGGTGAGAATCGAACCCCGGGGGTGGATTCTGCCGTTGCGGCGGAGGATAAGACGCGACGGAGTGAGGATTCCGGTGGTAATCACCCGCGGCGGCGGATGTGCTGAGGTTTTTGCTGGAGGTTGGGTTCACGGCGAATCGAGAGGAGAGATGGGGGAGAGAAGAGCGTACCTGAAGAAGGGAACCTACTGTGATGATACTATGGGTGCGCGCGCAACGAATCGCCATTAGAGAAGACATGTCTCTGAGCGGAAATGGTGAAAGGCGAAAACCCTGAGATAAGTAAAACCCTAGTTGATTTGGGGACGAGGATGATAACGCAGGAAAGAGTATAATAGTTTTTCAAAATAATCCCTCAAGCATTAAACATTTGCATATCTCACCTTTTTCTTCCAAATATTCAGTATAAGTCTCCATCCAACATAAAAGACTACAATATCTTTAATTTTATGGAGAAATTAAATATCTTTTAAAGTTCGAGTGAGTTACGTATTCAGACACTTTTTTCTCTTTTTTGTCATGATAAGGTACTTCCTGCTAGAGGCACACTTTCTTTCCTTTCTCCTCCATGTATTTGTACATAATTACCCTTACGTTCGGTTAAAAGAAAGAAGAAGCTTGGTTTGTGGGGACCAATTTTAACTATAGTAGTTGGGTCACTTTTTTTTATTCGTATTTTATATCTCCTCAAACCAAACCAAATGAAAAGACATGTTTCTTTCTTTTTTTAATTATTATTGTTTGTTTTACTTAGTTTTAGTTTGTTTTGTTTATTTTAAATTTAAGGATATATTTGACAAATTTGTTTGATATACTAAATTATGTTTTTTTATTCTCTATAATTTGATATCCATTTTGATATGTTTTCTTGTTATATTTCAAAAGATACAAATGAAAAATGTGGACAAAAGAGTTGTGGATAGAAACATTGTAATTGTGTACATCCAACTATTGTGGATGGATATGATCATATGATATGTTTTCCTTTTTTAAATATTACTTTATCAATCCTTTCTATTTCTTTATGTGATTATTTTAACATATTAAAGTAAATAACTAAATAAATTTTTGATATCATAAATTTTATCTTTTTGTTCTTTACATTTTTAGATCCATTTTAGTATATTTTTGCAATCTAAATATGAAAAAATCATATCAACAATAAATAACCGTGTATATAGAAAAAATGTGGACATGGACACATCTAATGTTTTCAATTGTATTTTAATGTTTGTGTTAGTGGATGAGATCTTTTTTTTTTAATGATTGGTTCTTTATTTTATTATTGTTTATACCACCTAATGTTTTCAATTGATTTTATTTCAAATTTTTAAGAGTTATAAAATGAATATACTATTACAATAATTTATATATATAATTTTCTATTTTTGACATCATTTTATATATATCATATATGTATATATATCAACGTTTACAAAAACAAATATGTCGACATGGACATAAACTAAATATGTGGATGTGGACGACATGTGTAGATAAAAATTTGTAGACAAAAGTGTTTTCATTACTTGAAAGAGAAAACAAAGGTCTAGAGACAATGACTCAAACCAAAATGTGAGGTACGGATGTGGATGTGTTTATCTCATCTAAATCAAGAAAATGTTTTGCACATTTTAAAAATATTGGGTGAAAGCGTGAATAACCAAAACATGAGGGACCACAAATTAAAAAAAAAAAACTGAAAATTCACCATTGTTGCTCTCACTCTCTAGCATGACCCAAATCACCAACTAGCAGCAGATCAAACTCGTTGACATCATCAGCTTCATGAACTTCTCCAATTTCAGCCCTACTCTGCGTTTGTCGTCGCACAGGTTCAGTCGTCCTCCGCTGAAGTAGAGAGGTGCCGTCGTCACACATTCAAACGCAACTTTCTTGTCTTCTTCTTCCCCTTGCTCCTCCACATCTCCTTTTCACTGACACAGAACAAGCAATTATGAAATAGTTTTCAGACCAAAACTTCGTGTCTTATGGTACCAAAAAGATCTCGTCCTCAACTCATCTTCTACAAATCAAAATCAAAGGAAAACATTGAGGATTAAAGACAAACCTGGTGCTAACTTGACGTTTCTATGTCGTAGTGAGCGCAAGGGATCGAGCTCAGAGATAGATTGGAAGGTAGAGTTGGTTTGGTCAAAGAAACAAGCTCTTAAAAATTACCGAGAGAAAGATCTATGAATTTATGAGGTTTGTGATATTATTATTGAGAAAGTAAAAAAAAAACAGAGAAAAACAAAATTTTCCAGAGAAAGGTTGAGTTAGGAAGAAGAAGAGAGTTTGAAATTAGAATTAGGGGATTTGGAAAAGTAAAAGTAGATTTGAGATTTGAAATCAGAATTGGAAAGAGATATGAAATTAGGCTTGGAAATTTGTGAAAGGGAAAGTAGATCTACGTTTTGAAGGTGAGAGGAGAGAGGAGAGTGTAGAGAGTAGAAATGAGAGAATATAATCATGGTTAGTTGTTTCTGGTTAGGTTAGTTTGGTCTGATCAAAATTGAGGGTATGAAGGACATTAGAGAGACATAATGTGTCTAGCCAGCAGAAAGTGTCTAAAGGTGTAAAACATAAGACGAAAAGTGTCTTATAAAGTAAAAAAATCCAAAATGTATCCATTTCTTAGTATATAACTTTAATATGTGAGCTTCTTCTCATCCTACATTGTTCGTTGTGGTGTGGTAGCACAAAAGGGAGATCAAGAGAGAAGGATGACAAATTGACTTTATGCAGAGACAGCTTGTGACAACAACAAAAAAAGTTTTAACTACATACTGGGTTTTCTTATGAATATATTCCATTTATCCTAATATAATCGTTAACTTCATTATTTATATAAATTTTAAATTAATCTTAAACATCAAAGCACCAGTGGTCTAGTTGTAGAATAGTACCCTGCCACGGTACAGACCCGGGTTCGATTCCCGGCTGGTGCATTCTTTCTGAGCTATATGAAGAAACGGCTTGCTGATGGTTGGGTCCATCGCGACTATTCTGTGATATTCAGATTACATGCCACTATCCTGAGCTCTATTTTTTTTTCTCCCTTGGCTTTACTTTAAAGCCAACAACTTACTAGTACTACAAATGAATCAACATAAAACATCCAAGTGTGAGATGACTGACATTCATAAACATAAAATGAAGTCTAGATCTTTTTTTCATTATGTTTACTAACGTACTTGTACAATATTTTGAAGTTCAGTCTATGAAGACCGAGGAATTGAAGCTATAATGATAAGATACATTAGTAATACATTTTACACTGTTGTTTTTATTGACACAAGTAAAACGATATGTTGAAGATCCACTCTATTTACATCTTCCCACATCATACAAACAACCCTCTCCTTTTTCCTAAACATCTCTCTACTACAATACCTCCCATTACGCGTGTACTCCACCCAAGTTCATCACAGTTTTGAGCGTAAGAGGCGTTTCTTGAAGCCATGATTTGAATTCTTACGGGAAGAGGAAGTGGCGTATGGTTGGCCGTTGAGACAACCTCCAAATCTAATATCCCAACCTTCGATGTTCTTAGGAACACATGAATCGAACAGGAACTGCCCAAGAACGCTGTTAGCGTTTATGCTCGTTGGTTGGAGCGGGCGGAAGGATGATCTCTCTCTCTGCTCTTCCTGTGAAGACGATGGATCAGTGTTGTTACTTTGATACGGAGCTGAGCTCGGTAAGAAAAAGTGGTCACTTGGACCGGTGGCTACTCTTTTTAGGCTTTGGTTAGAGTCCACAGCAACTTTCTGAAGGTCGCATATTAACTCAGAGATCTCATCATGCGTGCGAGCTCTCTCTCCAAGCTGCCGGAGTTTCAGCAAGTAAACTGATATGGCCTTCTCTAGAAAGTTGGAGATAACAGCTCGGTATTGTATAGGGTTATGCGTGTAGTGTCCTGAATAAAAAAAAGCTCAGATATTGCCATAATAGACATAAACATGTTATATGTCATATGACTAACCTGCATGAGGAGAGTTTTTCCACTTGACAACTTTAACTTCTCCTCCGAGCTCCTGTAATTGATGGGTGAAGCTCGAAATCACTTGGTGAGGAGCAAGTTCGTCATTCTCCGAGCATAAGATGAGATATGGAGCCCCAATTTCCTGGAAAACACACACAGAATGGGAAAGTTATCTTCTGTAGCTGACCAACTTGAGAAGCCATAACCAGAGAAGGTATATAGACTTACAACAGATGAGTAGAGGGCCTGCCAATACTCACTGCGTTGAGATTCAAATCTTGTAAGATATAAACCGTCAAGCCCTGAAGATATCCCTTTGGCCATCCAAGATATGAGCCTTGAAGGCACAGACATTCGTCGTATGGATGGATGTAGTGCGAATTTTGTATTCAAATCGCTGGTGAAATCCAATGGGCCAGAGTCGTAGACATGTCCGGAAAGACAGTTTCTAACCAGCTGGCTATCATCCTTCACAAATTAGAAGAAAAAAAAGACAATGAGTTTGAGGTTATAAGAGAAGAAACAAACATCATCATTATAAGAGACAATTCTCACCGGATGAATTTGAGGTTCACAATCACCCATGATCACCTACATTGTATAACATTTTTTTACAAAAACATAAGATGGATACAAATAAGCTGAAAGTTTAATCCTTTTTGAAAGTTACCTGTAGTACTTTGTACATGCAAGCTTTTGGAGCCCCAGAGAGAGCTAGAAAGATTACAGGACACGGTCTGGTCTTTAGCTCCTGAAGAAAATAACGCACCGTAACATAAAGCCACAAATAAAGTCACAAACAGAACCAATTCTAAGAAAGGAACCAAAACCTTCAAGTTTGGCGGAATCATACCTCAACGAGCTCAGCAAGAAGATGAAACGCTAGAGAGAGAGCCATCTCTGGGTAAAACCTGAAAGAACATAGACAAAATAGCAAACCTAATTAAAGAGATTCTGAATCAATATCCAAACAGCATAAGAAGCAAAAGATTCTGATTCTGAAAATGCTGTTAGCTAGCTACGATACATCCACACATCGAAAATTCATCTTCCTCTCTCGACAATTAAACGATTTGAAACTCAGAGCCTAGAGAGAATCAAATTCAAAAAGGAACTAAACAGAATCTAAACAGCATAAGAGGCAAAAGATTCCGATTCTGATAATGCAACAAACGACGTCGTAGAAGCAAAATCTAGCTACACAACCTCCACACATCGCAAAATTCATCATTCTCTATCGAAAATTTTCTCGATTAGCTAGTCGTCGAAAGTTTTAAGCTCAGAGAACCTTTCAGAAGAAACTTACGCAGTGAGAAAATCAGCGCGGCAAACAAGCGAGTTCCAACCGAGAGAAGAGTAGAGGTCAACGAAACTCGTGAGACGGCTCTCGTTAATCGAACTCCAAGCGAAGATCACTACGACGCCGTTAGATCCACCGTCGTCCATCTCTCTATCCGCCTTCTTCCCCCAGTAAACTCTCCCCCCGCCGATCATTTTTCCCGGCGACGATTGAAGCTGAAACTCGTCTGAGAGATTTTTTGGGTTTTTTTTATGAACCACTCGAAAAGTTTTGAGATTACGGTGGTGGTTGTTATCGTCCACGTCAGATCGTTCTGTGCGTATTTTAGTATATCCGGTTTATAGTGCACCGTTCACACGACGGCGTTTGACACGTCATTGGGTTTACCGTGGAAGTAAGAGTCAAATACGATAAATAGGGATTGTTTTCTTCCTCTACGCCTCGTGCTGAGACCAAGATTAGATACCAAAAGTTGCAAAGTTTTTTTTTTTTTTTTTTCTTAATATATATATATATATATATATATTAATTCAACCCGAAAATCGATAATTTAGATCCGGTTACAAATAGGTTTTGAACAAAATTTCCAAAGTCAAACTATTACAAAACTAGCTTCGCCCGCCCACTAAACCCGGCACATTCCGCTAGTCCGTCTTCAAAATTCCTTAGAATTGGTTACTGTTCTCACCCATTGACGAAAATCCCGAGAATGTGAGGTTCTCCTTGTTGCCTCGGATGCCGGGAATTTTCAAGTCGCCTCCGGAATAGCTAGTTCCCAATGAACTCCACCGAGCTTGTAACCGTCACTATCCATGAAGCTCTAGACGATCAATAGGGGAGAGTTCCAGATACTTACCATGAAGCCTTGCTCACGCCACCAAGACTCGGCTTGTACACAACACCACACAGCGTTTGAAACTGCCTCCCAACTGAGCAGAAAGCTCGCTACTGTCGCCACCATACCTGTACACCAAACAGACCTGACCTCTGTGCCACACACCAACCGAGAGGGCTCTAACGACCTGCACAAACAGCCAAGCTACACTACCGATGAAAAAACAAGAAGTCTTTCACCGGCACTGGGATGGTAGCAAGGCACAAGAGCGACTCCGCCACAACCGAGACCAAGGCCGGGACGTCTCTTGCCGCCTTCGAGAACCGAAGAGACAGTGAATGTGACTCGCGGAAGGTCACCGGAGTCAATGGTGAAACCAAAAAAAACACACGAGAACCCGAACTTCAAAGGAAAAGCTGCCGCTATCCAACGAAGAACTCAAAGTGATGACCAAGCAATGATTCCGGAAAGGCTTGAAGCATACAAAGTAGGTTTATCCGGCCATAGACGACCAGGAAAATAGCCCACTTAGCACGCCCACATGAGTTGGACCGGGACCAGTGCCATCTCCGCCTGCACACCAACACCCGCAACTCATCTCCAGATAAAACACCAGAGCAGTCTTTGACTTCGACGGAGAGGAGAGGAGCCCTGACTACACCGTTGAGGCTCACATCACCAATCGCTGAAGCCGCACGCCAACATCAGACACGAGC
Source organism: Brassica rapa (assembly GCF_000309985.2). Taxonomy (NCBI): domain Eukaryota; kingdom Viridiplantae; phylum Streptophyta; class Magnoliopsida; order Brassicales; family Brassicaceae; genus Brassica; species Brassica rapa. Next base: position 21,551,639 of record NC_024797.2, read on the forward strand.
AGCACCACCGCACTAGAAGCCCGAGAAGCGCACCTTCCACACCACCACGGACACAGAGATCGCGAGAGAGAGATCTAAAGGGGAAACATGATCCTCTCTCTCTCAGCCATGAAAAGCCGACTCCACCGGCCAAACCCCACGCCCCACCGCGTCGTGACACCAGATCTAGTCGAGCTTCCACCGCCGTGAGGACCTTGCGCATGGAACCTTAACGGCAAAGACCGCCGAGCCAGAGCCAACAACAAAGACAATAAGGGAGGGGAGAGCACCGGAGAAGCAAAGACAAACAAGATTAAGGGAGGAGATGAACCACCGGCTCCGGCACGCGCTCACACTCGCGGTCGGAAGCCGGTGATAAAGCAGATCTGAGATGTGGTGTGTGAGAGAGAGAGGCCCTAGGAGAGAGACGATCAAAAAAATCCGACCAAAAAAACGTCGGGGCGTTACTATATTTTATGGTTTATCCTATTTTTATTGGAATGTTGTTATATTTGAATGTAGGTTCAACAAAATAACTCCAACAAACCTATTCGACCAGGTTAAACTAGTTTGCATTTGACTTAGATACAACGTCAACAAATATGAATTGACTAAGGTCCTGTTCGTTTGTACATCTGGAAGATGCATTCAGATGGTCCATCTAGATGTCTTATCCAGCTGTTCCATCTGAGTGTTGTTCGTTTCTTCATTTCGTCCATGCATCCAAATGAATCATCTGAATGCAACTATGTTCGTTTGCTTGTCATTTTTTAACTTTCATCTGCATCTAGGTGGACTTGTTAATAAAATGACTAAAATATAATTTTTTACGTTTCGGCGGAAAAATAGCATTTTTACGGTTTTGGCCGAAAATATTTTTGCGGGTTTTGAGGAAATATGTGTTTTTCGAGAAAAAGTGCATTTTTATGGTTTTGGCGGAAAAATACGTTTTATGGGTTTGGCGGAAAAATACGTTTTTTGCGGGTTGGACGGAAAAAGTGTGTTTTGAAGTTTTGGCGGGAAAAGTGTTTTGCATAAAAAGTTTTTTTTTCACGATTTTGGTGGGAAAATACATTTTTCCAGTTTTGGCGGGAAAATACATTTTTCCAGTTTTGGCGGAAAAATGCATTTTTCCGGCTTTGGCGGGAAAATATATTTTTCCGATTTTGGCAGGAAAATGCGTTTTTCCGGTTTTGGCGGGAAAATGCGTTTTTCCGGTTTTGACGGGAAAATGCGTTTTTCCGGTTTTGGTGGGAAAATACGTTTTCTGATTTTAGCGGAAAAATACATTTTCCGGTTTTGGCGGGAAAATACATTTTTCCGGTTTTGGTGGGAAAATTATATTTTCTGGTTTTGTCGGGAAACTTCTGTTTTCCAGTTTTGGCGGGAAAATTCTGGTTTTGGCGGGAAAATTGTATTTTTTCGGTTTTGGCGAGAAAATGCGTTTTTTTTGTTTTGGCGAGAAAATGCGTTGTTTCCGGTTTTGGCGGAAAAATGCTTTTTGCGGTTTTGGCCGGAAAATGATTTTGAAGTTTTGGCGGGAATATGCGTTTTTGGGGTTTTGGTCGAAAAGAGTGGTTTTACTGGTTTAGCCGAAAAATGTGTTTTAATGAAAATGTGTGTTTTATATTTTTTTGTGGAAAAATGCATCTTGCGGTTTTGGCGGGAAAGTGTGTTTTTCCGTTTTGCGAGAAAATATATTTTTTGGTTATAGCGAAAAAATGTATATGCAAAAAAAAAATAGAATTTACGGTTTGAAAATAATATTTGATTTTAAAAGGTCATTTTTGTCATTTATTATTTTGGACTGAACTAGATGCATCTGCATCCAGATGCACCATCAAGATTCACCTTCATTTGGGTGAGAATTTGAGATGAGTTCAGTTGGATGATCCATCTGGATGTAGCATTATAATGCAATAAACGAACATCAATTTGCATCTTCACCCAGATGGATCACCTGGGTGAGCAAACAAACAGGGCTTAATAAACGTTTTTGTGTCTCTGTTAACAAGCCAGTAGACAAACCATTTTGCAATTAGGAAGTAGAGCCTTATGTAAAGTGGAAACTTATTAAACTGTTTCATAGAAATATTCTCGGATCCGGCTCAAGATAAAAGTTAGACTTAAGAACAAGCTCACAATATATTCCTAATCACATGATATTATTACTTATATCGATTATACAATAAATTAGCAATGAAGATGATTTGAATTAGTCTATTAGATCCAAGCTTTCTCTTTTAAATCATATTATAGAACATATTCTACATATGTATAGAAGTGAGATGAAACTTCAGCGAAATCTATATCCTTGATGCGTACAAAAATACGAGGCACACCAAAAAATTTCTATTATAAAATGATATCTATTTTATTTGTAGTGACTGTAGAAATTTCATTTTCTTGGTTACAAGGTTAGACCAGCTGAAACAAACCAAAGGCATGACTCAGTTAGGCTTTACGATTTCCCTGTAAAATCTTCGCTTCACTTCAAATCAGTGTTTATACTTTTGAAGATAAGTAATTATGAGTTGAAATTGGGTTTTTGAGTTCTTTGTAGAAAAGGTTTCAGGGTTTATATTCTTTTTCTTCTTGACATTCATCAGACTGGAGAACACAGGCTCGTGTTATCCACAACGAGGGTGTCAGTGTGAAACGTAAGAAATGTAAGCGAGAGAGGTTGATGATTAGTGAAAGGTCAAGGCTCAAGGTTTACATGGAACAGAAGCTGGACTTGCTTTGTTGATGAATGATGGGTATGGCAAGGATGGGAAACAGATTTATGTTCCTTCTAATGGTAAAACTTGCCAGTTGTCACCAGTGCTGGTTACTCTCCTCGTTATTCATAAATCTACATCCAAGATTCAGGCTCCTAATGTTAAGAACTTTCGCTTTAGATTTTGGCTTTAGAATTTTGACCATAGAAATTGAAGTAAAAATAAACAAAAAAAAAAAAGAAAAAGTTAACAACATTTTTTTTAATGGAAAAAAAAAGACTTTAAAGTCTTAAGAAGTGTCTGTAGAAAAAAAATGTATAAAAAAACAGATTTTTTAATAGACTTTTAAGATTTTACAGATTTCTAAAGTTTTTAAAAAGTGATTGACATTTTTTTTTGCTTTTATGGCTTTACATAACCACTAAGCTTTTAAAATACTTATAACAATTGGACCCTCTAACAAAATTAAGTGAACCAAACCCATGTGTGTTTATTTTTGTCTTGAGAAAACACTTTTCACATCTTATTAGTTGAATTTGAGGATGTTTTTGCTGTCATGAAGGATTTTTCCTCTAAAGTGTTTTGTTCCAAGATTAAATAGTATGGGATCACTGTTCTAGACACGAAGAACCCAACTTCTGATTCTTATCTGTTTAACTTGATGTTTCAAACATCCATTGGCCCATAATGTTTGATTCGTGGGTGGGTATTCTTCATTTACGATTGGTCATGAACTATTTTCATTCAACAAGTTTATATGAATCTCAGGTGTAATTTCCTATATCAGACCGATCTCTCTCGTCTATTACTGCTCACGATCTAATGTTTGGATTAATGGTGAGATAAAGAAGATCAAATATTTTACCTATATTAAGGTTTAGGTTTGCTATATTATGTTGAAGGCGTAAGATTCATATGCAAATTTAAGGGATGCATAAATTACAATTTACATATACAAATCTAAGTCAAAATTCATTGTTAGAATATTTTAGGTAAATACAAAAAATACATTTAGTAAATTTTCAAGAAATGGTTCAACACATGAAAAAATATTGTGACTTCTGTTTCAATAGGTAAGATATGTGATTTATCACATTTTATTATGGGGTTTGCTTAGTTCTAGCACTATGCACTATATATTCCTAAAGTATGAGCTGGCATATATATCTACATTTTTATCTGTTTAGACTTTAGATTATGATCTTCCAAAGATCATCATCACATTTGTTTGCTTTAATTTAAACGGGCTCTTATCATAATTTGTATACATTATCTTCTATTTATTGGATTTTCTACACATTATATTCTAGTTTGTTGCTTGTTTTGGTATCTCCTTCAATATAACACTAGGTGATACCCGCGCCCTGCGCGGAGTGAATTTACTCGGTGATTTAATGTTTGAAATCAAAAATAGAGTATGTATTTACAATATATCATCGATGAAGTACGACTTTATAACAACGGAGGAAAATTTAAAAAATGTATGATTTCATATACCTTTCCCCAAGAATGGTAAAAGCATATTTAAACAATAGAAAAACTCTCTTATAACTAAAAAGCTCATTTTTATTAAGATGCATAATTATAAATGTTAACACCCTACATAAATGTATAACAATCCACGTCAAAAATAAGGATACTTCTTCACATAAAAATAACGGAACAGAAAGAGTAAAGATGCCTTACATTGGAGTCGATTAGAACCATTTCGATCGTCAAACCACCAGAAGCAGAATACTGTTTCCACAAATGTAGGATATTTACCCTAATCTTCCACATTGACTTGATTGGTTTCAAATCACACACGTTGGTTATCGCAGCCATTGTAATAGAATGAGATAAGATTGTAAGTTTTCGACTGTATGAGATAAATTATACGTATGAGAGAAAGAGGTCTTATATAGCGAAGCGTAAACCTAATTCAATAGAGAAGATATGTCGTTTTATGAATATTTAATAGCAAATATTTTTACCTTGCGAATCACTCTAATATCTATATATTACCATAACTTAAAAACTATAAATATATATTGCATTATACTATCATTAAATAACCTTGCAAAACACTCAAAACATAAAAATTTGGACCAAGCAATTAAGTTCGGTTTTATTTGGGTTGTTTATTATTGATTGAATCACGGTTTGTTTATTTTGTACGTGAATTTTTTAAATACAAACAAATCTTCCGTTCGAAATTTAGTTGGCCAACAACGTAGGTGCATGAACACACACGTACATGCGTTAACTCGTAAGAAGACACCGAAGCTACATTGAAGCAGTTAACCTCAATACACCAGTCCATCTTGAACTTCTAAACGAAGTCTTAACTTCCCTGAAACTACACTGAATCTTCTCCGACCCTTAATTTCTTTCAATGCAGCATTTCTTGGATCAGTTCGCAGGTAATTAACGCTTCTTGTTCTTTGTTGTCGTTGTACTCTTTCCAAACCTTAAGCCTCTCATCGACAATGTCTTGGACTATGCAAGTTGAAGCCACGATGTCTTTCCCGGTGACCGTCGATGAGATCAGTCTGCTATTGCAGGTGCTGCAAAGAGGTTCGGTTAGAGGCTCTGGTAGGAATGGTTGCACCCATATTCCTCGCGGCGGTTCAGGAGGGTGCCGCCATGGATAAAGTTGTCATGACAAACTTCTTCATGCTTTGCCAGAGAGCTAATGTGATATGTGATTAACGTCCCGAGCTTCGGGGTCACTGGGTCATCGTTTCATGAGTCTGTCTCCACGTAGAACTCCAAAGCTTTCTTTAAAAACAGTGCGTTTGAAGTAAAAAGTGGGAAATAATGAAGAAGAGACAAATCCCTAGCATTAGCTTTACGTGAAAACTCCAAAGCATTAGTTGGTTACTTATTTTTGTAGAGTAAGGAAACTGTTTAAGAAAATTGTTTATAGAAGAAGCAAATAAGGAAACTTATTTGTGAGAGTGTCTCTGCAATAGACATGTGTCCAACTTGGTGTGAAAGCATTAACTCCAATGCTCCTCTTTTAATATATAAGGGATTTATCACTTGTTTAAACCAAAAGGGGTTTGCTACTCTTATTTAAACCAAAGGAATTTGAGGCATTGAAGGTTGATTATTGGTATTTAGTGTTGGGTTGCTTGGTCTCTGCGCGTTGGTAGCTTTTTATGTTCTTTCAAGGATTGGCTTAGTTCAGATGGTGCTGGCGGGTACCTTCAGTTCACTGTCCTGACTTAGTTTCAGCGCCGTTGCGGGTACCTTTAGTTCACTGTCCTAACTTAGTTTCAGCGCTGTTCCACATATATTATAGGCTCCACTCACAAGTGAGTTTCAGCTATAAATGTAAAATAAAACAAAAATAAAAAAGAATAAACAATACCTTAAAGAAAAAATTAGATAGATAATTAGGCCCTAAGCGGTCGTTTATACTGCTTCTGAAGCGGGCCGTGCCTATTCAGTTCTTGTGCGCGCCTTGCTCACTCTAAACAGTTTTTGAGCTCATATTACTTTTGTTTATGTCTCCTCTCTATTGCTTATTACTTTAGATGCTGAGAATAAATTAGCAAACTGCTGTATGTTTCGTAAATTCTCGCTTTCTATAGTAAACCCTTTTGCAAAAAGAAAAAAAAATTATCACTTGTTTTGTAACATCTCTGAAATATGAAAATGTAACAAAACTAAGAGCATGCAAGTTTTGTCGGTTGTGGAGTTGTACGAGCACAGGAAAAAAAACTAGTGGTACAGGGAAAATAAGAAAGTGAATCAGATAGATTAATTCAAACTCTAACCCGAGAATCCGAGAATCCAATAACTAAAAAAGAAAAGCACAAGTCAAACCTAAAAGTATGGAATGGCTCACACGTTAATTATTGTTTTTATAACACCATTAATTATGTTCAGAAAGGAAGATGCCATTGTGTTCGTGTCGGAAACATACATAAAACGATGTCGTTTCTTTAACTCAATAGACTTTCGTCTCGAAGCTTGCGCTTTCAATATTATGATTTTTTTTGGGGTTCCCCTAAAGTTTCTTATGTGCAAGTCCGAACATCTAAAAGCTCCACAAACAACGTCTCTCTCGTGCATCTCTTAATCATTATTTTTTAAATCAATTTTTTTCTGAGACTGCTCTTCGTTTTTCCTTTTAATTTTCTTTCTTTATTAATGTAATGGACTGATCAGAGAAAAGCCACTTTATGTTTTTTTTTTTTCATTATTCTGTTTATTTTTAATTTAGCTGGACGGTGTGTCTGAATAATTCAATGCCTTTCTCTTCTTCTCCTTTCTAAATCTCTCTCCTCTCCTCTGAACCGAAGAAGCTATGGGCGACGAACACTCTCTCATCCCAAAGGTACCCCTTTTGTTTTATAATCCGGTTAGGTAGGACTTTGGTTTGATTCGATTTGGGTTTCTATAAAAATCGAACCTTTAGCCATCTTAGGGTCTTGAGTAATTTCGAATTTTGTGATACCCATGTTGTGTTTTTAGCCCTTGATTTATGTTCTTTTTAATTGTTTCTAAAACAAGCAAGCAATGCTATTAAATGTATTTGTTTAAGTTACAGGATAGTTTCGTTTTCAAGCTCCCTAAAAAATCCCCACTTGTGTTGAGAATGGTTGTTCTCATGTTTGTGATGGTCTGCGCTGTCTACATTTGCTCAATCTGTCTTAAACAAATCGGTGTCGTCCCGAGCGCTGGTTTCTTGAACGTCGAAGTGTTTGAGAAGCCTTGTCCTGAGCCTAACATCGAACCATGGGACATACCATATGTACATTACCCCAAACCCAAGACATACAAACGGTAAACATGAGATTGTTTAGCATCTCTTGTTTGGTTCTAATGCTTATGTTGCTGATGTGTGTGTGTTAGGGAGGAATGTTCGTGCAATCCAGTTAGGTATTTTGCGATTCTATCAATGCAGAGATCTGGTAGCGGCTGGTTTGAGACTTTGCTAAATAATCATACTAACATAAGCTCCAACGGAGAGATCTTCTCGGTTAAAGATAGGAGGGCTAATGTCTCCACCATTTTCGAGACCTTGGACAAAGTATATAATCTAGATTGGTTGAGTAGTGCTTCTAAGAATGAGTGCACTTCTGCCGTTGGTTTGAAGTGGATGCTTAATCAGGTAAAAATGTCTATAAATGTTTTATGTCATTTATTGCAATTAAAAGATAAGCATCTGTTGATTGCACTACTAATGTTTATGTCATTCATTATGATATCTGATTGCTACCACTCTCTGTGTTTATTACCTTTGTGCTTTATACAGAACGTTTACGTACTGTTTTAGTATAGTTTAGATGCTGGCACGTGGTGCTCGGACTTGATCTTCAGCTATGGTCTATATTGATTCAGTTCCACTAGGTTGGCTTTCGGGTGTCAACGTTTAGTTAGTTTAGCCTTTGTTGTTAAAAAAAAAGAAGATGCTGGAACTATAGATTTGTGTGTTTATTATATCCTTAGGACAGAACCTAAACTATGATATAAGACAAGAGCTGAGCTCTAATCTTTCATGTTAGAACTGCATTGTAATTGGTTATGATGATAATTTTTTTTTAGAAAATTGGATTAGAGAAGGATTGGTTTATGTTGTAATGTGGTTGGGAATGAAACATATGCAGGGTCTAATGAAACACCATGAAGAGATAGTAGAATACTTCAAAACTAGAGGCGTCTCTGCTATATTCCTCTTTAGAAGAAACCTCTTGCGCCGGATGATTTCAGTTCTTGCAAACTCTTACGATAAAGATGCTAAGCTATTGAACGGTACTCACAAGTCCCACGTCCATTCCCCTAAAGAGGTTTCTCTTTCTTATTCTTTACATTTGTCTATACATTTGGTTTTGTGAAACTAAACATGTGAAACAAATGGGGTTTCAGGCTGAGATACTGGCGCGGTATAAGCCGTTAATCAACACAACCCTTTTGATAGCTGATCTGAAGCAAGTTCAAGAGATGACTACAAAAGCACTTTCTTACTTCAATACCACTCGCCATATCTTCCTCTATTACGAAGACGTTGTCAAGAACCGCACCGTGAGAACATATTTTACAACAAACATTGTTTTTTTTATCAATTGAAATTCTTTTATTTTGTTGCAGAGACTAGATGATGTGCAAGAGTTTCTAAAGGTTCCAAAACTTAATTTAAAGAGCCGGCAAGTGAAGATTCATCACGGTCCTTTGTCACAGCACGTGCAGAACTGGGAAGAGGTTCAAAAGACACTGAACGGGACTGGTTTTGAGAACTTTATTCTTGAAGATTACCGCAAGTGAATTAAACACAGTAGGAGAGAGTGATGTACATAAACCTCTCTCAGGATAATGGTCAGACCATCCATCAACTTGTAGGAAAATTTTTGCTAGTGCCACAAGCAGGTTTTGGCAAATCTTTTTATCTTTTAGTTTTCTCTTCTAATCAAGGTGGTAGATTTTAATTTGATTCATTCTTTATCAGGGAGCTAAGATTTATATTGTAATCAGAAACGACGATCTGGTTCATCCTCTTAATTTGCTTCTAATGATTAGATCAGTTTGTCACCAAATATGGTTTGTTATGTAAACTTGAGGCAAACGGGATCAAAAGCTCTTTCTTCTCTCTGTTGTTTCATTCAGTCCTATTCTTCTTATGCTTGGAATGAGAAGATGTTGGAGTTTGAATTGGCTTAGTTTCAGTTATTCCTCCGAGCTTGATATGGTTTAGGCCACAAAGTCACTATCTCTAGCCACTAGGTAAGTCATCTAGATCCTAGAGTTTCAGTTATTGTCTTCTGTTTTACCTTAAAAACTCGAGAGAACCTGATGTCCTTTGAATTCAATGTCTAAGAACAATCTTTCTCTGCCCTTTGAGTTCTTTCTTCATCATAACTGGTAATCCCAAACCGGCTATGAGATCTCAAACCTCCAAAATCCTCAGACATGTTGGCCAATATTGCATATTAGTATTCAAAATCTTGGACTTTCTTGTGTAGCAAAATAAACAAAGGAATTTGGCAAGATCTGATGTAGACGAAAAACCAACTGATTAGTTATATATTCTCTAAGAATTCATATTTAGTTTCTTCAAGCATTTACCGAAGGATTGTAGATCCATTCAGTAATTAAGGTTATGGTTTTGATCTAACATACTGAACAAGAAATGAATAAATCGACTTTTATCTATGATTTTGAAGGTGAAAATGTGTATCTTACTGAATATGAATGAAGAAGATATAATCGTGATGAAAGAAAAAGTAAGATTACAAATTAACCAGAATACAAAAGAGTATAGTATTAGTGCAAGATGCCAAAATTTCCTTCTCCTTTTCCTTTTAGAATTGGTTTTGTAAAAATCATAAAGAAGCTTGATCTCTGGTCATTAATTGCTCTGATCTTCTATGTTTCAGTTGACTATTTAAAGTGGCATTGGCTCTCTTTGGGTTTGGGATTTGACCTTTTGCTATTTTATGGTTTATTACACTACAAGAAAACAGCGTAATTCTGACGGACATTCTGACGGAAAATGAGATCCTCGGAATATTCTGACGAATTTCCTCGGAATATACCGATGAAATACCGAGGAAATCATATTTCCTCGGCATAGTCCGAGACTTTTCCGACGATTCAGGGCTTCGCTTTTAGGGTTTCTGTTTCCTCGGAAAAGCCTCGGAATATTCCGAGGAAATTCCGAGGAATATTCCGAGGCTTTTCCGAGGAAGTAGGGTTTTTAAACCGAAAACAACGTTTTGCGGTTTGAATAACACTTATATAACCCCTATTAAGTGTCTTAGACTGATTATGAAGTCAAAAATTTGTTTAAGTGAAACACTTATATAACACTTTTCCGATTGTATGAACAAAATCCCCACAACATAAGAGAAACACTTATACACTTTAATGACCGGTAAAGGGAATACTTACAATTCGTTTTGAAATTTTGTTATTTCATGGTTTATGATCATCTATACAAAGATTCCTGAATGGTATGCATTGCATTTGTATAAGAAATGATATAGGACAAAAAAAATTGATGTTTTGAAACCCCAAACATGTGTTCCTCGGAATTTCCTCAGAATATTCCGAGGAAATTCCGAGGAAATTCCGAGGAACAATATAAATTAATAGAAATACATACACAGGATATTCTTTTTCCTCGAATTAATGAAAATATTTCGAGGAAATTCCGACGAATATTTAAGTGGCCGTCAGAATTTCCTCGGAATATTTTCATTTAACCGGGCAAACAAGCCGCCAAATATTTAGCGAAAATTGAAATTGAAAATACTGAGAGAATTCCGACGGAAAATATCCGTCGGACCCTAGGTTTTATAAACTCAAAACGCATCTTCTTCCCCATTTCTCTCTTCTTCCTCTCCGGCGATCTCTCTCTCCTTCCGGCGTTCTCCACCTTCTCTCGTGACGATCTCTCCGGCGAATCCTCTCCATTCCCTTACAAATCATGTAAGGACCCTATCCCACTCTCTTAGGTCCTATTTGTTAGGTTTTTAAGTAGATTTGATGATTTTAGAAGTTTTTTGATAGATTTTTGTTAGGGTGATTGGGTAGGATTGTGATTTGTGGTGTAATAGGTTTAGAATTGTGATTTGGTTGTGTTGAATTGATTTAGAACTTTTTTATAAATTGTTTATTATTTTTGTATTTACAAAACGTTTTTTCTATATACATTCGATTTTACAAAACGTTTTTTGTATATAAATTCGATTTTTGGATTTATAAAAGATGATTTCATATTTATAAAAATATTTATATTTATTAAAACTAGTTTTGTATTTATAAACATTTTTTTGATTTATAAACACTATTTTTTTATTTTTGTATTTATAAAAACTATTTTTAAATATAAAAAACGTTTTTTGTATATAAATTCGATTTTTGGATTTATAAAAGATGATTTCATATTTTAAAACTAATTTTGTATTTATAAAACATTTTTTTGATTTATAAACACTATTTTATTATTTTTTGTATTTATAAAAACTATTTTGTATTTATAAAATATTATTTCATATCTATAAAAATATTTATATTTATAAAAATAATTTTGTATTTATAAAACATTTTTTGATTTATAAACACTATTTTATTATTTTTTGTATTTATAAAAACTATTTTGTATTTATAAAAAGATGATTTCATATCTATAAAAATATTTATATTTATAAAAACTAATTTTGTATTTATAAACATTTTTTTAATTTATAAACACTATTTTATTATTTTTTGTATTTATAAAAACTATTTTGTATTTATAAAAAGATGATTTCATATTTATAAAATATTTATATTTTTAAAACTAATTTTGTATTTATAAAACATTTTTTTATTTATAAAAACTATTTTATTATTTTTTGTATTTTAAATATGTTTTCTATTTCAATTTTAATTTTATATTTTCGAATATCAATTTAAAAAAATAAATTTATAATTTTTTTTTTTAATTTTGGAAATATTCCGAGGAAGTGTATCCCTCGGGATATTCCGACGACATCTTTCTCGGAATATTCCGAGGACTTTCTGACGAACTTGTGGTCCTCGGAATTTCTTCGGAAATTCATTTCCTCGGAATTCCGTCGAAAATTTCTGAGGGATTTCCGAGGAAAAATGAATTTCCGAGGAGTTATTTTCGAGGACTTTTTTCGTCGGTATGTCGTCGGAATAGCGTTATTCCTACGATATACCGACGATTTTTTCCCTCAGTATGCCGCTGTTTTCTTGTAGTATTATTATCTTCCTAATGGACTTTTGGATTATTGGCAGTGCCATGACTCCATTGTAAATAATGAAACTTTGGCTTACGGCAGCACATTTTTAAGAAAATTAATAGGGCATCTTATTACATTAGTTATTTTTCTGATTTTTTTTTAACGCTGATTTATTACGATCTTACAATTATGATATAGGAAATATTACATAGACGATTCGACAACCGACAATACTACCTGTCTTATGAAGACCTACGCCTAACTGCATCACCTGAGCCGTCCTATGAAGATCCACGCCTGGCCAGATTTACTTGCACCATGTTGAAGATCCCTTGCAAGCTTTTCCTCTGTAGTCTGCATAATTGTTTAATAAACCGCTCTCTCCGGGACTTGAAACCTAGATTTCCTGTAATCTGAAATAAATTGCATAGTCTGGGATTCGAACCCAGACCTGGGTGTAAAAGTCTTTAAACCTTAACCAATAGGCTACGGTGCTTCCACTAGTTATTTTTCTGATTAAGTCAGCTTTTATTAATTATATTATTTTAATCCTACATAATAGATAATAGAAGATATCTATTTATATAATTTATGTTAGAAGTCTTATACTAATTTGGATATAATTACTAGATGAAGATTGATTGTTATGGTTATAATTAATGGTCTTATGGCTACATAGTGATATTTTTGTATTTTAATAGTAGAACTAGATTTTGATCTGTGCTTTGGAAGCTCGGGTTTTTCTTTAGATTATATACAAAATTTATGAATTAATATTTTGAAAATATTGTAAATTATTATGTTACAAAATCATATGATGTCAAAAAAATAATTTATTTAAATTATATAATTCATGAATTAATTTATTTAAGATTTTGTATGTATTCTTTTTTTGTTCAAATATATGTACACTCTTATATAACTCTCTCTTAGGTATGAACATTTTACCAAACCTGTAAAGTTGTTAAAATGCTTTGATGAAAACACTAATTTGTTATATTTTTGTGATGAAAACACTGACTCATTTAAATAATAGATATCTAATATATGGTTCATTAAATTCTTGTTATATGAGGTATAATGTTGGTTTATAATAATTTCATACCATCATTCGATATAAACATTACTAATAGAACAATGGTTCATACAAAACCTACGTACATATTTAAAAGGCTATAGGTCGACAGTTTAGATTATAATATTTAAAGTCAATAAACAGTAATATGTTTTATTTAAATGTAGGAGATTTTTATTTGGTTGCTATAAAATAGGTTGGTTATAAGATTTAGTTATACCTATATATAATAGGTTGGACTAAAAAATGAAAGAGTCCAAACAATCTTTATAAGTAGATTTATTAAGGGCCTGACTGGTTTAACCGCAGCGGTTGCGGTTGCGGTTGCGGGAGTTTGCGGATGCGGGTGGTTGCGGTTTCTAGCGGTTTTAAGAGATTTGTACGACTGGTTATGCGGTTAGAAATTTGTGCGTTTGCGGGATACTTATGACTGGTTAACTACCAAATGCAGCAGCAGTTAAATAATAAATTAACAATATTTACATTTTATACAATTATAAAAATATCAAAAATAATAATATTATAATAAATATAAAATTTATATTTAGAAAGTTATAGTTTAAATTTTTTAAAAATATAGAAAATATTTTTATTTTAAAGTTTTATAATATTAATTAAAATTTAATTGATATATTTTAGCATTTTTATAATTTCAGTTTAATTTTTTTATTAAATTTTTTTATTTTTGTATTTATATTGTTTTGGAAAAAAAATAATTTTTTTTTATCCTCCCGCAAACGCCCGCAACCGCAAACGCTAGCTGGAACCAGCTTTTGAATTTATGAGGTTCAGAGCGATTTGGAGCGATTTGGAACGGTTTAGAGCGGTTTGAGCGATTGTTGCAAAACGCCAGCAACCGCTACCAACCGCAAAAGCTGCGTTTGCGGGTGGTAGCGGGAAAACCAGTCATACCCTAAGATTGCTTCCCTTTTAATATAATAGATAACCAGATAAAAATAAATTATAAATAATTGTTAGTACTATAAAAATAAGATAAATAAAAGTTGATGTAATATTGGTTATCTGTGCATGAAAGACTGGATTAGAAACATTAAATTGAAATTTGGTTATGAATTTATAAAACAAAAAAAATGATATTTTTTGATGTTTTTGCTATGGACACTTTCATTTATTATTGTAATTTAAAAGGTTGAGGCATTTAGGAAAGTTGTATGCTTGCCACCATCATGAATACATCCTCCCCTGGATTTGTTGGACTCTTTGGACTTCTCGCAACACGCTAATCTTCATGGATCAGACCTTCTTTCCCGAGGAAGTAGCTACGAAAGCACTATGATTAGCTCAGGAATGGACTTTCGCGCAAGGTTTTAAGGAACAAACAGCCAATCAAGCGAAGATCTTACCTAAAAGGCTTCAGCTCCAACCCGACTAGAACACGAGAATGACATGTAAAACGGACGCCGCCTGGAACAAGCTATTGAACAGAGCAGGTCTCGCCCGGATCTTCAGGGATTCAACAGGAACTTGCAAGCACAGAGGAGCGATGACCCAAGACTTTGTCACCAGCCCACTGATCGCAGAAGCCCTAGCTCTCCGATTGGGAATCATCACTACAGTAGCTATGGGGATCTCGGATTTTCAGATGCTGACTAACAACTCAACGCTCGTTACATGCAAAACTCAGAGATCTATGGTATCGTGAGAGATATCCAGCAAATCTCTCTTGCCTTTGTCGATATCGTCTTTTCTCATGTGTTTCTCGTTCGCCTAAAGGTGATGCTGAGGCATTAGCAAAAGCCACCTTGAGCGGCTTATCTGTAGTGGATTCATCCTTGGAGTACAAAGTTGAGTATGAAGCCATTTTCTTTACTTTAATGGGAAGCTTGGAATGAGAAGCTGTTGTAGTTTGAATTGGCTTAGTTTCAGTTATTCCTCCAAGCTTGATAGGTTTAGGCCACAAAGTCACCATCTCTAGCCAGTATGTATATTATCTAGATCCTGGGTATTATTAGTGATGATATCTGCAAGAATTTCTCAACAACATTTATTAATAAAAAAAATAAAAAGTGAGAGAGAGAGTACATATAGAAAAAAAAGAAGAATCCATTCTCTGTTGAGAAATTGTCAAAATAAGAGATTATCTAGCGCTTGTACCTTTTTAATTGGTAAAAAATTAAATATAATTAAACAATTCAGTTTATTTAAATACAAATATAATACTTTTGAAAAATCCATAAAGAATTGATGAGTGTGGAGCCGAGAAAATGCTCTCTAGTAACCCTTTGTGAATTTTATTTTTCTGTCATTGGAGTGTGTTTTTAAAACTTTTTTAAGTGAGTGAAGGTGGTCAAATCATGTTTTTACTGTCTTCTTAACTTTTCAGTGAGTGAAGGTGGTTCGATCCTTTAGGGTAGCATTAGTGATGATGTAGTTACAAATACATTTTAGTGTTTGTAACTATGTTCTTCACTTATTGAAATTTGGGTAGTTGACAAGTGCAATCTTAATTCATTTCTTGAGAATTAAGCTTTTGAAAGTAATGTATGTGACTATGGACATAGCCTTAATGACATTAGCTCTAGAGGACGATGTGCTCTTTACCGTACCAGATCTCTTGGGATTCAGTTTGTCGGAAGATAACTAACTCAGCCTTATGGGTAGGGCCCTGAACCCGGAGTGTCAGCGGATGTCAAGGCTCATCCTTAATATACCACAAAATGGCAAAAAAAAGAAAGGATTCATGGAGTGGTTCTCTCTGAAAAAAAATTTCAATTTATTTTAAAAAATAAACACGACTTTCTGGATGTGCTTGAAAAAGAGGTTCATATCTTCAACGAATGGATATATCAAATCAACTTGTATAAAAGAAACTTTTTATACAAAGATTACATAAAACTAACAGAATTTCTAAAATTTGCAAATATCAAAAGGAAAAAATTGGTATTACAATTATTTTAAAACTCTTTAAAAAGATTGAATAGGATTTTGAAAATCTTCTTTAGTAATAAAAATTGTATGATTATAAAATAGACTTAAATAATATTTTAAATTTGTAAGATATTTTATATTTATATTCTTATATATATTATTGAATGTCATATTTTAATAGATTTATTGTAATTATGATATATGAGTTATACCATAGTTTAAAAAGTTTAACAAAAATAAAAATTAATATTAAATGTAACCGTCAATATCACATTTAAACATAAGTCATGTCATTATTTATAGTATGTCATACCATATTTTTTTTAGAAAAATGATTGTACAAAGAATACGCGTAAAATCACTTTGCAGATAATGTATAGAGAATTAATCCAACCGGTTTGAGTAGGTTTAACAATGTTTTGGAAGAAAAGCATTAACATTGATATAAAATATGTGGATAATAACTTTATCGATTGTTTAGTTCAGTTTGGAGAAATGAATATTTACTAAATCAAATTGGGTCTCAAAGGGTGAAAATTTGCTAAGTGGATCAAGTTTAAGTATGCAATTAGTTGATAGGACTCATAATTTTAATTTGCAAAGAGGGTCACTTTGCTTTTTGATTATGTGTTAAAGTCCCTACACACCCTAATCGACTAACGTATTAACGGAATTGACATTGTGTCCTTGAATCATTTCCACATGTGAGAGATCCTCTCTTTCTCAAGGAAAATGACCTAATAACTTGCTGCTCAACTCATAAGTTATGTCTAAACCAGCAGAAAATCCTTCTTCCCCATTATTGCCTTAGCTCTGCTCACGAAAAGTAATATGACCTAAATTTGATATTTCTCTCCAATATCTGTTTGAAGCTTGGGAGATCGATTGGTTATTTTCGTTCAATCAACCGAAATTTCATAAAAATGGCATTCAAAATTGAAACAAGCTGTATGAATTTATAACTTATAATTGTTAAATACACAATTAATGATATATTATTCCATTTTATTATATACTAAATATATAACTTATATTAACTTATAATTTTTTTAGACAAAAAAAAAATATAATTTTGATTCATAATTATTCTCATAGTTTCTAATAGTTAATAACTCATACGAAAAATATAGATATTTGGAATTACTCTTTGTTTCTAGTACTGCCATTTTCTAAAATTTTGATTGGGTATTTTGGAAAAGCGAAAACCAAGTCAATGCTTTATATTTTTTAATAAAGTCAATGCTTTACTTCTTCCTTTTTAGAAACCCATAGGACGTCATTATTTTTTGGTTATTTTACTCAAATAAAAAATAATCAAAATTATTTAGTTATACACATATAAGTCACAGGGCCTGCATGTGTTGCTCTATATATACGAAGACAAAGAAGATGAGTTAGAATTTGAAGGTGGAAAAAAGGGAAAGAAAGAAAAGAGAGGATCAATGTTGATAAAAAGAATAGAGCTCTGTATAGAGATAGTGAAGAAAACAATGGATTTTGCGGTAGTGGTGGCTGAGGCCGCGAAAGTCTTCTTGAGGAACGCTCCTCAGGCTCCGCCCGCTCTCCTACGCCAAGGCCCCTACTATTACTCCGCCTCGACCCCTCGTCCTTCCCCTTACATGATTGGCTATCTTCCATGAGATTATAATTCCTTATGAGATTTCTGTAATTAATTACTTGGTTAAAAAATTAATGTAAATTATATGCTTTCTTTGGTTTTTTCAACATGTATTATACGGATAGAAACTGGTCGGGGATGTTGCACCAGCTATAATCCCATAAACCGGAAGCTACATATCCAAGTTATCTTGTAAATAAAAATTTTTCTTGTAAAAGTAGTTATCTTGTAAATTGCAAAGTTTTATAATGAATCACATTTCTTATATATTTCACCTCGGTTTCCGAATTGTTTGTGTATGTTGGTTTGCTTTCGCTTGTGGTTTACTCTTTGATTTTATTCTATGGGTTGGTTTTAATCATCTAATGTTAGAATCCGACGTGGAACTAAAAACAAACGTAAGATAAACTATAAATATTTTATTTTTGTAGAAAAAAGAGGAATGTTGGAATCAGTTCAAGAAAGGGAAATGCCAAAACACTTAATTAGAGGCCTACACGGTTATCTAAACAGCGTAAGTATTTACAAAACAAAACAAAACAATATACTTAATATATATAGTATACTATATAATTTATTAATAAAATTATATTATACTTCTTTTTTTAATAAAAATCATTTTAGAAAAACTTTTATGTTCCAAATTATATGATGTTTTCAGCTTCTATGTAAATTTATTAACACTTAATGTTATATAACGAATGATAATATATCTTTTATTTTATTATTGGTTGATTCATGGTTAGATAAATAATTAATGATGTTTTTGTTTAGAAAACTAAAAAAAATAATGATTTATTAATCTATATACATAATTCTAAAACGATTTATATTAAAAAAAGGATGAAGTATTATATTGCATAAATTATAAAATATATCAATAATTAATTTTATTGCATTTTATTATTATAGCGTTATAATTTTTAGATAGTTTAAAAGATCATTATCATGGTTTTGGAAACCTAGCTCTTGCTTAAGCGGTTATTTAGAACATTGTTTGAAATAGAGTTATATAATCGAAATAATGGAAAAGAGGTTGACGAAGAAGACGTGAGGAAACACCGGTCCCGTCTCAGACAAGAAATGTCTAGCTTCAGCCATATTCTTAATTAATTTAATCCACCGCGTAACTTGTCAAATGGGTATAAACACAAGATAAGGGTATACATTTTTGACAAAATAAAGGTTGCTAAATACTTATAGTAAATAAAACTTTAACTCAGTAAGACGTTTAACCTCATCCCAAGGTAGAATGGAAACTTTTGTGATATACTAGTGTCTAATGATGATAGTTTGTGTAATTAATTATATGTAGAGATTTATCAAAAAAAAATTATCAAAAAATATATGTAGATCAAACACTATATCACAAATCTCTTAAAGGCCTAATATAAGTAACTGAAAAGGTTTAGTTTCCATTCTAAGAGAATTTATCAAGTTTGTTGACTAAAAGAAATATAAGAAGTTATTGTTCTTGATAGATAGAGATTTACATTTTATTTTGTCAACAGATAGAGATTTACATAGTCTTTTTATTTCGAAAATCTCTTTTCGTTTCTAATCGTATGTTTTGGTTCCCGAAAATTGAAGGGTTTTAGTATTTGAAAGGAGACCTTCCCAATTTCTGGAATGCTTGGAAATAAGTAATTTGTGGAGCTGTAATTGTAGTTTGAGCATGTTAATCCAGATTCAACGGATCAGATGCAAACACGTGTTAGTTGTAGCGACATCTAGGGACATCTAGTCATGTTACGTGATCCACAACTTTATAAGGTACGACCTCGTTAATTTTTTTATTATTTAAATATGGATAACTATTAATTATGTATGTTTAGAGGACCACCTCTTTTTCTTTCTTTTTTTCAGAGCTTCTTTGACTTGTGAGAACCTTTAATTTGAACCTTGATCAATTATAAAGCCTTCGTTTATTTTATCTTGATCAGAGGTTATTCCTTTCCTTTATCTTTGCAATAAACAAAAGTTGACTGCGAGCTGCAGGCGGGGTTGGACGGCGAAGCGAATCTCTGAAGTTGATATATACTATAAGTATAACGAGATGTTCAAAGTCGAACAATTATAAAGTGAACTAATTATGTAATATATTTCTCCGACTAATTAATAGTTGCAAGGGACAATTAAGAAAATGTAAAATTTAAAATAAGTTAGTTAGTTTATACGGTTTTCTACTTTGATTTTAAAGTTAAGATTTAGGATTTAGGACGGCTATACATACGTTGTTTAATTTTGACATAAGTTTGGTATGTGTTCTATTAATTTTTTTTCAAACTGAAACTGATGTATCTTTTTTTTTTAACGCTGATTTATTATGATCTTACAATTATGATATATGAAATATTACATAAACGATTCGACAACCGACAATACTACCTGCCTTATGAAGACCTACGCCTAACTGCATCATCTGAACCGTCCTATGAAGATCCACGCCTGACCAGATTTACTTGCATCATGTTGAAGATCTCTTGCAAGCCTTTCCTCTATAGTCTGCATAATTGTTTAATAAACCACTCTCTCCGAAACTTAAAACCTGAATTTCCTGTAATCTGCAATAAATTGCATAATCTGAGATTTGAACCCATATTTGGATGTAGAAGCTTTTAAACCTTAACCAATAGGCTACGGTGCTTCCACACTGAAACTGATGTATCCCATCTATCAAAAAATTCTTTTTATAAAATTTAATTGGTAGTTACCAAGTTGACGAAACAATAAAAACAATTTTGCAATTTATAAAATAAATGGTTAAAACGGACAGTTGAACGGATGAGATGCACGTCTACATGCCTCAAACTGGGCTACCAATTAAACTCGGAAAGATGCATCCACCATATTATATTAAATGTTATAAACCTTCGTTGTCGGATGATAAATAATGATTTAATTTGTATATATCTATTGAGCATAGAAATTATATAGTTAGCTAGCATGCATTAAATGATATTCAACTTCAGTATGAATCATTTGATAAAAGTTCGTATAACCTCTTCTTCAGATGGCCGTTTGACGTTAAAAAAAACAAAAAAACCTCTTCTTGGGATAACAGTTCATTTTCAACATTTAGAAGAACAAAAGTAAGTAATTTTATTAGCAGGTAATTAGTCACTTCCGACTAGAGATTGCTATAAATGTAAGTTAACCGTTTTGCTGTCTACGTTAATCAAACATCAAATATTTGCCACCAAAAACTTGCTACTAATTTTTTTTAAACTCTTTTATTACAGACTAGTCTACGGCTACCAATTATACATGTGGGAATTCTTTATAAGGTTTTTGTAAGTTTTTTTCATTAATTCACATAATTCTACTTTATATGGAGATCGAAACTTAGACATCCTCCTGTAAAAACATTAATTAACTATTATTTAAATCATTGGATCAAAAGAGCTTTCACGACTAATTTTTTCAACTCTAAAAATACATTTTTAACAAATAAATTTCCACTATTTTTGGTTATTAAATTTTAATTATATACAATTAATATCTCAAAAACAGGATCAGAAAAACCAACAACATCCACAAACACCCAATGATTTAATGGAGTACATGTCACAAGATGATATCCAAAATTATCAACAATCATCCTAATGAGCTTATCTCACTTTGTATTGAACCAAACCAGTTGAAGTTTGTTAAAGCCATGCAACAAAAACAGTTTAGATCTAAGATCTATTTCAACGTTTCAATATTATGTGTTGAATAAATTCGATCTAACCCCCATTTTCACCGCCAAAACATCTTACGAGTGGGTGGGTATTAGGTTATTCGATTCTATTTAAAAAAAATCAGAATTTTGAGTTTTTTTTTGTTAATTATAAATTGGTTTGACAATTTTGGTTCATGTTAGAAAATTTTGGCTCAGTTCTAGAATTTTTCGCAGCTGTATATAGTTCCAATGATTTTGTTATGTATAAACCATATCACAAAAACTTATATTGCTTTAAATTTTGAGTTTTGGAGTATAGGTATCCTTCGAAAGTAAACTATAATTAGATTAATTTATTGCGGACTAGTGAGATTTGGGTTTTTGAAATCTAAAAGTATCTAATTTCAGTTTTTATAAAAAAAAATTGATAACATAAAATAATAATTTACTAATTTTAAATAAAATTAAAATTTTAATTAAACAAGTGTTAGTTCGATTCAGATTTTTATATAGTTTAGTTTATTTCTATTTAAAATATGTTATTTAATATATAAATTTTAAGGACAGTTTTTTCAAAAACCTTTAAATTTATTTTATCACAAAATAGTTTACTAAGAGAAAAATGATCAAAATGGCATTTATAACAAATAATAAAAAAATTAAAATACTTCTAATGAATAATATATTTAATAAATCAATATTTTTATTATTAATTTTATTAAATAAATCAATATTTTTATTATTAAATTTATTAAATAAATAAATCTTTTTATTATTAATTTAAAGTTTATACTTTAAATCTTAAATTATAGACCCTAAACTCTAAACCCACAAAAAAAACTAAACCATAACTCTTTATCAATTAACTTTAGTGTATATGTATCTTTAAGATCGTTAATTAATTTTTGTTTTGGTAATTTTTCTTTCTGTGGATTATTTTTGTGATGAAAATGTTTTAGAGTTATTCTAGAATATTTCTCAAATTTCAGTTCTATTCAATTATTTTATAAATTGTTTGAGACTTTTGATCCGAGTTCCCTTGAAAATTTTGGCTTAGTTTGGGAATTTTTCTCAGCTTTATATTCCAATGATTTCGCTATGTGTCAAATATACCACACAAACTTATTTCACTTTTTATCGAATATACCACACAAGCTTTTTTCCTTTATTCGCATTCATTTTTTTTTTAATTTTCTTTGTTCTAGTACCACTTTTTATTTACCCTGATAATTTTATGTCAAAGCCCAAGTAACCACTTGTCCTTCGCACCTTGGATTGTATGGAAGAAATTTTAACTTTAATTTTCATTTACAACCTTAAATATTATCAATTATGTTTTATATTAATTTTTAAAATTACAGTAAAAAAAATAAAGCTACAGCAAAAAAAAAAACAAAAAGTAGTTGTAAAATTTTATTTTCTAAAACTCCATCTTTTTTTTTTGTCATCCTAAAGCCCCATCTTTTTGCTGTAAAAAAGATACATTCTTTAAAACTAAATCAAAATATCCTACTGATTAAATTTTAAAGTAAATTTTCTACTCCACTAAAGCCTAATCAATCATCCCCATTAATGTTTTTCAAAACGTGTACGCAAATCCATAAGTCAACAAATATTGAAAGCAATGTTTATAGAATAATAGCACAATTAAGCGTACGTATAAGCAACAAAATTTGCGCTTATTTTCTGATTACTTCTTGTTTCATGTGACATACTTAAGAAAAATTGATTTCTTATAAAATTACGTTACTAAACTTTGGATTGCGAATTTAAACTCCAACATATTTTTTTCTTTATTTTCTTTATATTCAAAGGATTAGTTTTATATTCAGCTCAGGATTATATAATTTGGTTTAATTTGAAACTGGTTAATTTAATATATAAATCTTTTAAGCCTTTTGCAAAAATAAAAGAATATATATATATATATATATATACATATATTCAAATTATTTTATAAATTGGTTTGACAATTTTGGTTCAGGTTAGAAAATTTTGGCTCGGTTCGAGAAATTTTCTCATGTTTATATAGTTCCAATGATTTCTTTTTGTATAAACTATATCACAAAACCTATATTGCTTTATTTACATTATTTTATAAGCATTTCAGAAGATTGGTAAATATTTCTTCTTTTTTATGAAATATAAAATTTATTAGTCATGTAAAAGAATGGTTATTTACTTATTTACATAATTTTTATCAAAAATTAAAACAAAACTCCTTCTCCCACTTGTCTAGACTATCGACTTATTGAACCCAAGTTGTAATAGACGTTGTATCTTTGGCTTTTCATAGTATCATATAGACATGAATCGATTTCAAGCTTTTCGCCAATTGCATCACACTGTCTGTGATGTGCGATTATGTAAGGTAAGAAAACAAGCCAGTGAGAGCAAAGTTGCTTGAATGTGTCATTCCAGTCCGGGTCAGGTTCTGCTCCGTAAAGATTACCCACCACTTCTATCAAAAGAGTATACAGACAATGAGACAAGCAAAAAAAAAAGAGGTGGTCTCTTGTTTTTGTCGTTCTCCACATAAAAGACATACATCCTTCTTGTTGTCCTCAATTCCTCATTCCTTTATTTGCATTCATTAATTTATCTTCTTATATTCTTTCTTCTAGTTCCCACTTCTTAACTAACCCTGAAAATTTTACCGCTTATTTCAAAGCCTAGCTAACCACTTGCCCTTCACACCGACGAATATATTTTCAAACGCGTACGCAAATACATAAGTCGGCAAATATTGAAAGCACAATTAAATGAACGTCCAACCAACAAAACTTTGGAAGCAACACTCGACAACTGAAAAAAAACTAATCTATCTACCCTTGTTTTAACGTTTGGTTTCCAGATTTTATCAAACTTTTCAAAGATCCAAACAACAGAGAAGCAAAGCTAAAGTTGAAGCAAACTGACCATAAGAGCAACTAGCGAAACAGATAATATCTACAAGAAAAGAAGGCAAACCACAAATAATACCAATCTGACTCTCTTATTATATTAAGCAGAAGGCATTGAGGTAGATATCACGACAAAGGATAGGTACTGAAGTCCTTCCTGGATCTTTGTGATGGCTGTAGTTTGGTCAGAGCGAAGACTATCATTAAAAGTGTTTGCCTTTTCCTCCATGGTTGATGTTTTCAGTAGATTATCTTTCGAATCATCATCTGTGGAAGCTCCTTTGATCGCAGCTGAGTATGTTTCAGATACATCAGATATACCTGCAATGTGGAAAGGAGTATTTTAGTTCTCTCGATTTTCACAAACAAGCATTTACATGGAGGACCCGTTATCAAAGTACATTTATGCTAAGTAAACCTTCACAGTAGAAGAAATGTTTTCTGTTTTGTTTTGGGTTATTCAGTAGAAAAGAAGTCCCTTGTATACCTTCTAATATAACAAATGAGATACTAAATGAGTTGGATAATTGTAGACCAACCTGTTATAAAACTGTTGGAAACTGCTTCGACAAATCCAGCCATCGATTCTGCTTTGCCTCTAATCAGCCTAGCTTTTTCAGTAGGATCCTCTGGCCACTCGATTTTCAAAGCTTCGGTGTCTTCATCCTGAACTTTGTTGGCATGAGATATCATGGACTTACCGAGAATAAGCAGATGAGTGACTGCAAAACAGCACATCTCTGAAAGTCTCTGCAGAACAAAAAAAAATCATATTAGTTGGATACTGGTGGTAGAGTGAACAATCTTCAATATATTAACAGCGTTAATAAGGGAACACTCTTCGCACATGAACTCCTTCTGAGTGAAGAGATTCAAGCCTGCCACCAGTCCGCTGGATTATATCGTTTACGCTTAGTCCAGTTAAAGCGTTTGTGAACCTAAAAACACCAAAAGTGAGGAGCAAATTAAAAAAAAAAACAGATCACAGTCAAATATACTGACACATAAGGGAATACTCATGATTACCCAGCAGCCATATCAGCAGCTTTGCTGACACTCGAGTTATGTAAATTCTTCATGTCATCATCACTGCCTTCAGTTTTGGTATCTATTTGCTTCCCTTTGTCAGACTCTGCTTTAATTCCATTCATTTCAGCAGCGAAGCTAAACAGCTGCTGGATCTGTTTGAGCTTCCCGTCATACATCGATTTCTCATCTTGTGACAGTTTCCCCTTTCTCCTGTTGAACAACAGAGTGTAGTGGCTTGACAATGCTTCCAATTCCTGGAATCAACACATTTAGAAAAATGAGGAAACACAATATAAATAATCCAAAAAAAACAAAATTTGATCAAATGTATCTCACCTCAAGCTGCTCCGGACCACCGTAAATGTAAAAGCATCGATCAAATGTCACTTCCTCAACAGTTTGATCCTTAAAGCCTTCCTCGTTCTTGTCAACTCCAAGACCAGTCTCTGTAATCAACAAATCCATAGTCTCCTTGCCCACAAACTCAAGAACTTGCATTCCTTTGGCAGTTAATGCTTTTCCCGTCTGCAGATCAGAAGTCAGATCTAAACGAAACGTTAAGCTAAAGAAATACAGAACAAGACACAAACCTCCAATAGAGACGGTGCATCAGATCCAGCTTCCCTAGGCGAAGAACCTTGCTGGACACTGTTTTCAAGCCTACAAAAAGAAACAACGCAGCATCAACAGCTTAAACTGTCTCCTCCTAAGAAAAGCAGTTCCAATTAATGCAGCACAAGACCTCTTGGTTCGTTAAGCTACCACAGTCTAATCAGTTGCCAGCAAAAAAAAAATGAATTCTTATCTTCAGCAAACTGACACAAATAGCCTACCCAACGTTTTATTGGTGATGGAGAACCAAAGAAGCAAGCAAATTTACCAGAATAAGAATCCATTAAGTTCATGGGGTTCTTAAGTCAGCAAAGTATTAATTGCTTAGAGTCTCCGAAACTGAAGTAACTAATATACTATTCACACTTTCCTTAAGGAGCATTACAACAGTGGAACTAAAGCTTATTTCCATTCACAAAGTTTGAAACAGACTAAAAATAGTGAAAGCCTTTAGTAAAACAAAGAGAAAACAGAAAGTAACATACTTTTGAACCAAACTTGTGCCCCCTTTTAATGCATTTCCTAGTGCCAGCCAAGCTCCAGAAGCAAAACTCTCAACTGAATCATCAAAAACCTTCAAACCCTGGAAAAGACCAAGACCCGTAAATTCTTAGCCAGTGCCGTGCGAAGAGTCTTAGGGGCCTAAGACAAATTTTAAAAATAAACTTATTACAACTATAATGAAAACAGTTTTGTAATATGATATATCGCTTTTACCAAATACACAAATCTAACGCTGTAAAAGAATAAGTTTATGCTATATTATGTCATATACGAAAAAAATACATGAATTCAGAAGGTTAGTTAGTCTACTATATGGAAAGGGTTTTTAAAAAATAAGTCTAAACCATTAGATTATAAATTATTTTAAATTTTGGAGCCCTAAAAAATTATACTAATCGGGGCCTAAAGCGAATGTCTTTTTCAATACACTGCAGGCACGCCTCAGTTCTTAGCAAATAAGGAATAATGGCATGAACATGGAGAGTGAGCTTCCGCAATAAGAAGCAAGAAAAACTTGCCTGGCTAAGAAGAGACTCTTCACTTGCATCCTCCAACTTAGCCAAAGCTAACTTCTTCAACTTGTGACTCTCATCATCACTATCCTCAGGCTCTTCAGCCTTCTCTTCTTCCTTGGCAGATGATTCCGAGTCTGATTCTTCATCACCTTCCTGCATATCCGCAATGCTTTTCGCTGCTTTCTCCGCCACTGCTGCAGCCTACAAATCAAGGATCAGATTAGTCGGATCTCAGAATACACACTAACTCATCACATTAGGTCAATTTCGTTACATTGCGAGAGATATCTTGAGCAGCTTTTTGAAGATCGGAGAGCACGGAGAAGCCGGAAAACCCCCATCCCCATCCGCCGGTGTTCTTCGGCGGCGACTCCGCCGCGTTCTCGGCATTCTCTCGCTGAATCGGTTCTTTCGCCCCCTCGTGCGATGGTTTGTCGTCTTCCTCCATCGAATTGAATGGAAATGGTAACAAAAGGGGGTTCGAATCGAAACTGTATTTCAGTTTTAGATAGATGAGTGAAGTCTCACGAGTTGACCATTTTGCTTTTTATTATGCCTTCGTCGTGCAGAAAAACCATCCCTCGCGATACGTAAAAAAAAGACAGTTATCTTTCTTCCTTGGCCCAATAATTTATTCTTAGGCCCAACAGGTTTCTTTTTTTTTCTATTGATTTTTCTCAACTACCATGTCTAAAATATAGACGTTAAAAAAGTTGTGTTTAAATATTTTTTTCCACGGTAGCCTACTGGTTACTGTTTAAACACTTCTACACCAAGATTTAGATCGGATCTCAAGCTATACAATTTTCTTGCAGATTACAGAAAATTTAAGTTTCAAGTCTCGTAAATAATGATTTATTAATGTAGACTATAAAAAGAAAAATTTACAAGAGATCTTCGACATGGTGTAAGTAAACTTGGTTAGGAGTGGATTTTCATAAGACGGCTCAGATGATGCAGCTAAGCGTAGATCCTCATAAGTCAGATAGTATTGTTGGTTATCGAATCGTTTATTTATGTAATAATTATCATAAATGTTTATCATAATAAATCAGTGTTAAAAAAATATTTTTTCCCCATTTTCTTATGTTGAAGTGGGTCATCTAATATACAAAGTTCAATATTAAAACGTTTTGTCAAGAAATTTAAATTCTCATAATAATCACGATGATGTCTTGTTCT
This sequence comes from Brassica rapa, assembly GCF_000309985.2. Taxonomy (NCBI): domain Eukaryota; kingdom Viridiplantae; phylum Streptophyta; class Magnoliopsida; order Brassicales; family Brassicaceae; genus Brassica; species Brassica rapa. Next base: position 21,580,009 of record NC_024797.2, read on the forward strand.
TAAATTTTTGGTTGATGAGGTGAGAGGAGTAATCCTTCCCTATTTAAACATCACAAGCTTTGTGAATTTACGAGATGGATGATGTAATGTCATCTTCAGTTTTCGCGCCTCTTTCAGAACAAATCACGTGACCCTCACGTGGAGAAACCTAACCGACTCTGACTCTTCAAATCCTTGCCTTTCGTCTTCTCTTCTCTTCAAAGCTTCCCTCATCCAGAGAGAAAGAGAAGACGCCAGTGTTGATTTTCTCAAAGATTCAGCAGTAAACTTCGCCGATTCCGAATCGATAGTGGAGATGGAGTCACCAAAGGTCCACGAAGCGGGGAAAGTCGAAGAAACACACCAGAAAGTTGATCCGTGAGTAGTAAAACTAAGCTCCTTTCATTTACATTTACGCTTTCTCCATAGAACCTCTCCGAAAAATCAGTTTAACTATTTGTACAGAGAATCAGAGGAATCTAAAGAGGACCCAAACGCCACTCGTGTTCTAGCTCTTGATATGATACTCAAGGTGGTTTTATTTACTTAAATCTTCTTTCCTCGTGATCTGATCGTAAAGTCTCTCAAGAACGTGATTGTTGTTGCAGTCTCTGTTGAAAATCAGCGTCTTCTTAAGCGATTTTCTGTTGGAGTTTTGTCAAGAAACACATCACAGCTTCACTGAAGATGGTGAATACGCCCTTCCCCCTTCCACCCAGCTTCGTGATTTTCTTCTCAGCAATCTAATCGTCATCCATCCTCTGGTCTGAGTCTCTGACCTCTAAGACATTTTGATCTATGGTTATGGTTAGTTACTCTTTCTCTAACCTCCATATATATCTTGTTTTTCAGGAAGCAAACGGTTTATTCGACTTCTTGGTAACCATCTTGGAGGTTTTACCTCTCTGGAGAAGTGTAGAAGAACCTCTGAGTTCCAAGTTTGAAGTATACCACCAAGTGGCGAAAAAGATTTGTAACAGGTGCAAATTGGTTACGGTATATCCGGTTGAACGCTCTTACGGTCTAATCGTAGTTGCTAGCTCACTCAGGGAAATCAAGGCAAGTCAACTTTTATTTTATTTTATTATCTTAAGCGTCCTTTTTTTCCTTAAAATGATGCTAGAAATGTTTTTTTTTGGTTTTTATGACACAGTCTGCATTCAAGGATTTCGCATTTGAGAACATCCTTAAGGTTATCAGAATCGCCTTGATGATGATGACTTGTGACAAGGAAGGATGTGGGAAACAAAACTATGTTGAGCGTGTGATCAGTAAACTTCCAGCTGTTTTCGCTATTGGTAAGAGCTTATCAAAGTGTATTTTGGTTCTTATAATGCACTTTTTTTTTGAGGGTTCTTTTTTTTAACGGAATTGTTTAGCTGTGGAGTGGGAGAAGAATGAGACTGAAGAAGATATATTTGCTACCACTTCTGTTCTGGCTACTGAAATTGATATTAGTGAGATATTCAAATACGAAGGTGACAGTTTATTCACTAAATACCGTCTTGTGTCCATGGTACGTATATCTAAATCCGTAAGTTTCATTTGTTTTTTTTTTATTGAAGATTATGTTACCAGAAACCAACTCAAGATGTTGTAATATTCAGGTTTGCTGTCATGGAGATCAGTACAGTTGCATAGCTTATGAAAACAGAAGCTGGGTCATACATTTTGGTAGTCAGAATGAGGTCAAGCAGCAAGTGTCTTGATCTGTGACTTGTTTTATATTGGATTTTGTAAAAGTTGAACTGAGTGAGGTGTGTTGCTTTTATACAGGTTAGTGGAGATTGGAATAGGGTTCTCAGTATTTTTGCAAAACTGAAGATTCGACCAGAGATTCTGTTATTCGAAAACGTAAGCCTCCTAGGACTCTGCATACTTGCTTATGTGTTTTGTGAGGTGTTCTCAGTTCCATCAACTTGAATGGCAGGTGATGGGGAGAGACCAGATTGTGTCCAGGAACTAATTTCTGAAGACCAATAAGAGCTTTTGAATGGTGTAGAGAAGGGATTTTGATGTATATGCAATACTTTAGAATCGATTCTTTGGTGGTTAAAACGTTGTGACCCTTATTTGTCTTTTCTCTTCAGCTCAAACTCAACATCCTGATTGATATGATCATTGAATAAAGTACCAATTTCAAAACACTTTTTAAGTTTTGCTTCGCTTTATGCATTTCTGTAATGCTTGTGAAGATGATCATAGAGAGATACAGCTCCCAGATTTAGTTAGTTTGGTGAGGTGACTATATTCAATTGTTGTTCAATACTAAACCTTTTAACTTGTCCGCCTTTAGTTTTTGCATTTGAAAAAATTGTTTTGAGACCTAATTTATGAGAAACTCTTAACAACGGTTTAACCTCCCGTTGTGAAGATCATGCTTATTGGATACATTAATTTTCAATTCACCTAAGATCGAGTTTGGAAACTGTAGATTCTAAGATACCAATATACCATCATCGTGAAACGGCCTTAACCAGAGAAGAAGCATAACAACTTTCAAAATGTAAAATCTTTCATGTACCAAAAAAGATGTTAATTGTTACTACACAAACTTCATATGATTCTTTGTAAGGAGTTAATGCTACTTCGATACATTGCCATCATTTGTTTTCTTCTTTTGTCTTCCTCAAGTTTTCTGATCTTTTTTTTTCTCTCTCACAACGCGATTCATAATATAGAATTAAATCTCTCTAATATTAATAGCCCGGAAACATTGGAGGTGGTGGCGATGCATATTGGTGACCAACGAATGGTGGTATGATGAATTCATCACTTGGAGGTGGTGCCTCTGTGGTCTGTGTCGGTGTTCCTGGGGGAGGAGAGTTGACCGGTGTTTGTGGTGGAGATTGAATTGGCGTTGGCGACTGTGGCTGTGGGGAGGGAACAGTTGGTGGAGGAGAGTGGACAGGCGGCGGGGGAGAATATACCGGTGGTGGTGGAGAATGGACTGGTGGTGGAGGTGAATGGACTGGTGGTGGTGGAGGTGAATGGACTGGTGGTGGAGGAGAGTGGACTGGTGGCGGTGGAGAATGTACCGGTGGTGGTGGTGAATGGACTGGTGGTGGCGGTGGTGGAGAATAAACGGGTGGTGGAGGTGAATGGACTGGAGGTGGAGGTGAATGGACTGGTGGTGGAGGAGAATGTACCGGTGGTGGTGGAGGAGAATATACCGGTGGTGGTGGTGAATGGACTGGTGGTGGAGGAGAATGTACCGGTGGTGGTGGTGAGTGGACTGGGGGTGGAGGAGAATGAATTGGTGGTGGTGGTGAGTGGACTGGGGGTGGAGGAGAATGAACTGGAACTGGAGGAGAAACCGTTGGGGGATGTGATTGATGTGGCGGAGGTGGGCTGCGTCGGAACTTCACTGGAGATTGATCATATGGATCATTTGGTTGTGGGGACTCTTTTGGAGGTTGTGGAGATGAATACACTGTTGGTGGTGAATGGACAGGTGCTGGTGGTGAGTGGACTGAAAGTGGAGGAGAAACCGTTGGGGGATGTGATTGATGTGGTGGAGGCGGGCTGCGTCTGAACTTCACTGGAGACTGATCATATGGATCATTTGGTTGCGGTGACTCTTTCGGAGCTTGTGGTTTCTGAACCGGTGATGGTGGTGAATACACTGGTGTCGGGGGTGGTGGTGAATGGACAGGTGGTGGTGGAGAATAGACCGGTGGGGGTGGAGAATGAACCGGCGGTGGTGGAGAATGAACCGGTGGGGGTGGAGAATGAACCGGCGGTGGTGGTGGAGAATGAACCGGCGGTGGTGGTGAATGGACTGGTGGGGGCGGTGGTGGTGAGTGGACTGGTGGCGGAGGAGAATGTACTGGTGGTGGTGGTGAATGGATTGGTGGTGGCGGTGGAGAATATACCGGAGGCGGTGGAGACTGAATATGAGACGGAGGAGAAACCACTGGATGATGCGGCTGTGGAGGAGGCGGGTTACGCCTGAACTTCACAGGAGACTGGTCAGATGGGTCATTTGGTTTTGGAGACTCTTTAGGTGGTTGTGGGTTATGTACTGGCTGAGATGGCACCGGTGATGGTTGCTTCGACTTCGATGGTGTAGAGGGGCTATAACCGCCACCAGCACACTTGTCCTTACTACAATCAACGGGACGGCTAATCACTACCGCACATTCCTTGGCCGACCTTTGTTTAGGCCTATCTGGCAAGCAGTTACGTGTATCGTCCAATGCAATCTCCTTCTGACTACCTGGGACACATGAATCACCTTGTCCATTGAAATAATTGTAGGCATACGTCAAATTAACCAACTTAGGCAACTTGCAGATATTCTCCGGCACAAACCCAGTGAGTTTATTTCCAGAGATATCAATCTCTTCGACGCCAGTAAGCCCAACAAAGCTCTGCGGTAAAACACCCGTGAATAAGTTCATGCTAGCATCAAAAACGTTCACATTGGCTAGCTTTCCGATCTCTGATGGGAAACAACCTCCAAGACGGTTGTCCTTGAATATGATTTCGTTGAGATTCTTCATGTTCCCAATACTTTTAGGGACACAACCGTTGAATTTGTTGTGAGCGAAGGTCACGACGGAAGCAGAGGATTCCCCAAGAGACTCAGGAATGGTGGAAGTGAATCTGTTGTTGTTCAAGAAAATGGCATCGAGATCCTTCTTGAAAAGCTGAGGAGGGACTTGACCTTCGAAATCATTGAACCTAAGGTCGATGAATTTAACAGCCGGCCACGAAAGGACAACCGAAGGGAAAGGTCCGACGAAACGGTTGTTGCTGGCATCGAACTCATACATTAACTTCAACCTATCGAGACTCTTGGGTATGATACCACAAAACCGGTTCGAATTCAAATGGAACATGGCCACATCCGTCATCAAACCAAGCTCAACGGGTAAATGTCCCGCAATATCTGCACCATTAAGATCTACGCCGGCCACAACCGCGACGCTAGGATCATCAAGAGCCGGTGCACAAAACACGCCTGTGTAGCCACACACGTGCGGACCATGCCAGTTTCCGGTGGTGTTAAACGGGTCTGAATAGACTGCTTTTTTCCATGCTTGGAGAGCGATATAAGCTCTTTTAAGCCTATTGTTGGCAAACGTCTCCTTGAGATCGACCTCATACTCAATATCATCAGGAAGATCGCCGTTCTCGGGTAATGTCAAGAGCTGTCGCTGCGCAATGAACGAGGCTTCTGCGTCCGTGAGTGCTAAAACAACAGAGGAGGATAAGAAGAATAGGACACAGCCAAAGGCCGTGAGAGAAAATGGAGGAGGTTTAGTCATGGCTTAGATCAAAACCTTGGAAAAGACCCAAGGCTGCATGGAAAGTATGGAGATAACAAAGGGGGTTAGTATTAATAAATACCAAAACGATTTTTCAATTTGCATCACCAAACAGTTTTTGTCCTATATTTAGAAGACTTTTGTTTTGTTTTTTGAAAGATTTTGCTTAACATTCGGAGACAGAACATTATCAAGAATAGAAATCTCTCCGTCACCAAAACCAGGTACTAAAATAAGCACACGGCTTCAAAACAACTTTATCATTAAACCATTCAAGATCATCACACATTGACAAACCATATTTTATAGGTATTATGAAAAGGTATTATAATAATTATATGTTATAAAGCAAAATATCAAGAAACCACTTGTTGCTATATGTACATAGAAGTAAAACTCTGTGAGATGGATTCTCTCAGTCTGTTTCGTGGTCCGGAGCGTGAGAGAACCAAGCAGGGATGGTTCCTTTGGCTCTAAGCAATCTTGTGAAAGCAGAATCTGGCATTCTTGATTTCTCTTCTTCTTCCAATTCTTCTTGAGATTTTGGTAAACCATCGGGGACGTGAACGTGCGGTTTCATCTTATCTGAATCCGTTTCCTCTGTAACCTCTAAACCATTCTTGGTTTTGCTTTCCTTCTTCATCGAAGCAAGTCCATGTAAACACCCGATTAGCAATTTCAAACCGCCTGTTTGCAAGATTAGATTCTCAACTTCCACCTTTGGCTTCTCCTTCTCAAGGTCTTTGAGTTCAAAGTAAGCTCTCCAGCAGCTGTAAGAAGCATCACCTTCGAGTGTAGAACAGTAATCTGAAATCGAACAAAAAACATGTCTCAAATATCTAATAACATCAATTTACAAAAAAAAAAATCTCACTCATATTAAAAAGATACATTAAATTACTTTAAAAAAAACTACAGTTTCTGTAAATTCAATTTTCAGTAACTTTTAACAATACTAATTCAACAAAATCGTTAATTTTCTTAAAATTTACAATTTTTTATAGAAAACACAAAAATCTATCTTTTATATTTTTTCTTCTTTCTAAAACATCAAAGAATATTTCATATATTAAAAAGTAGATATTTCATATATTCTCAAGGACATCTTTCTATGTAATACATGCAAGAACAGAACAGGAAACGTTTTCTTGGTCGGTAAAATATATGTACCTGAGAGTTCGGTCTCGGCCTTTTCTATTAATGGCGGATCTTGAAGTACACGGTCGAATTTTCCGCGGCTGAAGAGCTCAAGCTTAGGAACGTCTCTCGTGCTTGAACACCTGACCACCGCAAAACAAGACTTCGACGGTTCGACGAACTGAGGCTTGCCGTGAAACTCTATAGGGAGAGGAAACGGACGAAGAGTAACAGACTTTATCATCTTCACTGAAAGAAAGATATTATTATCAGCAAGTAGCAAGAAAGAAGGGTTGGTTTTTAAAGTTCGAGATTATGCAGAAGAGTGAAATGGATAAGGCTTCGGATACTTTTTTTTATAGAGAAAAGGAAAAAGCAAATTGAATTATGAAAATATGGCCCATAGGTTTAGCGCCGTTGATTTTATTTGTGTATATAATCATAATTTAAGATAAGGTTGTATAAATATAAAATATCCTTTGATTGGTCCCACACCCAAAATATCTTAAATGGGTTTTGCCAAAAGACTAATGCTGGTGTCTTTCAATCAAGCAGAACTAGGCTACCAGCATACATTATTTGGTTCTGAATATCTAGAAAATCATATCAAAATTATTATATATATATATATATATATATTATTTTTTTTATATAGAAAAGGAAAAAGCAAATTGAATTATGAAAATATGGCCCATAAATTTAGCGCCGTTAATTTTATTTGTGTATATAATCATAATTTAAGATAAGGTTGTATAAATATAAAATATCCTTTGATTGGTCCCACACCCAAAATATCTTAAATGGGTTTTGCCAAAAGACTAATGCTGGTGTCTTTCAATCCAGCAGAGCTAGGCTACCAGCATACATTAGCTAATTTGGTTCTGAATATCTAGAAAATCATATCAAAATTATTATATATATATATATATATATATATATATATATATATATATTAGTGCGATGTTTGCAAAATGATTAATTAATATAAAATTCAACTTCACAGTTCTTTTCCTTCCTGTAAATCTTTCAGAGCAAACAGCTCATTTCTGTTTTTTTGTTCTTTTTAAATGGCATAATTAAATGACATTTAAAATAGTAGATTGACTTTAAACTTGTAAAAATACATATATAACCGTACAAAAATTTAAAGTTCAATAAAATATTCACAAAAAAAAAAATTGAAATCTGATATCTTTAAAAAATAACAATGGATCAAGCATAAAATGAAAAGTCGAATATAGGAAGTTATTTTTAAGATGAAATTTTTTAACCCACATATATATAAACTTTTAAATTAAATAATAATAAACTCTTAACTTCTATTAATCTAATCGTATTGGAAACGTAAAATAAATAGTGATATAATATATATATTGAAATACTTGAACTTTTTAATGTTTTTATGAATGACATTTTCCAATAAAAGAACGTAATCAGATTTTCGATTTATATGAGAATTTGAAAATAATTATAAGCAATTTCAATTTATATTTACATTTGCATATACTATTAACAATTATGATTAATAAAAAAAATATAAATTTATCATAAGTGTCGTTTTAAGTAAGTAAATATAAGTTTAACTGACAAAAAATTGCCAATAAATTTTCATAATGACGTAAACTATTACTTTATAATATTTGAGTGATTACCGGTAAATAAACGTATTTTTTTGGTAAAATTTATTTTATTGATATGTTACCATTTTATCAATATACTATTTTAATATTCATACCCAATTGCGACAGATTCGAAAAGACATTGACATGATAATTATTTTAGAACGTCAAAAATACGCCATCATAAAATCTCGGGAATAGATTTTAGATATGCAATGTTTTATTAAAAATTGAAAAGGTACAAAAAAATTAATCAGATATTGCTGACAAAATAGTTCAAAATAGAGTTTGAATTAATTATTTAAAAAAAAATCAAAGTACAACATCATATTAAACATGGTAATGTATATTACATTTATATGACAAATTTCTTTAGAATTCTTCTCAGCAACAAATTTTTGAATATTGTATTTGTATTTATATTGCACTTTCATATGGAAGGAAACACGAAGGTTCTTGTTATTATTTTCATTTTTTAGCCTGGTGACTATATATAGAGATGTAAATCTACTTTAAATTTTCCTTAAATATGTCATGAAACTTTTCAATCAAATAATTTATAACAAACATATTAAAAAGCAAATACCCTATGATGTTAATTTGCAGCAAATGGAATTAAATAACTCAATTTGTTGAATATTTATGTTTGAGTCCACAAATTAGAAGTGTAATGAGTACTTTTGTTTTGTGAACTACTCTAGAGAAATATTGAATCCTAAAGAACGGTTTATACGCGGGATGAATACTTTTGTGTCACCCTACACATTCGATGTCTGATTGGAAATGGCCAGGGCTTGTACATTGTTTCTACAAACATACAAAGCGATGTCCATACAAAGTTGTTTTGGTTGTATTGTCGATTAATATTTTGTTCCACGGCTTGTATTCGTGTAGAATTGCAACAAAATTAGCTCTTGTTGAAAAAATAATTATTAGAGTTTCTATTCTATTATTTGATCCATAGAAATGTAAAATTTGGTTTGGTGAACTTGGAGGGCAAGTTATTTGTCCATGGAAGATAATTAAAAAAAAACTATTTAGAAACCTCAATTACATAGTACTGCTTCTGCATTACACTTTTTGTCTCTCTTACAGAAGCCCTCCAGTTAAAGAATTTACAGCATTTGCGTAGAGGTCGGTAAGAGAGTACTGCCTCAGATTTCTCACCTCGTACCAAGAGTTCAACGTCTCAAGGTTCTTGTCTGTCCCTGAAAACGCCACCTGGATTCCAATGTTGCAATTAGCCTCGCCTCCATTAGCCTTGCATTTTGCTGTTGGAACCGCACAATCCGTCCCATTCAGACACACGGAAGACGATCCTCCTTTGCACGAGTCGCATCCGAAGTTGTTCCAGAACAGATTCTGCAACACTCCCCTCTGAAACTCCATCACCTGCCACAATAATGTTTCAAGTTTAGCGATTCAAATGCATTGTTGTTATGTTGTTTTGTTTTGAAAAAGGGTTTAAGGTTAATAATCATTACAAGTGTGAAAGATGTGATTGTGTGACTTCCATCAGCGACCTTCGCAGGGTAAGATCTTGCTGCGTATTTCGAGCCTGCGAACCCAACCATGTGTCCTCCTGCTTCACTCTTTTCACAACAACATCCCAAATAATTATTTAGTTTTTTTTTTTTTTGTGGTTGTGTCTCATTGAGATTACGTCATGATATAGCCATTGAGATACTTACCGGGTTGAACTTACTTGTGTCGATGGAGAGAAGAGAGATCTCGTCCACCTTAGGTCTAAAAAGCGCCAGCTGCGCCATTTTCGCAGCTAAACCAAGACGAGAATCGCAAGGGGAAAGCTGGATTTGGTCAAGGAAGAAAGCTTCTTTGCTTGAGATTGCAACACCTACGGTGAAACCATCTCCTTTGCTTATTTCAGTGTCTGAACATGGACTGTACACCACGTTGTTGTCCAAGGCTCCGACCAAAACATCAACCATCACCATCAATAACATGATGGTCGTAGTGACATTTCCTAAGGTTGCCAGTTTCACCATTCCTAGAGATCCTCTTTAGAAATTGATCGTGTGAAGAAAGGATAAGAATCAGAACGAGGTTGTTTCAAGGGTGAGCTTTTTCTGGGTTTAGGATGATCCTTCAAAGGAAAAGAAAATGATGGAGTTAAGACGCAACAAACGGTTACTTCGGCTGTAAAAATGGATCTGTCTCCTTTTTCTTTCTTGGAACACTAATTGTTTGGATCTCTCCTTAAATTAGTAATTTCTTATTAACAGAAAAGTAATTGAATGTATTGCTATTGTTGGTAATGTATACTCTTTTTTCTGCTTCTTGGTAAAACTGAGCTGTTTTATTTGCCATATTCTCTAGTTAATTCAAGGGAATACAATCTGGTGCAAGCAATTAGTGTGTATAAAGCTGCCACCATCAAAACGTTTAAAAAGGAGTTTGGATTGTCATTTAGACAGGTTTCACATTTACAGATAACACTATACATGTAATATAACATATGAAATAATGTACAATTTATAAATACCAAATTTTATGATATAATATATCAATTATCTTAAATTATACATAATACTTTTACTATTATAATTTTTTGCATTTTAAAAAGTAATCACCATAGGCGTCTAGAGACAGATACTAGAAGGAATTTAGAACACTGCTAATAATAAGATTTTATGAGCTAGATGGGACTGAGTCACCGAAACATCTCTTTGCTTTGGATCTCAATAAGCTGTGTTTTTTTTATCATTCTGCTTCCTCAAAAATCAAAAACAGCCAAGAAAAGAAACGGCAATGTAGCGGTACAATCCTTTCTCAAACCAACCAGTTTTGTAAGTAATATCGGATCAAAATGTGTAAGAAAACACCAAGAATTGGGTTCAATAATCAATGCATAACCAGTAGTAACACCACAAGACCTCTGTTTGTCTGGTAACTTTTACAAATGGTTTAGTATCAAAACCCCTAATCTAGGAATGACACATCTACTGCTCTTGAACACTTCCATCAAAATCTGCAACAGAAGTAAGATGTTTTCTTCGTTGGTTGTAATTAACTTCAATCTCTCTACTTCTCTCAAACAAAACTAAAAAGACGCAACCAACACTGTTTTAAATCAACAACTCAACTATTTCAAAAAAAGTTTCGTACTTTCACAAACAATTTCAAAAACCCAATTAGGTCTAAACAGAAAGCATCGAATCTAAAAATCTGATTGGAAGATTCACCTCAAGCGACGGCGATGGCTGGGCTGCTTTTAGGTTGGTTGTTCTTCTTCTTCGTATCGTTCTGAAAATCCTCCATGTTGTAGATGACGGTGATGTAGAGCGAGCAGCTCGGGCAATTCGCGATCTCTTCGCCGAGACGCAGATCCTCCTTGGTGATCTGGAACAGATCGCCACAGGGACAAGGGTACGTGTACGCCTGGATCTCTTCGTTCCACTCCATATCCTCTATCTCCACATCGTCGTACGACATCGCCGGAAGTTTGGAAAAAACCTTTTTTTTTGTTCCTTCTCCGGCTAAAATTAGGGCACAGCGTATGTGAGCTCCGCCGCCGCGTTAAATGTATATATTTCGAAGAGTTTGATGATGATCGAGGCGAGAGATATAATTTTTATTTAGTCCTCTAACTTTATGAATTATTAACAAACCACCTCAGACATTCAATTATAAAATTTTAATCCTAATACCATCAGTTTTCTTTTATATTTACAAGTTTTCGAAATACTATTTAGTTTTACTTTTTTGATAATTAAAATTTTAATCCAAAAACTCATGTTTGAATAATAATGGAGTTGTCATTTTTAATACAAATGAAACAGTCATTTTAATACAAATCACTTCAAACTTCCAATTAATACATCCCCTAAAACACTATCAACAAATGTTGTAAGTTGTAACCATGGATTATGAACAAGCTAGAAGTGTTGATAACCTCTGCAACATATAACCAAGCGCTCGTAGCTTGGTGGTAAAGGAGTTACAGTTGTACTGTCCGCCACTCGGGTTCGAGTCTTGGCCACAACGGATTTAACATCCCTTCCGTTGGGGCGCTGGACCCCTTTCGAGGAGATAGTTGGGAATGTGGCTGCCAGATACCAGAGTTATCAAAAAAAAAAAAAAAAAAAACCTCTGCAACATATATGATGGCTGGCCTCCGTGGATTTAGATAAATGATTTGAATCAGACAGAAGTTTCTGACCAATATCTCGCCACAAGTCTCGGAGAGATGCCACATCAGGTTATTGCTGGCACATTTGGTCTCTCATGATGCTGCACTTAACCGGTCATTTGTGTTAGGAGGCGGGTTTACCTTTGTGATTGGAACATGTCTATAAAGGGGGTTTAAGCCTCACCGTTGTGGATGTGTTATCGAGGTAAGCTATTTGAAAACTTAAGAGACATATCCACTTGCAATAAAGAAAGTTCTCTTCAGATCCATTTTGGGGTGTGAAAGACTGACTACATGTTCATATGTTGCTACCACTTTCAGCTTACCAAACGCGAACTAAAGGTCTTGGAATCATCAGGTGGACAGGGTGAATGGCATATGATAAGAGAACTTCTCGGGGCTTTTTTTGATAGGGCTCAGATTTGCTCCTAACCTTTCTGATGAAGCAGGACGACGTTAAACTCCAATCTCCCTCTTGTGTGTATAGTTTGGATCTGGTGGTAACTCGGAACAGTTTGCATATTTTCTACCACATTCTAAATAACAAAGTACGAATACTCTCAATTATTGTTTGAACCAAACACTGATATTGCGACTCAGTTTAAAAACATATCAAACTACTTTTCAATGAAACAACATGTAATGTTAACAACTATAAGACAAAAGGAACCACGAAGAAATGGATAATATAACAGATAAGTATCCAACTCAGATAACAATCATTCACCAAACTAACTAGTACCAAGTGGGGTTCGAAGAAAAAGTAATAATGGAATAAGATAAGAAGAACATCAGGCTTGGGCCAGACCATTATCTTAATGACACGTCACACCTGAAAGAAACATTATCAGCAAACAGATAGAATATTCAGTTTTTTTTTTATAGAATATTCAGTTTTACCATTAGGAGTAAATTAGCTTTAAAAAATCCGACCTGCCTGAATCCAATTAACCAGCAACCTAAAAGGTTTCTGTCACATGCTGAAATCTGTGAGCAAACTGTTAATATCTAATAACCATTCACTTGAAATGTGTCGTTTGTTTTGCTTTTTCTTTTGGTCAGCGAAACGTCTTTTATTTGCATAACTTGGAAAATTCAAGATGATTTGGCCGGGCTATTAGATGAATACATATCTCAAAAAGACAGCTCTTCTTGACTTGCAATATTGGAAGGGTGTACATATCGCAAGAAGACAACTCTTCTTGACTTTGTATTATTGGATGCTGTCCAAGTGTAAACCCCACCACCACGAAGATGTCTACTTTTTCTCCCTTCTTGATCAAGAACGTACAATTATATAAAAACCCATCAAACTTGCCATGGTCTTTCGTATGTCAAAAGACTAGAAAGCCCCCTTTTCATTTTCTACATAAAGCTCAAAGCGTCTCTCTTTCTCATAATTTCATACTGGGATCAACAAGAAGAATGTCAAAAGCTATGGAGGTTTGGGTTGGAGAAATGAAAAAGCTGGGTGAGAAGATAAACCATAGAAACCCGTTGATGCAAAGCAAGAAGAGTACAACTTCTATTATGTCCAAACAACAAGGAGAAGAAGAAAGAAGAGTTGCTCAAAATGTGAAAGAGAAGGATAAAACTATGTCTGAGCTCACTGTATGTCTTCTCATGGACCGTTTTGTTCCATGGTGATTCTCCAATATAGTATTTGTTTAGATCTCCTCTTTGCTGATGTTTATATATATATATATATCTAGAGTTATATGTATATATATGTATATATATGTATATAGATGTATATGCAGACCATGTTCTTAAATTTCCATGTAAATCTATGAGAGTAATGTGTTTTGAGAGCTTTACTTTGTTTTATTTAGTCAATATATAGTGTTTAATTACTATAATAAAAAATGATGACAGCTTTCTTTTGATAACCTCCTTATTTTGGGCGAAACCCAAACTAATTTATGTGACATGTGGAAGAACAAAAACAAAATTCAATTTCAGGATTGAAAAAGGTCAATCATGACTGATATAGTAGTAAAGAAGAGAGAAAATTATCCATCTTTATGTATTACCAACCACATGACGATCATGGACTTTTGTTTGATTAAAGACAATTATAGAGTTATTTTTACAATAAGCACGATCGAGTAGCATGCTGATTCTTGTTTATTTGGTTAAGTTCATTGTTCCAGAATTCGACATATTATCAATCAGATGCAAAATGTCATTTCAATTTGTTGGGGTCGGATTTAGGAGTGTTGAATTCGATAAACCAAACCGAACAACCAAAACTGAACCGAAATAAAGAAACTGATTTGGATTTGATTATACCAAATAAACCCCATATGTATTTTATATATGAAATGTAGTATATGAATATGGTTAAGTTACTAACCGATTAAACCAATTAAAACTAATTTATTACAATATAGTAATAGCTAATAGTATAGTTATTTGTAAACTATATAACATAAGTAATAGTATTTATATTTAATTTATTTAATTAATATAATCTTAATTTGAATTTTTGTGTTTACAAGTATTATTTTGCTTAAAGTTAAGAATTATTTTGTTTTTCTTTCCATTTCATAGATTTTACATAAATAATTAGTTATTCTCTTTTCGTGTATTCATTATTATTGATCCGAACCCGAACGGGTACCCGAAGGGGTGGGCGTTCGGGTATCCGTTCGGGTTCGGATCGGGTATTTCGGATTTTCGGGTATTTCGGTATAGAGGTCTAGAACCCGTTCGGGTATTTCTGTACTTCGGGTCGGGTTCGGGTATTTTTAGTTCGGATTCGGTTATTTCAGATCGGGTTCGGATATTTAGATTTTGAAAAAAAAAATAAAATTTTCATTTCTCAAGTTTGTTATATTTAAAAATATAACTTTCAGTTAACTAATTTTTTATTTTTAATAGATTGAATGGTTAATAGATTTGGACATAACATTTTAAAACTAAAAAGGCATTAATTTAGTTACTTTTTTTAATTTTAGATGTAACTTTTTGTTAACTTTTGAAATAAAAAACTTGACATGCATTTTAAATGAGTAGCAAATCATTTTTTCCGTAATTGTATGTATATCATATGAACTTAAAGTATGTGTAGTATCAATATAAATATTTTATATAAAATGAGAGATATAAACTAGAAATATAAGGTTAATTATACATATATTCGGTTATCTTCGGATATCCATTCGGGTTCGGGTATTATCCGTTCGGGTTCGGGTATCCAATCTCTCTTTATTCAATACCCGTTCGGGTATTTTGCTTCTTCGGTTCGGATTTTTCGGATCGGGTTCGGGTGCCACTTCGGATATCGGGTAAAGTGCCCACCCCTAGTGCTATTCGGATTTCAAGATCATCTATGCCAAGAACGCATAATGAAATTGCTGATTTCTTAGCTAAGAATACTCGCTTTTTTCACAGATCTTTATGTTTTATTGGTTGTTCTATTCCGGTCTGGTTATCCAAACCATTTCATGTTTGAGTAATAGAATCGAAAAAAAAAATTATAACCCTATCATTTTTATTTATCTTTCACATTTAAATAAAATACAATTTAAAATGTTTTGTAGATTAGATGTCATGGCTATTTCCGTTTTGGTCACTCACCAATTATTTAGAAAATATAGCTTGGCTCGGACCATTGCTGGCTTGCTGCTTACCTCCACCAATCACACACACTCCTAAAAGGTCCACCGTCACGTGTCAAGAGCATGAGCCGACATGTGTAACGTCTTCATCATCATTGATAGTAATCTATACTCTAAATTAAAACCCATAAAAATATCTGCTTTCCGATTACACATTTATTAATAGAAAAATAACTAAATAGTTCCGTAATTCATTCAATACTCAACGTGGCAGAAAGGCATCCATCGATTCACTTCTATATGTTTCTAACATGAATCACGAGTCTTTCACAACATTCGTCATTTTCAAAGTTCTAAAGCTCTAACATCTTTTCTCTTCCTCCTTCCTCTGTAATCTCCGGAAAGAGATGACTTTCTCAGCGATGAGGAGAGACCATGGAACCCTTCAAGCTATGGTCGGATCAGATCTCAACGAGCTCGCTACTGCTGCTAAGAATCTCGCTAATCACACCTTAATGCTCACTGGTTTAGGCTTTGGTACTTCTATCCTCGAATGGATTGCTTCAATCGCCGCCATGTAAATCTTTCTCTCCTCTTCTCTCTCACTGCTTCTCTTACTTCTTTTCTTTATGCTCATCTTGATTTCTTTTTGCAGATACTTGTTGGTCTTGGATCGAACTAACTGGAAGACGAATATGCTCACATCACTTTTGATTCCTTACATCTTCTTCAGTCTTCCTTCTGTGATCTTTGGCCTTTTCAGGTAAAACAAAGTAAAAAGAGACAAAAGTAAAAAAATAATAATAATCAAAAAGACAAAGTTGATTCAGACAAAGACTTTTTCTCTAACTCGTGTCTTAAATTGGACAGAGGAGATGTCGGTAAATGGATCGCGTTTGTAGCTGTTGTGTGTCAACTCTAAGAACTCAAGACTTTTTACTGATTGCTGATTGGCTATCTCTGTTGTTGTACATAAGAATGGTTTGAATTACCGGCGGCTCTGATTCTACTCATCGTGGTGGCTCCGGGGCTCATCGCCGGCACATTTAGAGACAACTGGGTTGGTTTAGTCGTATGCTTATTGATCGGATGTTACTTGCTCCAAGAACATATTAGAGCTTCAGGTGGATTTAGAAACGCGTTCACAAAAGCTCATGGCATCTCCAACACTCTTGGGATCATAGCTCTCGTCGTCTTTCCCATTTGGGCTCTTGCCTTTTAAGACAACTCTCTGTTTGATTTCATATTTGTTATTATGTAATATTTGTGATTTTGTATGATTCTCTGTCTCTCATAACTTGTCAACCAATGTGGTTTTAGTTTCTACGCTCTTGACCTATCCAATAAGACATCAGGTGTTTGTTGTGTGGATTGAACTAAGATTTATCATTGAGATCTCTTGTCAAATACATTGAAAGCTCAAATTTGTCATTTGAGATCCTCAGTGCGAAAATTTATGAGGTCCTAGAAGAGGAAAAGTGGTGTTTCAGCAATTTGTAAATATAATCAAAGCTTGTGGTATGAATGAGCTTCCTAACCATGGTAATATCTTTACATGTGGTGGCATGAGATATGTTCTGTGGATTCTGAGCAGGCTTGGTCGATGTTTTAGAACCATGAATAGTTTAAAATATTTTTATGGCTTCTAAGATATTTTTGGATAAAAGAAGATCAGATCACAGAACGTTCCAAAGGTCAGTAGGCCGAGACCAACCGACTAATATTTTGGGTCTGTCCATGGGTGCCGGGCAGATTCGATTGCTTGTAATTGGAATTAAATACATATGTCTCCTTGGTCACATGAGCGGACATACCTGAGATGGTAGTTTTTGAACATGCTTACCACTTTTCCGGACCCGTGGTACCACTTGACAACGATTGTGTGGTTCGATACCTCATATTTAAAGCAAAGATTAACATTATTGTTTTATTGTTAATCATAACTGAATCACAGAGACAAAGCACGGAACTAAATTTAAAATTTTAATTGTGTTTAATCATAAGCCGAGCTGCGAAATATCTTGACGGTAGAAGCATCAAGAATGTCAAGCATCACCGAATTGGTCGTACACCTAGGAGTCTTAAACTGGTTCAAGCTACCACGTTTCCCAACGAACTTTTCGGCCACTTTCCTAAACGTGCCTCGTTCCACGACCCTCAGCTCGAGCGGCCCGATCGACTTCATACGCCTGGACACAACGTAACCATGGTCCATAAACCCAGCATCAATCTCTCTGCAACATTCTTCGAGAGCTCTATCCTCTGCTTCTCCTTTGATTTCCCAATAGATTATGTAACGGCCGGGACTAACTTTAACGTCTGCATGGCTCGTAAAGTCAACGACTTCGGCTTGTGTTGTTTGACTCAGAAGCTGAGACGCCTTGTCCACCACTTCCTGAAGATCCTTCTCTGTGTTCTTGTCAATGTTGATGTTTAAGATGAGTTTCCTTCTGTATATGAAACTTATCTTAGGTGTGCCGTTGTGAAAGCCGCTCACCTCAACCACATCTCCTAGCCTGTACCTGTAAAGACCTGAAGAGAAGTGTCAGGTCCGGTGCAAAGCCAAATGAAAACCCAATTTTTATAAAGAAAATTACATAGACACAGACCTTTATTTTTTTAATATTTACTAAATAACTCATCAATGCAGCGGAGAATTTTTATAAAGAAAATTACATAGACAGACCTCAAAATTTATATAATTTTTTTTATTGAAATCTTTACTAAAGTAACTCGTCAATGCAGCGGAGAATTTTTATTTACCTGTGAAAGTGGTAAGAACAACCTCGTACTCCTGGCCGAGTTTGACCTGAGAGAGTGGCACAGGTTTTTCTTCGACAAAGTCACCGTCACTAGTCATGTCTTGTTGATTCTGTTGCCTGTGAAGTGGTATAAACTCGAAGTAACTAAAGGTGGGAACCACAGCAAAGCTCACGTCTTCAGGGGGAAGCTTAGGATCAACGTTCACACCAATCAAACTCTCGGATGAAACATAGTTACCGCTCACCAGAGGCAAACCACCAGCGTAATGCCTCAGCTTTTTAAGGTAAGACAACATAGAACCCGTCATGATCGAGGAGACATATTTTGCAGTTGGCCATAGCTTCGGAATCAAACCGAACCATCCTAGGTTTGATTCCAGCTCCATGCATATCTCTTCGATACGAGAAGCTAGAGATGGGTTTGGTCCGATGAGAGCCAATACAGCTGTTCTCATATTGGGCAGAGTGATTCTTGAGCTAAGATTGCCTTCCTTGATGTCAGCACATATCTCTCTCCAGTTTTCTTCTAAAAAGGAGAAAGCTTGGACAATGGTGTAGGCAAAACCAGAGGCGACAAAGTCTACTTGGCTAGAGAAATGGAGACCAAGTAGGAGATGACAATACGTGCACTGCACGAAATCTCCTCCCGAGATGACCTCTTGTGGGCTACAGGTGAAAGACTTTGTTGCCTCTTGCTTTGTTTTGAACTCTTTGCTCGCGTAGTAAAGTGTTGTGGCCGTTCCTACGTCTAGTCCTCCTGGTGTCTTAAATACCTTGGCGGCATATATAAACTCAAGAATCATCCCTCCTTCCCTTATTGGATAACACCTGCATTAATTCTCAGGTACTTGTGAGCAAATGAACAACTATTTAATGGACAAGAAATGAAAAGAAACCTTGATGTGTAAGCCGCTGATAATCTGGACATCTGAAGAAGAGCTTGCGTGATCTGACAAGTAAACGGAACATACTTTTGTCGCCCTTCTGTTGTTCCAGAGCTGTGTCACAAAAAAAGAAGAGAAGAGACCAATAGTTATTATAAATTGTATATTTTGTAAGTATTTATATCACACACACAAAGATGTTCATATATATATATATTCATGAAAATATACCTGAGGGAGAGAACAGTGATGGGTTCTTGTGTGAGTAAAGGAGAAGTCTCTCCATTTGCAATTCTTTGAATATACGAATCCATATCAGCATGTGAGACAATAGGCACCAAGGAAGTAAAGAGAGTTTCCAAGCTGTTATCGTCCATCTCTTTTACATCAACACTCCCAAGCCATTTCCTCAGATAGTCCACTCCACAGTTGAGCTCAAGAATCCGTCGCAGTGTCTCTCTTTGAGCTTTGCAGGCGTTCTCCGAGACATGCTCGAACCAACCAATAACATCAGCATGCCCAGCTTCTGCAGTTTCCATCAGAGATTAGCTTTTAGCGCACTGTTGTATCTCAGCGATTCAAAGGAATAGCAACATATAAAGGAGTACTATTGGTAACTGATCATCTTAAATTTTATACTTCTATTAGTGAGACACCCATTAGAGCACCTCTATTAGATAGTATCTCAAAAGTCATTTTTCACAGATTTTATAATAAATATTTTAATCTAATTTTATTTTGTAATTAAACTCTTTTATATTTAACTTCATTATATGAATAACACTTGTACCTAAAGTATCTAAAAGTTTTTAATAATAATAACTCCTTACAAATACGGTATCTCCTTCTTTTCAATTTTTTGTTTTGTTTTTAATTTTGAGAGATTCTGAGTTAAAACATCTAATGAAGTGTTCTTAAAAGGTTTATTAATATATTATTAACATTTTTATTTTGTAATCAATACTATTAAAAGAGAAGGAGTTTTAATAAATCTACTTAAAAAGTTGTTTGGACCCTTTTATTAACTAATAATATTTTAGTCTTACATTATTACATTATTTGGACAAACAATATGTTGCCTTAAATTTCTCTAACAATCATTTAGTCAAAGCTTTATTTATTGGACACATATCTTTTTGTAAACAAAAAGATTATACCATATATATACGATCACATAAATTTGGTTCACGAAAATATTATCACATACACTTTATTATACTCTTCTCTAAATATGTCTCATTAACTTCATAATTAAAATAAGTTTAAAAATGATATATTATGTTAATTTTATTTTATTGATAAATAACAATTTAATATTTAAGATAAGTTTAAAATTATCAAAAACCCAACAAATCTTTTTTTACTGCTCAACAAAAAACTTACAAATCTATACTGTTAAATTAGCCAAAAACCTCTCAAATAAATTTTAAGTTTCTCCAACTAATCAAAAGTAACTTTTATAAAATGCACAAAGATATAATGAAATGTGAGATTTGGGCATTCGGGTCTTCGGGTCAAATATAAATCGGTTTTTTTCAGGTCCAAGTTCTTTGGGTCTTGGCATTTATATCCAACTAGGTATTTGAATATATTTTTTTGTTCAGGTTTGTTTCTTTTAATTCCAGGTAAGTTTGAGTCTTATTAAAATATTTGTAAAATTTACTATGTAATTTGGCTACGTAATGAGTCTAGCTCGGTTCGAGTATTTAGGACGAAAAATCTAAAGAATCCTAAAAGCCAAAAAAATCAAAACACGAAAATACTCAAAATCAAACATATACCAAAAATAACTAAATATCTAAAAGACCAAAATCTTACCCGAGAACCAAAAATATCCAATATTTTAAATATATTTTTACAATTTGAAATTAAACCTGAAACTATAACAGAAAACGTGAATCCAAAATTTACAATAATATTTTTTATACTGAGAACATATATGAACTACTCAAATATACATAATATGAACAAAACATTCTAGGTACTTTGGATACCCGGAGTTCAACAGAGACCCGCAGGTCCAAAAAAATCTAATAGGTACTTTTTCTCAATCTTGAACCTGAGCCTTTATTTCGTATTAGTTTGGTTCGTTTATCAAATTTAGGTAAAATTTTTATACTTAAGAAAGCATTACATAAGAGTGTATAAAAAAATCTCGAATAAACTTATTCATAAGTTATATAATTTTAAACAAATTTATATTTGTGGGTAGGCTTTCGCTTAGATGTATGCAAGCCCATTTTGGTTTCTAAGAAAGAAAGAGAATATGCAGAAATCAAAGAGATATGATATGGATTCAATATCTGATAGAATCCCATAAGAGATTTATCAGTTTTGCAATCAGAGTTCTTGTGAGCGTTTCTGAAATAGTGTTGAGTATGACCATTTCATTAATTATTTATTATAACTTATTTGATTATTTAAAGTAATCATTAAAATATACTCTCTTTGTTCCTAAAATATCTATATTCTAGTTTTTTCACACATTTTAATAAAACAAATTAAATTTGCATAATTTTTTGTGTTAATCTTTTTTCCACAATTTTAAACCAATAAAAACTCAATTAGTGCAATTAAGATTTTTGAAGTTTGCAATTAGTTAATAAAACATGCATTGAAAATGTAAAAAATAAATCTTTTAAAAACAAAATTTTTCTTTAGAATATGTATCTTTAAGGAACAGAGGGAGTATACAATTTTCAAAAATCTTATTAATTTATAAAGATAATAATAAATTTATTTTAACTTAAATTTATTTTTTTATTTTTATTATAGCAAATTCTATTGAAAAAAATCTAAAAAATACTAAAAGTTTGAAATAGTTTTTTTTATAATTAATGCATTAATTAAATTCATAATTAATAATATAATAATAATATTATAAACTATTGTTAAGGTAAATTTTATTATAAAACGAAAAAATAGATGTTATTCTTTCTAAATTTAATAGTTAGTCTATATCATATTACAATAGGTACTATATGACAGAATTATGTTAAATTGATATATTAAATTATTTTATTTTTAAAAGTAATTTCACATAAATAAATAAATAAAATATCATTCACCGTTAAAAGGGATTAAAATTTGTAAACTATATAATATTTTTATATAAAAAATAAATTGTTAAGATATTTTAATCTTTTATACCTAGACTATTTATTATTTTTTAAACTTTTATCTTTTTGAAACTCACAATAAAATATTATCTAAACATGATTGTATACAAAATATAATAATATAAAACTAAAATTTAGTTCTTGTGTTATTTCCAAAATATGCTATTAGAAAACTTTGAAATTTTAATAAGTCATTAAAAATATTAATGATGAATGCATTTTAATATAATTTTAATGTACATTTTTAATTATAACAAAATTTATTTAGAAAATACCAAAATTTTACCTAAGATTTCAATATTTTATCGAGAAATTGCTAAAAATACCACATTCATAATACCACTTTTCATCTTTACCTTAAGGGGAATTTTCATGTTTACTACATATTTTATTTATTTTGAAACTCATAATAAAATATTTTCTAAACATGATTATATAAAAAAATATAATAATATATAACTAAAATTTGGTTCTTGTGTTATTTAAAAAATATGCAATTAGAAAACTTTAAATTTTAATAATTCATTACATTATTAATTATAAGAATAGATTTTAATTGTAATTTAAAATTATTTTAATTAAATAAAATATTTAAAAAATATAAAAAATTTTGCCTAAGATTTCAATATTTTATAAAACATTTCATTGATTTAGTAAAAAATCTGAAATTCATATATTCTTCTACACTCAAAAAACAGTTTTGTAATTTTGAAATTTTTCTTGACCAAATATATAATTTAGAAAATGAATATTTCAAAATTAAAATGATAATATTCCAAATTTTGCATAAGATAAAATCATAGATGCTAAAGTATAATTTTTTTAAATGTAACATGATGTTTTAAAAGAATAAATAATGCAATATTTTGAAACCTTAATTTAGTAACAAAAAATCAGAATACTTATTAGTAAGAAAGAATACTTAGGAACATAAGTAAAATGAAAAAAAATACCCACACATCTATGCAGATTGAACTGTAATGTCTTCTTATGATTCTATGCAGTCTATGGTATAATTAAGTACAAGATATATACATTAGGACCATAATCACAAAAATATAAATTATCACATATATGCTCCTTAAAAACTTGATTTTGTTCCATATATTTTTATTGTTCATCGTTCCACATAATAAATAATATATATGTTGATATTCTACCAATTAAAATTATACTTTTGTTTACTATAAAATTCTAGCTGCTCGTACTAATGTTACAAGTTAATTCTAATATTAATATTTCTATTTTACCTCTAGATTATATTTCTTTATCTAAACTAGTTGCTAAGTATGAAGAATTTTATGCAGTTAATCTTTAAATTTTTCTTTATCTTCATACTACTTGCCGGCCAAGGTAATTTTCTATGATATTAAGTTATATGTATGTAACCAAATCTGCTAATTTATATAATATATTATATTCATATATTTTAATTTTTTTGTTTGATATAATTCAGTATTTTGCATGCATAGACTAAGTAAAAAAAAGTTTTAATGTATGAGTTATTAATAATTGTTTTTACACCGTCATCTCATAATTTGAAAAATATTTATGCTGTACAAAAAGTATTCGATAGAATATTGAAAACCCATAGATTACATGAAATCCTTAATATATAACAAACTGTCATTATAAAATTAAACAATTTTTTGTTCTACTTAGCAAAAATTAACTGACATTATTGCGATGAATACATGAATTTTGGTTATAAAATGATTGTTTTTACATAAATATTAAGCACTAGAAGTAACTGAAATATAATTTTTGCAATTATGAAGTTTTTTTGTAGTTCTTGATTACATTTATGGTCATTAATTTGAATTTTTATCGGATATTTTTTATAGGTATGAAAATGGTTAGGACAAGAAATGTGTGAAGCAAAGAGCATAAATTTCAAGGGAATGTGTTTGAAGTGGAGTTATTGCAAACAAGTATGTATAAGCGAAGGTTTTCCTGATGGTCATTGCAAGGGATTTATCCGCAAATGTGTTTGCAGGAAACCTTGATTTTTGAATTAAAAGTTATTTAACTGATTAAATAAAAATCAATAAATAAATTTACTAGTTATTTGATTTAATAAAAAATCATGTACTGGAACTTTAATTCTAAGATATGATTATTTTCCTTGATCAGTATCGCATATATATTTATTTTCGTTAGTTACAAATATATAAATATAGTAATTATCAATATAATTAACACAAAAGACATTTTTGACATCTTCTTGATTTCCTTTCATTACAAGTATGTCACTCCTATATTTATGGTTAACAAATTTAATACATTCTATGTTTAATATAACTGACGATTCCATATAATTAAAATATTGTTTCATATATTAATTCATATATCGGATTACTGAATCATAAAATATTTATATCATCAAAAATTACTATTAAACAACCCAAATTATCATTTTCCAAATTATCATTTTGTTTTCAGTTATAACACACGATTATAACACACAATTCCATAGCAATGTAAAGCTATATCATCATCATTAAAATATTTTTTGGTTTTCCAAATAAAAACTCAGTTCATATAAACACACACACACACATATATATATATATATATATATAATAAAATATCTATACAATTTTATTTGGAATAGGTCATATAATTTATATAAATGTTTTTTTAACGATTCCATAAGATATGACATTCTTTTTATCTTATGTAGCGGAAGATGAAATATCTCAATATTCAATATTGCACCATCAGATAATATTCAATATTGCACCATAAACCTTACATAACAAAACAAACCATATATGGAATTATTGGTTGGACTGTACATGTAGAAGTTTAATTATAAAATTTAATCTATATTTTTATTGTTGTAGTTGCATGTTATTTGCTCTAAAACCTATACTGAATCGGTATCTGGTCTGATTTTCAAAACAATGCTTTACACTTTTAACTGTATTATTGATTATGTAGCAATATATTTAATTAACAAGGTGTAAAAAGTATATTCTCACATTCTTTGTGAAATTATATAGAAAACAAGATTTTCTAACATATTCCTTAAAAGTTATCCTGTTTATTAAAGAATAATACAAAAACAAATTCATCAAACCTTAGTATAGAAAAGTATTTAAAAAATTTTGATCAAAAAATTTGATTTAAAACTTTTAAAGAAGAAAAAATTGATATTAGTTGAAAAGTAATCTTAAAACATGTTTTACACCAAATTTGTAGAAAGCCTTACACTTATTTAACAAAAAGGATTTTAATTCCATATTTTGTGCTCTAAATTATGCTAAATATATTGAATTTATGGTCTTCATCACCTACAACCCTTAAACCTAAGTGTAAATCCTACAAATGTAGATATCACAATCTCGACAAATCAACATAAAACTTATATTGTAGTACATTGAAAATTTAATATGTTACAAATATTACTATAATTTTAAATTCAATACTATCAATTGAAATATTTTTTAGACGTACAATATAGATATATTATAGCCAACATGAAGTTCTGATATATAGTTGTTCAAAAAAAAAAAAAGAAGTTCTGATATATTTTTTGATGTTCAATATAGGAATTTGAGGATAATTTTTAATAACACATATGGTTACTAATTATTATAAAATCCACAACTCATAAAATTAGCTCATTTCAATTAATATTAACAAACACTTATTTTTAGACCATAGTTAATAAAAATGTCTATATTATATGATCCTGTTGAGTTATCCAAGACAGTACTTGCTAAACAAGTTCCAGAAAAAGTTATATGGTAACAAAAAAATCTATGTGCTAGTATTCTGTAACTGATCAAGTTTTTGTCAAACCACAATAAAAAAATTTCTCATTATTTTACTAACTAAAATACATTGTCTGGCCATTACGCAAGTGGTGATAGTTGTGATACACTGAAACCATATGATTAACTATCAGAAGATAAATACTACCTTGCAAATGGATCTCACATCTAAGATTATATGCTGAGAGGCACAAGCAAGAACAAAACCTTGGGGGAGTTTTGTAGCTTCACATCTAAAAGAGACAACAGATTGAAACTTTACACACTGAAACTCATGAGGCAATGAAGATTACAGAGTAGGGCGTTATTACAATTCAACCGTATCCGTAAGTTACATCTCGTTTGGCTAACACCGAGTCAAAGGGTATCTCGACTCTTTCCTTCACAAGACACCTCGCTTCACCGTCTTCAATCACTAGCACTTTCCCTGGAGGACATTGGTTCGGTGTTCTCTTCCCTCTTTTTCTGATCTCTGGACCATATCCAGAAGCAAACAAGATGGATATCACACCGATGATCGGAAGCATGATCTTCGCAACAGAGCCTAAGAAGCGAACAACTCCATGGGGACTTCCCACCTCGGTTTCCTTTCTCACATGTCCTGACCGAAACCCGTTTTCATCAGATATCTTCTGCTTACACGGTAAAAGAGGTAAGTAGCCATTGTTGTTATCTAAACCGAGGGAGAGAGGAGGGTGAACAGGGTAAGGAGGAAGGAGAAGATCGTTCTCATAGTCAACTCTTTCGCCAGCAAAAGTCGAAGCCTCGCGCAGTACTTGGAGCTCTTTCCCTTTGTAGTCCTTGAGCTTCTCAAGCAACACCTTCCTGATGTAATCAATCTCGGAGAGAGCAACTTGCTTCTCATACTGTTGCCTTTGCCGTAGATTCTGTTTTTTTTTTAATTACAAGAAAACCAATCAATACCATGATAGATAACAGATCTTATTAACTGAGAATTAAGACAGTGAAACCAATTCCGACCAAATCAATGTTTTGAACTAAAAAAGCCACAAACTTTGGTCTGGTTTTGGCTAATTGAGACAAAAAGACATAGAAGCAGGGGTTTAGAACCTGTAAAGAAGCAAGCTGAGACTCTAGAGATTCGAGAGCATCGCGTATACGCAGAAGCTGTTCATCTGCTTCTTCTTCTTCCTCCTCCTCCTCTACATCTCCAGAGCTGATTGAGTCAAACTCCTTATCTTGATTCCCGATAGTCCCATCCTTCTTTCCTTCTCCGGGAAAAGAAAGGTCGTTTCCGCTGACGGCGGGGCTGGAGCTGTCGATAGAATCGGTGATCTTGAGTCTGAGCTCGGTGGCTCTGGCTAAGATCAACCCGATGCCTTCTTCGTCTTCCATTTTCAAGCGAGTGAAGGAGAAAATTGGGGGTTAGGGTTTTTGTAAGGTAGTGAGTGAGTGAGTGAGGGGGGGGAAGAGACAAGTTTTAGTTTGGATTCGTCGAGAGTGTTGTAAACAGAACGCGTGACTCTGGTTGGTTAATATTCAGATTTCAGATTTCGTTCTGCTGTTTCTTTCCTGCTTTTGATCAACGGCCACAAATATTCAACAATTCGTTTTCTTTTTAATTATTTCAGTATTTAGGAAGAAGGACCGTCTTTTCTCTCTCTTCCTGTTCTCTCTCCTATCTTTTATAAGGAAGAGATTGAATTGAAACTTTTGATTCTCGTCATGGTTTCTTATCGGTGATTTCACCTCCGGTATATTGTGGTCAGTTCGACGAGTACATCCGGTTTCTGCTTCCGGTGGCTCACGGTCTTCTTGACGGAGCTATCCAGCTTTGTCTCCGCGTCGTATTTCTTTTTGAAAGCGGTAGCGATTTATTTCTGGGGATTTTTCGGTTCGTTGTTCGGTATTTTCGGTTTTTCTCTGCCCAATCGACTCTCTTTCCTCAGTCTCGATTCATCTCTTCCTTTCCTCATCTTGAGCCGTTTCATCTTTAGATTTTTTTTTCATTTATAAAAATGATCATTCATCATGCAGAAAGATCGATGGTGGTGGGTTAGATCGTAGACGATTTGTCTTTTTGGAAACGTAGATCTGGTGTGTGACTTATTCCGCTGTGAAAATGACTCCGTCGTAAGTCGTTCTTCATCGGCCTGACTCTGTTTGGCGGCAGAGTTCCGTCAAGTCTGCACTCAAGCACCGGTGAAAGGTTGTATCTTCTTTTCTTGACGCGTGTTTCAGGACGCAGGGCATTCGTCCACGAGGTGGGATGAGTTGGCATCTTCTTTGATGGGTTTTATCCTTGGACGTACGGTCTAAGTTGTTTGTTTAGTTTCGGTCGGTTGGTTGGCTTCGTATACTGTTTTTGTTGGATTTGGTCTGTTTCGACCTGGACCCATTAATAAAAGTACCCGATGACAAAATAAAAAATAAAAGGAACAAGGACCGAAGGGAAATTGATAGAAGCCACTTTTGAATTTTTTAACACAAAGATGACAAAACATAACATTCTTACATACATTAAAAAAAAAAACATAACAGATTTGAAAATTTGCAAGAAATTTGAGAGAATTAAAAAATTTCCCTCATACTCCTTCGATAATTTGAGGAAGATTTACGATGAATTTTTTTTGGCATTGTAATCTCTTCACAATTCCGCCACAATTTTGCGAGGACAATATTCCGTCGCGATTTTTTTTTCTTGCAAATCGTATGCTTTCTCCTTTTTCAAAAAAATCGTATGCTTTCTTATTATAGTGCCAGCAAAAAATAGTGAAGTATAAGCTTTTAAAATTTTATATTATCAAAGTGGTCCAACATGTTTATACTAAAAGATAAAGATGATTTAGAAAAACAGTACAAAATCTAAATTTTGTTTTCATCGTATAATTACATTTTCCAAATCCAAATATTGCAAGTACTAAATTGTTTACCATTTGATAATTTAATTGAAACCTAAACTACTAAAGAAAACTGATAAACTAAAGTTGCATTTATAAAGAAAACAACATATCTACGTACACAATGAGGGTCAAACTCTAGTTTGCATTTAAAGGATAGCTTCAGGCAATATATAAAGATTATGAATACTTATCTCGTTTGATTACTAAGATGAAAAGATCCACGGTGTGTCGACGGAAAACTGTATCAGTTAGAGATTTTCTTGAATTGTTAGGATTTGGAATTTTGAACTTTGTTTAACCGTTAAGATTTTGTGCTAATAAAAGAGCCAATAACTAATGTTAGTTTATTTTAAAAGTAAACAATTAACATATAATATCTAAAAAATAAGTACAAATATATCCAGATTTTTTAGAAATATATTCTGTTATGATCATTTATATCTTTTTGTTTGTAATATTATTAATACGGTTTTAATTTTTTTGTTGCTTACTTTTTTTTTTTTTTTTTTTTGATAACTCTGGTATCAGAGCAGTCACATTCCCAACTATCCCCCGAAAGGGGTCCAGCGCCTCAACGGAAGAGATGTTAAATCCGTTGTGGCCAAGACTCGAACCCTGGAGGCGGGCAGTACAGCTGTACCTCCTTTACCACTAAGCTACGAGCGCTTGGTACTCGAACCCTGGTGGCCAGATGTTAAATCCGTTGCTTACTTTTTCACGTTGCTTGGTGTTTTTACTTGGTTTAACCGGTTAAGTTTGGTTAGACAAAGTTGGTTAAGTGGCAAACTAAATTAACTATTTAGGGTTTTGCTTATTGGTCACTATGGGGCTGTTATAAGTTAAAACAAATTGGCGATATATATACACACATATCTCAGCAGATCTTGAGATAAAAAGATGAGGGTTTTCTTCTACTTACTTTGTGTACTCTAAAGGAACCAAGAGAATGGGTATGATTAGTGACTTACCTGACCACATGCTCCTTGAGATACTCTCATGGCTTCCAACAAGAGAAGTGGTGGCGACAATGCTTTTGTCCAGACAATGGAAGTTTCTTTGGAAGCAAGTGGCAAAACTTGATTATGATTTTAGCCAAAACGATGGCAAAACTTTTCGAACTTTGTCAACAGGTTTTTGCAGTTACACGAGGGTCGGGTTTTTAGAAGTTTCAAGTTATCGGTCAGTCCATATTGCACCACAAGAAATGTTGGAACCTGGATTAATTTCGCAGTTTCCCGGAAGGTGCGTGACCTTGAAATCGACCTAACCGCTGCCCGGAACCCGATGATCACGACTCTTCCAAAGAGTCTGTACACTTGTGGGACACTAACTTGTTTGAAGGTAAAGGCCCTTGTACTCGACGACATACCTGAAGAATATCCAATTTGTCTCGCATCGCTCCGTTACTTGTACCTCTCCGTGTCAAGTCAAGTGTCGGCCCACATGTTTATCGGTAAGCTTACCGCTGGTGCTCCTCTTCTAAAGAAGTCAGTGGCACGCGGTGACAATGTCTACAATAAACAGTTTCTTGATTACATGGCAAGAAAAAACTCATTGAAGAGCTTTACATTGTGCTCATCAGAGGTAAAAAATATTACGCAATATGTGTTTAACTAAGTACTTACAATATTATTGATACTCACCGGTAACTTAAAAATGTAGTGGGATCCCGTCACCATTGGCCCTTACTTTGGTAAGCTTGAGCATTTTTGTATGTGCACATGTTCCCCCTTGTGGGATTCGCTTATCGCATTTCTTCAATATTCTCCTAAACTACGCTATCTCCAGCTAACCAAGGTGCGATTTTTTAAATTCTGATAAATATAATTAGAGCTTTATATGATGTTAACTTTCTTCTTCTCTTCAGTCTTGCAACTTGAGACGTTGTTTTCTTTGGGCTGAGCCAATTACTACTAGTTTTCCCAAGTGCTTGTCATCCACACTTGAAACCTTGGAATGGAGAGATTATATGGATACTCAATTCGACAAAGATGTTATCTCTTTTCTCCTCAAGAACTCTACGTGTTTAACAAAGGTCAAGATTGTCCCCGTATCCACCGCTGGTGATATTGAGAAGCTTCGAATCCGCACCTACCTCTCAAACTTGTCTAGAGGTTCAACTGCGTGTCAGCGTATCTTCCCTTAAACGATAGTATCAAGCTCTTAAGATTTGTTATATTCATCTGCTCTATTTTTAGGTTTGCTTTTCTATTTATTGTTTTGGTCCCTTGCACGAACCTTGCAATTAATTTTAAAATAAAACATAACGAAACGATGTTGTTGCATTCACTCATTTGAAACTGGTTACATAATTGTTGTATCATAGAAGCAACGGTGACCACGCAAAATTTAGCTTTTGCCTTGTCAGAATCCAACACTTTCTTTGAAGAGATCATGAAAATTTTATATTTGATGTAATGCTTGCCACAAAC
The DNA here is from genome assembly GCF_000309985.2 of Brassica rapa. Lineage (NCBI taxonomy): Eukaryota > Viridiplantae > Streptophyta > Magnoliopsida > Brassicales > Brassicaceae > Brassica > Brassica rapa. The sequence goes on from NC_024797.2 coordinate 21,611,570, forward strand.
GAGAATGTAGACATCAGCTCCACCTATCAGCTAAGTTCTGATCTCACAATCCTCACCCGTGCAGTTGGCATTGTCACATGATCAATGATCTCGTTCTACATCACGATCAGGCTAATTGTGTATTGAAACAGTTTGAGCGTCATCTGTATTGCCAAGGATCATGTTCATCACAAGAAAACCAACGATATTGATGTGATATAACACTTTTGAGAGATGAGAAGAGAATTAAAATGAAGAAAGTGGGAAAATGCATATAACATTGCTGACATGGCCACTAACTCGTTTCCTCGACATGTTTAAGATTGCTTTGACTTATTGAACATCTAGACAGGTTTTGTTTAATCTGGCCCGAGTACGCATTTGATCTGAAGGAACATCCGAAGCAAAGATAGAATCTAGTACATCTAGCCCTGGAAGAGTGCATCTATTACGTTTGGAAGTGGAAAAGTGCATCTATTATTAAATTTATATGATTCCTAAAAATAATCGAGCAATAGTCATTAAAATACAGTTTTAGGTATAACTACTTCAAATATAGGCATTAACAATTATTGGAAAGAGTTTTATAATGCACAATACAACTTAGAAATTCCATAAGTAACTTTGTAACACATGTCTCATCTTTCCTGGAGAACCCCATGCTACCAACCACAACTTATATCTCAAATCAAATAAATTGCTGAAAGTCAATTTAAATAATTCATAACATAGTAAAGCCATAAATCCGATAGCTGAAGTAACTAAAATTCTTATCGATAAAATCGTAAAACGGTAGTCTAAAAAAAACCTCAAGAAACATCCATCCATCCGATCAGTACTTACTTGTCAATCTCACTTTCCTTTCTTATCTCATACTACTTTTTCAATATATAATCTATTTTTTTAATCTAAAATATTTCATATTGAATTCGAAGTGTCATGCTATTATTACTTACCTAATTTGAATAGGAGGGAAGAAGGGTGACTAACATGAGAATCATTCGCCTATTAATGATCATGGGTAATCTAACAAGTTTTCCACTTTTTCATGTTGGAACTCCTGTGACTCTATCTGCTTGTCAATATCATCATTCTCTGTTTCTGAAATGAACTCCCTGGAATCCTAGCCATAAAATTCTCGTCAAATACAACACTGTTGTTCAATACAACTCATTTCTCTGATGGAGACTAGACTTTGTATCTCTTGACTCCATCTCCGTAGTCCATAAACACTTTTTTTTTAACTTTTGGTTCTAGCTTTCCTTTAGTAACACAATAATAACATGTGCAATCAAAAACTTTAAGAATTAAGTAATCAGCAGATACAGCTGACATACCTCATAAAGTATTTTACACTCGATGCTTGTATGTGGTCCCAAATTGATAAGATAACAAGATGTATTCACTGCTTCAGCTTGAAACCTCTTCTCTAAACCAACATTAGAAAGCATGCACCTCTTTCTTCAGCAATGTCTGATTCATTATCTCTGTTACGCCATTCAGATGTGGTGTGTTTTTGATTGTATGATGTCATTGTTAAGCAATCCATGCATCTCTATATAAAATGAGTTCTCTTGATATTGCGCAGGTTCAGGTTCAATACCTAGTAAATAATAATGTTAAGGTATTATTGATGCCTTGATGGTAAATGTAACAGTTGTCACAGGAAACTCGCACAGAACACAAAACCTATATAGATGTTTCAGTTTTGATTATAGCTATATAGCAAGCAGTTGACAACAACAAAGTGGTTCTATGGTCTAGCGGTTAGGACATTGGACTCTGAATCCAGTAACCCGAGTTCAATTCTCGGTAGAACCTACATTTTGTCTTTTTTTTTGTTTCGTCCAAATATATTCTGAAGCTTCCCACATGAAATCAAAAAGGTCTAACTATTACTTTAATCCACATAAGATCAGATCCAATCAAAACGCAGGATAAAAAGTGGAACTGAAACATTTAAACGAAACCACACATTCACCTTCTTTTTCCCGGCCTTCAATAAGAAAGAACCCCAGAAAACCCAACCTCCATGAATTACAATTTACAATAATAATGATCTAAATAATAATAATCTAAACTTAAAATTTTTTTTTAAAAAAGACAGTAAAAGAGAGAAAAGAATGATAAATCTATAAATAAAAAATGATAAAACCCCGTATTCTCCCCTCTAACATAATGCAGTATGTGAGGGGCTTTGGTTATTATCAACACAAAGAATCGATGAACGAATCATTAAACGTTATCCTCTTTAACTCTCCCCATAAGCACTTATACATCTCCACCGTAACCAGCAGGTTCAGGCACAATCTCACTAGAATGCCGTCTTCTCGACGAAGAGTTCCCATTGTTATTGTTCCTTCCACTACTCCCTTGCGACCCCGAGTTTCCATTACCACCACCACCACCACTTGTTGTTCCTCCAGCTTGAACCTCCGACGCGCTCTGCCTCCAGCTCCCAAATATAGCAGCGTTCCACGACCCTCTCGACGAGTTTGTTCTCAAACGTGAAGACCCTCCCGAGCCAGAGCTGTTATCCTCTCTCACTACTTTCAACGGATTCTCAAGCGCGTTCACAATGTGTCTCATCAACGGCCGTCTTGTTGGTTTCGGGTTTAGGCATGACTTTGCGATGATAGCCATCGCCCATACTTCTTCTAGAAGATCCTCGTCCACCATTAACGACGGATCTAAGATCTTGGTCACTAGCTCCTTCTCGTTTGTGCTTATGTATCGCAAAGCTTCTTCCATGTAGGATTTTGCTTCTGCGTTGTCTGGCGAGCTGATCCCGAGCTTCCCCGTGACTAGCTCAAGTAACACTTTGCCAAAGCAGTAGACATCATAGGCGCATGTTGCATTTGCTGCACCTGATGAGAGGTAACCCATTCAATCACATTGCTTCAAAGAATCCTAATAGATTTGGCTTCTTAGTTTCAGACCTTAAACACATGTTACATTGTTACTACAGGGCCGGTCCTGTGCAAAACCGAATGAAACATACGCCTCTAACCTAATTTTTTTTGAAGAATTACATAGACAAAGACCCCAAATTTTTTTTTATTGACACATTTATTAAATTGCTTACAGTCCCCAAAATCTAAGAGCCGGCCCTGATAACTTTTAATGTAACATAGGACAAGAAGCAACTAAACTGTTGCACACATGTATACTTCAAAAACTAGAAGACTTTAGTTTATATCGCAAACATACCTGAAGAGGATGCTTCAGTCGATCTGCAAGAGAGGGAAAAGAAGCGGGAGGAGCATAAGTTAAACTTGAAAGTGACGAGACATCATCATACAGAGTTTAATTAATGTAAATGAGAACTTACTGTGGTAACCGAAGTAAACGAGAGATCCTGCTTTGATAAACATCACCTTGAGCATATACTTCGCTTAGGCTTCCGAGACGTACCTCAAATTTATCATCAAGTAGTATGCTACTTGCTTGCACATCCCTAAGCAACATTGAACACACACACACGAGTTACTTTCGCTTTTGTGCTTACTTACTAGACAATACAGCAACAAGTATCAATGTACCTATGAACTAGAGGTGGAGAACACTCGTGATGCAAATAAGCTAATCCCTCAGCTGCACCAAGAGCAATCTTCAACCTCGTTATCCAATCCAAAGACTTCAAACCTTCGTTATCCGACTTCCTAAACAAAGAGCTAGCCAAGTCACCGTTCCTCATGAACTTGTACACCAGAACCTTCTGGCTCTCATTCTCCAAGCAGTGTCCAAGCAAAGGAACCAGCCTCTGATGATGTCCAGCTTTACTCAACACCTCAAGCTCTGATACATAGTACCCTTCGTTTTTTCCTCCCTTCATATCGATCTTTTTTATAACAATTTGTGTTCCGTTATCCAAAACCCCACGGAACAAACTCCCGGAGTGGCCATGTTTGATCAGATTCGCGTCATTGAACTCCTCTGTAGCTTGGAGAAGCTGCTCAAACGCAAACGCGTTCCCAAGACGCGACAGATCAAAAGTCTGTGCTCCTCCTTTAGGTGGCTGTGAAGTTTCATTTAAATGTTTAGTAGGCCTATCACTGTTCCCTCTTCGACGTATCCATAAAGCCACAAGAATAGGCAAGAGAATGAATATCAGAATAAAACCAATTCCTCCACCAACTACTGCTAGTATAATCACAGTCCTGCGGCTTATCCCTGAAGAAGCCTTCTCCGAAGTATCATCAAACTCTAGTCCTTTAGATGTGTAGAACGACGAACAATCTTCTGAAGACTTCTGTCTCTTCTCGTTTTGCAAACAGTTTCTTGTGACAGACGCGTTTGCTCTCAGCACGTAATCTGGAACCTTGCCTTCAAAGAAGTTACCAGAGAGGTCCATGGTGCTGAACCTTGTGAGAATCCCTGTGAGCTCGCCGTAGAACATGTTCGAGGAGATATCAACCGCCACTGCATTGATCTGGTTCGGACCAGAGGTAGAGTTTGGTAGCATTCCTGTGAAGTTGTTCTTAGCAACGTCTAGAATCTTTAACATAGGCAAGAACCAATACGCATCAGGTAGATTCCCGGAGAAGCTATTTTCTCTGAGAACTAAACTCTCAAGTTTGCTATTAGCACCAAACAAATCAGGTGGTAAGGTTCCACTCAAGAGGTTATCACTAATCACCATCTTCTGAACATTCGTTAGCTTCCTAAACTCTTTAGGAACCGAACCAGACAACGAGTTAATGCTGAGATCAAGAACAACAAGATCCACGAGGTCACCTATCTCCGGAGGAATCGAAGAAGAGAAGCTATTGCTGGAGAGGTTCAGATACATAAGCTTCGATAACAATCCAACACCAGGAGGGATGGGACCAGCGAGGTAGTTATCAGAAAGATCAATCTCGGATATACTCAACAAACCTCCTAAACTGCTCGGAACCGAACCGGTTAAACCGTTACGAGAGAGGTTCAAACTCCTCAAGGTAGTTAGGTAACCGAGCGTCACGGGGACAGCGCCAGTAACTGAACAAGAACTGAGATCCAAGACACGCAATGTAGTCGTAAGACCGAACCAATCGGGGAGAGAGCCAGGTAGCGAGAATCCAGAGGCGTTGAAGTAAGCTAAGCTGGTGAGGTTGAGGAGCGGATCAACGGAGAACCGCGGGTTTTGTTTGCCGAGTCTCGTCCTCCTGAGGCCTGAGATGTTGATCCCGACGATGCTTCCGTTGCTGTTGCATTGTATCCCTCTCCAGAGACGGCAAGGGTCGCGTTTGATTGGCCAGTCGGTTCCTCGTAGGCCGAGAGTGGACCTGAGACGGAGTAGAGTGAGACGCTCGTCGTATCGAGTTCGTGATTTCGAAGCAACTACAACTAAGTCGAGCAAACACAATAAAGACAAGAACAAGAACAAGAACAAGAACAATGAGCTTCTGTGATGATCAACCATTGCTCATTTTCCACTCTCCAACATCGTATCACTACAATGTTGGATTTTGAGACAGAGACAGATGTCGAAGTGGTTTTAGTCTGTGTCTGGATCCCAATTACAGAGACTTTAAAATCCTAATTAGAATATCACTAATCTTTAAAAACTGAAAAAAAATAAGGATTTGTGAAAAAACTTGGAGAGAGAGGAGAAGATCGAGATCACTGAGAAAACAAATGGAAGACTGTGACAGTCCTCTCTCTTTTTTTTGAAGACACTAATTAACATGGATTTTAATACTCCATAATCAGTAATGTAATGATACGCACAATGATGAAAGAAAAATTATTAGTACTAGACTTTTATTTATTTGTTTGCATTAAATTTAAAACATATATAGTTACATTACAGGTGATGTCCTTTTATTGTTTGGTTTGATTTTAGGTGAAGCCAGTTGCCAGTTTCTGTAGAACACGCTGGGAACAAAAGTTCCCTTTCTCTTTCTTTATTTGTTTCAAAATTAATATTTTGGATTTTTAAGGAATGATATATTATTCATGTACTAAATTCGGCATTCTTGAGAAAATGAGGTAATATATTCTTCCAACTAAAGAAATAAATATTATATTCATTTTTTTAATGAGGTAATTTTTATGTGTTTATTGAAATAATACCTACTCACATAAACATAAATTTAAAACCGTTTTTTAAATAACATTTATAATAAGTTATGATATGAATTATTTGACTTGTTCCAACTACCACATCGTATTATTGGGTGGTCACATGTTATGCAATTAAACCAAATCTTCATTCTAGAAATGAGAAAAGAAAATAAAGTTCTCTAATTTTTCTAGTTGAAGAAAAAATGCTTTTTTTTTTCTTTTGTTACCACCAGTTGAAAAAGGTTCCCAAATGATCCAACCAACGAACTTTCACTAAGATTTAGCCATACACTATGTACTGGTCAACTAAAAATCTCAATGATCTAAATTCACGGGGGCACTGGTTTAGATCGGTTCTGCTAAAAGTGTACTTACGATTTATTTGTTTTTCTTGAGAAAATGTACTTTAGTTTTCTAAGAAACTTGACCAAAAAAAAGTTTTCTAAGAAAAGCTTTTAAGTAGCTTTTTATTAACTTATACAATTTACTGACCGCAAACTCTCTAAGCGTAGGCTTTGTTAACTACCATGAACAAGTCACACAAGACCAAACCCACGAAGCATCATGTTCTTTAGGTTTCGAACCGGTTTTGTGCTATAGAGACTTGTGTGATTTTAGTGTGTTTATAGGGTTGATGAGACATGCTGAAAAGCGTTTGAGTATATATAAAGGGGAAATTACGTGTTCATATATTAATAAAATGGTATTCTACGTCCTGGGAAAAATGGGATTTTGTAAACAATTATTGTAAGAAAATGTTTTTATTACTCAAGGGTAAAAAATGATCTTATGGTGACTTGTTCGTTGTTGTTCCTTCAACCGCGTCTTTGTAGCATTTCTCGTAGCCTCTCGTAGTGTTTTATTTGCTGCACAACCACAAACACAGTGAGTTTCAATTTAAAATTCAACGAGAGCTTCAAATTAGTGAAAACAAAGAGAGAGAAGAGCATCGTAACCTGTTTGCTCACAGACGGTGAGACCAAGGAGACGGCTTGCTGAAAATGAGTCACCTTGATGGTACAATCAATAACACCATCACCTTCAGACGACTCAATAGAAATAAATTTCTCCTCTATTGCCACGTGTATAACTTTTGTCCACCTTCCAAATTCAAACCAAACCATCAGAATCATTCACACATTACAGAACACCAGTCATCTAATGATTCAAGAAAACAAAAAAAAATCACCAGGTTAGCCAGATCAGCTCCGCTGAAACCTTCACAGTTTATCCTCGCAATGGCATCCAGGTCAACACTGGATCTACGGGTTTCTTCTTTCCCATAGCTTTAAGGATTGAAGCACGCTCATCCGCGGTGGGTAGAGGTACATACACAAGGTTCCCAAACCTACCATGTCTCAAGTCTAAGTCTTTGGACCACAACAGAGAGTATCTGAGCCCTCGCATCTACATCCGGAAGGCCAAGAGCAATCTCACAATCAAATCTCCCATTTCTCCTCAGAGCAGCATCAATAGCCTCAAGCCTGTTCGTAGCTTCACATTCATCTTATCAAACGGTCGAGGATTGAGAAGCGGGAACAGAACATCAGTCTCCAATTTATCCAACACTGTTTTAATCCCACCGAAATCTTTAAAGGTACGTCCGTTATTCCCCTCAACAGCTTCCAAATCAACGTCACAACTCACAAGTAGTAGTTCCGCTCACGGAACGAGAGACTTTACCATCCTTTCTCAACCCCGTTGTAGTCATCTTGCTGCTATCTTTGTTTGTCACAGTCTCGACTTCAACAATCGGTTTCTCAGAGGAGGTTTTCAGCTTAGCGTAGTGATCACGTAAGCTGTTATTGGTCAAATCAAACTTCTCGCTGTATACGGCATCCTCAGAAGTCGAGACGACATCGCCACTGTCTTGTGAAGAAGAAGAAGAAGACACTGATCGCTCTTTATTTGTCCTCTTATCATCGATATTAAAAGGGGTGGTGAATCTTCGTAAAACTATTGAAAACAAAGAAAAGAACACAACACAACCCCTTTTTTAGCAGGATGCAATTTGGGGTTCAACACAACAATCTACAGTCTCTAAGGAAAGAGACTAAGAAAATTATACATAGTCTACATAAGTAGTAACCAACCTATAAATATCATATTCCACAATGAGTAATCTTGTACCACTAACCATATGGATATCTCACGTAAATTGCATTGAACACGATCAGATATTAACCTACCAGCTCTAGTCAAACTCTTCACGATCATAAATCTCTGGTAGTTAAGAATAATTCATTATAGTTGACGAGAAAGTTTGTCTTCAGAAAAAAAACCTAATTTTTTTATTGGAAGGACTCATCCATGAAAACTAAAACATGAGCCAAAACCTACAATTAAACTGAATCATATAACTAAACATGAATCTCTTCAAAGGAAACAGAGAAACGTATAATACAAGGATCAAACAAGAACCTAACATTGCATGTCATAAAAAGCATAGAAACTCTCAGTGTCGTGAATCAATAACCTAAACTTGAATTTTTTTTTAAGCAAGAGAAGAGCCACAAATTTCTGAAAACAATAAAAACAGAAGAATCTTTGATTAAGACAGCAAAATTAATCGTAGCTACTGATCAAACAAGTGAAGAACCTTGAATTTCATAATTCAAGAGAAAGTGTAGAGACATTACCAGAAATAGATAGTGGAAACGGGAGAACTTCTGAGCTGACACACGAGAGAGTAGTCTTGTGTTTTCTAGTCGACTGGTGATACCTCTCAGACTAGGTTTAGGTTTGGGTATTCGGTTATCCATTCAAGTATGGATAGATTATTTCAAATTTTCTCATTTTCCTAGGTTCCACTCTAATAATTTATAAATACAGACCGGGTTTAGATAATAACTCTTCGGATTCAGTTTTAATTTTTAATAAATCTTAAACGTATAAGTAAACCGTATATTTTTCAGCTTTGAGTTATATCGGTCCAGTTCGGATGTATCTGAAGTAAAAGATAAAATTCAAAAGAAAAAATAAGAAAAACACCTAAACTGAATAGAAGATAATTCAACATACATCAAGTTGATAAAATAACAACAAAGTGTTGAATCATGCATAAACACAAGGGAAAATAGTTTTTAATCAATATGTATATTACTCTCTCTGTTCCTAAAAGATTCATATTTTAGAATTTTCACACTTTTTAATAAAACATATAAAACTTAGCTATAAATGCATAGATTTTGTAATTTTATATTTCTTATATTTTAAAATCAGTACGATTTTAAGAAATGCAAATAATATTTTTGAAGTTCACAATTTATCATTATTAGTTGACAAAAATTACATTGGAAATATAAGATATGTATCTTTTTGAAACAAAGGTTTTCTCTAGAATATGGATATTTTAGGAACAGAAGGAGTACTTTATAGATAAAGTAGACATGTTATTTTAAAGAGTAAATTATGAAATACGTATTTATAAGGTAATTGGATATTTATAGTATATATTTAAGTTTTAATACTTATTTTATATAACATATCAAAATAAACATTGGAGTGATCATTTGAAACATATATGTATGTTTCAAATATTTATATTGACTATTATTTCGGATTTTTGGGTTATTCGTTCGGATTCAGTTAATAACACATCAAGTTCAGATATGTTTTGTATATGTCTGTGTATTTTTTACGTTTTAGATCAGATAATGAATCAGATTTTTTGGTTATGTCATTCGGATTTTATCCCCTATCTCAGACTGTCAAGTTCATCATTAAACTGTCTAATTTAACTATTTGAATCATTATGTGTTCCAAAAAAAATCATTAAACCACATAAACTATCTATGTCAAACTAACTGTAATATTTAAAGAGTGAAAATCAAGTTCAATTACTTAAAATAGCATTTGCAATTATACACCTATTATCCGATTAAACCCATCTGAAATCCGAATGGCAAACGCTAACCATTGTTTTGGTGTCATTGTGACTAGTCATAGTTTACTTCTTACTCTGTCTGCATTAATTTCTTGTTTTGGATTTGGCAACAATTCCACAAAGCACCGGAGGTTCTATTCTTTCGCCGTACGCCTCGATACAGCCACTGCATGCCTTATGGGTCCTTTTTGGTTCCTAAAAAAAGGAGAAGGAAATAAATAGGATTTTAAAGATTAGTTTGATGAAACTGAGGACACAACTTCTCGGAAGATAACAAAATTACTTGTTTAAACCTAAATTTCTTGACAGACAAGAAAGAAATAGGTTTTTTAAGGCTAGAGTGTTTAACTTCCCATACAAGAAAAAACAGCGTGGGAACATGTGCACTGGGCATAAAACCCTCAACATATTATGCTCTTTCGTGTTTTTGGGATTCGTTAGTATTCTACCGTTGTGTACTAGAACAAAACCACGTGACTAATCACACTGCCTTTACCGTTTTATAATATAACTATAAATCCGTATAACATCAAAATCATCTACTTTTTTTACGTCAAAATCCATGTATTATTGACTCAATTAAAGAATTTGGAAAACGCCGAAATTAAAGAATTTACATGGAAAACGAGAGAACTTTGGAAACGAGATAATTTGGAAAGGAGATCCGCCCTTACATCAAAATCATCTAGTGGCTGAGGTAAGAAGATATGTGATGTGGTCCAAAATTTAATAGATTACTAATTTTGTCTAAACTGAAGTGAATTAGTGAAATATTTGGTCAAAATTAGTTTTTGACCCCCAAGCAGTATTTTTGAAATCCGACTCGGACTCTGAATCAGATAACTTACCAGGTCGACCAAGGACAAACCAAAGATTAATAAATCAATTAGTTTTGTTATATAATAATATATTAGTTATTAAAAAATATAAGAATTTTTTTATGTTTAAAAAACATTTGGAAAAATACTTAACTATAGTTTTTTTTTCATTTCACATACAAAATATCAACAAAAAATAGACTATTTAACAATTTCATAACAAGTTAAGAATTGTGACATATAATAATAGTATATCAAGACTTGAATTCTATAATTATTTAAATGTCAAATATGAACAATAAAATGAAACTTAAAATCTATAATATGCCAAAAGTAAAACATAAAATTGTAATAAATAATCGATAAAAAATAAACTAATGCCAAATCACATCAAAATATATTCATAATCCACATGATCTTGTTATTTATTTTTTAAAACTAAAAACTTAACTTCTTAATTAGAATACAAAACATATTCTAATAATGTAACCGAAAAATCTAAAAAAAATAATTAAAAGTTATGTTATGGTTCAACCAGTAGTTCAATCGGTAGCCGAATTTCGGCTTTAACGGTTTTTGTGGGTTTTAATAGATTTTTAAATAATAGATTTTTAAATAATAGATTTTTTCTAAAACCCAAACCGGATTTACCGATTCGACCAGGGAGAGGAGGTTGGGTCGGGTTTCAAAACACTCCCCCAAAGAAATTTGTGTAGCAATTTCAAATAACTCACAAATGCATACAATTTTATATTATTACTTTACTTTGAATATATCAAGTTTATATACTATATAAGCCTCAGTGAAAATCATCTTGATTACGTTTCTGGTAGAGTAAATGCAATTTGAAGATTCCTGAACATGTCATATACAAAATATAATATTTGCAGGTTTTGCATGCTCATCTCTATAAGTATTTGCATGTGAATATAGCTAGAAGCAGAGTGCAGAAATAAGAGATAAGATAGAAAGAGCGTACCTACCCATTCTTTCTTTCTTTGTTCACGCATACTCTCTAATGGCTAACGTAAAGCTTCTTTACCATTACCTCATAACCCACTTTTTCAAGCTCTTCTTTCTCCCATTAATAGCACTAGTGGCCACTAAAGCATCAAGCCTAACCCAAGAAGATTTCCACAATCTCTGGTTCCATCTCCAACACAACCTCCAAACTCTAACCATTGTCTTTGCAATTTTCACATTCGGGTCAACCGTATATATCTTGACCCGACCTAGACCTGTTTACCTCGTTGATTACTCCTGCCATCTTCCTCCTGCGCATCAAAAGATCACAGTCCAAATGATCAGAGATAATATCAAAAAGAATCTAGAAATAAATCCTTCTCTAAGATTACTGGGCGAGGAGTCGTCTTTGGACTTCTTTTATAGGGTTCTTGAACGTTCAGGCCTGGGGGAAGAGACCTACCTTCCTAATGCACTTCATAGCGTTCCACCTCTCCAGAACATGGCGGCGGCACGTGAAGAGACAGAACAAGTCATCTTCGACGCCATAGACAATCTCTTAACCAACACCAAAGTCAACACGCGCGAGATAGGTATAATCATCCTCAACTCCAGCACGTTTAACCCGACTCCTTCGCTCTCAGCGATGGTGGTGAACAAGTACAAGCTTAGGAGCAACATCAAAAGCATCAATCTCGGCGGTATGGGATGCAGCGCAGGCGTCATCGCCATCGATCTCGCTAAGGACTTGTTGCAAGTTCACAAGAACACTTACGCTCTTGTGGTGAGCACAGAGAATATCAGCCGTAACGCGTACGCAGGCGACAACAAATCTATGATTGTCGCCAACTGCTTGTTTCGTCTCGGTGGAGCCGCGATATTGCTCTCTAACAAGTCTGAAGACAGAAGACGTTCCAAGTATAAACTGCTCCACACGGTTCGGACACACACCGGAGCGGATGACAAATCTTTTAGATGTGTGCAGCAAGAAGATGATGATAAGGGCAAAACCGGAATCTCATTAACCAAAGACATAACCTCTGTTGCTGGGAGGACTATTACCAAAAACATAGCCACTTTGGGTCCATTGGTTCTTCCCATGAGCGAGAAGCTCCTCTTTTTCAAGACTTATTTACGCAAGAAGTACTTCGACGACAAGATTAAACACTATGTTCCGGATTTTAAGCGTGCCATTGATCATTTTTGTATCCACGCGGGTGGGAGAGCTCTGATCGATGAGCTCGAGAAAAGCTTGGGGCTATCTCCGGTTGACGTGGAGCCATCGAGATCGACTTTGCATAGGTTTGGTAATACTTCTTCGAGCTCTATTTGGTATGAGTTGGCTTATACGGAGGCTAAAGGTAGGATGAAGAAAGGGAACAAAGCTTGGCAGATTGCTTTAGGTTCAGGTTTTAAGTGTAACAGTGCGGTGTGGGTGGCTTTACGCGATGTTAACCCTTCGGTTAATAGTCCTTGGGAACATTGCATTGACAAATACCCGGTTAAGCTTGATCTTTGATTCTTTCAAAGTTAATAAGGTTGATCTCCAATATGCATGCATCGGTCCACTTGTTTCTCTTCCTTTTATAAAATGTTGGTGAGTATGTTTCCCCAGTGCTTTTGTGTCTAGATTCGCCCCTGTGCCATGTGAAGTTTTCATGCAAGTTGAATTAATTAAAAGCTATAAATCTTTAAGAAACTGGATACTTACTGTTTATACATACACTGTTTGTTCTCCGTGGTAAATACGAAACAAACACGATTTAAAAAGGTTAGCTATAATGTGATTTAATTATGGTTTATAGCTATTAAGAAATCTTGTGGCTTAAAATTTTCACAAAATCTGGTGATTATCTATACTATTAAAAGGGAATCACTCCTAAAAAATCTACTTAAACAAGGTTGTTGGACCATTTCATTAGACTTAACTATTTATTTGGTCTTAACTTATATTTCTCTAACTATATAAATACTTTACATAATTTAAATGAATTCATTTATTATTTTTTCATAATCTATTATATAATTGCTCTAACAATAAATCCATATGAATATATGATAATTATTCAAATGTGATCATTACCACATATAATCTATTAATAGTATAAACTTTTAATGGTGTAGTTATGTTTAATAGGTATATAATTTGTAGTTTAAATTTTAAGTATTCATTTGGTCCTTACTTTGGTTTATATTTTTCTATGCTCGATTATTATGAAATTCAGCTTAATTTTGAGTTTTTTCTCAGTTTGGTACGGTTCAATGTACTCGGGTAAATGTACTCAACCCTATACATTATCTCTTATATAAGAAAAATGTATTTAATTTCAAAAATAAACCCGCGCTTTCTAAGCGCGGGTCAAAATCTAGTCTATACTATTAAAAGAGAAACATTTTAAAAAAATCTACTTAAATAAAGTTGTTGGACTCTTTCATTTTTTAGTCCAACCTATTATATATAACTAAATCTTATAAGCAACCTATTTTATAGCAACCAAATAAAAATCTCCTACATTTAAATAAAACATATTACTGTTTATTGACTTTAAATATTATAATATAAACTGTCGACCTATAGCCTTTTAAATATGTACGTAGGTTTTGTATGAACCATTGTTTCTATTAGTAATGTTTATATAATATGTTTGTATCGAATGATGGTATGAAATTATTATAAACCAACATTATACCTCATATAACAAGACTTTAATGAACCATATATTAGATATCTATTATTTAAATGAGTCCGTGTTTTCATCACAAAAATATAACAAATTAGTATTTTCATCAAAGCATTTTAACAACTTACAGGTTTGGTAAAATGCTCATACCTAAGAGAGAGTTATATAAGAGTGTACATATATTTGAACAAAAAAAATACATACAAAATCTTGAATAAACTAATTCATGAATTATATAATTTAAATAAATTATCTTTTTGATATCGTATGATTTTGTAACATAATAATTTACAATATTTTCAAAATATCAATTCACAAATTTTGTATATAATCCTAAGAAAAACCCGCGCTTTTAAAGCGCGGGTCAAAATCCAGTAATATTTTAAATAAATAGACAATAGTTTTGGTTGGTTAATTTTTAGTAAAAGACAAAAATATATTTAATAAAATCTCTAGTTACATCTTAATTTTCAATAACATTTTCTGTAAATTACTTATTAAGTAAATGTTATTTTCAAAATCTGATTTTGTTTTATTAGATTAAAGTTAGTTTACAATAACATCAAAATATGATTGATGTAAATCATTATTAAGGAAAAAATATGTGATATTATCTTTTTACATAACATAAATGCTAAAGGTAAACAGTTTTTAGAAAGTCATCACTATTCCAAAGCCATTACTCAGAATCACCATGATGTTTCCTGGATGGAAGATGCCGTAAATAAACCACATGTCACTTTCAACAATGTAGCCAAAAGTGGGAACACACTAAACTTGGCTTTCTTCTCCTTCCATATCTGAAAAATATTCACCCTGCAAGTTTTGAAAAAGTTTGGATTATCAAATATAAGAATACATCAAATGAGTCATCAAAAATTATTATTCATATTCTCAAACAAAATATTTAATGTTTCTAACTGTCTATTCAAGTTTTTTTATCAATTGATCAAATTTTTTTTTTCAATATATGTGTATATTGTTTCTGATACTAATGATATATTATTGAGGAACTCACATTATTAACTAAAGATGATGTGTGATCAATGTAAATTTGGATTAAGTCTACAATAGAACAATCACACTAATGCAATCACATGTAAATTTGGGATTTGCTATATCTACTTACATATATGAGGTTTTTTCTTTGACTATAAAAATTTGATATATATTTTCAATAGATTCAGTATTTTGTATTCTGAAATTTAAATGTAATTTTATCATCATATTGAGTAAAATTATAATTTTGCTATTTTATAGGCATCCTCTTTCTTGTTTTATGCAAAATTAATTTTTCCTAACTATGTTATATATAATATTTTTATTATTTATTTTTAGATTTTTCTTATATTTTACTTGGATATTGCTTATTTTTAATATATTGTGCTTATTTTATTATTATTTTTTGTGTGAAATTTTCAACAAAAAATAAAAAATAACATTCATAAGTTCTTCCATTAAATTTATAATTTTGTTGAGTACTTTATATGTTACATATTATATTAAAATATTTATTAGAGATTGTGACAATAAGCATGGTCAAGAAATGTGAAATGATTTCATATATACTATTTCATTTATTTTAATGCTAATAATTTTTAGAGAACAATTATTTGTAGTTTTGATATTTGGTATTCTGTGTATTACTTTTAACATTTAATTTTACTATATGTTGAACCAACCAAAATAATCTTACTATATGTTGTAAGACTAAGCTAGAGTATGATCTGTGCCATCGTGGGGATATTGTTTTTGCTTTTATGTATCTTAAATTCTAGTTTAACAATCATTTTTATGTTTTTTTTTTGCTGATATGGTAGTTTAAGAAATAAAAACTTATGTTCATTGTTAGATAATGTTTTTGAAACAAAAACTTGGTTGTCTAACACACTGTATAATTCGATGTTAGATTTCTATAAAGATGTCCTATCTTATAATTATGACTAGAGTTTGACAATAACTCAAACGTGCAGACCCATTATCACAAAATCCTTTTTCAATGAATACTCAATCGTGCAAATCTATGTTGACCATAACTCTTTGAATTCTTGTATCAAAAGTTGTAGAAAAGATCAAGTCGCCACTTTAAATACTTAGAAATAAGTACAAATTCCTTTCCAATGCAAATCTCCGACGAAAAGTTGTCTGGCGTAAAAATTACTTACCACAATAAATATTGTCTTCTAGACATTACAACAAGACTAAATCCATATGTCGATAAAGGATGACTGGCATTCATCAGAACGTGAATCTGCTGCAGCACGACCATTTTGAGTTGTTGACCTTGATGTGCATTACCCAAGATAAATATTCAAATATTTATAGTAAATAAAAATGTAGCATATTGAAATATTTCCACGCTTTTGCATATGATGGATGATTAACTTCTCTATCCGTTTGGATATGTTCGGCATGTCATCTCATCGTTCTAACTGTATATCATATTGATATAATCTTTTCAACTTATTTGTGATTGGTAAGTATCACATCCTTTGGTATGAGACGAATCGGGTATCCTGGCAATTTTAAAGTATCTGGATCCGGATCCTTATCCGACGGATCCGTAATTTTACTGCTTTTATCCGGATCCGGGGTTCTCGGATATCCGGATATCGGATATCCTTCTAAAAATTGTAATATCCGGCGGATATCTGGATCTGGATTTAGATCCTTAAAATAAATAAAAAAATAGTATTAATATATATAATGTTTTTAATTATTTCTATGTATAATATTACAAAATTTACATAAATTTTACATATACTATTATAAAAATGAAAATATATTAAATAAAATTAATTTTTATATATAGATATTACTATTTTTGAAATAGTTAGTAATAAAACTTACGGATCCGGATATCCGGACTAAAAAATTAAAATATCTGGATCTGGCTTTGACGGATCCAATATTTTACTATCTGGATCTGGATTCGGCCCTTTCGGATATCCGGATTTTCGAATTGGATCCGGATCGAATCTTGGATCGAATCCGGATCTCGGATAAAAGTCTCATGCCTACCTTCAACCATAACCTTCTCCATATTAAAACCATGTGTAATATTATGGTGTAAATCATCTATTTACTAAATGGTTTTATAAAGTTTCACTATGAGCAAATTTTTGTATTCTTTCACTCTAAACAAAAGATGGCATCTTACTGGTTTTATTCGTGATTAGTGTAATACACACATGGTACAAAAATATCTCTAGACCATTGAGAACCTTGTTCGCCACCCTTTCGTCGGAGTTATACATCCATAACTCGTAGATATTGCCATAGGACGTCATTCTCTATTTGAAATTTTTAAGTTTTTTATGTTTCAATCTTAAGAGAAACTAGGATAAGACCCGCGCCTTGCGCGGGATTAAGTTATTATTTTTATTATATTTTGGAGAATAAAACAATAGTTTAGCTTCATTTGGATTAGGGGTGTTCAATCCGGATATCGGGTTGGTTTCGGTTCGGTTTTTTTCGGTATTTCGGTTAGTAAAATATAACTATTATTCTAAATCCATATTTACTTTGACTTTAGTCTTTCATACTTTTGAAAGATTTCAACTGGACGACTAAATTGATCAGCCAATCTTGTTGCTTTAAATCATTAGTATATATATATATATATATATATATATATATATATTATATATATATATATATATATATATATATATATATATATATATATATATATATATCTATATATATATATATATATATATTTAGTTTGAATATTTATTAAATAAAAATTCATATGCGTTATATTTTATGATCATTTGTAACTTATTATAAAAAAAAAAATAATCTATTGATCACAAAATTTTCAGAGTGGGAATATTCAAATTTCTAATAATATATAGACGTTTTGAAAAATTCAAAATATAACATATAAGAAAAAATATAAATGTTTTTATTATATATTTAATGTGATTTTTTAATATCCTTCAATAATATAAAATTAAAAAAAAAAACTAAGATACTAAAATTGTTATCAAATATTTATTATTCATAATAATTAATTTTCATATATACGTTAATCATATTAGGTAATTTCGTAGCTTCTAATTAAGGAAAGTGCAAAAAAAATTTGGTAGATTATTTATCAATTTGATAGTTAGTTTAATAAAAAATATAATGTAAGTTAAAATAAACCAACCTATTTTTCTAAGAATAGTAGTATATTTTATATAGTCATTTATTAAATGAGAATTTATAATCATACAGTTCTATGATCATTCATATCATTTTATAACTGAATATTTAAATCATCGATAACAAAATTTTCAATGTGAAATCTTTAATAAGTTTATAATTTATAAATGTTTTTGAAAATTCATTGAAAGTTTTAATATTAAAATATTATGTAATCTTATGGTATATAGTATAATCTATATATATATATATATATGTTTTATTATTAAATGATATTTTTTACTCATATGGTTTTAAAATCATGTGTATCTTCTTATAATATTAAATAAAAGTTCATATTAATACAATTTTATGATCATTTGTAACTTATTATGACAAAAAAATAATCTATTGATCACAAAATTTTCAGAGTGGGATCTTCAAATTTCTAATAATTTATAGACGTTTTGAAAAATTCAAAATATAACATATAAGAAAAATTAAATGTTTTTATTATATATTTAATGTGATTTTTAAATATATTTTAATAATATAAAATTAAAAAAAAACTAAGATACAAAAATTGTTATGAAATATTTATTATTCATAATAATTAATTTTCACATATACGTTAATCATATTAGGTAATTTCGTAGCTTTTATTTAAGGAAAGTGCAAAACATTTTTTGGTACGTCATTTATCAATTCGATAGTTAGTTTAATAAAAAGTGTAATATAAGTTAAGATGGACCAACCTATTTTTCTAAGAATAGTATATTTTGTATAGTTATTTATTAAATAAGAATTTATAATCATACGGTTCTATGATCATTCATATTGTTTTATAACAAAATATTTAAATCATCGATAACAAAATTTTCAATCTGAAATCTTTAATAAGTTTATAATTTATAAATGTTCTTGAAAATTCATTGAAAGTTTTAATATTAAATATTTATGTAATCTTATGGTATATAGTGTTTAATCTATATATATATATATATTTATTTTATTATTAAATGATATTTTTACTCATATGGTTTAAAATCATGTGTATCTTCTTATAATAAAAATGTTAAACCATTGATCATTAATTTTTAACATAATAATTTTAATAGTTTTAGTCATTTATTGTCGTTTTTAAAAATTCAAAATATAACATATACGAAAAAATCTAAATTTTATTTTTATAGCTAATTTGATTGTTTAATTTATTTTAATAATATAAAATTAAACAAAAAATGATGGAGGAGATATAAATTGTTATCAAATCTTTATTATTAAAATTATTAATTGTCATATATATATATTAGTCATTTATGGTAATTCCGTAGGTTTTATTTAAGGAAAGAAAATATCATATCATATCATTATATCATATAGTTTGACCAACTTATGTATCTAACAACATATAAAAATCGAATGTGGACCTACTTATTTTTCAATTGAATGTAATTGACTATCTAATTGAGTGCCACCTATGCATTGGGGCCTTTTTTAATTAATACAAAATTGAGGTTATATCTTTTCAAATGTTCTTCAATTAATATATAGGGGATGATATATATATATATATATATTACATATGAAATTTCATCCTTGATAAGTAGGAAACTACTAATGATTAACAAAGAAAGTATTTTTCAAAACTTCTATATCACCAATGCAATTATATTTTCATCTCAAATTTACTCGTTCATTCGTTGTTATTAAATCGTAAACTTTTGTCGTAAAGAGTCTGTTAATTTAAAAACTCGTTAATTCGCCAATAATGTAACGTAAGATTTTATGGGTTTGTGTTTTTTTTAAGGTTCTTTATAATTTGGTAATAAATTAAAATATAAATTTTTATCTCTGTTATTATTTAAAAGTCGTTTCCAATGATTAACATTCTTTAAAACCTATTTTTATTAGTGATGTGTCTAACTCACACCCAAAAGTTAGCTTAAGAGTGGAGGATTGCCACATCATATATATATATATTGCCCAAGGAACCAACATCCACACACGATGTGGGATGTTAATAATTTTAAGGTGTTCAAAAATCAATAAAAATAGTATAATCAACTTTCGTGCTGCATTTAGATTGTAATTATCATTTTTTGTATCTCAAACATTTGTTAACCAAAGTTTGGTAAACCCGACCGATAGAACAACAAAACAATGTCTAGATATATGCACAGTATAGTATACAGTACTACATTCATTGTTCGGATCTTTATTGTGCGCCATTTGCATTAGACATGGCAGGAAAAGGAACACGTCACTTTTACAATTAAAAATAATTTTCGAAATTTTGTAAAGAATTAGAAAATAATTGTACTCGTAGATGCTATGCGACACTATACGAGGTTTCAGCTTCTTGTAGAAATGGATTTGGTGATATTCGCCTTCTCGCTCTGATTCTTTTTCTCTTTCTTTCCTCCTTCATCAAAAAGAAGACAGTTTCTCTCCACTTATTCGTCTCTGGTAACAATCTCAAATCTCTTGCATCGATTTGTATGTCTTGTCTGAAAGTGAAGCTTGTGTCTTTTCTTTCTTTCTGAGAATTGATTGAAAAATGTGATCTTTAGACCCTTTGTTTGTGTTTAACCATCCAACACTTGTTTTGTTTTTATGAAATTCGAATCAAAATGTGACTTTTTGGGTGAAATCTGGAAGCTTTGATGAGTTTATCCATTGTAATTGAGAAAGAAAGTGACTTTTGCTTGCAGGTGATTTGACAAAGGAATGAGCAAGAAAAAGGAATCTGCTTGGTTAGGTCGTTGGACTCAGTTAGGTAATGAAGTGAAGTTTTATGATCAGAGTAGTGGTAGTGACTCTAAGGAGTTGATTAGGGCTGAAGATAAAGAGGTGTTGCCGTTTCCTATGTTCAAGGTCAATACTACAAAGCTTCAAGCCAAAGACGATGTGGGTTCAAGCTCGAAAGCTATGGCTGCTAATAAAAGAATGCCTTGGATGTATAATGACGATGTTCAAGAAAAGACTACACAGAACCTGCTAGAGTTGATGAGACCAGTGAGGTTTTACGCAACGGTTGATTCGGTTCAGAGAGTTTCTGGAGAGATCAACTTGCCAGAAGAAGATGGTCATCATCCTCAGCTACTGAAGGGCTCCATGAAACTCAAAGGGAAGATTTTTGGTGGGTATCTTGATCTGTTTCCTAATGTAGATCATCACCAGCATAAAGGAGGAGGAGGAGTTAGGCTGGAGTCTCTGGAAAGCTCAAAGGATACCAAAGAAGGGAAGAATGAATCATCTGCGGAGACTGATACCTTGGAAATGGATAAACTTCAGATGATGCATCTCTCTGGTATATAGAAAACTGTGTTATCATTAGCTGCTTGCTCTCTTTATTCTCATTTCTGATTTAATTATTCTTGGCAGGCTCCATTGCTTCTTCCTCAACTAAGGGCAAAGGACGAAAAGGCGATTCGCCCGTTCCTAGGACTGAGATACCTGACATGAATGAAGAACCGCCTCTGGTTATGGATGGAGAGAACTCAGTAGATGGGCATCAGGGAGAAGAAACAAGCAACTCAGCTACTCAAAGCATGAACGTGGACCATTTTCTCTCTAGAGGCTGCAAACGTGTGGGGTTGGAACAAGAACCGGAAGCCAGCAGTAATTGGGTCAAGCGTCTGAAGAGAAACTCCTTTGATTCCAGCGGACATGATGAAACCAAGAGCCTGATGAAGATTGAAGAAGAAGGGAACAACAACAACAACAACCTATTCCTTGAAATCTTGAAGTCAGGTATCAACAATCTCCAACCAAGAAATCAAGAACCTGACACTCCACAAATCAAGGGAGGCGATGACGACGTCACGCTTCAGCACCCATGGATCCAGAGATGGTGCAAGAAGAAGGATACAGATCAACCAGAAGGGGAAGATGTTAGGTTTGAGACAGAGAACCAAAAGGAGATGGAGAAGAAACAGTATCCGAGTATTGCAGCTATGGCACTGATGGGGAAGGCTCTGAGCGGTTTGAACCCGTATGGTCTTAGAAAGACAGACTCTCTCATGGTCTGGAATGCTCGGGATCTTAGGTAGGAAAAACAAAACCACCATCCTGATCCTCCTCGCTATCATTACTACTTAGAGACAGCACCAGAACTAGATATCAGGCTTCAGTTGAATTCGAACCATGTACGATTTTGACAGATCCCAAATCATCAAGTCTACTTAGGAGCGTTGGTCTCGTTATTTTATCAGTTATATATGAATAATAACTTATTTGTAATATAAACAAATCATTTAGCTGCAACACTATTAGACTATGTAATCACATTGCAGTTGTGTTTTATTTTATCTTAAAGACAAAAACTGCACAATTAAAAACTCCATTCTTGAAAATCTTGATTGAAGGGAAAAGATTCAACATCTAAACATCGAGTCAAAGACTTGAGACAAAAGAGAGAGAGGAAACACACAAAATGAAACGAGAAACTTAGTTGTGGGTGGCCCTAGTGTAAATCTGCTGGCTAGAGTGAGTAGAGACCATCCTGATGGTTCCTTTAGCCATCAAATCTCTAATGGCCTTCCTAGCAAGTGACCCATTGATCTGCACAACACCACAAATATGATCATCAGGTCACTTAACACTCTAATCATATGAAAATCAGATCATTTACTCCCCAATAACAAATTTCAAAGCTTTCAGATATAAACAAACTCAAGCTAAGACCATTGACAACTTTATCTAAAAACCCAATCAAGTTAAAGATTAATCAAAGCTCAAAACCCACACCACAAAGAGCTAAACTTTAGAGAGTAAATCAATAAACTTTGGATCTCGTCTGGTGAAAAGTTTGAAACTTTGAGGAGTGGAAATACCCGAAGACGGTCGGAGAGGATGGAAGGAGTGATGAGTTTGAACTTGGGAGCTTCGGAGAGAAGCTTGTCGTAAGTAGCTTGATCGAAGAGAACCATGTTGTTCACCTTCTCCTTTTGCTTTCCCTTGCTCCACTTCTGTTGACATCAATAAAACGAACGTAAGCAAACAAATGCAAATAAGATTTGATTTTTTTGATGGAAAACGAACAAACGACCTTCTTCTTCTGCTTTCCGCCGCCGGATTTGGCCGGCTTTGAGGACGGTGGTGGAACTTTATCCTTCTTCGGTGCCTGGAATCACCAAAAGAAAAACCATTTAATCAGATAATCGTCATAATACGACAGCAGATAGGTAGAAATGGACCACACACCATTGAAGAACTTGACTGAACAGAAGAGCGGCGCTACAAGGGGAGGATCTGAAAACACGAAAAACCTAAACCTAAAGAGTGTTTTTTTTTGTAAACAGTGAAGAGGAAGTCCTTAATAAAACTCTGCGTTTTAGACTGTTTTGAAAGCCCTAAACAAAAGACAAAAAGGCCTAAAGCTTCTTACTCATTGTCATTTGCGACATACATTTTCAAAGAATGATCAAGTAGAAGAACCCAAGACTTATGTTGGGACTCCTAACTTTAAGCAGTGATTAACTTCTCATTCACTTCTCTACATTCCTTGCTTTCTTTTTCTTATTTAAAACAAAACCTTTAGACTGTCACTCACAAATGATCTTTGGCAACTTCAGGACTTGGAAATTTTTGGATTTGCCAAGGATTTTTAGGCATCTTGAACTTATTATTACTAAGTTTAGGGGAAAATCGCATTTTAAACAATGAAAGTGTCACTTTCTACCACTTTAAACACTGAAGTTTTTTTACTAGTACTTTAAACTTTCAAATAGACGTTTTTTAATTTATAGGCGACATGTACTGTTCATTTTACAGGTAAAATAATCACGTGTCGGTTTCTTTTTTTTTCTTAAAAATAAAAAATAAAATAAAAATACCAAAATGGGATTTTCCTCTAAGTATAGTGAAAAGAAAAACTGAAAAGATGAGGATGGTTAAGATCAGACCAAAGTAGTTCAGAACAGAAAAGAAACTCGCATCAAGAAAAAGAGTAACCCCCCTAAATCGCTTTAGAACCCTGTGTGGAAGTTCCAACACATACATGTATTCCAACACATACATGTATCAGACTATCAGTGAAAAAGAGTTATCACCACACAAGGGTCATTCATCCCAATTCAATCTTACATTTTACATCAACACACTTAAGAGATGGGGCAAACTAAACCGCCATTTTCATCTCTATTTTCTTGTGAGGTTCATAACCAATGAGGTCAAAGTCATCTGCTACAAAAGAGTCAATGTCTTTCTTCTCAGCGTTTATCTTCAAAACATGCAGTATCCAAAACAAAAAAAACACATTGAATATAGATAAACATGTCTTCATTCCTCAACCATCATTTGTTATTATTGGTAACTTACAGGAAAAGGTTTTGGTGGGTTCTGAAGCTGCTCTTGAAGAGGCCTCACGTGAGTTCGATACACATGAGCATCCCCAATGACATGGACAAAATCACCAGGGACAAGATCACACACATGAGCTAGCATGCAAGTAAGAAGAGAGTAGGAAGCAATGTTAAACGGCACACCAAGGCTCATATCCGCTGAACGCTGATACATCTGGCATGAGAGCTCCCCTTCCGCCACATAGAACTGCGCAAACATGTGGCACGGAGGCAGCGCCATCAGCTTGAGGTCAGAAGGGTTCCAAGCAGATAATATGATACGCCGATCATCAGGATTGTTCTTGATCTTGTCGATTACGTCTGCGAGCTGATCAAAGCCTTGGCTAGTGTAATCAGCATGCATATCTGTGTACCTGTTAAAAAACGAGAGAAATATCTTTTCATCCAAACAGAGAAGAAGAAAATCCAAGAGAAGAGATGCATAGAGATGTTACTGACTTGGCGCCAAAGTGTCTCCATTGAAATCCATAAACACGTCCAAGGTCGCCTTCCTCTCTCTCACTCAGACCAATACTGAAATTAAGTGGCAATGTATCAGCAAGAAGCTTTAATTTCATGAAACGGTTTAACATCTTACCCATCAAGATACTCTCTTGACGCATTCCCATCCCATATATGAATGTCTTTTCCCTGAAGGACCTGCCAATGCATAGAGTCGCCTCTCAGAACTATTCATTTGCATAGTTTAAAGCACAGTAGAGATGGTTTAGCTCAACCATGGTGATAAAACATCTTTCTCTTTTTTACCTTTGCATTAGTTGAGCCACTTATAAACCATAGAAGCTCCTCAACAACACCTCTCCAAAACACTCTCTAAACACAAGATGCAACCAAATTGCGTTAATAAGAGATATAGTGCCACTCAAGATATGACAGAAGACCAAAGCCTTCGAAAGTGAGCATATACCTTTGTTGTAAGAAGTGGAAAGCTTCTGCGCAAATTGAACTTCATCTGTGTTCCAAATTTCGACAATGTACCAGTCCCTGTCCTATCATTCTTCACGTTACCGTTTGAGATAATATCACCAACCATATTCAAATACCGAAACTCCTCATGCTGATCAAAAACCATCTTGGGAAGAAACGAAAACCTCTTCCCATCAAACTGAAGAGGAGACTGTTGTGACCCGTTAGAGGATGACTCATCAGCAGAACTCTTCACACGGACAAAACTGGTGAAGCGAAACCGAAGTCCATTTTCAGTAACAGGAACAGAAGAACACCAAGGCTGATAAACACAAGTGTCAACCTCAGGTATAAACGTATCACATTCAATACTTGTATCAATCTCAGTCAAATGAATAGCATCGCAACTAGGCATGTTCAATGCTTCCCTACAAACAAACACAACAATCAACAATAAGATAAAGGAATTTTAAAAAGGTTTAACTCATATACCTCAATATATCACCACCTCCTATGACAAACACTCTCTCAATAGACAAACAATACGGCGGAGCAGCTAGGAGATGAAGAGCAGAGTCTACACTACTGCAAGTGACAACATTCTCAGTGTTGGCTATGTCAAACCCACCGGAACGAGTTAGAACAACGTTGAGGCGACCGGGAAGGGGCCTGTGCTTGGTGGGGATAGCTTCCCAAGTCTTTCTACCCATCACAACAGCGTTTTTCTTGGTCGGATCGGATGTTGTTTGAGTGATGTCCTTGAAGAACTTGAGATCAGTGGGGAGGTTCCACGGCAATTTGCCGTCTTTGCCGATACCCATTTGTTTGGTTGCAGCTACAACGACTTGGTAAGTCCTCTGAGGGTCTGGAGTTATAGCATCGGCATTGAGAGTAGTTGTCATGGTGAAAAATCAAGACTTTGTAGTTTAAGACAGCAGAGGCTGAGACAATGGAACACAGATTGAGATTCATATGATGTAATAACTATCGAAAGAATCGAACTTTCAGCCTTAATTGCAAAGAAAACGAATACTGAGACTATCACTGACCGATTTAAAGGCGAAAGGAAGAATCTTTGGCGGATTGCTTGGGGGTATTCTGTGACAGGAATTATGGTTAATTCCGGTTTGGATATTTCATTTATGCATTTTGGTTTAGCTTTCTGGTTTAGCTTTGGTTTAGTAAACACTATATGTAAACGTTTACCCATTTGGGAATAATCAATCAAACATTAAAACAATCTTCTTAAACCCTAACTCTCTCTATCATCATGTTCATCATCATTCACCATTGAATCTCTGTTCTTCGGGATGATCCTTCTTCCTTCGTGGTCGTCCTCTAGGCTTTGATTCTCTGATCTCCGGGTTCTCGGTGAACCTCTGGATTGGGTTTATCTATCATTACTTGTTTTCCTGTCTCAATGGTATCAGAGCCTTACGGTTCTCGGACAATAGCTGCGATGGAGGCTCCATCGTTCAACTACAAACCCAAAGCAAGAAAAAGCAAGACCCTTCTGAAGTATTCCTGTGAAGAAATCGAAGAGAGGATGTCAAATGGGTTGTGTATCTTTTGTGAAGAACGAGACACGCCTGGTCATCATGATTTGAAGCACAAAGGGGTGAAGATTCTCATGATCGAAAGTGACGACCAACCTGTCGTGACTGAAAGCGACCACAAACCCATGGTTGAAGAAAGCTTGGCCGACTCTGATGAACTTGTTATTGAAACTGTGATGAAGCCAGATTCTTTCTCTGAATCGTTGGAGGGTTTGACTTCAGATTTACAGGTTGTTTATGCTGCAGATCCAAAAGAAGCTCAAAACAAAAGTGTTGCAGAAGAAAACATGAGTTTCTCTCTTGGGAATAACATCGAACACATGGTGGGCAAGAAATCTCAAGTGGCTGATCACGTATGGGAACCAGGTGGGCTTATTGCCAAGCCAACTTCATGGAACTGCTTAGACAAGTACCTACCCACACGAAACCTTCTTAGAAATGGTTTGGAGATGTTCATTCAATCGGCAGAAACTAAGTCGGTGAATGAGAGGAAGAGCTTCAAGGTACTTTCTGATCTTAGTCTTGAAACATGGATTAGGCTAGCAACCAATGTTTGTAAGTATCAGAAACTGATGTCACTGCTTGTTAAAGAGTCAAGACGTGTATGGGAGCGTGGAGGATTAAAAGCTACGTTTGCTCTTGCGATCTTAACGCCTCCGTTTGATATTAGCTTTGATGATATGGTTATACAAGAGATGAGGAAATCATGTGGTCTGACAGTTGTAGGCTCTGCATCTATAAGCATGATGAGATGGCTTCACATGATAGAGTTGGTTTGTTCAGTGATGATAAAGCTTGATGAGAAGAGTTCACTGAAAAATCTAGAGAAGTTCAGGTCATTGGAGAAGGCAGCGTCAGACGTTAACTCGTTACTGAACGTTCCGGAACCAGTTATGCCTTGCAGTAGGCCACAGCTAGTTTTAGGCTTGAGACAGCTTACTCTTGCTGATATAAAGTTCCACTTGAAGCACAAATGGAGATC
This sequence comes from Brassica rapa, assembly GCF_000309985.2. Classification (NCBI taxonomy): domain Eukaryota; kingdom Viridiplantae; phylum Streptophyta; class Magnoliopsida; order Brassicales; family Brassicaceae; genus Brassica; species Brassica rapa. The sequence continues at coordinate 21,639,888 of NC_024797.2, forward strand.
TAGGCTATTGGAATCGTTTTCATGCCTGGAAATCACTACGGATCACATTGTGCTCTTCCCAAGTTGTTGCATGAATGCATATTCAGTTCGGGAGCAGGAGACTAAGTCTGGATATCCAGTTTATCAAGAGAATCATGCACACTGTAGCTGTGAGACTATGCTGAAGCAGTGTTTTTTGCAAATTTTGTCTCAACAGAATAAACAGGAAACAAGAAAGCTTTCATTCTCAGATAGCGCTACAACAGACTCGGGTCATCCTTTGCTTAACAACTTTAAGAGTGTACTTGCTCATTCCAACAAAGAGCTGTCACAAGTTCGAGTACAACATGATCAGAAGCTGAGCTTAGCAACCCGGATGTTCAAATGCTCTCCTTCTATATGTGGTGGAGAAATAAATACTGTGACAGTTGTGATCTTGTTAAGGTTGAAGGGTTGGTGTTAAGGCACATGATGCAAGAATATTTTCTTAGTGCTTCTGTCTGGAGTCTATTAACAAAACAGAGCCGACACTGTAGCTTCTTTGAGTTCCTTTTGCAGTGGAAATGGTATCCTCCAGAACAGACTTGTCAAGCTTGCAGTGGCTGGTTTCTAAGGTTGTGGACATGGCAGAAAAGAGTAAGGTTCTTTTCATCAAGATGGCTGATTTTTGGTGAAAGGGTTACCTCGCCAAGTTGTATTCAAGGCCAGCGATGCACTAAGTTGACACAGCCACACGTGGATATTGTCATTTGTATATCAAAGGAGATGACGCCAGTTACGAACACATGGAGCTTTGATGATTCCTTCCTAGTTACTGAGAAACATAAGTACAATGGAAATGGAGCCACACTCAAGCTTTCTTATCTGATCAGAGGTTACGGAGACAGAGATATCATGAAGCTACAAATTATATGTATCTACATAATGTCACTTCTGTTGTTCTATGGATCATTGCCACGGCCTCCAGAGTTCAGGAAAATAAAGAAGAAACTCAAAGGGTTAAAACTAGAGCTAAGGGATGAGATCTTAACATCATTATTTGCTGGTACTAGAAATGAGGATGTATCAAGTTGTGGCACCACTGGCCAAGCAAGAGAAGAGGTTGTATCATCTCACGTTGAAGTCCGAAGAACTATTGCGATGTTTCAGTCAAAAGCTTGGATATTCAAGTACAACGATAAGAGACAAGAGAGAGACAGGAATGAGACACAACAACAGGCTCTCAAGATTAAGTTGGAACAAAGCAGATACTGCAGGGAGGTACAAAAGCTGGAGCTTACTTCAATGGCTGGTAATATTGGCTATTTTAATCATTGGTTTGCTGAAGTTTGTGTCGGTGAAGTATTTCATCCACAAAGACCACCAGAGATGTTAGCAGAGCAAGATCAACAGAGATATTATGATGGTTTCGGCACCAAGTTCTTATCATCCTTGAGGACAAGGATGTTCTGAAGGAGGAAGTATTGTGACAGGAATTATGGTTAATTCCGGTTTAGATATTTCATTTATGCATTTTGGTTTAGCTTTCTGGTTTAGCTTTGGTTTAGTAAACACTATATGTAAACGTTTACCCATTTGGGAATAATCAATCAAACATTAAAACAATCTTCTTAAACCCTAACTCTCTCTATCATCATGTTCATCATCATTCACCATTGAATCTCTGTTCTTCGGGATGATCCTTCTTCTTTCGTGGTCGTCCTCTAGGCTTTGATTCTCCGATCTCCGGGTTCTCGGTGAACCTCTGGATTGGGTTTATCTATCATTACTTGTTTTCCTGTCTCATATTCTGGTAGGTAAAGCCTCCTTGTTCCTCACCACCTAACTGTTGTTTTGTTTGATTGTGAAACTCTCTTTCTGGCGCTTGAAAAGGCCAGCGAGAGGTGTGATAAGCGAGAGAGTAAATAAATAAGCGGAAACCCACCAGAGTTATCTCATAAACAAAAATATTAATAATGTTATTATTTCATTATTAATTAAATTTTAAAATCATAAAAACAATATTATACCAATCATAAATTGACACATTTGCAAAAGTATCTTAATTAGGTTCTCAAAAAAAAATATTTTTTTCTCTGTATTTTTTTTTTTTGTTCACAAATACTTCATTACTTAAAATTTAAAGTGGGTTTTTTACAGGGCCTCTGAGGGCCTACTTAGCCAAGTTATCCTCAAAACAGAGAGAGGGACGATTAACATATCTAAAAGAGACTGAATCAAATTGCAAAGAGAAAAGATAGATGTCAGCCAGGATTCCATGGAGATCGGAGATACCAGATTGTTCGACAATTGCTGCCACCAATTGTGCTGAATCCGATTCAAAGATCACAAATTACCAAAACTCTGTATTTTCTTTATTCTCTTTCTTTTTATCTTTTTTTAAAAAAATTTATTGATTATAATCCTTCGTAATACTAGTGATGAGATTGTTCTTAGGTCTTCATTGTTCGAGTAGTTTTGGTATTTTGATTTCAAGTTTTTAGTTTTTTGAAATTTTCTGTAAATTTTGGTTTACAAAAAAAATAATTAGTGATTTAGTTTAGTTTTTGAATTTATATTAAATATATTTTACACTGACTTATATTAGTTACACGTATCATTATTTTGTCACAATAACCAAATCATAAAATTAAACTGACTTCGTCCAGTTAAAAGTCAAATTCACACAATTGATTTATTTATGGATTAGTTCGATTTGAATAAAAAACTCAATTTGATTGATTTGTGTTTTTTTTGTTTGCATTCTTACTCCTTATACAAGGTCAAATAATCATTCTTTCATTTGTTTTTTCTAATAAATAGATAAAATTTGATTTCAATCCAACATTTTTATCGACCAAACCATTAAATATCTATATTTTACTAAATTGCAGTTGTAAAAATTACTAATAGATTATTTGCTCTTTTCCGTTTTGGAATATGACAATTTTTATTAACTTTATATAATATTTTATAATATATATGATAATTCCATTTATGTAGAAAATAGCAATTTTAAATCTAACACTTGATCATGTGTAATATTTCATTTTTTACTTAATTCATCATAAATTCATAATTATGCAGATACCATATCAATATTGGACGTTAATTCTAGCTATAATTTAAGTTATTGAAAATCAAATAATTAATAGATATATTACTTACATTTATTATTGTTACTACTACTTAATTTACAAGCCATAATCCATTAAAATAATATTTGAACCGAAAATGCCCTTCAGCAAATGATAGCATGATAAGTGTCAGTTTTTGGCTCAAGGAAAGAAAAAAAATTCAATTTTATAGTATTAAGTTTTTAACGAGTAAAAATTATCAAAAAAATTACCTTAAATTTTACTACCTTGTGTGTCAACAAGATAAATGAAAAGATGTATCTAACCTATACTAAAAGCCAAATATAAACCCCATTTAGCCTGTCCACGTAGGACTATAAATTCTAGCCAATCATATAGCTTCATCTCTCCACATCACCACCGAATATTGGATCATCGAATTGGACATTGTTTGTGGGCCAATCATATATTGTTTTCGGCCTATCTGTAAGAAGCTTCGGTTGCGTCTTTACACGTTCCTTTCTAATTCTTCGAAACGTTAGAGGTTATTAATTCATCGCTTTAACAAACCTCTTAATACCATCAATCCGCGTCTGAGCATGATCTGAGATTGATGCATCTTATCCCTCTGCAAGTTGGTCTCTATGCACCTATAAAAGGTAAGCCCTCTTTCCTTGAACATCATCCTCTCAATCCGTGATAACACCAAAGTTAATTTTATTGTGTGAATGGCTAACTAATCAATCTTTCTTCTTTAGTGGCTTCTCGCTGCAACACAAGAAACTGCGATGAACGGAGAGTCCTCATCGGTTCGAATCAGCCCTAAGCACGAAGGAGTCGTGGAGATCTCTGATTCTGTACCTCTCATTCCTCCTCTCGGGATCTCGGTCATCATGGTCACTCTCTTCTTCTTCTTATGATTTGAATCTGAAATTGAAATTTGATATTGGATTATGGATTATGGAGTTTTAGTTCGTCTACGAAATGAAAGTGTATCCTTGATGTCCTGAATATTGCTTGATTGTCTGTAAGGCTTATTGTTTTGTCTATTTAACATAGAAAGTTTAGGTCTTGGATTGTTTGTGTTTAACCACAAGCGCAACATTGTTTTGTAGCTCTGTTTGAGAGAAATTTAGTGTTTGAATCCATATGTGTTTTTGATGCCAAAAATATAATTTTCTGCTGTTTATCTGTGTTTAGATACGTGGCTATGTGAGGAGATGGAGTTGAGATGAGGATGATAGCTCTCACTTCACCTTGAAATAATTGATCGACCCGTTCAAGATGACTGACTACTCGGTTACTCTCGGTTGACAAGGAGGCGTTTACTCACTGAAAAATCTCTTCCGAAGTGTTTTCCTTTCCAAGAGTCTGCTCAATTGATTGATTTTTCTTTTTTCACCTTCTCTGCAAAACTTTTTTGGTAGCCAAGAGTCACTTTTTATAAACTTCAGGCTTCTGAACTCTCATTCTAAAAATGGATTTTTGTGTGGTTCTCTCATTCTATGATCTTTTGTTCGTCTGATATGTTCGATTTCAAAAGCAAGTTGTTATCTAATTAAAGCATTGTCTTTATAGGAACAGAAGCGATGATGACAAGAGAAGAAAGCTGAGTCCTCTGGAAAGAAACAACACAATAAGTAATTTAGAAGAACAAAGGGAGCTGAAGTTGCAAGACATGTGGACTGTCCGTTGCATTAGCTTTTTTATTTTATTTCCAAGTTCAACGAAGTCAGAGCACTTCAAGTCTTTTATAGATTATGTTTTGTTGCTCTATATTTTCTAAATTTGCACCGCTCAGACATTTGCAAGTTAATAAATTTGCACTTCCACCCAGACTGGCCTTATCCAGTTTACCTTACCGGCTTACACTCACAACGCCTTATAGTTTTTAATTTAATTTCAAATCACTACAAAGTCATATGACTTCAAATCGTCAGCACATCTATTTCTTTAGCTCTATTTGTTAAGAAATAAGCACCACACTTCACTTCAAATCGTCTGCACATGGAAAGCATTATTATCTAAATGAATAATTTATTCCTGCGACACCACACTTCCTGATACCATCATTAACATCTCAAACAAGTTACATATGGTTCATTAAATCTACATAATAACAACATTCCACGAGATATATTGAAAACAAAACATTAGGAGTGCAAGAATGACACATAACATTAAGCCAAAAAAAAAAGAATGACACATAACATCATGCGTGAACGACAACAAATCACTTTAAAGCTGTGGAGGGATAGTTTATATGTTGCTTCGGTGAAAATGTTAAACTCATCCTCTCTAATGTTATTTTATTCACTCTCATATATGGTTACAAAATTAAAACACATATTCTTCCTTACTTCTCATGCAAGTAAATCAAAACTAAAACTCATCCGGAATAGCAGCCGACGTCTTAATAAGCATTATCACAACCACTAATAATAACAAAATATGTTACTATTCACAAAGGTGAGTAAGAAATTTCTGAATGTAAAATATATACCATCCATTTAATTAGAGTGATCACAATGGCACTACTTAATAATTAATATCCATAAATATATTTTCCTTTTATAATTTAATAATTAATAATTAGAGTGAGCACAATGGCATTAGACTTTAGAGTGATCACAAGTTTAACTTCAATCGATTACTTAATAATTCGATTACTTCATAATTAATATCCATAAATATGTTTTACTTTTCTTTTATAATTTATGTTTTTATTGCATGTATAAAAACGTAACCATCGGTTTGGCTTACTCTTCTTTACTAATAAAGATTTACTAGGTATTTTGCCCGCACATACGGGCATAAACTTCTTATGGATACTTATTAGCTTATGTTTTATTAATCTAAAACCAACATAATAAGTTATTATTTATTGTTTTAAATAGTTAAATCAAACATCAAAGTATTTATATATGTCAAATATTTTTTATCAAAATATATACTTACTATTGTGTTATTTTTTTTTAAAACACTCATATCTTAGAAATAGTTTAGAAAATTTTTTTATATGATTTTTTTGCTTGAGTAATATTATTATTAATTGTTTTTATCTTAAATTTTTAAAGTTTATAATAAAATATTGTTTTCAGATAGCAACACAATATAGATAAGAATAATCTTATTTTTTATAATTCTATTATATTATTTTATAATCAATTATTTAATGTAACATATAACATATAAAATTTATACTATTAAAATAAAATTCATTTTTAATAATATATAAAATTCAGTGAAGATATTGTTTATTTTTTTTTTAAAATATAACACAGAAATTTAATATTATTAACATTCGTTTTAATTATATACAAGATTCATTAAGGATATTTTTAAATTAATATATTAATGACTCATCTAATAACAGATAATAAATCAATAATTTAGTTAAAACCTAATAAAACATGACAAATAAGCAAAATTAGGGTTCCTGGAAAAATGAAGAACCTTATTCAGGTCAAGGATGGTATAGCATACTCGAGGGCTTTCAGGGATTGATGGGTGCAAGAAATTCTAGGGCATGTATTTCACCTCTTCATGCAGAGATGGAAGCATTGATATGGGCAATGGAATGTATGAAGAATTTACATCAGTTTCAAGTTACTTTTGCTACGAATTGTTCTCAATTGGTGAAGATGGTTTCGGAACCAGAGGAATGGCCGGCGTTTGAGAGTTATCTGCACGACATAAAGCTACTGAAGACATGTTTTACTAGCTCAGAGATCATTCATGTACCCCGGACAAGAAAAACAAAAGGCGGATAGTCTAGCACGATGTGCCAGAAAACAATCGTCTTTCGTCGTTCACATGGATGCGGAGTTACCGTATTGGTTCGCAGAATCTATATGAGTCTGTTTGTTGATGACAAAAAAAAAAAAAATAAGCAAAATTATCTAAAATCATAGAGAACATGACAAATAAGCAAAATCACTTCATAAATAATAGTGTAGATTTTATCAGTTGATTTTCATCATTCAGATATTAACATCATAATTCTTATTTACACATTTTTTAGGATAAGAATTTAATTTAGAAAACATTGTATTATTGTAAAACGTTATCGTCACATTTACTATCAAATTATATATAAAGTTATACAAATTTTAATATATAATATCTATAGGTATATACGGATAACGGTTAGCATGATCAACTTATTGCACAAGTAAATGACAAACTATTGTTCATATTTTTTTCTTCGATTTTAAGGCATCCATGTTGTCTAATTTTCTCCAAGCTACACTCATCAAGGAGAGTTAATGGCATTCTCTTTGATATTGACCATTTCAGCAGCTTCTTTAAAGCTTGCTCTTTCCATCGCATCCCTATATTATGTAATAAAGAGGTTGATGCAGTGGCAAAATCAACTCTCTTATCTCTAAACTTGACAATTTTTTGTGGTGGGTAAACTTGCTTTTATTTTAATGAATCGTAGCTCGGTCAAAAAATGTGATTAATTTTAATAATATTCGTTTGGTCTTTATCACATTATTGTTTCATTGTAACAAAAGCAGTCTAGGATCATCGAAAATTAAATGAGATGTGCTAATTTAGAAAACAAGGTAAACATTATTGTTTCTTATTTTGTATATACGAATAAGTAAATATAAAATATACAATACATAATAACTAAACATCTTCATATATATTAAAATAAAAAAAACATTATTGTTTGTCGGAAAATTTTAAGAGGCAAACACATAAGAAACGGTTCTTTTAAGTCGACAGATGATGATTTTCCACAATAAAGGTAGATGATGACAAACTTAGTTTACGATAATACTTTTTGTGTGTGACTGTATATAAAAATGAGAGCAACTTAGAAAATTTAACATTCGATTTAGATTAAGTCTACAACTATTTGTTAGATGTTTTTTTGTTGTTGTTCAGAAAAAAAAAGATGTTGTTTTGTTAAAAATAATTGAGGTGACATGTCGTTATAAGCTAAATTATAACAAACAAAAAATCTATTTTATGATTTTAAGTAGGGGTGTTCAATCCGGATATCGGTTCGGTTTCGGTTCGGTTATTTTCGGTTTTCGGTATTTTGGTTAGTAAAATATAACTACCATTCTAAATCCATATTTACTTCGATTCGGTTCGGTTTATATACCGTCGGTTTTCGGTGTATTCGGTTTTATACCAAAAAACATAATTATTTTGTTTGAGATCATATTATATGAATTTTAGTCATATTGTCAACACAGTCATTTATTAAAAATATATTACATGTTTAAATAAATGAACAAAAAAGTAAAAATGCTTCTACCATCAAATAAAATAATCAAATCTATAACTAAAATCAAAGCTTGAAATTTTGAAAATAAAAATATGAAACAAAACAGAAACATGAAAGAAAAGTTTTTCCACTCTTCCATATTTAGTGTTCATTAAAGTCATGCTTTTTCAATTGAAAATTTTCCATCAAACTTATAATCTTCATATTAATTTAGTGAAGACTAAAATAAATCAAAAAGATCAAAAAAAGACTTAGAAAATAAGATGTCTGAATTGCGATGTATTGTTATTTAGTTATAGTTCAAGTGTTTTACAAATTAAAGTTTTTTATTACTATAAAATTATGGTAATAGTTATTAACACAAATTTAACTTATATAACAAATAGATTTTCATGTATTGTTATAAATAGATACATATTTACATGTTTCTACTTTTAATCGGTTTTTGTTCGGTTTATTCGGTTTAATCGGTTATATACCAAAGCATATCCAAATCCTACGGTTTTTATAAAATTATATCCATTCGGTTTATATGGTATATATCAAAACCAAACCATATTGTCTATTTCGGTTCGGTTCGGTACGGTTCGGTACGGTTCGGTTTTACCATATTGAACAGCCCTAATTTTAAGAGTTAATTAAATTTATGATTTGTAAAATAGATAGACAAGTTTAACATGATAAATATATAAAAAGTAAATTAATGTTTAGCTAAAAATGAATTGAACATTTTAAATATATTTAAATTATTTGTATATTTGTTTACCCGCCCGTAGGACGGGTTTAACCCTAGTAATTTACAAAAACAAAATATACGATGATTGTACATGAGCAATCCGTGTAATAAGCATATTCCCTTCTTTATTACATGTGCATGGTACCTGAGTGATTTATAAGGCGTTGGAATACTCCTTACATTTTCAGTGCGGACTGAAAAAACCTTCTACTATAATCTTCATTTCTGAGTAATATATTAAAACTGCTTCTTCTTTTTAATACTGATTCATTCAAACGATGCAAATTGATTGGTGCTTACGGAAACTTAAACAGAACCAATAAATTAAAAATAAGATATGTCAAAGTGGCTACTGAGCACCATAAGGCATCAGCCAAAACAAAGGACGAATAAGACATCTAACCATAATAAGGCAAAGGTCAGAGAAAGGATTTCTGATCCATAAGTTAAAACCGGCGCTTAATCTGTTGTGTTCTTCTTTATTATAGAGGAGAGCATATCAGGTGGGACCAGACCTTTACATATAATTGGTATATGATGTCCTTAGTGACACTATTTGTTATTTAAGAAGCTACAAAGTTCTCTGTCGGCTCCACGAAAACGCAAACACCAAGAATCTATGAGTTGCAGTAGGCTGTAGATGTCACTGAAGAGAACATGATACATCGGCTAGTTATCTAGGAAGAGCGTTTCGGATCTCTAGAGAGGAGAATTATATGATCACCCTTTTCAGGTGTAGATTTTTCATAATTTTGATGCCCAATGTAACAATCTGTGTGTCATATGGTTACAATCTGTATCTCATGGTGGATTCACGAAATAACCGATGTTAATTCAAAACAATTTTCTTGGTTTTTATTATTTGTCTATTTAAACTATTTCTAATGGTTTACCATATTTTTCACCTAAAATATAGCAATTCTATAACAAAATTGTGATATACTTCAATTTAATGGTACTCTACTTTTTTTTTTTTTGTCAAAGGTTTCATTTCATATCCAACTCAAACTAGAGTATTTAAACAACAAAGTTTGGGTACTAAACCCTTTGCAAAGGCAACAGCTAAACAAATTGCTGTGCATAAATTAGAACAACATGATAGAGGAGTGAAGAGAGTGACAAGATTTTCAAAGATGAAGAAACCTGTGATCTCATTCAAATCCATCCCTAAGCGTAGGGCAAAACGGGAGACAATTGAGTCTGAAAGACACTGGAGACTTGAGAGTCCAAATGATGTTGCAGATGGAGAAGCTTTATGCAGCAAAATAGCCTTAACTACTAGGACAGAGTACTCACTTACTCTACTAGATGAGTGATGGGGGTCACAGGCTTCAATCCATGATCCAATCACTGAACAATCATAACCAATTGAAGAAAACCCAGCTACAAATTCATAGGTGACAAAACACCTTTTTGAAGAGCCTAATAGCTGTGAGCAGGACCACCATAGCCAAGTAGACCAGTCTGAGACAATAGAATCCGTAGCCACAAAGACACAATTCCATGTAACAGCCTCGCAATGAGGTAATAAAGTGGTACTACAAAGAGTAACTTCCTCATACAGAGGTAAAGAGAACTTCACCCTGAAACTCCAAGGGTGTGTAACATCCTCAAAACGAGGGAAAGAGTCATTCCAGAACATCATAACATCTTGCGACAGCTTGAAGGAAAGAAAACTGGGTCCATCAACATGTGACCAAGGTTTCCCTGTGAGAAAAGGCTTTGGCTGAGACCTGCACATAACAGTAAAGAGATACCCTCCAAAAGCTTGCGCTAAGGTAATAAAAGCTGCCTTTAGAAAGCAATTCACCGCCAATATTTCATCCTTCAAAACCCAGTCCTCAAGACTTTGAAAAGATGAGCAATGTAAGGAGATACGCTTGCAATCAGCTATCACTTCCAAAACACTTGCAACAAATAACACAACCACACAATTCTCTTGATGCTATATAGTCAATGCCCTTAAAGCTGACTTTAACAAATCATGTTCCTCACCAGAGACAAAATTTATCAGCTTGGACACCAGAGAATAACGGAGGACGGAGTACCTTCCCATAGTGGTGAGAGTGCGGATAAGAGAAACTTCAGCCAGTGGAAGAAGCAGTAGAAGAGGCTGAGTGGACATCACATCAACATCAGAGCAGAGATCCCATGGCATAAAAGCTTCAGATTCCTTTTGTTGGACAGGAGAGGAGCAAGACGGTGAGATCTGACAGAGAAAAGCACTACCCAAGAGAACATGTGGAGGGTCGGGTGGTACTGGAGGGACCGGAGGATAATGGTACTCTACTTTAGAGTGGAAAATAATGAACACATTTTTTTTACTCTATTGTATAATGAAAAATAAAATATCATTAAAGTATTTTTTACTGTAAATTCTATTTTAAAGCAGAGATGTCCTAAACAATCCGTGTGTCATATGGTTACGTGAGTTGATTAGAGTGATTTTCTTTTGTTCATTTTGATTACGTTGGATAAATTTAAAAACGTCTCCGGATATCTTTTTAGAAATTGAGAATGAAGTCATCAATCTCTATTAAATTTTGCGAGGAAGCGGCTAAAGAGGCATGCATGCATATGTTCTTTTTTTTTTTGACTAATTCTTTCTTTTTTTTTGGTAACATGTTCTATCTTTTTTTTCCACTAAAATGTTATATTCTATGAAAGCCGGTTAATCTTACGAAATATATAAAACCTCAAAGCAATGATATAATTCTGTAAATGCATATGTAATATGTTCTATCTTACGGGCAAGCCGGCCCAACATGTTCCACAAATTCATTAAGTATTGATTAAAACTATGACTTCCATGAAAATAATATAACCGTATATAGATGGTCTGTATATAGATAGTCTAGTGATAGTGATAGACGAATTTTGGGAGGCTAAACAACTTGAATTTGAAGCAACTTTCGTAACAATAAACTTGTATGGCCATAAGGATATAAAAATTGTGTTGTGGACTTTATGTAAATATCTGGAAAGACGATTCATTCATAGACTGCGATTTCACTTAGAAATTAGTCTAAATTTTTTCATAGATTTGGAACATATCCTAAATTAATAAAAACAATTAAATAACATAAACCGTCGTGGAAAAGCAGGAAAAAAGTTAGCATCCAAACACAGATAAAATCCAACGTGTTTAACCTCAATTTAAAATGATATTGTCATATATGTATGCTTTAATTAATCGGTGTATCCAAAATCCAATGTAATATGTGTGGTTGTGCTTTAAAAAAGTGATTTGTAATTTATTACTCTGAAATCCATTAGTTTTGTGACTTTTGTCTCAGCAAATCCCACTTCTAAAAACAATTGAGTGTACCGTGCTACGTGTCTATGTTTTTTATTTTAGCGTGGTTGATGTAAAATATGTTCAATCTCGGAGTAGTGGGCTGAACAGCCTGAACTTAGTCAACATAGGCGTCACTCTCTCTTCTATTATATAGGTTTATTGTAAATATATGATTGCTTGCTCGTAGATTTTAATATATCACACATGTCCATTTCCATATTTAAGACAAACAAGTTGCAGAAAAAAACAAGTTGCAAAAAAAAAAAGAAGGGAATAATCTTTGGACCTTATCAATGGCTTGTGAGATTGCAAATCAAGTATTTTTCTCCAAGTTTTAGTTTCAAATCATCTTCTCCATTACCATCTTCCACCCTTTCCCCTCTCAATCATTCAACTCCGATAAGGTAAAGACTAAAACAAATATTTCTCATCTTATCTTTCTCAATCTTGATTATTCTATATCTTGAATTATCTTTTGCTTGATCCTTCACCATCTACCCTTCTCTGAAATTGCGCCAGGGCGTTTAATTCAACAATTCCTATTTCATATTAATTGTATGAATAATCCGGCCATTGCATATCCGGCCAATACTTATTTCTGAATCATCTTAATTGTCTTTAGGTGCTCAATTAAGTTCATCTAAGCATGGCTGACACCAAACAAGGTATATAAGTCAATGCATTTGTCTACGCCGTAAATACAATATTTTCTCTTTTCTAATGTTAATTTAAACTAATGAGTCATGGGTGGTTTAGATATTGAAACTTCGGAGGATGAGAGGAAGATTGTGAAGATAAGCTCCTTTAGAAAGAAAGCAATAAGCGCATCAAACAGATTTAAGAAGTCGTTCAGGAGGAAGAGTCGGAGGACCAGCAGCAGAATCGTATCAGAACCAGGTGGCATCAATGCCGAGGATCTTAGGTCTATTGATGCATTCCGTCAACTCCTTCTCCAAGACGACCTTTTACCTACCCAACACGATGATCCTCACATGATGCTCAGGTTCTTTTTCAACGCATGAAAGAAAACAAAAATTGCACTTAGGTACAACTTAAAATAGATTATTGCATTTTGGAAAATGAATCTATAATTGTTTGCCAAATCCAAGGTCAACAGCGAAGCCAACTACCCAAATATCCAAAAATAAAAGAAACATAAACTAGTTTTTTTTTTTAACTTTAGTAGGTGGCATGATGAAAACTAACTGTTGTGGAACATTAGTTTTTGGACGTGGAAATATTTTAGACTTCAACCAACTTTGAGTTGATCTATTAATTAAAACTCATAGATTACTTAATATTAATTTTAAATATAATGAATTCAAGTCATATTGGAAGAAGTCCACTCTCCAAATAAAAGTTATATTACTTGGTATGGGTATCGTATTTCTTACAAAATTACGGACCCACATACTCATGACTGGCCAAGTCATTCAAATAACTTATTTAGATTTATTTATAGTGAGAGTATGTCAAAAAATGTGGATGATATCAATATATTAGATGACAAAAATTATGATGTGTTTACGTATTATAAAATTTCGTATCAGATCCGAAAATGTCCAAAACTGACTTGAGAATCAAGAACTTTTTATACCGCACGTTATATACTTAATTGTCTTTCTCTGCCAATAAATTTCCTATAGTTTTTGCGAATTTAGTAATATAACATTAACGTTACAATCTCTGATGTTTTTTTTTATCTGCGAAGATTCTTAAGGGCGAGAAAACTTGACACTGAGAAAGCGAAGCAAATGTGGAGTGACATGCTCCAATGGAGGAAAGATTTCGGAGCCGATACAATCATCGAGGTTCACATTTTGTCCATAGTTCGTGGAACATCTCTCTCATGCCGAGTAAATATATAATATTTGACAAGTTCTTCAAAAAATTTCTGATGCTGAAGGATTTTGAGTTTGAAGAGATCGATGAAGTTGTCAAACATTATCCTCAAGGCTATCATGGAGTGGACAAAGAAGGAAGGCCGGTTTACATCGAGAGATTAGGCCAAATCGATGCTAATAAGCTGTTACAAGTGACTACAATGGACCGGTACGAGAGATACCATGTGAAAGAGTTCGAGAAAATGTTCAATATCAAGTTCCCTTCTTGCTCAGCGGCAGCCAAGAAGCACATCGATCAAAGCACGACTATTTTTGATGTGCAAGGCGTGGTACGTTACCTTTTCATATATCGTTTCTTTCAAAGATACAGTATATAAATTTGAAAAAGAATGTGGATATTTAAAAATATGTGGCATCTTTCGAATACTAGGGGCTTAAGAACTTCAACAAATGTGCAAGGGAGCTACTACAACGCCTTCTGAAGATAGACAACGAAAATTACCCTGAGGTATTCAATCTCAAACAGCTTTTCATTATTACAAATGGTAACAAATTTGTGAATTAAGTTTTTCTTTGTAGACTCTAAACAGAATGTTCATCATCAATGCGGGTCCTGGATTCCGGCTCTTATGGGGCCCTGTTAAATCTTTCCTTGATCCAAAGACGACGTCAAAGATTCATGTTCTTGGGAACAAATACCAGAGCAAATTGCTCGAAGCCATTGACGCTAGGTAAGATTACTATTTACTAGTGATTAATCATCTTAATTAATGCTGCGTTGTGTTATATATATTTATTTGTAATTTTCTACAAAATTCGATTTCTTGTGATAGCGAGTTGCCACATTTCTTTGGCGGTCGTTGCACTTGTGAAGGCAAAGGAGGCTGCATGCGATCTGATAAAGGCCCATGGAACGATCCTGAGATTCTTAAGGTCAACTTAGGAGCTTAAAACTTGTTTTTTACGTTTTTTTTAGTCTCTTACCAAACATAAGTGTGTTATTATGGAAAGCAGATGGTGAAGAACCCTGAGGCCAAGTTCTCGACTATTTCAGAGGACGAACGCATACTTGTAGAAGATGAAATATCGATGGTCTTTGAAGTAAGCTGAGAACTTTGTCAACAACCAAAACACATTTAACTTATAATTCTCATCAGTTATACCTAATTAACAATATTTTATGCATTAACTTTGTAGCCTCTAGAGAGAAAGAAGAAGAGAACCATAAAAGTCAATGTGTGTGAGAAACACATTGCAACTGTTGACAAGTTCATGGCTTTGTCTTTACCTGAAAAGCCTCCAAAAACCGTCAAAAGAGGTAATATAGCTATTGACATTATAGCTCAAGTCTGAAGACTATTTCTCGCTCTATAATCCAATTTGTCTAATCGTCATAGACTGTTACGTAGGGAATGGGCTACCAAAGAAAGATGATGGTTTTCTTGTGGGAGGGGTTATCGCCTTTGTGATGGGAATTCTAGCAATGGTCCGACTATCTAAACACGTTCCACGCAAGCTCACGGAGGCTGCATTATTTGGCAACTCAGTTTACAATGAGGAATCAAAAATGACTAACCCCGACCAAGATCAGCTTTCAACACCAGTATCAAGCTCCGAGTATGTATTAATGGCAAAGAGAATGTCCGATCTTGAAGAAAAGTATATGTCCCTTGATTCGAAACCAGCGGATGATGGTCTAGAGAAAGAAGATAAACTTCAGGCTGCGCTAAACCGGGTCCAAGTGCTTGAGCATGAGTTATCTGAGACCAAAAAGGTAAGATCTAACCTCAGTCAAACTAGACTCAGTTAAATAAACGAGTAAACGACGAAGAACAAATATTAAATTAGCTAATCAATAAATGCTAAAGAAAGTAGCAAAATGGTACTGATGCAAACTAGTGGAAATAAACACGTTTTTAAAAAAGAAAAATACATATTACTACATTTACTTTTCAAAAAGATGGCATATTAGGGCTGTTCAATATGGTAAAACCGAACCGTACCGAACCGAACCGAATCGAAATAGACAATATGGTTTGGTTTTGGTATATACCATATAAACCGAATGGATATAATTTTATAAAAACCGTAGGATTTGGATATGGTTTGGTATATAACCGATTAAACCGAATAAACCGAACAAAACCGATTAAAAGTAGAAACATGTAAATATGTATCTATTTTATAACAATACATGAAAATCTATTTGTTACATAAGTTAAATTTGTGTTAATAATTATTACCATGATTTTATAGTAATAAAAAACCTTAATTTGTAAAACACTTGAACTATAACTAAATAACAATACATCGCAATTCAGACATCTTATTTTCTAAGTCTTTTTTTATCTTTTTGCTTTATTTTAGTCTTCACTAAATTAATATGAAGATTATAAATTTAATGGACAATAATTAATGGAAAATTTTCAATTGAAAAAGCATGACTTTAATGAACACTAAATATGGAAGAGTGGAAAAACTTTTCTTTCATGTTTCTGTTTTGTTTCATATTTTTATTTTCAAAATTTCAAGCTTTGATTTTAGTTATAGATTTGATTATTTTATTTGATGGTAGAAGCATTTTTACTTTTTTGTTCATTTATTTGAACATGTAATATATTTTTAATAAATGAGTGTGTTGACAATATGACTCTAAAATTCATATAATATGATCTCAAACAAAATAATTATGTTTTTTGGTATAAAACTGAATAAACCGAAAACCGACGGTATATAAACCGAAACAAACCGAAGTAAATATGGATTTAGAATGGTAGTTATATTTTACTAACCGAAATACCGAAAACCGAAAAAAACCGAACCGAAACCGAACCGATATCCTGATTGAACACCCTATGGCATATAGTACGGGTTTAATGCTATATATGCTTAATTAATTTCTAATATCATCTGTACTATAGTTGATTGTTTTGCTTCTTTTTCCGGTGTAGGCTTTGGATGAAACGATCGCTAAGCAGAATGGGATTCTTGAATTTATTGAGAAGAAAAAGAAGAAGAAGAGACTGGTGAGATGAATCCTTTAGAGAACTTTTATGATTAATACTATATGCTTAATTAATTTCTAGTATTCTTTGTCAACGTCCCTAAAGTTTTTTTTGTTGTATTTTTTCAGTGTTTCAGGTTCTAAATCAACGAACCACTCTGACCCCAAAAAGAAAAGAAAAGAATTCCAGTCTGAAAATAAGATGAGATGAAAAGCACATGAGGAATATATGCATATATGGTTTTTCTATATATAACTTTGTTGTTAAGCAAAAAGTGGGGGTTGCCACTAGAGGCATGCTTTGGTTTCTCTCTTGTTGAACAAAAAAAGGTTTCTCTCTTGTAATTTCGAGTGCTTATTTTGGTGTTCGCTTGCAACTTTTCGTACGTATACGTAAATTAACTCGTCCGAGTAAATGATAACCAATGTATTAACTATCACTGGTGTGCAGAGAGAGTATATTTGATGTCATTGCATATAATTATTTCATTGGATGGCAACTGAAATTGGTGGCCATTTGTGGCTGACCCTCCAGTAAAGATGGTCTTTAGGGAAACAGATTGATGCGTACAAATAAAAAAGGGAAACAGATTGATGATAATCAAACAAATTATGTATTTTACTATTTGCTAACAATAAAGATTTTAAGATTTTTCCGAATCTTTATGTAGCAGTAGGGACTCCTTCCCTAACTGCTTGATCACTTTTGAGTTTTAGATTTTTTGTATATAAGTAGGTTGTATGATTATTTTTATCCCTTTTTTGTCAGTCATTGGTATTGGCGAATATACAATTGGATCATATCTTCGGAGTGTATATTTAACATTGTGAATATTATGTAATTTTCTTATTGGTTTTAATATAATTGCTTGACCGACTCTCGAGTCTCGACATGTATAAGTTATTTGAGTAACTGATGCGTATCAATGGAACAAAGCAAGTCCAGTTTATTCTTATTATTAGTTTGTCTTTTTACGTTCATCAAGCGACAACCAACAATTTGATACCCAATTAGTGATATAACCATCTAACTGTATGTGAATATAAATCTCTGGATATCTAAGTTTACCAACTCGAACTACATTGAAATAATAATATTAATAAACACAACTGATTATTATATAATTGATATTATTTTATTAAATATATATTAAAATTTTGAAAATATAACTTTTTTGGAAATAAGCAAGATGACTCAAATAAAGAACAATTTAACCTTTTCCACGTCATCAGCCAGTTGGAAATCAGCAAGATGACTCAAATAAGGCAGAACTCAAACCGTTTATTGTCTACCGGTTAATCGATGCTTTCAATAAACCAACTTCTCATATTAATTAATTATGGCCAAGAAAATAAAATAAAAAATCGCCATAAAATTTCTCAGAGGCGACGGGAAAAAAAGTTCAGTCTGGGTTGCTTGTTGCTTCCTTGATCCTTCTCATGGAGATTCTCCAACCCACCTCTAACGGTATAACGTCTCTCCTCAATCCCCTCTCACTTTTCGATTTCGCTACTCAAATGTAACAATAACAACAATTTAGGTTTCCAATTTCACTGAATGCATGTCTGATCGATGACGACAGGTCACCGCAAAAGGAAGCCTGACGATGCACTCTCTCTCGCCTCCGAGGCAAAGCGGCTTCGAAACTCATCGAAAGTCACCGACTTTTCTCACCCCTTTGCCGTCACCAACATGCTCGAAGCTCTAGACGGCGGCAAGTTCGGGAGCGTCACCAAAGAGTTGGAAGAGGTGGCTAACCTGAGGATGGAGCTCGTGAAGCGTTGCGTCTGGCTTTATCCTTCGCTGGCACATACTGTGTTTGGAGCAGACGATGGTCAGGAGGAGCTTGTGAGCTTGGAGAATCAGCTGGCTTTGGATTCTGTCATCGACTTGGATGGTGGTGATGGTACTGAGAAAGCTCTGTGTGTGGTTCCTTCCACTGAGATTGTTATTCTTGATTCTGATGATGATGAGGATGAGGGTGTTGAGAGTGAGAAGCCTAAGTATCCGTTTCAGTCAAGTCTTGTGCAGCATCAGAAGAGTCAAGGTGATGTGCAGCTTGTGACTCCGCAGTTTGCTTTTGAGGAGGTTGTTTTGGGGAAGGGGAAGGAGATGTCTTGTGCCATTACGGCCTTGGTGGTGAGTTCCATTAAGGGATAAGTCTAGTTAAATGCTTGTCGCCTCTGTATTGATCTTTTCTTGTTTTGTAATTTTTTTTTGCAGGAGGGGCAAAGTAGCAGAGGTAACCTCCTTGCTTTAGAAAACGGTATGGCTATTGACAAAGAAAGGAAGAGAGAAAAGGTTCTTGCCATTGAAAATGGTGTGGTCAATGATAAGGGTGTCTATGTGGGCGTTGAGGAAGATGAAAGTGGTGATGAGTCTGAAGCAGCAGATGAGGATCTTGGTAATATCTGGAGTGAAATGGCTATGTCAATAGTGTGTTCCAAGGTATGTCATTGCAGTGTTTCTAGTGCTCTTTTTGATATAATTGGTAGTTGTGAAGTCTCCTTTCGTTTTAGTCTTTATGTTATGGTTTGTGCTGTCACTTTTGTTCATTGAGATCACTTTCAACGTGTAGGATGTAGATAATTCACGTAATGAATCAAAGACTGATGAAGTGGAAGACTGTGAGCACTCCTTTATACTGAAGGACGACATGGGTTATGTTTGCCGTGTCTGCGGAGTTATTGACAAAAGCATCTTAGACATCATTGATGTGAACTTCAGCAAAGTAAGTATCTTTCTTCTTATGCTATGCAATTCTCTGCTTTGATGGAAAAGTATGTTTCTTGATGCTTAGTTGTGACAACTTGTTTTGTTGCAGGCGAAAAGAAGCACGAGAACATATGCTTCTGAAGCTCGGATGAAAAAGTTTGGGGAATCAGATTTTGAGATCAAGTTATCTGAAGAAGGGCTGATGATAGGTGGACTTTCTGCTCATCCAACGCATGCAAACAAGATGAAGCCTCATCAGATTGAAGGGTTCCAGTTCCTTTGCAGCAACTTAGTAGCAGATGAGCCTGGTGGTTGTATCATGGCTCATGCTCCAGGTTCTGGAAAAACCTTCATGATCATCAGTTTCATGCAGAGCTTCCTTGCAAAGTATCCTCAGGCTAAGCCACTGGTTGTGCTTCCAAAGGGGATTTTGTCTACATGGAAAAGAGAGTTTGTGAGATGGCAAGTCGAAGACATTCCACTTCTTGACTTCTACAGTGCTAAAGCAGAGAACCGTGCACAGCAGCTGGCTATATTGAAACAGTGGATGGAGAAGAAGAGTATCTTGTTTCTCGGGTACAAGCAGTTCTCAACCATTGTCTGTGATGATACAAGTACCGACTCACGTTCTTGCCAGGAGATATTGCTGAAAGTACCCTCGATCCTCATTTTGGATGAAGGACACACTCCAAGAAACGAGGACACGAATGTACTGCAGTCCCTTGCTCAAGTCCAAACACCAAGGAAAGTTGTTCTATCAGGAACGCTTTATCAGAACCACGTAAAGGAGGTTTTCAACATTCTGAACCTGGTTCGACCCAAGTTCCTCAAGTTGGATACCTCCAAGTCTATCGTTAAAAGGATCTTGAGTCGTGCTCCTATATCCGATGTCAGGTCTCATCTGGGAGGCAGTTCAGATGTATCCGCGGCTTTCAACGAGATCGTGGAGCACACGCTGCAGAAGTGCCAGGATTTCAAGATGAAAATCAACATGATCCAAGATTTGAGGGAGATGACAAAGAAGGTGCTTCACTACTATAAAGGAGACTTCTTAGATGAGCTTCCTGGGCTTGATGATTTCACTGTGGTTCTCAATCTGTCTCCAAGGCAGTTGACTGAAGTGAAGAAGTTGAGGCGCGAGAAAAGGAAATTCAAGGTCTCAGCTGTGGGGAGTGCGATTTACCTTCATCCGAAGCTAAACGCTTTCTCTGAAAAGACGGATAACGTCTCTGATACAACAATGGACGAGATGCTAGAGAAGCTAGATGTGAATGAAGGCGTGAAAGCGAAGTTCTTCCTAAACTTGATAGACCTGTGTGACTCAGCAGGTGAGAAGCTCTTGGTGTTCAGCCAGTATCTCGTGCCTCTGAAGTTTCTTGAGAGACTAGCTGCTCTAGCTAAGGGATGGAAGCTAGGGAAAGAAGTGTTTGTTCTTACAGGAGAATCCAGCTCTGAGCAGCGTGAGTTGTCTA
Source organism: Brassica rapa (assembly GCF_000309985.2). Classification (NCBI taxonomy): domain Eukaryota; kingdom Viridiplantae; phylum Streptophyta; class Magnoliopsida; order Brassicales; family Brassicaceae; genus Brassica; species Brassica rapa. Next base: position 21,661,241 of record NC_024797.2, read on the forward strand.
TGGAGAGGTTCAACAATTCGCCAGACGCCAAAGTGTTCTTCGGTTCGATAAGAGCTTGTGGAGAAGGTATCTCTCTGGTTGGAGCATCTCGGATTCTGATTCTTGATGTGCCTCTAAACCCTTCAGTGACACGGCAAGCGATAGGGAGAGCTTTTAGACCAGGACAGACGAAGAAAGTGCATGCGTACAGATTGATAGCTGGGTCATCACCTGAGGAAGAGGATCACAACACTTGCTTCAAAAAGGAAGTCATCTCGAAGATGTGGTTCGAGTGGAATGAGTACTGTGGATTCAGGAACTTTGAGGTAGAGACAATCGATGTGGATGATGCTGGTGATATGTTCCTTGAAAGTCCTGCCTTACGTGAAGACATAAGAGTTCTCTACAAAAGGTAACATCAGATTTAAACATAAGTCATCAACTCATCATCATCTCTCTCTCTCTCTGTTAATATATAACTTGCTCAATGCTCCTTTTATTCAGGTAAACCGAAGCAATTGCTGACGGAAACTTGTTCTTGTGGCTTTAGACATGCTTTAGGTTTTAGAAACCTGTCAATAAGACTAACTTCGGGTAGTTCCTTTTGCTCTTTTATGAAAGATTGTTGAATCTTTTGGACATGCTTGTGGTTTTGTTTCATAAAGTAGAGAGCTTCTAGTGTTCTTTTGATGTTAAACCCTTTGGCCTTATTTTCCTCTTAATTCATCTGATGGTTTTACTTCCACAAAAAGAATATAATTACTACTACACCCCTCTCTCTCTCTCTATTGTATTCTTTCATCAAGCTACAAAATCCTGCAACAATTGTGAAGAGCCTAGCCGGTGCTGGCCGTTGCCAGAGTTTAAGTACTGGAAACTATTCTCGTAGTTGTCCGGAATGCCTAATGTTAAAGACATCCCACCACTACCATTTCTTGTCATCTCGGTGATCATCATTAGCCGGTCTTCACCACCACGTGCCACCGTGCTAGTGCTTGCCCCACCGTTGTTGGAACTAGACACGAGTTGCTGTTCTTGAGACTCGGTGGTTTCTGCTAGTCTGTTGTTTCCGGAAGACAAGTTGGTAACATTCTCCTCCAATGCGTCTGTGAACTCTTCCTTGTACATCTCCTCCACCATCGGTTTCCATAGACGCACACGTGCATTTATAAACCAGTTCGACACCTTTCAACACAATCATCCAAACAAAGAATGAACACAACAAACCAAAAAGCATTTGAATGAGAGAAAATACACTACAATAAGTACCTGGCCTCTGCTCAACCCTGTTTGTCTAGCTAGCATGATCTTGTCCGAATCCTTTGGATAACTAAGTTAACAGTTTACAAAACAGAAAAAAAAACTCATTCAGACAATGAATCAACCACTCACAAGTGTAGTAAAGAGACTTACGGGTGGAGGAAATGCTCAAAGAGCCAAGCACGGAGTATCAAAACAGAGGAATCAGGTAGACCGCGCTGAGGCCTCCAAGCGTGAGGTTGCACCACTCCTAACCTCTGCAACGCTCTTTGCTGCCTTACCTTTTGATCAACGTTCCTTAACCTGCTTATACCAACTCCTCTCCCATCTAATCCATCATGTTCTCCTCCTAAACTTCTCCTTATCACCAAGATTTGTCCTGATATTGCATCCCTCAAGCAACGGAAATGCCTTGAGATTGTCTGAAGCGCAAGAGCCGTGTATGGTTTAGCTGCTCCGCATCCGGCTATTACATCGAAAGATGACACAACTATCTGCATCTGATGGTAATACTGCTTGTATCTTCTGTCCACCTTTTAGACAAACACACACATTATCAAGAGAGCTAATCACTATGAGCAAAGAGTATGGGTTATTACCTCGTCTAATATGGATAAGAGTTTAGACAACTTGTTCTGTAGTTCTTGTCTCTCTGCTTGAGGTAAGTCAGGGTTAGTGATTGATTCTTGAAGATTCTTCTCTTTGTCTTCTTCAGTCTTGTCTCCCTCCGGCTGGAACTGCTTCAAAGCTTTCTTAACATTAACAGCTTCATCCAGAAGCTCTTGAGCAGCCTCGAGATACTTTGAGTTGTGAAAGCCCGAAACAACTTGTGTCTCAATCTGCGAGCTGATGCCAAGGGACAGTCCCTGTCCCGTGGTGGGACGCATCATCACCGGGAAGCAGGCCCTGTCTTCTTGATCTCTCCAAGAACGAGAATCTTGAATCTCCACCACGTGTGAAGCTTCTTCACCGTAACTAGACAGTACTTGAATCTCTTTTGAAGCTGAGACATTGTTAGCTTCTCCAGGAAAGTAAGAAACTGCAGGATTCGTGTAGATCATTGCGTTGCCAGGGACAAACTCAGAATAAATGCCACTTGAGCCACTACTTTTGTAATAAGTTGCCATATCTCTTCTTCTTCTTCTTCTGAAACAGGATTTGATCTGTTGCAAGATTCAAACACAATCAACACTAAACTCTTGGACAAAGAACAAAGTAAATGAAAAATAAAAAGTTTTTTAACTTTCCTTTTCAGGTAAGGAGATAATAGATGCTTTAAAGCCGGTTGGTGCTTGAACTTGCTTCTTCTTCTTCTTAGTTTATTATTTGGTGAAGATGAAAAAAGATATCAAAATGTTTTAAACTACAAATATGTGTTAGGAGAGAGAGGTAAGATCTGAAAACCCCTCATTTTGTTTTGTTTGTTGCATAAATTGATTGGAGTATTTTCAAAAAAAATAAAATAAAATAAATTGATTGGAGCAATAGCAACCTGACAATCATGTTCTTCTTTCTATTAATTTACTATATGTTGAAAATACAAAATATTCCTGATTGGTTACTAAAAAGTTAAAAATAATGATATTCCTAATTCCTTTTAGATGATATGTTCATCAGTACAGATTTGGAGAAAAGCCAAAAATTAATGGAGGTTTTCATATCTAATTTTGGAACAATACAGCTTAAGAAAAGTATAAGTCCGATTTGCACTTTAACAGCACCTCTATTGATATTTTTAGTGAGCATTTCACCAAAAATAATAAAAATAGAAAAAGAAAGAGAAACTGAAACATCTTCCATTTCAAGATTTGTCAAAAACTCCCCAGAAACTCTAATCATACAATATCTTAATAGTGGCTACATTTTTGAACTTCAAATTTAATTATATAATTTAACTATATTAAAATATCAATAATATACTGATGAGATGATGCTATACAGATATTTTGTGTAGAGTATTTATTTTTTATAAGATTGGCGGATCTAGAAAATAATTTTAATGGGGGCAGAAAATAATTTTACGTCAAAAACTGAAAAACATTAAAAAAAATGGAGCATAAAGAGAGTTGAACCTTGGTTGAGTGGGGGCAAATAATTCATTTTAACCAAGTAAGCTAGTAAATCTTCACTAATCATATGCATTTAGGCTTGTTTTTAATATTTATGTGGTGGCAACTGCCCCCTTGTTGTACAAGGTACTTATTAGGTGGGAATAATATGATTAGACGTGTCAAAGTTTACACACGGATGCTCATAACTTTTTCAATTGGTAAGCTTTTACAGTTTCTTCTTCTTTGTCTTTAAAGTAAATTTCTCAACATTTTTTGTTCTTTTTCAAATATTATCTTGTGATGATGGTCCACATGCTACTAATTAGTTGCCTTTGCATAGAACTATTTTTGTAAGTAACGAAAACAATGAAAACACCTTTCCTTATTTTTTTCTCATAAACAGTGAATAAGTGCTATTTTCCCCCACTCAGCTTTGTCTTCTTGTGTTAAGTTCCAAGATATTTACGGGTTAATATTATTTCTAGGCCTGGGCATTTTAACCTGGACCCGAAAACCCGAACCGGAACCGACCCGAAATCACAGGTCCAGGTACAGGTACAAGTATGTGTAGATTAACCTGTTGGATATTTTATTCATAGACCCGTGGGTACAGGTTCGGATCCGGGTAAGACCCGATACCCGAACGGGTATTAATGGAACCGAAAAAACACAAATAGGCGTGCTTCAAGACTTCAAGTTACAGCACGTCACTTAATGTTTTGTCTCAAACCTCGGTATCTCCTCGGCTCCTGCAGTCGTTTCCACTCCCCCAAACAGCCTTCAATCTTGAACAAAACCTAAAAAAACTTATCAATCAAACTGGAAGACCTAAATCATACTCATCTAATTTCTTCTTCTCTACTTTCTGAGACTTCTCAAAATAATTTTGTGATAATTCCTTAATCTAAACCAAGTTTCTTAATTCTGTGGTAGTCTCCACTTTTTTTTTTTGATAATGGTTTCGTTTCGTTTTTGTCTTGCTCGATGATTCACTTGATGACTAAGTTACGTTTGTTTGATTCTTTTGATTTTTGAGTTGTGTTTTGTTGTTTTGTGATTTGACTTTTGTTCATGTGTCACAAACTTGATTTGAAGCAAAGAAACTTGGGGAAGACGTGATGAAGTTGTTGTTTTCTATTTTCTTTTGTTTTTGGATTGAAACTTCATAAGATTTATGTTATTTAGTACTTTTGTGTGGTTAAATTGTTTGCAAAAACATATAAGTTTGATATGAAATTATGGCTATTTGGTTTTCAATGCTTCGTAAACAGGTTTACATGGGTAAAGATTTCGGGTTTCAGGTTAAATGTTACGAGAACTACTGAAAAATATCTGAAACTCATGGAACCGAACCGAAAAAAACCCGAAAAACCTGTACCCGAACCGGAACCGGATGTGATCCGAAAATAACAGGTTCTTTTGCAGGTTTTTTATTTTTAGACCCGAACCGACCCGGACCCGGTAGGAACCGACCCGAACCCAAACCGAAATCCTCTCAAGTACCTATTGGGTATAAATTTTCTAGACCCGAAAGACCCGGACCCGAAAGGAACCGACCCGAACCCGACCCGAAGATCCGAATGCCCAGGCCTAATCATTTCTGTCCAAAATGTTTATGTACAACTTTTACTTTCCACCTCCTGAGTGTAGGTCCTGTCTTAACATGGTGGAGCTGTTTATAGCTTTAATGTTTAAGTAGCTGCAAAAAAAAATTGAGTAAAAGTCGAACTCAAGACAGTACAAAATGATTAAATATCTTGAATTTATAATGTCAGAATGGATACACAATTAAAGATTTTAAACGAAATATTTGAAACGAAAAAATATATACATTTGAAATTAAAAACGATAAAAAACTGCACATATAGTTTGTGGTGGATAAGTGAAAAAGTTGTTGAGACAGTGCCCCTTGAGTTCTCCAAATTCCTATTTGTCAAATTGATGCATCATAGATCAATAATGCAACGTCGGTGGTTTAGGATGTAGTCTTAAAGATTAAATGGACTTGGAATATTTCGGATTACAGGGTTGCAATAGAATTTCTCAGCTTTGCATCCTGAAATGGAAAATCTACTTTGGGCATCTTTAGGCCATCCGCATTGAGGGTTTTAAATCCAGGTTCACACGCTTTCTAAAACAAAAAAGGTGAACTCAGGGTCTTGCAGGTTCATGCGTAAGAGACAGGTTCACAACTATTTCGTGGGTCCACGACGCGTGGCAGCCCACGATTGGTTTAGGTTTTTTTTTTTTAATAAATCAAACGAAAAAAGAAAGTAATAATAAAAAATTAATTGGTGAACCCCTTCTAAGTTTCACTAATGCAGATGCCCTTATGTATGAGAAACAGAAGGATAACTTCGATACGGTTCGAGACGGATTGCTTGGACTTAGTGGACATGACTATAAATCCGATGGATTGACCATCATTCGCGACAGAGATCAATATGTTCCAGAGATTACTGAAAAACTTCAAGGATGTGAGTCTATCTTATATTCTTCGGAGTAGAAACGGTTGGGCAGACACATTAGTAAAAAAAGCAAGGATCAGAGACTACAATTTTTATCCGGACAGATGGAAATGCTCATCGAAAAATTGGCTCGTTTGTCTTCTACTTGATCTGGTCTGGATGGGTAGCTGACAAAAAAAAAAGTGAAAAACTTGAATTGATGGGTGGCTAAAGGAAAGGTAAAGATGTCTGAATTGGGCCAGAGATAGCAGAATGAGAGAGAGGGACTTGGTCAGAGTCAGCCTCAGGGATAGGGAAGAGTGACACATGACACTCATATACGACCAACCAACACTGCTTTACAATAATGATAAGAACAAATAATGTAGACGATAGAGGGAAGGAGCGAGAGAATATAGTAAGAAATTAAAAGGGAGTTTTGGCTAGGAAATTAGAGAATTGTTATGTTCTAAGCTTTGACGTTAAACATGAGATTCTGAGGTACCTTTTAATAAGAAAACTAATACATTTTTTTTTTTTGGAACTCTAGAAAACTAATACATAAACACTCATTTTCGTTGACACTAATCTAGTATCTGGGGTCCTCGTTAGCTAAATGAAGTTGAACTAAAAAAAAAAAAAAGTTGAACTATAAGTTTAGTCATGACCCATCTAATCGGATATCAGTATTAGGCTTCTCAAAATGTGTTCTTAGTTTGCGGGTGTTTTAATCTGGTTGTAGATAATGGGCTGAGTTCATAAATTTCTATCTATGGGTTTTTAATATTTTATACGTGTGTTTAATTTTTTTGGTCGATCTATTAACTTCTACGGATGTTTGGACTGTCTATACTAATTTATATTGGTTATCAATTGTACCCGTTCACATTAGTTCTACTGATGGATAGTTTAGACATTTTAAAAAGTGTAGTAAAATAACATCAAAATGTTGGTCTACTCCGGTGTACATCACTATCGGTGACGGAGGTAAATCTTGAAGGATTGGCTACCGAGTAAGCTAAAGCCAAACATTTGGAGGATTTGCTTAAAGAAGCACATCATGTTATTAGAATTGTAATGACGCTTTGTGATGGAGGCATAATGATATGTCAGGAGATTAGAACAAGCCGTTTGTATGCCATCTCAATTACAGAGTATCACTAAACTTTTCAGAACTAAACCCTGAACATATATCTGATCCTAGGACACGATCCATTTTCTAAGATTTCCTTATCCTAAGAGAGGTAAAAAGCCCAAGAATCGTGTGTTATAGATAACATGTTAACTCTTTAAGTAATTTACATCTGTGTGTTACAATAACATTGCAAAATTTGGTAAATGTATATCAGTTTCTTCAACCGTATAATCCTCAAGGGGGAAAAATTTAATTTCTCTCTCGGGCCCGAAAATCGAGAAGCCGACAAACATCATCTCTCTCGACGCCGGTGAGGCCTCTGGCCGCCGGCGTCGGGCCCTAAACTCTATCTCCTGCTACTCATCGTCTTCAAGTCGCTCACCACCATGTTCTAATCGTTTCCGCCGCTCGTGGCTTCGTTTCGGAGTCTGGGGCTCCGGATCCGTGACCTTCTTGGGGTCTCCCTGCTTCTCCATCATGCCGGTCAGCTTCAGTCACCCCCAAACCTTTAAATCTACGCCTCGACAGTGTCGTCGGCCGTTTCCACCTTCTCTACCACATTTAGTGCCCGGTCGCGGTAATCTATACCCTTGTGTATGTGGGGTTCCACTGTTTTCCAAGGATTCAGTACCGATATCGTGCTACCTGATAAGGTCGAGCCACTCCCGAACTTCTCCCACCAGATCCAGCTTGACAAACGCAGAAGTTGACGGTCCTCTCCGGGATTCCGAGGAGATCCACTGTGCCGCTCTTCCTCTCTGTTTGTTTGTAGGACCCATCTTCTCTGGTGGTCCAAGCTCGCCGCTTGCTGAAGCGCACCATCCCTGGCTAGACGGCCGCGTATCCATCACCGCCGGAGTTTCCATCCCTGACGTCTGTTTCCACTCGTTCCCGTCTCTCAATCAATCGTCTTGGGTTGGGCCAAGGGTGATCACTAATTGGGCCTGGACTGCTAATCTCCCTTATTGTTATAGCCCACAAACCAGTTACACAGAACCAAGAAATACGGTACTGCTTTTGAAGGTACCGACTGTACTGATTTTATTGAAAAATGTGGTTTTGGTATTGACTTGTTTGATAAGGATTTCCGGTGGGTTCACGGGGGCCTTACTTTTGCGTATAATAGCATATTATCTTGTTAAGAAGAGTTTATCGGTGGATTCACCGAGACCGTTTCCATTTCACTCTTGCTCGTCTTTTGAAGAGAGGACTTTTCCACCGTACCTTCTTCCCATGGAAGAAGATGTTTTCTCGGCTTCGCTGCCGAGCTTCGGCTTCAGCCTTATCACCGGTTTGTTATCTTGCGTAGCGGTCTGTACGGGGCCAGAAGATGCAACCGAGATTACCATGTGTTGTCTCGCAGGTGAGGGTTGGCCCTCAACGTCACATTATGTGACTAAGTTTCAGCTGTCCGGCTCTGTCGGGTATGCCCCATCGACGCATCCAAGCTTTGTCTTGAATTCGCTGTCATCTTCCTTTGAAGATTTATCTTTCTTAATTTGGTCTGTTATTGTATCTTATGCTTTTTATCAAAGAGGATGGATAATTCCCTCTAGTATTTGTATTCAAGAAAATTGATGAATGAAAATTAGTTGTGTTTCAAAAAAAAAGTATATCAGTTTCTTCAATTATTTCTGCATTTGAGTTTAGCTAAACATTACTATGTCAAAATAATTTGAAGCATGGTTGCAACTTGCAATACAATGAAATAATGCCTACAAAGAACCAATGTTCCCTTGCATAGCAAGAAAAAAATAGAGACACTCCGTTGGATACTGCTAATAGGCTGATATATAGATAATAACATGTATGCTTGAATTGGGGTGCGATCATACCAGCACTAATGCACCGGATCCCATCAGAACTCCGCAGTTAAGCGTGCTTGGGCGAGAAAAGTGTTTCAAAAAAAAAAAAAAAAACATGTATGCTTGAATTAAATCAACTGTAAACAAGTTGATAGGTAGAATTGAAACTGAGTCATAATCTCTAAGCCAGAACAGATACACCCAAACAATTACAAATACAAAAAAAATCTGTAGTTTCTGCATTTGTCTATTGATCTAATTCTTTACATACACTTTCGCTGTTTGATTTAAAAACTAAAAAAATAAAACATATACAATAAAATTGATGCATACAAATAAGATACTTATGTTCTCATCAAGAATCATCATCTGGAGAGTCATCAATGGGATACCAGAATCTATTAAAGAACCACATGGTGTCACCATGACCATCCACAGCGCAGCCATCCTGGTTCATGTGCCAACCATAGTAAGCGTGTGTCCTGTTCTTTATCGAGAATATAGCATGTCCGAAGCTAGCTTCTCTGAAGGCAGAGTACTTAGGCTGAGATTGCTTTTGAATCCTTGACAAGTATATGTTAATGTTGATTTGGTTGCATAATAATTAAGTTGAAATCTGCGTTTTATGCTTGAGTCGATTAGGCTTCACTATTATCTTTCTTCTCCATTCAACATTGCCGTCTACGCTTCTCAGAACCTAAGAAAAGGAGAGAAGCTTATCTTGTCATCAGTGTTGATTCCGTAAGCTCAGAAGCGTTGAACTTTTAAATAAACTTTCAATGAAGTCATGAGCTTAAGATTCCTTTCATGGGTTTATTTGTGGACCAATGGTGAGGCTGGTGAAGTGATGAAACGTGATGATGTTCCGGATTGGCCTTTGTTAGCTACTTATCTTATAAGTGAAGCGTGTCTTCAGAAAGATTCTGGATGATTTAATTATATCTCTGCTCTTCCGAGAGAACCGTACTCGCTTTTATACTGGTAACTTTGTTTTCTTATTTTTCTTTTTTTTCTGTTACTGAACTTGAAATATTTTTTCCAGTTGATGGCATTAGTCTCAGCCTTTTTGTGTACTGTTTTTCAGGACTCGGACATAACTTGATATGTACTTGGAAGCTTCACAGATTCGATAACGGACAATCGAAAGAATCACTAATGTTGTTGGAACGTGAGATATTTTCTCTTTCCTTCTCTCAACTGCTATTTGATGTGTAGAACTTTACTTGATGCACTCTCTCGCATTTGTCCTTAGTGTGTGGGTGTGGTTAAAGACTGATGGTTATGTCCTGCATCAGACACGGCTGAAATTTTGAAGTTTCAAGATGCACAAATATGTACGAGATTACTGGTGATCCGGTTCATCCCCCAAACAACCATTGATGAAGTCATCGACAATGCTCCCGTCATCAACCTCCAAACATTCATACTAAGGAGGTTTGACCAGCTCCAAGCTCTAAGAAACATTGACTTAGAACTCCCTGGTTTGTTCCCCATACATTTGGTAATTTATTGTTCAAATTATTGTATATGATTTGGTGCTGAAATCTTAAGCCTTTCATCACATGGCAGATGTTGTTGGGCAAATTCATGTTCAGTCCAAGGTTCTGACCTTAAGGACGCTGAAGCTATGCCCCGAGTTGTGGTCCGTTTCATTATTGAACCGTAAGTGTACAAAGCCGTTATTTTTCAACTCTATTACTTATGGAATCCTTAACGTAATAAGTTATTACAATTCACATGACAGGACGGTGGTTGTGTACCTGTGTTTATGGGATGATGCTGCAGAAATGTTTAAGGGTCTCATCAATCAGGTGATAGAACCCAGTCTGTCATGGTGGTCAGTGGTCACTACCGTCAATCCCAAAATATTTGGAGGTTTGTTATATCGGTAAACTTATATACCATATTGAGGAAGGTTTTGTCAATTCATATATTTTCGTAATTAATATTGCGTACAACCCATAATCTACCAAACACTCTTTATTCCGCAGGTAACCTGTACATCAACTCCACCCCAGCAGCGAAGTTTTATTTTGACACTAACCTCCCAGCCATTGCAGAGTTCACAGCCAGGTAACAACTCATTAGGTCTCGCTGTTGACCAAAATGAAATCGTACACTAACTTATCTGATGATACCATTTGCTTCCAGGTTAGGAAGTCCAGTTTGAGAAGCTTTCCCCTGTATCGATACCAAGGATGGGATAAAAAGAAGGAACTTGTCTCAATAAGAGATCTAAACAAATTCATTTCCAATTCTGATGAGCAGGTAACATTCATGGTTCGTTTAAAATGTGTTTTAGTTTGAGATAATAAATTATTAAATAGTTAGTCTACTGTCTTGATGAAGACACAGGAAGCGGATTTCATTTGCAAGGCTCGGGTTGTTGAGGTCCTGCAACAAAATGGCTGGTCTTTTTTCTCTTGCACTGAATGCAGCAGGAAGCTAGACAAATCTGGCAGTCAAGACTTTTGATACTCAAAGATATATAAGATAAGCCATTGTTTTAATCATTATGATCACGGGGGTGTTTGCGGCCACTTAGCAATCTTTTCCTATTTTACAGACTTAGCAATTTTTTTTCTATTTCCAGTTTTTGTTTTTTGTTTTGCCATTTACGGCAAAGTAACTACTCATAGGAGAACATTTGCTAAATTTAATATTATAAAAAAAGGGTTGACGTAATATTTAGTATAGTCGATAACAAAATGCACAAAAGGTCATTCATATAGTGAACCATATTACAGGTAAACATGCAAAATTGAGCTACACGATGCCTTTGTGTTCACTCTCTTCTATGCATACATTCAGTCAGGCCGAAGGCTGGACGGATAAAATTTTGAAATTCAACACAGAAAATAGTCAGAGAAAAAAATAACAAGAAAACCTCATAAATTTTTTGACACAGACTAGCACTAACTTTCTTTTTTTTGTCAAACAGGCTAGCACTAACTAACATAAGTTTTACCAACTGAAATCCAACTACACGAACTCAATTTAAATTCGGTATTAGTTGAAACGTATACAATACTCGCCCAAAAAAATACCTATACTTAAATTATTGATCTATGTTTCCTAATAATATAAAAGCGTGGATATATTAACATATACATCAATCTCTACGACTATACTAACCTTCATCAACAATACAATACAAGAAATTTTTACTTCTATTATAAATCTCTACGACTATACTAACCAAAACACTTGACTCCACTTCCCATAACATTTTTAAGCTACAACAACACATATTTGTCATTGTAGACAACACAGAAAAAACAAAATTTAGAAGAAAAATAACAAACGACAAAATTCCGCGTACAAAACTACACAATGCATCAACAACATACCAGTTCCGTGCTTACGCGGAGGATATACCCCTAGTTATAGTAATACGTAAATGTGTTTGATTCTCCACTCAAAAAAGCTAACGCATATAAGAGTTTAACATAAGAAGACAGAAAATCATCTTATGGGATATGCTATCACCAAATAAGTAAAAACCATGATAACTAATAAATTAGTCTACTAAAAAAAAGTTAAATCCAAAATGATTAAATAAGATTCTATATTAAACTTTACATATTTTAATAAAAAAAATTATGAGTTAAAATAACTAATCATAAAACTATAACCATATTAAAAGCAATTTACATATAAAGTTATAAACTATAAACTATTACATGTTTTATTTTATGGTCCATAGACATGTAAATGAGTACATATATGAGCAGGCCTTTCACAAACATTGAATGGGCTTCGTGGGATGATAAACAAATTGTAGAACAATTTGGCCAGGTTAGTAACAGCCCAAAACAAATTCTTCACCTAAAATTCTACCTAAACGATGAAAACATTCCCAAAATCCTCCCCTTCCAAATTTAATATGAAGTTTCATATACCATCTCTGTTTTCTAAGGTTCAAATCCTTTTCACTCCAACTCCGGGAACAATTTCTAAAAATCTCAAGCTACAATGACTTCAAAAGCCGACCAGTACATTATCACCGAGGATCCAAGGACTGACGAACCAAGGAATATGCCTTTCAAGCACATATCTATCAACAATTGCAGGATTTGTCTTCTGTGTTGGATAATTCCAAGCTTGTGGAAACTTAACATATTATTAGATGTTTAATATGTTAAGATAAACACAATAAGAAAACCTAGAAATAGGAAAAAGAAGTTTCTATTTAGGTTAGGTTGTGTTTTCTATATCCCACATGTTAAAGGGAATTGTCTTTCATATAAATATAGGTCTAATGGAGAGGTGTTCCAATATGATCTAAGTGAAACATATTGAGAGCTTTAGTTTTGAGTAGTTTCTAAAGCTAATAAGAAAAGTTGTTCTTATAACTCTTTGTGTTTCTAAGAGATCTGAATTGGTATCAGAGCCTCAGGTTGGAGACTCGATCTAAGCTTAAGTTGTAGCTTAAGATCCTGGTGCTTGTGAACAAGAGATCGCGACGGCAAGATGGCTGACGTGACTAGGGCTCCACGCACGAAGGACTTTGGATCTACATCCATCCAATGTCCGATGTTGTCATCGACAAACTACACAGTTTGGTCGATGAGGATGAAGGTTCTACTACGTGTTCATGAAGTGTGGGACACAATCGAACCGGTTCAGATGATCAAAAGAAGAACGATGTTGCGATAGCTCTTTTGTTTCAATCTGTTCCAGAGACTTTGATTCTCCAGGTGGGAGAACAAACCGCATCAAAAGAGATCTGGAACGCCATCAAGTCGCGACACCTAGGAGCTGATCGTGTAAGGGAGGCGAGACTTTAGACGTTGATGACAGAGTTTGATAGGTTGAAGATGGATGATGCAGATACGGTCGATGACTTCGCGGGGAAGATATCGGGCCTATCATCCAAAGCAACCTCGTTGGGAGAAAACATAGAAGAATCCAAGATGGTCAAGAAGTTCTTGAAGGGTCTTCCAAGACAGAAGTATATCCAGATCGTAGCATCACTTGAGCAAGTCCTAGATCTCAACTCGACGGGGTTTGAAGACATAGTTGGAAGGCTTAAGGCGTACGAGAAGCGTGTATGAGAAGAAACTCAGAAAGAAGACCAAGGGAAGCTGATGTTTTCGAACAATGAAGAGCATAGTCAGAGGGACTATGAGAATTCCCGTGGTAGAGGAAGAGGAAGGAACGGTAGAGGCAGAGGTCGAGGTAGGTCACACAACCAAAACCGTGCGTCACACACCGAAGATAACAACTCGAAGAAGAATCGTTCAAAGCTGATATGTTGGAGATGTGACAAGCCTGGTCACTACGCAACTGTCTGTCCCGAGAAGCCAGAGAAGGATCAAGAAACCAACCTAAACGAGACAGAAGAGGCTGATGCACTCTATGTACACGAGGTGGTGTTTTTGAACGAAGATAAGGTGATTCCGAAGAATCTTGATATCGACAAAGGCAGTGCAAGTGTCTGGTATTTGGATAATAGAGCGAGCAATCACATGACAGGGAACAAGGAGTTCTTTTCGAGTTTGAATCTCAACACCAAAGGGAAGGTGAAGTTTGGTGATGGATCGTGTGTTGACATTGTAGGAAAGGGTGTGGTTACCTTTGTGTGCAAGACTGGAGAGAAGAAGGCACTCAAGGACATATACTACATACCCGATCTGAAGCACAATATATTGAGTCTTGGGCAAGCAACAGAGAACGGATGTGAGGTTAACATGAAAGATGTCTACTTAACGCTCACAGATTCGCATGGAAGGTTGCTAGTTCGTGTGACAAGATCTCCAAACCGTCTCTACAAGACCCCTATGGAGATAAGCTACCCGGAGTGTTTACATGTCAGGGACGTAGATGCTACATGGAGGTGGCATGCTCGACTAGGACATATAAGCTATGGAGTGATGAACAACATGGTAAGGAAGGAGATGGTCGTAGGAATGCCGTGTGTAACACACGAAGAAAGCGTGTGTGACGCATGTCTCGCAGGAAAGCAGATCAGACAGTCATTCCCGACCAAAGCCATGTTTCGTGCGACAAAGCCATTAGAGTTATTGCATGGAGATTTGTGTGGTCCAATCACACCACCAACGCCTGCAAATAATAAGTATGTCTTTGTCTTGATCGATGACTTCTCTAGGTATATGTGGGTTATGCTATTGAAGGAGAAGAGTGAGGTATTCGATCGATTCAAAAGGTTTAAAGAGAGTGTAGAGAAGCAGACAGGCTCAACCATCAAAACCTTTCGCACCGATAGAGGAGGAGAGTTTACCTCAGCTGAGTTCAATCTATTCTGTGAAGAGAATGGAGTTAAAAGGCACCTAACCGTGCCTTACACACCTCAACAAAACGGTGTTGTGGAGAGGAGAAACCGAACCTTGATGGGAATGACAAGAAGTATGCTGAAGGCAATGAAGATGCCGAACTACTTGTGGGGTGAAGCTGTACGACATTCAACTTACCTCATCAACAGAGTTCCTACAAAAGCCTTGAAGAATCAAACACCATACGAGTGCCTTACATCGAGGAAACCAAATATCAAGCACTTGAGGATATTCGGTTGTGTAGCTCATGCGAAAATCACTGGCCCTTATCTGAAGAAGTTGGATGAGAGATCAAAGAGTATGGTCAATCTTGGAACTGAGCCGGGTTCCAAAGCCTACAGACTTTATGATCCAGACACAAGGAAGGTGATGGTGAGTAGAGATGTGATTTTCGATGAAGAGAAAGCTTGGGACTGGGCGATGAGAGATCAAAGAGTATGGTCAATCTTGGAACTGAGCCGGGTTCCAAAGCCTACAGACTTTATGATCCAGACACAAGGAAGGTGATGGTGAGTAGAGATGTGATTTTCGATGAAGAGAAAGCTTGGGACTGGGCGTCTACAACAAACCAAGCTGATTGTGAACCGAGCATGCTTAAGCTTCCACATGAGGGTGATATAGAAGAAGGTAATGATCAAGGTGAGGATCATGAACAGGAAGCTATAAACCAAGATGAGGAAGAAAAGAATGCGGATCACAATGCAAACCAAAACGGTGGAGGTCAACCGCTGGTAACCAGACAAGGCCGAACCATAACAAAACCAAGATATCTCGATGATTATGTGTTACTTGCAGATCAAGAAGTGCAATGTTGTTGCTCACAGTGGATGGCGAGCCAGAGAACTATTTTGAAGCTGAACACGTACGAGAATGGGTGAAGCGATGGTGGCCGAGTTGGAGTCTATCACAAGAAACAAGACATGGGAACTTGTGGATAGACCGCTGGAGTGAAACCCATAGGGTTGAAGTGGATCTTCAAGATCAAGAGAAAGGCGATGGTACAGTGAGCAAGTATAAGGCGAGACTTGTGGCAAAAGGCTATGTACAAAGAGAAGGAATAGATTTCGACGAAGTGTTTGCACCAGTGGCAAGACTTGAAACCATTCGGCTCTTAATAGCCCTCGCAGCAACGAACGGTTGGGAGATACATCACATGGACGTGAAGACCGCTTTCTTGAATGGAGATCTAAAGGAGTTAGTGTATGTAACTCAACCTGAAGGTTCGAAAAGAAAGGAGAAGAGGATCGAGTGTATGTGTTACACAAGGCTCTGTATGGGTTACGCCAGGCACCCAGGGCATGGAATGTAAAACTCGATCAGGTTCTCAAGGAGATGAGATTTGAGAAGTGCACGAAGGAACCATCAGTGTACTGCAAGACTGAAGGAGGAGACGTCTTGATCATAGCCATCTACGTTGATGATCTATTTGTGACAGGAACTTCGCTTAAGATGATTAGGCAATTCAAGGAGGAGATGTCTAAGAAGTTTGAGATGTCAGATCTAGGTAAGCTAACGTACTACCTTGGCATAGAGGTGATTCAAGGAGCAGACGGAATCAGAATAAAACAAGAGAGGTATGCTCAAGGAATCCTGCGTGACACAAAGATGGAAGCGTGTAACGCAATTCAAATTCCAATGGAGGCGAATTTGAAGATCTCAAAAGCAGAAGATGAACAAGAGATAGATGCTACCGAGTTCAGAAGAATCATAGGATGTTTGAGGTATCTGCTTCACACAAAACCCGACTTGTGTTACGCAGTAGGTGTTCTTAGCAGATACATGCACAATCCGAGAGACTCTCACGGACAAGCCATCAAACACATACTGCGGTATGTGAAAGGAACAACAAACTTCGGTCTGTTCTTCAAGAGAGATGGGTCAAGGAGTGTCGTTGGTTATAGTGACAGCAGTCACAACATTGATCTCGATGACGGGAGGAGCACGTCAGGACATGCATTCTACTACGGTTCATCACTGATTACTTGGACGTCGCAGAAGCAACAGACGGTTGCATTGTCATCATGCGAAGCAGAGTTTATGGCAGCAACAGAAGCAGCAAAGCAAGCTATATGGATCAAGGAGTTGCTGAGTGAGATACTAAGTAAAGAAGGCGAGAGAGTCAAGCTTAGGATCGACAACAAATCAGCCATTGCTCTAACCAAGAATCCAGTTTTCCATGGAAGGAGTAAGCATGTACTCAAGAAATATCACTTCATTCGTGAGTGTGTGGAGAACGGGCATATCGAAGTGGAGCATGTGCCGGGTGTTGAGCAGAAGGCCGACATCCTTACCAAGCCATTGCAAGGATTATGTTCAAGCAAATGAGTAGCTTAATCGGAGTTCAAGAAATTGATCTCCCTAATTCAAGTTGGAATTAAGGGGGTGAATGTTGGATAATTCCAAGCTTGTGGAAACTTAACATATTATTAGATGTTTAATATGTTAAGATAAACACAATAAGGAAACCTAAAAATAGGAAAAGGAAATTTCTATTTAGGTTAGGTTGTGTTTTCCATATCCCACATGTTAAAGGGAATTGTCTTTCATATAAATATAGGTCTAATGGAGAAGTGTTCCAATATGATCTAAGTGAAACATATTGAGAGCTTTAGTTTTGAGTAGTTTCTAAAGATAATAAAAAAAGTTGTTCTTATAACTCTTTGTGTTTCTAAGAGATCTGATTCTGCATTTATATGTGCTGCTGTAAATTGATGGAATAATCGATTGGTTAGGTTATTTCTTTATTCTTGCTTCTTCTTTAACCATGAATCATACTCAACTAAAAATAACACATTAATATAGTTTATTCCTGCCAAGATAATGTAACGGTAGACACATCAATAAACTTGCAGAAGGTTAACATCAACGATACACTGAAAATGCTCAATTATTCAGAAAATAAAAACATAAATCAAATTCGAAATATCATGCATCCCATCAAAAGGCACTGCTTGAAATCATGAAAAATAATTTAGTCTTCCTAACAGATTAGTTTATGTAAGTAAACATAATAGTAAGTTAATCCAGAAGCATGAAAATGTTCATATATGCTTACTTCTTTTTTAAAGCTTATCTCTGGACGTTCAGGTTCAAACAAAATTTGAGAACGTCCTTCAAAGCTCCTCATATATTTGAAACCACCTGTTTATATATTTGAAATTATATATATAAAATCCAGTACAAACTCTAATGTAATATAAAACAATTTGTGCAAAAGCTATACGGTATGTTACCTTTGCATCTACGAAAGACCATTTCAATGGTCTTTCCACCAGCAGCAAGTAATACTTCCAAATTCAAGTGATTTTCACCTTTAGATCCCACATTATTTGTAAGGCTTCAACTTAGAGAACGAAATTCATAGAACTCATTTTCGCTTGGTCTAGGATAGTTTTGAATTAGGCTGGGAGTGATACTTTTATATATCATCAAAAGTACTTTAGGCCACATAATTGAGTAATTATGTAAATTTGACCATAGACTAAGCATATCGTATAAGACTATAAGTTTAAAATAATAACAACTAGATGATAATCTGTAAGTTCTTATAATAATGTTTGTTTATGAAATGATTTTAACATTTTGCAACACTACAATCTTTATCGATTATAAAATGATGAATACAAATGTTGGTCTCTTAAATATATCATCGTTGTTGAAGAGTTGACGTATTACATCTCAATTTAATTATTTTTAAGACTTCATATATATAAAAGAAAATTAAGTTTTGTGGCTGACACAAATCACTAAAACCAAATAGGCAACATCGATTGTATAATATCATAATGACGAAAGGAGATTAGGTTTTTTGCTCTATATATTTTTTTTTTTGTCATCAAAAGCTTCATTCAAAGATCAAATAGATCCTAACACTCTAGCTTCGAGAGCTAGTTGTTGAGGGACCTTAACATCTACAAGTAGAAAAGGTGAGTCTCGTGATCGGGCCTCTTTTACAAGAGAATCCGCACGGAAGTTCAGAGATCTTGAAATGAAGCATAAAGAAAATAGAGAAAAAGATGATCGAAGTAATTGAATATCATCGAGTTCCGGTGCGAGTGCTGGCCAGGCTTTTGGGGATGTAACGATTTGCACCAATTGTTGACAGTCGGATTCAAAATTCACATGTTTGAAACCGCGGCCACTTAGCTCTTCCATAGCCCAGACGAGGCACTCTGCCTCCGCATGTAGTGGTGAGTTCGAGCGTCTAACCTTGCGCTGTCCCACTACTATCTCTGTTCTCTTCCAAAAGTGTAAATCCCAATCCAGTCTCGGTGTCCTGCTCAGTCCATGACGCATCGACCTGACATCTCCATCTGCCAGTCGCTGCAAAAGTCCCATGCGCTTGTTGTGTCTCCTCGTGGATCTCGTTTGCTCCGACCATTTCTGGCATAATTTGAGCTAGCTTCCAAGCCTCCGCTTCATGCCTTGCTAGTTGCAGAGTATCCATCGGTGATGTGTCCTTATTACTGAAGCATTTATCATTCCGGGCTTTCAACAAATACCAAATGATCCATGGAAAGATCGGTGTATCCATGCCTTCAGTATTTAAACTTCCTCCCAGTCGCAGCAAAGTATCAAAATTAACGTATACAGATGAACACGGGAAAAACCCCGGAGATGAAGGAACTGTCGACAGAGCCCAACATTGGATTTCTGGTGGGCATTCAAAAAGTATATGATTAATGGTTTCATTCTCTGCTCCACACCGTTGACAGACCGTATCTGTGCCACAATGTCGCTCCTTTAACTTGCTTGCAGAGGCCACGTAGCCTGACAGTGCTTGCCATAGGTAGTGTTTCATTTTTCTCGGGGCTTTTAGCTTCCAAACTTTCTTCTTAAAGCTATTGCAGCTCGGTTCCAAGAGCATTTCAGCATCCTGCCTGTTCCTCCTCTGCTCCACTGCAATAGCATAATCCGATTTCATAGTATAGCATCCTGAGCTTGTATGATTCCAGCTATATCCATCACTCCGGTTTGTCTTGCTAATTTGGAGAGAGATAATCTTGGGAACGTCCTCCGCGTCTATGACTTCGCTTATAAGATCGACCTTCCATTCCTTCCTGTGAGTTCTTATAATAATGTTTGTTTATGAAATGATTTTAACATTTTGCAACACTACAATCTTTATCGATTATAAAATGATGAATACAAATGTTAGTCCCTTAAATATATCATCGTTGTTGAAGAGTTGACGTATTACATCTCAATTTAATTATTTTTAAGACTTCATATATATAAAAGAAAATTAAGTTTTATGGCTGACACAAATCACTAAAACCAAATAGGCAACATCGATTGTATAATGTCATAATGACGAAAGGAGATTAGGTTTTTTGCTCTATATTTGTTTACTATTAACTCTCCATAAGTGATTTCATTTTCTACTTCTATAGAATTGTGATTCCGTTCTTGTCTTTGTTTCGTTGATATGAGTTAAGTTTCTTTTTCTTAAATTTTTTTATGAATTCAGTGAATTACATAAGTGTCAATTAAAAAAATGGACATCTGTAAAAGTTAGTTTCACTCTATATACATATTTAAGAATCAAAATTTTGAAAAAAAATTACTGGCAAACAATATGAACATGTTAGTGTTCAAATCTAATATATCAAGCTGTTATATAATATAAGTGCAGACTCGAAATATAAATGTTTTTCTTGTATATATTCACCAGCTCAGTATAAAAATCATCTAATCAGAACAACAAAACAAATTACTTATTTCACCATTTCGGGTAATATTTGAATCCGAATGGGTTATATCCGAACGCGAATTGATATCCGATTAATATTGTTTTGTACATTATTAATTACTTATTTCACCATTTCGGGTAATATTTGACCAACTTAATTTATAACAATTCTAAAAATCATTTTCGTGATGACACGTGGCTACAAAACATGTTATAATGCTCGAGGATTTATATATAGGGAATTTTTGCGGCAGTTCATTCCTTACTTAAAAAATATTGACTTTCAGGTTAAGGGATTTTTTGAAATTTATTACAGATTTCTTTTTAGAAAGATCTAGGAAATCTTTTATATGGTATCTATGCTTAATCACGTTTTTTAATTAAAAACTCGCTACCTAAAATATGGCTAAATGAATATGGCTATATCAACGCCAACCCATGTACCAATTGAAATCGGTTAGAGCATATTTAAAATTGGGGTTCATAACATTAAATTCAAGAGGTCTATGACAGACGAAAAATATGATATTTAAAATATGGTACTTCATTTCATGTAAAATACTATATATATATAATACTATATTTATATATTATCGTATGATTCGTTTGGATCTTGACTTGTTCTATGCTCTACTAAACGTTTTTCTTAGAACTTATTTTAAGAAATATTTGGAGAAGATATTGAAACAAAACCATATGAGAGATGAATAGCTGATATTTAAAATATGGTACGCCATTTTATAAAAAAATTCTATAATATCAAGCAACATAATATGGTTTTCATAAAGTTTATCAATTACAAACAAATATCGTTTTGATCTTGAGTTTTGTTCTATACTCTATATCAAATATGGTTTTCATCTCCATTATATATCACATGGAATTTAAATTTGATAGACAATTCCTGTTTTTGTTCTTCAAGTTTATGGAGGTTAGTAGGTTACATATCTTGTGGACCATGCTATCCATGGGTTCTACGCACTACGGATATGTGAATGACCTCAGTGGGTTTGTCTTTTTCAGGTATATGGAACTAGCTTTTGGCTATCTTTGCATTTGGAGCTTTTCGAATTCGAGCGTACGTCGAAGATGGTTTACCAAAACCAGAAATGTTGGTCAGCATATTAATGTTTGAGTGGCATTTTATGTAATTTTTCTATAAGAGAAAGGATAAACTCAAATTTGATGCGAGGATGCATGTGGTACTGTTCATCAATGGTATGGCTGTAAATAAAATACAAATTAAAGATTGTATAATTAAAATATTCCTCAAATAATAGAAAAATGATATAGCACAACTAAAGTACTCAAACTTTAAACAGAAATAATATTATTTAGATAAGTATTATAGCTAGAATTCAATACACTATAAACAACAAAAATTGTAGACGATAAAATTAACTTAAACGTACATATATATGCTTGAAGATAAGCTTAATGCCAAATAATTAACGGTGACATACAAAACCTTTCAAGTTAACTAAAAAAAAGACAAAAAGATGGCTTAACTAACGAATTATTACTACAAACACAAGAAGGGAACAAAAATAAACAATCAGTATCCTAATTTTCATCGCAAAAGGTCCATGCATGATTCAGAAACCCAAATAAGAAAACCTTAAGGTCATAATTAACCCCGATTTTTTAACTGGAGTTCTTATCTTCGGATAAAAGACGATTTTTAGCTTTTAACTAATAAAAGTTAAGAACCGTCTTTTAAATAAGAGATATAAGAGACATTTTTTAACCGAAAAGTGTAAAAAAAAGTATCAAATCATGAGTTAAAAATTCCAAATAAGAAACCGAGGTTAATCATAATCTAACAAAAAATAGTCCACAACTGCTGACAGATTTTGTAAATACATACATATCATTACCGGACTTTATCTTCCAATCTTCGAACGTCCAACGAACATGCTTACACCAAAATTTAATGTTTAAGAAACTCCATCGTACTTACTATTATAGTAAAAATATAACAAACATTTTAAAAAAATCTACAATAGGTATAAAAAAATCTACAAACATTTTTAAAAAAATCTACAATAGGTATAATCATGAAAATATTTTTTAATGTTAAAAAATTATAATTTCTTAATAAATAATAAAATTAGTGAAAATAATGTTAATTCAATTAAAAATATATGAAGATGAAGTGAGAATGTGTTTTTACTAAAAAAACAATAAAAAAGAAAATATAGTTAAAATAATTATCACAAAATATATTTAATACCAAATAAAAATTAAAATGTCAAATATTAAACTAAAATAATGTAATATCCCGCGCGAAGCAGTGACAAACTCCTAGTTACACTTATATCTAACTACATACAAAGCATTAAACCTTTTATAAAAAAAAACATATACACAAAGCATTAACTATTATATATTTATATACATATATCTAACTATTACAAAGCTTTAATTATTTTAAAGCTTCTCGTTTCTAGCTCTCAATGTTATTACAGAATCTTGACAAAACAAGATCGACAATGTCACATGGTGCAAGATCGTAGGACGATCCTCTTTGCCTTTGCCACAAACCAACCAGATTTCACGAGAAGAGTTATCTTTAAAACTTGGAGCTGGTTTATACTCGAGTCTTCCACTTCTTTCAGAGTGCTGTCTTTTAGTACGATAAAGGATTACACTTTCTTGTAATCTATTATATATATCACATTCTAGTATCTTCCTAATAGTATTAGGTTCAACATCATTGTGTTAAAAAAAAAAGGTTCAACATCATTCTATAACCTTACTTGAAGAATGAATATAATCAAGTTTTAAAATTGTTTTATGGTATTAGAACTTCATAAACTGTGATTCTAATCATTGTTTTGAATCTTTTGTCGAGTCAAAATGTATTTTAAAAATCTTTTAATTTTTTACTGAGTCTTTTAGATTATAGGTCAACTTAGAACATAAAACGTTAATTTAGATCTAAAAAATAATTAAAATACAAAATTCATAAGTTTATCAATGAATAAAATACTTTGCACCAATGGATTGAACTCATTTCCAGACACAAAATATAGAAATGTGTTAGCTTTTCAATGCAACTGGTTTAAGGTCGATTCAACGGTTAAATTAAAAATTATGCATGTTTTACTGAACCTGGTTTGTCTAGTTCAATCGGAAAAAATCTCGGTTTTACTTATTTTTGGTCCGATCTTGTCTAAAATTCATCTCTAAGAGCATCTCCAACTCATCTCTATAATAGAGATCTCTAAAATAGAGGAAAAAATAGAGATGGTGTTTTAGCTCCAATGTGTTACTCTATAATAGAGAAATACTATATTTGCCTCTATAAATAGAGGAATGTTATTTTTTCCTCTATATTTAAGGGAAAAAATAGTATTCTTCTATTTATAGAGGTAAATATAGCATTCCTCTATTATAGAGGAACACATTAGACCAAAAACACCATTTCTATTTTTTTCTACTTTAGAGATCTCTATTATAGAGATGGGTTGGAGATGGTCTAAAGTGATTTTGATATTTTATATTTTTCATCCATATAGAATTTCCTAAGCTTGCAAAATAAATATATAGAATTTGTGGACTTGTAAAGTAAACTGTTTTGTAAGATAATAAAAATTAAATAACAATCAATCTTCAAAGTAAAAGATAGAGATGACTTAATGGAGCCAAATTTCTCTTTATTTTTAAAATATAAAATAAAGTAAATTATTGGAGATGATATAAGATTATTTTTTTCTTAATTTGAATATTATATAATATTAGTTCAATGTGGTTTGGTGTTCCAAAAACGAAATGAAAATTACACTTATATAGACTTTGAGGAAAATGTTCTATCTCGATATTTTTTAGGCATCCTAAACTTTAAAGATTAAAACATATATTATATGAAACAAAGAAAATGACAACATAAACGAAAAATAAAAGATGTGGGCTGAAACCTTTTAATAAAAGAAAAGATATAAGACTTAACCCATAATTTTTTTATATTTTTTATCCGCTCAATTTAATAATAAACCATAAAAACAAATTTACTACTATAGAAAGTGGACTGATTATCACACTTATTTGAGTTTGGAGTTTTTTTTTTCTGAATCTTGTCAATGATAATTAGATCGTCTGTTAAACTTCAAACGGACAGTGACTTTGTTCCGGTGAACACTCAAACTTCCAAAAAAGATTATAGCACATTTTTTGTCTTATCTTCCACATGACCACCTCACTGTGGGCCATAATTAGTATGTTGTTTCTCTAAGCCACACTGTTTTTTTTAATAATGATGGCATTATGTTTTAATTTCTAAAGTTTTAACTTTTAAACATACTCAAGGAAAGCAAATTGACAAAAATAATGGCGATAAAAAAATGAACAAAATAAATAAACAGATGACAACAAACTAAGAAGTGTAATATAAAAACTTCTGAGCGTTCTATAAGTGCGTAATTAAGAAAATATAACACTATCATATTCCGTTGCTCAAGACACATGCATATCTTGCCTGCCCTGACATTTTGAAGACAAGAAGCTATCTAAGACCATCTCCAACCCACCTCTATTTTTATTTCTATATTTTTCTCTAAAATAGAGCAACTCTATTATAAAGGTGGATTTGCTCCAATGTATGTCTCTATAATAGAGTTCCTCTATTTATAGGAGAAAATATAGAGATTTGCTACTTTCATCTCTAAATATAGAGGTAAAAAGTAGGATTCCTCTATATTTTCCTCTAAAATAGAGGAACGCTATTATATAGGTATACATTGGAGCAAATCCACCTCTATAATAGAAATCTCTATTTTAGAGGAAAATATAGAGATATACATTGGAGATGCTCTAAGGACAGCCTCAACGGCAAGAAGCTGTTAAAGTTTGAGTTTATTTGTGAACTAACCAAATTTGAAGTAGCAATTATATATAAAATATACTGTGCACTCTAACTTTATAAGTAAAATAGTTAGATTTTGAATTATAATTTTTTTGGTGATTATACAACCAAAGTTCCCTTAAAGTTTCTAAGAGAAAAAAAGTAATAGTTTTTAAATGATAAAATGATTTTCATTCAGCTTGGTAACAGGTGTACAATCCGTATCCGAAAGGTGCGCCACTAAGAACTTTTCTTACCATCTGACATGTCTTTTTATTATTATTATTTTTAATAGCTAATACTCCTATTAGATCTCCCGTTAAACCTGTTCTAACTAAAAATGTCCTTTTTAAAAAGAATTTTCATTAATATTAATTTTTTAATTAAAACAAAAGATATATTAGCAATTTCTATATAAAAGGCATCTTTATTATTTGTTATTTGTGGAGGGTGGTGGAAGATGCTTTTTATGCTTCCCATCAGACAAGGCTTCATAAGGAAACTTCTCCATCTTTATAATAATAGCTCTTTTCACAGAAGCTAATCTCACCACTCAAAAAGAAAACAAAAAAAAAACTATGAAAATGGGTCGTTTCGAAGGATTTTTTCTTAGTTTTGTTCTGAACAGCTTCTTGTTGTTCTGTCATGGTGGCACCACAAGTAGGTTTGTCAGGAGGTTAGAGGCAACAGCTGATATGCCACTCGATAGTGATGTATTTCGTGTTCCTCCTGGTTGCAATGCCCCTCAACAGGTACGTATACATTCTGTCATGGTGGCACCACAAGTAGGTTTGTCAGGAGGTTAGATCTTCCTTTTAAATAATCAACTGTCTTTTATGAGTTTTGTTATGGTATCACTTTTGTTTTTTTATACTTGTTTTAGTGTAGAAAAGGCTATATATTGGATGTTCTTGAATGATTTAACCTTTGCTTATTGAAAGTTTATAAATATGCAAGCTTTTTCTTCTCATCTTTGTTAAGCAATTGATCTAAATTAACATCAGGATCGACATGAGATGATGGGGACGCTATATAGTGAAAATTTTAATAATTATTTTTTAACAATTTAGAGGTCTATGTTTATGTATATTACATTATAAAAGTTTGAAATCTCAAAGCCAATGTTTTATTAGACTACCCATGATTGGTCCTGAATTAAGGTTTTTTTTATTTGGATTTTCCACAACAAGGTGCACATTACACAAGGAGACCTTGAAGGAAAGGCAGTGATAGTTTCTTGGGTGACGCAAAAAGCAAAAGGATCTAACATGGTTCTTTACTGGAAAGAGCATAGCAGCAAAATGCTAAAAGCCCATGGCAAATCCAAGACGTACAAGTTCTACCACTATACGTCTGGTCACATCCATCATTGCACCATCAGAAACTTAGAGGTCCATCATCATCATTATCACAATCTTTTCTATCGTAGTGTATCTGACTTTGTGGTTCTCTTCTTGCAGTATGACACCAAGTACTACTACATGGTAGGTGTGGGACAAACGGAACGCAAGTTCTGGTTCCTCACTCCTCCTAAACCTGGTCCTGACGTTCCTTACACGTTTGGTCTTATTGGTAATTGTGTCCTGAAAACATATTAATGGTTTTAAAAGAGAGGGAGTATTATAGCTTCCCATGGACTTGAACTTGAGTTGTAAATTTTGTTGCAGGGGACCTTGGGCAGAGTTTTGACTCTAATATAACCTTAACACATTATGAGAATAACCCATTGAAAGGTCAAACAATTTTGTTTGTTGGGGATTTCTCATACGCTGACACATACCCGAACCATGACAATAATAGATGGGACACTTGGGGAAGGTTTGTTGAAAGAAGCACAGCATATCAGCCCTGGATTTGGACCGTAGGAAACCATGAACTTGATTTTGCCCCCCAGATTGTAATGCTTCTTGGATTTATCTTCTCAGTTTTGGTTTACCTAGACTGACACTGATTGTTTTGCAGGGAGAAACCAAACCATTTAAGCCATTCAAGCATAGGTACCATACTCCTCACCGATCATCAGGTAGTACAGAACCATTCTGGTACTCTATAAAGAGAGGTCCAGCTTACATAATCGTGCTGGCTTCATATTCAGCATACGGTAATTAAATGCAGCTTAAAGCTCTTAAACCCCTTTTTTCTTAAACCAAGACTAAGTGGACCCCCAACTATTCTTGGTCAGGTAAATACACGCCGCAGTACATGTGGCTTGAACAAGAATTCCCAAAGGTTAACAGAACAGAAACCCCATGGTTGATTGTTCTGATGCATTCACCGTGGTACAACAGCTACGATTACCATTACATGGAAGGTGAAACAATGAGAGTGATGTATGAGCCGTGGTTCGTCAAGAACAAAGTAGATGTTGTTTTTGCGGGTCACGTCCATGGCTATGAAAGATCAGTAAGACAACAAATAACTTTTTTTGGCCCACCATGTCTCTATTAAACTATATATATATATTTTTTTTTTTTGCTAAATCTATTAAACTATAGTTCCTAATAAACATGAGTTATTTGTGAAAACCAGGAACGCATATCCAACATTGCGTACAATGTGGTTAATGGAATTTGCAGTCCAGTGAAAGATCTATCTGCTCCTGTATATATCACCATTGGTGATGGAGGCAATCTTGAAGGATTGGCTACCATGTAAACTATTAATTAAACTTTTCTAATCATTGCAACTTTTTTTTCCCATTAGATTCATCATCAGTACTATGAAAAATTTGAATGGATATGGTTTCTGCAGAATGACTGAGCCTCAGCCTAAGTACTCTGCCTTCAGAGAAGCGAGCTTCGGACATGCTATATTCTCGATAAAGAACAGGACGCACGCTTACTATGGTTGGCACAGGAACCAGGATGGCTGCGCTGTGGATGGTGACACCATGTGGTTCTTTAATAGAATTTGGCATCCCATTGATGACTCTCCTGATGATGATTCTTGATGAGAACATTAGTATATTATTTGTAAGCATCAATTTTATTGTACATGTCCTTGTTCTAGATCAAACAGCGAAAGTGTATGCAAAGAATTAGATCAATAGACAAATGCAGAAACTACAGATTTTTTTGGTATTTGTAACTGTTTCGGTGTATCTATTCTGGTTTAGAGATTATGACTCAGATTTTGTATATACATATTTTAAATATAAAAAATTAAGATCTTATATAATAGATTTAAAAAGGCTCAAAAATGTTTTTTTTATATACTTATTATTTTTGTTATTGAATAATATAAATATTGTTCATAAAATCTTAAAGGGTAAAGTTAAAAAAAAATAAATTTAAAGGGTCTAATTCTTTTTCTTTCTTTTTTTTGCACTAGGGTGGTCTATATATATATGTTGAGCCGCCCAGGATACCTCCATCGTTTCTGACTAAAATCTTATCTGCTCATATAAAACCTAGTGGGGGTAATGCGAGAGTTTGTATGCAGAATGATTTTTGAGTTTTGCTAAAGTAGTGTCTCTCAAAGTTTTGTCATCTCTATTAGGCCAACTACCAATGCTCTAATAATGTAGCTTTTATTGTATATATTGTAAGAGTTTGTAACGAGGATTTTGCTACCTAATCACTCCT
The DNA here is from genome assembly GCF_000309985.2 of Brassica rapa. NCBI lineage: Eukaryota > Viridiplantae > Streptophyta > Magnoliopsida > Brassicales > Brassicaceae > Brassica > Brassica rapa. Next base: position 21,690,333 of record NC_024797.2, read on the forward strand.
CTGCTTCAGTCTCATTTAGCCTTTAGGCTCCTCTTCCTTTTCGTATAGTCTCTTACGGTTTATATGACATAATATAAATGGCGTGGTAACTCTTGGATAGAACATGCTGAGTAAAATCTTCTTCATGTAAAACCGGCCCCGTTTTGTTGTAACATGGAGATTTGTTATTGCTACTTAATACTTGGTAAACTCTTACGGTTCTTTGGTCGAATTTTAGCTACATAATACTTGGTAAACGTCTCTACCCAAAAATAGAGCAAAGCTTAAATATTCTAATTAAACTATTTGAAGCTTCACGTGTGTAATCTCCCTATTACACATATATCGAACTATATACAGTGCCGGCTTAGTAGGGAGCGCAGGTGGTGCGACCGCCCCGGGTCCGCTCCAAATCTCGCAATATTAGGGGTCCTAATTATTTCATTAGCATATGTGATCTAAGATTTGAGCTGCATTAAAACACAGTTTTACAGTTTTTTCTAATTGAAATATCAAATAAGGGGATGTGTGCATGCTTGATGCTCGTTTGAAAAGGTTAAAGAAAATATATTTTTCTTAACATGTTTATCAAAAAAAAAAGAAAATATATTTTTCTACTAACGTGAAGAAAATAACTTATTATAGGACCTTTAAAAAAGTTTTGCCCAAGGGCCCTAATTCATCTTAAGCCGGCCCTGACTATATACAAAGCATTAAACCTTTATCAAAAAATAAAATAAATAATATATATATACAACGCATTAACTATTATATATTTATATACATATATCTAACTATTACAAAGCTTTAATTATTATAACTAGATTTTGACCCGCACATTCGTGCGGATAGTTTTTATTTTATGAATGTATACTTTTGATTTATTATAAATATTTTAAGTATATAATTTTAATTTTAATGTTATATATTGTGAATATAAACCTATTATTTTAGTAAATTGTATACATGGTAGCATCCATCATATTATTTTAGTAAATTTTATTGATATTGAATATTTTTTGGATGTTATGATACTAAGTTTTTTTTGTTATTAAATTAATACTTCAAAATATTAGATTACCTTAATTTTTATAACATAGTTTGTTTTTCCGTATTACATTTCAAGAAGTTATTCTTTATTATCTATGATTATACCTTTTGAAAAATTTAAAATATTATCATTTTAAGTTTGCATACTTTATTTTTAAATTTTATATTTTGTCAAATTGTTTGGAAAATTACACAACTATATTTGAGGTGGGAGATTATATGATTTTCGAAATTGTTTTGTTACTAAATTAATACATTATTTTATATAAATAATTTTAATTTCGGTAATATTTTAATCTCTCAGAATATGTTTATAATAAATATAAATATTAAATTTATAATTAAAATTTGATTTGTCATTAATATTTTGAATGAATAATTAAAGTTTCATAGTTTTCTAATAACATATTTTTAAATAGTATATGAACTAAAGGTTAGTTATAAACTATTATATTTTTGTACATTATTATTTTTAAACAATATATTGTTGAGAGTTTCAAAATAAAAAATAAAATAATATGTAGTTGTAGATATAAAAGTTTAACCTATGTTAATGAATTTATGTTTATAAATTTATTTTTCTATAAATATAATATAGTTTACGAATTTTAACACATTTTGATGATGAGTGATAATTTATTTAAATAAAACTATTTTAAAAATAAAATAGATAAATTTACCCATATTTAATTCATATAGTACTTCTATTTTAATATAATACATAATATAATTAAAATATATATAAAATAGTATATAATTTTATTTTATAATAAATTTTTAATTAACATTGAATTATAAAGTTATATTAGTATTTACGAAATTAATTAAGTATTATTTTATAAAAATATTTAGAAGGTTGGTAAGATTTTATTATATTTTTTTTCAACAGAATTTGTTATATTTAAAAATAAATTTATATTTATATTTGTTTTATTATTAATGTAAATAATGAAATATGTAAATTTTTTAGATGGTCCTAGTATGACTTGTTAACAGTAGATAAAAAATAGGATTCTATTTTAATATATTAGAAGCTTCTCGTTTCTAGCTCTCAATGTTATTAAAGATTCTTGACAAAAGAAGATCGACAATGTCACATGGTGGAAGATCGTAGGACGATCCTCTTTGCCTTTGCCACAAACCAACCAGATTTCACGAGAAGAGTTATCTTTAAAACTTGGAGCTGGTTTGTACTCGAGTCTTCCACTTCTTTCAGAGTGCTGTCTTTTAGTACGATAAAGGATTACACAATGTTTTAATCTATTATATCACATTCTAGTATCTTCCTAGTAGTATTAGGTTCAACATCATTCTATAAATACCTTACTTGAAGAATGAATATAATCAAGTTTTAAAATTGTTTTATGGTACTAGAACGTCATAAACGATGCTTTTGCTGGATTCTAATCATTGTTTTGAATCTTTTGTCGAGTCAAAATGTATTTTAAAAATATTTTAACTTTTTATTGAGTCTTTTTAGATTATCGGTCAACTTAGAACATAAAACGTTAATTTGGATGTAAAAAACAATTAAAATACAAAATTCAGAAGTTTATCAATGAATAAAATACTTTGCACTAATGGATGGAACTCATTTCCAGATACAAAATATAGAAATGTTTTAGCTTTTCAGTGCAAGTAGTTTAAGGTCGATTCAACGGTTAAACTAAAAATTATGCATTTCTTACTGAACTGATTTGTCTACTAATTCAATAGAAGAAAAAAACACGATTTTACTTATTTTTGGTCCGGTCTTATCTAAAATTCATCTCTAAAGTGATTTTGATATTTTATATTTTTCAGCCATATAGAATTTGCTAAGCTTGCAAAATAAATATATAGAATTTGTGTACTTGTAAAGTAAACTGTTTTGTAAAAAGACGAGTTGCAAAGAGTAAAATGATTAGTGGTGATGGTTTGATTATACAAACGAAGGTGATTGTGGCGTAATGATCTGAGGTGAAATTGATGGAATAATGAAGGAGAAGAACTGATGTCTTTGTGGATTCACCTAATTAGATATAAACATGTGAAGAAGAATAAGAGACGACGTAATAAATACAATTATCTAATAATTATTTTAATATATATTTCTAGGAAGTTACACCGGTTGTTTAGAAAGACAAAATGGTAATTATATATAAAATTTGTTGTGCACTCTAACTTTATAGGTAAAATAGTTAGATTTTGAATTATAATTTTTTTGGTGGTTATATAATCAAATTTCCCTTAAAGTTTCTAAGAAAAAAAAAAGAAATAGTTTTAAATGATAAAATGATTTTCATTTTTTTTTACAAATTTAAACCAACAGCTTGGTGACAGGTATATAATCCGTATCCGAAAGGTGCGCCACTTTTCTTACAATCTCACATGTCTTTTTATTATTTTATTTTTTAATAGCTAATACTCTTATTTTAATTTTTATAATATCTAATACTCCTATTAAATCTCCCCGTTAAACCTGTTATAACTAAAAATGTCCTTTTAAAAATAATTTTCATTAATATTAATTCTGTAATTAAAATAAAAGATATTTTAGCAATTTCTATATAAAAGAACCTGTTCAGAACAACACTAAGATAAAATCCATGAGGTGCATTGAGTGGCATCATGAAGAACAACAAGAACCTGTTCAGAACAACACTAAGATAAAATCCTTAGAAACGACCCATTTTCATAGGGTTTTTTTTTTTGTTTTCTTCTTCAGTGCTGAGACTGGCTTGTGTGAAAAGAGCTATTCTTATAAGGGCATCTCCAACTCCACTCTATTTTTTTCACTCTAAAATAGAGTTTAGAATAAAAATGCTCCAATAGTACTATATTTCTCACTCTATAATAGAGTGAAAAATAGGTTTACTCCAAATATAGAGTAACTTGTTTTTTTTTTGTTCATCACTCTATTTTCTACTCTAAAATAGAGTACCATTGGAGCAAATTCAAACTCTATTATAGAGTTACTCTATTTTAGAGTAAAAAATAGAGTAAGCCATTGGAGATGGTCTAAAGACGGAGAAGTTTCCTTATGAAGCCTTGCCTGATGGGAAGCATATCAAGCATCTTCCACCACCCTCCACAAATAAAAAATAATAAAGATGTCTTTTATATAGAAATTGCTAAAATATCTTTTATAAGAATAGCTCTTTGCTTCTAACAAACCTAATTGTGGTGCCACCCTCTAAAATGTCCTTTATCTTAGTTTTGTTCTGAACAGCTTCTTGTTGTTCTGTCATGGTGGTACCACAAGTAGGTTTGCCAGGAGGTTAGAGGCAACAGCTGATATGCCACTCGATAGTGATGTATTTCGTGTTCCTCCTGGTTGCAATGCACCTCAACAGGTACGTATACATTTCTTCCTTTAAATAATCAACAGTCTTATGAGTTTTGTTATGGTATCACTTTTGTCTTCTTTTTTTTATACTTGTTTTAGTGTAGAACAAACTATTTAGTGGATGTTCTTGAATGATTTAACCTTTGCTTCTCATCTCTATTATTAAAAGAGAAGTATCATTTAAAATTACCCCTTAATTTTCAAACTTATTTACATTTCCATACCACTAACTAATTATTAAATTGCCTATTTTAGTGCTTGTCTTTTTCTGTTTTATTAATGCATTTTTCCTAAATGGAAGTACAATAAATGAAGTGTCATTTATATCAAAAATACTTCCTATAATCTAGCTAAACATTAAATTATATTTAATCAATGCAAAAAAATGTCCATTATTATGGGTTGGTTATTTTTAATTTTGGTATAATTAACTATGTCGAAAAAACATAAGAAAATGATATAAAATACATAATATAAAACACAAAATGTAAATGATATATTGAATTTTGAATCGTATAAATAAAATATAATTATAGATTACAACTTTATTTTACATTAAAATTTTTATCCATAAAAAATACATTCGCACATATTTTAAAAATATAGATGATACAATTGACAGGTCAAAAGATAAAATAAAATTATTTATTATTAATTATAAAATTATTTTGTTTAAAATGCTAAAAATTATTTAATACAGGTAAATTTCAAAATATACATTTATTGCTACAATAAAAAAATATACTTACGTTTATATAAGATAAATATATATTTTTAAAAAATAAACAAATATCCGCGCGGGTGCGCGAGTCAAACTCTAGTATTTGTTAAGCAATTGGTCTAAATTAATATCAGGGTCGACATAAGATGATGGGGACGCTATATAGTGAAAAATTTAATAATTTTTTTTAACAATTTAGAGGTCTATGTTTATGTATATTATATTGAGTTCAATTTGGTAGAAACCCAAAGAAGAACACGATATTAGCAAAATACCATATACAGTAAAACTTAGTGTGTCAGGGTAGATACTGTATATATCTAGTTACGTAAAAGCCCTTCTTTGATCTTTGATCGATATTCTCTACCCAAACAAGATCAAACACCCAAACGTCTCGCTATCGGAGAATGCGCGACTGACGATGACGATCGGCTGAACAGAGGGGCAGAACAGGTAGAGGAACAGCCATGAGGCAAGGAGGCAGAGGAGGCAGAGGAGGAAGACGAGGGAGAAGGGATCGTCACGAGGGAGAACCCGACGATCCAGTGGTTCTGGCGGTTCCGGCGGAAAGAGAGCTTCAAGCGGCATGAGAGGGACCAACGCGGCGGTGGATCGGGAGGAGGACGAGAACGCGCCGGAGGATGGAAACGCGCCAGACACGTCGGAGAGGGAAGAGAGCTCGGAGAGGAGCTCTGGGTGGCGGGAGAAGATGTCGTGGCGGGAGATGATGTCGTGGCGGAGCTGGGCGTCGAGGAGGCGGATCACTTGGTGGAGACGCTTGGCGGTGGAGGTGGGGGATCCGGAGGCGAGTGCGGCGGAGGAGGGATATCTCCGCGTCGGAGAGGGAAGAGAGCTAAGAGAGGAGCTCGGGGTGGCAGGAGCCGGGCGTTGAGGAGGCGGATCGATTGGTGGAGACGCTCGGCTGTGGAGGGGAGGATTTAGAAGTGACGAAGAAGATGATGATTGTGGAAGGGTATTAGAGTCATTAATTTTTAAGTACAGTACGTTAATAGTGTCAAATGGTAGATCCTTAATTAGTCAAAATTGTTTGTGTATACAATGCAAATACTCTATTATATTTAAAAAATTTGAAATCTCAAAGCCAATGTTTTTTTGGAGAACCCATGATCGGTCCTAAATTAAGGTTTTTTATCTGGGTTTTCCACAAAAGGCTGCACATTACACAAGGAGACCTTGAAAGAAAGGCAGTGATAGTTTCTTAGGTGACGCAAAAAGCACGAGGATCTAACACGGTTCTTTACTGGAAAGAGCATAGCAGCAAAATGCTAAAATCCCATGGCAAATCCAAGACATACAAGTTCTACAACTATACGTCTGGTCATATCCATCATTGCACCATCAGAAACTTAGAGGTCCATCAAAAAAAAAAAAAAAAAAAAAAAAAAAAACTTAAGAGGTCCATCAGCATCATTATCACAATCTTTTCTATCGTAGTGTATCTGACTTTTTGGTTCTCTTCTTGTAGTATGACACCAAGTACTACTATTACTATATGGTAGGTGTGGGACAAACTGAACCAAGTTACGGTTCCTCACTCCTCCTAAACCTGGTCCTGGCGTTCCCTACACGTTTGCTCTTATTGGTAATTGTGTCCTGAAAACGTATTACAACTCAAGTTCAAGTCCATGGGAAGCTAATAACTCCCTCTCTCTTTAAAACCATTAATTTGTTTTCAAGACACAATTACCAATAAGACCAAACATGCAGGGAACATCAGGACCAGGTTTAGGAGGAGTGAAGAACCAGAACTTGCGTTCTGTTTGTCTCACACCTACCATATAGTCGTACTTGGTGTCATACTGCAAGAAGAGAACTACAAAGTCAGATACACGACAAAAGAAAAGATTGTGAAATGATGATGATGGACCTCTAAATTTCTGAGGGTGCAATGATGGATGTGATTAGACGTATAGTTGTAGAACTTGTACGTCTTGGATTTGCCATGGGCTTTTAGCATTTTGCAGCTATGATCTTTCCAGTAAAGAACCGTGTTAGATCCTCGTGCTTTTTGCGTCACCCAAGAAACTATCACTGCCTTTCTTTCAAGGTCTCCTTGTGTAATGTGCATCTTTTGTGGAAAACCCAGATAAAAAACCCCAGTTTAGATTCGTTGTTCAACAAAGAAAAAAAAGACTTTGCGAAACCTTCAATTATCAAAGGTTAAATCATTTATGAACATCCATTATATGGCTGTTTCTCCATTATAACAAGACTAAAAAAGATAGACAAAAGTGATACCATATCAAAACTCATAAAAGACTGTTGATTACTTAAAGGAAAGGTGATACGTACCTGTTGAGGTGCATTTCAACCAAGAGGAACACGAAATACATCACTATTGAGTGGCATATCAACCGTTGCCTCTAACCTCCTGACGTAACTACTTGTTGTGCCACCATGACAGAATAGCACTAAGCTGTCTAGAACCAAACACAGGAAAAGAAAAACATAATATGGATTTACTGGTTCGAAATGGCCCATTTTCTTGAGTGCTCAGACTATCTTGTGTGAAGAAAGGTCCTCTGAAGAGCTAATTGTATAAAGACGGAGAAGTTTCCTTATGAAGCCGGTCTTGATGGGATGCATATCAAAGCATCTTCCACCTCCCTCCCAAAAAAAGTTGAATAAATTGGCATTTTGTAAGAAAAAGTTGCTAATATATACAAAATAGCTATTTTTAATGAAAAATATTTTAAAAAGGCCAATTTTATTTGGATTGCTTCTGTTCTTTAAAATTTTAGGGCAGAGCAAGATATGCATATGTTGTCTTGCGCAATGGAACATGATAATATTGTTATATTTCTCTTTCCTTAATTACTTATTTTTTTGTTTTGACTAAAATGCCCAGATGGCATATGTTAACTCTTGGAAGATTTTACATTACAAAATCAATGCACCCTTTTTAATGGGAGACCCCGGATTGTTGGTGATATAATGATATTTTATCACTAATTTAGTGGGATTAACATTAATAAGAATGAGTTGGTGTGATACACATACCAAGAGAAAAAATTGGTGAAAAAATCATGTAATAATTTGGTTCTCTGAGAGGTATTTCGGACAATGCAGACGAAAGTAGACCAATTCTCTTTGTTCGAGCGTGTGTTTTATTGACGGGATGTAAAACAGAAAAATTATAATATATTATATGCATTACACAAATAATATAGAATAATTTACTTATATCAATAATAGTACCAGACATAATTTTTCTACTAATTTCGAAAAATAATAAAAAAGAGTAAAAAGAGAAAACTGAGAGGAGGAGGTGAAGGAGACGAAGAAAAGAAAAAAAAAGTGGAAAGATCAGTAGGTGGAGAAATGGAAGAATTAAGAAGCATGAAACAAAGAAAGAGACATGGAAAAATATAAACTCACTAATTCATAGTAATAATGCAACAACAATATGTTTTTAATGTAAAATCATATTTCTATTTTGTATTCGCCAAATAAAATAGCAAAAAAAAAAGAATTGTAGATTTCAATACAGTGAATAGTAAAATATGTGTAACTTTTAATTGGAAAGATAACGCAATTCTTATCTTCTATCTGAAAATGAGCCCAATCCATCGGTGCAAAGTATTTCATTAATTGCTAAACTTTTGATTACACGATTATATATTTTAAATTATTTTTTTCACCTAAATTCTATTTTCGTTGTAAATTGATATAAAATCTGAAAAGACTCAATAAAAAATTAAGAGACACTAAAAATACACTTTATAGAAAAATTCAAAAAAAAAGATTAGAAAATGGTAAAAGCACAGTGTATCACAGTTGTAAATAGCTGTGCTATGGATTTTTGATGCCCCGAGACCATCTCCATACCCACTCCATAATTTACTGTAAAATAGAGTGGGAAATAGAATAATGAAGAAACAAAAAAAATGATTACATCATAAATGGAGTGATTTTTTATGATTTGTTCATACTTCATTTTCCATTCTATATTTGGAGTAAATTATAAAGTGAGGATGAAGATGCCCTAAGCCAAATAAAATATTTTATTTAATAAAATTATTGAACATTCAATTAATATAGAAAGTAAGAAAAAATTAGAAATAAAGTTTTATAAAATAACCAGTTTTAATATATTGTTATGTTTAGTTTAAAAATATAAAACTGCAACATACAAAATTTGATCTTTCATATACATCATTTATTTTTAAATTGTAAACTAAGCACTACTAAACAAAAGAAATAAATAGTAAGAGATAAGAAAAACATATTAACGATAAAAAAAAAAAGAATTAGTATGGTAAAAGAAAAGAAGGTGAGCATGTGGATAAATACAAAAAAAAATAAAGCTAGGATGTAATTGTAATTAACCAGTCTTGATTAATATCTAAGTTGTTACAAAAAATACGTAAGCCTTCTCTCAAAAAAAGGTTATAGATAATACGTGACATTATATTGCTAGTAGCATTTAAATTCTATCTATTTAGTTATGAAACAACCAAACACGTTTGTTTATAAACGATATATAAAACTATGCTCTATAAATCTTTTACAAAATTATTTGACATAAGCGAAAGTTTCTAATTTTCTTCAGTACGCATAAAATAATTAACAAAACTTGATTGTGTTCATTCCTAAAGTAAGGTATTTATAGAATGGTGTTGAATCTAACATTAATAGGAATATATATGGAATGTGATATAATAGATTACAAGATAGTGTAATCCTTTATCGTACTAAAAGACAGCACTCTGAAAGAAGTGGAAGACTCGAGTATAAACCAGCTCCAAGTTTTAAAGATACTCTTCTCGTGAAATCTGGTTGGTTGGCGGCAAAGGCGATATTGCACCATGTGACATTGTCCACCTTGTTTTGTCAAGATCCTTTAATAACATCGCTAGCTAGAAAACATAAGCTTTATAATAATTAATAAAGCTTTGTTTGTAATAGTTAGACTTTCCGGATATCGGTTCGGTTTCGGTTCGGTTTTTTTTCGGTTTTCGGTATTTCGGTTAGTAAAATATAACTACCATTCTAAATCCATATTTACTTCGGTTCGGTTCGGTTTATATACCGCCGGTTTTCGGTTTATTCGGTTTTATACCAAAAAAACATAATTATTTTGTTTGAGATCATATTATATAAATTTTAGAGTCATATTGTCAACACCGTCATTTATTAAAAATATATTACATATTCAAATAAATGAACAAAAAAGTAAAAATGCTTCTACCATCAGATAAAATAATCAAATATATAACTAAAATCAAAGCTTGAAATTTTGAAAATAAAAATACGAAACAAAAAAGAAAGATGAAAGAAAAGTTTTTCCACTCTTCCATATTTAGTGTTCATTAAAGTCATGTTTTTTCAATTGAAAATTTTCCATTAATTATTGTCAATCAAATTTATAATCTTCATATTAATTTAGTGAAGACTAAAATAAAGCAAAAAGATCAAAAAAAGACTTAGAAAATAAGATGTCTGAATTGCGATGTATTGTTATTTAGTTATAGTTCAAGTGTTTTACAAATTAAGGTTTTTTATTACTATAAAATTATGGTAATAATTATTAACATAAATTTAACTTATGTAACAAATAGATTTTCATGTATTGTTATAAAATAGATACATATTTTACATATTTCTATTTTTAATCGGTTTTATTCGGTTTATTCGGTTTAATCGGTTATATACCAAACCATATCCAAATCCTACGGTTTTTATAAAATTATATCCATTCGGTTTATATGGTATATACCAAAACCAAACCATATTGTCTATTTCGGTTCGGTTCGGTTCGGTACGGTTCGGTTTTACCATATTGAACAGCCCTAGTTAGACTAGATTTTGACCCGCGCAGGCGCGCGGGTGTATATTTTGAAAAATATGTTGATATTTGTTTTTCATGTAATTATTAGGATTTGGAAAATGAATCCGAGGAACATAACCGATACCGATCCAAAGATATAGTACCAAACCCAAACATAAATTGATTAAATATTCTAATTATTCAAAATTTTGTTATTTAGAGAACCGAATCTGATCCGAACCGAAGTATTTGGGTATCCGAATTTATCTAAAAATAGATTTATATACTTATATATATTAATTATTTTTAGATTTAACGTATATAAAATATCAAAAATGATACTTTTAAATTGGTTTAAATACTTAAAAATATATATAGATAGTCAAAAGTAAATATCTGAAATAGTTAAAGTATACTCAAATCACCAAAAATACTTAAAATAATTATTGATTTCGTATCCAAAATTTTAAATCAAGCCAATTGATATGTTAAGCTTAAGTATTATGACATATGTTATTCAAATTTATACGTAATATATTATTTTATTTATACATTTTGAGAAATTTAAAATATATAATGATTTAAGACTTTAAAAATAATTTAAATTAGTTATCCAAACCCAAACCAAACCCGCGAAGATCCAAATCGAACTCAAACCAAAATTTAGAAACATTCTAATAAGGCTGAAATCTTTGACCCCGAAAACTCAAAATACAAACCGATCAGAACTAAACCCGTATGGGTATCCAAAAGCCTATCCCTAGTCATTATTATATATCGTATTTTATCATCATATAATTAATCGTATTTTATATGTACCATCATATAAGTAATCATATAATTAATAGTATTTTATACATACCATCATATAAATAATTACATATATTATATTTTTAAAACTTAATATGAAATATGAAAACCATAATTTGAGTTGGTATTTCAAATTGGGCTTTGTATTATATTTTTCTTATATATATTGACAATATTTTTTTATAATGGTTATTGAAAAATAGTTTAGTAAAAATCCATTTTTGAATATATGTATATTTTTGAATCAATTTTTGATATAAATCAAATTTGAATTATTATTTTGATTTGAAATATGTATATAAAGTTTAAATTTTGTTTTATGGTTAGTTTAGAAATTTTTTTTTAGGGAATTAGATTGACCCATTTTGGTATATTTTAAAAGTGGCCTAGATAAATTTCAATTTTTAAAAAAAACATAAGCCTATTACTTTTTTTTCTTAATACTACTATCCTTGTTTTCAAACAAAAATATTTTTTTTTAAAAGACTGCAATCCATGTTTCCAAACACTCCAAATTTTTAAAAATCTTATTCAAGTCTCCAAACACTCCAATTTTGTACTTGAGTTTTAATAAGATAGATATATGTACATAAATATATAATAGTTAGATATACATGTGTAATAGGGAGATTACACACGTAAAGCTTCAAATAATTTAATTAGAATGTTTGAGCTTTGCTCTGTTGTAGGGTAGAGTTTACCAAGTTTTAAGTAGTTAAAACTGGACCCAAGAACCGTAAGAGTTACAACAACCGTAAGAGTTTATACGAGAAGGAAGACGAGCCCAAAGGCTAAATGAGACTGAAGCAGAGGCGTGATTAGGTGGTAAATCCTCGTTACAGGCTTACAATAATACAATAAAAGCTACATAACTAGAGCATTGGTACTGCATAGTTGGCCTAATAGTAGTATAACTTTGGGAGACTCTACTGTAGCAACACTTAAAAATCCCATTTAAACTCCCCAGTAGGCTTCATATGAGCTGAGAACATTTTCTTCAGAAACTATAAAAGTATGAAGCCAGCCTTTGAAAGTATTCTTTCAACTAGGTACATTGGTTCATTCTCATTAGTGAGTGGCTGAGTGCATACACTAAATCACGAGAGTCGAGTGTATATATAGTAACTTCGGTGCGCTAAGAAGAAAATGAGAAATGTGGTGCATAGAAAAGACCAGAGATAATCAAAGTGAATATCAATTTTATTCAAACGTTTATTGTTTCGAGTTTAACTAAACATGAAGTATGAAGCAAGGCTAACCATGACGAAATAAATCCTAGAAGAGCCAATGTTTTTCCTTGAGTGACGAGTTTTATTAGCAAGAACTCAGCCACATTGCGTTTATTCAGCGTTATACAACAACACAAATTAGATTCCGAGGTTCTCAGGAATCAGAAGAAGGTGAATCATTAACAGGATGCCAGAACCTGTTGTAAAACCACATAGTGTCAGCCTCCACGGCATAACCATCCTGGTTCCTGTGCCATGCATAGTGCGCATGCGTCCTGTTCTTTATCGAGAATATCGCGTGTCCAAAGCTAGCTTCTCTGTATGCAGAGTACTTAGGCTGAGGCTCAGTCATTCTGCAGAAACCATGTTACAAATTATTTTTAAAAAAATGGGTTTGCAATAATGGTCACAAGCCCTTTGTTATATAGCTTACTTGGTAGCCAAGCCTTCAATATTTCCTCCATCACCAATGGTGATATAGACAGGAGCAGATTGATCTTTTACTGGACTGCAAATGCCGTTAACCACTGTGTATGCTATGTTTGATATGCGTTCCTAGTTTCACAAATAGCTCAGAGTTGTCAAAATATATAGTTTTTAAAAAGAAGAGACAGAGATGAGCTTAAGTTTTGTCTTCTTACTGATCTTTCGTAGGCGTGAACGTGACCTGAAAAAACAACATCTACTTTGTTCTTGACGAACCACGGCTCATACATCACTCTCATTGTTTCACCTTCCATGTAATGGTAATCGTAGCTGTTGTACCACGGCGAATGGTTCAGAACAATCAACCATGGAGTTTCTGTTCTGTTAACCTTTGGGAACTCCTCTTCGAGCCACGTGTACTGCGGCGTGTATTTACCGTATGCTGAGTATGAAGATAGCACGATTATGTAAGCTGGTCCTCTCTTTATAGAGTACCAGAATGGTTCTGTGCTGCCTGAAGCTCGGTAAGGAGTACGGTACCTATGCGTGAATGGCTTAAACGGTTTATTTTCTCCCTGCAAGATTGCATATAAAGACAATCCATCTCAATGTCAGTCTAGTCCATGTAACGCTTTGTGCTAATAACATTTTGAAGATTAAAGCCAAAAACATAGAGGGAGCAAGAAGCTTTACAATCTCGGGAGCAAAATCTAGTTCATGGTTTCCTGTAGTCCAAATCCAGGGCTGATAAGCTGTACTTCTTTCAGCAAATCTTCCCCAACTGTCCCATCTATTATTGTCGTGATTTGGATGATTATCAGCGTATGAGAGATCCCCAACGAACAAAACTGCTTGCCCTTTTTTAGGGCTCTTCTCGTAGTGTGTTAAGGTTATGTTTGAGTCAAAAGTCTGTCCAAGATCCCCTGCAACAAACAACAATTTGCAACTCAAGTTCAGGTCCAAACATGTAGGGAACGTCAAGACCATGAATACGTTTCAGGACAATTACCAATAAGACCGAACGTATATGGAACGTCAGGACCGACTTTAGGAGGAGTGAAGAACCAGAACTTGCGCTCTGTTTGTCCCACACCTACCATATAATAGTACTTGGAGTCATACTGCCAAAAAAAAAAAAACAAGAAAATCAGATAACAAAAATAGCAAAGATCAATGATGAAATTTGATGATGTTGGACCTCCAAGTTTCTGATGGTGCAGTGATGGATGTAACCAGAAGTATAATTGTAGAACTTGTAAGTGTTCGTTTTGCCATGGGCTTTGTGCTTTTTGGAGCTATGCTCTTTCCAGTAAAGAACCGTGTTGGATCCTGGTGCTTCTTGTGTCACCCAAGACACTATCACTGCCTTCCCTTCTACATCTCCTTGTGTTATATGCACCTTTTTGTTCAAAACCCATTTTTTAATTATAAAATAAAACTTGATAGTTCTTTATAAACGTCCAATAAGCAAAGCTTGAATCAACCCCTTTAAAAAAAAAAATTAAAACAAAAAGAAATACCTAATATTAAATTAGAAAAACAAACCTTGACATCTACCTAACAATTTTTATAGTTAAGGGGAACCCACAACATGCAAATCTCAGAAAGAGATGGTTGGTACCTGTTGAGGAGCATTATGACCAGGAGGAACACGAAACACATCGCTATGAAGAGGCATATCAATGGACTTCTCCACTTTCCTAACAAACTTACTGGTGATGCCTCCATTACAGAACAGCGCCAAGCTGTTCAGCACCACACCAAGAACAAGAAGAACGGACGAGAAATCTGATTTCATTTTTTCAGATTTTCTTTTCCTTCCGACCTTCTGTAAATTCCCTTTAAAAAGAAAATTAGGTGCAATGAATTTATGGTTACTGATCTTTAGATGATTGAACCTTTTCAACTCTGTTTTGAATTTCTATCGTATTTTTGGGTAAAATAGTACTTTTATATGTCTCCTTGTTTGACCAAAAATAAATAGAGATATGGTATTGGTGAGTATTATATATTCTTGAAAATCTTCACGGACACACGAATCTATGCTTCCCTTTTTGTTCTCTTCCGGTTTATTTTATTTTAGTCAACTAACTTTTTCCATCTTCTTAATTTGTTATAAATTATTAAGATTTTGCTTTAAAAATATATATATCCCGTTATAAGAAAAAAAAGGTAAAAAAGTTTGGAGTCTATTATATTATTTGAGAATTGATTTTACAAATTTATCAATTATCCATAATTTAAGACTGAATCTATTAGTTTAAAAAAAATTAATAATTAGTTTAATTTTTTTTAAATCATTAATTTTAATAAATATTTTCTATATCAATATATACATCTGTCTCCGATCAAAAAAAAATACATCTGTCATTATATTCAATATAATTAATTATAGATATCAGTTTATGATGAGTCATTAATTTTAAATGATTTTTCTGATTCGTCAAGTTCTTTAATGATACATTAGTTTTAATAAAGAATTTTCTAAATCATTAATTTTTTAAAAAAAATTTAGTAATTATCTTAATATCTATATATATATATATATATATATATATATATATATATTTCATTATATTTAATATAACTTATTAGTGTATATTAACTAATTAGGATGAGTCATAATTTTAATAAGGAATTTTCTAAGTCATTAATTTTAACACACAAATTTTAATGATTATATATATATATATATGTCATCATATTTAATATAATTAATTAATGGATATTAACAGTACATACATAAGTATGATGTAAATAGAACCAATCTACAGAAGAACATCTGTAAATTAATACTCAATAAATTAATAATCTCTATAAATTAATAAATTTTACCGGTCTCAACTTGGGTCGATTCAAAATTTGACACAAATCAATATAATAATAATATAATAATCTTTTAGAAAATTCTATGTAAATATATTGTCCCATTAAAATTATAAATTAATAATTTCTATGTATATATATTTTATATAAGTAAGTATCTATTATTTTAATGTTTGTTTTATATTCACAATAGAATTATCTTTATATTTTTTTAACACTTAATATATTTTTGATGAGATTTAGTAATATTATATGTAAGACCACAATTAATTTAAAAAATAATAATTAGTGTCTATACACTAAAATCAAATATTTTTTTTATTTTAGAATAAATATATCTTAAAATAACAAAATCTAAATAAAAAAAACCTTTTTAAATTAATATATCTATAAATTAATAAAATTTTAAAGTTCCAATATTATTAATTTATAGAGGTTCTACTGTATCATGAATCTTGTAATTATTATGAAACTTTGAACTAGCCACTGTGGAGTTTTTTTTTAATGGTTGTAATTCTATCAAAAGAATTCTTACATCATTGAACCAAACCGGCTAACAACAAAAATAAAGAGACATCTATAAATTAATTTCATACAAAAATGTGTAAACTAAATTAATTTAAAGAAAGCTTGGAAATTGTGAGAGAGAGAGTCAGACACACAAATGCAATTCCTTCCAAACTGAAAACTCACCTCTCCCTTATCATGAATATGTGGTTTCATAATCCGGCAAGCTAAGACCTATTGATCTTTTTTTTTTTTTTAACATTAAGACCTATTTATCTTCATGCAAAATTACAAGTTTGGTTAATAAACATTGTGGAGTCTATGAAACAATGTATCACAAATTTGGATAACAGAAAGAATTAGATTTGTTTTTCTTGAATGATGAAATCATTATTTATAACAGAAACAGATTAAAGTATACATTCTGAAGTTGTAATAAATAAAAATATATCAGTTAATATTAGACAATGTGTCTTTAATTCATCTACAAGGAAGATGTTTACGAAGCATATTCCACTGTTTTTTGTTGTTTAATTTAAACTGTCAACAATAAACTGTTTACTGATTTCAATATACACTTCAAAAAAGAATTAGTTGAGAGAGATGTAGCAGCACTAAGAGAGGTAAGGAGCAACGAGTTCCACCTCCTTACCATAAGAGCCGAAGAAAGCTGAGACCAATCGTATCGTTTACTTTTGAAGTCAATAATATTCGATCACTTTCTCATTTTAGACCATATCTACCCAAATTCAATAATATTCGATCTGTGGACCCAATTTTTAGTCTTTTTCTTATTTTCTCCGTTCCACCTTTTCATGCCAAAAGGTTGTAATTTCAACCAAGCTTTGTAAAAGGTATCAAATCATGTGAAAAATATAGCAAACTTAATAATTCAATACTATTTTAGAGGAATAGAAATGAATACCAAAGAGAAATCAGAGAACAGTTTCATATATATATATATATATAAAGAAGCATAAAAGCAATTTTTTAAAAATCCTTTAAAAAGTGCTTGGAAGCTTTTTGTTTGCTCACTGAATGAGTTTAGTTGGACAACATTTAACTTGGAAATTACTACTACACAAAAATGCTAATAGACTAGCATGTTCTATTTGACCCAAAAAAAAGACTAGCATGTTCTATATGCCAATACTAGCTTTTAGAGAAATAGAATAGAAGTGAAAACCAAAAAGAAATCAGAGAACAATTTTTTATATATTAATTAAGAAGCATAAAAGCAATTAATTTTTTATTCTTTTCATTTTTAAAAGAACTTAGAAACTTTTTTTTTTTTTTTGAA
This sequence comes from Brassica rapa, assembly GCF_000309985.2. Taxonomy (NCBI): domain Eukaryota; kingdom Viridiplantae; phylum Streptophyta; class Magnoliopsida; order Brassicales; family Brassicaceae; genus Brassica; species Brassica rapa. The sequence goes on from NC_024797.2 coordinate 21,708,300, forward strand.
CAACAGAAATAGATTCACTTAATAAAATGGAGAGGGCTTTAGAGGCCCAATCCAGAAGGGTTCATACATAGGCAGGCCTTTGCCAAAGAGTCTGCAAGCCCATTTTGGTTTCTTGACATAAACGAGAAAGAAACAGAATTGAAATCAGAAGAAACAATCGAATCGACATCCGATAAAATACCGTAGAGTTCTATCGATGGGAGATTCGAGTTGATGGCTGTAATAAGCCCTTGGGAATCTGAGCGTAGCCAGATGCGTTTGTAGGATTGCAACGAAACGTGTCGTAGAGCTTCTCGTACCGCCAGCGCCTCCGCCATGAGGGGAGAAGCCACCGCGCTTTGAAGGGAGGAGCCGCGGGAAATCTCGATTGAGTCAGGAGTGGAGCAGATCCACGCGAGACCCGCAACTTTATGTTCTTTGTTCCACGCTGCGTCTGTATGACAGATAACAGTATCTGCTGTCAGATCAGGGCTCCTATGAGGGGTAGCTTTCGTATTAATAGGCTTAGGTACAGTCCCTTGAGCGCTTTCCCATTCCTTGCAAGATACGATAGCTTTGTTGACAATCTGTTGATGAGATAGGGTTTTGGATTCAAATATCAACTGGTTCCTACTCAACCAGAGGCCCCAGGCAATCCATGGAAAGATGTTGGAAATGGTACCCACTGGTGGTAACGTGACTCGGTGCAAGGAGGTCTGGAGTTCCTCTCTGAACGAAATACTCTGCGATGAGTCGAAAGTGGATGTCCAAGGCGCGGTTTCCCAGACTTTGGTGGCAAAAGGGCAGAGAAAGAACAAGTGGTTGAGGGTTTCTTGTTCTCCACACCTCAGACAGGTGGTGTTCCTATTGATTCCTCTGCGAATGAGATTATCTCCTGTAGGTAAACAATTTCTTGTACATTTCCAGAGAACATGTTTAAGTTTTGGAAGAAGGTTGGGAGACCAAATATTCTTTTGCCAATTCCATGATTCTCTATCCAAGAGTGTGGTTGTCGATTGGATTCTAGAGACTTGCGTAGTATGATAGCCCGACCTTGCTGAATAAATCCCGTTCTTTGTTTGTGTCTAGATGGTGGAGTCAGGGGCGCTTGTGAGGCTGGGGCGTAGCTGCAGTATGTGATCAGATAAATCTGGGAGGAGTTTCTCTACTAAAGCTCGATTCCACTCCTTTGTTTCTCGGGACAGTAGATCAGCAACAAAGAGGTCTTGGTCTTGAGGTAACACAGGTCCATGTGGTCTTAAATCTGTAGAAGTACCAATCCAATTATCAGCCCAGACTCTTGTATTCTCCCCATTGCCTATAACCTTCCCTAGATGTCGTAGGAGAAGATCTCTTCCCCACAGGATCCCCTTCCAGCCATGTGAGGAAGAAGGTGCCGATGTAACCTTCAAAAATGAAGTCTTATGGCAATACTTGCCTTGGAGGATACGGGAGAGGAGACAATCAGGCTTAGTGATGAGTCGCCATGCTATTTTTGCCAACAAGGCCTGGTTGTAGAGTCGAACATCGCGGAATCCTAAAAGAACTTAGAAACTTTTAACTTGAAATATACTACTTCAGAAAAATGTTATTATACTTGCATCTTTTATATTACTAACTTCTACCTACTATCTAACCTTTAATAGACATGTATGTTTTTCATGTAAATAATAGATAAAAAGTACACCAAACTGAGACCAAATGAAACATTGAATATAGATCATCTTTAAAGTTGAAACTCGTTACAGATTAACAACTAGTAAGAAAATGGGCCGAGCCACATGGATCCGTCAATCACTTGCTAAGTTTAAGTTTACTCAATTCATCAAACTCTAACCACAGCAAATATTAAAGCTTTTCTCATCAACTGAAAGAATCTGTGATCATATTCTCTTGATTCTGTCACCTTCAGTAACCAGAAACCCTTCACTAGCTAGGGTTCCAACCGCCTTTCTTACCTGATTAAAAAAGGTCACAACAACAGAGACTTTTGTTAGTTTCTCTGTCCTGTTATGAGCTGATCAAAACTTTTGATATGCAAGAAAAGTTTTTAAAAGACTCACATCATGAAGGTGAATCTCGGTGTTTATGTTGCCTCCATGCTTCTTCAGTTCTTCCAGTAGCTGCACAACATTTCCCATTGTAATTGGTAAATCTCAGAAGAACGGTTTCTCTAACATTATTTGCTTGCATTGTTCGTTATGACAAGTTTGGGATGATAAAAGGAGTATACCTCTGATAAGCGCATTGCTGATCCTCCAATTTGCATTTTCTCAAGAGTTATGTCTCGAATTGACGACACAAGGATGTCCCGTCTCATTCGTTCACTTGCTGAGACTCCAGTGTTTATCAGGTCCATGTCAATAGTCCCTTCACCAATATAAAAACAGCGTTTATTATTAGAAATAGGTATTGAATCCTAGTGTTTTATATTATCCTTATGATATTAGTGAAGCAACTTACCAGTGGCGTGATCGGTTGCTGATTGCTGCATTGCAACTCTGAGAAGTCGAAATGCCTCCTCCACGTCATCTTTTTCAACCTTTATCAAGAACCAATATTAGTTGATTTGAAATGACAAAATGAAACTGCATCAAAGATTCAGGTTAGTATATGAGGAGTCTTCACTAACCCATTCAGAGAAGCGCATACGAGCCAATGCCTCACTAAGTCTGATCAGGCTTTCAATTTGCCTAGGAGTCGCTGTTATGACCTGTGTCAGACTCAAAGAGTTAAGGCACGAGACTGACCTTGTTATGACAGCACCAAAAAAAACAATCAAGTTGCAAGACACACCTTTTTGCTACTACCGGCAAATTTCCCTGCTCTTCTAAGCTCAACATAACCCCGGGTCAACTCCTCTGCGGCTTCATCTGATAGTTTAGGATGAATGTTCTTGCGAGCATAGCTAACATAGCTTGTCAGTGTAGTGATGTCCAAAGCCTCCTCTTGTGCACTCTGCAAATTGAGATAAAAAGGATACCAACTCAAGTAAGATATGGGGCAAAACACAATCATTTGTAAGCATATACTGTGGAAAGATATAAGACCTCTGCGTTCTCAAAGTGTAGTGCCACAATATGCTTTGCAAGCCTTCGGTCAGTCTGCTCATCAGGCTTGTCAAGAATCAAGTAGATTAAATCGAATCTGAGAAGCAAATTGAGATAAAATTAGTAAGACGAAATAGACCTCTTTTGAACAATCCTAAAACAAAACAAAAACGTCATTTTCGTTGAAACGTACCTAGAAAGCAAGGTCGGAGGAAGGTGAATATTCTCAATAACAGAAAGCCGCGGATTATAGCGTGAGCCACTAGGATTTGCGCAAGCCAACACAGAGGTCCTAGCATTTAGAGATGCAATGATACCAGCCTTTGCTATTGAAACAGTCTGCTGTTCCATAACCTGAGCAGAGCAACAATGTTCATCAGCCTGGAAACTGCAAGCGATAACTTGAGCAATGCTAAGAAGAAGAGAGTAACACACCTCATGCAGCATGCTCCTCGCACTGTCAGACATTTTGTCAAATTCATCAATACAGCAGATACCTCGGTCACTGAGTACAAGAGCTCCACTCTCCAAAACCTAAATGATGTAGCATTCACGTCAACAGGTCAGGCTTGAGAAGATACTGAAAATACAATTGATCACAGAATAAATGAAAACAAAATGAACATACAGTTTCTCCTGTCTCAGGATCTTTAGCTACATAAGCTGTCAACCCAACAGCTGAGCTCCCACGCCCACTTGTGTATATCCCACGTGGTGAAAGCTTGTGAATGTACTGAAGCAGCTGAGACTTGCTGGTACCAGGGTCACCAACAAGCAAGATGTTGATGTCACCACGAAAATTAGCACCAGATGCCAAGTTCAAAGCATTCCCTCCAAAAAGCTTCACATTTTGAAGTTTGTCTCAGTAAAAAGAGCTAATGTTGTTTATAATGAACCTATCAACAAGTATCGAAAGCGGTATACTACCTGGCACAAAAGACCCTTCTTTACATCATCCAACTCCCAGATGTTTGGCGCTAGTGATCTAGCAAGCTTCTCATATATGTCTGGTTGTTTAGAGAGCTCTTCAAATTTCTTTAGCTGAAAATTAACACACAAAAAAGATTGGAATGCAGGGACAAAGGACAGTTACAAAACTATAGATATATTTAGTTAAAAAGATGAAGAACCTTCTCCTCATCTAACTCGACATCTTCATCGACTCTACGAAGACTATTGTCAACATCCATAGGATCCTCTGCAGCCATTCTTGTCTTACTTGCTTTCTTTATATGAAGGCAGTCGATGTAGGTCTGTACTCCAAGAGAACATAAATAACAATGTCAGAACGTAAAAGGAATAATGAGGAATTACAAACAAAAGAAAAGATAAAGATGACATGCCTTAAACACAGACTTCACAGTCCTGTGAGCAGGCCCTACTCGGACAGTCATTGCTCTGTAAATTCCAGTGACCTATCCAGAAAACAAGCTTTGACTGTCAAACAATAACCATAGCAACGCAATTATTAACCTTATATCATTACTGATTTTACCTCAATTCTATCACCAGGCTTTCCATTATCAACTAGCTTATCATGCAGCAACAAGCTAACAGTGTGAGGTGTTCCTCCTTCAGGAATCTCATCAGGCGTTTCCTGGAGCCTCACAATCTGCTTATCCGCAAACCTGATTCACGAATGAAAGGGCATCAGCTACAGGATTAAACAGAATCAGACAAAACCCATCTCTAGCTAGAAATTACCTGCATCGATTGTGCACTAGTGTCATTGAGTTCTTAGCAAGGCACTCTTGTTTCAAGCAAGTAGGAGGCTCACTTATTTTCCCTAACAATAAAACAACCATTATGAGAAAGAAACTATGCACACATTACAAAGAGATGGGTAAATCCTTACCTCTATCAACGATGATAGGGTCAGAGAAGTAACCACAAACGAGGCATCTAAACACAGCTTCCCTGATCTCAGGAATGATTGAGCTACTCCGAATAATCATCCCCTTCAAAGAGATCATCTTCTCAATATCTAACCAAATCAAAACACACATTCAAATCAAACATAAGCTAAGGTAGTCACTATAGAGAGAGCTAATAAACCATGAAAACAAAACTAACCAGATGGATTGAGATTCCTCATGGAAGTAGAACTCCTGAGGTTAAAAATCCTCACTTGAACATGTTTCTCGAACAAACGATCGATAGAGGAAACAATATCCATCAGCACGATATCAAAGATAGCGAGAACTTCCAAGGGATATCTCACCATCTTGTTATACAAATCAGGATCATAATCAAACACGTCATAGGCATCAACATCAATCCACTCTCCTTCAATCTCAATCACCTTACGTATCGACGCCATATACTTCCCTTCCCTAAACAAATCGTCGCTGCTCTCTTTCGCTTCCCTGAAATGCTTAACGAACATCTCAATCGCGGATTTGACATCCTGGACGCTGATGTTGGTCCCCCAGACGAACGTCGGCGTGGCGTCGTCGGCGCCGTCTTCTCCGCCGTCGTCGGAAGAGGGAGGCGGTTCGTCGGTGTGGGATGGAGTCGCTGGACGGTTGGATCTGGCGGCGGAGGGGCGAGATGCGGGGGGAGTGGAGTTTGGGACTCCGAGGCGGGAAGGCGGCGGAGGAGTGGCGAATTGAGAAGGGGTGGAGGATCTTGCTCGACGGCGAGTGCGGAGGGAGGAGGGGGAGGAGTAGGTGTTGCCGATTGGGCTTGAAGCGTTTTCGCCGGGAGAAGAAGGACCTGCGGGTGTAGTGAGAGTAAACAAAAATCAATCAACGGTTTCAGGTAGAGAGATGAGAGTTAGAGAGAGAGAGAGAGAGAGTACCGTCGTTGGTGTTGGCGGGAGGAGAGTCGGAAGCCATGGCTGATTTGAGACTTGAGTGAGAGAGAGACGGAGGAGCGTTAAATGAGGTTTCGGCGCTTTTTAGTGACGAGAGATGGTTTTAGGCGGGGACTTCACTTGATTTTGGCGCCATTATTACTATGGGCTTTCTTAATGGGCTTCTAACTTGGGCCTATTACAAACTTTGAATCAAAGTTCATTGGAGCAAGGATTGGTTTCTTTATTTATTATCATTTGGTTACCATTCATAGGCAACAACATTCTTTAGATAACTTTTGGATTAACTCATCTTTATTCTATTTGGTGATCACGCGAAATTATTGTTGTTTCTTTAATCTTAAAGTTTTGATGATCGAATTTTTCTTAATTTACTTATTTAATTGGCTGCTCTATCAATTGCTAAAGCCTTCTGTTTCTTGGTTTAGGAGGGACTCCACTTGATTTTGGCGCCACAATTTTAAAAGTTGAGCCTATTATCCATTTTTAACTCTTTTTTTTTTTTTTGAACATTCATTTTTAACTCTTATAGTCATAATAATGCTCATATGCGTGCAGCGTGAGTATGCATGCAGTAGTTATTAGTCTATTATCATGTAGTACCTTTCTAATAATACAAAACACTATAGGAAGGAATGATTCGTTACTAAAACATTTGATTTTGAGTACATAAAATGTGCCAAGTTAGTATAACTCTTCATGCAAACAGTTTTATGAATAACGTACGTACCACACAAACCCGTATGACATTCTTCAAAAATCATTTTCCCAAAACGGTCCTCAAATCTTGATTCAATCAAATGCTAAAAGCTAATTGTTCTTGATTGATTCTTTCTGCTAAGTAAGAGATCATCTAAACGATGATTTCAATTCACACAAAATTAGACTTAACCAAATAAAAGCATCAAAGATCAATAGTAAACATATCCAATTCCATTCTTAAAGCAATCCAATAACCATTGTTTACAAAGATGATCGATCATCCCAGAAATGACCTAACACGATGTTCAAGATAAATCGAAAACATCATCATCGATTCAGTATGCACCTGAATCAGAAGCGGAGGCCATGCTTGCAGTGGATGCTACCACGTTTAGCGAACGCTCTCTTCTCAACTTTCCTAATCCTGTCTCCCTTGCTCACGCTTGCCACCTCATCCTCATCCGCTTCGTCGCATTCATCATCGCTGTAATCTCCGTACTTGATTCCAACAGAATAGCCGCTAAGAATCACCATCCTCCCGCCGAGCAAACCACGGTGATCATCAGCGGGCTCCCCGTCGAGTTCATCAACGAAAGCTTCCATGAGCGTCGGCGGCGGAATGAAGTTTCTGTTCGCCATTTGTCTCTCGATCGTACGTTCTTGCGGTTTTGGATTGGAGACGCTTTGTTCACCGAAGGAGGAGAGGAGGTGGAAGTTAGCTTTTTATACTGCGTCTTATGTGATTTTATACTCGATCATCTTTTCTTGATGCTCTCTTTGGGTTTTTGTTTCTTTTTACAGTTTATTTTATACTCAAATATTTAAATAATGTTTCATCAAATTTGAATACACTTCATTTTTTTTTGATCAAAAATACACTTCATTTAAATTCCAGTGTGTTAAAGGCTTTTTGAGAAGTTCATTTATTAATTCGAGTGTATGTTTACTTATTACGACTGGTGAAGTTTTTTTTTTTTTTTGAGCAACTGGTGAAGTTTATTTATTTATTTGATTCCAATGATTTGTTGTATGGTAACATAAAAAATGGGCTTATCGAGAAAAAGAAGAAGCATAAATGGGCTTTTATGCGGCCCAAATATGAAACGTGATTCCAACTCTAATATACAAACACGGTCTTCCTCTTCCACTCATCTGAAAATCCAAAAAAGAAAATATCTGCTGAATCCAAATCTCTCTCTCCCCAGTTGTAGACCCGAGAAGATGTCTACGTTCAGCGGAGATGAGACTGCTCCTTTCTTTGGCTTCCTCGGCGCTGCCGCCGCCCTCGTCTTCTCCTGTAAGCACTGCTTCTTCTCTATTGAAAACCGTATCAGATTCGTGTTTCTGTCGATTAACATGATCTTGAAGACTTTTTATCATATCGTTTGCCTACTTGATTGAACGATTTTGTGTGTGTATAGTGCTGTTCGTTTGGTTGACGCAGCAGGTACCTGCGGCTGCTTCGATGTCAATTTTTTTAATAAACTCTTGTTCGTTTTATTGACGCTGGTACTGCATCTGCGTCTAAACGCTGTGTCCTCGCGTCGATCTTCAAAAAAAATCTGCGTCTGCGATTAAAACTGCGTTGGCGTCTACGAAACAAACAACAACTATTAATGTTAATAAGGATCATATCTACCGCCTTAATGTTATTGGATATGGTGCATAGTCACCATGATGTGTGTAATGTGAAAGTTTTAAACTTTAGATGATATGAGTTCTCGAAACGCTCTTTGTTTTGCATGGAAGTTGGAACCTATTTTCTGCATACAAGGATCGTAAATGTTACTTGTTTGGGTTTAGGTATGGGAGCTGCTTACGGAACTGCAAAGAGTGGTGTTGGTGTGGCTTCCATGGGAGTGATGAGACCTGAGTTGGTGATGAAGTCGATTGTCCCCGTGGTTATGGCTGGTGTGTTGGGTATCTATGGACTCATCATCGCTGTTATCATCAGTACCGGTATCAACCCAAAGGCTAAGTCTTACTACCTCTTTGATGGATACGCACACCTTTCCTCTGGTCTTGCTTGTGGTCTTGCTGGTCTCTCAGCTGGTATGGCCATTGGAATCGTGGGAGATGCTGGAGTCAGGTTTGTTTGTTCTTCTTTTGCAACTGTATAAATAGTTACCGAGTGGATGGAACTTGACTTGTTTGGTTTTGGGAAAATCTTGTCAGGGCAAATGCTCAGCAGCCTAAGCTTTTCGTCGGGATGATTCTTATCCTCATCTTTGCGGAGGCGCTTGCTCTCTATGGTCTCATTGTAGGCATCATCTTATCCTCTCGAGCTGGTCAGTCCAGAGCAGAATGAGAAACAAAACAAGTGTCAGATGATGACTTTTTTTTTTTTTTGTGGAACCTTGTTTGGGGCTGCCATATATTCTGCTTCCTTTTGGTGGGTGCTTGAGTTTAGGATGTTTTTATTTGTCTGGGTCGGTAATAAAAGAGAAGTTGACATTTTCTGTATTCTTGTATTTTGTCTTGATATTTTGTTTGTAAAGAAGTTTGCTTCTGAAACCATATTTGAGTGTTATTATGATACTCATCTTTTGTGTCTTCCAATTTTGATATGAAGCTGAAGATAAGCTTTTTAAACGAACAAACCATGAATTAACAGAAGTGGTTTAACCAATGTCTTGTAAATAAGTTTTTGAAGATGACCTATGTACACAACCAAATGATATAATCAAATTTCTTTCTCGTGATTACAAAGTACCATCCTTGATAATAACCCTCTTGCTTCTCCTATTTTTTGTGATAAAATCTAATCCAAACAAAAAACCAAGGTAAATCTGTTTCAACAGCCTCTATTGTTGAAAAAGCCTTTGAAAACCTTCAAGTTTGTGAAGAAAACTAATAATGTCACTGAAATCATTTCTAGTTAAATCAGGTAAAACATTATTTTCAAGCTGTAATTAATGCCAATTGTACTATAATGACACCTAAACATAAAGATGAGAAGCATAGCTGTTATCATTGGTCAAATTGTGTTCTCTCTCTCTTAACAATTTAGTAAACATAAGGGAAAATGGCATATCTGTTAGCCGGGTAATGCTCAAACTTCCGGAGATACCACCTGTGAGTTTCTCCAGCCGATAATGATAGATTACCAACCTACAAAGAAAGGACAAAAATTTCTCTGAATCCAAACAACTTTCAAAAACAAAAACAAGACAAGAAAGTGTTCGTACCACGGAACCAAAGAGTAACCAGACAGTTATATCTGTTCCTCCACTAGCAATCACCAAACCCACGTATAAAACCTACATTACAAAGCATCACACCATTTAGCTAACAGAAGGATATAATAGCATAGAGATGTCTACTAGGCAAGGTAACATTAATTACGATTTCTGCCAAGTAATGTGGACTAGAGACAATCTCAAACCAATCTCCATGTGGTATTATGTACTCTTTTGCTTGGCTAGGATTCTCCCGGAGCGATCCCTGCATTAACAATTTTTTTGCATCTCTCAGGATCTAAACACACAAACAATGAGACGTAATAATGTCTAAAAAAAATTTACGAGAATTGCATGACAGCGGCGCTGATGTAACCATCCCCATAGAAAAATGATTCCACCAACCAACTGGCATCATCCAAGCTTCATAAGAGGGCTTAAAGACGATAATAAATCAAACTCAGGGGATGAAGTATGGCCTTTCCCTTCAGAAATGAACTCAGCCACTAGATTGACGCAGAGTGATAAAGGCGCTGCTGCATAGTAACTAGAAAGCCAAATTAAAGCCAACCAAAAGGCAATCGAACTATATAGATCTTGAAAATGTTCATGAGTTTCTTGAGAAACTTACTATAATCCGCCGAGGTAAGTAAGAATGTTCATCTGAGCAGAAGGGCTATACTTGAACACATAGAATGACTCTATAAGGCGTCTCAGAACTTGTATTTCCATCAGAAGAAGTAGGAACACTGCTCTCCACACTTTAAACTGACTCTCAACATGAGAACCTCCGGTCAAGTGTCTTGAAAACATGAACTCCTCAGACGATAAAGGCACCATTTTAAAAGCATACATCCAAGTGATGGCTAGCAAGAGAGTTGTCCACGCCACTCCGAAGACATAGAAGTGAGCAAAGTATTTCTGAGGAACTGTCCATTTCTACATCCATAACAAAATACAAAGGAAATAGATTTGAAAACTAAAACGTGAGACTCAAGTAACATTGACAAATGAGGAAGGCGAGAGTGAAAAACCTGAGAAGACGAGGGAAGAAGAATCTTTCCTCTACCAGTGAAACTCCAAACGAGTTCATGAAACAATCTCAACTTGGAACTTGGTATGGAAGCAATCACCATAAGAAGTATAACAGCGATCCAAGGGGCTCTAACCAACCAAACAATCCATATCCCTAGTTCCATACTTTCTTGCGGTGGGTGGGGAAGGAAGTAAAGATCTCTTTCTATTTTATTCAAATTTGTCTGCGAGGGAAAACCATTTGTGAAGTCACTTTAGTTTTAACCATGTGACTTCGCTTCGATCACAACCCACGTGGGAATCAATCTCTCTGTATTACGTGTGATCTCCCCTAAATAAGTCAATGAATGTAATTAAATACTTACTTATCGTACAAGTTTGCAGTTAATAGGTTGGCTTTGTGGTATTTTATTTCATTTCATAGACATATTTTTCTCCATTTAACATCCATAGATGCAAACACAAGGCACAAGCGGTCATGGTCACTGATAATTCCTAAATCCTCCTGGTGATCATGTTATTAAATATACAGTGAATAATTATACTAAATGCAAGTATCAATCATGTTAGTCATATATACATTCAAGGAAAATCACCTTGATTATATACATGAACCCCTTGGTGTTGTAATTGCATTTATTATACATTTCTTACAGTAGATTGTAATCCCATATTGTGCTGGTTAGCCTTCAACTAGTTTTATTAAGAAGATCAAGTATATACTTACTTTGGGATAAAATTAGTTCTTCAAAACGACATACTTTTATGCCTAAACAGTGTTCAAATAGTTTTAAGAAATACTTTTTTACTTGAATTTATTTTTATAAGTACCAATAATGATAATAATTATCAACATACATGAACAATAGCAATATATGATTCTCAAATCGTAAAAAGAGAATAAGTAAATAAAAAGTGAATAATTAGCTTCTCACTTCAAAAAAGACTTACTTATGGAAGTCTCTGTTTTCTAAAGAATAAACATCCAAACTTTACTACATTCATTAACTGAGAAGATAACAATCCCCCTATACATTAAAAGAGAAGTCACTTTAGTGATTTCTGTTGACATGACATTAATATAAAGCTTCTCAGAAAAATTGTTATAATTCTATTGGTCGATTTTTTTGAATTTTATTTTTCATTTATTTTAATCAATCGCTGTAGACAAGCCCAAAACTATTGTCGATTTCGTTAAGCCCATATATAGCTAGAGAATAATAATTATCGATTTAGTTTAGCATTGGGTACCCGTACGGGTTCGGGTCGGGTATTTCAGATTTTTGGGTATTTCGGTATAGAGATGTAGAACTCGTTCGGGTATTTCTGTACTTTGGGTCGGGTTCGTGTATTTTTAGTTCGGATTCGGTTATTTCGGATTGGGTTCGGATATTTAGATTTTGAAAAAAAAATTAAAATTTTCATTTCTCAAGTTTCTTATATTAAAAAATATAACTTTCAGTTAACTAATTTTTTATTTTTAATAGATTGAATGGTTAATAGATTTGGACATAACATTTTAAAACTAAAAAGACATTAATTTAGTTATTATTTTAAAAAATTTTGGATGTAACTTTTTGTTAATTTTTGAAATAAAAAAATTGACATGCATTTTAAGTGAGTAGCAAATCATTTTTTTTTCTCGTAATTGTATGTATATCATATGAACTTAACGTATGTGTAGTATCAATATAAATATTTTATATAAAATGAGAGATGTAAACTAGAAATATAAGGTTAATTATACATATGTTCGGTTATCCTCGGATATCCATTCGGGTCCGGGTATTATCCGTTCGGGTTCGGGTATCCAATCTCTCCTTATTCAATACCCGTTCGGGTATTTTGCTACTTTGATTCGGATTTCAGTTCGGGTTTTTCGGATCGGGTTTGGGTGCCACTTTGGATATCGGGTAAATTGCCCACCCCTGCTAATTAGGTTGTTTGTTTTTGATAACTTACCTTTCTAATATGAATTACTTGCGCAAGTTGAAATCATTAAATATGCAAATAACTTATTGACAAAATATGTTTTTAATAACTTACCTTTCTAATATGGATTACTTGTGCAAGTTGAAATCATTAAATATGCAAATCACTTATTCACAATATGGATTACCTGCGCAAGTTGAAATCATTAAATTTTATCGATTTAGTTTACCTTTGGGCAAGATTTAGAATTTAGACAAATATTAAAAACTTTCCTTATTATTCAAACGGTAAACTTGTGCATGTTGATATCATATTTATTACATTGCTTAAAAAATATTTTAATGTTTCTAATTAAGTTGTTTGTTTTTAATAACTTGCTTTTTTAATATAGATTACTTGCGCAAGTTAAAATCATATCATATGCAAATCATTTTTTGACAATACACATTTAATATCTTTTTTTAAAAGATTTCATTATTTATTGTGTAAAATATTGTGCGTCATTAATATGATAAATAAATCGACTGTATATATAGGAGACATCCAAAGTCTTAAAATACAAACATTCTCTTTTCATTCTTTAAAGTATTATTCACAAATCTCTCCTCACATACTATTAAGGTATTACGACGTTCCTGCTTGTGTGCTAAGAAAAATGTGTTTAGACGCAAAGGCTCCTCATCTTTAGAACTATGAATTCAACTCTTTGTGTCTTGTCTCCAAAAAGCATGTCTGGTCTATTTTTTCCATGTGTTGAATACTGGTAACGATAATATGGTCTTCCTTTTTTTTATATGTAGACCAGGTCGTGAGAGTGATAGTGATCCAGGAGACCTTGAACATGCTGAGAAGCTTCGCCAAGTTAAAGCAGTTCTTGAAGAAGTTCTTGAAGAAGTTCTTTAGTACTTTCTCTTTTTTTTTTAATATAGTCCGGAGAAAGTATTACATAGTATCATTTAGTAATACTATCTTATATCATTTTTTTGTTAAATATACTATTTTATAAGTAAGCTAGCATTATGCATTTTTTATTTAATTCATGAGGTCATTTTCTCACAGCAGAGAATCTTTTGGAATGGCGCAGGGAGGAAATTTCTCAGGGATATACAGGAAGGTTCAACTGAAACCGCTGAAGTGGGATGGTGAAGGCGAAGAAGAAAGACCTGTAGAGGCCCTTATGATTCTTAAATACGGCGGTGTTCTAGCTCATGATGGTATTAAACAGGTGTTTACATACTCTACCATTTAATTTGTCATTGTTATATATATGTTCCAAATATGGAAGAATTGTTTAACTTATTGATGTTTGCTTCATCTGCATGAAGGCATAAGAGCTTGGTAGATATAATTTTTTGTAGGTTTCTAATTGAATTTGCTTTCTTTATCGAGAAATGTACTTCATAATTTATATTATTTATGGATAATATTTCGATTTTTATTATATTTTCTTTTAATATATCTACATAAATGTTTGTTTATTACTTATGGAAAAATAATATTATTTACCTAAAATAAAGAATTACGACACATATACAATACAATTCTAATTAATGATAATATAAAATCTGTTACTTCTTAAACTATACACTTTTTATTCCATTTTTTGAATGAAAGTATCTTCGTAAACACACAAAATATTTTGTGACGTTGCAATTATACATACACACAATATCTGCCTCTTCATACTGACGTTATTGTGTTCCCTCTCGTGAGGTGCGGGCCGAGAGGAAACACAGGGTGTGGACCGGTCACCTAGTACAATTCTTAAATTTCACAAACAAACGACACACAAACATAAACATAAGAAAGAAAAAAAAACATAAAGATGCGAACCGTAGCAATTAGCATTGGTCAAGTTGTGTTCCTCTCTCTTAAACCATTTAGTAAACATAAGGGAAAATGGCACTCCGGTTAGCCGGATAATTCTCAAACTTCCGGAGATACCACCGGTGAGTTTCTCCAGCCGCCACTGTCAGATTCCCGACCTACAAAGAAAGGACCAATATTCAGTTTCTCTGAATTTAAACAAAGCCTTTCATCAGTTTTCTAGACAACAAGAAAGTGCACCGTACCACAAAACCAAAGAGTAACCAGATAGTACCATCTGTTCCTCCACTCACAAGTAGCAAACCCACATACAAAACCTATATCAGAGCATCATACCATTAGCAAAGAGAAGAAAAGAAGAACAGAAAGATGTCAACTAAAAAAAAAGATGTCAACTAGGCATGGTATTATTACTATTTCTGCCAAGTAATGTGGACTAGAGACCATCTCAAACCAATCTCCATGTGGTATTATGTACTCTTTCGCTTGGCTAGGACTTTTCCGGAGCGATCCCTGCATTAACATTTTTGCATCTTTCAGGATCTAAACACACACATGAACAAAGACACAAAATGTCAAAAATAGTAAGCAAAACAATTTGTTATAACTTACGAGAATTGCGTGACAGCGGCGCTGATGTATCCATCCCCAAAGAAAAATGACGGCACCAATCATTTGGCACCATCCAAGCTTCATCAGAGGACTTAAAGATGAAAATAAATCGAACTCAGGGGCTGAGGTATGGCTTTTTCCTTTAGCAATGAACTCAGCCACTTGATTTCCGGCGAATGTTACCACCTCTGGAGCTATATTGATGCAGAGTGATAAAGGTGCTGCTGCATAGAAACTAGAAAGCCAAGTAAAAGGCAATTAAACTATATATAAATCTTGAAATGTTCATGAGTTTCTTAAGAGACTCACAACAATCCGGTGAAATAACCAAGAATGTCATCCGAGCACAAGGGCTATAGTTGAATACATAGAATGACTCTATAAGGCGTCTCAAAACATGGACTTCCATCAGAAGGAGTAGAAACACTGCTCGCCACACTTTGAACCAATGCTCAACATGAGAACCTCCGGTTAATGGCGCCATTTTGAAGGCATACATCCAAGTCATGGCGAACAAGAGAGTTGTCCACACCACTCCGACAACGTAGAAGTGAGCAAAGTATTTCTGAGGAACTGTCCACTTCTGTCTCCATAACAAAACAAGCAATAAGGGACAAAGGGTCCAGAGATTTACAACACCAGAAACATCCAGTTACTAGAACATATCTCTGAAACTGAAATATTGAATTACAAATGCAATTTTGAAATTAGTAAAAACAAAAACAGAAACTGAAATACACACAACCTGAGAAGAAGACGGCTGAAGAATCTTGCCTCTACCCGCAAAAATCAACATGAGTTCATGAAACAATCTCAGCTTGGAAATTGGTATCGAACCGATCACCATAAGAAGAATAGTAGCGATCCAAGCGGCTCTAACCAACCAAACAGTCCATATCCCTAATTCCATTGTTTTTTTTTACTTGTAGCCAATGATATTAAACCCTATAAAATCTCTGGAAGTTCAGATCTCTCTTTCTATTTTCTTTTGAGTTTTGTGCGAGGGAAAACCAGTTGGGAAAGTCACTTCTTTAGTTTTACGTACGTGATTTCGCTTCCATCACTATTCCACGTGGGAACCAATCTTCGAACTTGAATGAATGTTACTAAATGCTTACTTCTTGTAGAGGTTTGCAATTATAATGGGTTGTTCTGCAATAATACACAGTATGGCCGAATGGTATGGGCTTATGTAGATTTACTACATATTAATCGGAGAAGGGTACTTTGACCCCAAAAATAAAAACTCGGAGAGGGGTACATTAAATTGGACCTTATAACCATTAAAAATTATAATTCACAGAATAGTTATAAGAATCTTGTGACTATGATATACTACATATTATTGAAAAACTGAAAAATACCTCTTATGCGATAATTGACGCTCCCAGTCACATTTGCTGTTACTGACTCAAAGAGATGGTGCGCGAGTAATTTTCTCAGTTAGTTAAAAAAGTTCGATACTTCAAATTTCTACTTGAGTAGATTTCATATAAAGTCTTCCACACCATAAATTTGAAGTAAAATCTGGTTTGCTTAAAAATTTATTAGTTGAATTTTGGTTATAATCAAATCTTCGCGGTTAGATAAATAAATTTATTTTGGGTTAGGAGATTTTTCTTAGGAAACCTCCTAAAACCTAAGTTTATTATATGTTCTCCAAAACTTCAAATATCTAAGACTTCTTTAGAAAATCTTCTAACCATGAACTGTAAAATTGAACTAAATAGCAATAAATTTTTCATTAAATCATAAAATCAACTTTTAAAGTGTTTGTGCACAAAAAAAAAACTTTTAAAGTGTTTACTATATACAATATTTAGAGCAAAAACTCTATAAATTAATAATATTGGGCTATGTTATTTTATTAATTTATAGAGTTATTAATTTAAAATAAGTTTCCTTTTTCAGAGTTTTTAGTTTAATTTTTTTTTTATAAAATAAGAAAATAGTTGATTTTACGTATATACATTAATTAAAAGTTTGAAATTCAACTTTCATTTGTTTTGTTATATGATTTGATGAATATAAAAATGTTTGACAGAATTTAAATGTGGCTTTAGTTTTAAGTTTACTAAATGTCATTAATATAAATTAAACTCTTAAGAAAATATAGAGACAATTTCATTGTGAATAAAAAACAAACAATACAATAGTTGGTTTGTACTTATATAAAATGTGTGTGTATATATATAATTTATTATCTTAAAAGGACAATATATTTACATAAAATTTTCTTAAAAAATATTATCTTATTATATTATTGAACTGTGTCATATTTTAAATCGGTTCAATTAAAGTTATTAATTTATAGAGTATTATTTATAGGGTTTCTACTGTTTATACTAGGTAAGGAACCCGTGCGATGTCGCACGGTAACTCATTTATAAAAATAGATATTTCATATTTTATAAGATAATCTTTTATAAAAAACTGTTTGCAATTTTTTGTAAAGAAATAAATGTGTTACAAAAATAAGTTATCTTTTATAACGAGAAGAAACGACTCTTTAAAACTAAATAATTGTAGAAACATACTTATTGGAATATTTCAATTATTTGGAAACTAATTTATTTTACAATGAAAAGACACCACTCTTAATATTAATAGAGTTCAGTTTTTTTTTTTGGTATGAAAAGACATAAATTTTTCTATAATGAAAAAACACAACTCTTACAATAATACAGTTCAGTTTTTCATAAAAAGATATCTTTTTAATAATGTAAAATACAATTCTTAAAACTAATACATTTTTTTATATGAAAAGACTCAATTTCTAACATTATTTCAGATTATTATTACTAGTTTTTTTTATAATGAGAAGACTCAACTCTTAAAACTATTAATTGTAAAAAGACACCTACTGAGATATTTTTAACTACTTTTAAACTAATTTATTTTTATGATGAAAAGTTACAACTTAAAACTAATAGAGTTTATTTTTCATAAAAGACACAATTCTTAAAATCAATAGAGTTTAGTTTATTGTGAAAAGACGTAACTTTTTTTATAATGAAGATACACAACATATGAAATTAATAGACTTCATTTATTTTTATAAAAAAGGCATACCTTTCAAATATATTCTACTACGTAAAAACACAATTCTTATAACTAACATAATTCAGTTTTTGTGAAAAGACACGTCCAAACAAAATTTTCAAAGTCCGAGTCCAATGACATCTCTTCGTTCGTACAGAAGTATAACGCTAATTTGACAAAAGGTGTCAAAAAACGAGAAATCACCTTGGAACAAGTGGGACTACAGCCATTGATATCTCTCAATTCTCTATTATTGCAAGCCTTTAGTGAAAAAAAAATTTGAAGAGAAAAAGATGGTACCAACTTCGTTGTTCCAAAACCCACTAATATTTAACTAATGGAATCTAGTAAACACCTACAAATATAGAACAAGACGTAACTTTCATTAATAAAAATCTCAAAAGATATAAAAGAACCAATGGAAAAAGTACAATATCAGAGAGGATGACATATATAAATAAATCTTTTAAAGAGGTGTCATTGTTATTTGAGGAAAACGTTGGTTCAGGGATGACAAAAGATGTCGTTTGCTTTAAGAAACGAAGATGTCGTTTGCTTCACCAGGAGATGCATTTTGTTTTTCCTATAAAAATGATAACATCAACAGTTAACAAAAAAAAACAGGTTTGCTAATTAGGAGGCACGTGAATAACAAATAAAGTTTTGTGTTTGATTTGTTTCTTCAAGATCTTTGATGATCAATTGAAAAAGTGAATCTCTCTTTTTCTCTCTATTTTTTATTTGCTTTTAATTATGATTTGCTAATACACACAACTTTACAACTCTTTATATAGAGAGTTAAAGGTTACTATGATTAATAACCAATACCAAAAATTGCAATGGTTCATAACCAAAATTTACTATTATGAATAGTTGCAATAGTTCATCTGTAAAGACTACAATCACCAATAGGTACAATAATTTATAGATATATCTTACAAAAAAATTAAATTATCCAAAAATTAAATTTTCTGAAATTTATAGATAATTTTAATATTATATTTAAATGTAGATACAATAGATAAGAAAATAAAATAAAATATAGCTCATTTAAAAAGTTATGCATAATTTAGGATAACAATATATGTCCTCAGCAATTTTGAGAATCCTTAAAAAAATTATGCATTTTTTTTAAATAAAAAACACATCTTTAGACAAAAAAAGCTTTGAAATAATATTAGAAAAATTTATGAGAAAAATCTATATTACCCTTGTTCGTCATGTTTTTGTGTTCTTGTCTGTGTTAGTGGTGGTGAGTTGGGGATTAGAGAGATGTGAGGCCACTGGGAAGTTCAGCTTCGAAGTTCACCACATGTTCTCTGATGCTGTCAAGCAGACTCTAGGGCTTGACAATCTTGTTCCCGAGAAGGGAAGTACGGAGTACTTCAAGGTTTTGGCCCACCGTGACCAGTTGATCAGGGGTCGAGGTCTTGCTTCCAACAACGAAAAGCCATCTGTCACGTTCATGCGGGAAAACCTCACGATTGGAGTCGACGTTCTGGGATCGTAACGCCTCTTCTTCTCTTGGTTAACAAGAATCATGTTTTGAATATTATTCATGTTTATTGAATATAATTTGGTTTCAGCCTCCATTATGCTAATGTCTCTGTGGGAACACCGGCTACATGGTTCTTCGTGGCTCTGGACACGGGCAGCGATTTGTTTTGGTTGCCTTGTAACTGTGGTACAACGTGTATCCGTGACTTGAAAGATATTGGACTTCCACAGGTACCTTTCTCCTCAAGAAAGCATATACTCTTTTTCTTTTGTTTTTTTTTTAATTCATACTTTCTCTTAAAGTGATATCTTTCGTTTCTCTTCTTTTGACACAGAGTCGACCACTCAATATATACAGCCCCAACGCATCTTCTACGAGCTTAAGCATTAGATGCAGTGACAAGCGTTGTTTTGGATCGAGAGGATGTTCTTCTCCTGCAAGTATTTGCCCTTATCAGATCCAGTACCTTTCTAACAACACATTCACCAGAGGGAACTTGGTGGAGGATGTGTTGCATTTGGTCACAGAGGATGATGGTCTAGAGCCTGTTAAAGCTAATGTCACGCTTGGGTAAGTAATTACTTTTTTTAATTTTTTTTTTTTTGCATTTTGACATGTGTTTGGTATGCAGTTGCGGTCAGAATCAGACATGTTTGTTCAGGGAAGGTATTGCTTTGAACGGTCTTCTCGGGCTTGGTTTGGAAGATTACTCTGTTCCAAGTGTACTGGCAAAAGCAAATATTACCGCAAACTCCTTCTCAATGTGTATTGGGAATGTCATTGACGTTATTGGGATAATCAGCTTCGGAGACAAAGGCTACACAGACCAGCAGGAGAGGCCACTAGTTCCTGTTGGACCAAGGTATCCAGTTTGATTCTGACATGAGTTTCAAAAGTTGTTCAGTTTGGTGTTTGTAGATTAGTGAAAATTTAATTTGAAAAATGCATAGGAGAGACTATTTATAGATTTTTAAAACCTACTAGATTTTTTTTCCGCGCTACGCGCGGATTATATGTTTTAAATTCCGAACCCGAACTGAAACCGCAAAGATCTAAACCGAACCCGAACTGAAATTTAGAAATACCTGAATGAGGCTAAAATCTTTAAATCCGAAATCCGAATAGATCCGAACAAAACCGGATGGGTATCCGAACACCCACCTTAGTATGCGTCTTTATTAATGTTTTGGTTAAATATCCTTAATATTATGTGTTATATTGAAATTATGTTGTTTTAATTATCTGTATTTATCTTTCAGAACTGTTTATATATCTATTTTAATTGGTAACCGAAAAAGATATAAGCATATATTTTCTAAGTAATTATTACAATAATTTTATTCCATTTTTAAATGTAAATTTGGATAAATGCATAAAATTGAATTTCATTTACCTTCAAATACATCGGATTCAAATCTAAATAAGTAAAACAAACATATGTCTTTGCAGTTAAAATCATTGAGGTTACAGCTTCTCAGCTTGGCTCAGCAAAAACCCTAATCATTCCCATAATGTCCTATAATTTGTATCATTTTAAGTATTATATATTCGTCTGTGAACACATACATATTTAAAACTCTTATCAAACAAACAAAAATTTTGATTTGTAAAACTTCTAATTGCTGTGTCCAACACTTTAATAATATAATATGTTAAATAAGTGGTGAATTTGTATAACTGCTGGACCTCTAATACCAAATTAAAATAACACTATTTTTTTTTCATTTTTATTTAATGTTTTGGAATTGTGCACATATATTAAAAACATTTAATTTATATTTTTCTAAAATAAAACATCATTTAACCATATTTCATTCAACGCATAAATAATCTGCAAAATATAAAATATAAAATAGCATAAAAATAACAAAATTTATATTGAAAATTGAAAAATTCTTGTAGTTTTAAACCAAAAAACTTCAAACTTCATATACTAAAAACAGAGTGTATAGTAGAGATATTTTCTTACATCTATGAATATAGGCCAGAGCATTTTATTCGGACCCAAAAATTTGAACCATAACCGACGCGAAAATACTCCATATGAAACCGGACAGGAAATTTATAAATACCTAGTTGGTTTAAAATTGCCTTACAAAAAACAACCGAAACCGGAAAAAATAAACGAACCGAATAGACCCAGACCCTAATAGACCCTGCCCCATAAAGAACCGACCTGAATAGATCCGATTATAAGACCCATTTCATATCCGACCTAAAACCATGAATATCCAAAACTATGATTTTATGTGTTCTGTTTTCTCTGTATTTATTTAATGATTTAGTTGAAATGTCTTTTTGTTAGCAATCTTCGTTATTATATTAATGATTTTTAAGCAATATGAAACTTTAAATGTCAAATTTATAATTTATAATTTTAATAATTAATAGTTTATTTTGGTTATTTTGTAAAATTTTAGATAAATATGACGGATTTAGGCTAGATTTTGATGGAGTTGGGTACTTCAGTTTTTGGATCCTAAATACCCGACCGGCTATGGATCCGAAAATGACATGTATTTTTACTATAGATCCAAACCGATCCGGATCCAAGAGGAACCGATCCGGACCTTAAAGGAACCGACTTGAATCCAGATAAAAAATTCCAAATACCTAATTGGAACCAAATGCTAAGATCCGAAGGGCTCGGACTCGAGAGGAACTGAACCGAAGACGCGAACTCTCAGTCCTATGTCAATATATATTATCTTGCATATGTAGATACATATTATTTTCTGCAATGATATATTATAATATTATAGAAATATTACATAGACGATTTTGTATCCGACAATGCTCCTTAGTTTATGAAAATTCATGTCTGATTACATCATTTGAATTGTTCTATTAAATCGACGTCTGGCTATACTTTCTGCACCATATTAAAGATTTTGTATGAAAAAATCTACTAATCTGCATAGTTTGTTCTATTCTAGGATTCTAAAATGAGAATTCATGGTGTAAAATCATTAATGAACCATTACTAAACCAAAAAATAAAACAAACTTCCACTTGTAGATATATTTTTTTCCTATTTGATTAAGGGGACATCCGTTTCTGGTGTGGAATATATATGTTGTTCATGCTTAATTTTGATGGAATTAAAATATGTATAGATGGTTTGGTCGGATTATGAGAGATTAAAAGTATTTTTGTGTTTTTTTTCTAGTATCAATTCATTTTTATAGTAAACAATTTAAATTATTTTTCAATTTAATTTAAATTTTAAAATACCTTGTTTTACAATATGCCA
Organism: Brassica rapa; assembly: GCF_000309985.2. NCBI lineage: Eukaryota > Viridiplantae > Streptophyta > Magnoliopsida > Brassicales > Brassicaceae > Brassica > Brassica rapa. The sequence continues at coordinate 21,731,224 of NC_024797.2, forward strand.
TAAAACATTTATTACACAAGATTTCATTTGTTTGAATATGTCCATGTTTTCACAAATGATGTAACATATGCATATTGTGTCTGTGGCAAAAACTAACGTACTTAATTTGCTAAATTATTTTTTACTAAACAGTTAAATTGATCTTAATTTGTTATGTGCAACTTTTCTAATTTCATTTATAAAGACGTGAAGACTCCAAAAAATCACAAATATTATTCGAATAGTAAAACAAACAAATAATTATTTACTGCATCACTCCACATTACAAATCGTGTAATCTTTTTCTTGACTCACAACACAAAAAAAATTTATATGTTCTTCAGGTCATCAAAGAGACATATAATTTACATAGGATATAAGATGTTTCAGATCAGGAAATAAAGTACTTGGTTGTGGCTTTTGCTTCCTCAGAGACTAATCTGTGTCTCATTCCTTCAAAGCCATAATCTGCAATTCAACAGAGATGTCAGAAAAGGTTGTAGATTTGCCGACAAATCTGAGGTACACGGAGAACAGCAAATCGATTCCAGTTCCAGCGGCGAAAACTGAGTAAGAAGCTCTGAAATCGCTCCACATGATCTATGTATAGAGAGTATTGTTGTTCGGTTCTGTTGATGATCACTGCCTATCAACAAAGACAGAAGGTTCTCCTTGTAGAGTTATCTATCCTTGCTTTTCGCTTGTGTTTTGTTTATTTGGTGAAGGCAGCCTGGTTTTTCAGGAATGTTGCCATGTTTGGAATCAAAATAATCAGTTGTAAAAATCAAATCAGATTTTACCTCATGTGCTAGTACTGTTACAGGTGTTAATACTTTACTGTCAAACCTGGTTAAAATAAAAGAGGGGAAAAAGTTCTAAGCAGCCCTGAGACGGAGACCGGAAACTGGGACGGAAAACGTAACTTAAAATTTGTAAATACTCATAGAAACAAACGGCTCTATATTATGTAAAATTACCTATAAATCAAAATATCAAAATTTCACAGATTCAACAGTTTTAAAAACAGGTAGAAAGCATCAGAATGAGCTAAACATAAGTTATACCACCAATATTAAAATAAACAACTAACAGACGATAGTATTCAAATAACTAAACATACATCTAAGTATAATGCAAAGGAAACAACAAAACAAAACATCATTATTTAAAGCTAAGAGACACAAGAAGAAAGCAGAGAAAAGGCATGTCTGTATAAAAAAAGAAAGATGAAATTGGGAGTGGAAGAGACTAATAGAATAAACAAATATGATTTAATAGAAAAAGTCAAATGGATACGTCTACTTTGATTAGAAACGTTTCGTTTGAGTTTAATTAAAGTAAATTTATTCTTGCCGACAGAATACAGAACAAAAATGATTTTGCTTCTTCATACTGGAATCATATCTATTTCTTCATTTCTTCAAGACTTCAACAGTTCAGAGCTCAAGAAAGGGACAGAGAAAGAAGTCCTTAGTTTCACTTTTGTGTTTGTGTTTGTGTTTCAGTGTTTTAAATTAGCTTTTATCAATGGAGTTAGGATCTTCTTCAATTGGGCCGTCCTTCAAGGCAGCAAACCCTCCTGTACGAATCTCTAAGAACACCAATCTCACGTTGAGAAGGGGAAGCCAAAGTTTCTCATTCAGAGTCTCTTCTGTTTCGTTTAAAGAATTCGCTGACTCTTCTCTTGAAGAAACCAGGAAGAGGGTCGTTCTTGAGCCTTCACCTCTCCAGGTAGAATGCAATTACTTTGAGCTTTAGTTTTCATTAGGACACAGACCATAACAAGCATTTGTTATGGTTACATTGAGTTTGAGTTGTGGTTAAACACACGGCAAGTATAAAAACTAATTCTGACCAAACCCGTCCCCCGTTGAGTCATGTCGTCCCGGGTTCTCCTTAGACGTGTCGGGGACGTTTCCCAAGCATACCCAAGCCGTACCCATCCCCCGCCGAACCCGGTAAGTGAGTACCCGTGCAACCTAGGGAAAAACACTGAGTCAAATGGCAAAAAAAAAAAAACTTTGACACTCAGTGAGAAATTCACCTCTGAAAATGCGAGATAAGCGGTGAGAGCTGCCTCCATTTTGCTGAATATTTTGTCAAATTGAACTCAGAAGTAATCGAAAGAAGATCATTCAACTCAGCATTACTATTTGAGGAGAACTGAACATGAGTACATGACCATTCAATTTCACAGTCCAATCTGGATCCATAATATTCTTCACCAGATCCAAAACCGTCTTCCCTAATTCATGTTTCAATTTAAGAACCGAGGAAGCACCATATGGTTTAGCTGAGAACTCGATTTCATAGCCTCCAGCTCCATCAATTCAGATAGCATTGGTATATCAAATCCTCTTTGTTTCAATTCATCTGACTGAAGCTATTCCATCAGTTTCTCTTGTGTCACATACTTCTTAGTAAATGGAAAGCTCAAAAACTAAACAGTAACATGATTACAGGAAATTGAAATCTATTATTTATTTACCGTGATGATGATGAGTTTCCCTGCGAATGCAGGCCCTTTTAGCCAAGCTAATTGTTGCAACTACAGCAGCTCCAGATGAAATTTCGACTTTATCTTTGTATATTCTCATATCTCTGGTCATGTAGTTTCAAAGGGATCTTACCAAAAAGGAAAAGCTAATTAGGCCACAAACTGAAGCTAGAATAAAAGAGTAAATGCTCTTGATACGTTTTTTTACCTTTGAATTTGCCGTTTACAAAATTGCTGAAACATATAATTAAGTATTCTTTGTCTTGAGAACTCTTTTTAGCTCTATCCACTGCACCTTTCAGACGTTTCCCTACAGTGTCTCAATATTAAAACATGAGAAGTTATAGAAAGCCAAGAAACATGTGCACAATAACCTTTCTCGGACTTATGGCTCCGCAATATTCTGCATCAAAACTCTAATATTTTCCAAAGAAATAGAAATGGGGAAACAAAATAAGTAAACAGAGAGAGAGAGAGAGAGAGAGAGAGAGAGAGAGAGAGAGAGATCTAAAGTTGTTGTACCTTCAACAACATATGTCAGTGCAATAAAATTCTGGGTTTATCGTTCCTCTACTCTTTATAATACATACATGGAGATAAAGCTTTTTGCCGATAAGGGATAATAGTCGCCCGCCGTGTGCTGCATCTGCACTGCACTTAAGGGTCTGGCCACTGCAAAGAGAAAACTTCCAGAGGTCGAGGTCTGGTTACGACATCTGAAGAGAAATCTGGATCTTGGAGATTGGATGTAGAATGATTTATCCAAGGGAGAGAAAGTGACGCTCCAAAGAAAATGAATGAATAAATGAGTTATTTAATATTTCCCTGGAATTAAGCCAAACAGACGAAGAATTTTTGGAAGATGTAACCATTTTTGCAAGGACTCGTGGAGAAGACAAAAAGGTTGCAAGGACTCGTGGAGAAGACAAAAAGGTTTCCCGTAGTTGAGATGAGTGTGTAGTTTTGGCTGACATGTCACATAATGATTGGATGATTTTTTTTACACACGTGGACAGCTTCTCCATTGAGCTTATTCTCCTTTTATTATTGTTAGATTTGAATAGTCACAACCCTTCAATCTGAATAGTCGCATTTTTATAATACTCACAACTTCTCACTTTTTAAAAGATACTTATGAATAGTCACAACTTTTAAACAATTTTTAGAAGGACACAACCTTACAACATAAAACTTTTAGAAAAGACACAAGCCTCTACACATATTTTTCAAAAGACATAACCTTTCAACATAATTGAAGTTCACAACCTTAGGAATTAATTGGAAAAGACACAACCTTACAACATATAACTTTTAGAAAAGACACAACCCTCTACAATTCTTTTTCAAAAGACACAACCTTTCAACATAACTGAAGTTCACAACCTTAGGAATTAATTGGAAAAGACACAACCTTACAACATAGAACTTTTAGAAAAGACACAACCCTTTACACATCTTTTATAAAAGACACAACCTTTCAACATAAGTGGATTCACAACCTTTTGAATTAATTGGGATTGCTATTATTAGTAGATAAACTTTAAACACAAATATTACTTGAGCATATTATAATTAACCCTAACCAATAGACAAATATAATTTACAATACAATTTTTCGTCTACTTCCTAAGTATTTAATTTTATTAATTTTTCATTCACATGATTCAGAATATTTTATATTTTCATTATTTAAATTTATTTTAATCAAAATAATTTTTCAATTTTTTGGTAGTTTAACTATAAAATTAAATTCATAAGCAGACTCTCAAAGACTTCATGTTTCTTACAAATTCTCTAGATACAACTATAAAGTATTTTCATATTTTTATTGGTCATAAGTGAGTAGTTGTAATTTAACTACGCATTTATGTCAGTTCTACAATCAATTAAATATAAGATACAAATTTAGCTTTTAAATTAAATTATGGATTTAGATAATTTGCTCAAAAATAATACAAGAAAACAGAAGAGTTGTAAGTTATTAGTTATATGTTAGTAGTCATTAGTTTATGATAATAAAACCATTTTGCAGAGAAATGTTTTGAAAATATATTACTTTATCAACATTTGTTTTTATAAGTAATTTAATTTGGATTGGAAAGAAAATATAATTATTTACACGGTTCATCTAATTATGGAGTAATAATTTATAGAAATTATTAATCTATTAAGTATTTATCTGTATATACTTTATTGTATAAGAAGTGTAGAAATTTATGATATTAATTACTGTTTTCTTCTAATTAATTAAACTTTAGTTATCCTACTATATATGGCTCTAAACATGCTTAAGGGTCGCAAATTTTGGATAGTACAGCTAAATGTGTTTTGTAAATGTTTTGGATACAACTGCTTTTCATAATCACCATGACTCATTTTCTTTTGTTTGTTTTCTAATATATAGTATTATTTTGTTTGGTTCTTTTCCTTCAAATATAGTATTATGTAACGTAAAAGCAAAATACCTTTTCGAAAGAAGTATTATATTGCAATAAACATATCATCATGCACGTCGACAAATCCATGGGCAGAAAGAAAAGACAAAAAGTAACATTAAGAAATGAATTGCCAAGCCTTTAGTCAAAAAAAAAAAATGAATTACCCCACGGAGAACAGAACAAACCCGTGAGTTGGCAAAATAAACAAGTGGTAAATATTAAATCAAATGTTTTACGTAGTATTTAGCTATTCATAGTAAAACACTTTGGTATTCATATGCGAGTCTTATGCGTTATGCCTCAAAATATACATATATGGAGTGAATCGAGTGATCATGAACATAGTTTACAAAAAAAGGATGCAAAATTAACTTTCCATAACACCAAACCCATGCTTGAATATGTATCTACCTAAAGGTTTGCTAGCTTTCGGTTTGACATGATCTTTGTTCTATAGAAATGTTAATGTATAGAGAGAGACGGCTAATAATAGTCAAATAGTACTTTGTGATCTGTTTTGACCATTGTCTTAGAGTCTTAGACACTTAGGAGATGTATATGAATCTAAGAACACTAAAGGGGAAACAAAAAGTGTATTCGATTTTAGACCAAAAACATTTAAAAATCCCTTTTTGTGCAAGAAGTTGAGGCATGCTCAGAAACTAGATATATATTTGCTATAAAACTTGATTTATTAGGTTTTTATTGCATGTACTATGTAGAGCATACTGATCATCAAACATAATAATTAACCTCTCTCGCATATTAAGTAACAAACCAAATACCCATGAGGCCGTGAGGAAAATATTACAAGCTTTCTTCAGAGATTTAAACCCAAAAATTTCCATCTCGTGGGTTTTTTTGGTTAGACGAGTCAAACTGGACCAATAAAAATACCCAAGATATGAGCTAAAAATACGACAAAAGAAACAGAGAAGATATAGGAAATACAGCCAAACATCAAACTAAAGAAACGAGAGAGGATGTTCAAAAAAAAGAGAAGCTACAAAAAATAAAATAAAAAAACTTCATCTTTAACCATCTCCATCTCTATCTCCTTTAGCTTACTTGTTCTTCGTCTTGTTGAAAATATATAGATCTCATCGGATCATGGAAGTCAGATCTTGAAAGAAGAGTTCATCACAAGGAATGGTGAGACCCATGTCGTGATCAAAACCAAACTCTTCCTCAGCTCTTCTAAGGAGACATTGGAAGTCAAGATTGGTCAAAAAAGAGATAGGAACTATGTATCTGCTCCTACTTTTTCCTACATAGACTGGGAAGTGTCCCTTTGGTACATCAAGTGGGAGATCATATTCTTCATATCCTCCTCCTCCGTTCTTCTTTCCCAAGCTCGAACATCTCTTCAGAATATGCCTAAGCATTGTTGTTTGGGAAAGTTGTGTAGATTTCTTGAGGATGGCCATTTTCTTGTGTGTTTGAGTGAATTGAAGAGAAAAGCTTTTTGTTGTGTTTGTAGAGAGAGGGAGTTGGTGGATAATATTGAGGGGTGAGGTGTAAATATTTATAATGACATGCATGTGTTGTGTATTTCTATTTGTCTGGGAGAGAGGTGAGAAATATGTGTAGAAGCCACGCACACAATGGCACTAAAAACATTAGAGGTTAGAGCCATTTTATGGTTGGTCCTATCTGGATTTAAATTTTAGTATTATATGTATTAGAAAGTTTGAAACATACACAACTTTTAGGCTCTTAAAAATGGATGCCGAATGATTTCATTTATGATAAAATTGTTGTATATCACCATTTACAACACAAAAAGCTAAAACTCAAACAGATGTCTGCATAAAAGTAAAATAGACTCTTTCATATTTCTTAACTGTTTAAATGGTGATTAACAACAGTGTAACCAATCGACGAGATTGCCAGTGTTGGGATGTAGTCAAAGCCAGCCTCATTTCTACTGTTCATTTCCGCACTAGAGAGATCGCAAAATACTAACCAACTAACCAAGGCTTTTAGTCTCCCTTAGTTTGAAGTTTTGTCATCTAAGTTGGGTTCGAAATTTTCACTTTCCAACTTTCATTTTATTTTTATGCAAACCTTCTTCACTTTCCAACTTGAAGGGACATATTAGATAAAGGAATCCTATTAAAGCCTTGATAAGTCATATACTAAAGTCCTTATAGCATTAGATTTATATTTTCATGTGATGTATATAAATAAGAGTTATCTTTTGATGTCAACACAAGTTAAAAGTTTACAATATCAAACGGTGTCCTTAAAAATGTTAACTGTAATTTAAAAAAATATTTATTTATTTTTTAATAAATATAATCGTAAAATTGAGGTTAAAATAAAAAATATCATACAAAAAACGTTTTTTTTTACAAAAGGTAAAAATTGATTGTTCAAGATAATGTCGTTAGAAGCTTTACACTAACCGCTATACAAGCTCAACAAAAACATGAGTCGTTTGCTGAGCCGAACTCTGCGTTTCAAGTGTCTGGCATGTAAGCTTCAAAGCATGGGTTATTGCTGGTTATCTGCTACTTATGTGAATAATGAGTTGTTTTAACAAAAAATAAAGGAAAATTGTTTATGAACAAATGTTTACTCGAAGAAGCATTTTAATTTTGTACGAAATAGTATTATTATTATTTTTTACTGAAATATTATTTTCTACAAATAAATGAACTTGCTCGAAACATATAACATATTTGAAAGAACATTTCAAAATGAGTCAATGCGTGTCCCTGTCTACCTGCAGAGCAGAGGTGTCGTTAAAGACCGTTAATCACGGACTTTGGAAATTGCAAATGTACTGAAGAGTACAAAGCAGGGCAGGATTTGTGGTTAGGAAGAGCTTGTGACACTTCCAAACAAAAGTTATTTTCTTTTATTATTCTTATTCTTTTAAATTTCTTTTTGCAAACACCAACCATGTGCGCGCTCCTCTCCATTTTTGCTATTTTTTTTCTCAAAGCTCTGAATCTGAGTTCCTCTTTTCCAATAGCTTTCAATTATTCCCCAAATTTCAGCTCTTTAACTGGTATAGTAGTTTTGATTCTATCGTGAACTCTCTAAAATGAGTGGCTATAAGGATCTCATTTTTGGTAATAGTGTATATGTGGATAGAAAACGGGAAACATGTAGGACCAGTCGATGACTCTTGAACTTGACGTGGTGAGGCTACGAACGGTTATGTCGGACCACTACACTTACAGACCAATTAATTATTGTTAATGTAGCTATATCGTGTTGCTCAAAAGAAAAAAAAATGTAGCTATATCGTAATTTGCACTGAAGAGAAATAAGTGTAAAATATAAAAATATAAAAATGTAAAAATGTAGATGCAAGGGTTAGTTTCACACTTTCATTAACTCTTTTTAAAAGATAATATTTCCTTAAATGTAAGTAACAATATTTTTTCTAGTCTCTTAAGATTCAAACCAAATTAACAAAAAAATAAAAAGACTCAAAACAAAATTTTAATAATATTACTTTGTGGTTTTATGAAACATATTTTAAGGTCAAGATCGCTTCGATCACATGCTAAACCACCAATACTCTGATATTCCACCAAGGCACCAAGTGCTTGTACAAAAGCTGCTTTCAATTAAAAGCATGTAGTAGTAGTATATGATAATGTTGGTTTCAATAAAGCATCAATTAAAAGCATAGTCTTTTAAAACGAAAGAAAAATCTCCGGAGAAATAGACCATAATTTCCATAATCAGAGGAGATGATTTGGTCAAAAAGCGATGTGATGAGCGGTTTGAGAGTAGGAAATTGTCACTATCTGAAACAAGCATTTTGTCTTTTAATAATTCTATCTGCATTTCTCTTGGGAACTATGGTCCCATGTGTTTAGGAAAGGCACCTATGTCTCTTAGCACAACTTTTGTCGTTATATACTTTTCTTGCATAACACAGAAATCAAATCGATGGGTAATTAGGAAGATTGCACACTTAATAATTTAGTTTGTTCCACTGACTTATTCACAAACTTCATTTTGGAGGCTGAAAATACGAGCTGATTTGACAGATACGTATTATTAACCCATTAAACTGTAGAATTTTTTTCCCAAATTTTGTTAATTTTATAAGGTTACGCTATAATATATAATGTTCTCGGACATTTTTTCAAGTATAACCGGAAACATTTCCTGTAAAAAAAAATTTGTATTAAAATTACAACTAAAAAAAATTGTAGAAAATAATAGTTGGGACATAGGACTCATTTATGTAAAAATTGACTTTTGACAAACATATGAAAAATTGACTCAAAAAGCAAGGATGAGGTGAAAAGGAATTGAGAAAAACAAAATTAAATGGTTTTTAAAACTATTTATTATTAATTACTCATGAGCTTTTATAAGAACTATATCTCTTTTTCGGTAAATGCAATTAGTTTGTATTATATTTTATTTTTAATTACGTAAAAATGTGAGATCGGTTTTCATAGATAAAACTGAGATGTTTGACATTGCGTTGATAAGTTTAGTTTAAAAATGGATCTGAGGAATATAATGGAAACAAGAAGACATAATAATTAAAAGAGTCCAACGTTGTGCTTTAAAAAAATATGTTAATGCTTCCTTATAGATCGATTGGGAAAATAATAGATCAAATCAAATGAGTGCATTACAGTATTATTTAACAAAATTTGATGGTTTTGTATGATAATAACCTTAATTGGGCCTTTGATGAGGTTAGCCGTGCGCACATACACAATGTTTTTCTTATTACCCGATTTTCTTTCTTTAGTTTGATAAACTTCTTAACGTGTAGATGTCGCCCGTATACTTTTGTAGCTTCTAGAAACGCCAAATACCAAATCGAACCTATCTCTCTTCTCTAGCTAGTAGTAAATACTAAATACTAATCTATAGATGTCAAAACTGGAAAAAAGAAGAAGAAAAAGCTGGTGTACGCCCACGGTTTTGGGACATCTATATATTGCAAGGTTTTCTATATGTATTTTGTTTATAAAATATAGTTACGCTGCACGTTCATGATGTCATACTATCAATTATGTGGTCCAAAATATTGGAACTTAACTACCACACTAGTTCACAAAAAATTTGACCAAAAAAAAAAAAAAAAAAAAACTACCACACTAGTTCTTCAACCGTCCATGTGTTCTGATGTACTTATTAGTTATGTCATCGTCTGATAAATAATACACATCACTAGGAATTTACTAAAAAATATTCAGTTTTTCCTGAAACGTCCCACTTCTGAATTCCGTGAAACGCACCATGGATAAACGCCTACACCAATCCCGGACAATCATGAGGTCATGCACATTGTTTACACACCCTAGAGTCGAACTCGAAGCTACAAAAAATTGTGTGTTATGCTGAATATGGAAGATGAGTGCATTGATAGTATAGTCATAGACTTATATTTTTCAGAAAAGAAAATTGGCTATTTATAACTAATTATGAGTTCCTTCAAAAAATATTTTTACCTAGTTCTCTTCATATATGTATATAAAAACATAAGTCATGCATAATATAATTGGACCAAAAAGACCATACATATCTTTATATATATAAAAGACTTTGTATCTCTCCTGCTACTGCCAGCTCGGATGCCACGCTGGAAATTGAAGCTCCCTCGCGCTGCCATATCAGATCCGCACCGTTTCACTAAAGTTTCTGTCTGAACGGGCTTCACGCGCTAACCAGAGGATTCTTCTTCGCGAGGCCCATCTGCACAGATCTTCTACGGAAAACCCTAATCAGGTGCTCCCTTCCTGATCTTCGTTCGTCTTCTATCGGCGCAGCGATCGTCCAGAATCTGTAACGGTTATGCTTTTAATCGTCTTTAATCGTCTTTAATTCCTATCCCACTCAAATCAACCTCTTGAGCCGTTCATCGGCTATATTGTGTATAAATATATGCTTCGATTTCACAGATGCGCTTTCCACGCTTTCCTAATCTCACACCTTGCTCATACTCATATCTTACTCATCATCTTCCTAAATAGCTATGACAAAGGTTTTCTTTTCCGATCTCAAGACTGGGCGGTGCTCATCCGTTGTGGAGGCGAGACTGCTTCGATTCTGGGAGGCTAAGAACGTTAAGCGTGGTGGTGAGCTGATGTGGATGGATCTGCTCATGGTCGATGTCAACGTTAGTTGTTTATCCTATCGCAGTCGTTTCATACTTAAAAATTATGATTATTAGTGTTGATTTGGTTTGTCGTTGATCCTTTGGTTTAGTATAGGTTTTGTCTTCCTGTGATTGTCAGTGTTGATTTGGTTTGTCGTTAATCCTTTTGTTTAGTATAGGTTCTGTCTTCCTGTTATAAAGATAATTAATTACGTTTGAATTCTTATGTAACTGATGGATTCTTATCGATTTGGTTTGTCGTTGATCTTTTTGTTTAGTATAGGTTCTGTCTTCCTGGTATAAAGATAATTAATTACTTTTGAGTTCTTATGTAACTGATGGATTCTTATCTGCGTTTCAGTCAACCATGATGCAAGTCACGATCAGTGCTGGCCGTCTCCCACAGTTCCGGGATAGGCTCCTTGCCGGAGCAATGTTTTCATTGTCCGGTTTTGATGTCTCCAGATGCGCACAGAATTTCCGGCTCACTGATTCGTCTTTGATGATCCGGTTCAGCGAGACTACCTCATTCCAACTTTTGACTGAACCTGACTCCCCCTTGCCAGAGGAAGCATTCCGGTTCCGTAACCAACAGGAGCTAATTGGTCTTGCCAATACAAACACTCAGCTACCAGGTATGTTGATCACAGTAGCACGTACTTATATGTTGTTGATATTCTGAGTATAGAGTTAGGATCAGACTGACATTATAAAGAAAATGATACCGGCTTCGAACTTGATGTAGACATCATAGGTGAGATATTGAGTGTGAAGAGCACGGTTTGTGATCCTCCAGAGGAGAAGAATCGTGTTATGGTGACTCTGAAGCTGGAAAGGTAAATTTTTGACTCTCATGCTGTTTTTTTTTCCATAATGTGCAGTGATGAATATATTTGATGACAATTGATTCTCTGATATGTGCAGTGATGAGACCGTCACTTCAACAATGAGTTAAATATGTAAGTTTCTTCCCGTAGAAATTCATTATTTCATTCTTCTCCATTGTTAATTTAGACATGTTCTTAAAGAGAGACTTAAACAGTTGGTTAGCGAAGAACATGTCAGTGTCTTTTGTTTCATTTTTTTCTGTATCAGATATCAAAGATCATAACTTTTTTAGGTCAGATAACTTTGACTTTCCAATTAGACTTATGTTGGTTGAAATGAACTTGGTTCTGGATCGTTACTTTTTATATGAAGTAGATACTTTTAAAATATTCAGATTACATAATATAGTTCCATTCTTTATTGTCTTTCCATGTTTTGTTTGTAACTCACGAACGGCTGCAACGTAAGAGGCACTGTGATTTGAAAGATGGTGGACGCATCAAAGACATAAGGTAAGAGCAGTTGAAGATTTCTTTTTCTTGATTATCCAAGTTATTATATAGGCCTTTCGTAAATTATCAAGTTTTGTGTTGTTTGAAAATTTGTTAATTTCTGGCGGCTTAGCCAGTCTTGATGAGTTTTATGTTCTGGGCAATGACAAACTAATTCTTAATCAAGTTTTATGCAGTGAGTATGTGTGTGTAATGCTTAGTTGAAAATTTTGTTTCATTTGTGTTATTTATTCTGAATTAACAGTCATGAGAAGAAACACATGAAGCAGTTTCTCATCAAGGAATGTCATCGTTGCTTTGACACATCACCAAAAAGAGCTGATGAGCTTTTGAGAAACATGGCGAGAGTAGAGATACCAATAATAATAGTAAGCACCCTCTGAAATCACAATTGTAGACGTATGTAGTGACTGAAACAATAGTCCCTCCAAACGTTTTATTACAACCTCAGATAAGCAATGAGTTCAATATCACCATCCACATCAGCAATATCAATGGTTTATCCATATCTGGTTTTGAGATACAACAACTGGTTACTGGTGTCTCCAGTGTCTATGATTATGAAAGGATTTTGCACTACAGAACAAGCCTATGGGAGGACCAACAAGGGATCCTCAATGAGATATCGTAGAGAAGTATCTTAACTTGGACACATAAGAGGCTGATGAAGTAACAGATAATCTGTCAGTACGTTGAGGAGCTAGGAAACATGGTTAGAATGAAAGAGAAGGCATAAACAAACTTTCGTGCTTAGAATCTGTTTATTTGTTGCTTAGTATTACAAAATGCAATATCTATGTGATGAACAATCTTAGACTCATGAATTAGAGAAGAAGTATTTAAGCGTAGAAGAATAAAACAAAGAACTTTGAAGGTTATAAAAAAAGATTTAATGATAAATTTTATTCAAAAGATTGCTATTATTATGTGCAATATATGAAAATTTGAACGTGCTTTAATGATATATGTATATAACAGAAGCTCTGCAGAATAATCAAAGATGAAATACGATGATTGGTAATAGGAAAAAACAATTGGTCAGAGAAAGATATGTTTTTCTCCAAAAGAAAGATGCGTAAAAAGATTACTACAAAAATGAATGAATAAATTTGATACTAATATATACAAAACTACGTTTCGGAGCTGATAGGTGATTCCACTGTCAGCAGCTTTTTTATCCAGCTTCGTTGTACCCAAATGAACGCATCTAATGTCATTCAATGCAAGAAAACGTCAGTTATAACTCAAGCTGGTTATATGAACAAATACATAAACATAACAAGATATTAAAAAAATATTTAGGGGAAACACATAATATACTTTGAGATTAGTGAAAATTTTAGTCAACAGATAACATTGGGTAAAACTTACATAAATATAATTTAAAAGTACATCAGAAAAAATAGAGAAATCAATAAGATCTAGAAGAGGAAAATTCATTTACAATATTGTTTTTTTTTTATATTTCATCAAAACTAATCCAAGGGGAAAAAAGTGAATCTAAATTTGTTTACACTAAGCTCAGAATAAGAAACATTAACAAAATAATATGATGAAAACTACAATAAAATAACAAAATATCATAAGTAAAATATAAATAAATAACTTGAGTTTTGTGAAAATTTAGTCAACAAATAATAATTTAATAAAAATATATAATCCAAACATATATATATATATATATTAAAATATATTAAAAACTATAAGTACAAAAGGAAAAAATCCATTTACAATATTAGGCATGAATTAGGTTAGGCATGAATTGGTTAATTTCAAGAATAAATATGGAAAATTCATAACAACAACAAATAGAAGTACATAGGTTTTTAAAAAATATATATTTTTTAAATGAAACAACACATCTGGTACATTACATAACACATAAATATAATAGTAATTTTTTAGAAAAACACAAAGTAACTAATTAGTACACACATAATATTGCTAGGTGAAAAAAACCCCGCAACTTCAGATAGAAAGTTATAGAATAGATATATAGATATTTATACAATTCATTGATATATGATAGTTTCAAAAATCTCATATATATATTCCCAAAAAATAATTAAACACTGGTTACTTTTAACGATACTATAGTTATGTAGTTCTCGGATTACATTGCCAAAGGTTAACAATCTTATTAACAAATTATTCACAGCTATATGTTTCCAGTTATGTTTATTTCATCCCATATTCAGATATAAATAAAGATATATTAATATAATACTTATTAAGGGTTCCAAGGAAACAATTAAAATTACATTATTTCTATCCGAAAAGACACAACAAAAAGACAAAACCATCAAAAAATATTACTCGCTTAAATTTCAAAGTTCCATAATCTTAAATTTCATGTATCTACCAATTAATTATCAAATTATAACAAAACTCAAACAATATATCAAACTCACATACATGCCGTCCTCTAACAAATGTAAGACTATAAAACATAAAAACAATCAATGCTTATTAAATAATATTCCATAATATCATACATGTCTTGCAAAAACAAATGAAAAATATAAATAAATTAAAACAAGCAATGTTTATTATACATATACTTTAGTTTTGAAATAAATTTTTAATTCACATCCCGCCCGTAGGGCGGGCCGACCCTAGTCCCTTATATATTAATCATGGAGCATTACAACATGTTTTCGTAGTAACATGTCATCACTAGGATAATTCTTAGAATCTTTAGAAAAATAAGTCGTTCCATATAAATATATAATACTTTTTATTAAACTAACCATCAAATTGATTAGTAGTATACAAAAGAATATTCTCAATTCTTTCCTTAAATAAAAGCTACAAAATTAATATGATTAACATATACATGATAATTAATGAGTATGAATAATACATATTTGATAACAATTTTTGTATCCTCTCTCTTTTAGGCTTCATTTTATACTATTAAAAGAAATTAAAAATCACATTAAGCATATAATACAAAACTTTAGATTTTTTCTTATATGTTATATTTTGAATTTTTTAAAACGACTATAAATTACTAAAAATGATAAAAGTCCCACATTCAAACTTTGTGATCAATGGTTTAATTTTTGTTGTTGTTCAAGTAAGATATAAATGATCATAAATCATATGAATATGAAGTCTCATAAATAGATATTCATATTATATACATATATATATATATATATATATATATATATCTTAATATCATTTAAATTAAATTATATACTATATAAAATATATAGAAATATGTTAATTTCAAAATTTGCATTGAAAATTATTGAGATGTTAATATTTTAATTTTGAAATTTGTATTTGAAAAATCTCACATTAACAGTTTTGCGATTAACGGTTTAAATTTTTGTTACAAGAAAATATACAAATGTTAATAAAAATTATATGAGTAGGAAGTGTCAATAATAAATATTTATATTAAAATACACTATATATATCTATGTCAATATCACTAAATTTTAATTATATACCATATAAAGTTAAAAAAAATCATTGTTTGAATGTATTTACCAAAGACATGATTGTAAATAAACAAAAAGTATTGGTTTTGATTTATGTGCTTATTCTAATGTATATAATTTTATGTGTACAAATTATTTTTTTAATTGGTGGTTTCTAATATGTTATTTGATCCTGACAATCCCAGAAATACACTTCTTTAAATCAAAGTGATTTTTTAAATATTAGAAACACTATATATATATATATATTATTTCATTCAGATTAAATAATTTAGTCTTGATTTTTATTCATAAAAATGAAATATCATGAAAAGATTCCAACTACCTTCTTTAGAGTGTTCTAAAAATGAGATATTTGATCATTCGTCTAATATTTGTTTCTCTCTAATACCCTATCTAGCTATTCTAATTGTAAGAATAAGAGATTTAAACTTTTTTATTATAAGTTTTTTTGTTTATCATTTAATAAATCAAACAATTCTTAGGTTATATATAGTTTATATATACTAGAATGATAAAGTATTATATATTTTTTTTCTCGGTATACTCTTAAGTAACTAAACCTCAAAAGCGTAGGTTAATAAAATAAGTAATTTGTTTTGTTGTTTTAGAATTATATGAATTTTAGACCGAATTGGTGAATATAATTAGACAAATATTTATATTTCAAGACTGCACTTCTATTCTATAACAGCTTGATATATTAAATTTTGACACTAACCTGTGAATAGAGTTTGCCGGTGATTTTCTTAAAAATTTTGATTCTTAGATATGTATCTAGAGTGGAATTAATTTTTACAGATGTCAATCTTTTTAAATTGACACTTATGTAATTCACCGAAATTACAAAAGAAGTTAAAGAATAAACAAAACTCATATTAGTGAAACATAAACGAGAACGAAAGCATAATTTTATAGATGTAGAAAATGAAATCACTTAAGGAGAGTCAATAGTAAACAAATTGAGAGAAGAAAACCTAACTAACCCCTTTTCGTTATGTTACAATCGATGTTGCCTATCTGGTTTTGGTGATTTGTGTCTGTCGCAAACTTAATTTCCTTCCGTGAAAAGGCAATCTTAAAACTAATTAATAAATGAGTTGCAATACGTTAGTTCTTCAACAACGATGATACATTTAAGAGACCAACATTTGTATTTGTTATTAAACAATCGATAAAAAATTTAGTATTGCAAAATGTTAAAACCATTTAATGAACAAACATTAGAATAAAAAACTCACCTCGCACATGTCCTCGGATTATCATCTAGTCTTTACATTAATATCAAAATATACATAAGCAGTGGAAACCCAAATTAAACTCGTGTATATAATTTCTACATATAAATTAGCATTCAATTTTTTTGTAACTTTAAAATTAGCATTCATTGAGGCAACATCAAGTAGTTTTTATCCATAGTTTATCTATTTAAGAGACACAGAGGGACAAATTGTTTACCAAGTTTCTATTCATTGTCGACTGCATTATGAACAAACTGCGTTTCTCTTTTAGTCAGACTCTGTTTACCTCAGTTCGGCTTTGTCAAAGGATGCCAAAATATTAGGCTTGTGTAATTATAGATTGATGTGCATGCACAAAATATATTTGGCGACTTATTGTGGAACCTTATGTACAGATATTCAAGCTACTACTTATTCTTTTGTGTAGAAGTTTTGTCCTTGCAGGTTCTTATATAATGGCATTGTTTTCTTCCTTTTTTCTTTAGTCCTTAGAAATTAATTTCTAGTACCACTTTTTATTTTTGAAGGTACATTGAGATGGAAAGAAAAGATGGTGCAAGAACAGTCCAAAGACGGAGACACTGGATGAAATCTCTCTTTTGTTCAATGTTTCTTCTTCTATTTATGTTGTTCTATAAATTCAAAATTCTGTAAGTCTCACATTCTATCTAAATGAGATTTATCTTATTTAATTTTGTAGTTGCAATGTGATGGCTGTTAGATCAAGAAAAGTTCCAAGATGGAAAACCATGGATAGAGATATTTGGGAAATATTTTCGAGAAGCTCAACGTATTGGATGTTACCATAGGAGCATCATGCGTCTGTATCTCGTGGTTCCTTGTTTCTCAACAAAAATCCCTATGGAAAAACCATCGACCTTGCCTATCTTTAACGTGTTGATTTAAGCATCCTCGACTGCAAAATTGCGGGTCAAAGATGTAAAGATAAAAGAAGGCATGTACCATCCTAAGAAGATTTTAACTGAAATCACCAAACTTAGTAGTACCGCCCCTACCAGTTTTCCCTTCAACTTCTATTCTTGCTTGGAAGATGAAGATCTTATCATCGCTGCTGAGAGGTAAATCTCGTGAATACCTTGAATCCCAAGAAACGAAAAGGAATGTGCTGCTTCTATCAACATTCTTTTTTTTTTGCAGGATGCCAAATATCAAAAAAAATTGTCTTGGCACGAAGGGGCAATTTAAGTGACAATTCATATCGACTTGTCTCCAGTCGATGAAAGAACCTTCACACATTAATCATCTGTTCAGGCTTTTACTTGAACGAGAGAATCAACTTTAAACTCATTGGAGAAAACTGTAGCAATTCCCACCTTTATCGCATGCCTCCAAAACCTAGCAACCCTTAATCTCTCACATTGTATTTTCAGAGAACAATATTACCGATCCAACCTTCGGGGCTTCGTACTTTAGGACAGTCTTATAAAAAGATTCACTCAGAAGATAGATACGTTTATCATGTGTCCGAAAGTCGGTTGCTGCATATGTGAAGATCCGTGTCACATCTCGTTTATTTTTTTTTAGAAAAGCAGTGGCGAAATGATGAGATAAAGGAACTTGAATTCTAAAATGTTGAAAAGCTATTCATGTTCATGATGGTCTTAACAAATTCTTGAACTCATATTTCAAAATATAAGCATTTCCCTTATAATGTATATGTTATCACTATAATATAAAACACTATCTTAGACCATGATTATCGGGTGAAACCCTAAATGGGTTTCTAAATTTTTTTTTATCTGTCTTATCTGATTTATAAAAAAAAAAAAACTGAAACCAATCGTAGGCTCCACGACAAGGATCACTCAAACATTGATTTTTAACTGGCACTTTTGGTTACCGATTTTTATGTTTTTGTGGTCCCCCCTAAGAAACTGCCAAAAGCCCCTGATGCACATGCCCTTACAATATTTGTATGCATGTTTTATTCATTAAATCATTTCTCATGTCAATAAGTCTTTTATTGATATTTGTACCAGCAAGTCTTCATTTAAGTCTTTCATGTCAATATATGTATCTGTGATGGTTTATAAACTCTTCAACTAATCTTGTTACTCTATCAGTTTAAGCCCATAGTATTGGTTTTCAGATCTTGTTATTTCATTTCTAAGTCTTAGAGACTATATAAGCCAAGAAGCCCTTTCTCAAAAAAAAAAAGACTATATAAACCGCTAAGTCTTTTTTGTTGTCAAGAATAGAAAAGATTTAGAATTGGTGATATCAAAATTCTATCACATATGGAAAGAAAGAAATGGGAAGAGACATCAGGCAGGTTTCCGCGCGGTGGATCAAGTAGTTCGAATCATTGATAAGGCAGTGCATAACAGAATTACTTCACTTCGATACAAGGCTGATCATAAGTATGCAGGATTGATGCAACGATGGTTCGCTGTCTCAGCTTAATACATAGGAAAATAAGAAACATTTCTTACAGCCTTGTAAATTTTCTTTTTAGCTTTTGTAATTGCCTATTCTTTTTATATTGATCGACAAATTTCACATTTCAACAAAAAAAATTCCAAATCTCATTCAATTTTATATTTAATCTAGAAAGAACTGGATCTAACAATTTTTAATTAAGGTTACTAGAAGATTTCTTGACCTGTTTGCTAGCATGAATCTTAGCATAAATCTCCTTCGTTCTATAAGCCAACAAAATATCTAAACCAACTCCAATAACAGAAGCTAAAGCCATGACCAAGAAAATGAGACGGTAACAGTGAGCTCCTACGCAAGTGTTGCCTCCACCAGGAGTTGGTGTAGCCTCTGCATCGTAGAGAAATCCGGCGAGGAGACCAGAGAAGAGGAACGAGCCGAGGGGCAAGTTAAGTACTAAGATGTTATAGATGAGACCATAGTGTTTGAGACCAAAGAGTTCTGATGCTGTGGGTACGGTAATGGCTAGACGGACACCATAACAAACTCCGACCACCATTGAACCGATGTAGAGTGAATTAGGCACTGCTAAAGCCATTAGTAGATATCCTACGGCCATGAGGATTTGAGATGCTGCGTTCCATAGTGGTCTTGGTGTTCCAGCTTTCCTATATAAATTAAAAGAAAATTTTACATTTTTTATTAGTAAATCAATTAAATCAACATGTTTTTTTTCATTCCTTTTTGAACAACAAAACAACATGCTTATTGATAATGTTGTATTACGTTTACAGTAAGGTAACCTTCGAGTCTGGTTTAAATTCAATATAATATTTAAGTTTGTATAGAATCTAGAGAGGGATATTCACGTGATACGGAATTATAGGGTGTGGTCCAAGTAAAGGAAAAGAACAAGAACTAGTTTGGACATGTCTATTCACAAATACAAAAATTCAAAATGAAACAAACAGAGCTATCTGAAAAATCACTTTTCTTTATATGAAAAGTTATTAAAGGAAGCAAAATGCAAACAAACACAATAACGCATTGAATGTTGTGTGTCCATTGATGTGGATGTAAAATGATATACGTCACGTAATAGTTTTTAATCTATATTATAACGAGAGTAAAGCATAGGATCCCGGAACTGTAGACTTAATCTTTTATAGTGACCGTAAATTCTAATGTTATAGAAATTTTAGCCTAAAGTTTGAATTATTCATAAATCTTCCAAAATCAAAATGGTAGCGTCCTGAGTATTTTGTTTTTTACAATAAAAAAAGAAGAAGAAAATATGAAAAAAGTATGCATGTGAAAACATTCAACAACAGTTAGACCTTTAAGTTAGTTTTGAACCAAACATACCATCAAAACGATTGAATAGTTTTGTCATAAAAAAAAAAAGAAAACAGATTGAATAGTAAGTTTGCGGATACAATTGCATGCAACACAAACTGAAGTGTCGGCAGGTGCTCATTGGAAGAACCTAAACCAACTTATTAGATTTTTGATTTGAAACTTATTTTCATAATTTTAGAAATTAAAATATATACCTTTCGAAAAGATCTTTTTTATAAAGGAAACTACTGAAAATGAAATTTGCTGATTGTAAAAAAAAAAATTGAAGTAGGTGGAAACTTACTTGAGAAAGTGTTCGGAGAGAGTACCGGAGAGAATGCGACCGAAGAATCCCCAAATACTAGTCATGGAGACGAATATCGAAACATCAGTGTAACCAAGAGCAAGCCCTATCTGGCCCATATTGTTCATCACTGCTAAACCAGTTCCTACACCACACAAGAACGAAACAAATAGCACCCAAAAGTCAACGGTCAACATCGCTTCCATTATCGTATGGTCTTCTCCCAACACCGGCCTCTTCCTCTCCGCCCCAAGATTCTCCTCTTCCACCGCCGCCGCCGCAGCCTCTACAGCGATCACTTCCTTCTCCTCCGCTATATCTGAGCTGAGCAACGGTTCTTGAATCTGTCCTTCAACGTCTTGTTCACCACGGTTCAAGCTTTTGATGAATGCATGGAAAGGTACAGCGATGGGAGAGAACAAGAGGAAGAGAAGTATAGAGGCGAAAGCGACTGAGAACACTCCGGTCTTGACTCCGATGATGTCGTAAGACTGAAGGTAGACAGCGACTACAACCGCTACGATGTTGAACACGGCGAAGTAGCGAGTCTCTTCGCTCTCCTCGTCGGCGGAAGAAGCTGGAGGGATCTCGCGGAGGAAGAAAACCGCCGTGAGACAGACAGCGAAAGGCACGACGGCGAGTAAAACGAGAAACGACGCCGGATCGTTTGAGAACAAAGCGGTGCATAGATCGGTGAAAATAGCAGTGCTTAGGCCTACGTATCCTTTCAATATGCCTGAGACAGGACCACGGTTTCGCCGGAAGTTTCGTATGCATGTCACTAGAACCGCCGTGTTCATCCACGTCGTGCTGTTTCCTCCCATACAGAGGAACACGCACATCTATAATCCCAACACAAATTCTTGTCATAAATTGCACGAATGAGTTTCAGACAGACATAAAGAAAGATAATCAGCGAAGCTAGTTAGGAGTAGTATGATTCGGAAACTTTTGATCGAATCAAAACTTTATTGAACCGAGTTGATGATTTATAAATATATATTAATTATTAAAAAAAAGATAATTTTTTTTTATCAAAAGAAAAAAAGAAAGATAATCTTTACCTGCCAGTAAGGGAGCGGGGTGATGGTACGGCTAACCACGAGCCATTGTACACCATAGCCAAGAAGACCTTCGAAACAGCCGATAAGGAGAATGACTGGAGTGGAAAGACGATCGGAGGCGAGGCCAGCGAGGATTCCAAAGGCTTTTCCGACGTCTTTAGCAACGGAGAGGTTGTTGAGTTGGAGCTGGTTGAGGTTCATGAGGGACTTGAGAGCGCTGGAGTAGTTGGAGAAGGTGTAGTTGTTGCCAGAGATGGATTGAACCCAAACCGCCGTTACGAAGCCAAGCCATTTTAGTGCAGAAGAGTAAGAAGAGGAAGATCTCAGGAAAGCCATTGCTGAAAGAAGAATAAGATGAGTGTGTGGGTCGTGGAGTTTAAAAGTAAGGGAGGCTTTATAGAAGAAACAGGGGAAGGTTTCGTTTGTGCTTGTTTTAATTTAATTAAATTGTTTTTTTTCACATTTGTCAACAAATAATAAAAAAAGGGTTTATTTAAATTTACAAGTGGGATGAGAACAAGGTAAGGCAACGTCATGTAATACGGTTAAAGGTGGGCAGGCCGTGGATATATCACGGCATGAAATATTTGAAAGACGGTGTGCTCATATTGTATCTTTTCTCAGTCGTTTAAAACAAGTGAAAAAGTCGTATAAAGCTAAGAGCACCCGCAATCGTGTTACTCAAATGAGAGTCCTTAGAAAAAATATATTTTGATTTTTTAAGTATTTTTTTTTCTTTTTAAAATAAAAAATTAAATATCAACCAATCGCGGGTTGCCACATGTCGTCGGAATCCGCAAATAGTGCAAGGATTCACTAAGAAAGAGTCCTTATTTAAGAATTTTAAAGATTGAATCCTTAACTTTTGGTGGGATCCACCGATTATTTAATTATTTTTTTCTAAGGATTTCCCCTTAAGGATTCTCATTGCGGGTGTTCTAATAATAGTAGGTGGCCAACTAGGCAATGTTTTTTTTGGTAAAAAACCAACTAGGCTATGTTGCTCTCCCTTGCTGCTTAGAAATATGCTTCTTCTTCTTTTTTGTAAAAGATATGTTTGTTCCTTCTAAACCTATATATAGTACATATTATACTCCTAGTTGAAGTTGTATATGAACAAGCTAAAGTTTAAGTGCCATGGGTTGAGGATTTTATAATCTTCACTACATGTAAATTTAAAAATAATAAGGTTTAATATCGTATTTGAACTTCTATATTACTAAAAGCATTTTCAATTGATTTGCAGATTCAATACATTTCACTACTGCATCTGGTTCTTTGATAAATCTATTATTCACATCTTTAATTCTAGTAGTGTAAAACGCATTTTGGTTTGGTTAGGTTTCGTGCTTGTCTTTTATTTTGTTTGTTGTATGAAATATGCACAAATTGTGGGAGATGTGTTTGTGCATCCTGATAAAAAAGATTTTTCTAAATTAAGATTAAACAGTTTTGAATTTTGTTATAAGATGTCAGTTTATCCAAAAAAATCAATGTTAAGAATAAATACTTCAAAAAGAGAGGACCTAGAAAAAAAAAGGGAAAAAAACTAACAAAAAGATGTACACATAAAATATATATCATAATTATAAGATCATAATAAATCAGCGTTAAAAAAAAATAAAAATGTATATCAAGAAATGAAAGCATCCATTACATGCCGACGAAAAAATCATCCATTACTTTCTCGTCAAGACATGAACTTGATTTAGTAAATCTGTTTGCATCTATAGACTATTAAATATTATTTTAATAAATTTGGTTCGAATAATAAAAAGATCAAATATATCAAATTTTAAATCTTAAAAAATAATTAGATGTTCTTTTCTTCTACTTTATTAATATAAAAACTTATTATTTCACACAATTTAATTCTCTTATAAATGAAATATGAATGACTTAAATCTCTCTTTCAATGGTATATATTTATCATCTATTCTACTAATTCAGAGTCAAATTTTTATCTATTGATAAAAGATTATCACTAAAATTTTAAATAGTCCAACAAAACATATAACAATATTTGAATTCCTATAAACATCTAATAGTATTTAAAGCATTTTATAACAATATTATTTTTCATAGAAAAACAACATGTAACAGTAATCAAAGATTACAAAATCTTTACGTTTGAATTTAATTATACTCCTTTGACATACATTTGAATTGAGCATTTAATGTTTTGTAATTTAATTTTAAAACAAGATCTCGATTCGCGCAACCGCGCGTGTTTTTGTTTTTATTTATTTTTATATAATTTTTTTTTTCAATTCTAAATTGGTGTATATTATAATATATATGTATCTATCAATTTTTAAAACATAATAAGTTTACTGTATATTGTTTTCATTAAATATATGGTTTCAAACTTTCACATGTATTTGTATTTTCTTCTATATATATTTTTGGATTATTATTTTATTATTAAAATCATAACTATATATATAAAGATTAGTAAAATATTTTTTTATCGTCATATTCAAAGATATCGTAACATTTCACAAATTTAGAAAAAAATTTAAAAATTAAACTTTTCGCTTCATAGATTTATATTATCGAGTAAATAATTAAAAATTTAGTTTTTGTTTAGTTTTTAAAATAAACTCTATAGTTTAAAATTTGTTTTCATTGGTTTAATATACTTTTTTAGCATCAACATATTTTAATATACCTTTCATAATAAAACTTTTAACAGCTTTAATGTATAGGCACTATAAATAATCTAAATGCAAACTTTAACATTTTCTGACAATATTTTTAACACTATTTTAGTAATTTCATATATTTAATTATTTAAAATTAATAAGTATTTTAGATTTTATTTTCGATTTATTACTAAACTGTTACAATAAAATCATTTGTATAAAATTAAACAGTTATGTAATAATGCTGAACAATATAAATTAACAATATGACACATTTACAAATATCTAAAGTTGTTGTCACCGATAAAAATTACTAAACAAAATTTAAAAGAAAAAATAACTCCAGCTAATTAATTTTATTCAAAAAATTAATATAACACAAAAATTTATTTATTTAATTTGGCAAATAAAACAAAAATAAGAAATTTAAACCGTGTTTTAACGCGGGTCAATATCTTAGTATAACTTACGGCAGCTATAAATATAAAAATTTGTTTGCTTCGTCTTTCAAACGATTTGGTTTTCTTGTAATCGTTAACTCCAGTTTCAATAATATGAGATTCTCTTAAACCCAATCTTAGTTCGACTATTTGTGAAATAGGTAAAATCCAAGTTAAGCACAAACCATTTACCAAACAACGGTAAATATATGAAACCAAATTGTATAAAGAATATCATTACGTTATATGTAGAGATTTGTATTAGTATTGGTACAAATGTTTAATTAGAACTTGTCAAATAACTTTTTGTTGGAACTCGTTTCTGATAAAGTGGTGCTTACCATTTTTCCGATGGGTTTTTCGACGGAGACGTCTGTCGGAAGAATCGGAATTTGGGCACGATGTAATCGTCACCATAAACACTATGAGTTAGTGTATTTGTTGGTCAAAATTAGAGTTATGTTGAATGAGAAATGGAGGTCCAAAGTGAGTGACATGCAAAACTTATAAAGTTTTAAATTTGGCTAAATATAAAAGATTTAGCAAATTGGATCACTTTGGATATATGGGTTAGAATTTGAATTTGAATTTGTTAATTGGACATTATGTCAATCAACTTATTTAGTTATTCTTATTCATGATAATTTATATATCTATATATAAAAATTATAAACCCAAGCAAAGTATAGTAAAGGTTGTTGAATTGGTCAAAACCAAGACATTACTTTGCAAAGCTAACTTACGAGAATCTTGGAAATCAATGTCATTACTACAATTGATTCGTACGTTGGCTAACTCCTTAAATTGCATAACGTGCACTTTCTCTTGATTATAAAAGGAGAGCACTTGTGTAGAAAGCAACATACCCGAGACAAAACAATTCCTCATATTATTATTTTTCTTCTTTCTCTTTGATATTTTCTTTGAGTCTGAGAGTATACACAAAACTAGTTTCGCCAGGCTTCTGATAGAGTGACGCAAATCAGAAGATTTTTTTTTTGCAGTTGTATTTTGGGACTCATTACGTTATCTAACCGTCGCACTACGAGACGTATTTTGAGTTAAGGAAAGAGATAATATCTCGCCTCTGCAGTTGTATCATCCTTTTCTTAATCTTTGGTATACTTTTATCAATTTTATTCTTTACAATATTCAGCTCTCCGTAGTTTATGTAATACGGTCTTATCAGTCTTAACTCAAAATATCCGTTTATTGTTTTGCACTAACCGGACTGATTATTGTATAAGTTTTTTGTTTAAGAACAGGTTGATTGATATTTTCTAAAAAAGTGTTGGAATCGGAATTGGGCTCCGATTGCTCTTGGTGTCAGCGTTAAAGTCATATTCTTGCTCTAACGTTTTTTTTATTTTACAGGATCTATTGGATTATTTTTATATATTTCTGCAATTTACGCTTCTGTATTGATATTTCTAAACGGGATTTCATTCAGATTTGGTTAAAAGTCTTTAAAAAAATATAAATCGTTGTTTTCAACCTCGTCGCTTTCTTTTGTTTAACGTCAAGAGTAAAAGGATAAACAAAAAAAAATATATTGCCGTCTTTTATTTGTCAAAGGTTGATTTCTGTAGTGGTTCAATTATTTGGTTTACGTTCCTGGTTTAATTTAATTTCCAACCAGCAATCAATCGTTTCTTTGGTTATTAATATTTTCATTTCATTTGGTTACTTGTGGTAACGTAAGATTGATTTTTTTATCATTTGACCAGCTGATACTTTCTGTCCTGACGTTTGCTTTAGAAATTAATCCGGTATAATTCTTTGACATTGCGTTTCATAGAGTCGCACCGTTAAAGATTCAGATTTTATATTTTCTGATTTTTGTTTGTTAGATCATTATTTGTGTTGGGTATCTGAAATATACTAATCTTTTGTTGGATTTTGTGAGCAGATTCAAAATTCAAGTATGTCTTATAACACAAATTTATCGATCTTTGATAGATCAAATGGTGTGATCGGCAATGGATTGAACGAGTCGACGCCTCAAATTAAGTTTGAGAGTGGTCTGCCATTTATGATTCCATTTGCTATGAAAACTGAGATGTCTGCTGAAATTAATCAGAGTATACAGATTGAAAATGACATGTGTGCTATGGTCACAGAAGTCAATACGTTTGAAAATAATTCAAAAGACTGGTGGTATGACACAGGTGCCACCACTCACATATGCATTGATAAGAACATGTTTTGTACTTATCAAAAATGCAATGATGAGGAGCGGTTGTTAATGAATAACACCGACTCGTCTATTATTGAAGGTTGTGGCGAAGTGAAACTTGCGCTAACTTTTGGACAAGAGATAATTCTCAAAAATGTGAAATATGTCCCAGATATGCGAAAGAATCTTATTTCCGGTTCGCTATTAAGCAAAGCTGGATTTGTAGTAACTTTCGAGTCTGATAAACTTGTCCTAAAGAAAAATGATATTTTCTTGGGCAAAGGATTTGTTGAGGATGGACTGGTCAAAATGTGTATTAAGACAGTCTTATTCGCAGATGAACCAAATGCTTATTTGGTTGAACCGTTCAAAGTTTGGCATGAAAGATTGGGGCATGTAAATTATAAATCTGTTCAAAGATTGATTAATTTAAACCTAATTCCGAAATGCAAATTGAGCAAAGAGAAATGTGAAGTATGCGTACAAGCAAAACTCACAAAAACTCCATTCCCTCATGTTGAGAGAACAACTGAGCCTCTTGGTTTAATTCATACAGATTTGTGTGATTTAAAATTTGTTCAAACTCGAAATGGAAAAAAATATTTTGTGATTTTCATAGATGATTGTACAAAATATTGTTATGTCTATTTGCTAAGAAGCAAAGATGAAGCCTTGGAAAAATACAAGGAATATAAACTCGAGGTTGAAAACCAACTCGGTAGAACTATAAAGATAGTTCGAAGTGATAGAGGAGGTGAATATGATGGACCATTTGATGTGTTCTGTAAAGAGCATGGCATTATTCATCAAACCACCGCTCCCTATTCACCTCAATCTAACGGAGTTGCGGAGCGTAAAAACCGAACTCTTAAAGAGATGATGAATGCAATGTTGCAGGAATCTGGGTTAGCCCAGAACATGTGGGGGGAAGCTTTGCTTTCTACAAATTATATCCTCAACAAAATACCAAACAAAGTCACTGGTAAAACACCATATGAACTTTGGAAAGGTGTTGTACCTTCGTACAAATACTTGAAAGTGTGGGGGTGCCTTGCAAAAGTAGCAGTACCACCTCCCAAGAAGGTTTCAATCGGACCTAAAACCGTGGATTGTATTTTCATCGGATATGCCCATAATAGTGGTGCTTATCGATTTTTGGTAGATAAATCAGATGTACCAGATATTCATGTTAATACAATTATGGAATCAAGGAATGCATCTTTCTTTGAACACGTGTTTCCGTGTAAGAATAGAGATAATCCTAAAAGAACTCATGAAGTAAGAGATGCAAACATCTTTACAAATGAGGCAAGTACTTCTGGCACATCTTTTGATGATGCAGAAATATTTGCAGATGAACCTAGACGCAGCAAAAGAGCTCGTAAGGAAAAATCTTATGGTGAAGATTTCTTTATGGTCTTTCTTCTTGAGAATGAACCAAGAAGTTTCGCTGAAGCTATGTCTTCACCAGACGCTGATTTATGGAAGGAAGCTTTCAATAGTGAAATCGACTCCATTATGCAAAATCATACATATTATTTGACCGATTTGCCCCAAGGGTTTAAGGCCCTAGGGTGTAGATGGATTTGCAAAAGAAAGTTGAATATTGATGGCTCAACTGATAAGTACAAGTGTAGACTTGTGGTGCAAGGTTTCCGGCAAAAAGAAGGCTTGGATTTCTTTGACACCTATTCTCCGGTAACGAGAATAACTTCAATCAGAATGCTGATTGCAATTGCAGCATTGAGAAACCTAGAAATCCATCAGATGGATGTCAAAACTGCTTTTCTAAATGGTGATTTAGAGGAGGAGATTTATATGCAACAACCTGAAGGGTTGGTTGTCCCAGGACAAGAACACAAAGTCTGTCGACTAGTAAAATCATTGTATGGACTTAAGCAAACTCCAAAACAATGGCATGAAAAATTTGACAATGTTATGATGTCAAATGGTTTCAGCATTAATGAATGTGACAAGTGTATATACTTTAAAAATACACCACATGGATATGTATTGCTTGGCTTGTATGTAGATGACATGCTCATTATTGGTAGCAATAAAGACATGGTCAGTCAAACAAAGAACATGCTAAGTAGCAAGTTCGAAATGAAAGATATGGGACTAGCTGATGTTATCCTAGGGATTAAGATCTTTCGTAATTCCGAAGGAATCATCTTGTCTCAAACTCATTATGCTGAAAAGATACTTGAGAGGTTTAAATCCTACTCAAAAGGAAAGGCAAAAACTCCTGTAGACCCTAGGTTTCACTTGACAAAACATTCGGGTGAAGCAGTGTTACAGTAAGAGTATGCTCGTGTCATCGGAAGTTTGATGTACTTGACAAATTGTACTAGACCTGATTTAGCACATGCAGTCAATGTACTGAGTCGCTACACGAGTAATCCAGGGCAAAACCACTGGAATGCTATAACAAGAGTATCAGACTATGTACGTCATACTAAAACTTATGGGCTGACCTATGGTAAAGAACCATCAGTTTTGGAAGGATACAGTGATGCCAACTGGATTTCCGACTCCAAAAACTCTAAATCCACGAGTGGATATGTTTTTACACTTGGTGGTGCCGCAGTTTCTTGGAAGTCTTCCAAACAAACTGTCTTGGCCAGATCGACCATGGAATCTGAGTTCATAGCTTTAGATAAAGCTGCAGAAGAAGCAGAGTGGCTTCGAAATTTTTTGGAAGATATTCCTATGTGGGATAAACCAGTGTCGGCATTACGTATACATTGTGATAGCCAAGCGGCAATAGGCCGGGCACTGAGCAGTTTGTATAATGGTAAATCTCGTCATATAAGAAGACGTCATAAAACCATTAGACACTTGATCTCAACTGGTGTAATAACGATTGATTACATCAGAACAAATGAAAACCTTGCGGATCCATTTACTAAAGGTTTGTCACGAGATCAAGTAGAAAAATCATCAAGAGGAATGGGTTTAAAGCCTGTGAATTAAGATGAGGTTTGGCGGTAACTCTACCTAATTGACTGGAGATCCCAAGAAATAGGTTCAAGGAGACAACTAAGTCAAACTAAATCTGCCCAAAGCACTGTCAGACTTCGGTCTATACCCAGTTCTTAGGATGATTAAACAGTGCTACATGTAACGAATATAGGATAAGCATTAGCTTTTAATGATTTGTG
Organism: Brassica rapa; assembly: GCF_000309985.2. NCBI lineage: Eukaryota > Viridiplantae > Streptophyta > Magnoliopsida > Brassicales > Brassicaceae > Brassica > Brassica rapa. The sequence goes on from NC_024797.2 coordinate 21,761,787, forward strand.
TCCATTGTTTTGAGATATGAATGGAGTAGTACATGATACTCCTCTAAACAAAACTAATGGCAAATCACCTTGTGAGTGTGAAATGGGGCCGTTTCTAGGAGAATGAAGGAAAGGCTATATTCTCCAAGTTCACTCATGATTACCAAGAATGTTCACGGCCAAAATGAACACAATAGAGAAATTAGTTTTTGTGAGAGAATGAAGCTGTGTTATAGCTATTGTCTCGGTTTACACCAAAGTCCGGGGGGTTCAAGACATCATGGCCACCTCCTGTTCGAGTAAATCCGATAGCTATTAACAATGACTGGTTCAAGGCTGAAAAATTGCTACCAACTCATCATGCAGTGGATTTTTCGCTCATACTCTCAAAAGTTTTCTTTTTCTTGAGTCATGTGTATAGAGTCATTTCTATTCATGTGGGGGATTGTTGGAACTCGTTTTTGACAAAGTGGTGCTTACCATTTTTCCGATGGGTTTTTCGACGGTGACGTCTGTCGGAAGAACCGGAATTTGGGCACGATGTAATCGTCACCATAAACACTATGAGTTAGTGTATTTGTTGGTCAAAATTAGAGTTATGTTGAATGAGAAATGGAGGTCCAAAGTGAGTGACATGCAAAACTTATAAAGTTTTAAATTTGGCTAAATATAAAAGATTTAGCAAATTGGATCACTTTGGATATATGGGTTAGAATTTGAATTTGAATTTGTTAATTGGACATTATGTCAATCAACTTATTTAGTTATTCTTATTCATGATAATTTATATATCTATATATAAAAATTATAAACCCAAGCAAAGTATAATAAAGGTTGTTGAATTGGTCAAAACCAAGACATTACTTTGCAAAGCTAACTTACGAGAATCTTGGAAATCAATGTCATTACTACAATTGATTCGTACGTTGGCTAACTCCTTAAATTGCATAACGTGCACTTTCTCTTGATTATAAAAGGAGAGCACTTGTGTAGAAAGCAACATACCCGAGACAAAACAATTCCTCATATTATTATTTTTCTTCTTTCTCTTTGATATTTTCTTTGAGTCTGAGAGTATACACAAAACTAGTTTCGCCAGGCTTCTGATAGAGTGACGCAAATCAGAAGATTTTTTTTTTGCAGTTGTATCTTGGGACTCATTACGTTATCTAACCGTCGCACTACGGGACGTATTTTGAGTTAAGGAAAGAGATAATATCTCGCCTCTGCAGTTGTATCATCCTTTTCTTAATCTTTGGTATACTTTTATCAATTTTATTCTTTACAATATTCAGCTCTCCGTAGTTTATGTAATACGGTCTTATCACTTTTTAATTTTTAATTTGTCAGAACCAAATTGGCATATTTCCCAAATAAGTAAAATAATTAACACTGTGATAAGTGGTCTAACAGTGTCCCGGTCCATGTTAAATCAGAACTTGTCAAATAGCTTTTTTATATACATTATATAAAGGGCTTATTTGCTAAATAACCAAAAAAATAAGGGAAATTAGATTTTGAGAGAGAGAGTAGAGAGAGATAGGAAGAGAAAGTAGGAGAGATGGGGTGTTTTTAGTTAGTTAATGAATTTTGGTTTTTGTTGTGTATAGTGAATGCAATTTCCTTTATATAAACACTATCATTTTGAAAGTCTTCGATTCTTTTTATCTAAATTTCAAAGACCTTGTTTTGTCAATGTATAAACTAAACTATGGGAGACCTACAGAAAATATTAAATTTCACATGACCACGTTGTCGCTTGCGAAGCAAATTGCTACTTGGTCGCATTAATAAATTTAGAGGCTGATTGGTTCTTCCAATAGGTTGTGTGTGAATTGTGATAATGGTTTTTGGTTTTTGACGATCATTAGTCATTACTAAAAGTTCTTCCATTTATTTTGGATTGTTTCAAATCTCTTAAAATAAAAAGTATTAATTTTATTTATACAATTATAATATTCAAATTTTAAATTTTCAAAAATTATTCTGTATATATTAGTGTTAATCATGTCTTTAACCGAACCCAATTCTGAGCTCAGTATGGACTTTTGTAGAACATAGAAACCAAAAGAAAATAATAATTACCATATATATCAATTTTCTATAAACATAGACAAAGCATTATGTTATTTTCTCTTAAAAATGAATTTCATGTCTAATTTTTTTTTGTATTATATCGAACTTAATATGAAATTGAATTTGTATTTTGTGATATGCATTTATCATACATAAAGTATATCAAATAGTCTAATAAAATTGTTAAAATTTTAATCTATAAAATTTAACCCTTATATAATATTAATTGTGAATGAAATATTCTTTTCATTTTTCTAAACTAAAAATATTTTAATAATATAAATAAAAAAGATGCTTCTCTTTAAACTAATAACATTATATATTTTTTTGTCAACAACTAATAACATTATCTATTAATAAAAAATGGTAAGCGAATTATATAATCTATTAGAAATAAAGTAGTGGGGACAAGAGAGATATAGATTGATAAAGACGTCTCTCTATCTACACAATTCATATAGAGATGTTGTGACTTGTGAGTCATTAATCTGATTTGCGGGATAGGTTATCACAATTTGCTTATCATATTCGAAAAAGACAGAAACCACTGAATTTTGAAACTTCTATTTATCAAAAAAAAAGTAAATGAATAGACGTAATAGATGAATGTGATTGGTTAATAGAAACTTCAAAGAAACTTCCCATGACGATGTCGATGATCTAACTTTCTTACTTATGTGAATAAAAACAGAACCATTGCTGCTATCCTTTTGATTTGAATTGAAGGCATACTACAAGTGGCCTTAGATTGTTTGTCTTCAACAGCCATTGTTGGAACAGCGATATGTTTGTCTCAGTTCAAAAAAAAAAAGACACAGCGATATGTTAGTCTATTTTAAAAGTAAGCAACTTGTTTCACTAAAAATGTTTCACTAACAAAGAAAAAAAGTATCGCACCTCGTGCTTGACCGAATGAAACGTGACAAATTAAAAATGTGATTTAATTACCTGCTTTTAGAAGATCTTGTGTAACATCACCGTATCTGAAACACAATCTCATAAGACCATCTTCTTGAGAAACAATTGGATTTAAGCTTTTTTTTAATTTTGTAAAATACTCAACAATATTTAAATATCATTTTTATTTTATTATTTACTAAAAAATTCTAATAAAACCTTCTAATAATGGCGTTCCCAATTTGCCACGAATATTATATCGTGATAGGTTTCTTTCAAGATCACTATACTTTATGAACCAAGAAGACAAACCCACCTAACTGTTTTGTACTCTAGATATCTGTAAATTTGAAATTCAAAAACTTAAATCTAGAAAATATTAATAATATATCTGTGTGAGTAACATAACCAACTACAAAACTCTTAAAATACGACCAAGATGCTAAGTTTTATAAGTTTTTTTTTTTTTGCTAAACTGAGTTTTATAAGTTTCAAACTTAAAATTAATTGATAATTAGTGACTGATCTATATTATTGATAAATTACTTGTGTCAATATCTAAATTTCCGAGGTTAAAGTTTATACTTTTGCACACTTTTAAAAATTAAAACCCATAACCCATTAATCTCTACTAATCTCATTATTCCCACTGGAGATAATGGATTTTCTAGGCATTATCGACAATCATTCATATACGGAAGCATAAATCAGTGCATGATTACATATGGATCGATTAACAAAACATTTTTGTAACTAGCTGAGAGGCTCTGATACAATGTTAGGTTTTATAGACTTAGAACTTAAATCAATTGACAATGAGTAGATTTATCAAATTTCCTTATATTTTAGTTTCTCATGACTCATCCAATTTAAGGTGTAAGAATTAATATTTTTACACTCATTAAAAATTAAGGTTCGGTCCTTTAATCTCTACTTATCCCAATTGATGAAGAATCAAGACAATATTTGGGGAAAAAATAAACAAATGATATGCTAAAAATAAAGTAAACTACCAAAGTATTCAATCATACTGCGGCCTTATTCGATACCTCCAAGCATTGCCATCTCAAATTATTTCTAGATCATGTTCAAAAAGTATATATATATATATATATATTAACAGTATATTTAATAAAATAGTGAGGACAATATATAGGACTTCAGACTTTACTAGAAGATTTCATTAGCAGACTTTTCCAAAAGACTGCTAAACGGTAATGAAAAATCTGCTAAACGGTAATGCACTAGGATACTTCTCTAAAAGTCTGTCATACAAACTACCAGAATTGGTAATATTTTATTTTTCAATTATTGTTGTCTTAAATTCAAACAAAGTTATAGTTCAACTTAATGTACTTGTAATTACTCTCTAAAAGGGCAAGATATAGATCTTTAAATTTTGAAGTTTTTATTTGTTTGTGTGTTAATCCAAATAAAACTATATATTCAAACTCATTATGATTATATATGTTTTTGTAACAATTTTAGTTGTAAAAGTTCTAATTCCAAACATTATAAAGTATATTTGTGCTTTTGTGTGTTAGATTCAAATAAAACTATATATTCAACTAATTGTGTTTGTTTACTTCATATTTAAATTAAAATAATTTATTTTGAAGTTTCTCTGTTTTGAAACCATTTATTATTATTTTTTGGATATGCAGATTTTTCAGATATGAAGATGATATTAGACTTCATTAGCAGAATTTTTGAGTAGGACTCAATAAGAAATCTACTAAATTAAAAGGAAAACTAAACATTTTAAAGAAATTTTACCAAAATTAGAAGACTTCATAATGAAGCCTGATACAGATTTTGCATTAGCTGACTTCATCATGAAGTTTTCTAATTTTGGGTAAGAAGATTTCTCGAAGAATTCTGCTAAACTATACTGTACTAACAAATTTCTCGAAAAAGTCTTATATATGATGTATAGGGGCCTTCCCAATTATTCTTCACTTTCAGCTCCTGGATGTACAGTGATGAAACATGTAGAAACATGCTCTTCGTTTGATCGCTTATATAATGTTGTAAACTATACATCAACTTTGTCTCCAATCCAATAAATAAATAAAAGAACTCTTTCTCTAATTTTTTGTTTTTACTTTCAAGTTGATGTAACCATAAACTATTGTCTTCATTGGAAATAAGTGATTAAGAATCTGGTTATGCAACATAAAAGGTTGCTCATGTGTTGTCTCCCTATCAATTTAATTTAATTTAATTTAATTTGGACGATAATGATGATAACAAGTTATACTTATTACACAAAAAATAATTAAATTAAATTTTTACAAGTTAAACAGAATAACGTTCAAACATATCACACTTTTTAATATCACATAAGCTCAAAACTCAACAAATAAATAATACATAAGTTCAAACATCTAACATCACAAATTTATTTTAAAAATACATTAAAATATATTAGAAAACATGAACATGCCATGTTCAAGAAATTTATAACAACATACTTCTCGACAAATCCGTTCTTATTAGTTAGAAACATAAATAAACATGAATATTAATAAATCATATTAACCATTAAGTTATAAATTTCATTCATGAGCTCTAATATTGAAAAAATATACATGAGTTAGCACAAAAATCTTAAATATTTAATATTCATTGAGTAAACATATTGATCATTTACAAATTACAAATAAACATTTACTCAATATGTTTCAATATTTGTTTTTATAATAACATTTAGAGGTCAAACTATTTCAATTCACCTCTATTTTTCTTATAAAATGGAAATGAGTATTTTACTCTGCATAAAAAATCACATTTTCTGTTTTTACTCTATGTTTAAAGATTACTATTTTAAGAAATACATTAAAGTAAATCTCATCGCTATTATAATTGTTTCCTATTTTAGAGGAAAATAGAAAAACATATTGGATTACAATTACAGAAAAACAAGACAAAAGTACTAATTCATCATTTAATTATGATTTTGGTTACACATAGGTCTTAAAAGTTGAGTGTTCCAGTACATGAAGAACCACACTCTCAATCCAAGTCGAAATAATGTGTGTATTATTTATTTAGTTAAATACTAATCAATATTTGAACCTTTGCACATAATTCTTCATGTGTTCATTATGGATATATGTGTGTAAATTTGTGGGGGATTCACCAAAAATAACCTAAATTTTCAATAGAAATCCAAAAGTAAATCTCATATTCAATCAAATGCAAAAGTAACATAAATGGTTAGTAAAATTATCATTTATCTTTTATGACTAAAAAAAATCATTTTACGATTCTATCATTCTGAAGTATATACTTAACAAAGAACTCTACTAGGTGGAGACTTCTCGAACTCTGCTAAGTGGAGACTTCTAAAAAAATCTATTTAGTAATTGATCTAATAATATTATTTTTGAAAATGAAAACAAAAAATTGTTTTTTTATAAATCATCAATATATGAATTAATATGAGATATCTAATCTATTAAAAGAGAAGTACAAAATTAGATTATCTCTTAGTTTTTAATATATTTACACTCTCATACCACTGATGTATTAACCGGAGCTATATTTATGGATTCTTTGTCTTTAAAGGATTATTAATTGATTTATCTGAAATTAAATTTATACTTTCCAAACAAAAACAATCGACATCACCCTAACAAAAACAATCGACATCACCCTAACAAAAACAATCGACATCACCCTTATATATACTTTCTCTTTTATAGTTATTCCATTGCTTAACAATCGATTATCTCTGTCATTTCCATACAAAAAAAATCACGGTATACATCAAAACTCAAAAGGTCAGTCTTCATACTTATATATTAGGTTTTCTTTAACTTCATATAAACCAGACATATCCATGTTTCAAATTTAAGGATAAACAACTTAACAATTGCTATATATTTTTAATGTTAATTATATACTTAAATATTTATATAACTATTTCAAATAAAATAATTTTAAAATTTACATGTTATAATTAATTAATTGTTTAAACCGTATGTATTTACCACTTCTTATTATATATTTATCTTATTGTATTTGCATTTAGTTATTAAGCAAATTAATATATTAATGAAAAAATATATTTTAAAATTATTTTGTATTTAATTATGCTAAATTCGGACCCGTCTTTCAAAACTGGATTTCTTTTTACCAATATTTTTATGCTCATTCATTTTAGATAATTTATTATTGTATATATAAAAGTCTAAGATATGTTAATTTTTAGACATGTATTATATAGTTTGTTAATTTTAAGCTGTTCTATCATCATATTATATTTTAAATAAATAGTTTATATTTATGAAAATAAAATTTATAAATTTATCAATTGAATATAATTTTATCATATTTATTTTAGTATAATAATTATATTTTAACATGATCATGACTATAAAGTAGATAAAATATGATATAATTTATTTATTTTCATTTTTAAACGATAACTTAAAATACATTAAGTTATTGTTTAAATATTTTTACACAGATTTATTAGAATTTTTAAAATATAATATATAAATATATTTATATTTAAAATGAAAATATATTATGATTAAAGTAGTTACAAAGATTTTATATTATTAACTTTAAAGAAATACATGTTAATTTTTATACATGTATTATATAGTTTGATAACGTTAACCCATCTTACCAACATATTAGATTTTATTTTTGAACATAAATATTTTATAATTACGAAAATAAAATATATAAATATATAAATTTAATACAATTTTATTATATTTAGCTCAATATAATAATTTTATTTTAATATGATTGATTATGATTATATAATAAATAAAATATTATAATTTTTTTTTTATTTTTAATTTTATATAACTGAATATATTAATGTATAATAATATTTTAAACTAATTTCGAAATTAGCAAAAATATTTAAATATAATTTTGAAAATGAAGATCTTGTCAAAAAAGTTTTAAACAGATTTGTTAGAATTTTAAAATAAATATATTTATATTTAAAATGAAAAGATATCAAAAGATATTATGATTAAAATATTTTAAAATTTTTATTTATTATTAGTCTGAACTAAAATGTAATATGAATTTCTATGAATAGGTCCATTAGGTCCATTTTTAAAAAAATCACACATGAATCAAGGTTGTGACTTCTGTTTTAATATATAAGACTAGATTTGGACCCGCACAACCGTGCGGGTATTAATTTTCATGTTTATATATATATATTACATAATTAGAATATATTTTTTAAGTTACTTATATATTTAAATGTTTATATATAACTATCTTAAATATAACAATTTGATAGTTTTCATGCTGTAAGTTAATTGATTATTTCAAATCATCACATATATTTGGTATTTTTATTATATATATTTTAAAATTATTTTTTATTCAATTATTATGATCCTGATCCGTAATTCAAAGCGCTAGATTTCCTTTATCAGTATATTTTTATGTTTATTCTTTTTTTTTTAACGACAAACGGCTATTCTATATTTTTATGTTTATTCATTTAAGATAATAACTATATATATAAAAAAGTTTAAGATAAGTTAATTTTATACATGAATTATCTAATTTACTAATGTTAACCCGTTCTACAAACATATTATATTTCTAGCATAAATTTTTAATGTTTGTCAAAATAAAATATATTAATTTATCAATTTAAAATAATTAATCATATTTAGTTAAATACAATTTTTTATTTAAAATGATAGATATAACTATAAAATAGTAAAATTTGATATAATGTTTTTCATTTTATAAAAGATAACTGATTATTTGTATAATAACATTAATATATAATAAAATATATATATTAATGTATAATAACATTAATTTTATTACTAATTACAAAATTAGAGAAAATATTTATATTCAATTTTTGATAATTAAGATATTGTTATAACGATTTTCAACACATTTGTTAAGAAAATTAAATATTTATATTTATATTTTAAATTAAAAGATATCAAATTATATTATGATTTCAGTAGTTAAAAGATTATATATTAGCATTAAGGAAATACATTTACTACAAATTTTAAATGATGATTCAAATAAAAATATCACACATGAATCAAGGTGAGTTTGTTAACCAATCCGGGTTTTTAGGAGTCGATGTTATATTAGGAATGATATTATTAATCCATATTATTAGTAATAAATGAATGATAACTGATTTTTAGGGAGGGTCAACTTTTAAAAAAATCATACATGAATCAAAGTTATGACTTATGTTTTAATATATAAGATTAGTATATATTATAATATATATGTGTCTATCAATTTTTAAAACATAATAAGCTTACTGTATATTTTTTTTCATTGAATAGATTGTTACATACTTTCACATGTATTTGTATCTTCTTCTATATATATATTTTCGGATTATTATTTCATTATTAAAATCATAACTATATATATAAAGATTAGTAAAATATTATTTTATTGTCATATTCAAAGATATTAAAACATTTCACAAATTTAGAAAGTTTTTAAGAAATTAAAATTTTCGTTTCAAAGATTTATATTATCGAGTAAATAATTAAACATTTAATTTTTGTTTATTTTCTAAAATAAACTATATAGTTTAAAATTTGTTTTCATTGGTTTAAAGTATTAAAGATTAATCATTGTTAGATAATATGATTTTTGTTATTTTAAAAAAAAAATCTTTATAATTTTAAAAGTTAACTTCGAAAAATATTTAAATATTCAGCATATAGAGGTATAGTATTACAACATTAAATTATATTTATTTTATTTATACTATATATAAATCCAATGGATCATCTATTGTTTAAATTTAATTATTGATAGCCCAATAAAAATTTCTTGTAAGCCCAAAATTTAAATGATAAAATTAGATATTAAATGTAACATGACTTTCTAGGAATAGGTCCATTAAGTCCATTTTTAAAAAAATCACACATGAATCAAGGTTGTGACTTCTCTTTTAATATATAAGATATTCAGCATATAGAGGTATAGTATTACAACATTAAATTATATTTATTTTATTTATACTATATATAAATCCAATGGATTATCTATTGTTTAAATTTAATTATTGATAGCCCATTAAAAATTTCTTGTAAGCCCAAAATTTAAATGATAAAATTAGATATTAAATGTAACATGACTTTATAGGAATAGGTCCATTAAGTCCATTTTTAAAAAAATCACACATGAATCAAGGTTGTGACTTCTCTTTTAATATATAAGATATACAGCTTTTTTAGATCCTGATCTTTTAATAATATAGATTTCCAAATATAATAAAAAAATATCTTTCAAAATAAACAACTACTATTTAAAAGGCTGTTTTAAATCCTCATCTTTTTCCACATCGATACATAGCAGGTAACCAACAAATTTGGAAACCAAAATATACGTAAACCAAATCCTTTAAATCCAGCATATTTATATTACTTATTATATTTGGTAACAATATTTATATTAGTTATTTCAACAATATATAAAAATTGGTTCGCATAGTATTTTTGGTCCCTTAACTTGCGGGTCAGTCATCATTTATATCGATTATTTAATATATCCAAATCTAACCATATTTGACTCATAGGTTCCGAAAAAATAATTATGCCAACCAATTTTTATATATTATTGAAATAACTAATTTAAATATTGATTATTTATATTGATTATTTTTTTGCTTAAAATTAAGCCCATATCTAATTAAAAACTATTTTAATATAATTGATACTTTCATTTTTTTCTAACAAATTTTAATCCACGTTTTTACAGAGTAACCGTAACAATCCAAAACCAAATAATGAAACAATGTTGCATATCGAATCTTAAAGCATAGTAATTAAACTTGGTTTCAATGTGACAAACCAACAATGTGGAATTTAAAAGAAGTTTTGAAACTACTAGAAAAGAGAACGAACAACATCCACAATTTGAAATTGAAAACAATCATGGCTGAGACTATTAACAAGCTTAATATTTTTTATCATTTGATTTGGACTCCCAAAATCTACAACAAAAGAAACAAAAAGGGATTGTTAAGTACCAAAGGCAATCATCTATATTATTAAAGTTGAAGTACACATTGAGATTGTTTGGCAATATAGATAGTAGTTAAGAAATAGTACTATTTGGAAACATGAATAGCAGTATGTTAGGAAAAAAAATAATGGGCTTATGGTACCAAAAAAATTGGAAGTCCATTACATTATATTAAAAAGTAATGGGTCTATGTTACTTGAAATATATATTCAAATTAAAATAATAATTTAAAATTTATTTATATCAAAAATTCATTCAAAAATATAAATATATTCAAAATTTGATTTTTACTAACATATTTTCTAATAACTATAATAAAAATGTTTCCAATATATATAAGAAAAATACTATACACATCCCAATTTCAAACACCAACTTAAATTATGGTTTTTATATTTCACATTAAATTTTAAAATATAATATATGTGATTATTTATATGATTGTACGTATAAAATATTATTAATTATAAGAAAAATGATTTGATGATATATATAAAATATGATTAATTGTATGATAACACATATTTTGTAACCTATGATGACACATATAAGATATAAAATAGTGATTAGGGGTGGGCGTTCGGGTTCGTTTTTGGGTCTTTTTGGGATTTCGTGTTCAGTTTAGATCTTTGAAGATTTGGTTCAAATTTGGATAATCAATTTAAATAGGTTTGGTTTAAATATTTGGATAGAGAATTAATAATTATGTAAGTATTTTTGGAGTTTTGAGTATATTTTAACTATTTAAGATATTTACGTTTGAATATTTGTATATATTTTCAAGCATTTAAATGAACTTAAAAGTATCATATATATTATGGATGTTTTTATATTCATTAAATCTAAAAATAATTAATATATATAAGTATATAAATCTATTTTGGATACCCAAAATACTTCGGTTCGGATCGAATTAGGTTTCAGTTCTTCAAATACCAAAATTTTGAATATTCGGATATTTAATCAATTCCGGTTCGGATTTAGTACTATTTATTCGGATTGGGATCGTTTCAATTATTCGAATTCGAATTTTTTGCCCAACCCTAAATAGTGACATAAAAATCAAATAGCATCATATTTTTTTAAAAGATACACCCGCACGGGCGTGCGGGTCAAAATCTAGTATACTGTTAAAGCATTAAAAATACATCGTAGCCGAGTCTCAGACGAGCAACAAACTTAGACTTTTTGTGGCTTTTAATCTTTTGCTTCAAAGTCTACAAGAAAAGAATATAAAAACGAGTGTTAGAGCATCTCCATTGAAGTATATTAAGAGGAGTTCACACAGTTTCCAAGAAACAAAATTAATATAATAATCTGTTTTTTGTGAACATGTATCATTTGGATTCGCTGGGATGAACCTGTATCAACAATTTTTGCGGGTCCCATTGACATATGGCGGTCCGCGATTGATTGCTTTATTATTTTTTTTTCTTTTTTTTTTCAAAAAATAATAATAAAAAGTGGATTTTGGGAGGAGTTCGCCAATAGAGGTGCTCTTAAGTAGCATAAAATAATAATTATATATTTTTGAACAGAAAATAACATAATACTTCAGTTAAGTTCGGATCTATCTTCGGTTTTCAGATTTATCTGAGGCCGAATCCAAAGTCCAATGTATTTGACACTAGCCCAGTTCTGGTATTTTAATTAAGGGATCCAAAACCAAGGTATACAACCCACTTCGGTTCGGTTTTGGGTATTATGCCCGACCCTGGTCTAAGTCGTCTTTGGTAATTGTGAATGATATATGTGATGTGTGTCAGTGTGTGTGAGATTCATAATGAACGTATTCATGATTTTTGGTTTCGTTATGTTAGGTAAGATATAGAGAATTTTATATTTACCATGTAAATTATATTTTCCGTTTACCATGTAGAATCCTAGTGTGAATGAAATATAACGATGAATGAAATATATCGATTACATAAACAATATAAAGAGTTTGAAAAAGAAAAAGATACAAATATCATAGACTTCAGATATTTTTTTGCTGAACAAAATATTTTTATATGGGATTTTTTATTTCTACAGAAAAAGAGAGTTAATCTATTATATTTGAGCAATCCTTCATATTAGTCCTTTTTAATTTTTGTTTACCAAATAACTCCCAAGGATAAAAGTCCCCAAATTATCATTCATTAATGAGTAAAAAGACAATTCTATCTTTATGTATAATTTTACTTAATTATTTACTAAATATATAAATAAATATTAAAATTCAAAAAATACTAAGATCAGAAATAATTTAAACTTTCTTGCAATTTTTTCGTGTGAATTTGAAGATGCCTTCATAAACGTTTAATTGAACTTTATGAATGTAACTTATATTTATATTTTGGAAGTTCTTCTTAGATGTGTATGACATATTTAGAAATGTTAGAAAATCCTTTCTAAAGTATATATTTACAATACTTAATATTCATTTATACAACATTTATGAATGTTTTCCTAAATTTTATAAAGATATTATACATATTTAGAATATCTTTGTAAATTTAAGAAATATTTTATATCTTTAATAAATTTTTCTTATATATGCATATAAATCAATTTTTAAAAAAATATCATACACATTCACGAAAGTCTTCTTGAACTTTTGAAAGATGTTATACATATTCAAATTTGATTTACTAAATATACATATAATTAAAATTCACTAAGGTATTCATAAATATATATTCAAGAAGGTCTTCCTAAGTACACATTCAAAAAAATATTTTTAAATAACCATTATGAGGTTTCCCTAAATGTTATACATATATAATATCTTTCTAAATTTTAGGAAGATATTATACACATTCCGTGATATTTTCTTAATTATGCATATAACACAAATACATAAATATACCATCCAAATTCAAGAACGTCTTCCTAAAACGTCTTTTTAAGAAAATCGTTTCCCAGAAAAACTATTTGGAAAAAATATTTCAAAATTTTTCATCTAAACATTTATTTATGTTTATATATGTAAGAAAGTGATATAACTAGCATTTTTTTAAATGATAGCTAAAATGGTCATTTTAACTCTTGCCGATTTCTATAGACACATAATTACTAACATGGTTTTCAGAATCTTAATTGAGTTTGTATTTTGATGACAAAAAAGTTCTTTCCTACTAGTTTTTTTTTGTTTTGAAAAGGTTCTTGCCCACTAGTTTGAGAATAAAATATATGGAGGATATTTGAAATAATTTCTGATTATACTAACTGCCTATCTTTTTATATACAGAAAACAACTATATATATACATATTATAAACTTGTTCTACCCAAATCACACTTAACAGAAAACGAAATTAAATACCATTTTCAACCGAAATCGTATTAGACTTTCTTATCAATTTGATTAGAACTTTCTGAAACCAACAAAGTCTAAACACTGGAGAGGCAAAGGCTAGCCGACCTCACGTGGCCATATATTTCCTTCTCACCTAACGTTGGAATTTAGTGTTTGGTATTTTGGAATGATCTGTTACGTCCCGCACATATAGTACGTTTGATTGAACCCACACACACAGCCGAACATTAGTTCAGAGTATACGCACACTGGCAACCAATATACACAGAATTATATATTTATGTATGAAATTAACACACACACACACACATACGAAGAAATACAAATGTTGTGAAGTTTCCCACACGTTGTACCATACATGCACTGGACAATTCCATGGGAAGACTCGAACATTTTCAGGAAAAAAAGATATACTGGAATTGTGTATAGTGGCCTTCAACGTATCCTTGGGATGTATTAATATCAAATATTTAACTCTTTATGCCCTGGACGACACACGTGCATATATACCAATAGATCTTGAGATAGTATCTACAAAATTTATAACATAATAATTTTGATTAACATAGCATTCAAAGGATGGAATTGTACAACAATAAAAAGATTGATTTAAAATAAACTTTCGATACTGTGATCCAAAAATATAATAAGACTGATAATATGTAAATAACAACATATTTACTTTTGAATCGATCTTTAGAAAACTTTTAAATTGTCAACTTAGATAATTATTAAAGAAGTTGAAAAATAATGAAAACAAAAAGAGGAATAATATGGTAGTCTCAATCCTTAGCTTACACGTAAAGGGTCACTTGAGTTTTGAGTAACACGAAACTGCAGAGATCGATGAAATTGTGGGTGTTGGGTTACTTTGAGATCCACTACTACTATTCTTTGGGACCACCCTCTCCATTCCTAGCGTCACAACTATTTTTGTGTATATTAATTGCATATAGGCATTGACCCATTTCCCTGATCCCTATACTTTTTGTTTCTTTCTATTAACATGATGCGTTTCGTCGTTGCTCAACCCTGTAATCGTAGTGGTGAAGACACTACCGACGAGGATGTTTTCTAAAGTATAGCTTTAAAGAAAGAATGTTTTACACCGATCATAAATGTATAATATAGCTCTTTATCTAAGATAAATAAAAAGGAATGAATAATATAAGATATATATTTTAGCAAAAAAAAATATAAGATATATTGTTTCACATGCATAACAAAAATGAATTTTTTTGACTATTTCTGATTCGTTTTCCATAATTTTCTTTTGGTATATAGCCGGACCATCCATTTGAAATACCACGTTTAAAAATAAAATTCTCTAAGAACATGTTTAATGTAAGTTTCTTAGCTACGTTTCTTACTATTAAAATATAAAAAAGTAATTACAAATATGAGAGAGGAATAAAATATCTTATTGAAGAGATATAAGAAACATCTCTTAATTTAGTCTCTTATTTTTTTTCGAGTTATCTTTTTGTGAATGGTTTATTTTATTTTATTAAAATAAATTTTAATTATATAATTATTTTATTAATAAAAGTTATTTAAGAGATTCTATTGTGAATATACACCATTGAACATGCTCTAAGTTCTTACTTGCCATCTTTTGTGTTTGGTCAACCCATTACTTATCATCTAGACGGTGAAACTGAGACACATTTTTCTTTCTTTGTTTGATTTTTTTTTTAACTGTTCAAGTTGTTTTTTAAAGAATAAATTGTTTAAAATTACCAATATAGATTGTATAATGAATTTGTACATCAATTTTTTTTCATATATATTTGCACTGAGTAGTTTAGTTTATGCCCACGGGTAAAATTATTCGCTTCTAATTAAAAAGTTGAAGGGTAATTTTGTAATACTAGAAAACTAATGATCGCATTCGCATCTGCATAGAGGTAACTTTATTATATAAAGACCACAAAGTCATTCCATTTTAACGGAAAAGCTCTCCACGCCAAAAAAAAGAGACCCCAGAATCTTAGCAACAATGGCGATGGCTTTCAAGATGGTAGAAGAATATTATTGTTTTTTCTTGCATCTCCTCGTAAGATTTTTCATCTGAATTTGAAACTAAATATCATCTGATTTTGCAGGCGACGACGGGGATGCGAGTTACGGAAGAGTGCACGAGCTCATTCTTGGAGATGAAATGGAAGAAAGTGCACAGATACATCGTGTTCAAGATCGACGAGAATTCCCGTAAAGTCACCGTTGACAAAGTCGGCGGCGCCGGAGAAAACTATCAAGATCTCGCTGCTTCCTTACCCGTGGACGACTGTCGCTATGCCGTATTTGACTTCGACTTTGTCACGGTCGATAACTGCCGCAAGAGCAAGATCTTCTTTATCTACTGGTTAGTCGTCTTACCTCCCAGAACTACAATAGTTACCTTTATACCCTTCCAGTTATGATCACTATTAGTTAGGGGTGTTCAATCCGGATATCGGTTCGGTTTCGGTTTGGTTTTTTTCGGTTTTCGGTATTTCGGTTAGTAAAATATAACTACCATTCTAAATCCATATTTACTTCGGTTCGGTTCGGTTTATATACCGTCGGTTTTCGGTTTATTCGGTTTTATACCAAAAAACATAATTATTTTGTTTGAGATCATATTATATGAATTTTAGAGTCATATTGTCAACATAGTCATTTATTAAAAATATATTACATGTTCAAATAGATGAACAAAAAAAGTAAAAATGCTTCTACCATCAAATAAAATAATCAATTCTATAACTAAAATCAAAGCTTGAAATTTTGAAAATAAAAATATGAAACAAAACAGAAACATAAAAGAAAAGTTTTTCCACTCATCCATATTTAGTGTTCATTAAAGTCATACTTTTTCAATTGAAAATTTTCCATTAATTATTGTCCATCAAATTTATAATCTTCATATTAATTAAGTGAAGACTAAAATAAATCAAAAAGATCAAAAAAAAACTTAGAAAATAAGATGTATGAATTGCGATGTATTGTTATTTAGTTATAGTTCAAGTGTTTTACAAATTAAGGTTTTTTATTACTATAAAATTATGGTAATAGTTATTAACACAAATTTAACTTATGTAACAAATAGATTTTCATGTATTGTTTTAAAATAGATACATATTTACATGTTTCTACTTTTAATCGGTTTTGTTCGGTTTATTCGGTTTAATCGGTTATATACCAAACCATATCCAAATCCTACGGTTTTTATAAAATTATATCCATTTGGTTTATATGGTATATACCAAAACCAAACCATATTATCTATTTCGGTTTGGTTCGGTTCGGTACGGTTCGGTTTTACCATATTGAACAGCCCTACTATTAGTCCTACAGGTCGGTCTGAACGGTTCAGTTTGTGTAAATACGGTTTGCACAAAGTTTTGCTCAACTGAACCAAAAAGTTAGTTTAATTGGCTAGTTGGTCAGTTCGAATTTTTAATTAGGTTTTGGTTTAATTTTGTTAAAAATTCAGATTATTTCGGTCATATTTTGTTATTTCCGCTAGTTCGATTCAAAAATTTAATACAGTATGATTGTAGTTAGGTTTAGTATAAACCGGTATAATTTCATTATTATTATTTTTTAAATTGATATTTTTTACTACAAAACCTAATCAGAACTTATAAAAATCTATCGAATGGAGCTGAACTGTTAACCAAACTCTAACACTAACCCTTAATAATCGGCTGATTGAGTTCGGCAGGATTTGGTTAGGCGAAGTCACTGGCAAAGGTAAAATAGATATTTCGTAATATATATTAACATGCACCGGCAAAAAAACATTCATATGTGCTGCAAAGGTGAAATTGTAATTACATTTGTTAACCGTATTAGGTCGCCGGAGGCATCAAGAATAAGGGCAAAGATCTTATACGCAACGTCGAAGGCTGGTCTGAGGAGGGTTTTGGAAGGGATTCACTATGAGCTTCAAGCTACCGATCCGACTGAGATGGGATTCGATATTATCCAAGACCGTGCCAAATAAGTTAATCAAAAGAGTATAATATAATATGATCTGACTGACCCACTTTGTCGATAATTATCATTGATCAGGTATCAATTAATGTTAATTATTGGTGGTTAGTGCTTACTTTCAGTCTCACCAACAGCACCCTTTAATTATGTATGTACTGATGTTGCTTTTTTTTTTTATGTTTCATTGTTATCTCCTTTTGTCGGTTAAGCACACATGAAAAGGAGTGAATCTCTCCCAAATCTTAATAGAAACGATATTATCATAATATAATTACGTTTGCTGACAAAATAATAATTACGTTTACATCAGTGAGATGAGGAGTCTTTTTCATAGATCTACAATAATTTTTTTCAATAGTTGGTTCAAGACCAAATCATGGCCATATTAGATGATCCATAGATTAGTCTCCTTTAAAAAAAAGACAAAATACGT
Organism: Brassica rapa; assembly: GCF_000309985.2. Lineage (NCBI taxonomy): Eukaryota > Viridiplantae > Streptophyta > Magnoliopsida > Brassicales > Brassicaceae > Brassica > Brassica rapa. The sequence goes on from NC_024797.2 coordinate 21,780,463, forward strand.
ACGTGACTTTTTTTATAATGTGAAGGGACTAATTATTGGGATGTTGAAAGCAGAAATAGGCAACCGTACAGTTGGCAAAGCTGATAATTATAGAACAGTGATTTATGAAGAGATTAGATTATTGGCGTCGACATTAGTCAACTTCTTTCTTTTGTTTTTCTTTTTTGTTTGGCATCTAAGGTATAATCCCCTTGATGACGTTCGTGGTACCCAAACAAAATGTGAGTTTTCTTTTTAATGACGTTTCAAAAATTTAGACGTTGGGCTAATTAATCAAATATCAAGATAGAAATTATTCCCAATGGTGTACTCAGAGATTCTCGGTAGAAATTAATCAGACATCAACTTGAAGTCGGTACATTTACAAACAATTTAAGGCCAATTTGTTGGGGATGAGTTAACTCAGATGGTCAAAGTTGTTAAGGAAATTGTGAAATAATGATAAGTTCAGGCCCAAACATGTTCTTAACATATTGCTAAGTTTTATAGACTTCTAATTTAAAACTTGTCGGTAAGTGGAATGGTTCAAATTTCTTATATTATTTGTAGTTAATCTTTGCTTGTCATGGGCGGGATGGAGCTGATATGCCAGCCAAGACCGATTCGTGGATTTTTCCCAGGCAGCATCTGTTTTAGTCAATGTAACAAGTAACTAGGTTTGTAATTGTATAAGAACCCTATATCAAACCTCCACATAAAACATCAAGCCTTCGTTACTTTACGAACTGGATACTCTTTTTTTTTTTTGTCAACGTCAAACTAGATACTCTAGATCTTGAATTCTTACCGTTTCCTCCGTCTGAGACTAAGAAACCGTTCGCAGATAAAGCCTTTGAATCGTTGTTTCTTTTATGTCATGTCCACTCATGTTTATTTTCTTTACTTCTTTTTTTTGTTCGGTTCACACAAGCAACTTTCTAATCGATTAATCATGGGTCTGTGATTGAAAATTACTTTGATGATTGTTATTTTTGTTACAGCATGGGGATTTAAATTATCATTATATATGGGATTCACACACTTGCATAGAAGGGAGGGCCGAGTGTGTTCCCGTATATTATGTTCAATGCCTTGTCACTCAACCATGTATAATGGTTCTAAGAATCATATAAAGAAACGTTAACAAGATTATTTTAAGCAGTTTGAACCTTACTTTCTATAGTTGGTTGGTGAATCTTTTATGAGAATTTAAATTTCGTATTACTGAGGTTTGATATGCAATTTTGTTTCATTATTTAGTTCTGGGTTGTTACGGTTATTTCGATTTGGAACCGAACCCAAAAGTTTTCGATTCTAGAATGAATCTTCATTGAGATTACTAGAACTGGACCGAACCTAAAGTGTTCTAAAGTAAACCCGACTTAAAATTCTAAAAAACTTGAGTGGGACCTATAAAGTCAAATCTAAAACGGGCACACCTAGATGCACTCCTCGCTAACCAAGCTAAATTTACAACTACCCGAACCGAACCGGCTTTTTTTATTTTAAATTTAGTTTCCTTTTCCAATAACCGAACTACATACTCGAAACCCAAGTTACCCGTTATCGAACCGAACCTTTAGTTACTAGTCTCTTGTCTCATTTTCTAACGAAAGGAGACATTTTCTAGCTCTGAGATTTTATTCTTCTTCATAAATCATCCAACAACCCGTGAACCTATTATAATTTCTTCCAAGGGTTCGATTCGATGAAGGCTTCTCGAGTTCTAGCGGCAGCAGCAGCGAGGGTAGGACCGGCGATGAGGAAGCAGGTGTTAACGTTGACGGACGAAGCAGCATCTAGGGTTCATCATCTCTTGCAGCAGAGGCAGAAACCTTTTCTCCGATTGGGCGTTAAAGCCAGAGGATGCAACGGTTTATCATACACCCTCAATTACGCCGGTAAACAAACTCTTATTTTCTTGTTTTGTCTGATTTTTGTCTGATTTTTGGTGAAAAAACCCAACCTTGCTATGTTTTGTTCTTATCCATGTCTTTGAGATTTAGAGACTAGGAGGCTTGGTCAAATTTGAGATTTAGTGATTTGCTTATGGTTGGTTGTTAGCTCATTTATGAAGAACCCATATGCATTGCTTTGTATATTTAATCTTGTGCTTATGAGATGTTACCTTGGCTATTCATCTCGTTTTATTACATACCTGAGAATGATTTATATCTGATGATGAAGCTATACACTATAGGTTCCGTTAAAGTCTCTGTATGTTCGCCTCCTTTGGTTCTTAGCTCTGTCCATGTGAAAGCCATATCTTGCTATGTTACCATTACAGAGAGCTATCTAGTTTTGGAAGATGTTTCTAGTCTTGAAGTGTCTAGATTATAGTCTAGTACATCCGTTACATTTTGTGTTCTCGAATTTGATCAGTGGAGAAAACCTCCAATGGCTGTTTCTTGTTTCCTGAGGGGAAAGTAGTTGAATACATAGTTTCACCTTTTAAATTAATTTATAGATGCTTGCCTCTTTGCTTTTCGTTGTTCCAGAACAAGAATTTTCTAGCTATGTTTACATGCTGTTGATTGTGTGTCTTTGAGCCGTTGTTTATGGACTGATCTCCGTAAGTATTGCTTCAGATGAGAAAGGGAAATTTGATGAGCTGGTGGAAGAAAAAGGTGTGAGGATCCTTGTGGAGCCCAAGGCATTGATGCATGTGATTGGCACCAAGATGGACTTTATAGATGATAAACTAAGGTTTGCAAACTTTTGTCACATTTAACAAATCCAATGTCTGTTTTTATATTTCTGTTGACAAATTTTAGAACGGTGTTAACTTTTGTTTTGTGTTTAATTGCAGATCGGAGTTTGTCTTCATCAATCCTAACTCGGAAGGTCAATGCGGGTGTGGTGAATCGTTCATGACAACATCTACTTCCTCGAGTGCTAAACAGAGTTGATAGTGTTGCTGCACTATCATATAATTACATTGTTACCAGAGTCTTTGAGAAACACAATGCTTTTACCAGTAAGAATTGTGCTTTTATTGGTCACTTCATCACATGTACATTATAAACAGTCTGGTTGCTTAAAGATATTTCGTAAGCTATGTACTTGTGCTTGTGATTTTCTTGGATATCAATTCATGTATTCTTTAGAACACCAAGTTATAATAAAATGTATGGATTATTTAAATTAATGTACGGCCTTTTCTGTTGTCTCCTTAAACCCATTAATTAACCAATCTGGTTTTCACTAATCGACATAAGAACAGTCTTTGAATTTTGACCCGTTTCTTTGTTCTTCCTGCGAGAGTTCAATATCGATAATGGAGTTACCTGGAAGTCTGGAACTGAGTCCCGTTTTAGATGGTACTTAGAAGCTCGCAGTAAAGTTTAGCTTCCGCCCAGACAAAACTTCAGTTACGAACACAGCTGGATTATTGGCTTGCTCGTCTTTGAAAGTGTTTCATCTCTTTTAACGACAGTAGCCCACTAGTGAAGTTTTAAGGCAGATGTTTGGTTCCAGTTATGGTCGTCTCTCAAAGTTAGTTAGTTAGTTTCTTCCGCAACAATTCTTGTCTCTAGATACAGGTCATACGTCATTGCTTGTTCATTTATATTTAGGAGGGACTAATGTAGGGTCCAAAGTTAATATGGATTTGGGTAATGAAGGGATTGTTTTTTTACATCAAACAGCTACTTTATTACTCAAGTTACTTGAGATGATCTCGGAGACAATATCAGAATATGGAACGTATGAAATTGTGGTTAGTTCTATGATGACTGAAGCTAACATGTGCATTGTGCTCTACCAAACTCACAAATTGAAATCTTTATATATTTTTTATATCTTTAACACGAAAACTGAGGTTGCTTTACAAATCTTACAAAAAAACATAAATATTCGCATAACAAGAAGCCGAACTACTTTAATTTAAGAAGAAAATGAACTACTGAAAAGGTGATAATGTATCAAAAGCTAAAGATACCAAACAGATTTGAAGAAGAAAAGCTTTCCACTCCTAAAACGTCGAAGATAGTCGCCGTATCTGAGCAGGAAAAATAGGTTTCTTCTCCTCCCTCACCATAACCTCAACAATGGCCACAGTAGCCTTGGCCGCCACAACGCCCGCCGGCGAAACGACCACCAACATTAAGACCACGACCACGTCCGATGAAGAAACGAAGTAAACGGTCATCGCTATACTGACCACCACCATTGAAGAAACGACCAAAACGGTCATCGGTCTCCTGACCAGGACCACCGGAAACACGACCAAAACGGTCAAAGGTCTCCTGACCACGACCAGGACCAAATAAAAACCGATCATAACGCTCCTGACCAGGACCATCTGAAAAACGACCAAAATGGTCATTACTATACCTTTGATCAGATTCCTGGCCAAAAGAGGATTCATCGATAGACATGTTATCTGCCTCGGCTTTTTCACTAATCGATGATATCAACAAATCCATCCTTTCTTCCATCTTTTGAAGACGACAATCCATATTTTCTTGGATCGTCTTCAGACGATCAGACAATCCTTGCAATATCTCCATCACATCAGATATTTTCTTCTCATCCATGTCTTTCTTATGTTTCTCCAAATCATCTTTCTGCTCTCTACGAACTTCCTCTAGATGCGTTGTTGCCTCGATCACAGTAGGATCTGCTTCAGCAGGGGTGACCGACTTATTGTCCATGGAGGATATATATGAGACTAACGAGTTAAAAATGAGAAATGGAGAACGGTGAAAACCCTAGACGCTTAGGAAGAATATATTTATAGACTTTATTTTCTGGCTTGAGGGACAGGTGTCTTTCATTTATTTGTTTTCCAAATTATTTTTCCGGTTATTGTGAAGTTGATTTAGGTAGATTCTAAGGATTTTTAAAGTTGATACATTTTAAAATTATGTTAATTCTCTAAATATATATACTATTTAGATCATACTTTCTTTTGGTAGATTGCTACAAATTATCAAGGATTTGTTATATTTCTTTTCTATCATTTATTCTGTAAACTAGATATGAATTATGTTTTTCTAAAATTAAATTAATATTAAAAATTACCCAACTTCATAATATTGACAATTAATGTATTAAATTATGTTCTTTAAGAGGTATAAAATTTTAATCGAAATCTTCTTTAATATTAATACTAAAAATTCTGTTCTTTAAGAGATATAAATTATCAAGGATTTGTTATATTTATTTTCTATCATTTATTCTGTAAACTAGATATGAATTATGTTTTTCTAAAATTTTCCAAAAAGCAATGTCTTCCAATAATATCATGTTTATTTTATTTTTAATTAGGTGCGGATCTGCACCTTTTACGAAGTAATATATATATAAATGTTACTTTCTTTTAAATCCAAATTTTATTAGATAAAAAAATTAAATTAATATTAAAAATTACCTAACTTCATAATATTGAAAATTAATGTATTAAATTCTGTTTTTTAAGAGAGATAAATTTTTAATCAAAATCTTCTTTAATAATAACCAAACCATCATTAGACAATCCTACTATATAAAAGGAGCTAAATCATTGCTTCCTAAGCCTATCTACATGTGCACAAATATTCAGGACCAACCAATATGTCAGGCCATCACGAAGTGGGTTTGCAATTAAAAGAAATATTCAATAATTCGCAGCCCATTAGACTCATCTCCTAGCCCACTCCCGAACCACTCTCTCATAAGCATAATACCGTATTCTAAACATCCCGTGTTAAATTTTTTTAAACACTCATATCTTAGAAATAGTTTAGAAAATATATTTATATAAATATTTTTTTCTTGAATAATATTTAATTATAATTTTTTGTATCTTTTTAACTTTTATAATAAAAATATTGTTTTCAGATAGCAACAAAATATATATAAGAATTATCTTATTTTAAATTTTTTATTATTTTATTATATTATTTTAGAATCAAATATTTAATATTAATATAACATATAAAATTTATACGATTAAAATAAAATTCGTCTATATAAAAGAAGCTAAATCATTGCTTCCTAAGCCTATCCACATGTGCACAAATATTCAGGACCAACCAATATGCCAGGTCATCACGAAGTGGGCTTGCAATTAAAAAAAAATCAACAATTCGCAGCCCATTAGACCCATCTCCTAGCCCACTCTCGAACCACTCTCTCATAAGCATAATCCCGTGTTCTAAACATCCCGTGTTAAATTTTTTAAAACACTCATATCTTAGAAATAGTTTAGAAAATATATTTATATAAATGTTTTTTTCTTGAATAATATTTAATTATAATTTTTTGTATCTTTTTAACTTTTATAATAAAAATATTGTTTTCAGATAGCAACAAAATATATATAATAATTATCTTATTTTAATTTTTATTATATTATTTTAGAATCAAATATTTAATATTAATATAACATATAAAACTTATATGATTAAAATAAAATTAGTTTTTAATTATATATAAAGTTCACTAAGAGTATTGTTTTAATTAACACATTAGCGAATCAGTTAGAAATTAATAATAAATCAATAACCTATCTAAAAGTCTAAAACCTAATAAAATATGACAAATAAGAAAAACTAACTAAATTTTAATATAAAATAGAAATTTAATATTACTAAAATAAAATTCATTTTTAATATATATATATATAATATTAATTAAGGGTATTTTTAAATTAATAAATTAGTGATTTAGCTAAAAATAAATAATAAATCAATGATTTAGCTAAAACCTAAAAAAACATGACAAATAAGCAAATTTACTAAAATTATAGATAATATAAAATATGATTGATTCTTTAATACAAAATTAAAATAAGAGTTTTGTTAAATAAAACATAAGTTTGCCGTATCGGTGTTACAAAAAAAACAATCATTAATAGTGTCGTAGGAATTTTGTCTTTCCATTAGCGAATAAAATTGAAGCAGAGTGTTGGAGGATAGCCCAACGTATAGACGAGATTATGGAGATTGATATGGGAGTTGAGGTAACGGACACAACTGTTCCTCTGTAAAGAAACGCTCCTGCTAGACATCCTGGATAAATAAAACAGACATATCTGGACTTGGCTTTGTGTTAATGGATGGTGACTTTCCAATGCTGTTTGGAGCAAGGGCCGATATACACGCACCAAATCACCACTGCAAGCGGAAGCTGAAGGTTTACTATGGGCAATGCAAGTGATACTGAAGTTTGGACACAGAGAGATGGTCTTTCAATCGACTGTGAACAACGGGTTATATTCATTCAAAATGAGGAAGATTAGCATGCGTTGGACTCGGAGCTCGACGAAATACATGATGTATCCAAAGAATCTTCTAACTTTCTATTGTTTATATTCCTAGATCTTTAAAACTCTGTACGAATAGCCTAGCAAAAGGTGTCCGATCACGCGCATCTCGATCAGTTTTTGTAAACCCTTTTGCACCAAGCTGGCTAGCCCCACAAGCTAGCATGAGGGTGCCAAAAAAGAGAATAAAATTGAAAGTGAAACTAAATATCCCAATGAACAAATTTATCAGAAGTCCATATTTATGTGGATGTCTATATGGGACAAACAATTTTTTTAGACAATTATAGAATATAGTCACGAAAATCAATCCTAAAATATATAATTTAAAAAAACCATTTAAACAAACCATCAAAAGTTTCAATATTATACCAAATAAGAATATAAAAACTAACTATATTCTCTTCGTGTATAATGTGTTGTGGTAAAATTCAAAAAAAAAAACTTACTTTACAGTAAGGAAAAATTAAATTTTTAATTCCAAATTTACAGTAAAAACATAATATTTTATAAAACTAAACAATTGATATAATAGTACAAAATATGGAAAAAAATCAAAATACGCGCGGACAAGGACCTAGTCTAGATTTAAAATCAATCAATTATTCTAATTGTGGATTAAAAATAATCTCAGTGACATTAAAAGCTTAATCCCAAATTTAATGATATATATATATATATAGCTTATAAAAACTAATGATTAAAACTAAATTTATAGAAAATATGAAAAATCAGCAAAACTTATGCAATTATAACTTTAAGTATGTTTAATAATAATAATCATTATCTAAAATAAATTAATAAGAATATTAATAATTTACATTTTATTTTATTTATTAAAATTTGAGTTAAAATTTTCATATCACATATGAACAAGATTAGTTTTCAAATTTATATAAAGACAATATATTTTCCAAAATTCAAAAACTTAAATAGGGTATTTTTAAAAATATTCATTGTTAAGACTTATGATTAAAACTAAATTTATGAAAAATATGACAAATCAGCAAAATAATTTAGGGGTTTTTGCCAAAACTAACCCACAACTTGATTTTAATCCCAAACCTATACCCAAACTTGAATCAAATGCAAAACTAACCTAAAAGCCTAGTGAAATTACAGCTCAGCCCCTTGTGACCAAACAAAAAAACAGAAGCCATTTTTACGAATATAGCCCCAGTAAATCGTCTGAGTCGTCTGAATTGTTGGAAGTCGTCTAGACGACTGAAGTTTCAGTCGTCTGGTACCAGCTTATTTTAAAAATAATTTATAAATCTTGTAAAAAATATTTTGATGCGTGAAAAATAAAAATCAAGTAATTATAAACAGTTTTAAGTGATATAAATTAAGATATGATAAAATTGATTTGTTTTGAAGATAGATGAGTGGAAGTAGTGAATCATGAAATACTTTGGTTTAGGAGTTTGGCAAACATATGTTGTAGTATTGTATGGATTGTTAGGGTTAGATTTTGGAAAACTAAAATGTTTTTTTCAGAAATTAGTTTTCACTTATATGTGTTTATTTCTGTGTATAGTAAACACTTTTCAAGTTTGATTTGGTTTTATGAAGTGTTTAATTAGATAATTAAGTTTAGGGGTTATGTTTAGGGTGTGGACGACTTATATTTCAGTCGTCTGTTGAATAATTTACCCGGACGACGTATATTTCAGTCGTCCAGACGACTTACTTGTAAGTCGTCCAGACGATTTACTTGTAAGTCGTCTGGAAAGTCTTCTATTTTAGTTTCCCACTAAAAATATTTAATTTCCCGCTAAAAATATTAAACTCTTCTGGACGACTTACATGTAAGTCGTCTGTTTTAATTTCTTCACCAGACGACTGAAATGTAAGTCGTCCAGGAAGTCGTCTGAGTCAAAAATATTTAACCTAATTAGATTTTTTGCCTCCCTATATAAAGAAAAATTTACACATTCTCTCTCCTCCTCTCAAATGGCTGCAACAAAAATGTAATGTTCATCATTCTAAAACTCTCCAACCTCTCTCTAATCTCTTTGACTTGAAAACACCAAACTTTATATGAATTTTTCAGTTTTGTCTCATGTATTTCTTACTAATCTATCTCTTTTACAGGTTTTTAATCAAGTGGTACTCATCTTCCACTAATTTAGAGGTAGATCTATTAATTTTAGATATGTATTTTTGTGTGTTCTATAAATGTAGATTTATCTAATCTTCCACTCATTTTTTCTATTTTTAAGTCATTTGAACGTTTTTGGATATGCAGGTTTTTCAGATCTGGATTTGATGTGCAGGTTTTTCAGATCTGGAAGACTTCTGGGACGACTTACGTGTTAGTCGTCTGGAAGTCGTCTGGAAGTCGTCTGGAAGTCGTCTGGAAGTCGTCTGGACTTCTTGGAAGTCGTCTGGACTTCCAGGAAGTCGTCTGGACTTCCAGGAAGTCGTCTGGACTTCCAGGAAGTCGTCTAGACTTCCAGGAAGTCGTCTGGACTTCTAGGAAGTCGTCTGGATTTTTCTGAGCGTTTTGGTAAGTTCTTATGTCTGATTTTTCTTCATTTGGTAACTTCTTGTTGTATAAAGTTCTTACTTTTTTCCCAAACTAAAACTCTCCAAACCCACTTTAATCTCTTTGACTTGAAAACACCAAACTTTATATGAATTTTTCAATTTTGTCTCATGTCTTTGTTACTAATCTATTTTTTTTTGCAGGTTTTTAATTAGATGGTACTCATCTTCCACTAATTTAAAGGTAGATCTATTATTTTTAGATATGTATTTTTGTGTGTTCTATAAAGGTAGATTTATCTAATCTTCCATTCATTTTTTCTGTTTTTAAGCCATTTGAACGTTTTTGAATATGCAGGTTTTTCAGATCTGGATTTAATATGCAGGTTTTTCAGATCTGGAAGACTTTGGGACGACTTACTTGTTAGTCGTCTGGAAGTCGTCTGGAAGTCGTCTGGACTTCCTAAAAGTCGTCTGGACTTCCTGTAAAGTCATCTGGAAGTCGTCTGGAAGTCGTCTGGACTTCCTGTAAAGTCGTCTGGACTTCCTGTAAAGTCGTCTGGAAGTCGTCTGGACTTCCTGTAAAGTCGTCTGGACTTCCTGTAAAGTCGTCTGGACTTCCTGTAAAGTCGTCTGGACTTCCTGTAAAGTCGTCTGGAAGTCGTCTGGACTTCCTGTAAAGTCGTCTGGACTTCCTGTAAAGTCGTCTGGACTTCCTGTAAAGTCGTCTGGAAGTCGTCTGGACTTCCTAAAAGTCGTCTGAACTTCCTGGAAGTCGTCTGGACTTCTTAGAAGTCATCTGGACTTCTTAAAAGTTGTCTGGTCTTGTCTACTCATCTACTCAAGTTGTCTGGTCTTGTCTACTCATCTACTCAAGTTGTGAATTGCATGTATACTCTTTTAGTTGTGAATTTTTTGTAAAATCAGTAATAATATTTTCCAAGATGTATTAAATGTGCTAACAATGTGTTTACACATTTACAAATCAATGAAATAATAGACTTCAGTAGCCTTTTTCTTATCTTTGGATCTCTCATATGCAATAATAAACTCCAATGGCCTTTTTCTCATCATAATAAACAAGAATGTTGGTAAGAGATGGAAACAAACAATAGTAACTAGTCAAAGCATATCATATTTTTTATAAGTTTGCATTGAAAAACTTAGTCAAATTTAGTAAAACTAAGGGAGAGAACATATTTTGTAAATATGAGTTTTACATATCTTGAAGTTACTTATCATTCTTAAAAATACAAGTTATTCAAAAACTAACGTAGAAGACTTAAAAACTAGTGGAGAAGACGCGGACGACTTCAATCTAAGTTGTCTAGACGACTAAACTATATGTCGTCTGGTCAACGCAGAGGTTATTTTTGCAATTGACTTTGAAATCTGTTATTTCGGACGACTGAAAGTTAAGTCGTCTACTATTGTTTGGTTAAAAAAAAAACTCCAAAAAAGCTAGACGACTTACATTTCAGTCGTCAGAGGTTAGTTTTGCATTTGACTGGATTATTTCAGAAGTTTGACTTTTTGGACGACTTACATTTCAGTCGTCTAGTGAAAATTAAAATAATAATATTTTTTTAAAAGTAGACGACTTAAAGTTAAGTCGTCGTAGGTTAGTTTTGCAATTGAAAAAAAAAACTTCAAGATTTAATTATATACAGACGACTTATAATTCAGTCGTCCACGAGACGACTGAAATGTAAGTCGTCTAGGATTTACGAGGTTTGACCAGAATCTCGGAAAAAAGTCCTGGACGACTTACAATTAAGTCGTCTGGTGGACGACTGAATTATAAGTCGTCTGTGTATAATTAAATCTTGAAGTTTTTTTTTTCAATTGCAAAACTAACCTATGACGACTTAACTTTAAGTCGTCTACTTTTAAAAAAATATTATTATTTTAATTTTCGCCAGACAACTGAAATGTAAGTCGTCTGGGGAAGTCAAACTTCTGAAATTATCCAGTCAAATGCAAAACTAACCTATGACGACTGAAATGTAAGTCGTCTAGGTTCTTTGGAATTTTTTTTGAATCCAAACAATAGTAGACGACTTAACTTTCAGTCGTCTCAGGTTACAGATTTCAAAGTCAATTGTAAAAATAACCTCTGCGTTGACCAGACGACTTCCAGGTAAGTCGTCTACAGCCAGACGACTGAAAGGTAAGTCGTCTACAGCCAGACGACTTCCCAAGTAAGTCGTCTGACGAACAGATCTGGAAAAAAACTCGATGTCATACCTTAAATTGGTGAGATAAGTTCCTTAGCATACATAAGGCTTCTCCAAGCACACAGAATCACAAACGAAAGTCACCCACCCATAATTGTTAGCTTCTATGACTCTATGAACCATAAAAAATTTAAAATCAAAATCTTGGGTTTTTTTAGCTCATTGTGGAGAGAAATTGAGAGATATGTTGTGTTTAGTTCACAAGAATGGAAAAAGAAGAAGGGTAAATCGATTTTGGGAGCATTAAGAGCTTCAAATTGGTTGTTCATGGTGGTTGTGGTATTGATGACAATGGCAATCTTGTAATTACTTGAAGATGATGAGGGTGAGAGAGTAAAAATGTCATTTTCGAAAAAAAAAGAAAAAAAAAATTGATGGCATTTTCGTAAATTATATGAACTTGTGGGGTGAATAGGGCAAAACCAATTTTCAAAAAAAAGGGAGGTTAGTTTTGTGTTTGACTTTAAGTTGTAGGTCAATTTTGCAAAAATCCCAATAATTTATCAAATAATAGTACTGAAAAATTTCAATGATGTTTATTGAATCTGCTTACTATAATATCTAGTGTCATCCTAAAATTATAAACAAAATGATAACAATCATAGAAGGACATGATCACAATGATTAATGAGCTTCATGCTGGCTAATTTTCAACGGAGCTGAAAGAGATAGATATTCTTTAAAGGTAAATCTAAGCATTCAAGATTTCATATGTTCTTCGTAGGCATATAATGCAATATATGATTCTTTAGCTAGAATGCTTGATCGTTCCACAGGGAACTTTGTTATGTTGGTTGTTTTATTTCAGTATGGTTCTCTATACCATCTCAAGTTTGAATAAAAAAAGAATCGTTTGATGTAAAAAAGTCTAAATTTTATTAGATAAAAAATCTAAAGTAATATTAGAAGAATACACTTCCACTTAAAATCTCAAGCAATGCTTCTAACTTTGACATTGAAATAATAATAAGTCTAGTTCTTATACCGAAAAAGGTTGACCCACAAAGGATGAAAGATTACATGCCCATAGCATGTTGTAGCACAATCTATAATATTATAGCGAGAATCTTGTCCAACAGATTGAAGGAAATTCTCCATATGCTATATCGGAGACTGATCAGCTTCCCATTCGATACATTGGCCTCTCGCTAACAAAGATGAGCTTGACAAGACTGATTATGAACCTGTGGTTGACAGGATTTAAACTCGCTTACTGAACAGGTCGGCTAAGACTCTTTCATACGCTGGAAGGCTCCAACTTATTCATACATTGATCTCAAGTGTTATGAACCTTTGGAGCTCTGCTTTTCGACTCTCAAACAGTTGCTTTGCAACAATAGAGAAAATGTGTGTGCTGCCTTCTTATGGTCAGGAAGTCCTAATCTCACCACTCGGGGGAACATTGAGTGGGATGACCTAACCGTACCATAAAGAGAATGATGATTGGGAATAAGGAAACTCAGTGATGCTTCCCGAGTTTTGGCTTTAAAACTCATTTGGAAACTTTAATAACACCTCATCTATTTGGGTTGCCTGGACGAGTAACTATCTTTTACAAGATATATCCTTATGGGAGTCCCTGAAAAAATAACTTGAGACTCTTGGGTGTGGAGAAAACTTCTCAAGCTCTGTACTCAGGATTTTAGTTTTGTAAAAACAAAGATAGGAGACGGTTTAACAACTCATTTCTGGTCAGATAACTTGACGAAACTAGGCCCTCTGATAAATCTCACAGGAGCAAATGGACCTTGACAACTAGGACTGCTAAGAAATGCAAATGTTGTAGATGTTGTTGACTGAACCCATTGGAAGTTTCGCAGGAGCAAGAATCAGACTTTTCAGTCTTGATTCATTAACGTCGACAATTGAGATGCAGGCTCTGATTGCCTCCTTTGGAAGCAAAATCAGGATCACTATGAAAGCAGAATCCTTACTGAACATAACTGAGATCAAATTTGTATTGTAAAGTCTTGGGTTTCTTGGCATCGGATTGTTTGGTTTGATGAAGCCATACCTGTTAGGCCTTCGTCATTCGAAACAGAATATCAACATGGAAAGGTATGAGGAGTTGGGAATGTCTCAGGCATGTATTATTTGCGGTGACCCTGATGAGTTTAACCGTTCAACAACAACACCAAAAAGTCTAGTTATATTATAACAGCCAATTTATGATAGGTTTGAAACACGAAGTAACATGTCCACTTACAATTTACAAAGTGAGCAAACAAAGATTTCTTTGAATTCTTATTTTGTCAAACTCGAGTTCATATACTGAGTCGTGCCACTAGTCTCGTTGTTTGTCAACTTTACGATTACTGCCTAAAATATATTAAATTTGCATATTTGCCCAATCATCATTTATATGCGTTATTTGCCGCTAATGCACATTCTGATTTGCACATTTCGTTATAATAAATGGACATGCAATTCTAAATAGACATCTCCCACAATCCTTAACCAACCAGTTCGTGGGATCTAAATTAACATATTGTGCCTTGATTATGTGTCTCCCAGTGTCCCACAATATCTACGTTAGCCACTCTGATTTTCAAATATTTTCATAAAATATTTAAAAGCCGGTTCTTAGTTTTTTTTTGGTTAAAAGTTAAGAGACAGTTTATTATATTCCGCTAAGAACCCTATCCTAAAAATTTTCAATTAATCATGCTCTAAGTAGATTCGTGTTGGTTAGGTGAGCTTTTGTTTAGTGTAAAGTTTACACTGTAAAGTGTAAACTACTCTTTTGTAGAGTGAATTTTATTCAGCTAAAAAATAACCCAACGGAAATCTCATATTGGGATCAATGAAAAGTCCTTAAAGTATGTGATGAATGTGAACATGTACTATCCAACTACTTCTATCGTTATCACACGTCTCATCCTCATACAATGATACAATTTATCATCCGCATATAACTTATCACTTAAAGTATGTAATATTGTAAATTTGTAATAATAGATATAAACATGTACCATCCAACCACTTCTATCCATATCACAGGAAACTGTAGGTCTAAATGTACATGTTCTCATGAGATTGAGAAAGGATTCTGAGCCCGACCGAGATTATTAGTATAGTTATTCTCTTCCCTCTCTTCAATCTTTGAGTTACAAAAAAAAAACCGAATACAAAATCACTTTTTTTTCTTGTTCACTAAACACAAGAAATAAGCATAAATTAATTCCAAAAACCATTAACAAATTCTATTAAATAAAAAAAAAACACTGAATTCAAACTTGATTAATATGTCTGCATTATCAAATGAGACGGCGATACATTTGATCATAATATTTTTAAGTTTATGTACAAAGATTAGGAAAACCATTAAAATAAAGTAAAAGCAAGATTAAGAGTAGGCAGTATCAGATCTACAACTTTATTTTTTGTTTTTTGTTTAGTTCATTTCCAAGCTCCGAAAATCCATAAACCTCGTATTCAAACCCAAGAAGTCATAACCAACGCTGCTAATACTACTAATGTCAAGTGAAGAATGGCTAATGCTACTGCTATCCTCTGTTTGACATTTTGCAGTATCACTACTAGACTCCATGCCGTTTTGCACGTAAAGACGGGATGCAGTGTAGGTAGTAGTAGATTTCTCTCTTGTATGATCATCATGATTCTTGTTGTGCCATGGTGGACTGATCCTAAGCTCGAGATTCAAATTTGGGCAAAAAATTTCTTGAACAACAACAGCTGGGTGATGCTCAACCCTCTCTTCTTTGCAAACTAACCCATTGATTAGATTCTGCTTTTGTTTTTTATTTTGCTTCTGCTCCTCGGACTTTTCTGTTTTATCAAACAGAGACCCAAAAGAAACATCTTTTACAACTTGGTCCTCTGTTTTCTTCGAATCAGAAACTTTCCCTGCGTTGATCGATCTGTGAGTGTTGGGATCAATCCCTTTACTCAAAAGCTTCCTCTTTATATGCGTGTTCCAGTAATTCTTTATCTCGTTATCTGTTCTTCCAGGCAATCTCGCCGCAATTAAAGACCACCTGATGAGAAAAAAAAAACAGAACATAAGCTTAAAGAAAACAGAGCATCTTAGAATCTATGAATAAGAGGGGTTGCTTACTTGTTGCCAATGAGGCTATGAAGATTGATGATAACTTCATCTTCGTCGCGGGTGAAGTTTCCTCTTTTGAGATCAGGCCGGAGATAGTTAATCCACCGGAGACGGCAGCTCTTGCCGCAACGGAGGAGACCGGCGGCTCTAGGGAGAGATCGCCAGCAGCCTTCGCCGTGGGATTTGATGTAAGAGACGAGTCTCTCGTCTTCTTCTTTAGTCCAAGCACCTTTGTTCATGTGTTCTTTCTCGCAGCAGGGAGATCTTCCCATGGTTCCTTCTTCTTGTTCTTGTTCTTGTTCTGCTCTTGTCTCTGAAGAAGTTGTTGTAAGGCTTTTATGGAGAGAGGAGAGAGAAGAGATAGAGAAGGTTGGAGGTGGAAGGTGGGCCTAATTGCTTCTAGAAGAGAGTTGGTAGGACACGTTTGAAGGAGTGGCTGGTGGGCTCTTTATTTTGTTTTTTTTTTTTTTTTTTTTTTTTTTTTTTTTTGAAAAATTTATTTTGTTTTGTTTAGTATTTTATTTTACATCAACCTATAACTACCACATTCACATTATTCACTACTATTGTAGATCTCACACCATGTATTATTTTTAAAAATAAAAATTTCATTAAATCTCATTTTCTCAACATGAAACGTTAAAAATGTTGCGGTTCAACAAAACCATCAATTTTACCTTGTTACAAAATTATCTTAACTCTACATATCTACGGTAAAAGTTGATGGAGTTTGGTTCAACAAAATATCTTGTTTCAGTTTTTATTTTATTTTAATTTGGATTGTAGCTTACATTACTGTACTGATACTTTTTGATTGGAGTTATGAGACTTGAGAGTTTTAGCAAAAATAAAAAGTATAGTCGAAATTTCAAACAAACAATAATGGATGGGAAATGATACAAAAGTATAGTCCTAGTCAAATTCTTGATCTTCATCTGTTGCTCAACCAACTTGATAGCTGGTCCGCAAGCCTCAGATTAATTTGATGGAATTAATATTAACAAATACTTAAATTCTACAGTTTTTGTATTGATTAGTTAAATCCTATATTCCAATCGAAACAACTAAAATTTGGTAAAGTTCACACCGTAGTCAAAATATGTGAACACTATCACACCATCGAATAACATTTTTAATAATTGCAACCACGCGTCACCGCCTTTTACCCTGTCAAAATATATAAATTCAAATACAAACAGATCAAAATTGGAAAAGAAAAAAAAATAACGTTCTAGAAAATCGATGTTACCAAACTCATATATCACTATCATCTAGTTGGGACAAAAAGCCCTACATGCCCATACGTGACGCCTTGTGAGGGAATAGTCCAACTTAGTTTCTTTTAATTACTATTATATCATCATGACTCCAAACCCTCCTTTTCATTTGTCTAAATGATTTGATGGATTGTTAAAAATATTAGTCAGATACAAAGATTTTATTTGTTTAATCTAATTGGTCTTTCCTTGCGGATTTAGATTGCTTGTTCTAGTATTGTTTACTTATTTAATGAACATGTGTTAGGACAAAACTTGATTGATAAGTTAAACTAAGTCCCTCAATGTTATATATATACTCGCCCTTCACAACCTATAACAATAAACCTATAGTTTATTATACGATAATACGTGACAAATCCGCATTATATTATAATACAAAACTGATAACAAATTGGAAATGTAAGCTTAAGCTCGTAAATGTAGGTACGAATTTAATAAACAACGTTCTCTTATTGTTGCTTTAAATGCGGTGATAATGTTTACAAAGAATAGAGTTAATCAGAGATCTTGATCTAGAAGAAAAGTCGCTCGATGAAGCATATCCTTGTAAGAAAATCGAACAAGAACGATCTCCCAAACCAAACATGGAGGGCAGAGATTTTCATTAAGGGCAGAGATTTTTAAGAATTATGTAAAAAAATCCATACTGAATCATGTAATAGCAGTCCCCCATGTTTGCCTTTAACTAGTTGTCCAGAATAGTAAAATTTAGTTAACTACTTTGCGTTCTTACTATAGAAAATCAATTTTCTTCGTCTTAGAAACAACTTAATTTGCAAGTTTGGTTTATTTCTTTTAATTTATAAGAATTTATAGGTTTCTGTAAAATTCACAAACAAAGTATTGATGAACCGCACAAAGTAGAGAGGATTACCTAGTTCGAGTATTAAAAGTTTTAGGTGGAGGATAAGTGTAGGAATTGTAATTTGTTATAAAAATAGAATGATAGTTATTGTTTTTTAACGAAGTGTATTATGTATATAAGACTCTATATGCTTTGTATCCGTACAAAATAAATAAAACTAGTGACAAAGAGTGGTTGGAAATGAGAGAGATGTCATGACTCATGGGCCGACCTTACCTTCCAATGTACAGAGACAGATTGCAACATACACCGGTCATCCCGAAAGTTGTTCTAACTACCTATTTTGTAATTACCATGCTAACCTCCTCATTTTCTGTGTTTAGCAAAAAAACATATCAACCACTAATATGTTAATCTCATTAGAAAGTAAATTATTCTAGTAACGTGTGAACATAAATAGAAGTGCGAAGGAAACAGCAAAATAAATTAAAAACTATTAAGGCATCTCCAGTGGTATATCAAAATGAAGAAAAACATTAAAAATGAGGAAAATCTATCTCCAATGATACATCATTTTGAAGAAAAAAAATGAGAATGTAAGTAGTGCTATACATATTTGAGAGAACACTATTCACAAATTCATTTTGATGTTGAACTTTTTTATTTGTATAATGATCCCTAATTTTTTGAAAAACTTTGTTTTATGCATAAACATTTACACAAAATCTTACTTTTAAAACTTTTATATAACATATATATATATATATATATATACTGATTAAATTTTTATAACTTGCAATTTAATATGATATATATATTTATAATAAATAATAAAAAATAATATCAAAATACATAACTAATACAAATTAAAAACACATACAAACCTAACAGAACATATATAGAACATGTTTTGATTGATTATGTGTGGGAAAAATATATTAATTATTGTTTAAATAAAAGTTTACTTTTGTATTGTATGTGATTGTGCAATTTTATTAATAAAATAAATAGTGTGTTTTAATAAAGATAGATTGTAGTTTGAAATCCAAAAATTTAAAATAAATAAACATAGTTTTACATCCTATCAAATAAATGGTCTTATTTGCAATAAATAAAAAATTGATAAATGAATATAATAAAAATTGAAAGAGAAAATGAGAAAACTATTGGAGCAAATCACAAATTCATGTTAAGTTTACTTCATTTCGAAGAATAAAATGAGAAAAACTATTAGAGATGATCTTCCCCAGCATCGATAGATCTTATAATTATCCTAAACATTCGAAATAAAAGAAAAAATTGACATAAAACCAAAAAAAGTCTAAAGAAGCTTCGTACCTAACAATACCAACCATGTCTAATCCTCAATAGGGTTCGGTTTCAGGTAAGTCCCACTTGGTGTAAGGTGTGGTGGGTACTTATTCACCAATTTTATATCATCAATCAATGCTATATCGGTATTAGATATTAACATTGCGTAGAGTACGAGGCAACTCTACAGCGCAGCGGTACGTAACCATGGACCTCACATAGGAAACAAGCTGGAAAATTAGACCATCTTTATCCCTAAAACCCCAAATGGGGTTCTTAATGATTTTTTAGTAATAAATGTAACTTTAAAAACTTTTGTTAAGAAATTTTCATTTTGAAAGGTTTAATGGGAGTTTCTTAATTGAGGATTCTTAAAAAAAAATTACATTTTTTTGGAAGATAAAATTTTACACTTCTACAACAATGCAACTTGTGACAAAAGGAAACATCTACAAGAATACAAGTCTTGTGACACAAGGAAACAAGACTCGTGACACACTATACACCAAATCTAAAACGAAACAAGATAACAAAAAAAGATACGTGATCCACATCTACTTAAAATCATATGAACCTTGTATGTCAGAGAGCTTTCAACTGAGTGAGAGAAAGGGAAACGGATAAAGCTACCTTAGTCATCTCTTTGGTGAACTCCTGCATAGTTGCAGCCATTTGTGGAGCCTTCATGAGATTATTGACAAGCTTCATAACCTCTGCACTCTTTGACATATTCCCAACTGTTTGACCAACAGCTGAACATTCAACAGAAAAAAAGAAACGAACAAGTGATATTAACACAATCACACTGCAAACATAATATGAAACAATGATGAAAACTCAAAGCTTTTATATACCATAAGAGTCCCCAAGGTGCATTGATATGGAATTCATCTGAGCCTTGATTTCATATAAATTCTTCACCGTCCTTCTCGAACACACAATTCCTTCTCGAACTCACAATCTCCTTAACAAGTGCCTTTAACAGTAACATCACAGAAGAACCAAAATCACTAAACACAATTTGAAAAGAGCCAAGACTTTTCTAAAGAAAAAAAAAACTAATCTTTACATGCATCATACAGATCAGACAAATAGTTACAATTGAATGATTCAAATAGTTAAAAACTGATAAAGTCTGAAGCTTTCAAGTTGTAAATGACAAACATAAGGCTACCAAAGGTACTAATTAATCATTCAAAGGTTCAAACTTTAACATTCCCAGACAACGACCAAAAGCGCATCACTCTAACTAAAAGGAAGAAAGAACAAACCTTGACAAAGTTTCCAAGAGTTTAGTAGATCCTCTGGAAAAGTAAACAGAGGGTTCTCTTGAAGGGAAAGTACCCAGAGGCTACAACACCGAGTAGAAGTGGATACAGTTGGGGGAGAGAGGTCTCGCGAAACAGAGGGTTCTCTTGAAGCTTATGATTAACAATCTCCCTTCGTCGTCCAGCGGAGAAGAGGAGAGAAACGGAGACGACGCCGACAAAAGACGGAGAGCACGAGGGAGAGAGAAGAAAACAACAAAGAAAAGAAATTAAAAAAAAAAACAAAATTTGAAACTTTTTCATAAGGTGACACGTGGTTTATAAAACCCCCTCTAAATCGGTCCCCAAAATGCCTTATTAAGGATCAGTTACTCACTCTATAATTACTTTTGATTTAATTAAATCACTGAATTTTTCTAAAAACCCCCTTAAGAACCTGGGATAATCCTGCTCTTAGCCTAATTCAATCTAAACCAATTTTCTTAGTACATTTTCGTATCTCACGATACCATGCTAAATTTAACATAAACAAAAATTAATCTCAAATAAACTATTTTAACTATCAAATTTAAGTCAAAATCAACATCAACTAATATGATAGTATTAGTCAATTTGGATATCTAAAATGTTATATGTTGAGTCTTTTTTTTATAACTTTGGTGCGATTCCAGAGGTTTTCTAGGTCCAATGACTAATCACCAAGAGATTAATAAAAATCTAGATTTTCTTGCCACTTAATACATATGTGGATGGCCAAGAGAAATCGAACCCATGATGAAAGTTTCAGCTGAAATTTCTTTACCATTAGACCAAAACCACTTGGTTAAACAAAAAGTTATATGTTGAGTCCGTTATCATATATTTAATTTTTCTGAATAAGCTGTCAAATATAAATATTCATCAAAAACTATGTGAAGATCTAAAAATATATCTAAAAATATATCTAAAAAATCGTAAAATATATATATAAAATTTACAATTGTAAAAACACACTGTTTGAAAATATAAGCGAAAACTCAAAATAGGAAAACAGCTTATTTCAACTAGAAAATTTGCATCATACCTTTTAATACTGTAACTTTGATACTATACAAATTTCAACAAAAGCTAAAATTCAAATCAAATAAACTAGATGAACTATCAAATTTGAGCCAAAATCAACATATACCGAAATAAGTTGGTCAATTTATTGAGTCAGATATCATGCATACAGTTTCGGCTGAGTTAAATATACAGTTTCTTATGATTTATCTGCCATGCATCGACAAAAAAATATTAATAATTATATATAATTCATAATATATCCAAAACCTTGAAAAAACTAACATACCTAAAACCTAAAAGTATATTCTACAAATCAAGATATATATGAAAATTCGAGATACTAAAATACTCATAATATAACATGATACCTAACAAATCAATACATACAACTTTTTGAGTTATTCGGGTAACTGATCTATACTCAAGTAGGAATCAGAACCTAACCCATATCCAAGGGTCTAAGCATGGAGAATCCAATAGGGTAAAACATCCATAACCAAACCTGATTCGAGTCATTTTTTGGGTTGTTTTGGTTGGGGAACGCTCTGTGCATTTTACTTGAACCTCATAACCCGAAGTGGAACCAATAAAACAAAAAAAAAACAATTCACACAAAGTCCAGTTATAGATATTCTACCGTATTAGGTTTTGCACTTTTAAACCTTTGATATTATTTTGGTTTCAGTTTTTATCCGAGAATCGATCGGGTACTCCTATAGTCTAAACATTATATTATTTTTTAAATTTTTAGTTATTACAGACTTACAGTATGGTTTTGATATTACGTATTTTTTTTTTTAGTTTTCTTCAGTTTTCAGTGTATTTAATTTGGGCTTATATTGATATTTTGGTTTTTGTTTTGATATTTTAGTTTTACTGGGTTTTTGGGTATATTTTTTGTTTTGAATTTTTGGGTATATTTTAGATTTGCGGGTATTTTTTGGATTTTGGTTATTCTGAAGTTTTTCGAGTTTCAGATATATTTTTGGATTTTAGAATATACTTTAAACATTGTAGGTACCTATTGATAATTTTTAGCGTGTGGAAGTTGACTTAGAAAAATTTAGACACATGACTGACATCTGATTCAACAAAGTTTAACAACATAATTTAAAGTACATTTTAGTTAATGTTAAAACTAAAACACCAAAATTAATATCTGAATAAACACATCCAAAGTTGTTCATATTAAATTATGCTTTTCTGAAACAAGGTGAACAATGAACACCTTGATTCCAAATCTTAGCTCTATTAAAAATTAGATATATCCGGTTAGGATCTGAAACCTTTTGTTACAAATCCTAAGCTTTTGTGGAGAGTACTAATCCTAAGTAGATTTTAACGATTTTATTTCCTAAAATAGCTGTCAAAAAAAAAAAAAGCTGTCAAAAAAAAAAAATTTCCTAAAATAGAAAACCTGAACCAAAACTTGAATGGAACACCTCGATCATAAAGACATAAACTGATCAATGTGTGATCTTATTGCAGAAATATAAGAATCTATCAGTACATATTATCTTTTATAAATGCATGCTTACAAACTAGAGAGAAGAGAAGGGGAATGCGTTCTTTCTATTTCATCTACTTCATCTTTCTGCGAATTTCATAGAAGTAGCTAAAGGCCACAACAGCAGCAGCCACCGCGACTCCGACTGCAGTATGTGCCAGTGCGGTGCAGTCTGTTATCGCCATAGTGACTGTAGACGTTGGTGTGAATCCAAGTTCTGAAAGTTTCTTGTGTGACTCTGCATAGTCTCTGAAGAATGCATCTTCGTCCTGTTGGGAAAAAGAGTTACAAACTTCAACAAACAAAATGGCTAACCAAAAAAAAAAAAAAATCAAGATGGCACAATAATGAAGATATTACATACCTTTGCGTAAAGCTCAACATATTGACGGAACTCCGGAACTTCCAACAAAGACTTGTCCGTTGAAAGTTTCAGCAAGCCATCTGATTCATCTTCTTTTAGCAATTCCCTGGTACCAACAATGATCATGGTTTAAACAAACCACTAACCATAATTACTAGTTGTTGTTCCCAAATGTCACAGGAATTTAAAGAATCTTACACAAAGTATGAGTTATCAAACTTGAGAGGATCTTGAGTCCATTGTCCGTCAAAACCTGATCTCTCTGGATGAGCCATTCCCTAATCACCGGAATCTTATTTTTTGTAAACTTTGTAAACTTTATACACAAATTATTGATTATATTTAATACCAAATGACTAATATGAATTGTGCAACAAAGAATTTACCAGAGTATGTGCCCCTGACAGTGCCACAATATCTTTGTCAGACAGTCCCATCCGGTGGAAGACATCTTTCAGATGTTTGGAACCTACATGCAAATTAACAAGACATAACTTCATATTTAAATCCTCATTCAGGAAATAATACAATTCCAACAGATAAAGTATATTGTATATTGGGGTAAAACCATGACACTCCAGATATTCCATGCGTTCATCCACCATTTTACTTATTTACTACACAAACACAAAGCTTGTGATTATTAGCATATAACTTTCATCCTACCTTGATTAGCATCAGGAAGTCGTCCTTCGTCCGTGCATGCATTTGAATCCTATAAGAAAGAAACATAAAGCTAATGTTGTTATATTGCTTTTTGACAGTAAGATGTTATTAATTGCTGAGAAAATATTACTTTTCTGCCAGGAACAAAACTGATGTCAGGTCCACCAGTCACTTCAACTGCTACCACACCAGCAAGCTGAAATTGGCATAATCAAATTCATGGGAAAATGAATGAGCAAAACATGTTTTCTATAAGATAATATTGGCCCTGGTTGTGTACTTTTGCTGGTTGTGTACTTTTTGTTCTGAGCATTCACTTTATGGTTACAATTGTAAAAGCCAGAAACACACAAAAAGACAAAATAAGCCGAAATAATTTCAGTACAAGTAATTCTCAGTTTCCCTGTTTCTATACCCAAAGGACTGCACGACAACTGAAACAAATATATCTAACAAACTAACACACTTGATCAGGTTATAAAGGCAACTAATAAAAAGTCTTGTAACCTTTACTGACCAAAAAGGGATACTGATTTTACTTCAGAGTCTTAATTGTAATGATCATATCATCATTGACGTTCAAGCAACATTCGTTTTAGTTACCTGGTACAGGTCCGCATAACTGATCTTGGGATGCTTCGTTTTCACGTCCTCTGAAATATCAAATAATCAACATTAAAATTCAATATAAGCAGTAACAATATTTAAAAAAATTATTCAAGTCATAAGACAACAAAAATACACCCCACATGAGTACAAGGTAAAGGTTTCCTAAATTGATGAGCATAGAAGACACACTCTGACAACTTAAACCTGTGATTTCTCATAATCAATACTAATAGAACTATCTCATCACAGGTACAAGTAAATCCAGGTGAAACATAGCCAACCATCTCAAAGTATGTGTATAACCTATAAAGATATCATAACCCATATCAAACACACAATCAATCAATGAACCTCAAAATCGAAACGTTATTCCATACATAGAGAAGGTAAAATAAAACCTCACCACAGAGATCAAGCGCTATCTTCAAACCGCTGTTGGCACCATGACTGTACTCTGCTTCGTTCCTAATGGAGCCATTAGGTCCACCGGTCTTGGATTCAGCATCATAGGTTCCAGCATCATGCCACCTTTTCACAAACCAGACAAGACCGAAATCGCACATGCAGTACACAAAAAAAATTCAAACGACAGAAACAGAAACTTACGCCAAACGGAGCATGATCGGAGCGCAGTTCTTCTTGGCGATGAGAGCACGGAGTTCACGGCGAGCCTTGTCGATTTCCTTAAGGTACTCGGCGTCAACGATGAGTGCCGCCATTGTTAGCCTTGAGTCTTTTGAGAGAGAGAGAGATGAAGATATATAAGAAACAATATATGGTTCAAAGGAAGATAATGTAATCAAATATTGTTTTTTAGTTAACGTTGAAGTTTGAGCCAAAGAGATAAAACCACCCAATGGGGAAATGGGCTTAAAAGAATAGATGGATCGGTGTCAGTGATCTTCTGTTCTCTGCAGTATCTAACCTCTAGTGGATTTCGCCTAATAAGAGTATTATTATCTGCATGTTGTTTTTCTAGCATCTAAACGGCATGAGAGTTAATACATAGTTATAAAACGGCAAGCATGTTTTGTATTAAGAAACATTTCTTTCTTTATAATCCATCTATGGCTTTGATGGGTAACCGTTAAATTCAATGGAAAAGTGAATAATACAATGAAAAAATATTCAGTCGAGAAAATGAAAAAGCATATCTAGATGAATTTGTGTTCATTCCATTCTTCATAAAAACTAGAGAGATTTTTTTTCTTCTTAATTTTTTTCATTTATAAGGAAATGAAAGAAATAGAGTGGAACTCATGAATATAATCTAACAAAATATTCAACATAAATGGCATAAAAGTTGATGAATGAAAAATTTATCATTATTTTTCTCTAAATTATGATCACCAATTGAAGTCTAAAAAATTTTGGTTTACGTTTGTCAAAATACTAATTTCCTAAAACCGAAAAATTGTAAATTATAAGATTGGTGTTAGACATTTAGGGGGTGAATTCAACTACGAATCCGAGGTGTTTTATATTAAAATGATAAATTTACTGTTATTCAAATATGGATTTATAAAAAAAGACTTCAGTATTACTGAATAATCTAGTGTTATTGAACATAATTTAAACTAGAGATATTAAAATGATTTAAATGTTTTAGAATTGGTCAAAAATAAAAAAAATATTTCTAAAATGTTTGAAAAGAGTTTCTTAATTATAAAAATAAAAACTCAAATTTCATATTTTTAGTCTTTAAATGAAATTCTAGTGTTGTTTAACAAAAATCACACTATATTCTCAGATTCATCTACAATCATGTAGAAACTCAATAAAAATCATATCACGATTCAATACACTTAAAAACGCATTCTTAGGGTATTATGTAAGATTTATTATTTTTTTCCTTTCTACTCTACAATATATCTAAAACAGTTCCCAACCAACCACCGATCTTCACCCAGGGGCGTCCCTAGAGTTATGGAGGCCATAAACAAAAAGTAAATTGGGGGCCTATCTAATTGTGGATTCATTTTATTTTTAATGTTTCCATATTAATATTATTTTGTTTTTTCACTGACATATTAGTAATGGACTGAATTTAATTCATTTTGACATTGGTATATTTTTTTTACTTTACAAAACAGTAAAATCCAAAATTATTTATAAAAATTATAATAAAACTTTTAAAAATGGAGGTCTTAAAAAATGGGGGCCCTAGGCCAATGCTTCAGTTGGCTGTGCCAAGGGACGCCCCTGTCTTCACCGCGTAAACGGCCGGTGTCAGTTTTCGACATCGGTTTTTAAAAGCATAACAAATTTGTTTTAAACTTTTTTTTTCAATAGCAAGAAGTCCATTTCATTTAACAATCAGTCTTCTTCGCTACACTCTACCAAATTTAGTTATAGTTTATAAGGAATAATTTCAAAATTCGTTACATCTTATAATATACGTTTTACTTAATAAATTCAAAAATGGAACAACAAAACAATGCATAGCTTTTGTATCTACACAACATGAAATACAAAACAGTTCAGCGAAGCAAGTATAGATATATATACTTAGTTCTTCTTTGGACGGCCACACTTGACTTGCACAGCAAGCGTCTTCACAACTTTGGGACATGAATCCTTTTTATCTTCCTGGAAGGTGCTCTTGTTAACCGGAATCACACATTCTGCTTTACCCAAACAATACTGCAGCAACAAAGAAAACCAGTCCCCGTTACTTTTGTAGCAAGAAACATTATTTACAAAACTATCGCCAGTTCAAATTTCTTACCTTCTCGACGACTTGTTTAGTGACAGGAGCATGGCAAGATCCACGGGTGAAGTTTCCGCAACTCCCAGTAGGGTTTCCAAAGCTAGCAAATTCCACCGCGGAGATCTTCTTAGTGCCGGAACATTTGAGATTAGCCGTGAGCTGCACATCATCAGTGATGGCCTGGACATTGTCATTCTTCCTAGCCCAGTGTCGGACACTAGGAGTGTAGTCTTCTCCAATGTAAGAACACACGGTGTCTCTATTGACGATGACAAAATCGATAAGCTCTGGATTCACATTTGGTTCTTCCTCGAATATAACCAGAAGATTTTTCTTGGGCTTCAAGAAAGACCTAGGGATATGATACTCGATTTGTGTTGACTTGCCTAAAGGAGATAAAAACGACATCCAATATCGACCAACACCTTCTCCGTTAACCCAAATCAAACCCTTTCCCATTCCATTCATCCTTATTGCTGCAGGGCTTAGGCTTTCTGGCGCATCAAAGTATGTCTGCATCATATATTTCAAATATTGTTCATTAATTAGATCATTTAAATTATCTCCTATTATATGATGGCTGATATGATGATCAAATATATCTTTTTCTGAAAAGATTTTAGTAATTCCACCTGGTACCATGTAAGTCCTGGTGCTTTTCCTGAGAATTTCTCCCACTTAACCTTCTTCAGTCCTTTCTCGGTGTGAATATCGAGCTTTTCGCCTTCCATACCCACCTACAGATTTGGAAAATCAGATCAAAATCGGCTAGACGGTTGAGAAAGTAAGATTCATGACAAACCTTGTTTCCCCATTTGCTTTTCTCAGTAAGATCCATTGGTCCAGAGCTCAACCCTGAGATGGAAACACTACGTGGACCTGTGAATCTATGCTCCAGATAAGACCCACTGTCCTGTTGACACACAAGAAAATCATAGATGATATCATCAGTAAACTTGAATGTTTTTGTTATTACATAATTTTTTGTAAGAAAATATATGTTTTCTTACTGGAAATCCTGTTAAAACCCCTAGCATGGTGAGGTGGTTATCTCCTTCTTTTAGTGCAATCGGCTTCTGAAAGACGAAACTCTTCTCATCATGGCTACCATGTCCGTTTCCTGAAAAAAAATTCATTAATTATTCCAGTTCTCTAATCATGAAATCTAAATATTGTAACTTATCAATATTACCAAGGTATTCTCCATTGAGCCAGGCATGCAACGCGTGGCCAAGACTAGCAACCCTCACAGTAGGCTTGCCTCCCTTCTTCTTAAGGTCACTATCATCTATCTTGAAGCTATAATATAGAAAATTAATCAGATAAAGTTCTTATGTTTCTTTTTGATGTTTTCTTCTTTAAAAATTTGATACATAAAATAATTAAATCCATTTGTACGCTTACTTTGTTGTGTACCATCCGTAATCAGACTCGTCTTTGGCCAAGCCATAGAGCTCAACGGGGACATAAGAATCACCTTTAAGCTCCTGTGGAACGGTCTCGGTGAACACTTTGAAATCAAACTTCTTATTTGCCTTCTTTGACTTCATAAAGTTCCTTGCAGTGTGATGAGAGACAATCTGAAACATATAGCAGCCAAAAAAAATGTAATTAAAGAATCTTTTATTTCTCTTAGTAATTACTTGATTTGTAACAAGATTTTTGATATATCATCATCACCTCTCCGGTGCTATACACAACAGTTTTGCAGTCAGGGAGAATACTGATGGAACGAGGCGGTATAACGTAATCCTTGCCCCTGAATTTGATTATTTCTGCAGATTCTGTGTTATTGTTAGCTAGAAACGCTGCACAAACTTTAGTTCCAGGCTGCTCGTAGTATCTTATCTGCAATTACAACAATACATATCAAAATCAAGAAATTGAGCATTTCTATTTATTCTGTTAGAAAGATTTCAAATGTTTGGATTTATCGATGCATATATATAGATGCAGTTACCTCTGTGTCTTTGCCAGGCTTCTCAGTTCGAGATTGGCCCCAGAGAAGTGCCTTCTTGCACAAGTTAAGTGCGTTGTGAAGATGTTTTAGATGACCGTACTTAGGCTCCTTTTCCAATCCTATGTGTGTAACAAAAAGGCACACGAGAAAAATACATTAATCATCAACTAGATTTTATTAATTAAAAAAAAAAATTCTGCTACTTGTGTTTTTTATTTTATTTTACCGTATTCATCAAGAGGTGCATCATCATAGTAACGAGTGGTTACATAATGAGCAGAGGTTCTTCCAAAGTTAGTACCTCCATGATACTACAAGAAAACAAACAATTTGATAACGTTCTTCGAACATATAATTGGGGGTTTATACAGTATTCTTATCTACCATGTAGTAGTTAACATGGCTTCCATTCTTGGAAAAGAACCGGGCTACAGAAAAGGCTATATCTTCTACAGATCGTTGCACCGGAGGATCGCCATAAACGCGGAACCTACAATCAATGTACAAGACAAGTTTGACCTCATTGTCTTTTGTTTCTAGTTGATGATAATTAAGGAGCTCAAGTGAAGAACTCACTGAGTAGTCCAATTCTCTGTCCATAAAGATGGCTTGTGCTCTCTGTTGGGACCAGGGAATGTATCACCACAATGTCTTCCATTACAGGCGTTGATCTATTAAAATATTAAAGTTCTTGATGTTAAAATTACCTTGTTATAATTATCAAGTAATGTGATAGAAATATGACTTACCATAGGATCAGGAGCATCATTTTGCTTACACATAACCCATGGGATCCCCAAATTCATAGAATGTACCAATTTAGATGCCCACTTAATGTAGTTTGATCCATCGTTTTTATATGCACGTTGAACAGCACTATACTCATTCTCTATCTGCATCCAGTTTTCAGTTTACAAAGTTTTCAATAGTTCCAAATTCATATATAACTAAGAATATATTTTTGGGGTCAATGATACCTGTCCTAATATGATGGGTCCTCCTTGTGGAGCAAAAAGCTTCTCCTCCTTCATCATATCAAGTATCACCCTAACATACCTCTCTGTATGTTCCTGCAGTTTCATCAAATTATTGTAAACCTTTTGATTCTATTATCACACTCATATAAACATATCATACATGCACATGTATAAATAAAAATACCTTGAATGGTTTATTGTCTGTACGGAAGAAGATCCCGGGAATTTCTCTAAGCCAGTAAGGAAGTCCCCTGATGTTTAATCACAACCATAACCATGAAACATGTCACATAACAACTCAAAACACCAAAACCATTATGAATAAGAAGAGAGTCAAAGAAATTACCCATGAGTCCATTCAGCCTGAATGAATGGTCCAAGCCTCAAGGTTACGTACATACCATTCTTCTCAATCAGTTTTATAAACTTCACCAAATCGGCTCTACCCGAAAAATTGAACTGTCCCAACAAAAATAAACAAATAACCTCAAAAAATGATATAAGTTTTCTTATTAATTTTTCTGATATATTCTCTAAGAAATTACCTTCCCCTGTTCAAGCTCATGAAAATTCCAAAAAACATATGTTTGAATCGTGTTCAAACCACCTTGTTTTGCTCTCTTAATAATCTTGGGCCACATCTAAAACAAAACATTCTGGCCAGGTAAGTACAAAATTAAAATAAAAGTTTAAAGAAATGATTTACGAATGATTTACATCAGGAGTGCTACGAGGGTAATGTATGGAGCCAGAGTAAAGCAATTCTCTTTTTCCATTGATGATCAAAGACGTTCCATCATAAGTTACTTCTTTCTTCGTGTTCTTCGAGGTTGCCTTCTCCTCGTCCTTGCTTGAGAGAGCTCCAGGGAAGCAGAGGAGAACAACGAGAATGGCTAGTAAAAGCCATGGATGATTAGAAGAATGTATTCTCATTTGACTATCTTCTTTGTCTTCTTTTTCTTTTTTTTTCTTGGGACAATGAAATAAGGTTTGTTATAAAGAACTCTTCTTTTTATTTCCTAATTTTCTCCTTTAATTTTGTTTTCTTTTTTACGTTGAATTTTCTAATTTTAAGTTTTTTTGTTTGGAGAGCCTAACTTGGCGGGTATACACACATACACTTCTCTCACCATCAAAAAGGAAGAAAAAATGTGAGCCAATGCTTATGCTGAGGAAATGCTTAAAACTTTGTTCATGGAGAACCATTGATTGTTGTTTTCATTATATAAAACTATCTGAGGTGGAGTCTCTAATCAAATCATTTGTCAAAAGTATATGATACACATATGCATGATCTATCAATATAAATACTCTTTGCACCGAACTGTTTGGGAGAATACATATATATATTTTTTCACACTGTTGAGTTTAAAAGATGAAGATAAACAAAAACGAAATTACCAGTATACATGACATAAAAGTTTAAAAGAGCAGATATATATAGAACCCGAACTGAAAAGAACATATAAAATAAAACCTAGAAGGATTGAGGTAATACCAACCAATAGACTGACTTTTGTACTAACTCTCAAGGTCAAGGTGCTAGCATTTACTGACCGGCAGGGGCAAAGCCAAGTAGTAGACACCCACTGAATTTTCATTTTTGATTATTTTTGTAAAGTAAAAATTAGAGATTAGATAAAATGGAATTTCATTATTATTGCACCCACAATGAAATATAAGTCTAGCTTCGCCCCTGTTGACCAGCCTACTCATTGAGGGGAACATGATGAGCTGAGGAGGGCTGTGATCTCTGGTCTCTGGTAACAGTCCTTGCAATTTTCATGGCCATTTGGTTTTCCCTAGTTATGTATGTTCCAGCGACCAGTATTGGATTTGACTGAGATAATACCTCATGGCTTCCACTCTATTTTGCAAGTGAAGATAATGCAACGGATACAAAATAGAATCTTGAATATGAAAGAAGGAGGCCACAAAGACAACATGGTAAAGTGGAGCAGCCAGAAGATATCAAGTGGCGATCATTTTTAGTCGAGAGAGAAAAGCTAAACTAAGGCTTTTCCAAGTAAAGAGAATTTACCAAAATCTCGTTTGGTAGAATCTTATAAGTGTTCTTTTTTGCTAAAACAAAACCGACATGGGTGGTAAGACCATGTTTATCGGGAGAGTTTAGGAGTTTTTTAGAGGGGGAACCTACAAAACACACAAAAACTGGTGACAGAAGTCACCAAACATTATTCGCGGCCCCACTGACACGTGGTGGTCGGCGATTGGTTCATTTTTTCATTTATATTTTTTTAATCAGACAAAAAGAAAAAAAAATTAAGAAACCCAAAACCCAAATCACTGATAATCATGCTCTAAGAAACCCTAAACATATGGGTTAATGGACTTGTCTATAATAATGTCTTGGCTTTTCTTGTGTAGTCATTTTTTTAATTGCTTTTTATAAAAGCTTAATAGTACAAGTGGATTCTAAAGACCAATACAAACATTAAGAGCCCAATACAAAACTTAAGGGCATCATTAACCCTGGTCTCTTAGCCGGGGTTCTTAATTCATGATTTGATATTTTTTGTTTTTTTATTTTTTTATTACATTTTTTGGCTAAGAGACAGCTTTTATATCTTTTATTTAAGAGACGGTTCTTAACTTTTCTTAGTTAAAATCTAAGAAAAGCTAAGAACCATCTCTTAGCCAAAAATAAAAACTCCAGCTAAGAGACTTGGATTAATGACGAAGATAAGAACCCCAGTTAAAAGACAAAAAAAATGTCAAATCATAGATAACTATAATACAAACGTTACAAGTGCTAAGGAAAGGGCTGGTCATTGGGGGTGAGAAGTTTCCCGAGTCATCCATCCAGTTCTGTTCACCGGTGCTCCGTTCAACTTTCCGATCATCCCTCTGATCGTCTATTTGGAAATGACGCATGAAGCTCTGTCGTCGTACCCGTCTTGAAACCCACATGCAATGCTCGCCAGTTCTTCTAATTTGAGCTCAAAATGATCATTAAACTATGGGACCAATCAAGAAAACAGATCATGTGTCAGGATTTTTTTATAACAAAACCCCAACTTCACTTAATCCGCTTCCAATCGATAAGCCTCATCCATTAACTTCGAATCTCAACCAAGAAGGAAAAACTTCCTGACTTATTTCAACAAGAAGAAAAAGACTACTCTCAATGTAGGAGATCTAGCATTCGAAGATCACAAGAGAACAAATCAAAGATCTGGAATAAAGAAATTAAACTTGCACGGGAAGAAGTGGTTCAAGCAAATCAGAGATAGAAAATGAAGATACGACAAAAAACTCTGATTAGTTTAAAGATACACAACAAAAAAAGTTGCCCAGCGAAAAAAACTACCGACGAAGTGGAACCGAAGTTGCCTCCGACATGTACAACAAAAAGCAAAGAGAAAGAGAGTAACCGGCGGCTAAGGTCACCGATTATCTTTATTCAAACAGCTTTTAGAAAGAAGTTTGAGAAAATAAAGAGAGAAAGATGAGCCATCAATTACTTCCTTCTCTTGTGTAGTGTAGATGAATATCTTTTATAAAATATCACAACCAGGACAAAAAAATATAAGTAAATATAGAGCAGAAACAAAGGTGACCATCTCCAATGTATTTTGCTATTTTTACCTCTAAAATAGAGGAACTCTATAATAGAGTTGAGATATGCTCCAATGTATTCCTTTAAAATAGCAATCTCTAAATGTATAGTAAAAAATAGAGGAATTCTATTTCTTCTCTATTATAGATGGGTTG
Source organism: Brassica rapa (assembly GCF_000309985.2). Classification (NCBI taxonomy): domain Eukaryota; kingdom Viridiplantae; phylum Streptophyta; class Magnoliopsida; order Brassicales; family Brassicaceae; genus Brassica; species Brassica rapa. The sequence continues at coordinate 21,814,720 of NC_024797.2, forward strand.
AAACAATTTCACCTCAAAATAATTATAGAAGTGAAAATAGCTATGGGTTGGAGATGCTGAAATGGAACAAGAAGTCAGAGAGTCGAAAAGTCTGCCAGAGACTTTTGAGTTTCAGACTTTCAGCTGCTGTTCTTTTGTCTCCTAGCTGCCTAAAGAGCATCTCTCTCTCTCTCTCTCTCTCTCTCTCTCTGCCCAAATCAAAAGGAGGGTTTAAAGTCAACGGCGAGAAGATGAGTGCTTCAAGGTTAAAGTGTGTCATCGTCGGTGACGGCGCCGTCGGCAAGACTTGTCTACTCATTTCCTACACTAGAAACACTTTCCCCACCGTAAGTTCACTTTTTTCTGTGATCCAATAAAATCGTTGGGTAAAACGATGAGCTGATCATTGAATTTGTTGTGTAGACGTAAAGTTGATATTTTTATCTGGTTGGTTTTGCGTAATCCCACAACTCCGTTTTACGGATCATTAGAAGGTTAGGAGGACATTTCTCTCTGTGTTTGATACTTTAGTGATCTGTAGGATTGAGATTGTCTGCTTCATTACATAGTCTTACAGTAAACTCTTTGGGTCAAAAAAAAAAAAAAAAAAAAACTCTTTGGGTCTTACAGTTTTTGTCTGTTTCGTAACATAATTAGGTTTAAATTACTAATCAGATTTTTTGCTGACTTTCAGCTTAAAACCAGAAAAAGTAAAGAAATTTTTTCCCTCTCCAAAACACAAGAGACAATATTAAGTATTAACGCTAGATTTATTTTTGTTTGTCCCTCTCGCTTTTTTTTTCTGCCCATTTACCCTTTATGTAGACTCTGACTGATGGAATGTTGTGGTGACAGGGTGATGTGTCAAATGTTTTTGATAATGTCTGCGCCCATGTGATTGTCGATGGGAGCACCATCAACTTGGAATTGTTTGACACTGCAGGCGAGTTATAGCTTTGATATCTATTTTTTTTTCTTCTTTTGTCTCTTTGTCAAGCTTTCTGTGTTTATGTTCTGCCTTGTTGAAACAACACAGGACAAGATGACTACAACAGACTAAGACCATTAAGCTATCCATGTACTGATGTCTTCTTGCTCGCATTCTCTCTTGTTAACAAAGCGAGCTATGAAAATGTTGCTAAAAAGGTTAAATATTAATCATCAGTTCTTTGGTATTTATCTAGGCATTTTTTAATACAATAAGTTTGATGTTTTGCTTATGATTCCGCAGTGGGTTCCTGAACTCAGACATCATGCTCCTGATGTTCCCATCGTACTTGTTGGAACAAAGCTCGGTTGGTTATTTTTTAACCTTTTTTTTTCATCTGTTATCCTTCAAAGAGATTAACAGGTTCTCTTTTAGATGCTCGAGATGATAAGCAGTACTTTCTTGAGCACCCTGAAGCTGTTCCTATATCTACTGCTCAGGTAACTTTCGTCATCGTCTTCTCGCTGATCTTTTTATAAGGAAGTTTCTGCTTCTTAGCTTCCCTTATTCATTATAGGGTGAAGAACTAAAGAGGCTTGTTGGAGCTTCTGCTTATATAGAATGCAGTTCAAAGACACAACTGGTACGTCAAATTCATCATAATTTTTATTATTCTCTTTTAAAATCTTGCTGATGAGATATCTTCTTCATTCATACAGAATGTTAAAGCTGTCTTTGACGAGGCCATCAAAGTAGTTCTCGAGCCACCCAATAACAACAACATTAGTACATCTCAGAAAGGCTGTTCCATATTGTGATTGGAGAAAAGAATAAACACGAATCAACAGTTAGCTAATCATTGTTTCCGAGTGCCCATTTTCTCTTATTTCCATTAAATAAACAAGAATCTGTTGTTTGTAGTCCTAAAAGCAGAACTCATCATTGGTCAAGTATTTAAACTTTGGGGTTGTATCTTTGTGTGCACTCTGTATCTTTAAATTATTCCTAAGTGTTTACATTTGCTTCGATTCCATTGGAAATTATTCTTCCTAAGTGTTTACGCACAGGCTCGGTGGTGTTGTAACGAGAGATGGTTGCGGGAAGAGACCAAAGCCTTTTCTTCCACACTACTTGCTTTGCAACGATTTTGATTTGCTAGTTGGTAAGCTCATTTTCATGGTCCAATGAACATGGACTCTAGACAGGAACAAAGGATACTCTATTAACGATTCTTTATGTTAAAAATTCTACGATCTAGTGGGGCAAAAGGATGCACTAAAATGGGCATCTCTTCAACCTCAACTGTTGCTTCTGCTCTAACCTGTGATCTCGAGGCCAAAGATCCAAAATTTTGGATACGACTAAGGAGGTTTTGAATCATCAAAGGAGTAAGATGACTGCAAGGGAAGATGTGGCACAAAATACAATTAATCACATTTTAGGAAAATTCAATTAGTTAATCATGTTTTAGTAAACTAAACGTGATAAACAAATTTCATTGATTTGTATTTTGTGGAATTAATTCCAATTGAATAGTATAGGTAGTTTATGTTGGAACAATAAAGCCAATGGGCTTTATTAAAATGTGAATAGCAAATTATATGGATCTGGGCCATCAGAAATGCTAAATAAATGAAATGGTGAAGTGGGGAAAGTCCCACATCGGCCAGGAGAAGCAAATTTGAGGTGTTTATATATGATCCCATGATATCATGAGTTAAACAGCTTGAGAGAGGAGAAGGCTCCCCACGCACGCGCCGCTGCCGCCCGGCCCGGCCCGGCTTGGTCCGAGGGCCGAGGGCCCGATAAGAATTATTTTTTTTGGACCAAGCTCAACATGTAGTTCGTTTAAAAACAACACAAAGTTTATCTGTTCGAAATGGATCAGTACGAGTCAACAAGAGAGAAATTTGCGGAGAAAGCTGCTCAACGTTCCACTCCGAACCAAAGGTCCTTCGTCTATTTCGAAACTGTTGCGAGAGGCGTGGGCTTGGGCTTGGGTGGATGGCCTTCGTCTATTTCCTTAACTTCGCTTTTATTATATCGTTTACATCAGTCCGGTTTACCGGCTTCTACAGTTTACTTATAAAATTTTCAGGACTGGGAGGTTAAATGACAAATCAAAAGTTTGGGGAATAGAAGGTGGAATTCAATAGTAGAGGGGTCTCAAGAAAAGTCAACCCAAGAACAAATAGGAAAATAAAATGTAACAAGAATCCAAGTCAGAGAATCGACATCCTAGTCTCTCTCTCTCCCTTTACAAAAAATCCACTGCTCAAATCAAAAGTAGGGTCTGAAGTCAACGGCCAAAAGATGAGTGATCCAAGGTTTATAAAGTGTGTCACCGTCGGTGATGGCGCCACCGGCAAGACCTGTCTACTCATTTCCTACACTAGCAACACTTTCCCCACCGTGAGTTCACTTTTTGGTTAATCCCAAAACTTCGTTTTACCGATCATTAGAAAGTTAGGAGGACATTTGTCTCACTGATGTTACTTTGGTGATCTATAGGATTGAGATTGTCTGCTTCCATAACATACTCAATTGTTTTTGTGGAATGTTGTGGTGACAGGATTATGTGCCAACTGTATTTGATATTATCAGCGCTAATGTGATTGTCGATGGGAACTCCATCAACTTGGGGGTGTGGGACACTGCAGGCAAGTTATAGTATAACTTTGAAACCTTTCTTTTGTTCTCGAGTCTCTTTGTCTTTAAACTTTCTGTGTTAATGCTTTGCCTTAAATACCAATATAGGACAAGCTGACTATAATCGACTAAGACGATTGAACTATCATCTTCCTGATGTCTTTTTGCTCGCATTCTCTCTCGTCAGCAAAGCTAGCTTTGAAAATGTTGCTAAAAAGGTTAGATATAAATCATATTCTGAGATATTATCTAAGTCATTTTGATACAATATGTTTTTTTCTCAGTGGGTTCCGGAACTCAGACATCATGCTCCTGGTGTTCCCATATTCCTTGTTGGGACAAAGCTTGGTTGGTTCTGTTTTTATTTCATTTATTATCTGTTAAAAGATAAAAGAGAGTTCTGACTAATGGATGCTTTTTCAGATCTTCGAGATGATAAGGAGTACTTGCTTGAGCACCCTGGAGCTGTGCCTATATCTACTTCTCATGTAACTCTCCTCATCATCGTTTTCTTTGAAGTAAGTTTCTTCTTCTTATATGCTTCCTTTATTCATGGTAGGGTGTAGAACTAATGAAGCTTGTTGGAGCTTTTGCTTATACAGAATGCAGTGCAAAGACACAACAGGTAACTACAAAATTCAACATCATTTTTATAGTTTTCTTTCAGAATCTTGCTGACGGGAGAACTCGTTCAATTATACAGAATGTTTTTTTTTTTTGGTCAACAATTATACAGAATGTTAAAGCTGTCTTTGATGTGGCCATCAAAGTAGTTCTCGAGCTACCCAAAAACAAGAACAAGAAAAACAAAAAATCTCAGAAAGGCTGTTCTATATTGTGATTGGGAGAAGAAGAAACACGAATCAACAGTTGACTAATCCTTGTTTAGAATCGGTTGTTTGTAGTCCTAAAAAATGAAAACACATTTGTTAAGTACTGAAACTTCGAGTTTGTATTCGTTCTTTGCACGCTAAAACTGTAACTACATGAATTTATATTTTCTTTCACAGACGCTAACTCAATTCTACTCTATTAAACTCTATGCAACTCTATTCAACCATAAACGTACACTAACCTTGTTTTGAAATTGAAGTCCTTTGATCGATGAACCTTCCCCGTGTCTCTTTCCAAGCAACAAAAAACGTCTTTGATCCTCTCTATCTCACAACGGCAAACACAGAAACAAAAGTTTTTATCAACAGACTGAAACAAAATCTAAATTAATAAACTACCACCAAGCATATCACAATTAATCCAACACAACAAACCAATCAATCTACATACGGTATCGAACTGAACAAACCAATCAATATCGTTACAGAAGAACCACAATCTCAGACATCATTTGTTCAAAAACATGAATCAGAAACTTTACCTTTTGATCAGAGGAGAGCCACCGCAGAGAGCTCCGTCGCCGTCGTAGAGAGCCACCGCGAAACAGAATCAAACCGACAAAACAAATCAAACATGAGATCAGAACAAGAAGCAGCCTAATCAAAGACATGCATGAAAGAAGAACACAAGAACAAATGATTACCTTTCGATTCGAGTCAAGGCGGAGAGAGATTGAGACGCGGCATCGTCGAGGAGAGGGAGAGAGAAGGGTTCTCGTCGAGGAGAGGGAGAGAGACGAGGTGTCAGTCGAGGTGAGAGAGAGAGACGCGGAGTCGTCGAGTGATCAGCGATTGATTCCGCTTGATTCCGTCGAGAAGAGGGTGAGATACGACGAGTACACCGACAGCGCCGCCGATTGATTCCGTCGACGAGAGAACACCGCTTGATTCCGTCGACTCGACGCAAGAGAGAGAGAGCACGAGAGAGAGAAGCGGAGTCGACGATGAATGACCAAACGAAAGGTTTGGTTTCGTCTCGGGAGAGAAATGCCATCAATGCGTGACACGTGTTAAGAAGAGACGCCTCTTCAATGTTCCATTTAAGGGACGTTTTCACCTTAATTACATATTTATCTTTTATTTTTAATCCTAAAAACACTAAACTCCCCCCCCCCCCTTAAAGACCGCGATAATCCTGCTCTAAAGGTTTTCCCAAGCTAGGTGGTGTGTAAGAAGAAGAGATGGTCGCAAGAAGAGACCAAGAGCCTTCTCTTTCACACTACTTGCTTTTGTGTACTCGTAAACGACTTTGATTTGCAAGTTGGTAACAGTTCATTTTCCTGGTCCAATGAACATGAACAAGAAGACAATACCAAAGGATATTGTAATAACGATTCTCTATGTTAAAAATTCGTATTCTCAGATTCTTTCTGGAGAAATTTAACATGACTCATTTAAAGACCGTTCAATATATATATAGTAGTATAGTACATTGCATCAAGCATGCAAAGATCATTCACTTCAAGGCAAGTCTTCTCTTTCAGAATCAGAACCAAAGAATGATTCTTTCTCCATTACCGTTATGGGACAAAGCTGGCGGCCATATTGCTTAAACACGTGTAAGACCATTCAGAGAATCAGCAAGAGGCTTACGGCTCACGCTTTAAAAACAGGCCACTCGTTCATTCTATTCCCTTTCGTGATTTTGGTAAATTACTTAAAATTTATATTTACTCTTATTTCCTTTTCGGATTTTATTTAAACTTTTTATATTTATCATCATATATATAAGGATTAGGTTTAGTTTTTGATTTCCTTTGAATCAAACAAACACGATGGCAACGAAACGGATATTGAAAGAGCTAAGGGAGTTGCAGAGAGACCCTCCTGTATTATGCAGTGCCGGTAAAGAGAAGAACTTTTCATCGTAGATATCTAGTGCACGTAACACTATAAGCCATGCACCAAAGTAATGATCCAATAGGAGATTTGATTTTTTGTCTCTCTGTCTCCTTTGTTTTTGATATTCAGGTCCAATAGGAGAAGATATGTTTCACTGGCAAGCTACGATAATTGGTCCGATCGAAAGTCCATACACGGGTGGTGTTTTCCTTGTCGATATCAATTTCACTAAAGATTATCCTTTTAAACCTCCCAAGGTGTATATATAACTTCAACAATACGCAACTCTATAAATAGTCTCTTCCCTAGGGCTCAAAACAAAAACCATCATGATTGGATTGTTGTTGTTATGTTTTTGGTTGATGATTTCAGGTTGTATTCAAAACCAAAGTCTTTCACCCGAACGTCAACAGCAATGGAAGCATATGTTTGGACATTCTCAAAGACCAATGGAGCCCTGCCCTTACAATCTCTAAGGTTTGTTTGAAATCATTTAAATTAAATCATTTTTAAGATTATATACCAAGATGATTTTGGCTCCATTGCATAGATAGCACAAGTTACTCAACATATTTGGTATTGCAGGTGCTTCTTTCTGTTTGCTCTCTTCTTACAGACCCAAACCCTGACGATCCTCTGGTTCCAGAGATAGCTAACATTTACAAGACCGATAGGGTCAGGTATGAAGCCACGGCTCGAAGCTGGACCCAGAAGTATGCGTCGCAATAAAACTCAAGACTCCAAGTTAACCTTTCTTCATTCTTATGCAAAATGTCTACAACTTGTCCTTTTTCTTCTTCTTTTGCGTTTGGTCTTATTATAAAACAATAAAGTAGAATATTATTGGCGGTCTCTATTTCTCCTTGCTTTGTTTTAAAATTAATTAGTGTCACTACTACATGGGCAATTCTTCTAAATAGATCATTTTCAAGTTTTTATCATAAAAATAGATTACAAGGAGAAAAATAATCAAAATGTTTCATTTAATAGGTAAAAAAGACTTTAATACCATAGATATATAAATACAAATAAATAAATAAATAAGTTTTATAGTTTCAGATTATATGTTTTCAAATTCAAATTTTTTTATAATTTTTTTTTGAAATTTTTTTTTGTAATTCGAAATACTTTTTGAAACTATTTTCAAATTTTTATTTTTAATAATTATTTTTAATTTTATAAAATTTTAAAACTTAATCCCAAATTCCGCCACTTAACTCTAAACCCTAAGGTTTGGATTAGTTAACCCTAGGGTTCCGGTATAAATGTATATTTGTCTTTTTAATAAAATATTTTGGTCATTTTAATTCTTAGAGCATTCTTAACGGTGAGTATATTGCGACAAGTATCTAAGATCTATAATTTTATTACAACTTAATTAATAAATAAAATATAAATCTCCAAAAGAGCTAAGCCAATCATAGAATAACAGATATACAGACAGTATGTAAGTTTTTTTTTGTTGAGATCCTAGGCAGAGGACCATTCCTTCCCTTCTCTCTACCTTTTTCTCACACATTCATTTATTTTACTATTTAAAAGGTTCAGATATCTATCTAATAAACATGCGTTGAGGTTGCCTTAGAATCTATATTTCTGACAAAAGTCTTTTTTAGTGCTATCCTAGGATATTTTCTGACTATATTTGATATCGATTTTGATTCATGCCTCTATTTTTTGTATTAGTTTAATGGCATTCAAGCTGAATTTGATTATTTGCTTCTTGGTGGTTGAGCAATCTCATCCCCCCATATATTAAATCTTGGAGCATTACAATATATTTTCGTAGTCACGTGTCATCACAAGAATGATTTTTAGAATTGTTAGAAAAATAAGTTGGTCCATATAAACATATAATATGCTTTGCATTAAACTAACTATCAAATTAATTAATAGTGTACAAAAGAATATTTTTTCTTTCCTTAAATAAAAGCTACAGAATTACCTAATACAGTTAACATATATATGACAATTAATTATTATGAATAATAAATATTTGATATAAAAAATTCTAACATCTCTCTTTTTTTTATTACTTTTATAATATTAAAAGAAATTAAACAATCACATTAAGCATACAATAAAAAAAATTAGATTTTTTCATTGAAAATTTTGTGATCAATAATTTAATTTTTTTAGTTCAAATAAGATACAAATGATAATAAATCATAGGGGTGAGTGTTCGGATACAGTTCGGGGTTGTATCGGATATTTCTGTATAAAGTTATAGAACTTGTTCAGGTATTTCTACACTTCGAGTCGGGTTCGGTATTTTATGTTTGGGTTTGGATATTTTGGATCGGGTTCGGATATTTAAATTTTGAAGAAAAAGTAAATAAATTATTCATTGTTTAAGTTTTTTTTATTTAAAATATATTTTAGCCTAATTGGTTTTCTAATTTTTAAAAGATTAAACTATTAATAGGTTTGGAGATAAAACTTTAAAAATAGAAAAACACTAGTTTAGTTGTTGTTTTGAAATTTTAGATTCAACTTTTGTCAATGCAAGAAACAAGAGCATGATATGTTTTTTAAGTGAGTAACAAATAATTTTGTCCATAATTATATGTATAATATCTAATTTTGAGCAATAAGCATCATTAATATAAATATTTTGAATAAAATGAGAGAAATAAACTAGAAATTTTTAAGTATACTTATGTTTGGTTATTTTCAGATATCCTGATATTACCCGAACTGGTGAAGTAAGTAAAACTTTTGTTGTTTTAATTAGATAATTTTTAGACCGAGATGGTGAATATATACTAGACATACATTTATATTTCGAGTCTACACGTATATTTTACAACAGCTTGATATATTAGATTTGAACACTAACCTGTTAATATAGTTTGCAGGTGATTTTTTTTCAAAATTTTGATTCTTAGATATATATATGAAGTGAAACTAATTTTTACAGATGTCCATTTTTTTTTAGTTGACACTTATGTAATTCACCGGATTCATAAAAGAAGTTAAAAAGAAACTTAACTCATATCAATAAAACAAAGACAATAATGAAAACACAATTCTATAGAAGTAGAAAGTGAAATCACTTATGGAGAGTCAATAGTAAACAATTCGAGAGCAGAAAACCTAATCCTCTTTCGTCATTATACAATCGATGTTGCATATTTAGTTTTGGTGATTTGTGTCAGCTGCAAAACTTAATTTTTTTTTTGTGTATATGAAGTCTTAAAAAAAATTAAAATGAGATGTAATACGTAAAATCTTCAACAACGATGATATATTTAAGAGACCAACATTTGTATTCGTCATTTTATACTGGATAAAGATTGTAGTGCTGCAAAATATTAAAACAATTTCATAAACAAACATTGTTATAAGAACTAACTCCGCGCATGCGCGCGGGTTATCATCTAGTTCTTTTTTATAACAGAAATAATAGATCAGAGCTCGTATGTGTTGCAGTATTCATGATAAGTTTTGCGGTTTTATATGTTTTACACGTTCAGATATCATTGTCTATATTAGAAAGTGCGCAAAAACTATATATTTCAAAAGTATCTTTCAATTATCTTGGATGAATTTCCACAGTGCCGAGTCTAGTCCACCCCATGGCTGTAAAACCTAGAGCAGTGGTAAAATGAAAGATTGTGACTCGAATCAATATCACCAACGATGATTTTCTATTAGCAGTTACATGAACAATCTTACAAGATATGTTCAATCAGTTTTATATGACAACACACTTGTGATTCACCATTACTGACTTATTCTTAATTATCCAAAAATACCCTACACAGCAATCGTCTCGCACAAGATAACTCATACACCAAAATCATAAACCTAGTCTTCTTGCATGTTCTCTTACTCTCTTTATTTCGGTTTACCTAATTTTCATTAGGTTCATTCTACTTTTATGCCTCCAAATTTTCTTTATTCTACGGAGATCCAACCTTTTTTATTGGTGCCACACCATCTTCTCAAAAGGCAAGTTTCCTCTTATTACTTGTGCCACATATAATCTACAAGAGACTCCACAATCCTCATGTCAGTTTCCTTTTCTTGGGCAGATACATGGAACTTTCTCCACGACATCAAACTATATTCTTGGTGCATGGTAACTCAGCCTTAAGTATCGGTTTCAGTGTCAACGTGTTGTACGTATATCCCTCAAGATGGTATTTTCTTTTCCCAAACGCCAAGGTACTCAAATATGCATGCAACATCAACATTTATTTTCAGGAGATGATCCATTCATTCACAAGGAATTGACTTGTTTCCTTCTTAGAGATGTCAATTTAAGTCCCACATCAGAAATTAGACAAGATAAAGTCTAACATATAAAGAAGTGTCAAGCTCTAATTAGTATAGGCTCTTTGTGAAAGAAACTAAAAATAAATCCATACGGGTTTGCTTCTGAACAGGCTTACCCTGATGCGTGTATAACTTTAATTAGTACGAAACTTTTAGTTTTGGAAAGAAACCAAAAGTAAATCCATGTAGGCTGATTTCTGAAACCCATAGTGGACGATGTTGTACTAATCGGACAATGTAGAATTGGACATAAGTTTTTACAAACCCAGCACGTTCTTCTATTGATATGAACAAATACGAGTTTGTTAAAAAAAACAAAAATTGGTGCCTAAAACTTTAAACACATCAGCGATCTCAAACGCAAATTTGATTATCTGCTAATATCAGATTTGGTTCTGATTATATTCATAGTTACGTTATATAAGCAGAGAATTGTTATGAACCCTGGTGTAGCCAAAAGTAAGTAGTGTATCTAGTTTCGAATTTTGAGAATCTTAAGATCATATATGTACTTGAGTTTAATTTGTGACAGGTTTTAAACTAGTATTACTTTAAAAAAAATCTAGATATTTTACTGGTAGAGCCGATGTTACAAACAATTTCAGAGCGTAAGAAATTGGAGCAATCCTGGTCACGGTCCACCGTCCACAGAACATAGCAAAAAGCTAATGGAAAACTATCGAATAAGATAATTTTCCACTAACCAGAGACCACAGATCAAGAACCTAGAATCAAATCTAAGGGTTATTTTAGATAAAGCTTTTTTTGACAAAGCTACTTCTTTCACGATCACTGGTTCACATCACACATGTTAATATAATTTTTAAAGAAAAGGAAAAAGGGAAATATAGTCGATGGTGACTGGGGATCTATTTATCTAACTTTTGATGGAATCAAAATATATGTTATTTTATAGTGTAAAATCTGATGGTCTGAAATTAACGATGAAAATTCTACAATGTTGTGCTTTCTTTTTGTCGTGTCAGGAACTGTTGAAGCATTAAGTCGTTTCACGGAAGTCACTGACATGGTGAAAATGATTTCAATGATTGAGCAATTGATTAGTGTTTTCATTCAATTTCAATTCAAGTTTAAAGAATTTGATCAAGAATATATCATGCAAAGAATACAATTCTTTTTTTGACTAAAAAAGAATACAATTCTTGCTCTACAAACAGGACTAATGGTTATAATTAGTATGATATGTTTTTGTGATAAATATTTATATTGCTTTTTGTTATTAATTTGACAAACTAAATCATTTTAGATAATTCTTATATTTTTTAAATTGTTATACAAAAATTGTAGTGAGAACTGAGAACCTTTTGCAAACTCCACACATGTTTTGGTTGTATAATGGAGTTAAAAGGTGGAAAACAAAAGTGGAAATAAGATTGAAGAAAAATAGTATCGTTAGGTAAATTTCTTTATTTCATTCGAGTTGTGGAAAATTTTACTTTATTTTTTTATTTGTATTTTCACTTTTAGAGTAAACGGGTAAAACTGATTTTCTACACTCACTATCTTATTTGTTGAAATTAGAGAAAATCAGATGAAATTTTTTTTCACTTATTTCATTTACTCTAAATATACTAAACAGTGAGATCCGTTGCATGTTGAGTGTTATGATTTGTTGAAAGATAGTTCAGATATCTAAACAATTTCTTCCTCGATGGTAAACACAATGAAAGAAAAGACACAATTATTACTTTTTTTAAAGATACAATTATTTAATGATGCAATATGATATTAAAATATAAGTTTAGAAAAATGAAAAATTACTAAAAAATGGAAAAGTAATTAATACATTAGTCCAACGGATATATTACACTGTCTTATATAATATGAGCATAAATTGTAAAATTATGCATCAAAATAATAATAGAAATAAAAGAGTTAATTAAACTGGTGGTTTTATCCTTAATTTGACACTAATAATTGTTTAAGGGTAAATTTTCTAAATATCCAGTTCCCTATAGATCCCAAAAATCAAAATAACCAATTTAAATTTCATTAAAGGGTTAAATGATATCTATATTTTAATTTATACATTAACTAAGATATTTATTAGTATATAAAAACAAATAAATATTGAAAAATTTAAAATAATAAATTCGAAATACTTTATTTTAAAATTATTTTCGAAATATTTTTTAAATAAAAATTCAATTTATTTTTGAAAAATATTTCCTGCAAAAAATTTGGGCTAGGAAAAATTCTTGAATATTGATGATACCTTCTTGAATTTATAAATTTATTTTTTGAATTCAGAAAAATCTTCATAAACGTGTAATTAAAACCTTTTAAATATAGTTTATATGTATATTTAGGAAAGTCTTTCTAAATGTGTATGACATCTTCTTCAATTTTACATATATGCATATTTAATATGTGTAATATTCTTATAAAATTCAAAAATCAAATTGAAGAAGGTCTTCCTAGAACTTTAAGAAAATATTATACATATTCAAGAATATCTTACTAAATATATATATATATATATAATTAAAATTCAGTAAATTATAATAAATATATAGTCTTGAAGATTTTCTTAGATATAGATTTCATAATATATTTTTAATACACATTTATGAATATTTTGTTAAATTTTATGAAGATATTATGCATATTTATCAGTATCTTCTTAAATTTTAAGATATATTATATTTATTCAATAATATGAATTTTTTTAATGTAATATTTTAAAAATCATTAATTTTGTTTAATATATCGGTAGGAAATGGTATATGTGTGACAACTAGTCGGCAAATCGATTTTGGGTGAGAAAAAATTATAGAATTTTTTATTTATTGAAAAATTAGTTTAAATGTTAAAAACTTGACATTAAAAAGTTGATTTAGGTATCCGCATAAGCAATAATCATTAAAAGGCAACCATGGCCTAACAACTTTTTTAAACATTATCTTGACTTTTTTTGATGAAATTTTAAATTTATTGATCATTGCAACAAAAAAAATATGTACAATCCTATTTGTTTACTTGTTAATAGTTTAAAAGAATAGGAGATTTAAAAAAGCAGCATAATTATCTTGACTTTTGTAGATTATAAGGTAGGTAGTATTGCCGGTTGTTAAATCGTCTATGTAATAACTTTCATAATTGTAACGTTATAATAAATCAGCTTAAAAAAACAGCATCATTATCTTGACTTTTGTAGACTATAGAGCTATTTGATGTCATTTCAAATTGTGTTTATTTATGTTTATGGTAGTCGAATTCAACACACAAATTGTTTTAATTTCGGTATGAATGTAAAATTTAACCATTCACCAATATACAGTAAGAAAAAACATTGTTGACTGCTATTACTTAAAAAAAATAAGGAATCTCTGGAAATCGAAATCTCTTTTGGTACGTCCATGTCTCTCCGCCATGGAAATAAAGCCATCTGTTATCATCATTGTCTCCGTCTCCTCTCTAGGTTTTCCTTTTCTAATTCTCCCCTCTTTCTCTCTTTAAACTCCTCTCCCCGATTCGCCGCCGATTCTCCTCCACTTCTCGTGACCCAATTCACCTGTTTCCGAGCTTCTAGGGTCATAAAGGTACGAACTTTCTCCCAATTCAGTATCACCCGATGATTCCAAATCCATAATCGGATCTCAATTGCATCAGGTCTTTACTCGATCGACAAAAGCTCGAGTCTTTGTTCGGTTCCTGTAACAATGGACGACGGCGAGGTTGAGTTTCCACTAAGCAGCTCCTCGATGGACTCTTTCTTCGACGAGCTTCTCCGGGACTCTCACGCTTGTACCCACACCCACACTTGCAACCCTCCTGGACCAGAGAACACACATACTCACACCTGTCTCCACGTCCACACCAAGATCCTCCCCGCTCAGGCCGACGACACCTCGGAGTCTTCAGGGAGCAAGAGCAAGAAGACGCCCTTGGGGAACAGGGAAGCCGTTAGAAAGTACAGAGAGAAGAAGAAGGCTAAAGCTGCTTCCTTGGAGGATGAAGTCATCAGGCTCAGGGCTGTGAATAGTCAGCTGATGAAGAGGCTGCAAGGCCAAGCTGCCTTGGAGGCTGAGGTTACGAGGCTCAAGTGTTTGCTTGTGGATATTAGAGGGAGGATCGAAGGAGAGATTGGTGCTTTCCCTTATCAGAAACGCGTGGTTCCCAACTCGTATACGATGCAGCCTTGCAATAATGTGCCGTGCGGTGTTGACAACAGCTTGTACTGCTTTCAGGATGGGGATGGTGGAGAAGGTGCGTTGATGAATGGGCAAGGGATGAATGGTTGTGAGTTTGACCAGCTTCAGTGCTTGGGTGGTGATCAGGATTTAGCTGGGTGTAGTAATGGAAATGGAACGTTCGGTGTCAATGCATCCGGGGTTGGTAATAAGAGAAAACGTGAGACTCTGTCATCATGTCTTTTGAGCTTTTGTTTTGTGTGGATTTAGTTAGTTTGTGAACTCATGGTGTTTGCTCTTGTTTTTTTGCAACAGGTGGGACTTTTGCAGCTAAAGCAGTTTGAAGTATCACCACCGGTAATGTGGCTGCTCTCCATTTTCACAAGGCTGTAGTTAAATTATCTTCCAATAAGTAGTAGAGTTGAACTGCATCACCAGCTTGTCTCGGGTCCTTTTGTGCTATTTTTCATTTTTTGAATCTCTCTTTTTGTGTTTCTTATGTAATTGCATTTCTTTGTTGAAGCTAGAAGTAAGACTTGTTTATATTAAATTCGAATTATGTACTTTAATAGCTTCGTTCTTGAAGCTTTGATGGAAGATGTTCAATATTGCATTTGGGGACGATTATTTTGATCAGTCTTGTAGAGATGCGGAAACTGGAACAAAAATTATAATGATTCTTGAATCCTCTTGCTTACTATTGTATGTTCAGTAGTAACACAGGAACTCAAACTTCACTTACAAGTAAAGTAACGGAGAGACCAGATCATTTCCTAATTTCGTTGCTGTTATGTAGTTTATCCTTGTTTGATATCCTCATCGTTCTCAGCTTCATCTTGGTCTCGATAGATGTTTTCCGTCATTTGCCAGACCTGAAGACTGTCGTCTTCTGCTACATTTGCAATGACCCAAGGCTCCTTTTCGTTCCAAGCAAAATCTGATATCTTAGCCTTGTGGCCTACATGAGAGAAGAGTAACTCTGGTGGACCGTCTTCAACAGCATCTAACTCTATCTCAAGCTGCTCTTCTTACTCAACGTTGAGCAATCTTCAGAATAAAAAAGTCCATATTTAGAGTTCTGCAAAAAAGGTGAGTGTACCTGTTCAGGTCCCAGACCATCAGCCTTCTGTCTTCACCGGAAGATGCAAGCACCGTTACATGGCTAAGATCCCACTACACTTGGAATGCTTCTCCCCTGTAATCCAAATCTTTGTTTTAAGTGGTTGGCTACTTGGCTGCTCAAGACGTGCAATGGTACATTCAGCTTCCATAGGTCAAACAAGGCAACCGTTGAGTCTTAGGAAGCTGTGGAACAGGACATGCAAGCTTGAAATATCAGTCCTCTCCTCAGTCATTAGATATATTCAGAAATGGTTCTTACCTCTTTCTCGTGAATTTTCACTTGGTGTTGCATTTGGTTTGTTCGTGTGTCCCGTATCACCAAACCGATAATCATCATCCGTTTAAATTATTTTTTAAAAATTAAAATTTATATATACTTTAAATTTTTTTAAAAATCTAAATAAAATAAAATATTACATACGAATAATGTTTGCCAAAATATTTAAACTTACATAAATATTGGTTTAGCTTAAATATTTGGATCGGAACCTTGATTGACAGAGCGGATGATAAAACAATATTATACTGCTTATAAGCAGTATGCTACATAAGTTGTATGCTACATAAGTTGTATTCTCTTACTAAACTATTAAATAGAATGATTGGTAAAGTAAAATGAACATTATTATAAAAAGTAGTATACAATATATAATATATTTGTTTCTACTGAATATATTTCTAATATATATATATATATATAATTAATTTATTTTATTTAATAATGTCAAAAATTATATTTATATCAAAAAATGTTATTATAAAAATATATTTTACAATTAAATAATATATTTTTAAGATATACTTTAATTGTGAAATTTATTTTAAAAATATAAATTTTATTTTTTGGATATAAAAATAATTTTATCATATTATTAAATAAAACAAATGAATTAGTTATATATTTTTTCTTAAACTATAAATGCAAATGTTCTACTAAATACTCCATATGAAAGCATTGATCAAAGAGCATTTAAAAAACATTAGCATTTGGTAAATGTTTTTCCAACAAATATTGATTGAAATAATGTAGAGCATAATTCTTATGCTAATGCTCTACTAAGCAAGGCATGTCAATGTACATTAATAATTTAGCCTCACGGTGAGTTGAAAGTCATCATTTATTCCAGTATTTTTGTGACTAGGAAGATTAAAATTTATCTATGTGTCATGTATTCCACAATACGAGAGTCTTTTTTCAAGTTAAAAAATTTAACGTATTAACTATATAATCAAATCACATAATATTTTATAACAAGGTGATTCTGAGATTTATATCTTTTGATGGGTTAGTCTATCTTAGCAGGACTTTGCATACCCGACGATTGAACCGGTTAGCATGTGAAAACTTTTTGATCTATATGTTAAAGTAAATAACCATTGAACCAGAAACTAAGTAAGTCCGATTACAATTCTGGAATCTAAATTAATGTCCAATCAATTTCTATCAAAACATATACATTACATACAAATGATGATGAAATGTACATGTAAGCTAAACAAAATGCACGTACAAATGATGATGAAATGTACATGTAAGCTAAACAAAATGCAATAGTATCATCACATAACATGTAAGTTATACAATAGGTAGGTGATAACGCTAACTAAACTTTGTTAGTTATTCATGAACTAACAAATATTAGGTACAATAGTTTGTTTAAGTATCGATATTTTAATCCACCATACATCACTTGAACTAAATAAATTATGAAGTTGGACAGAATGTGCTTTGATCCTACTTGTATGTAGGCTGATAGTTAACTCTTAGTTGTTATTATGCTGATATATCATAAGATGAAGCTAACTCTGTCTAATATGCTATGGGAAACATTTTCTATGTAGGTTTTCAAATGAATATTTTTTTATCCCACTTAGATAACTTAAATGATTGACATTATATTATGAAGATGACCACGAGATGATACTTATTTGTATGCTTAGCTGATATATGATAAAAATGATACTAACTCTAACTAATATTATTATTTTTTATTTTATGTAGGTTTTTGACCGATTTATCATACCAAAGTATTTTTTTTCACGCTTCACGTACTATTGATTTTCCATATGATAACAAACATTATAACCTTTTGAAAACCAAACGTGAATTGAAATTATATCTTTAATATATTAGTTTAGGTGATGTACCGGGAATAGATCGATGCTTGAGAATAAAATATAAGGAACAACAAACATTAATGGTCCATAGTGACAATCTTAATTATTATTACTCTCGTAATTTATGCCCTTTTTATAGAGTCTGTAACAGGGGTGGGCATTTTACCCGATATCCGAAGTGGCACCCGAACCCGATCCGAAAAACTCGAACCGAAATCCGAACCGAAGTAACAAAATACCCGACGGGTATTGAATAAGGAGAGATTGGATATCCGAACCGAACGGATAATACCCGAACCCGAATGGATATCCGAAGATAACCGAACATATGTATAGTTAACCTTATATTTCTAGTTTACATCTCTCATTTTATATAAAATATTTATATTGATACTACACATACTTTAAGTTCATATGATATAAATACAATTAAGGAAAAAAATGATTTGCTACTCACTTAAAATGCATGTCAAGTTTTTTATTTCAAAAATTAACAAAAAGTTACATCCAAAATTTGAAGAAGAATAACTAAATTAATGTCTTTTTAGTTTTAAAATGTTATGTCCAAATATATTAACCATTCAATCTATTAAAAATAAAAAATTAGTTAACTGAAAGTTATATTTTTAAATACAAGAAACTTGAGAAATAAAAAATTTAATTTTTTTTAAAAAAAATCTAAATATCCGAACCCGATCCGAAATAACCGAATCCGAACTAAAAATACCCGAACCCGACCCGAAGTACAAAAACACCCGAACGGATTCTACACCTCTATACCGAAATACCCGAAAATCCGAAATACCCGACCCGAACCCGAACGGATATCCGAACGCCCACCCCGAAAGGTTATTGGCTAAAATTTATTGTTGATGTTTAAATAAGTGATAAAATGTTTAACTACCACGTAATATAGACAACAGTTAAGTGTAGATGTGTATTTCCTTCAGATGATGCTCACATTAAGATAATTTAAGAAATAGATAATTTGAATTGTTAACAATTACTCTTCTTCTCTTACCAATATGGTTGAAACTCACATATATAAATAATTCGGAACGTAGCATGGACCAACTCCTAGTCTTAATAAAATATTTAGGGGGTATTAGTGAAAATAAGATTTATATTGAGTTTGTTAATTTGAAAGATCAGAGATTTTTAAAATTTGAAAACAATTGTAAAGAGTTTTGTATATTGTGAAAGTCTATGAAAATAAATTGATATAATGATTCTAAGGATCTTAGGTATATAAGTAGTATTCTCAAAATCTTGTGTTATGAGTTAAATGATGGAGAATACAACTGGCAATAACACCTACTTTAATAGATTTAAAAAAATCATTAAAATTTAAAAATTTTAAATTAGAAAAAATTGTGTATAGAATTACTAAATCATCAAACCAATAACACTAGGTTTTAATGAAAATGTATAAACCAATAATATTAGATTGTAGAAATTCTAACAATCTCATAAATCAAACTTCCACTAACACCCCCCCCTTAAACTCAATCGCTGAATAACAGTAGTTTGTAAATCATATAGAATTAAATTTAAATTTGTTATTGAATAACACCTTTTTTTTGTTCACCTTTTGAATAAGAAGTCTAAGATAATATTCCATAAACTACTTCAATATTTTCTAAAACTTCACCATAAATCTCAGCAAATATAATAGTATAAAATGTTGCAAATCTTCTTCAGATATTTCAAATCATAAAAGTTTAATTGGTGACCACTTATTGAATGGAATAAATAGAAAAAAATGTTGAACAAAAATTCATTTGAAGAAATGAATTGAAAAAAAAATTTTGAAAAGAGAGGAACAGACTCTCCACATCAAAATTAGACAAGAAAAATATTTTTTCATTAGTTCAATTATATATGAGGAAAAGTGAGGAATAAAATGGGGCCCACATGTTACTAGTTTGCAAAAAAAAAATTCAACTTAACTGGTATTAATTCTAAAGAATAGCAAATTCATCATATTTGTTTCATAAAACATGGTCACTAATTGCAGCTAAAATCTTACATATTTAGTAAAAAAAATCTTCTGAAACTTCACCATAAATCTCAGAAAATAGTATAAATCTTACATAATTAGTAAAGAATCTTGCAACTTCTTCAGATATTCCAAATCATAAAATTTTCTCAAATATAAAACCCGATAAACTACTTTAAATGCTTAGTCTAATATATCTCCAAGGTTGCTACATGTCAATGTTTGCTAATAATATAGATTTATGGTAAGTCAATACATAAAAGATTATAGCTATAATATTTTATGTATATCCGCAATCAAAACTTCAATATTTTATGGTCAAATCATATAATATAATTTGATCACCTAAATTGTACTATAAAAACAAATGAGGTGTAGTCTTCAAACTCACAACTGAAAAAAAAACAAAAAAATATTTACTTAGGAAAATGAAAACTGTTTCTTTTAAACTTTTGCTTTTGCTTTTGATATCTACCCTTCTCGTCACCGTTAGTAAGTAAACATGTCATACTAACAATAGGATCTCCCAAAACCACCAGAATTATATATCTCTCTGTATCAGTGATTGAGCTTGTAGCAAGATCATTCATGTACCAAAGGCCTAGAATATGATTGCAGATGCTCTAGCCAGGATTGCTTGCGCTTTTTTATAGAAATCTAGTTTTTGTTAATTATTTTATTCCGGTCTGGATTTTCAGACTACTGCTCGAGTGATAATACAAACTTTTGATGTTAAAAAATGATTGACCTTGTAAATTCGAATGAAATTACTCATTCTGAATTAGTTTTTGGTTTGTTTATTTATATTTCAGTAATTTTATTTCTAATATCATTTTTGTATATTTTGTGTTTTAAGGAGGATATGTCAAATGTGAAACAACCGATGAATGCATGGACGCATGTAGATGCGAAGATGCATTTTGTGACCTTCATAGGTGCTACTTTGGGAAAAAAGCTAGGAATAAAATTAATGTTAATTCTTCAAGAAACAATTATCTTGCAGAAAATAAAAGACGTGGTGGTGGTAGTGGAGGACCTCCACCTACCAATTAAAATGATAAAAGTGTCTTTATATGTGTAACAATAAAACTTATTTGCTGAATAAAAATACAAATTCGTTAAAGAACTTTGATTTATTAATATGTTGATCCTCATAGGTTAATGAACTTTTAATTATAAACCAAGATCTATCTTCTCGTGTAAAGGTTTATCTACTGTCATAGCTACTAATACTCGAGCTGTCCAATCTAACACAACATTCAATGGAGATTCTTCGATGATCCTATGACATTTTCTGTAATATATCCGCCATTAGACCGTTTCAATTTTTAACAAATGTGTTCCATCACAAATATATTTGTAACATAAATACTTACCAAACACATGAATACCAATTTCTCCATATCTCTTTTCTCTATTCTTCATTCTGATTAACATTTCTCAAGTGACTCAATAACGAACAGAAGAAGTTATGCTGTCAATCTCTATTGAGAACATTCAATTCAATCACATGGAGAATTCCAAAAATACTGAATCAGCAGACAGGGTTGTCAAACTCCCTACTCATAAAACTCAACAAACCAAACCATAACTAGTCAAAGGTAACCCATCAATTGAATCTCCAAGGAAGGTTCCATGATCTACATCAGCTAATACCAAATAAACTCTTTCAGATTTTGTATATGTCTCCACTAATGCAGAATCACAATTGCTTGAAGGTAGTGCAAAGCGATAAGGTTTTTCCTTTTTAATTAGCATTAGCAAGTACGTTTAAAGTTATTCTGAAGGTGAAGAATCAAACTCAGAAGCTTCTGATTCTGAGCTAGAACAAGAATCCGAGAAGGTGGATTTGATGACACACCTCTAGGAAAAAAAAATTCTCAGAGAGCGACCACTCAAAGCTTCTGCAAAAGCAAATGAAATGTTTCTACAAAATATAGGTCAGGGGAGCATGGTGGACAAGGCTGTGATAACTCAGGTGGCTATGGAGATCGTGGCCGTAGAAACCGAGGAGTCATGGTTAAGTTCTCTTAGAGAATCTCCAATAATACACAAAACTTTACTCCATATGTCTCTCTTCTTAAGCTATCCAGCTCATCGTATAGCATAGGGCATTTTGTGACACGTCAGCATACAAATCGACCAATAAAAAAAAGTTATTTCGACACGTCAGATAACCAAACCTCTCGCTGTATTTCTTCCTCAACCTTCGTAGCTTACTGAGAAATTGAAAAGTCAAGAGCCTTAAATTTCTGCTCCACTCACTCAATAACTTTGCATTTATAAGATCCGAAACACAAATCTGGAATCACTGTTCGGCTTCTCCTCCTCTCCCACTTTTTATATCATCATCTAAATCCGCTCTAACCTAAAGCCACAGTGTCATCTAGAGATTCCAAATCAAGCATCCTCATCTCTGCACGAGTCACAACTATAGCCGCCTCACTATGGTTTCAACTGAAGTCTTTTTTTTTTTTTTTTTTTTTTTTGATTAACCTGGGATATCCCAGGCCCATGGAGAGGCCCAGACTAATCCCCAAGGGGAGGTGCAGCCCACGGATAGACACTCTCTCCGGGTATTCAAATGGACCCTAAAGCATGGGCCCATATCCGGTGTTGGGTGACCAGGATAATTGTGATTTAGTTTCGCGCAGCAGGTAGATCGAACCTGAAACATGTTGCTGTCTCAGCCCCGTCTCCTTACCACTCGACCACAATCACCCGGTCACTGAAGTCTCTTTTGGAATGACCTCTATGGATCTTGGTAAAAATTAATTCCTCCGATGATGTTTACGGTCACGATTTTTTATGATTCATGCGTCTGATGCTTTTTTAGTGTGGATTTTGAGTCAAAACTTTTGACCCAACCTAAATAGGCTTATTATCATGTTTTTTTTTGTGATATGTTATCTGTTTGTATCATAATTATTTGAAAATTGAATTTACTGCACTATGATTGCTTGAGGAAAGGTAGAGCTCTCAACCCACTACTATTCCGTTTTCAATTTTTTATTTTTTAGGAACAAAATCTTTTCTAATTTTCATTTGACTAAACCATTGAGGATCAGCAGAAGAAGGACGGGTCGAGAACGAAGTTGAAAATAAACGTGAAGCTTAATCATCAAGTTAACTAAGAAAGAATGATGTTATTAAGCTTCAGATCAAGGTCGATGAGAAGACATGTCAAATCGTTCCATGCTCTCTTCAAGACCTTTGGTTGTGGGCCTGTGGCTCCGTATCATGTGTTCATCTGTAGGCATGTTCATCCTCTTAATTTTAATGGTTATGGTGACTATTTTATGATCCAGTCGTAAATTTAGAAACTTTGTATTTGCCCAAAAAAGTAAATATTTTTTGTAATATTTATATTATCCGGTGATATGTCTTATGTTATCTTCACTCATGATCAATGATTTTAATGGCATCTCCCCTGATATTTGTGATCATCTTTAGAAAGTTCACAAAACATGTTCTTCCACAATCCAATCGACAAACCAAAAGCCTCTGCCAAGACCTCTGAAATCAAATCATAATATCAAAATATCTACAGGTATTGCTTGGATTTTTTTAAAAGTTTCAGTTCATGTTTCTTAATAAAGATCTTCATGATTTGTTTTTGTATACGTTTATGATACTCCATAAACGGGAAGTCACTGAATATTCTGTTACTTTCACTTACTGGATATGACTGTGTTTATAACATCTTGTTTTTTTTAAAAAAAGGAAGCAGTCCATGATGATCCAGGGATCAATTAGCGTCCACTGGTTGAACACTTTCTAACCCCCCTCAGATAAGGAGGTATTTATGAGCTGAGTTCATTTGATGTGACAAAGAGCAATCAGTATTTCAAGCTGACTACTGCACCCGTCTCAGTTAGGTTCACTTAGCACACTACCTTGATAGAGATCACAGAAACCATTAATCCTATACCGGCAGAGGTCTTCCTGTTCTGGAGCTTTGATCAAGTGTTGTTACTGGCTAACACAAACATCCTCTTACCAGGTCTTTTTCTCAACTTTGCCTCCATAGTATATGGATTACGATTGTTTTGTTTGAGATTGGAAATGTTATAACTCCTTACTCTTTGATATAAGATATTGGTGGGGAAGTTATGGGCATCAAAACCACCCACAACGGTAAAACACACTATGGCAAATATGCGACTTGAACAATATGTTTGAATCATTACTAAATTTAAAGAATTTATTTTACACAGTGGCTGTTATCGTAGTTATATGAACTTGCACCTCTATTTTACTGTCCAGGTCAGTTCAACAACTTACATGTTCATCCTCCTTACATGATGACATATATTCAATGATCCCAGCGCTGATATGCCGGGAGCTGCATCTGTAATAACAAATCCCTCGCATGGTGTGTACATTGGTGTTTCTATGACCAGCAGAAGGCTTGATAGTCATGGGATGGTTGAAGAAAACAGAATCGGGACAGCTCTACCAGGTGCTCGAGCTATTGTTCCCGAAATGACTGCGGAGTGCGGAGAAGCCAACAGTTCTGGAACATGGGCTCTTTGTAAAGAAGGCATGCATTGAGTAAAATCTTAAGTAAGGGAGTCTATGACCCTCCTGTCGACTCCTACAAACTATGCTGGAGCTTTTTTAAATTTTGCATATTAATGAAATATGACTTAAGAATCATTCCCACCGTCATGTTATATCTCATCAAGTAAGCTCTGTTTTTACATGTATATATATATAAATAAAAACCACCTTATGAACTCGGTGGAGGCACTGACTTGAATGTTCAATGTAGTCGCATATTTTAAGCACCACTTTACAACAATTAAGTCATTGACTCACTTTGTTCAAAAAAAAAAAAGTCATTAACTCCCTTAAAAAAAGGGTTCATATCATGTATCACACACTTAACTCAATCTTCACCGTCGTAAATTATCATTGCATGTTACTATATTTGTAGAGCATATATCGGCTGTAGTACACGTTTTTTTTTTGAACTTTACTGTAGTAAAAGTTTCTTTAACGAAAAACCTTTTGTAGCATGTGCACCACTTGCAATAAGCTAACGAACATTCACACGATCAAGAAAGCAAGTTATCTATTCTACTAAAATCTCAACTTTCACTGCTCACTCAGTCAAATTAACAATTGTGGTGCAACCTATTCAAGCATAAACAAAACTTAAACAACGCGAACAGTTGGGAACTTTCCAAAAAACGCAGTCGAACACTTTTAAACGTTTCGGATTAATAAAATAGCTTACATCCCATTACATCAATACACAGGCACATCCCAATAATAATCTCATTTGCCTCCTAAGCACCAATCACAATCACCAAAAGCTTCTCCTACAACAAAGTTTACAGCTAACACGTAATAGGCAAATGACCTCCTAAATTGTTTGACTTATTATTTTCAAACCAAATTTCATTTTGTGGTATGGACAATAATCATCTACAATCACCGGAAAGAATTATAACACACATCATAATCAAACAAACATGATAATACTATAAATAAGATACAATAAATATCGTACCAACTTTACATAAAAAACACATGAAATCCAAATCAATAGGAAAAATAATTAACAACAGTATAAATTTTTTTTAGGGCTGGGCAAATAAACCGAACCCGAAAATCCGAACCGAACCCGATCCGATAAAAATGAATCCGAACCGATCCGAACCCGACATAAATACCGAATGGATCCTGTTTTTTGGTATTTTGGGTTATGGGTATTATCCGAACCGAACCCGGACCTAAATGGATATCCGATAGAACCCGAAATATTTAAAATCACAAAAAGAACTTCTACCAAATATGATCTTAATTCTTAATATGTATCCAAACTACTTTAAGATATTATTGAACTTCTAAAATAATTATATGTTACATGAAGGTTGATGGTGGAATGTGGCGGTTGATGCCTGAAGTTTTTAGATTTTGGTTTTGTTTTTATTGAATAATGTTTCTCATTTCATGAGAACTTATTTTTTGTTTTATGATTTCATTTATCTGGTTTTCTTTCTATCACTAACTATGTTTATCTTTCGCTTGATTTTGAATGATCACGTTTGATGTTTTTTCTTATTTTTGAATCGATTTTACTTATGTTTTGGCTATTAAAATATGTACAAATCATGTATTTTAAATCCGAAGAACCGATTTCATTTATGTTTTAGTTACAAAATATGTACAAATCAGGTATTTTTAAACCGAAGAACCGATTGGGACCCGAACCCGAAAGTACAATGGGTTATACCGGTTCTTTGAAGATTTACTAACCCCGACCCGAACCCGATAGAACCCGAACCGATCCCGAACCGAACTTTTATATAACCCGAATGGGGTTGATTTTGATAAACCCGAAAAACCGAAACCCGAATGGATAAAACCGAAACTCGATTGGGACCCCGAATGCCCATGCCTGATTTTTTTAGTTATTCTTAGTTTAAATTTTCTTCAGTGTCAAATTCAAATAGAAATCAAATAGGAAAAATGTAAATCATTACATTTTCCATAATTTTAAAATTTAATAATTTTGTGTTTTCTGACAAAAAATAATGTTAGTGGTCATTTTTGTAACTTATGTTAGTGGTTTTTTTTAACTCAAACCAACAAATTTAATAAAATTTACAATTTGATCTTAGAATAAAAATAAATTATCTTTATTATTTTCAATATAGAGTAAATTTCCAAATGTCTTATAAAATTAAAATATATTTTATTATAAAATAGTTTTAGTGTAAACTCACCCTCCGTAGGACGGGCCAACCCCTAGTTTCACTATAAAATAGAGTAACTTTATTATAGAATTAGAATTGCTTCAGTAGTTTACTATATAATAGAGTTACTTTAGAGTAAAATATAGAGTAATGTTGATTTTTTACTCCAAAGTAATTCCCTACTTTTAATTATAAGCACAAGGTTGCTACATGTCAATGTTTCCAATGAATTTGTGGTGAATGCTTCAAAAGTAAAGTTAATATCGTTTGTGAATTCAAATCTTTATATCACTTGTATTTTTCTTTTTTTTAACAAATTATATGTAACAGTAATTGTTATAAAATAAATATATTATATTAAAAAATCGTATATGAATAAAAATGTGTTGACTAGTTCATATTTGAACTAGGCCTGGGCATTTGGATCGTCGGGTCGGATTCGGATCGGGTCCTTTCGGGTCCAGATCTTTCGGATCTAAGAGTTTAGAACCCAATAGGGTAATTTCAAATTTTTGGTTCCGGATCGGTTTGGATCGTGCCGGGTCCGGGTCGGGTCGGGTCTTAGATAGTTACCCATTCGGGTAACTAGAATTTATCGGTTCGGATTCAGTTCGGTTTTGGGTCGGATTCGATTCCGGTTTGATTTAAAAAGAACTAAAAATACAAAAAAAATATCTGAAAATATTTATATATCCGAAAATATTCGAAATTTTATTCAAAATTTGTGTTTTTATTATATTAAAATGTGTATATATAAAAAACTATGCGAGATACAACAACAATTCGTTGTCTCCTAGTGGTTGACTCCTATGTTCTCTAGACGAATAACCCGTCTTTGATTTCCCCTTGATGCATTTAATTTTCATTATTAATTCGGGTAGCCATCGAGTTTCGGGTTTGGGTCGGGTCGGGTCCAAGACTCACGGGTCTTCTGCAACAAGACTGATAGGGTAATTTGATCGGATCGGTTTCTACCCGAACCGGGTTTTTTGGGTCGGTTTCGGATCGGATCTTCGGATCCGGATAAAATGTCTACGCCTAAGTTGAACCGAAAACAACCCATTATTTTGTTTTGATTTTTCACTGGGACATACAAGCCGACCACATGTGAACGCTCCACCAATTGTGATTTTTCTATTTTACGCAGTTTTTTTTTTTAAATTTGGAAAAATAGTTGTTTAAAAAAAAAAAGGAAAAATCATAATCTCTTAAGAACCGTCGGATCAATCGAACGGTGGAAAAAAACCTAATGCATAATGGAAACACCAAACCCTCCTCGTGCTTATATAATAAGCTCAAACCTATTACGCTCTCTCTCCCCACACCATAAAACTCAAACCCAATCTCAAAAGCTTCTTCACTCACACAATGTCGGGTAAAGGAGAAGGTCCAGCTATCGGAATCGATCTCGGCACCACCTACTCTTGCGTCGGAGTATGGCAACACGACCGCGTTGAGATCATCGCTAATGATCAAGGTAACAGAACCACCCCCTCTTACGTCGCCTTCACCGACTCCGAGAGGTTGATTGGTGATGCCGCCAAGAATCAAGTCGCCATGAACCCCATCAACACCGTCTTCGGTATGTAAATCTAAAGTTTTGATTTTTAGGGTTTATAGCTAGATCTTAGCTGATTGTGATTTTTAGGGTTTATAAGTTGAATTTGAAAGTTTTAATCTTTTGGGTTTATAAGAAGATTTTAGTTGAATTCGAAAGTTTTAATCTTTTTGGGTTTATAAGAAGATTTTTGTTGAATTCGAAAGTTTTAATCTTTTGGGTTTATAAGAAGATCTGATGATTTAATGTTTTTTATTATTATTATGATAGATGCAAAGAGATTGATTGGTCGGAGATTCAGTGACGCATCAGTCCAAAGCGACATGAAGCTATGGCCTTTCAAGATCATCCCTGGCCCAGCAGACAAGCCAATGATTGTCGTCTCTTACAAAGGAGAAGAGAAGCACTTCGCAGCCGAGGAGATCTCCTCCATGGTTCTCATCAAGATGCGTGAGATCGCCGAAGCTTACCTTGGCGTCACCATCAAGAACGCTGTGGTCACTGTCCCAGCCTACTTCAACGACTCTCAGCGTCAAGCTACAAAGGACGCTGGTGTCATCGCTGGTCTGAACGTGATGCGTATCATCAACGAGCCGACTGCTGCGGCTATTGCTTACGGTCTTGATAAGAAGGCGACGAGCGTTGGGGAGAAGAACGTTTTGATTTTTGATCTCGGCGGTGGTACTTTTGATGTCTCGCTTTTGACTATCGAAGAAGGTATCTTTGAGGTGAAGGCTACTGCTGGAGACACTCATCTCGGTGGTGAGGACTTTGACAACAGAATGGTTAACCATTTTGTTCAAGAGTTTAAGAGGAAGAGCAAGAAGGATATTAGCGGTAACCCCAGAGCTTTGAGGAGGTTGAGGACGGCTTGTGAGAGAGCGAAGAGGACTCTTTCCTCCACTGCTCAGACCACCATCGAGATTGACTCTCTCTTTGAGGGGATTGATTTCTACTCTGCTCTCACGCGTGCTAGGTTCGAGGAGCTCAACATGGATCTCTTCAGGAAGTGTATGGAGCCTGTGGAGAAGTGTCTGCGTGATGCTAAGATGGACAAGAGCACGGTCCATGACGTTGTCCTCGTCGGTGGCTCCACCCGTATCCCCAAAGTTCAACAGCTTCTCCAAGACTTCTTCAATGGCAAAGAGCTCTGCAAGAGCATTAACCCCGACGAGGCTGTGGCTTATGGAGCGGCTGTTCAGGGTGCTATTCTAAGCGGTGAAGGGAATGAGAAGGTGCAAGACCTTCTTCTGCTGGACGTGACTCCTCTGTCCCTCGGTCTCGAAACCGCCGGTGGAGTTATGACGACCTTGATCCAGAGGAACACTACCATCCCGACCAAAAAGGAACAGGTCTTCTCCACTTACTCTGACAACCAGCCTGGTGTTTTGATCCAAGTCTACGAAGGTGAGAGAGCCAGGACCAAGGACAACAACCTCCTCGGGAAGTTCGAGCTCTCTGGCATCCCTCCTGCTCCACGTGGTGTTCCTCAGATCACTGTCTGCTTCGACATTGACGCGAATGGTATCCTCAATGTCTCTGCGGAGGACAAGACCACGGGGCAGAAGAACAAGATCACCATCACCAACGACAAGGGTCGCTTGTCTAAGGACGAGATAGAGAAGATGGTGCAAGAGGCTGAGAAGTACAAGTCTGAGGATGAGGAGCACAAGAAGAAGGTTGAAGCCAAGAATGCGCTTGAGAACTACGCTTACAACATGAGGAACACGATCCGCGATGACAAGATTGGTGAGAAGCTTCCTGCTGCGGACAAGAAGAAGATTGAGGATTCTGTTGAGGAGGCGATCCAGTGGCTCGATGGGAACCAGACGGCTGAAGCTGACGAGTTTGAAGACAAGATGAAGGAGCTGGAGAGCGTGTGCAATCCGATTATTGCTAAGATGTATCAAGGAGCTGGTGGTGAAGCAGGTGGCCCCTCTGGTATGGATGATGATGAAGCTCCTCCTTCTGCCGGAGGTGCTGGCCCCAAGATTGAGGAAGTCGACTAAGCCTCTGGTGCATTCTTTTGCCTTGATGGTTTGAATTTCAAGTGTTGTTTGGTTTTATGTTTTGCTTTATTTCTGAGCTATGTAGTACTCTGGAACCTTTTCTATATTTCTAATTAAGTTGCAGTTTCGAACTTGGCTGATATTAGTCTCACATTACTCTCTCTGTTTTTGGGTTCTAACTGCTTGGATTTGCTCATGTAATTTAACCGAAACAGAGTGAGGAACGATTAGAGATGTGTATCAATACATCTTTTCTTTGCATTTATGTTTTCAGATGATTCTTGCTTGATCGGTTTGTGTCATCTTCTTTTAAAGAACCTAAACTCATCAAATGCAGAGTTGTAGCGTTGGTTGCTCGGAACCAAAGACCTCTACATCCTCTATTCCTCTTACACCCTTAAATATATACTAGATTTCCACCCGCACAACCATGCGGGTATATATTTTCACATTTATATATATAGATATTTGTTTTACATAATTATTATATATTTTTAATATTATTCACATATTTAAATATTTGTATAATTAAACCAAATATAATAATTTTATAGTTTTCATGTTGTAAATTAAAATCATCACATATATATGTTGCTTATTATATATTTGTCTTATTGAATTTGTGTTTGATTACTAAACTAAATTTTTTAATGCATGAAACAACATATATAAAAACAATTTTTTATTTAATTTATTATAATCATGATCCGTAATTCAAATTTCTAGATTTTTGTAGTAAATTTTTAATGTTTATTAATTTATATAATAAATTACTGTATATTAAAAAGTTTAAGATAAATTAAATTTTTATACATGTATTATATAGTTTACTAATATTAACCCATTCTACCAACATATTATATTTTTAGCATAAATATTTTATATTTATGAAAATAAAATATGTTAACTTATCAATTTAAAATAATTTTATCATATTTTGTTCAATATAAAAATTTTATTTTAAAATGATAGATATTATTATAAATTTGATAAAATAGGATATGATTTTATTCTTTTAGTAACATTTCATTACTAATTACAAAATTAGTTGAAAATATTTATATTCAATTTATAACAATTAAGATCTTATTATAATCTTTTTCAAGAGATTTGTTATAATTTTAATTTTTTTTAAAAAAATTAAAAGATATAAAAAATATTATGATTAAAGTAGTTAAAAATATTATGTATATTAGCATTAGTGATATACATTTAATATAAAATTTAAATGATGGTCCAAATAAAAATATTACTCATCAAAAAATCATGATTTTTATTTTATTAGAAAACAAATTTGAAAAAATTAAAATAAAAATAAATAGTTATTTCTAACAAAATATTTAAAAATTAATTTTTTTTTTGATAAAAGGGCTACAAATGAAAGTATATATTTAAAAATTATTAGTAAACGTATTTGTGAAATTAATTAATTTCATTTTATTTAAATTTTCGTTTATAAACCAAAACTATATTCAATTTTAATTTCTAATTATATTTTATGATAATTTAAATTAAAACTAACTAATTTTTGAAAGTAAATTTAAAAAGATTCTAAGAAGATTTTAAAAAGATTTTTGTTAGAACATTTTAAATATATTCATTTGTATTTCAAATAAAAATATAAAGATATTAAAAAATATAATAATGAACTTATGTAAAATATGATATTTTCTAGGAATGGTCCAAACTAAAAAAATCACACATGAAAAAAAGTCATGACTTCTGTTTTAATATATAAGACTAGATTTTGACCCGCGCTTTCAAAGCGCGGGATTATTTTCGAAACATTCCAATTTTATTTGATATAAATTTGTATTTTAATTGTATCTACACTTAGATATTACAAAAATTATATTTAATGTTTTGAAATCCGACCCGACCCGCAATTAAATTGCCAAATTCGGTGGTTCATATATAATCCATTTTGGTTTTTTTTTAACTCTTATTTAAAAATTCTATAAAACCCGTAACAACCGCTAAAACCCGAGATCTGGTTATCGGTTGAACTGATAGATGACCTAATATGTAATCCGGTTTGATTTATTATTATATTTAAAGTATTGTAATATATATTCATGAACGTTCAGATGAATAGTGAATATATTATGAAATGATATTCCAATTTTAATACAATTTTAGTCCAACTAAAATTTCATCTTGTTAATGGATTAATATTTGAGTGGATGCATACTAAAAAATAAAATAGATTTGAGTATCAATAATGTGTATACGTCTATTACAAATTAATGATTTACGTTTGCAAAAAAATATAATTGTTTATTTAGTTAGTTTACTTTTGTTATTCACATATTATTAGATACTTTTTGATGTTTTGTCTATGGCTTATTTTAAATTTAAAAGTTAGTTTTATTATTCGCATTAGAAATGTAAATATTTATTATTTTAATTTTGATATATATTTTTATTATATTTAGTTCTTAATTTTTATAATTTATGTATATAATTATATTTTTAAACAATTAAAATATTGACTCTTACTCTCTGGCTTCGATTTATGTTGATGTAATGTTTTATGATATATTTGTGTTAATATTTGTTCAATTGGTTTATATTTGATATATATATATATATATTACATGTCTGTTTGAGTAATCCGTAAAAAATATATTCATTAAACTATCAATAGTAACATGTTTCATCATATAATTACTATTAATATTTATTTTATAATATATATTTATATATATATATATACACTCTAACTATAAGAATTATATTTTTATGTATTTGGTGAGGGTTTTGAACAATTTTTTTTTTTTTGCATTTGGATTAATATATAGTTGTATATATACGAATGAATAGATATATATATATATATATAATTATTTATTACATTAATAACTAAAATATAATTGATTAGTTATTTGAATTTCGAATTAATATAAATTAAATTCATTAGTTTAAAAAACAATAGATTAGTTAGTTAGTTCCTTAATTTTAGGTATGATGTATATTTAACAATTAAATTAGATATGAGTAGAAATAATAGGAAATATAATTAAATATAATGGTCCAACCTAGACTATTTGTAAGTAGATAAAAATTGCTTTTGTTTTAATAGTATTGATATCTCTAATGTGCATACTAAAAAGATTATACTGTGTAATAGTGGTTGAAAGGATGAACCAAAACAAAGCTAACAAGAGTTTTAGTCATTTTACTGACACATCTCAATTTATCTTGATATATGGTTTGAAGATTATGAGTCTTCTTATTAAGCATCATTTTTTTAATAATGAACTAGAAAATGCCAAAATCCCCAAAAATTAAAACACATGAACCCTAACGTTAATATTTCACGTATGTATTTTTGCACATTCCAAACCTCAGCTGACCCGTAAAACTCACGTTGGAAACTATAGAGGATATGTTTTTTTTGAAACTTAAGATGTGTTGTTCATTCAGAATCAATTCCACGAAGTGATAGAAAGATTAGGGGTTTAGCACTCATAGCTTTTTAAGTCTTTGACGATTTGATTATCACATCGCTGATTTCAATATTATGTCTTGTAATCACCAATTATTTTCAATAGAAACGTACGTTTTTAATAATTTATTATTGCACTGGTATATGGCGAATTTATAGTTTCTAAGTTTCACGTATTTGATTGTAAGAACACAATTAACAAGAACTTGCTCTCTTATTAATCACTTGAGAAAATTCCTCAAAACTCAAGTCAACTCAAACAATCACCAAAACGCTTAAGTGTTGCAACAAGTCTGCAACTCCTTATATATCAATAGATAACTCCAAAACTCAACAGGTTTTATATTTTCCTAATCCTTATAGATAAACACAAACAATATAGGATTAGGATAGCTTGATTTCCAAGCTATTTCAAGCTTATCCCAACAATCTCCCTCTTAAGCTTGAAGTCTCCTTTAGACAAATCTTCAACTCCAATCATCTGTCTCATTTCCTTGTATCGAATTCTTGCAAGTCCTTTCGTTAGAATGTCAGCGCGTTGTTTACTTCCTGGTACATGATGGACCTCGATCAGACTGCTATCAACACACTCACGAATGAAATGATAGCGCCGATGTATATGTTTGCTACGCCCATGGAACACCGGGTTTTTCGTCAAAGCTATTGCAGACTTATTGTCAATCAGAACCACCACTTTCTCGCTTTCCTTTCCTACGATCTCAGCAAGCAGTTCTTGCAACCAGATAGCCTGCTTGGCCGCCTCAGTCGCTGCCATAAACTCTGCTTCACAAGACGAGAGAGCAACTGTTTCTTGTTTCTGAGAACACCAGGTTATAGGTGATTCTCCGAAATAGAAAACGTGCCCTGTGGTGCTTCGGCCATCGTCTTCATCTACATTATGACTTGCATCACTGTAACCTATCAACTTTGTTTCTGCTGCACGTCTGAACACTAGTCCGAAGCTAAGCGTGCCTTGCAAGTATCTCAGTATCTGTTTTATTGCTGCGGCATGAGAGGTCTTTGGATGCTGCATATATCGGCTCATGACTCCTACCGCGAACGATAGATCAGGTCGAGTATGCAACAAATATCTAAGACATCCGATGCTCCTTCTATATTCCTTCTCATCCACGCTTCGCTCATCTTGTGCTTTAGACAATTTTAAACTCGGATCTATAGGTATGTGAACAGCATTGCAGTCACGCATTCCACCTTCCTCCAATATTTTCATGGCATAACGTTCTTGCTTTAACGTAATACCTTCGTCGTTTTGATCAACCTCGATCCCTAGATAATAGGTTAAAGTTCCCAAATCACTCATCTCGAACCTCTCAGACATTCCCTTTTTAAACTCGTCAATCATCTCAATACTCGAACCAGTCACGAGGAGGTCATCAACATAGACCGCTATGAGCAGTACGTGCTCTTTCTCTTGGCGTCGATACACTGCTGGCTCCTTTGTACACTTCACGAACTTAAGATCTCCTAGTACCTTGTTTAACTTCTCATTCCATGCTCTTGGAGCCTGTCGCAAACCGTAGAGTGCCTTTCTTAGCTTGTATACCTTGCTCTCTTGCCCTTTGACTTCAAAACCTTCAGGCTGTAAGACATATACTTCTTCTTTTAGGTCTCCGTGCAAGAACGCGGTTTTGACGTCTAGGTGATGTACTTGCCATCCTCTAGATGCCGTAAGAGCAAGTAGGAATCGGACTGTTTCAATGCGTGCTACAGGCGCAAACACTTCATCAAAGTCAATGCCGTGTCTCTGTATGTAGCCTTTTGCTACTAACCTCGCTTTGAACTTGTTGACGCTCCCATCTGAGTTGCGTTTAACCTTAAAGATCCATTTAAGACCGATTGGTTTTGCCCCTATTGGAAGCTCAGCTAACTCCCATGTTTTGTTCTTAACAATGGACTTGATTTCATCTTCACATGCATCTCTCCATACTTTCTTTTCTTTAGCTTCATCATAACTCCACGGCTCATCGTTTAAACTTAGTAATAGACGCTCTCCTTCTATCTCAGCCAATAAAATGTAGTCGTCCAAGTAGCTTGGTGCTCGACGTTCTCTTTGCGATCTCCTCAGCTCTGGTTCGACCTCATCAAGTACTTCTTCTTCTTCTTCTTCTTGGCTCAGTGTACCACTATCAATAGCGATGCGGAATGTTCCTGTTCCTTCATCCTTGTTACCTGTCTTCCAATCCCAACTTCTAGTTTCGTCAAATATCACGTCCCTACTCACCACCACCTTCTTATTTGTTGGATCAAGTAGCCTGTAAGCTTTCGATCCTGGCTCAGTCCCTAGGTGAACCAGCATTCGGGATCTGTTGTCTAATTTCCTGAGATGCTGCGACTCTATCTTGGCAAATCCAATACATCCAAAAACGCGCAGATGTTCTATGTTCGGCTTTCGTCCTTTGAACAGCTCATATGGCGTCTTTGCCTTAATGACACGAGTTGCAGCTCTGTTTATTAGGTAAGTAGCGTGTCTTACCGCTTCGCCCCAAAGGTAGTTTGGTAGCTCTGTGTGTCTCAAGATACTTCTGGTCATGTCAAGTAACGTTCTGTTTCGTCTTTCTACTACCCCATTCTGTTGGGGAGTATAGGGAGCTGTTAGATGTCTTGTTATCCCTTTCGACTCACAAAATTCTCTGAATTCGTTTGATACAAATTCACCTCCTCTGTCTGTCCTGAGTGTTTTGATAACAGCCCCGGTTTCTTGCTCAACAATGGCTCTGAATTTCTTGAATTTGTCGAAGGCTTCTCCCTTCTCTTTTAACAAGATAGTCCACATGTATCTAGAGTGATCATCTATGAGAACAAAAATGTACCTCTTCTGTGATGGTGTTGGTGGCGTGATGGGTCCGCAAAGGTCTCCATGTATGAGACCTAGTGTCTTCTCAGCTCGATACGTAGTAGCTTGTGGGAAGGCTTGTCTTGCTTGCTTCCCAAGTAAGCAAGAAGAACATGTCTCTTTCTCGATCACGAGCTTTGGTAGTCCGTATACTAGCTCTTTTTTCATCATCACTCGCATTGCTTCTCTCCCTATGTGACCCAAACGCGCGTGCCATCTTGCAGAGTCGCTACCAACTGATACCTGAAGGCACTGTTGGTTGCTTTCAATGGTGACTTTGTATAGACGATTTCTAGACCGTTGAGCTTTGACTATCAGTTTTCCGTCTTTGTCTCGCAGCGTAAGAAACTCATCTTTCATCCTGATGTCGCAACCGGACTCTGTGGCTTGACCAAGACTAATTATATTGCTCTTCAAGTCCGGTATGTAGTAAACGTCAGTTAGTATTTTCTTTCCTCCGTCCTTTGTGTGAAACAGTATTGGTCCCTTTCCCTTTATGTCGATACGAGAGTCATCACCGAACCTTACTTTACCAGTAATAGTTTCATCAAGTGTCTTGAAGTACCTTCGATTTCCAGTCATGTGGTTGCTCGCCCCATTGTCTAGATACCACACTCTGTCGTTGTCTGAACTTGTCTCAAAGTTCAGCGGGTTTACCTTCTTTTCGTTTAGGTAAACGATCTCATGAACCATCAGTTCTTCAGCCTCCGTTGTGTCAGCGTCTTTGTCCTTTGTTTCTGTTGCCTCTTGTAGTTTGAGTAGACGGTCAGGACATACAGAAGCAAAATGTCCCATCTTGTCGCACCTGAAACACATGATCTTTGCCATATCAAAGTTGTCTTGGTATCGATCATTATACCTTCCTCTGCCTCGTCCTCTGTTATAGAATCGGCCTCCTCGTCCTCGACCCCTATAGTTACTGTTGTAGTCTCGGTTTGAAGAATTTGAAGCCGGTTGAGATTCAGAGTTTGCTGCGTACATGAGTTTATCCTGCGTCTCTTCTTCCTCTTCTGCAACTCTTTCCTCATAGGTTTTTAACCGTCCGATAATGTCTTCGAAGCTTGTCGTCTTGAGATCAAGTACCTGTTCTAATGATGCCACAATGTGTATATATTTGCGTCGTGGCAGACTAGACAGAAACTTTTTTACTAGTTTTGTTTCTTCAATAACTTCTCCCAAAGCAGCTGACTTCGATGATATTTCGGATAACTTCCCCACAAAGTCATCGATTGTATCACTGTCTTTCATCTTTAATCTGTCGAACTCAGCCATTAGAGTTTGTAGTCTTGCTTCTCGAACTCGATCTGCCCCCATATGTCTTGCTTTAATCGCATCCCATACTTTCTTGGCTGTGTCTAACTCTCCTACTTGGAGAATCAGTGACTCGGGTATTGACTGAAACAGTAGAGCAGTGGCCATGTCGTTCTTTTCCCCATTATCAGATTCGACCTCAATGACGTCCCAGACCTTGTGTATCTTCAGTAGCACCTTAATCCGTATTGACCAGACAGTGTAATTTGTCGATGATAGCATGGGACAGCTTATGGTGGTAGGTCCACCTCCTCCTTTAACTTTCGTAGTAACTAGATCTCCCATAGCTAGTGCGATCGTTTCCTAGAAGCTCTGATACCAAATATAGTTTCTAAGTTTCACGTATTTGATTGTAAGAACACAATTAACAAGAACTTGCTCTCTTATTAATCACTTGAGAAAATTCCTCAAAACTCAAGTCAACTCAAACAATCACCAAAACGCTTAAGTGTTGCAACAAGTCTGCAACTCCTTATATATCAATAGATAACTCCAAAACTCAACAGGTTTTATATTTTCCTAATCCTTATAGATAAACACAAACAATATAGGATTAGGATAGCTTGATTTCCAAGCTATTTCAAGCTTATCCCAACAGAATTCAGATCAAATAATTAACAACGGCATGAGGAAGGAGCTTACTTGTGATATCCACCAATTGAGAAGTAACTGCAATACTGCATTACTATAAAGCATCCAATTTAGCTAGTGAAGTAACGTTAGATATTTTATGTCGACGAAACGAGCCAACATGACGCACATAAAGTAAGCTTCTAGAAAAAAGTGATTATATACACGTATTTTCTTTTTCAAAAGAAAAATACACGTATCTACAAAATATTGATGTGAAGGGGAAAAAGTCGTCTAAAGATAGACTAAAAGCGAAAAAGACAAGAAACAATTATTTAAAATAGAAAATGAACAGTGGAAAACTAACGGAGAAGCATTGCCTAGAACAACAACATTGTCACGCAACGCTACGTGTCGATTTAATGGAAAAGTGGGCCGAAATGATACACCTTTGTATCGCCTATGTCTGTCTATGTCAATTGCATCATATTAAACCTGAACATTGGTTCTAGAAGTGTTTTAGAGAATCTATAGACTTTGCTTCCGTGAGTTATTGAAATACACCAACAATCGAAGAAATCTCCATCACATCTCAAATTATTTCTAAACCATATTCGAAAAATATCGACAGTGTATTTTAAAATAATGATGTAATTTTAGAAATTTATAGTTCTATTAATATATGTAATTTCTTTTGAAATGATAGATCTTATATTTATAATATAATTAAAATTTAAAAGTTTTATACTCTAATTTATACATTTATTGTAAAAAAATTTAAAAATCTTAAAATCATAACTATACTAGGTGTTTTGCAGGCATAATTATCTTATAAATATTTATTAATACAATCAATAGTAATTCAAAGATCAGTATAATATGTTATTGTTTATACTGTTATGTATATAAATAATTATTGATTTTTTGTTTTATATAAATAATTCAATGTTCAATTTTGTTTTTGAAAATACTCAAATAATAGAAATATTTTAAAAATTATTTTTGAAAACTACTTCACTGGATTTTTTTCCTTAATTTGTATTTAATTATACATCGTTATATTATTGTGGATAAAAACACAGTATATATAAGAATTATCTTTATATTTTAAAATATTTTTTTATTTTTTTGGCAATTGTTTATTATATTAGTTTATCTAATAAACACTTTTTAAAATCGATACCTTACGATTGTAATGTGAGCTATAATCGGTATAAAAATTCCAACAACTACAGTACGTGTAACCATAAATAATAGCAATGAAAACGTTTCTTCAATTGCAAATATTAAAAACGTTTACGTTCTAATGTATTAAAGGCCTGTTCTTTTTAGAGACGCCGCGGCAGCGTCGGCTTTTCAAAAAATACGAAGGAAATAAGTATCTTTTACGGCATCGTCATTAATTGATGTCGCTGGGTTTTGGTAAAACAACTGCATCCTCCATCTTTTACGGTCGCTGCGTCAAATTCAAATGACGCTCAAAATTTCAGCGGTCGCGGCGACTCTATTTTTGTTTCTCTGATTGTCCGTTGCGGCTGTTTTTAATCAGATCATCAAAGAATTTTTTCCTGTCCTAGTTTTATTTTCGGCCGCAGCCGC
This sequence comes from Brassica rapa, assembly GCF_000309985.2. Taxonomy (NCBI): domain Eukaryota; kingdom Viridiplantae; phylum Streptophyta; class Magnoliopsida; order Brassicales; family Brassicaceae; genus Brassica; species Brassica rapa. The sequence goes on from NC_024797.2 coordinate 21,854,741, forward strand.
AAATAGTGGCGTTTATAAAACGAACAAGCCTTAAGTAATGTATGCATGAGACATATCAAAAGAAGAAAAAGTATCAGATATTTGTAAGATAAGACTTTATCCCCAGAATTTGCATCGATTCCCAACCCTATCTTTTGGTTTAATAGAACTATTTTGACATTTTTGTCTATGTTCAGAGCCCTAAAAATCAATTTCAGTGTTATATTGAAGATCAACTTTCCATATATACTGAATAAAGTGTACAATTACTTTAAAATTGTTAAAGCAACTGGTCCTGATATTTTTAGGATTTTATTCAGGGGTAGATGATTTATATATTAACCATTTAAATTTTGGAACAAAAAGAAATGTTGTTGGAATTGTGAAAGTTCATGTCCGACTATTTATTGTCCGATTAATATGATATTATCTGTTTTGGGTTTAAAATGCTTGTCCATATAGATTTATTTTTGGTTTTCTTTCTAAAGGTCTCGTATTACATCCAAAATCTTGTGACTTGATCCCACATACTTTTAATACCATTTATTTTTCGAATTGTATTTTGGTATTCTTGCAGATTTTTCTTCATTCCCTTTTAATACAAATTGTTTGGATTGTTAAGCTAATATCTAATTCTTTATTTTTCAATTAGTATAATATTGTCCATTTTAGACCTAAGAGAGTGATCTGCATGGATTTACTTTTGATTTCATTTCCAAAAAAATTCAAACTAATTAAAATTAGACTTTGTATTATATATTAAACATTATTTATCTAAATTTCTAATGTGAATTTTGTTCGATATCTCACAAATATTTCATGCCAGCATAGGATCGATCTTGTGAACAACAAAACATTGTTTTTCTTAACGAAACTCACCATATAACATATGGAAAAAAAATCTAGCAAAGCTTTTCTCAAAAAAAAAACGTCTAACAAACCTGAAACTAAAACTAAGTTAGTTGAATAAGGTTGGAGCATAGAATGCGCTTGAGAACTACGCTTACAACATGAGGAACACGATCCGTGATGAGAAGATTGGTGAGAAGCTTCCTGCTGCTGACAAGAAGAAGATTGAGGATTCTGTTGAGGAGGCGATCCAGTGGCTTGATGGGAACCAGACGGCTGAAGCTGACGAGTTTGAAGACAAGATGAAGGAGTTGAAGAGCGTATGCAATCCGATTATTGCTAAGATGTATCAAGGAGCTGGTGGTGAAGCAGGTGGCCCCTCTGGTATGGATGATGATGAAGCTCCTCCTTTTGCTGGAGGTGCTGGCCCCAAGATCGAGGAAGTCGACTAAAGCTGGTGCAGTTCTTTTGCCTTTATGATCTGAATGTTGTTCGGTTTTATGTTTTGCTTTATTTTTGAGTGACAGTACTCTCTGTTCTTGTTTTTCTAATTAAGTTGCAGTTTCGAACTTGAACGATATTAGTCTCATCACTCTGTTCTTATGGATTTCAATTGCTTGGCTTTGCTGATCTAGTTTAATAGAAACAGAGTGAACGATGAATATATGTGTTTGTAAGGAACATAGGTTGTGTTTGTGACAGTTGAGATAGTAGTTTACACCTACTTGAGGACGCTAAACTAGTTGACCAAAAAAAAAAAAAGAGGAACCTAAACTCATCAAATGCACAGAGTAAACACATTGTAGCAGTGGTTGCTCGGAACCAAAGACCTCACCATGGAATCATTTTCTCAGAAGTGATGTTGAGAAGTACTAATAAGCAAATTGATTATAATACCTGAGCTACATCCGCTAACACTATCTATAAGCAGAGAAATTACGACCACACCTATGGGTACGACGACGTTTCCATTTTTTCCCTCCAACAGATATGGCTTCCAAACACGAAAAATATCGCTAAGATGACAAGTTTTGCTGTTTAAGCCCTTGCAAAAATATCTCCTTTTTTTATAAAGGTTAAACACTCCCTTCTCGTGCCAGGGAAATCACTTGCACCAATATTCACAAAATCTAGTGGGTTTTGTTGTTGCCTTGAGGTATATAAATCCTGAGTTCACCCCATTGCTCTTGCTTGAGGAACTTTCCTTGTATTGGTCACACGCGATCTCAAAATCTACGTCTGGAAACAATGGATTGCGGAACCGCAAGATATCGGCTTCCTAAAAGCAAACGAGAGTAGTATAAATGTGCAAAAGTTTTCAAGGAAAAAACTGATAATAACGGTGGATTATAGGTTAACAATCATGTAGATTAAATAGATATATCTCGAATGTACATGCTAAAAAGATTATAATGTGTAATAGTGGTTGAAAGGATGAACCAAAACAAAGCTAACAAGAGTTTTAGTCATTATATACATCTCAATTTACATCTAGATATATGGTTTGAAGATTATGAATCTTCTTATTAAGCATCATTAAACTAGAAATGCCAAAACCCATAAAGTTAAAACATGAACCCTAACGGTAACATTTTCACGTACGTATTTATTCACTTTTCCATTTCAGACCTACTTTCGGTCATATAATTATTTCGGCCCACTTTTCCATTAAAGCGACAGTAGCCAACCCCTCTTGCCGTGACAATGTTGTACTAGGCAATGAATACTTCTCCGTTAATTTTCCACTGTTCATTTTCTATTTTAAATCATTGTTTCTTGTCTTTTTCGCTTTTAGTCTTATCTTTAGACCACTTTATTGCCATAGTTTAGACTTTAGACTATACATATTGTTATGCAGTTTCCAAAACTATTCTTTGTGTTTTTTTTTACTTCGAAATTGAAAAATCCTTTTTCACTTTACAAAAGAAAAAATGCGTCAAAAAAATATAGATTTGGAGAGTGAGAACTTTTGTTTGTTAGCTTTTGGGAAAGAAAAAAAATTACCTCGTCGTTAACGGTTGTAGCAATCTTTGTAAGAGTTAAGAAAAAGTTAGCGTTACAGAAGTTGGATAAAATTAACTGCGGTGTGAGTGATTGCTGAACGCAAAGGGCATAAATTAAGGTAAGTCTATCTGATTTATTAGCAGTATGAAAAAATATAATATTTTCGCAGCAACCCTAATCTGGGTTTTGGTAATTAAATCAGATCCGACATATATTTTGCTGATCTGATGGAAGAGTTTAATGGTTGTTGAAGACAAAAGTAATTTTTGACAATTTTTTAGTTAACCAGTAAGTGTGGCACTTGAGACATAAGGTTTATTGTTTTCTCCTCAAAATGGGAACCGGCCATGTATAGAGATGGCATTTTGACCGCAGCCCGCGGGCCTGGCCCGTACAAGACCCATGCGGGGCGGATTTGGGTAAAGGTAATCGAAGCCCATTTAAAAGCGGGTCTCGCGGGTAAGTGTCATGCGGGTTTGGGCTTTTGCGGTCTAGGCTCAGCGGGTCTTGCGGGGTCGACATAACCCGCGACCACTTCCTCATTTGCTGTCTTTACACCTGAAAAAAAAGAGTCAAGAGACGAAAATGGCGATCAGGGTTCTCTACAGCACGACTCCACCAACGAGCACCAGAGGAGCAGCACCACCAACCGATTCTTCTTCTCCTCGACTAAGACCACCATCAGAGCTTCTCTCCATCTTCTTTCCACCACCACTGGAGCTTCTCTCCTTCCTCGAGCTTCCACTGGAACTCTCCATCTCCTCGTCCGAAGCAAGTTGCACCGTGCAACAACAACAACAACATCTTCTCAAGCTCACCCCAATGAAACATCATGTTTTGCATACCCGCGGGCCAGCCCGCAATGTCCTATGTAGTAAGCGGGGCGGGTTTGGGCAGAGGTTTAAGTACCGCGGGTCACGGCGGGCTTACCCGCAAAGAACCGCCGGAGAGAGAGACCGCAGCGGGGCGGGCCAATGCGGGGCGGGTGGTACCAAATGCCATCTCTAGCCATGTATGTGTCTGTTTTTTTTTGCTTTGTTTGTTGTCCCAAAGACGTTTTTGGGTTTGGGTGTGAGTATAAACTTAATAAATCTGTAAAGATATATGCTTATACTATATAAAAACATAAATAGTATAGTAATTCAATTGTACTTGTACTAATGAAACTGATTCAGGGCCTGACTGGTTCAAACGCAGCGGTTGCGGTTGCGGAAGTTTGTGGATGCGGACGGTTGCGGTTTCTAGCGGTTTTAAGAGATTTGTACGACTGGTATTGCGGTTAAAAATTGGTGCATTTGCGGGTGACTTATGACTGGTTAACTACCAAATGCGGTAACAGTCAAATAATAAATTAACAATATTTACATTTAATATAATTATAAAAATATCAAAAATCATAAAATTATAATAAATATAAAATTTATATTTGGAAAGTTATAATTTTAATTTTTGAAATTTTTTTTATTATAAAATTTTATAATATTAATTAAAATATAATAAATATATTTTACTATTTTCATAATTTCAATTTTAAAATTTTTATTAAATATTTTACTTTTGTATATATATTGTTTTCGAAAAAAGAAAAAAATTTTACCCTCCTGCAACCGTCCGCAACCGCAAACGCTAGCTGGAGCCAGCTTTTGAATTAATGAGATTCGGAGCGGTTTGAAACGATTTACAGCGATTTGAGTGATTGTTGCAAACTGCCGACAACCGCTACCAACCGCAAAAGCTGCGTTTGCGGGTGGTAGCGGGAAAACCAGTCACCCCCTCAGTGTACTGTGAACTATATACATATTTACTTGCAATTTTTTTTATGTACCAGGTGAAGGCCGTCAGTATAATATATGGAAACCTTTAGCTTTCAGACAACTGTTTGAGTTGCGGTATAAACATGAGTTTTAGATTTCATTAGAAAACCAGGAATTGTCGATGTCTATATTTGTGTGTTGGTTGGTTTGTTGTCTTGTTTGGTCTATTGGATTACACACAGTTCTGGATTTGGTTGATGTGTGGAAATGTAAGTACATGTGTTGCTGTAGGGATGATGCCAAATGTACCAGCTGAAAAATTTGGAAAATATAATACAACATAAAAAGTATAGAATGTTATGATGTATATTTCACATGTTTTTGTACTATACAACTAAATAGTAAAGTACCCCTGTTTACAATTGTTGTTTTTGTTTTTCTGAATACCCCCCTTCCTTGCATTTTGTTTTTTCTTATTTGGTACAACTTTATTTACGCCCTCACTTTATTGGATGGGCGGACCAGGAAACACAATGTCTATGGCAGAAGGCCAGCTTAATGGAGGCTTGCTACATCATGCACAGCCAACGAGACAAAATTAGACAGCTCAAAGCAGTGAACAATGAATTCCTACGTGAGAGAAATTATGTTCACGAAGGCTCTAACGCTTCCGGTGATGCCTCCAGGGCTTTTGATGATAATAAGAAGCTTCAATTCGAAGTTCTCAAGGCTGCTGAAAAACAGAATTTGATTCGACAATTTATTGCCATTTCCTGAGCATAGTTTTTCTTAGCCATTGCTATCATTTTCTCCACAGTTTTGCAGTAACTCATCGAAGAATGGTCCTTCTCCGCACATGTCTTATACTCGTTTTCATTTTCTATTCTCATAAAGTGTTTTGGGTTGCCGCAAAATACCTATTATGTTTTCCTCTCTTATGTTTCCTTTATTTGTGACCTAAATCCTCTAGTCGTGTTTGTTATAACTTTGCTTTCCATTTCATTACGTAGCAGTGTATGCTTATGTATTGTATTATCACGTTTATCTTCATGTCATCTTTAACATATTCTATCTTGCGACTAGTAGGCAATGTATGGTCCCATTTTCCTTGCTTACCTTTAATAATTGCCTTCTATTTTGTGTGTTTATGTCGCCTCAATCTATGTCACAACATTAGACCACTGCAACTTGTTTGAACGCATGTATTGAAGATCTGACTTCCTTGCCTAAACTATACCATATATTGTATAGTATAACTTTGTTTGGGTCACTTCCTACATATGTATTGGAATATTATTCAACATCACATTAAAACGTGGAAACAAAGCGAACTTGGACGTATATGGTTTTTACCGAAATGTGAGCATACTACATTGAATATAAGGTAGTCTCGTTTCTGTGATGGTGTATTGTATATTTTCAGGTCTCTTATGAATACACAGTTACTAATTGTTGTGACTTCGTGTGTAACAGAACTTAACTAGACTACATAAACTATAGTATAATATTGTTTATGTATTTTTTCATAACCTAACATGCAGACACAAATTAAGCACATATGTTTATCTTTACTCCCTCCACGCGTTTGCAGGATTATTCCTGAATCCTGATAATATTGAATGTAACTAATACCATCAAAAACTTTTCTACTGTAAAATAGTTATAAGTTTAATATCAGGGTCTAATATGAATATTCACAAAATTCATCCAACTTTATTCCCTTCACATCAATATTTTCTAGATACGTGTATTTATTTTTTTAAAAGATATATACGTGTATATAACCCCTTTTTCTAGAAGCTTACTTTCTGTACGTCATGTTGGCTCGTTTTATCGACAAAAAATATCTAACGTTATATATAATCCCTTTTTCTAGAAGCTTACTTTCTGTACGTCATGTTGGCTCGTTTCATCGACAAAAAATATCTAACGTTACTTCCTAGTTAAAATTGGATGCTGCTGGTTATAGTAAATGCAGTTACTTCTCGATTGGTGAATATCACAAGTAAGCTCCTTCCTCATGCCGTTGTTAATTATTTGATCTGAATTCGCCATATATAGATATATCCCCAATGCAATGGTAAGTTATTAAAAACGTTTCATTGGTGATTGATTACAAGACATATAATGAAATCAGCGATGTGATCATCAAATCTTCAAAGACTTAATCTAAAAAGCTACGAGTGCTAACACCCTAATCTTCTATCACTTCGTGGAATTGATTTTGAATGAACAACAACACATCCTAAGTTTCAAAAATAAAAAGACATATCCTCTACAATATGAGTATCCAACGTGAGTTTTAACAGTAGCCAACATGAACCCTAACGGTAATATTTTCACGTCTATGTCAATTGCATCATATGACCCTTTTTTTTAGCAACTGCATCATATGACCTAAACATTGGTTTCTAGAAGAGTTCCAGAGAATCTATAGACTTTGCTCAACAATCGAAGAAATCTCCATCACATCTCAAATTCTTTCTAAGCCATATTCAAAAAATATTAACAATATATATATAAGATGATGATTTAATTTTAAAAATTATTAGTGCTATTAATATCTGTATTTTTTTTTGAAATGAGAGATCATAAATTTATAAATATAATTAAAAATTTAATGTTTTTATACTCTAATTTATACATTTATTTTTTAAAATTTAAAAACTTTAGAATCATAACTATATTTGACCGCTTCTTCACATGCACTGTTGCACATATTAAAAACGTATTAAGTAAAGTATGAGAGATATCAAAAGAAGAAAAAGTATCAGATATCGATAAGATAAGACTATTATATTCCCAGAATTTGCATCTATTCCCAACCCTATCTTTTGATTTAATGGAACCATTTTTGACATTTTTGTTTATGTCCAGAGTCCTAAAAATCATTCTCAGTGTTACACCAAAGATCAACTTTACACACATATACTAAATAAAGTGTAGTATGAACTTTAAAATTATTTAAGCAATTGGTCCTGATATTTTTAGGATTTGATATATTCAGGGGTAAATGATCAATTTTATTTTTGATCAATTTAAAAACTGAATGATCTATATATATATTAACCATTTAAATTTTGGAAGCGAAGGAAAAGTTTCATGTTGGCATAGGATCGATCAATTGTGAACAACGAAACATAGTTCTTCTTAATGAAACTCACTATTTAAATATGGAAAAAATCTAACAAATCTGAAACTGAAATTAGTTAGTTGAACTTCGTATAATTTGCTTAGAATTTGATATTTTATGTAACATTTTCTAGAAGTGTGTACGATATATTTTATACACACATTATTACTTTATTAGGCGTATAGAATATGCAAAGCTGTGTCACATTTCGCATGTGCATATGCATTTTTTGCTTTTAACATGTACACTAGGATAAGACCCGCGCCTTGCGCAGAATTAAGTTATTATTTTTATTATATTTTGGAGAATGAAACAATAGTTTGGCTTCATTTGGATTACAGGTGTTCAATCCGGATATCGGGTTGGTTTCGGTTCGGTTCGGTTTTTTCGGTATTTGGTTAGTAAAATATAACTACTATTCTAAATCCATATTTACTTTGACTTTAGTCTTTCACATACTTTTGAAAGATTTCAACTGGACGACTAAATTGATCAGCCAATCTTGTTGCTTTAAATCATTAGTGTACATATATATATATATATATATATATATATATATATATATATATATATATATATATATATATATATATATATATTATTTAGTTTGAATATTTATTAAATAAAAATTCATATGCGTTATATTTTATGATCATTTGTAACTTATTATAACAAAAAAATAATCTATTGATCACAAAATTTTCAGAGTGGGAATATTCAAATTTCTAATAATATATAGACGTTTTAAAAAATTCAAATATAACATATAAGAAAAAATAAAAATGTTTTTATTATATATTTAATGTGATTTTTTAATATCTTTCAATAATATAAAATTAAAAAAAAAGAACTAAGATACCAAAATTGTTCTCAAATATTTATTATTCATAATAATTAATTTTCATATATACGTTAATCATATTAGGTAATTTCGTAGCTTCTAATTAAGGAAAGTGCAAAAAAAAGTTTGGTAGATTATTTATCAATTCGATAGTTAGTTTAATAAAAAATATAATGTAAGTCAAGATGGACCAACCTATTTTTCTAAGAATAGTATATTTTATATAGTCATTTATTATATGAGAATTTTTAATCATACAGTTCTATGATCATTCATATCATTTTATAAATGAATATTTAAATCATCGATAACAAAATTTTCAATGTGAAATCTTTAATAAGTTTATAAATTATAAATGTTTTTGAAAATTCATTGAAAGTTTTAATATTAAAATATTTATGTAATCTTATGGTATATAGTATAATCTATATATATATATATATGTTTTATTATTAAATGATATTTTTTTACTCATATGGTTTTAAAATAATGTGTATATTCTTATAATATTAAATAAAAGTTCATATTAATACAATTTTATGATCATTTGTAACTTATTATGACAAAAAAATAATCTATTGATCACAAAATTTTCAGAGTGGAGATCTTCAAATTTCTAATAATTTATAGACGTTTTGAAAAATTCAAAATATAACATATAAGAAAAATTTTAAATGTTTTTATTATATATTTAATGTGATTTTTAAATATATTTTAATAATATAAAATTAAAAAAAGAACTAAGAAACAAAAATTGTTATCAAATATTTATTATTCATTATAATTAATTTTCACATATACGTTAATCATATTAGGTAATTTCGTAGCTTTTATTTAAGGAAAGTGCAAAACATTTTTTGGTACGTTATTTATCAATTCGATAGTTAGTTTAATAAAAAGTGTAATATAAGTTAAGATGGACCAACCTATTTTTCTAGGAATAGTATATTTTGTATAGTTATTTATTAAATAGGAATTTATAATCATACGGTTCTATGATCGTTCATATCGTTTTATAACAAAATATTTAAATCATCGATAACAAAATTTTCAATCTGAAATCTTTAATAAGTTTATAATTTTTAAATGTTCTTGAAAATTCATTGAAAGTTTTAATATTAAAATATTTATGTAATCTTATGGTATATAGTGTTTAATATATATATATATATATATATTTATTTTATTATTAAATGATATTTTTTGCTCATATGGTTTTAAAATCATATGTATCTTCTTATAATAAAAATGTTAAACTATTGATCATTAATTTTTAACATAATAATTTTAATAGTTTTAGTCATTTATTGTCGTTTTTAAAAATTCAAAATATAACATATACGAAAAAAAACTAAATTTTATTTTTATAGCTAATTTGATTGTTTAATTTATTTTAATAATATAAAATTAAACAAAAAGTGATGGAGGAGATATACATTGTTATCAAATCTTTATTATTAAAATCATTAATTGTCATATATATATTAGTCCTTTATGGTAATTCCGTAGGTTTTATTTAAGGAAAGAAAATATCATATCATATCATTATATCATATAGTTTTACCAACTTATGTATCTAACAACATATAAAAATCGAATGTGGACCTACTTATTTTTCAATTGAATGTAATTGACTACCTAATTGAGTGCCACCTATGCATTGGGGCTTCTTTTAATTAATACAAAATTGAGGTTACATCTTTTCAAATGTTCCTCAATTAATATATAAGGGATAGATAAGTTGTTATCAATGCAATCTATATTACATTATTAAACAATATAAGTAACTAATAATTTATTCAAAAGCATGCGAGGACAACGTCCTATATAAAAGCATGCGAACACAACGTCAGAAACATAAGAGATAACAAAATGGCAGTGTCAACACATCATGTGGTTCTCTTTCCTTACATGTCCAAGGGCCACACAATCCCTCTCCTCCAGTTCGCCCGTCTCCTCCTCCGTCACCGCCGTAAACAATCAACTATCTCCGTCACCGTCACAGTCTTCACCACTCCTAAGAACCAACCTTTCGTCTCCGACTTCCTCTCCGACACGCCGGTGATCAATGTCATCTCTCTCCCTTTCCCGGAAAATATCTCCGGCATCCCTTCCGGCGTCGAGAGCACCGACAAGCTCCCTTCCATGTCACTTTTTGTACCTTTCACGCGCGCCACAAAGCTTCTCCAACCTTTCTTTGAAGAATCACTAAAGAATCTTCCAGAAGTTTCCTTCATGGTCTCCGATGGATTCCTCTGGTGGACATCGGAATCTGCAGCTAAGTTCAAGATTCCAAGATTGGTCTTCTACGGCATGAACTCTTATGCCTCTGCCGTCTCCATCTCAGCGTTCAAACATAAACTCTTTACCGAACCGGACACTAAATCTGATACAGAACCGGTCACTGTACCGGACTTTCCATGGATACGGGTTAAGAAGTGCGAGCTCAACCTTGATAACCAATCTGGTCCAGCGGCCGAATTATTCATGGACCAAATCATGTCGATAACGACAAGTCATGGGTTTCTAGTAAATAGCTTCTACGAGCTTGAGACAACATTTGTGGATTACAACAACAACTCCGAAACACCAAAGTCGTGGTGTATTGGGCCATTGTGTTTGACTGATCCCCCTAAACCGAAGCGTGCTAAACCGGATTGGATTCATTGGTTGGACCAGAAAGGAGAGGAAGGACGTCCAGTCTTGTACGTGGCGTTTGGAACACAGGCAGAGATATCAAACAAGCAACTCAAGGAACTAGCTTTAGGCTTAGAAGATTCCAAGGTACGTACACATAACTATAGACCATGATGCAATCCAAATACTATAGTTACAAAATATATAGAAACGGTTTTGATTGAAAGGAGGCTGGAGACATACACACATGTATTATGTATATTAGGCGTCAATACTTTAATTAAGTAGACGTAATACTTTTGTCAACTGAATTCCATGACTTTAATTTATAGTGTGGCTACAAGTTGGCCTTAAGTTTATAAAAGCAAGTCTCGATTGATACAATAAACATTGTATTATATGACGTGTTTTGATTGTACTAGGTAGTTTGTTTTTTGTGTGGATCACAATAGATGACGTGAGACATAAAATCTGTAAATAAATAATTGATGCCGTGCAATGTCTACAAAATACAAGTTTGCCTATTAAACCATTAAAGTAGACTCGTAGGCCTTGCGTCGACCTAATTCCAAATCAGTAACATGCATCATGCGAATTTGTATATGAATGGGTGATGTGTATCGATATCAATACAAGCCAGTAAACTATACCATATCATATTTTATGTTGTTTAAATACTGACTATTCAAGTAAGGTTTTAAGTGTAAGATATGATTACATATGAAATATATGTTGAATAAGTACTAATTTATTATTTATTTCATGGCGTATGATTTTCAAGGTAAACTTTTTATGGGTCACAAGAAAAGACGTGGAAGAGATTATTGGAGAAGGATTCAAAGATAGAATAAGAGAGACTGGGATGATAGTGAGAGATTGGGTGGACCAGTGGGAGATTTTGTCACATGAAAGTGTCAAAGGTTTCTTGAGTCATTGTGGATGGAACTCAGCACTAGAGAGTATATGCGTTGGGATCCCGTTGTTGGCTTGGCCGATGATGGCCGAGCAACCACTGAATGCGAAGATGGTAGTGGAAGAGATAAAAGTTGGTGTAAGAGTTGAAACCCAATGTGGGAATGTGCAAGGACTCGTGACAAGCACTACAAGAAAACAGCGGTATTCTGACGGACGTTCCGACGGAAAATGAATTCCTCGGAATATACCGAGGCATTTCCGAGGCAATTCCGAGGAAACACAAAATTTTGCTTCCTCGGAATTCCGTCGGAATATTCCGACGGAATTCCGAGGAAAATTCATTTCGTCGGAATATTCCGACGGAATACCGAGGAAACTAGTATTCCTCGGAAAAAACCGATGAATTCCGAGGAAATATTATAGACGTTAGAGAGCCGTTGGAGAGCCGTTGGGGGGATTTTAAAAATTCCGAGGAAATTCCGACGAACTAGCCGTTTGCATCGGAATTCCGTCGGAATTTCCTCGGACCGTCGGCAGGATTTCAACTATAAATACAAGCACCCCTCTTCCTCTTCATTCACACCATATCTTCATCCTCCCTCTCACTTTCTTTACACACGAATTTGATTCATAAAAAACATGTCTTCTTCAAATTATTTTCGTTCTTGGATCGATCGACCTCATTTGGATCCGAACACGAGATTGCTTACGGAAGAATACCAACAAGGTATAACCGAATTCATGGGGTTAGTTCACCGACAACCGGAAGCAAAAACAGGTATGTTAAGATGTCCTTGCTCTAATTGTAAAAATAAAAAAGTTATTAAAGAATGGGATGTTTGGACTCATTTATATTTGAGTGGGTTTACACGAAGTTACAAAATTTGGTATCATCATGGAGAAACTGATTATGAACTTGGTAGTACTAGCGAACCTCAGCCAGCGGTTAGATTAGAAGATCCAATTAGAACGGATGTAGATTACGGTGTAGGTACTGAGCAGATGGTAAATGATCATTTTAGAGGGGAAGATTTACCCAATGCCGAAGCTAAGAGATTTTATGATATGTTGGATGCTGGAAAGCAACCATTGTACGAAGGTTGCAGAGATGGTCATTCAGCTTTATCATCTGCTACAAGATTGATGGGCATTAAGACGGATTATAATTTGGCTGAAGACTGTGTGGATGCGATTGCTGATTATGTAAAAGGTATTCTACCCGAAGATAATGTAGCTCCTGGCTCATACTACGAGGTTCAGAAACTCGTAGCTGGTCTTGGTTTATCGTATCAGGTAATAGATGTATGCAGAGACAACTGCATGATTTATTGGAGGGCGGATGAACAGCGGGTTTCATGCAAATTTTGTGGGAAGCCTCGTTATAAAGATACGAGTGGAAGAGTTCCAGTACCATATAAAAGGATGTGGTATTTGCCTTTGACGGAAAGGTTGCAGAGGCTGTATCTGTCTGAACGCACAGCGCAACCAATGAGATGGCATGCGGAGCACTCAACAGATGGTGAGATCAGACATCCTTCAGATGCAAAAGCGTGGAAGCATTTCCAATCAAAGTATCCCGACTTTGCGTATGAGAGAAGAAATGTCTACCTTGGATTATGTACTGATGGTTTCAGCCCGTTTGGCAAGAGTGGAAGACAGTATTCTCTATGGCCAGTCATTCTTACACCATACAACCTACCCCCAAACTTGTGCTTGCGACGAGAGTTTTTGTTTCTCTCGATTCTCGTTCCCGGACCAGAGCATCCTAAGAGATCACTTGATGTGTTTCTTCAGCCACTAATATATGAGTTGCAACAACTATGGACTCAAGGTGCTGAAACATACGATGTTTCGTATAAAGAAAACTTTCAAATGCGGGCAGTACTAATGTGGACAATAAGTGATTTTCCAGCATATGGTATGTTATCTGGATGGACAACGCATGGAAGGCTATCATGTCCATATTGTCAAGATAACACTGATGCTTTCCAACTAAAACACGGAAGGAAAACGTGTTGGTTTGACTGTCACAGGAGATTTCTACCACCAGATCATCCATATCGTAGAAGTAGGATCTTCTTCCCCATTTCTCTCTTTCTCTCCGCGCCGCTGAGCCTCTCCTCTCGCGATTTCCGGCGACTCCACCGTTCTCTCTCGCGTTTTTCCGGCGAATCTCCCCTAATCCTCCCCCATAATCATGTAAGAACCCTATCCCACTCTTTTAGGTTAGATTTGTATGGTTTTTAAGTAGATTTGATGATTTTGGAATGAGATTTATAGATTTTGTTAGGGTGAATGGTAGATTTGTGTAAAATCGAGTTTGATTATGTATTTCACTTGATTTGAATTTTTTTTTTAGAGTTTTTATTAATTTTGTGGTTATAAAAATCGAATTTGAAATTATATATATATATTGAAAACGTTTTTTGTATATAAAATCTATTTTTTGCATTTTAAATTCATTTATATATTTATTAAACATTTTTAAAATCTATAAAACTTTTTTTAAGATTAAAAATCATTTATATAATATTTAAAAACATTTTTTTTGTATTTTATATGTAAAATATAAATTTCTATATTTATTAAACATTTTTAATATTATGAAAACTATTTTTGTAATTATTTAACATTTTAAACATTTTTAAAACTATTTTTCGTAATTATTATGTTTTTGGGATTTATTTAAACTATTTTTAAAATTTTTAAACTATTTTTTATTTATTAAAACTTTTTTTATTTAAACTGTTTTTTTTAATTAAAATTATTAGAACTAATTTTTAAATATGTTTTTTTTTTAATTTACAGGTCTAATGATGATCAGATCCGGCCTCGCCAGCGTCGTAGCCGGGGTGGTATGGGGAGCCAGTCTCGGGGTTCTTCCAGCCATGTTCAGGATTCCGTTTCGCCCCACAGCTCATACCATACATCTCCCTCTCCATTACTCGCTCATGCTGCTCCCGCTCCCGCTGCTGCACCCGCTCCTGGTCCCGCTGCTGCACCCGGTCCTCTGGGAGTGATGAGGGTTGCGGAGTTGGTTCGACAGCCCGGTCGTGACCATCTTCCCTATCTCACTGAGTATCCACATGGACATGGTCAAACATGGTAATTTAAACTTTTATTTTTTAAACTATTTTTTATTTAAACTATTTTTTTATTAATAATTTTTTTTTATTAGGTTCAACCGATCCGGGAATGGGATCAGCGCATGGATCAACCGTATGATGTACTCGGCCCTCGACAGCGGACATCCGACTTTCACTCACTTCCCTGTCGAGAAGCAGCATATGTGGTTTCAGCAGTTTGCGGTAAGTATTCTAATTTTTAAATTATATTTTTTATATTATTAAAACTATTTTTTGTAATTATTAAACTATTTTCTATATTTATTAGACATTTTAAATATTATTAAAACTTATTTTTGTAATTATTAAACTAATTTCTATATTTATTAGACATTTTAAATATTATTAAAACTTATTTTGGTAATTATTAAATTATTTTTTTAATTATTAAACTATTTTTTATTTATTAAAACGACGATTTTTGTAATTATTAAACTATTATATTTTTGTGTTTAAAAACTATTTTTAAACTATTTCAGCAAGAATTCAACTGGAATGCCGATGATACGCTCTCTATCTATCACCATTTTGTCCATAAAGTTATGGACAACTATGGGAAGCAGATGTACGAGTGGAAGAAGAAGTGGGAAGTAAACAAGGTAGTTTTTAATTTATTAACAATTTTTAATTTATTACACTATTTTTAAAATTATTAAACTTTTTTTTTTAAATTAAAAGGTCCCAAAGTCGATGAACGACACGGTCTGGAAGGAGTTGTGTGCGCATTGGGATAAAGAAGAGACGAAAGAAACTTCTTCCACCAACTCCAACAACCGCAGGAGCGACCGTAAAGGAAAGGGCATCTACAAGCATAACTTGGGTGCTCAATCTATTGCCACTCTGGCGGATCGCATGGTAAGCTCAACCGCTTTTTCTTCAATTATTTAAGTTTCAGAATTTTATTTTTTTGCATTTTCAAATTTCTAATGTTTGTCTAATTTATTTTTTTTCAAGGCGGAAGAAAATGAAGGCCACCCAGTTGATGATCTCGCCCTTATGAAAAGGGCGTATACCAACAAGAAGACCGGCCAGATTGATGATGGTCTTGTGAGGGACGTGGTCGACCTGGTCCAAACTCAGGTGTATGACGAAGTGTCTCAGCTTCAAACCGATGATGACGATTCGACGGCCTCGACCAACTTGTCTCGGGTTCGAATCAACGAAATCGTTGAATCGGTAAGTTTTTTTTTTTTTAAAGTTCAATTTAATTATTTCTTGATTTTTATTTTATCATCAATTTAAATTATCTAAACTTGGTTATTTATATTTCAGTCGGTTCCAAAGAAAAAGGGACGTTTGGTCGGTTTGGGTCGTCGCTCCCGGTCGGCTGCTCCTTCTTCTGCACCACATGCGTATGTTGATCCAGAAGTTCTTACGGCTCAGCTGAAGGACAAGGATGATCGGATATCTGCGTTGGAGACTCAGATGGCAGCTCAACAGGTGGGCTATGAGACCCAGAAGAGGCTGAACGAGCAGATGATGGAGATGATGAAGAGGATGTACCCGAACGAGACGTTCCCGAACATTCAAGACCCGTAGTTTTTTTTTTTCCAAAAACTCTGAATGTTTTATTTAAATTTGAATATTATCTACTATGTTTTATTTTATGTTTTATTCAATTTTAATTTTAAATTTTAAAAATTTTAATTTTTAAAAATAAAATTAATTTTAAAAAAAAATAAATTTTTAAAAAAAATAAATTTTTTCAAAATTCCGAGGGAATGGAGTTCCTCGGAAAATTCCGAGGAACTTTCTCCCCTCGGCAAATTCCGACGAACTTTAAGTTCCTCGGAATTTTCTGAGGGAAAAAGTTCCTCGGAATTTTCCGAGAAACTCCACTCCCTCGGAAATTTCCGAGGGAGAGGAGTTTCTCGGAAAAGTCCGAGGAACAAATGTTCCTCGGTATTTTCCGATAAACATTCCGAGGAATATTTCGTCGAAACTTCCGAGGATTGGGCCATCGGAATTCCCTCGGTATTTTCCGAGGAACCTTCCGACGAACTTCGTGTCCTCGGAGTATCCTCGGAATTTTGTTTCCTCGGAATTCCGTCGGAAAATTCCGACGGAATTCCGAGGAATTATGAATTTCCGAGGAGTTATTTCCGAGGACTTTTTTCGTCGGTATGTCCTCGGAATAGCGTTATTCCGACGACATACCGACGATTTTTTCCCTCAGTATCCCGATGTTTTCTTGTAGTGAAGAGAGGAACTAAGTCGAAAGGTATCTAGATGATGATTACATAAATGGTTATTTTGATTTTATTTTATTCATAGATCTAACAAATTACAACATATATTATTAATCATTAATCACTATATATATATATATATATCTTATGTTTTTATGTAACTATTTTTATTTTACAGGTTGAAGAACTAATGGAAGGAGAAACGGGGAAAACATCAAGAAAGAATGTAAAAGACTACTCAAAAATGGCTAAAGCAGCACTTATCCAAGAGACTGGTTCATCTTGGAAGAATTTAGATTTGCTTTTTGAAAAGTTGTGTAAGAGTGGAGAGACAAACGAGGCTAATAACTAGTAAGTATGAAGACTGAGGACTGGTTAACTTAACCAGGTTTAGACCGGTTGGTATAATCAAATCAATATATCCAATATATATATAAGTTTTGTTTTGGTTTACTTGAAAATTCAATCAGTATCAACTAAACCGGTGGAGAAAACAATAAACCCTAACCTTAGGAATAGTTAAATTTTCATTTGATTCATGATCATACATAAATAAAAAACTAAGAAATATAGTTTTTTTTTTGTCGAAGATTTATTTAAATATTACAATTATGAGAAAGATTACAAAGACGATTCGATTACCGACAATACTACCTGCCTTATGAGGATCTACGCCTAACTGTCTCATTTGAGCCGTCCTATGAAGATCACGCCTGGCCGGATTTACTTCCACCATGTTGAGAAACTCTTGTAATCCTTTCTTCCGTAATCGCATAATTGTTGAATAAATCGCTCGCTCCGGAAATTGAAACCTGGATTTCCTGTGCAATCTGCAAGAAATTGCATAGTCTGGAATAATCATAATACACAAGAAATATAGTTTAGATATTTATTTTGTTAGAAGGTTGGTCCGCACTTATGTCGAACCTATTCATCTTCTCCTCAGATAATCATAATACACAAGAAATATAGCCGGGCCTGATCCTGATGACCACACGCTCCCTGATGAATACATTTTCGTCGAATCTACTTATTAGAAAAAAAATCTCATAAGAAATTTGTTAGAAGACATCGACAAATTTCAATGACCATTTTTTTAACGAATATCCGACAAAATAATTCATTGGAAAATTAGACAAAAATCTAGAAAAAAAAAATTGACAGACCTAAGTCGATTGGAAACAAAATTTGACGGACCTGCGTTAGAAAAATATTCGACGAATTATTAATCGTCGGAAAAAAATTCTTAACGACTCATGTTTGTAAGAAATTCTCCCAATCGACATAGATTCATCAAGGTTTTTCTCAACAATTTAAAGTTAGTCCAGAATAATTTATGATGATCGAGATTTTTTTTTCAAAAAATTACCAACCATTTAGGTTTCACTAAGAATAATTTTTGATGATTTTGTTTTGTCAAAAATTATTCCTGACGATTTTTTGTCGGAAATTATAATACGAAGTTAAATTATTATTCAGAAATATATTAATATTTAAAAATATACGAAGGGAGTAATATATATGAAGTTACACTAATATTCAGAAAACTAGGTTAAGATCCCTTAGGCAAGAAGAACATTATATATATATATTACATATTATGAAATGATAAATATATATTAAATAATTAAAAGTCAATAACTATTATATATAATTAAATTGGTGTAAACATATAAATTAATTTTATTAATCCACACAATAATATTTTTTATTGGATAGGATATGTAATTAAATTTAAATGATATTAAGATACATAGTATATTTTTAATATTAATGTCTATTAAATGATATTTTCTACTCATATAATTTATTTATCATTTGTATATTTTATAGCAAAAACTTTAAATTACTAGTAACAAAATTTTCACTGTGACATTAATAGTTTTAGTAATTTATAATTTTTTTTAATTAAGTTGTCAATGTTCATACAAACTTTTTTTCAAAAAAATATGTTCAAAGCAAAATACGAAAGTAAAATATTTATGTTTTTGTATGGAAGATAGTTTCATTTAAAATGATATATATATATATATATATATATACATCTCTTTTAATCTTAATAATTAATTAAATTATACTTTTTACTTATATGATTTTTTAATCATTTGTATTGTGTAATAAAAAAAATTAAACCATGGATCACAAAATTTGAATGTGAGACTTTTAAGAATTTTAATAATTTACAGTCGTTTTTAAAATTTCAAAATATAACATATACAGAAAAATCTAAATTTCTATTATATGGTATAATGTGGTTGTTTAATTCATTTTAATAATTTAAAATTAAATAAATATGATAGAAGATACATTAATTTTTATCAAATCTTTATTATTCAAAATTATTAATTGCCATATATACTTTAGCCACATTAGGAAATTCCGTAACTTTTATTTAAAAAATAATAAAAAATATTAATAATAAATTTGTGGTTAATTTAATAAAAAACTTATTATATAATTAGATGGACAATCATATTTTTCTAATGATTCTAAGAATCATCTTAGAAATGACACATGAATACAAATAAAGGTCGTTAATGTTTCTTAATTAATATATAGGAGATGACAATCTTTGTGAAATTAGGGGAGTAATATATATGAGGTTACATTAATATTCAGAAACGTGTTAATAAAAATAAAGTAAATAATTCTTCTTCTTTTTTTTTTTGCAACCGACTGCTCTCAACTGGTGAAGATGGTATCTACACCAACAGAATGACCGGCGTTCACTACACATATGGAGGAGTTTCTGCGATGTAAGAAATTTTTTCATCCTTTTACTATTCAGCATATTCCAAGGGTACAAAATACAATGGCGGATAAGCTAGCACGAGATGCTAGAAATCAGCCTGCAGCTATGGTTTATGTTGATTCGATTCTCCCGAATTGGCTCTTAGATTAAGAATCTACTTAGTTTCTCTTTAGTTTTTTGTTGTTAAAAAATAAAATAAAATAAAATAAAATAACGTACAAAGTAAATAATTCTTACAGATACAAAAGAATCAAACAAGAAAATAATACTCTCGGTGAATATTTAGACCATTCACTAGCAACCGTAGTATCGTTCACCTTTTGATTAAGATTAAAGAACATTATCAAATTTTAATTAAACATTACACTTATTTAGTTTAATTACTCTTATTAACATCAAAGAAGCTCATCAAGAAACGACCTCCCTCTAAACTTATCAACCTTAAATCCCATCTCTTCCATCCGCAACCTCTCTGTCTCAAGCTCAGCCAGTTCCGCCTTCATCTCCTCCACCTTCAACCTCGCTTCCCTTACTTCCTCCTCCATCCTGCCCAAATCTGCTTCATGAATCTCCAGTTCTTGTTTCTTAGACCTCACTGATCCTTCTTGCCTCTCTTTCTCCGAGTCTGCGTTTTCTTGGAACCGAGAAAACTCTTCAAGAACGGCCCTTAGCCAGCCAACATCCATGTTCACTGACTCCAAGTCCTTAATAACCGCAAGCATCTCTTTCACCTTTAGTTCGGTCAACTGCGCGACCGGGGTTGACCCAAGCTCTTGCATCAATGAGCATAAGCACTCTAGGTATCTGGACCTCATCGATGCTGATTCTAGCTTGCAGTTTGCAGCTATGTCTCCGTGTTTGTCTATGATTGACCTTAGGATTATGGAGACACTAGAGTTCACACGGTACTTTCCAACCGAAACACACGAGTCTGACATTACTGATTGAAGGTCGAGCTCTACTCCGTTCTCATCATCATCATCATCGTTGGCGTAAGACCTTGGAGGGCTTACAAAGTTGAACTCACTAATCTCACTGGCTGTGTCATTCTTACCGTTGTGTTCATGTTCTCGAGGTGTTGGTGATACGGTTTTGCTACGATCAGGCTGACCAAGAATATTATAACAAAACAGAACATGTTTAGATGACACTCTTTACTTGCAAGATTCATCCTATGTTACTATTCAGACCTAGTAACCTAAGACTCTATGGGTCTCCTAATATTATATGTTTGATATTAATAATTTTACTTAATTGTTTATTAAATATATTAAAAATTCGAAAATAATAAAAATCCAAAAAAGCTAGACTTTATGATAAGTTAGAAATCCCCTATATATTATTTGAGAAGCATTGCAACATTTTTTTGTAGCCACATGTCATCACTAGAATGATTCTTAGAATCCTTAGAGAAATAGGTTGGTCCATCTAAATATATAATAAACTTTTTAGTAAACCACAATAAATATATTATTAATGTGCTTCATTATTTCCTTAAATAAGATTACGGAATTGCCTAATGTGGCTAAAATATATATATGACAATTAATGATTTTGAATAATAAAGATTTGATAAAAATAAGTATGTATTATAATTATATTTGTTTAATTTTAAGCTATTAAAATAAATTAAACAATCATAGTAACCATATAATAAAAATTTAAAAAATATTTATATATTATATTTTGAATTTTTAAAAACGAATATAAATTACTAAAATTGTTAAAAGTTTCACATTCAAATTTTGTGATCTATGATTTAAAAATTTTGTTATGACATGATACAAATAATTAAAAAATAATATAAGTTGAAAATCTTATTTAATAAGTATCAAAAATAAAATATAAATATATGTTTCATTTTAAATTAAACTATATGCCATATAAAAATACATAAATATCTTAATTTTGAAATTTACTTTGAATATTTTTTTGATAAAAAAATTGAAAAATATTGACAACTTGATTTTTTAAAATATTATAAATTACTTAAACTATTAATCCCACAGTGAAAATTTTGTTATCACTAATTTAGACTTTTTGCTATAACAGATGCAAATACAAATGATAAAAATATAACAAAAAGCATCATCTAATAAATATTAATATTAAAATATACCATATATATGTTACTATCATTTAAATTTAATTATATATCATATCAAATAGAAAAATATTTTTTCGATTTATAAAATTTATTTATATGTTCGCACCAATTTAAATATATAAGTAGTAGATAATGACTTTTTAATTATTCAATATATATTTATTATTTTATAATATGTTATAAACATATAATATATAAAATAATTTATATATATAATGTTCATTCCGCGCAAGGCGCGGATCTTAGTACCATGTTGTTTGGGGATAGAGGAACCATCTGCGAGGGCTTCTCTGGCATATGGTTAAAAGAATCATGTTGACCGTTGAGGTTAATAAAGACTTCATCAGAAGATAGAGAAGGGAAAGAGATGTTGGTTTCTGCAACTGTTGACCTCTTCGTTACAGCTACTGGTGAAGGTCTTGACTGATGAACCCTTGGTGAATTTGCGGTACCGTTCTGATATGGCCTTGTGTTGAGAGGTGAAGGTGGCTGTGATCCCACCTTTTTCTTACCTAAACTCTCTGGTAGGCTAAAGTTCGTCGCAGCTGTAATAAATAATTCAAGAATCAATCAATGAAGGACACATCATCAAGTCCCTAAGAAGAGAGAAAGTTAAAAAGGTACCTTGCTTTTTTGAAGTCTTCTTTCCACGGCCTTGAGCAATCTTCTCTAAACAATCTGAAGCACATTCATGGAAAGGGTTTGCAGAGTATTTGCAATCCGGGTGAATTTTCCTATTTGTATCCATATCTTAATGTGTAGATTCAAAACCAGATGCAAGAACTGCAATAAGAAGGAGCTTTGTCAACAACATGAATTGTAGAAAAGAACCAAACAAATAAAGTTTTTTTTTTACTTTTTGTTGGTGGGTTGAACAAAAGTCAATGCAGGGTATGCAAAAAGGTCTAGACTTTAAACCTCAAATTCAAATATTAAAATGGTTACAACCTTTTGATCAAAAAAAAAAGGTTACAACTCATACAACAACAACTCCACTGGATGCCCTTTCTGGTTTCACTTATATCTTCAAAAAATAAAAAGATGATAACTTTTTCTAATACATATATACATTGAAGAAACTAATAATATTGTATCAGGCAATCCCCACAACAACAACTCCAATCAGACAATCATTTAAGACATGTGTCCAGGCCGACCGCAATGATCTTTGTAATACTAATAAAGCACCGATCTTTCTTGAGAGATAAAAAGATACCTAGGGAACGGTGGTGGTGAAGAAAGGTCCTGAGCGGAGAAGATGGAAGCGAAATAGAGTTTCGTTGATCGTTGTACGAATTTACTAACTTATATAAGAAGAGGTGATGTGATTTGACCGAAACCTTTTGTAAAGAGAAGGGTTGAAGATTCGAAGAGATTGACTGAGACTATTCATTTAATTTGCGCATGAGAAATGCAGACGTTACAATCAATGAAATGGCCTTCTAGAAGCTGACAACAACAGAGAGAGACGAAGAAAGTAGTTACCGAGAAGGCTTCTTTCTGTTCATACCTACTTATTTAACCAATTTTATTACTTTATTGGGCACGTGTGAGATATTGTTTTTCTTTTAACTCAAAATGAATTCATTAATGGAAAACTTAGCAGATTTAGCCAAAATATATATTTTTAGAAAAAGTTAATGTGAATTTTCTCTGCATATTTATATATTAATACCAAACTATAAATAACATTTTTCCTTTTTTTTTACCTTTTATCACATATTTTTTTCACTCTTTTCATTTCAATTTATTATTTTAACCAAAATGATTCACTTAAATGATTATATTGGTAAATATATATATAACTTCTTTTAACTTTTTTTTTGTAAATGAACATTTTTCTACATATGCTAGATTTATATTTTGTTAAAAGAATATATATACATTTTGCAAAGAATAATTTGATTTTATATCTAACAAAAAAACTATAAGTTAGAAAGCAAGCACATCGCACTATATGCACTATATCTAACAAAAACTATGCACTATGCACTACATTGTTATTTAAGAGAAGAAAGTATCTTGGTGTTCAAAATCAAATTGATAAAATAATTATTTAAAATATATCTAATAATATTCTATTTTTTCTAAATGATATTTATAAAGTAAAATAATTTACAATGATAAGCTATATGTTACACCAAATATAAGAAATGAACAGTAATATTCGAAATATAACGTAACACTATTCATTATTTAATGTTCAGACTTCAGAGTTTTGTTAGTCTAAACGCTTTCTTCGATTGCTAAAAAGCTCTGAACTCCTCTGCTGTGATAAACCTAGCAAGTAGCAATGCCGCCAAGCTTGCATGAGACTGGTTTTGATGGCTCTGACAGTATTGAAGCCGGTCTCCCCTCCTATTTTTCATGTGGTTCTCATGTATTTAGTTGTAATTCTTCAAGATTTCGCTTTGCGGTGATAGGGAGCTTTTATGGGAGCAGGTGAGGTATAAAGTTTCAGATATGATAATCTTCTTCCTTGTGCTGAAGTCGCAGGTCCGGATCTCTTTTGTGGATGGTGGTGTAGTACATTTTTTCTTGATTCGTCACACAAACGTGTAGGTGCTGATTTGTTCTTATTTCGGTTTTGCTTCTTTTGTTGGTTTGGTTTTGCTTGTTTTGTTGCTTCTTTGAGTTGGGAGGACGCCATGTTAGTTTCCTGGGACTTTCTTAATTTATCAGATCGTGTTCCTCGTATCTGTGGTAGTTCCTGTTCAGCTTGGCTAGTTGAGATAGTTACTAGTATTGGTGTCGTGGTGCTACCGCTTCTCTTCAGGGATTTCTCTGTTCTAGTTTCTTCGCTTTTATATAAGTTCATTGCTTGACTCGTCTTTGCGATTATTTTTAGTTGTGGAGATATCTACTATATATTATATTTATACTCTTTAGATTTGGGTTTTGGTTACTATAAAAATTGCGTAAGTATTATTGCTTCGTTCAGTAATTCTAACTTACTATTGTTTCTTAGTAGTATTTATTTGTGGTTTGATTTGATTAAGTTGTCCTTGTTCGGATTTGATTCCCTTTTTGGCTTTGTTTATGGAGATATCTTTATGTTCTGCTCGTTATAGTATTCCATATCTTTTCAGCAAATAACTAATTATATCAGTGTTTTGATCAAATAAATATTTTTAGCCAGAATTTGTCATTTTTATCAAACTTAGATACTATGAATTTGTAAAATTTGTGCATACAATGCTGTTTTACTATTTTGTGATATTATAATTACTTTTATATTAATTAATTATCTCCTTTGATGTATAGTATTTTCACAAATATATATAATATTGATTTCGGACAGAATATATATATTGATTCTGATAAAAATATAATCATGGATTCGCTTTTCAATGGAAATCACATGCACCTCACATTATTTTTGTTTTCACTTTTTAATGATGGAGAAATAGATCTACTTACTTCAACATTTTTAAAATGCCATCTACTTATTACAACATTAATTAGAGTGACTGCATGCATTAATATTTTCAACAAAAATAATTAATAAAATAATCAGTTACTGAAAATATGTACTCTCTCTCTGTTTTATATTAGTTGTCAAAGTACAATTTTCATTTCAAAGTAAATGCTGTTTTAAAATTTCAATATAAAATTTATCAACTTTATATGCTACATAATTTCTTATATTCTCCTGTTTATTTTTCTGTCGGTTTAAATATGGTTAAATATATACGTTATGATGTTTTTATTTATAAAATATATAAAAAAATTTAGTTTGTATACAAAAGTCTAAAACGACAATTAAAATAAAATGAAAGGAGTGTAAATTTACCATGACGAGAAAAGAAAAGTAACTATAATATTTTTTGAACTAAGAAAAACGAAAATAATTTATGAAAATAAAATAAAAAATCGATATATGTGGCCGGTGATTAATAGAGAACAAAAAAAAATCATACAAATCCATGGATCAACAAGAGTCCAAGACCATGTGGACGTCACTCGCAGTCACCACCTTGATGTCTCTTTGTCTTGTAAACCTTCTCCTCAGTGGCTGTGCGGATCTAGAAATTATTTGTATGGGGGCAGAAATAAAAATCAGTAGATAAAATACCAAAAAATAGTCATAAAACTGTACTAATGAATTAGAAATTTTGTAGAACATAAATACATGAAACTATTTTTATTTACAAAATTTTATTTAATAGAATTAAAATTGTATCTATAAATTATGTATTTTCACTTGTATATAATTTTGTTTAACGTTGTATACATTATTTAATAGAAGTTTATTAGTTTATCGCAAAAATTTGTAGTAAACTGGTGGCTATTATATAAAAAAACTCACGAAACAATTTGTGACTAAATCATGACAAAAATATATTTTATCGATTAGCTATGATTTTAGTCGTCTTTTATTCTATGACTACTTTGTCACAAACAAATTGTATCTATAATGTGTTTATTTGAAGCTATGTTTTTGTCGATGACTATTCCGTGAGTTAGTTCTAATCCGTGGTTATTATATAAAAGGTTACGAAACAATTTGTGACTAAATCATGACAAATTTTTTTTTTTATCGATTATCTATGATTTTAGTCGTGTTTTATTCTATGACTACTTTGTCACAAACAAATCATAGCTATAATGTGTCTATTTGTAGCTACGTTTTTGTCGATGACTATACCGTGGCTTTTCTAACTCGTGCTTATTATATAAAAAATCACGAAACAATTTGTATCTAAATCATGACAACAAGATATTTTTATCGATTACCTATGATGTTAGTTGTGTTTTATTCTATGAATACTTTATAGTGTGTCTATTTGTAGCTACGTTTTTGTCTATGACTATTCTGTGGCTTTTCTAACCACAATTTTGACACAAATAATCCTCCATTAGGAGTGCTCTTAGATCACTGGTAAACCATTTTTTGGGTTAAGTATGTGAATCTTCATTAAATCAATAATGATGCAGGGAGATACATGGCTTTGAAGATCAAATCCTAAGTATCTAAGCAGCTAATGAAAGCAATTGTGTTGTAGAGAGCCACAAAAAAAGTTAAAAAGAACAAGATAACTTTTACAGACAAAATAACTATGTAACTCATTCACTGTTGATGAGAGACTTATCAGGACGCGGAAACTTACGTCGGACTATGGGAGTGGTTTGTTACGTAATCGGATTTCAGCTTCATAAAAGGTGGACAGTTGGATCTATGTATATTGAAAAGGAGACAAAGCCATATTTTCCCACTAAAACTAAACATAATTATGTACATATATAATAAAATATGTACGCTATTCACTTTATTGTCAACTCATATAACAGTATAAGTCTACATGCTAATTATGTGAATGTTATCTCTCAAGACATGAGAACATATTTACGTTGAAACTAAAAAAAAATTCAATGACAACTTAAACTATGTTGGTTTTGTTAGATACTTTTAATAAATCGAAATTTCCCCCAAAAGAAAAAGAAAATAAATCGAATAAATAAAATAACAAAGAAGAAAAGCAAAAATAGTTGTTGAGACGCCAGAAGAAGAATGCATAACCAAAACGGTACGAAGAGAACCTCTCAACAAAGGTAGTTAGGGTTTTGCACGTTACCTTTTGTCATGCAATCTTCGCTTTTCATCATTCCAATTCTATTTTTAATGTATTTATTTTATATCTCATATTCGTATATACATGTATACTTGATCGTCATGCATGTCTTGCACTTTACCTACCAAAGCCACAATTAATCTCTCCTAACAGAGAAAGCAAGAAAATTATCACACATATATAAAAAGTTATTGGTGACGTTATTTTACACGAAAAGCAAAAAACCTTGTATGAATGTAACTAGCTTCTATTTCTCTTCTTCTTTAATTTCTTGCAGTCTCTTGTCTTCTTTTCCTAGCTGTTGCTTTGTCTTGTCAAGTTTCAACATTCACAAGATTTTTGAGGAATATTCTTTCAAGAATCTTGTGTAGTTTCTTGTTGGCTTATATTTTCATGATACTGTAGCTCTATCTTTAGTTTAAAATCATGTGAATGATGCATCTTTTTCTTTTCTAATTATTTATGCCATCTCAAATTTCTCCTTTGTAGACAAACAAAACCATTAAAAATATTGGCACAATACTGTTTGAAGGGATCTTTGCCGTTTTGGGACTTTATATATAGGTGTGATATATTAAAAAAAAATATTTTTTCTTATTTTGTGTAGTAATCATTTTGAGAAATGGAGAGTAATATGCAAAACTTGTTGGAGAAATTAAGGCCTCTTGTGGGTGCAAGAGCTTGGGACTATTGTGTTCTTTGGAGACTAAACGAGGACCAAAGGTTAATTTAGTTCTTCAATGCAATAAAGTTTTAAAGAATCTCTTTCGTCACATTGTTTCCTTTTTGGTTTGGGAGGAGACAGGTTTGTGAAGTGGATGGGATGTTGTTGTGGTGGGACACAGCTCATAGAGGAAGCTGGAACAGAAGAGTTTAGCTTCGGAAGTTGTAGAGATGTAATGTTCCATCATCCTCGAACCAAATCTTGTGAAGTTCTTTCCCATCTTCCTTCTTCCATCCCTCTTGATTCCGGGTATGAACATATATACATGCGGCGCACATAAGACTATATTGTTTGTTTCATATGATATATCTAGAGATGGAAAAAATGGACTTGTGTTATAGGATATATGCGGAGACTCTTCTGACTAACCAGACCGGTTGGTTAACTGAGAGCTCAGAACCAGGTTTTATGCAGGTATTATCCAATTTTCTAGTTTGAAGCATCACCAGTCACATGATTGATCTACAAGAACAAGAACTCTTAAAAAACATCAGTATTTTAAAAATCCAGGAAACAATTTGTACTAGGGTTTTGGTTCCTATACCGGGAGGATTAGTGGAGCTCTTTGCAACCAGACATGTATGTGTAATAAACGTCTCTTGGTTGTGTCAAGTGTTGTATAAGTTTAAAAAAATGCCTTGGTTTGTCATGATGTGTGTAACGTATAGGTCGCTGAAGATCAGAACGTGGTGGACTTTGTAATGGGGCATTGCAACATGTTGATGGATGAAACCGTAACGATCAACATGATGGTAGGGGTTGAGGTCGAGTCCAAGCCGTATGGGATGTTGTTACCTGGTGACATCCATCAAAAGGGTTCATCAAAGGATGAAGAGATGATGAATCTCCCATCCCCATACGATATCTCAGCTGATCAAATCCGTCTCAACTTCTTGCCTCAGATGAATGATTACGAGTCACAACAACACTTGAAGATGAAGAGTGATTATGATCACCATCATCAAACGTTGGGGTATGATCTCCCGGAGAATGGTAACAACATGAACCCTTTTAACACGGTGGCAGAAGAGGGGATGTCAGTGATGGGCGAGGCTAGCTTGCTTGTGAACGAACAGCAAGTTGGTAACGATAAGGAAATGAATGAGAACGCAACTGGTTCGGATTGTAGCGACCAGATTGATGATGAAGATGATCCAAAGTGTAAGAAAAAGACAGGAAAACATACTCAAGCTAAGAACCTGCATGCTGAGAGACGGAGGAGGAAGAAGCTTAACGATAGGCTTTACGCTCTCAGGTCGCTTGTTCCCAGGATAACTAAGGTACATAGAATAACGATAAGGTTTGTTTCTTGTTTTTCTTTCTTGGCTGAAGCAAGTTTTTTGTGGCATGGAAGTTGGATAGGGCATCGATTCTTGGTGACGCTATCAACTACGTTAAGGAGTTGCAGAATGAGGCAAAGGAGCTTCAAGACGAGCTTGAAGATAATTCAGAGACTGAGGATGGATCTAATAGGCAGCAAGGAGGGATGAGCATGAACGGGACAGTGCTCACTGGGTTTCACCAGGGGCTTTCGTGTAACTCGAATCTTCCTGACATGAAACAAGATGTTGATCTTGAGAACTGCAATGATAAAGGACAAGAAATGGAAGTTAGAACATAAACTCTCACCTTTCTATATGTATCGAACTCTCAACACCACATGCTGATGATTTTGGTTTTATGTTTTGGGTGAGGGGTTTCAGCCGCAAGTGGACGTGGCTCACTTAGATGGCAGAGAGTTTTTCGTAAAGGTGATTTGTGAATACAAACCAGGAGGCTTCACAAGGCTAATGGAGGCACTTGATTCTCTTGGACTTGAGGTCACAAATGCTAACACGACTCGTTTCCTCAGCCTTGTCTCCAATGTCTTTAAAGTCGAGGTATGATCTGAAGGAGAAGGACCTGCTTAATGAAGAAAATCAAAATGATTCTTTTTTTTTATTCATTTTACAGAAAAATGATAGCGAGATGGTGCCAGCTGAACATGTGAGAAACTCGTTGCTGGAAATAACCAGGAACACATCTAGAGGATGGCATGATGATCAGATGGCAACTGGTTCCATACAAAACGAAAAGAACGAAGTTGGCTATCAACACTATGATGATCACCACCATCACGGCGGTCATCATCAACTACATGATCATCAGATGAACCAGAGCGCTCACCATCACCACCAACACATCAACCATTACCAAAACCAATAAGGAACATGTTCCCTGAGCTACCAAGATGTGTTTCTTTACATGAGAAAGAAACATTAAAATCTGCGCAAATACACTTCAAAGGTCTTTTTCCATTTCATCAGATAATAAAAAAAGGAATGACAGTTCGAGAGAAATTCCTGTATCCAATACTATAAACATGGACTGTGGTAGATTCACATGGAACACTATAAAAGCAAAATAACTTCATTTGAAATAATCTGTCTGAAGTTAATTATCCATATGACAAAACAAGTGTTGTAGTGTACACCCCTAAAACTTTTAAGCAAACTCCAAAACAGCCAAAAAAAACTTTGTCAATATTGCTGGAGCAGATGGGGTTACAACTCAGGAACATGCAATTCTTGCATAACTCAAAAAAAAACTCTGACCCGCACATTTCAGACATATCTGAGTTCAAAACTTGTAATAATAAAGAAGCCACAAAACCTTCACTTGGTTAATTGGCAATATAATTGGTGTATATCCTTTGAGGCTTGTGTTATTGCTGCTGCTGAAGATGCTTGAATTCATTGCAGTCAGCGCCTACCTCACTCAGCGCTGAGAATAGCTTTGGCGCAATCTTAGCCAACATAAGCTTAAAACCAACCGAATTTGAATTAGCACTGCAGCTTTCATCAATAACCGAGGCATCTTTGCTGAGAGAACCTATTAGATATCCTTTCATGTAGGCGTCACATGCCTTCAAGATGTAATAACCGCGTTTTCTGAAATGATCTTTGATGAGTTCTTCAAAATCCTACAGATTTCAACACAAGTTAAGCAAAGGAAGGTTAGGGAAAAATACAAAAAAAAATCAATGTAATGGAGTAAAAGAAAGAGAAGCAGAGTTCTTCTCCTTACCTTTGGTGGTCTCCGCATAAGATACATCATGGTTTTACAATTTAGAAGAAAGGCATTCTCGTTATACCCCAGTGAGTTTTTCTCTCCTTCTGCAGTTCCTATCTGCTTATCATACCCGGCTTCATTGAAATAAGGCTTTGAATTCAACACTAATCCCTGGAGTGAAACAAGGACTTGAAGGATGCTAGATGATTTGGGATCCCAGACTTCATTTCCTCTGCCTGTCCACGTATTAAGAAGGCTAAGACAGACCTTGCCTTCTTCATACAGATTGGGGTTCAACCTCCAACCACCAGAATGGTAATGTGCCGACTGCAGAACGAAAAGGCAGACAGAACATAATTTTAAAATGGATTCACTTGCGTTGTGTGCAACAAGCAATACTAAAACTAGAAACTCTTACCGGTGGCACACTAGGGTAGTCAGATGGAAGGTGAAAATCAAAAAAGAAGAGACCATCTTGGTATGGTGTTCCATAAGCCCCAGCTATAACCGCCCTTAACAGATCCATTCGATCTTCGTAAACTCGAACAAATATTCCATCTGTTAAAGGTAAATGAATTTCTTTCCAATAAGAAGTTACCAATCATGAAACACTGGTGAATGATTTAACTGCACATCTATACAATCTTACCCGGAAGATTGTTCTGAAGTATTTTCCAGTCTTGATCAACCTTTTTGAACCACCGTCTTTCCTTTGTTTTCTGCAAGTTTGATAAGACACTTTAAGATTCAAACTCAAGTTTCAAATATCAACTGTAACGTGAAGAAACCGTTTTCTACGGGAATCATCTGAAGTGTAAAGTACTTGACCTACCTGCTCATCTGAGCCAAGATAATGGTGGTCCAGAGGATCTTGTGATATATCAAAGCGTTTGAAACTGCAACTATCACTTTCAGAAGGTATTGGCTCTTCAGATTTTTCACCCTCTGATCTTTCCACTGCTTCATTTTCTACAACTGTTCCCTCTAAATCACAGTTATCAGTGGCACTGAAATTTGTAGGACTATGATCATCAAGGAAAGAACCCCTCTCGTGGGAAGAGTTCGTCAATCCATTGTCATCTGTGAGACTAGAACTGGAAGAATCTTCAGCTTTCTGTCCACGTGAAAAGATTCCACTAGCCATTCGAGTCACGAATTCAACTGCAGCTAGTGGGAGAGCTAGGGCACCATTCCTCCCAGAATCATTCTCACCATTGTTTCCTGCATCAGAGTTTTCCTCAAGAAAACTACCCCTTCCAAGATCCTGTAAATCAACGATTCTCATTAATTCGTAGAAAATGATTGTGCAACATAATGTTCTGGGTTTAGGCAAAAAGAACCAGTAACGTTTTCTTTACAAAACAAACCTCTTCAGGAGCACCACCATTGTCGTCGTCTACAGTTTCCCAACTAGCAGCATCACTTGCTTCACTTTCTGCAGCAATTGATTCATCATCGTCCCGACCAACTACATAAATTGCTTGAGGGCCAACCTAGGAGAAACCAAAAGAAAACGAAAAGTAAAATTAATAAATACTTAGCCTTGTTTGCAGGAAAAGTGCCATCAGTTCAAAAAATAGAAGAGTTTATTCTCGCTCAGAGGCAGAGAGTCTCGTAAAAAAAGAACTAATTTGCATATATTATAGACTAATTCTCATAAAAGTGCCATCAGACCATCGAAATAAAACAAAAGAGTTCTAAACTAGAACATCAAGTGTAGTAAAGCACTCAAACATTTGCACATGTTCCGAATCATATAATGAGGAAAAGCCAGACCAGCAAGGGGTTTGTAAGTGAATAGATTATTTGAGGTGGACGTACCGTTGAGACCATTCCATCAGCCCATGTTACTTCAATATCACCATCCTTAAGTCCAGTAATATTTCCAACCCATGAGAGCTCCGGAATGTTCGTATCAACTTCGTTTTCTTCCTTATCATGGACTTTAGCTTCTTGATGATATTCTGCATCTTGGTGCCCATCGTCTTGCTCTGTTGCCTCAGAAGATGCTGGTAAGGCCATGGTAACAGGTGACAGCCGAACAACAACATCCCCATAACAGTAGTCATAATCGGGATGGACCTCTAGCTCATAAACACTTGCAATTTCTTCCTTGTCAAACTCACGAGGCTCTTCTGCCGTTAGACGCGGCTTCAACCATCTCACAGAAGCAGTACGTTCTTTTGCATTGACGCTTTTAACAACCCCAACACGCTTAGGTTCAGTTGTGTTATTATCATCATCATCTGAAGCCTTCTCCACCACATACTGCTCAGGGACAAATTCTTGATCGCCAGGGGTCTCAATCGGAATCAATGTTGTTGCTTCCCGTCTACATTCAACTGTACCATCCTGCCAGGCTACATCAACAAGCGTTCTGCTGTTAACTATCAACAGAGCTCGTTCAAAGCTTTCCTCTTTTTTCTTTACCCTTTTGTCCTTTCTGATAACGAGTTTGCGTATCTTCTTACGATGGAGAGGCCAAGGTTCATGCGCAGGCTCCTTAGAAGTAGAAGAAACAGTAGTTTCTTTTGGCAAAGCTTCAGCAGTAATGCCAACAGGCTCACTTTTTTCTTCGCTTAGTTCATCTTCTAAATCGGATTTATTCTGTTCCCGGTCTGCCCTTTTTGCTTGAGAATCATAAAGTCGTAATTTAGAAACATGCTTGTGCAAGGGAATCGTAGCAGACTGATTCACCGATGGAAGAAGGCCCCAGTCACCAACTTGCCAGTTAGCATGAGTGAAAGATGACAACAACGTCAAGTTACTTGGACTCTGCTCCTCAGGTGGGGAGACAGCAGAATCTGGCCCAAAGCCAGCTGAAGCAATCCAGTAGACAAAAATAGATCCAGCGGTGACTTTAGTCACAGTACCTTCTAAGCGATTGGGCTTCCACAATCCAGACAACCAACGGGAACTCTTGAAAACCGACGAGGAGGTTGCTTTGACACGCTGGCCCGGGTAATAAGGAAAGTTTGCGTCTTCTTCAAGGTTACTCTGGGAAACAGGTTTGAGTTGAAGAGGCTCAGCACGTAGGACTCTACACATGGATCCATCATCGAACAACACAGTCACATTGTCCAACACATCATCGATCCTACCTAGCCAGGGGCCGTGAACCACGTAATCACCAACACAAAAATCCCTGACGCGTTTCAATTCTTTTGTTGAGATGTCTTTGTGGGTAGAACCATCCAGAGCCAGTAAATCTACCGACATGTCTACATCCACTACTACTCCCACCTGCCCAGTTGGGTCAGAAGATGAAGCAACATAGTCTCCGTGTAAGAAACCACGATCTACAACTGTTACATTGTTAACATCCTGAACTGGCTCGGTGTCGTCCATCCACAGAACACGAATCTGATCACCCTCAAGAGTACCACATTTGTAGTTTTTCTCTCCACGACCAACATTTTCCTCGTTGGCCTTTTTCCCTTCCTCTTCAGCCCCATCATCATCATTATCATCGTCCTCATCATCACCACCATAATTTTCCTCATCGCTAATATCACTTTCAGAGTCAGAATCACCAGCAACTTCGCTCACAACCCCAATACTACCTGTCTTGTTGTTTCTCACAATATCGTGTCTATAAATGTTGGGATGCTCGTTGCTTCCTGAATCATCAGCCTTATCTATACGACTTGGATCATCACATATAGGCTCACTTTCCAATGAACCATCAAGTGGCAAGTCAACCCCAGGGTCATCTTGCTCATGCTCCATCTGAAACAAAAAAGTGCCTATATGATGAGAGTCTTCAACAATCCAAAGTAATAGCAAAAAAAAAAAAAAAAAAGTCAAAACGAAAACAAAATGATTTATTAAACGAAGCTAAATAGCTAAAGCATGTCCATAGAACATTCCGATGATTCATAACAGAATCATCCCACCTTCAACAGAACATTTCGATGATTCGTTAAGCTACGAAACTACAAATAGCTAATAAAGATTTTACGAGGAAAATAATCACATTTAGCTCGCCGATGAAATGTTCGATAGATTCAAACAGATGACGAATCGATAGAGAAGCGAGTACCAAGTTCGGAAAGCAAAGAGGAGGAGATTTCAATTCTATTCTCGTTCGATCTTATGTGCAATAATGTTCGATCTTCCTCTGGGGATGGATTGTTTCTCTCAAGCTCGGAGCGGCGTCAAGGAAGGATATATTCGTCACTAATGTATCTTCACGTCTTTCTCTCTTCCTTTTTTCTTGACATTCCACCCGCATTACCGATGATCCAAACTATTCAATCTGGGCCCTTGGATTTTTGCTTACCTTGTCGCCCGGTTCACGCTTCCTATCCAAACCAAACCGATTTTAAATTCGAATTGTTTACCTAACCGGGGAAGTATTCATCTACAAGACTACAACCTACCATTTCTTTTGAAATCATATGTTAAAAAAAAATGTATGTATTTTCAAAATTACAGCAATGTATTCCATTATTTTAAGATATAATTATCATAAACCAAAACATTTGAAAAAAAAAATCAAAAGAAATTGTAATTGTAACCGGAATATCCAAAATTTTCTAATCAGTTTATACAAACATGACAATATACAAACGATTAAGGGTCTTGGCTAGTAGATTTTTTTTAATGATAGGGTATGAAACTAATATATTTGTTATTAACTACTTAAAGAATGATTATGACTTGGTGATTAGGCAGAGTTCAGATCATTATAATAAGGCAGAGTGAAAGACCAATTCCAACAAAAAAATATATGAATATATACAAACCAAAATAGTCAACTTTCTTTTGGTTTCGAACCGAATATAAAGAGTCGAAACATTCTTATGGCCTAAAATATTAAATTGAACCTAAAGAAAGGTATCAATGAAAGTAACCAAACACACAATTTCGAATGTTTAATAATGTAAGAAGCGGGTGAAAGCATAAACAATAGACGTGACACAAGCCATACGACAAGCTTTCATTATCTTAAATACCATCTTCATTGATGCTTTTAAAAACAATCCTAAAATCTCTCTCGGCTTACATTCTCATGAATCTATCAACTACTTCCTCTCAGGGAACTTGGCTTCGTAGTCTGACATCACAAAAGAGGAAGAAGATTCGTTAGTAGAGAATTAAACCGAACAGCTTGAAAATGTTACAAGTCATGTACTACCCATGTAAGTCGCTGTAATCATCTTTCCAGCAAACCATCTACCATGGAGAGCACGTTACACTCCCATTGCTGCTTGCGCATTTTCAAATGGCAAGTAGACAAAAAACCTATGCTGTTTCTGTTTCGAGCAATCAAATGTTACTTTAGTAATGCTCTTTTGGAGGATGAAAAATACTAAAAGTTCACTCACTTGTCAACAAAGATATGGTTCAGTTCTCCAAATTTGGAGCATTCGTCTTTAACATCTTCTTTGATATGCTCGTCAAAGTCAAACTCAGGTTCAGTCTGCGAAACATATACATGTGTAAAGAAGAATTAGCTTCAGGTACAAAGTATTAAGAGACGAGAGAATGTTCAGCAGATCGCCAACCTCTGTAGAGGGATCAAACATGTTTTTAAGCAGTAGACATTCGCTGGGGGCACCAACAGGGTCGACCACAGCTGGAATACCGACAACAGCGGAAAACCCCCTTTTACGAGAGGAGCCACCAATGGAGATAGCACTGCAGCGAGGCTGCAGAGAAGACGGGTTTATTAAGTTGATTATATACCAAATCCTACGTGATTGCAGTGCCTATATCTATTATTTGAAACAGATCACTTCAGTTCTACCTATATACCGATGAGATATGTTCTCTTTTGGAGGATAAGTTAGCAAGCTTAAGAAAACTACTTACAAGGACCTGTCCATCATCATCATCCAGATCACCGTTGTTCTGTTACAGCTGACACCTAATGAAACGTGATACTAAATCATCAACAGACATAACATATGGTGTAATATACATATTTAGAAGCCTTTGGCTTTGATGGGCTCTGGTTCAAAATTGTTTGGCTGCTCTAAATATCCGGGAAAAAATTCAACATGCAGGTTGTCATGGTTCATTTTCCTTAGTAGACAAAATAATGTACCATCACTAAGCAGAAAGAACATGAATGTTTGTTTCTTACAAAGGATGCTTGTTTTTTAGAGTCTAGAAAATACTTAACACAGCTACAGCTCTCTACAGCCTTACGGGTTAATATAAATAAATATTTCAAAATAAGATCAACCAATACCTTGATTGCACGACCTGCAATCTCCAACTGCCCGTTCAGATTCAGTGCATTCCTTGCATCCTCCAGGCGAGCAAACTGCAAGGTATTTAAAAGACAAGATCTCTGTTAATCAAAAAGCACATCAGTAAGAATTCAAGACTGACATTAACTCAACCTACCTGAATAAAACCAAATCCTTTGCAATGGCCAGTCTTTTAATATACAGAAAAACATAAAATAAGTAATACATATAAAATATTTATTCTGCACAAGACGTGAATCTTACTTAAGTATGTATTTTTTAAATAATTTTAAAATCTTAAACATTTTTTAAATCTCAGGCTAAAACAAAATAACGAAATGAGAATAAACTCAAAAATCAATATTTATATCGAGCAATAACCAAAATGAGAAAAAACGACACAAAATTAAGAAAAATATTGAAGATAGATAGGATTGACACGTGAACGTAAACTTCTCATAACCATAATTAAATTTTAAATTGCTAAATCATGATATAACACCGAGCTGACATAGTTTCATTGTAACCAAATAGTAGGCTTGAGATTCTTCGGCGTAAACGTTAGGTTCTTATGCGATAAGTGATATTTTGACCTAAAATATTTTTTAAAATGTGAACAGTTCATCAGTAAACAAATTAGGTAATTAACAAAAAAAATTTAAAAAATTTGTTTAAGGGCCAAAAATATTAATTCGATCAAGAATATAAATTTTACTCTTTCATACAATATTTTTTTAAATAATTTTCATATACATTCACCTTGCGCAAAACGCATATCTTATCTCATATAAATAATTTTCTTTTAGGTATCTAGCAAACTTGCAAAACCTGATATGTGCGTTTTAAGTTATTAGTAATGTATTTGATGTATTAATAACTAAACTATGTCAAAATTGGACGAAACGTTTTTTGTTAGTGTGAGGATATATATGTATCCCATTAAAACAAATGTAGTATATAAGATAACCTATTCTTATGTGGTATTTTACAACTTTTGTCACCGAATTTATAACTAATCTTAAGATCTTCAGTAATGATGTTTTTGTAAATTAACAAGGCATCAAACAATACATTTATATGCATATACATTGTTTTCGGTTTAAGTGGGCCACCGGTATTATTGCATTCAGCAAAATCGAATTAAAACGTAATGAACCTGTCATTAATAGACATATATATACCTATCAGATCTAATCCAAAGTATTATTTTGTTTGGATACCTAAATCATATGGTGTTGATTACGTTAGTCTAATAGAGCCGATTCAAAAGTTTTTCATGTTTTGTTGACCAAAGCAAACAGATTTTGTACATCTTAAGATAAACCAAGAACAATTTACAATACTAGACTAGTCTTATTTTTCATCTTAACATAAACAAAACTTTCAGTCCGGTTTATCATACATGATACATGTCGAATATATAAACTTATTATTCTAAAACTGTCCTAAAGAAAATTCATTGGATACATAAATTGAAACTAATAATTCGCATTAACAAATAGTGTTCTCAGTCTTGCGTATAAAAGGAGGTGGACCAAATTAATTATAAGAGATCATTAGGATAGTTTGGAATAATACTATTAACCGGTTAGAATCGAGCCCTATGTAGTTTTCAAATTTTTAGCTCATGTAGACATTTATAGAGGCCTTCAAATAAGTGCTTTTTATTTAGTGTAGATAATCAACTCTTGCTATTTTTATTTTATTTTTTAACAATGTACACAAAATTTACATGTTAGGATGATATCACATTTAAATATTGGTTGTGATTTCATCGCTATCTTTTAAAACTCGTCTTAAACTTTTTTTTTATCATATACATATTTTTGAATACATCTAATAATATTGTGATCATTTATTTTATTTAAAGTACAATCTTGTTATTCACATTTGTATTTATTTAATTCTCTTATTATTATTTATTATAAATAGATCCACAAATCTGAGACAAACATTTTAACATTTAGATATTTATTGGTAAAAAGATAGTATAAAAATTTGGTTGGATATTAGCGAGCACCCTTGCAATTAGCAACGCAGTTACAAAATCCCTTTTCTTCGGAACAACTACCACTAGCATCAGCTCCATGTTGCTTCTTGCAATCAGCCAAACAGAGTGCTGGAGCACAATACGGCAATTTTTTACTAATTGGAATTTTATATGGACACTGTTTTTTCGCATCTGCCATCATTCCTGTAATATATAAAAAATCTGAAATTTTAATTGGGAGATAATATATATAAATTTTCTGAATTATAAAACTTATTTATCAACAAAAACTGCTTAATGAACTATTATTTTAAGAATTATAAGCAAAAAGAGAAACAGATTTTGCTAGTAAATAAAAAACGAGCATATGATTAGGTCAAAGTATATATTTTTTCTGTTTTGTGAACAAATATTTTTAGGAATTGTGTGTATATTAATAAAAGCATATAATTTTTTTATCTTTTAAGAGAAATTAATGTTTATATTGGAAAAGCATAACATATCACCTATAAAATATATAAATCTCAAAATATCTCATAAATTTATATAGAGACTATAGTTCATCCCTAATATGAAAATGTTGGTTAACATATTTGTATGTGCAGGACAAAATGTACATAAATAGATGATAAAACAATGCAAATATTTAAAATTGTTTAATCATAGTTGTTCTTCATCGTATTAACCCTATACATTAAAAAAATAAAAATAAACAAATATAAAAACAAAATTCTTAAGTACTTCAGGTATGATCCTTTTAATTTTAACACACAAAATGTTTGAATCAGTTTTCTGTATTTTGTTGCCTTCTGGAAATTTATGAATTTTACACAAAAGAGATAATTTAATGTTATATTATATAGTAAACAAAAACTCTTATATGGGTTCACAATATATTAAAAGTAATAAAGATCTAAGTATTATATTCAATTTCCTATATAATGTATTTTTTCAATATATTAAGATGTAAATACAAACCTAGGGAGAGAATAATGAAGACGATTAAGAACGTAGATAAGAGTTGAACGGATTTCCTCATCTTGGATTATAGAAATGGATTGATAGTGAGTTAAAAATGTAGGAAAGAGATGAATTATTGTATTTGTTACAACATACAAAGTATTCGTACATATATACATAACAAAAATCTAATTTAAGAAACTCACGTTAATATGTTCCGATTTAAACGAATCTAATTTAGAAAAATCCAAGTTTTTCTCATATAATATGTGAAAAAGCTTTAGACTCGTTCATTTTCCAATAAGCAAATAAAAGGGTACGTGTCATATGCGTGTAAATGATAGGCATGGATTTTACTCACTTTTAGCCATGGTTTATAAGTGTTTTAATAACTAATTACTACTATAAAGAGTCTATTTAGGGTATTTAAAGGTTCAGAGACAATTTGGAGAAAATTGGTGATTTTGGTGTCTTTTGGAGCCTTTTGAATGCAGAGCTGCACAGACGCGTCAGATGTTTATCTTTGGATGGAGACCTTCCCACCGTTCGATTGAGCCCATATTTTTAAACAAGATAGATCTTTGAGTTAGCTTTGCAATACCGCCAGTTTGAGGTTAATCAGCATCCTGTAGCCGAGGTCATTCCCGTTTTACTGAAGAGTGGTCAGTCTGCCTCGCGAGAGGAAGTTGTCGAGAAGATACAGAACTGTCGATCGATGAAACATCATTGGTGTCGATCGACGGTGATCCCAGAATATGGACTGAGCATATTTTATGACCGTTGAAGCCCAAAAGCAACCACAAATTACCAGAATATCCTTGGACAACCTAAAATCCTATTTATGTGTTTTCTAAGCCATTGTTAACCGCTAAGCTTTATTTTATTCATTGTTTTCTCTTAGTGAGGAGAGAATGGAGTAACTCCTCCAGAGTCCTCCTGGAACTCCATTGGTTTTGGTTTTTATATTTATTCTAATGCAATTTTATTTATTCTTTCTATGATTAATGTGACAAACTTCTTGCTTGAATAGATCCACCTGTTAGGTTTAGGGTTTAGATATGTTATGAGGGATTAGTCCCAACTATAGATTGTTAAGTTGTGATATTCATCTTTAGGATTCTCATTAATGTCTGTTTCTAGATTAGCTACCTAGAACGTACCCTAAGAGTTGTAGACATAAGCGATAGCTTGCATCTCACCCTGAATCCATCCTTATTGAGCTAAGATTGCTAGAGTAAGGTGATAGTTGATCTAGGAAGCTTAGTGAGTACATTCAACCCGCACGTTAAAACTTGACCAAACGCATCGATCGATATTTCAATCGAATAATCAGTCGACGGTTCAACAAGTGTATCGATCGATATTCTTATAGAATCATCGATCAACACTTATAGTGGGTCAATAGACAAACCTAGAAAGCGAGAGCCTAATGGTTTGTTTATAAGTGTTGAATTCTATAATATCATGCATACAACTTGTTAGACATCTGTAGGATTATAATCATGATTTCCTGATAGAGACCCTAAGTCTAGCAAACCATCCTTCCACCAAAACTCCAATCAAATCAATCGAGCAATTGTCTTGCTCACAAACTTGCAACTTTACATTTAATCATTAAATCAACCTAGCTTAATCCATCTTATTAGATTTATTTGGTTCTCTAGCTCCCTACGAATTCGATCCCTAAGTAATACAGCTCGACCTCTTATTTGAGAGAGTATAAATCACTCCTTAGGGTAATTTAAGTGATATCAGTAAATAATTTTGATGTTCTCAAATTTTTTAGTTTATACATTAAAATAGAGAATAGTGAAAACTGTGCAATCTTCAAATAATTTAATTGAATTCAGTTTTAGATTTAGATAGAAAGAGTAATTTTTAGACTGAATGGGAACAGCGGAATAAGCGGATAATGTTATGCAGTCCCGTTTAAGTATTGTTTTATAAGCTGCAGAATATTAGCGGTTAAACAAAAGAACGGTGAATGATAAAATGTGAATGGTAACAAAAAGAAATATGGTTTGGAACCAATAGTAAAAAGGTAAATATTTGTATTTTATATTATGCATTATATATATAAATTGGATTTCTTAAATAAAAATTTAGTTTTTATATAAATGAAAATTAGAGTTACTTTATTTTAGACCTAATTACTTATATTTAATAAATTAGCGAAAATGAAATGAAGAAAAAAAGTTTGATATGAAAAAGAGTTCTTTTACGTGTCTAGCAAACTTGCAAAACCTGATATGTGCGTTTTAAGTTATTAACTAGAGGTTGACCCGTGCGTCTGCACGGGTATTTATTTTATGTTCTTATATATTCTAATTTCTTGTAATGTTATCAACTTGTTTTTTTGTGTTCATGCTGTAGAT
This sequence comes from Brassica rapa, assembly GCF_000309985.2. NCBI lineage: Eukaryota > Viridiplantae > Streptophyta > Magnoliopsida > Brassicales > Brassicaceae > Brassica > Brassica rapa. The sequence goes on from NC_024797.2 coordinate 21,897,899, forward strand.
TAATATGTTACTTAGTTTTGACATTTGTGTATCATGTTCAATACGTTTAGCTTCCAAAATATTAGAAATTTTGTTTTCACGTTCTTCAAACTTTTTTTTCAATTTATTTTGATATATTAAACAAAAAAATGTAAATATTAGAGATCTAGATATACTTTTAAGTTTTATTAAATTACATTCCAAATATTTTTATTGAAATATATATATAAAGTTCATATCTGATCTATTTGATTTTTTAAATAAATACATGTCTAGAGTCTGACCTGCGCGCCGACGCGGCTATTTATTTTAACTTGTAAAATCATTGTTACCTTATAATATATTGGTAATTACTGCATTTTATTTACTGTGATCGAACAATATTAGATTATTGTTTGATTATTATTGTATTGAATGTATTAGTATCACAAATAAATGATTACAAATACATTCAAGTATAATTTTTTTTTTCTGCTAATTTTATATTGTGCTCAAACCCTAATATTTAAAAAGGTAATTTTCTCAATATCATTTTTTTTTTAAGTTTTTATCACCAAAATGTCTTCAAAGAAGAAAAAGATTAAAAGACATTTGAGAGAATATTGTTCAAAGGAGGTAAAAAAAGACTCTTCAGTGGTTTTTAATATATAAATATAAATTAATATAGGAAATTTCTCTATTTTACATGTTAAAATTAGTAAAAACTAAAACAGGCAATTATAGAAAAACTAAAACGGGCTATTATTGGAAATTTCTCTATTTTAAATGTTAAAATTAGTAATTATATCTATATTATAAATGGACAACTTATTTTTTGACAAAAATATATGTTCAATATTAATTAAACATTAAAAAGCAGTCATATTGATTTTATATATTAATATGTGTATTAAATGTTTTTTAATTCGTATAAAACAGCTAGTAATACAAAATTTTATTCGAAATTTTTCGTTTATGTCGAATTTATGTTACTCACATACAAAATTATAATACTTTTTCAGTTTAGTTATTGTAAATTATAAAAATGGATTATTTATTTGTACCTGAAGATTTTTTAAATTAAAAAAAATTGGAATGATATTTAGGAGTAATCACACATAGGACATGATCTATATATTTGGAATATAATAATGGCAATGTAGTTTATTTAGATGATAATAATGTATTAATCGTGTTTTAGATTTACATGGCAATATAGTTTTAATAATAGAGAAATATATGGCAAGATAATAAATACGTTTTTGATTTATAAGGCAATGTAGTTAATTAAAGCAAAATATATGTTAGAGAATCACATTTTGGATTTGCATGGCCTGATAATAAATATTATTTGTGTATGTGTTATATTTAATTAGATAATCTTTAATTAAAAAGAGTGGCATGGAATGTAAATATTGAGTAAAACTTAGGGTTAAGTACAGAATGTACTTCTGTTTTAATAGACTAGATGTATTTGATGTATAAATAACTAAACTAACCTATGTCAAAAATTGGACAAAACGTTTTTTGTTAGTGTGAGGAAATATATATATATATATATATATGTATCCCATTAAAACAAATGTACTATATAAATATAAGATAACCCTATTCTTATGAGGTATTTTACAACTTTTGTCACTGAATTTATAACTAATCTTAAGATCTTCAGTAATGATGTTTTTGTAAATTAACAAGGCATCAAACATTACATTAATATGCATATACATTGTTTTCGGTTTAAGTGGGCCACCAGTATTATTGCATTCAGCAAACTCGAATTAAAACTTAATGAACCTGTCATTAATAAACATATATATATTCCTTATATATTAATTGAGAAACATTACAACATCGTTTTCTAGTCACGTGTCACCATGAAAACGAAATTCACAATTCTTAGAGAAATTGGTTGGTCTATCTTAATTTATAATAAATTTTTATTAAACTAACTATTAAATTGATAAATAGTATACAAAAGAATATTCTCTCACTTTTCTTAAATAAAAGCTACAGAATTACCTAATATGATTAACGTAATGTGAAAATCAATGATTATGAATAATAAATATTTGATAAATAACTTTTGTATCTTAGCTCTTTTTGTTTAATTTTATATCATTAAAAGATATTAAACAACCACATTAATCATTTTTTTAATTTTTAAAACGACTATAAATTACTAAATGTGTCACAATAAAGTTTTGTGAAAGTTAATAACAAGATACAAATGACCATAAATCGTAAGAATATGAAGTGTCATTTAGTAGACATTCATATTACATATTAATATAGTTTAAAATTAAATTATATAACATAGAAAAATACTTAAAATATGGTTATTTCTAAATTTGTATTGAAAAAGTATTGAAACCTTAACATATTAATTTTGAAATTTGCATTCAAAACATGACACATTAGAAATTTTGTGTTATCATGTGAGTATGAATTCTCAATAATAAATATTTATATTAAAATATACTATATATCTATCTCCATATCATTGAAATTTAGTTATATACCATATAAAATAAATAAAATGATTGTTTTAATGAATTTACCAAAACATTATCGTAAATAAACAAGATATATTGTTTTAATTTATGTCTTTACTCTAATTTAATTATATACATAATACATAAATGAATACAAATAAATAATAATAGATAAAAGTTAGTTTTATATATAACATTCGCCCCGCACAATTGCGCGGATCTTAAACTAGTATATATATATATATATATATATCAGATCTAATCCAAACTATTATTTCGTTTGGATACCTAAATCATATTGTGTTGATTACGTAAAGTCTAATAGAGCCGATTCAAAAGTTTTTCATGTTTTGTTTACCAAAGCAAGCAGATTTTGTACATCTTAGGATAAACCAAGAACAATTTACGATATTAAACTAGTCTTATTTTTAAACTTAACATAAACAAAACTTTCAGTCCGGTTTATCATACATGATACATGTCGAATATATAAACTATTAATCTAAAACTGTCCTAAAGAAAAGTCATTGGATGCATAAATTGAAACTAATAATTCGCATTAACAAATAGTGTTCTCAGAATTGCGTAGGTGAACCAAATTAATTATAAGAGATCATTATGATGGTTTGGAATAATACTATTAACCGGTTAGAGTCGAGCCCTACGTAGTTTTCAAATTTTAGCTCATGTAGACATTTACAGAGGCCTTCAAATAAGTGCCTTTTATTTAGTGTAGTTAATCTAGTCTTGCTATTTTTATTTTATATCTTTACAATGTACACAAAATTGACATGTTAGGTGATGATGATATATCATTTAAATATTAGTTGTGATTTCATCGCTATCTTTTAAAACTCGTCTTAAACTTTTTTGATCATATACATATTTTTGGATACATCTAATAATATTGTGATCATTTATTTTATTTAAAGTACAATCTTGTTATTCACATTTGTATGTATTAAATTCTCTTATTATTATTTATTATAAATAGATCCACAAATCTGAGACAAACATTTTAACATTTAGATATTTATTGGTAAAAAGATAGTATAAAACTTTGGCTGGATATTATTATATTCACAACACTTAGCGAGAACCCTTGCAATTAGCAACGCAATTACAAAATCCCTTTTCTTCGGAACAACTACCACTAGCATCAGCTCCATGTTGCTTCTTACAATCAGCCAAACAGTGTGTTGCAGCACAATACGAGAATTTTTTATTAATTGGAATTTTATATGGACACTGTTTTTTCGCATCTGCCATCATTCCTGTAATATAAAAAAAAATCTAAAATTTTAGTTGGGAGATAATATATAAAAATTTCAGAATTATAAAACTTATTTATCAACAAAAACTGCTTAATGAACTATTATTTTTAGCATTATAAGCAAAAAGAGAAACATATTTTGCTAGTAAATAAAAAACGAGCATATGATTAGGTCAAAGTATATATTTTTAAGGATTGCGTGTATATTAATAAAAATATATTTTTTTTTATCTTTTAAGAGAAATTAATGTTTATATTGGAAAAGCATAACATATCACCTATAAAATATATAAATCTCAAAATATCTCATAAATTTATATAAGGACTATAGTTCATCCCTACTATGAAAATGTTGGTTAGCATATTTGTATGTGCAGGACAAAATGTACATAAATAGATGATAAAACAATGAAAATATTTAAAATTGTTTAATCATAGTTGTTCTTCATCGTATATTAACCCTATACATTAAAAAAATAAAAATAAACAAATATAAAAACCAAAATCTTAAGCACTTCAGGTATGATCCTTTTAATTTTAACACACAAAATGTTTGAATCAGTTTTCTATATTTTGTTGCCTTCTCGAACACAAAAGAGATAATTTAATGCTATATTTTATATAGCAAAAAAAACTTTTATATGGGTTCACAATATATTAAAAGTAATAAAGATCTAAGTATTATATTCAATTTCCTATAAAATGAATTTATGCAATATATTAAGATGTAAATACAAACCTAGTGAGAGAATAATGAAGATGATTAAGAATGTAGACAAGATTTGAACGGATTTCCTCATCTTGGATTATAGAAATGGATTGATAGTGAGTTAAAAGTTTAGGAAAGAGATGAATTATTCTATTTGTTACATCATACAAAGTATTCTTACATATATACATAACAAAAATCTAATTTTAGAAACTCACGTTAATATGTTCCGATTTAAACGAATCTAATTTAGAAAAATCCAAGTTTTTCTCATATAATATGTGTAAAAGCTTTAGACTCGTTCATTTTCCAATAAGCAAATAAAAGGATTTATTTCCTATGCGCATAAATAATTTTGATGTTCTCAAAAAGTTATTGTTATTTCAGAATTATGAATTTATTTAAATAAATGTCAATAAAGTTACTTTTTAAAATATTACTATTTAAATGTACAGTTTATTAGGTGGATGGCTCACACATAACAAAATTATTAAAATATATCAAAAAAATAGTAAGTATTTGATTAATTTTTTAGTTTATACTCCTCATGCAGTAGAATATATTACAAGTACTGCATCACAATCTGACGCACATGTCGAACTACTCTTCGACTAGCTTCTATTGAGGACTTGGCTTCCTTTATGTGTAGTCTTCTTGACCATGAGCCTTTCTCCATCCGCACCGAGTGCACTTTGCACTCATTGCTATTGTCTTGGAGTGATTTCATTATCATCCTCATGAAGATCATCTCGCATCACTTCCTGGCGCACTTTGATCTCATTCCACTCTGTACCATAATCAACTCCGTGTCCTGGCTCCAGATTTGATGCTTCTTGACCTTCCTCAAGATCACTCTTGGCTAAGACTACCTCTTCAACCCTCTTGAGTTTAATGAACATCTTGTTCACCTTCTTGGCCATGTTTCTGCTTTTCTCACGAGCAAAACACATCACCTTCTTGTGTCCAACCTTCCCATAGAACCAACAACACATCCGATGTTGCTTCTTGTTTGGCCTGACACAGTTGATGATGCACTGATCAGTCTCCTTCCTTGTACCAGATGCACAATCATGTTTCAGAAACTCTTGTCTGACATTCATGTTGCTGTAGTGATGTATTGTCTTCGACTTGTTACTCACATCTACGTGTTGTAGACCTTCCTGTTGTACTCTTTGTCGTACGTCCCGGCGTACTTTTGGACGAACTTCTTTAGCTTCACTTTTTGATGTGCTTCCTCGCACGAAGTGTGACAACCCCTTCTGATGTACGCCAGTACTCTGAGCTCCTCGGTATCCCAGTCCCCATTTTGTCTTAGTTGGTTGTCCCATCGAAAGTGTCTTATCCAAATCATTGGTTCCACTATTGAGCATCCTGACCCGCTTGTGATTCTCAGCCAAATCATCTTCCAGCATCCTTGCTCTCTCTCATTCACCAATAGATCCTTCCCTGAGCTTGCTAACTTCCTGCTCAAGAGACTCATTCTTCTCTTTATTTACAGTCGCAAGTTCTTCAAGCACTTCTTCAAGCAAATTGGTTTGCTTCTGAGCCACATTCTCCTATCTCAAATTCTGATCCTTGAGCTGAAACCATTTGTTGAGCATCACGTGATAATCCTCAGAGTCTGTATCAATATCTGAATCCGAGGATTCACTGAATTCCTCCTTGCGTACACCAAATGCAACAAGGTTCTTCAATACCTTTCCATCTTCTACATACTCTGAATCATCTAACGACTGCAATGGAACGCCTTTTTCTTTCTTTGAGTTTGGACATTCACGCCGAGTGTGTCTAACACCTCTACACTCAGAACACTTAAGTTCTCTTTGTTGTGCTACATGACAGTCAGCCCTTATATGACCAACTCCTTCATACTCGTAGCACTTAAGACATTTTCTTCTTCTACCATTGCTATGATCACCTCCAGCGACAATAGTGATTCCTCCAACCAGAGGGATTCATCATCTTACCAATATTCCTAGTCAACATCCCCATGGCATCTTCAAGATTCAGAGATGTGTCACCTTCTTTGTCAGCAACAAGCGATATACTCCTTGATGCACCACCTGACGCAGAGATCGAGCTACTGTATGTCTCCATCTCTTCTGCTTTCAGCATATCCACAAGTTTGTCACTTGAGCTCATCTGTGTTTGTGGTCATATTCAAGACCACCTTATGACCTCCAAACTTTGTTGGAAGACATCGTAGTAACTTCTTTACCAGCTGCTTCTCATTGTACTTCTTTCCAAGTACACATGCTTCATGCGCCATGACACTGAGTTTGGCAGTGAAGTTAGCCACAAATCATTATCAGACCACCTGAGATTCTCAAATTGTGACCTAAGATGATCCAGACGTGTCCTCTTGACACTATTATCTCCTTCAAACGAATTCAGCAGGATCTCCCATGCCTCTTAAACTGAAGTACTCCTTTGAATCAGCTGCAATTGTTCTGTTTCAACGGCTCCAAAAATTACCGACAACACATTTGCATTAAATTTTGATGCATTGCACTCTGCCTCTGACCAATCCTCTTTTGGCTTTGGCTTCTTCTCATCTCATATGTCCACACTTCATTGATTTCTCAAATCAACTGCTTCATGCGAGCCTTCCAATGACCATACTGGTCCGCATTCAGCATGATCTCGCCTTCTGCATAGAAATAATCGTGTCCATCTCCACCTTAAGGATCACACCGGTAATTTAGGTGACATGCTCTGATACCAATTGTAAATGCAGATGCAAACACAATTAAGGTAAAACAGAAGATAAAACAAGAGACAAATTACACAAACAAACACCAATACTTTATTAGAAATTATCTTGTACACTCTATTACAAGATCTGCTTAATCAGCTTTACATAGTCTGATATATCCTGACAACTGCTACTGAAAGATTCCTAAGCTACCCGCTTATGTCTCTCTTCCGTAAAGTACTTCAGCTACTGCTTCAACACGACCCCAGAACACTTCCAAGAGCTTACCTCTCTCTCTCTCTCTCTCTCTCTCTCTCTCTCTCTCTCTCTCTCTCTCTCTCTCTCTCTCTCTCTCTCTCTCTCTCTCTCTCTCTATAAGATCAGTGAATGTGTCTTTGTCTCTCTACAAACGATCCATATCTATCTTATAGTTATTCTCCATGTTCCCAAAACCCTAGTCTCCAAGGCAACATGGATATGAACATCTTCCATAACATTAAGTGCAACTTTCTTTTTCTTGAAATGCACTTATTCCTCTTCCGTTAAGTTATAAACTTGTTTCTCAAGTTTATTCTTCTTTCCTTATCTCCAAGATACTCTCTTGTTTTCCAAGTCAACACGACTCCAACTCAGCATCTTGACTCCACATGGTCTTTACCACTCAACACGACGTCTGTCTTAGCAACTACGTCATCGACTACTTCAAGTCAGACACCTTACATCTTCAGAGAGAGCATGATGTAATCCACGGTACGAAGGATCTGAAAAAGAGTCAGACAGAAAACATAAAGCAGTTCACCAAATTCTTCAATGCTTTAAACGACCGAGCCAAGTAAACGACGTTGGCTTGAGTCAACTTGTCCATGAATCGGTGGAAAAAAAACTCGCTTGGAGTGGAATCCGTAAAAGGTGAGACAGAAACTTGAAGAAGAAAGGAAGCAATCGAAGTTGTTATTCTTCGTGTTTCTCCAATGCTATGTTAATTTAATGAGAGAGACAATATACTATAGAATGATCCGCGCACCCGTGTGGATATTGGTTCTTAGATATTTATACATTGATATTTTTAAGTTTCTATACATCAGAACCGAACACATCAAGACCCAGAAAGACTCAACTCAAAACTCACACATAAATTTATAATATTCAAAAACGAAGCATAATTTCAAAACAAAAAAAAATAATGATACCCGAAAAGAATAATCCGTATCTAAATGGATAACCAATGTTCATACCTAACTGGTTTTGTAACTTAATAAAAATGACTCTTTCTATGTGTTGGGCTAAATTAAGTGAAATAGAAAGAGTTTTTTTATTTAGTAAAATAATTATATGGAGTGAAAAATTAAGTGACAATAAATGTAATGCATTTTTATTATTTTGATTTAAGTTATTATTTTATTCACAAAACATATTTTTGAGTTATGTTTTTGGCTACGTAATTTTCCACCGATTGAAACTAAAATATAAAAAAATTAGTAAAACAAATTAAATCAAACGTTTAACCATATGCAAAATCCAATTATTTTATATTTTTTATTTTATAATTGGCAAAAAATTAATTTTAATTAACTAATAAATAAAAAATTTCACTATTATTACTATGGTAATATAATTAATGATGTGATGTATTGTTAAGGTAATATAATTAATGAAATTTTTAAACTGAATGAAATATAGAAATATAATTAATGTAATTATATTAATGAAATTACTAAAATTATATTATATTTTTTTTTGATACTGATATCCATGTTTACAAATAATTCTCATTTATACTGCTATTTATGTTTTCAAACAGTAACGAAATGTAATTTACTTTTAATAATATAAATATACTCATTAGATATCAATATAATTATAAGGCCAGATTTTATTAAATACAATAGTTGTGGTTCTTTTCTCATTTACAGATTTATCTTTAATGAGATTTTAATTATTATGCAAAATCATAATGGCACAAAAAGTAATATGCCGAGGTAAAATAAGGGTAAATCTAAAAAAAAAGTATCATGTTTTAATAGTACTGACTAGATTTGGACCCGCACAACCGTGCGGGTATTAATTTTCATGTTTATATATATATATATATATATTACATAATTAGAATATATTTTTAAAGTTAGTTATATATTTAAATGTTTATATATAACTATCTTAAATATAACAATTTGATAGTTTTCATGCTGTAAGTTAACTGATTATTTCAAATCATCACATATATTTGGTATTTTTTATTATATATATTTTAAATTTATTTTTATTCAATTATTATGATCCTGATCCGTAATTCAAAGCGCTAGATTTTCTTTATCAGTATTTTTTTATGATTATTCATTTAAGATAATAACTATATATATATATATAAAAGTTTAAGATAAGTTAATTTTATACATGAATTATCTAATTTACTAATGTTAATCCGTTCTACCAAAATATTATATTTCTAGCATAAATTTTTAATGTTTGTCAAAATAAAATATATTAATTTATCAATTTAAAATAATTTTATCATATTTAGTTAAATACAATTTTTTATTTTAAAATGATAAATATAACTATAAAATAGTAAAATTTGATATATTGTTTTTCATTTTATAAAAGATAACTGATTATTTGTATAATAAAATTAATATATAATAAAATATATATATTAATGTATAATAACATTAATTTTATTACTAATTACAAATTTAGAGAAAATATTTATATACAATTTTTTGATAATTAAGATATTGTTATAACGTTTTTCAACACATTTGTTAAGAAAATTAAATATTTATATTTATATTTTAAATTAAAGGATATCAAATTATATTATGATTTCAGCAGTTAAAATATTATATATTAGCATTAAGGAAATACATTTACTACAAATTTTAAATGATGATTTAAATAAAAATATCACACATGAATCAAGGTGAGTTTGTTAACCAATCCGAGTTTTTAGGAGTCGATGTTATATTAGGAATGATATTATTAATCCATATTATTAGTAATAAATGAATGATAACTGATTTTTAGGTAGGATCAATTTTTAAAAAAATCATACATGAATCAAAGTTGTGACTTATGTTTTAATATATAAGATTAGTATATATTATAATATATATGTGTTTATCAATTTTTAAAACATAATAAGCTTACTGTATATTTTTTTCATTGAATAGATTGTTTCATACTTTCACATGTATTTGTATCTTCTTCTATATATATATTTTCGGATTATTATTTCATTATTAAAATCATAACTATATATATAAAGATTAGTAAAATATTGTTTTATTGTCATATTCAAAGATATTGTAATATTTCACAAATTTAGAAAGTTTTTATGAAATTAAAATTTTCGTTTCAATGATTTATATTATTGAGTAAATAACTAAACATTTAATTTTTGTTTAGTTTTTAAAATAAACTATATAGTTTAAAATTTGTTTTCATTGGTTTAAGGTATTAAAGATTAATCATTGTTAGATAATATGATTTTTGTTATTTAACACAAAAATCTTTATAATTTTAAAAGTTAACTTCGAAAAATATTTAAATATTCAACATGAGGTATAGTATTACAATATTAAATTATATTTATTTTATTTATACTATATATAAATCCAATGAATCATCTATTGTTTAAATTTAATTATTGATAGCCCAATAAAAAATTTTTGTAGGCCCAAAATTTAAATGATAAAATTAGATATTAAATGTAACATGATTTTTTAGGAATAGGTTCATTAAGTCCATTTTAAAAAAAATCACACATGAATCATGACTTCTATTTTAATATATAAGATTTGTCATTTTGTATTAAAAAGTAGAAAAGAAATACTAGCAAAAGTCATAAAAAGCCCATAACAGAAACTTTTTAAAGAATTTTAAGAGCACCTTTAACGCAAAGATATATAGGAGTTCTTAAGAATTAAAATTAAATGAAAATTAATAAATCATGAAAGAGAAACAGCCAAAAGGTTCCTATTTAGTAAGTTTTGGAACCGGTTCCACATATTTTGAGACAGTTGTCGTTCCTGCAACGTTTCAAAACACTAAAATAATTAAATATTAATATAATTTTTTTTTTAGAAACCTTCAACGGATTTCAGCGTTAATGATGCCCTAAACCCAACTCAGGAGGGGGAGGGGAGGGTCTTTCTCTGCATCCTCCTCCTCCACTGTCTTTTTCAAAACTTTGCTGTGCTTTATTGTTGTACAAAGAATCATATATTCTTCTCCTCACACGAGTGACCATTTCCCCCACGACAATCATGGCGGTCTGGCAGCCCCGAGAGGATGGCCTCTCTGAGATCTGTGCTCTTCTCGAGCAACAGATTTCTCCTTCCTCCGCCGCCGTTGACAAGTCTCAGATTTGGAAGCAACTTGAGCACTTCTCCCAGATTCCCGATTTCAACAACTATCTCGTCTTCATCCTCGTCCGCGCTCAGGTTCTTCTCCGTTTCTTGACATTTGTCTGTCTCTTCTTGTCCGAGACGACTTGACTTTCTTTAGAGACATGTCTAGCCTGAGACTTTTATTTGCCTGTCGGATTGTCTTTGTCGTTAGAGAACTTTTTTGGTGTTCTGTAATGGAACAAAAGGCTAGCCTTAGGTTTTTATATTAATAGTTGATGTTTTGAACTTTAGTTTGGTTGTTTTGTAATTAATGACAAAAGGCTAGCCTGAGGTTTTTATATATCTCTGTTGATGTGTAATGTTATGATGCATCAGGGTAAGTCAGTAGAGATTCGCCAAGCTGCTGGATTGCTGCTGAAAAACAATTTGAAAGGTGGATATTCATCCATGGCTCAAGAGAACCGAAAGTACATCAAGTCGGAGCTGCTGCCTTGTCTGGGAGCAGTGGACAGACATATCCGGACAACGGTTGGAACTATCATCAGTGAAATTGTTAATATAGATGGTGTTTCTGGATGGCTTGAGCTTTTGCCAGCTCTTGTAACTTGTTTAGACAGCAATGATCTGAATCACATGGATGGTGCAATGGATGCATTGTCAAAGGTATTTATTTTTATTTTTTTTTGGTTTTCAGAGTTTTTGTAATATTAAACATGTTTTATCGATCAGATTTGTGAGGATATCCCACATGTATTGGATTCAGAAGTGCCTGGTTTAGCAGAAACCACCCCTATCAACATTTTCTTGCCTAGGCTATTTCAGGTGAACATCTCTCATATTCGTACTTGCTAAATTTATTTTTCTTATTGATGGATTGGTTTCTGTAAGATTGATTACCATTTGTTTGAGCAGTTTTTCCAATCGCCACATGCTTCGCTGAGGAAGCTTTCCCTAGGGTGTGTGAACCAATATGTCATAATTATGCCTGCTGTAAGTATTGAGAAGACCATTTACAATAATTCTTTTTTTTTCTTTTTTCGTTTTATGAAGTACGGTGGATTATGTTTTGCAGGCTTTGTACAATTCCATGGATAAGTACCTCCAGGGCCTGTTTGTCCTTGCCAATGATCCTGTAGCAGAAGTCAGAAAATTAGTAAGTCACTTATTTAATCTTATGTTGATTATACATGATTCTATCAGATTTTTTTTTTTATCTCATTTCGAAGTTCTTTTGCTAATAATGTATAATAACTCTTCTTCTGTTTAAAAGGTATGCGCAGCATTTGTGCAGCTCACGGAAGTTCTCCCCTCGTCTATAGAGGTATATTTCATTTTGGTTTTAACATACACATTATTTCAAATCTACTCTTAAGCGTCACTTCTTATGCTTAGTTCGTGCCTTTCTTCTACCGTTTTTGTCTATTTCAGCCACATCTCAGGAATGTAATGGAATACATGCTACAAGTCAACAAATACCCTGACGAAGAAGTCGCTCTTGAAGCATGTGAATTTTGGTAGTGTTATTGTCTTTTTTTTTTGTTTGCTCTATGGATGACTGTTTTATTATACCTTTTTCTCTCATTTGGTAAAATTTTATTTGTCTTTATTTTCCATCATTGTCCTCAGTTTAAAAAAAAAGCTATATTGTTATTTCGCAGGTCTGCGTACTGTGACGCTCAGCTTCCGCCGGACAATTTAAAAGAGTTACTACCACGACTTATTCCAGTATAGTGATACCTTCTCCTTTTTCTTCTGTAATTTTTGGGCACTTGCAGGTGTAGTTTGAAATTTATGTAATTTTTTTTATCGGTTTCAGGTGTTGCTCTCAAACATGGCTTATGCAGATGACGACGAGTCGCTTTTGGATGCGGAGGTTGTTTTCTGTTGATATTATATGTTTTGTCACACTTTGTATAAATGTGAATTATAAAATCTTATAGAAGCTGTTAACTTTTGCAGGAAGATGAGTCTCAACCAGACAGAGATCAGGTGCACTTGTTTGTTCCCTGCACTTTAATTTTTCTTAAGAAAGTTATTTTCACGAATTTTGGTTTCCCCTACAGGATTTGAAACCTCGATTTCATACATCAAGGCTTCATGGATCAGAGTATTTTGATGACGATGTACGTAAGCTACTTCTTTTAGTATTATTTGATATATAGATGTTGAGTATGTGTGTACAATTAATTAATGACTATCTCTGGGTATAGGATGATGACTCGTTTAACGTCTGGAATTTAAGAAAGTGCAGTGCAGCAGCTATTGACGTTCTCTCTAATGTATTTGGAGATGAAATCCTTCCAGCACTCATGCCTCTTATTCAGGTATATGCTTTTGTCTCTCGCTCTTTGAAAATGAATACAATTAGCTAAACCATGTTCTTCCAAGCTGCAGGCGAAAATATCAACTTCTGGTGATGAGACCTGGAAAGAAAGGGAAGCTGCTGTTTTGACCCTTGGGGCTATTGCTGAAGGCTGCTTTAACGGTCTTTACCCTCACTTGTCTGAGGCAAGTTCGTTTTTGTTCTGCATTATCGCTCAGTTCAAGTACGTTGATGTTCTAGTGCCTTATTTTTGCAGATCGTAGCATTTCTTCTTCCTCTTTTAGATGACAAGTTCCCTCTCATACGGAGCATATCTTGCTGGACGCTTTCTCGATTTGGCAAGTATCTTATCCAGGTATGATTTGAAACAGAAGATTCCATGCTTCAAAACGGTCTTAAGATGACTTACTTCTTTTTGTTTTCTAGGAAACTGGCAATCCAAAGGGTTACGAACAGTTTGAGAAAGTTCTTATGGGTCTTCTCCGCAGACTCTTGGATACGAACAAGCGGGTCCAGGAGGCTGCCTGTTCAGCTTTTGCAACTGTTGAAGAGGATGCCGCTGAAGAGTTAGTGCCACACCTAGGAGTAATACTGCAGCATCTAATGTGCGCTTTTGGAAAGTATCAGGTAGTTATATATCCTTTCTTTGCCAGAATAAATCTCTGTGACAGGCTATTATTTACTACTTCAAACAACTGTTTCTATACACTATTTTCATGTACAGAGGCGGAACTTAAGAATTGTTTATGATGCTATTGGAACACTGGCAGATTCGGTTAGAGAAGAGTTGAATAAGGTATGACGACGATTGGGTTTGACTAAGTTTAGTTTGTTCTAATAAATTTTTAGCTCCTTAAATATTGTATTTTTATTCCATATACTGCAGCCTGCTTATCTTGAAATTCTGATGCCTCCACTGGTCGCAAAGTGGCAACAACTTTCAAATTCAGACAAAGATCTATTTCCATTGCTGGAATGCTTCACGTCTATTTCGCAGGTATGTGCTATTTGTCAAGGCCTTCCTAATAATATCTGTAAAGTCTTGTCGGTTGTTGGTCGGCTAAAAAAGGCCAAAATTTCTTTCATTGGCATAAGATTAGTTGAGCCTGAAATTACTAGGAGTAGTAGGAGATAACATTTAACTTCAGACAAGTTTATCTTGAGGGAATCTAAGACAGTATGCAGCATGAACTGTCTATGTCTAGTCTATAACAAATTATGTTGTCAATCTCTCAGGCTTTGGGTGTTGGGTTCGCTCCATTTGCTCAGCCTGTTTTCCAGAGATGTATGGATATCATCCAGCTACAACAACTGGCTAAGGTTTCATTCAGAACTTTTGATGTTTTCATCTCATTGGAGAAATAGAACGTTCTTTTCCAGTTTTCCTTACCCATTATAAGCATCACAGGCGTGCGTATAGGAACAGTTCTTCAAATTGGACGCATGTGTATTTTTTTTCTCTGATGAAAGCTTGGTTGTGTTGTTTGTAGGTTGATCCTGCTTCTGCTGGGGCTCAGTACGATAGAGAATTCATTGTTTGCTCTCTTGATTTACTTTCTGGACTTGCTGAAGGACTTGGCAGTGGGATAGAGTCTCTGGTTATTCCCTTTTCACAATATTTTACTCGCTCAGTTTTCTGTTCATAATATCTCATTTCATTGCCATTTTTTTTCCCAGATTTCACAAAGTAACCTAAGAGATGTGCTTCTTAAGTGTTGCATGGATGAAACCTCTGATGTCAGACAAAGTGCTTTTGCCCTCATGGGTGATCTTGCAAGAGTAAGCTTGCTTATTCCATAGTTATGTGGTTATCATATGCTATAATTTCGATGGCGTTCTGCTATTTATATGAGTGTAATAATGCAGTTTTGGCTACCTCTGACAGGTATTCCCGGCCTACCTACAACCTCGTCTGCTTGAGTTCCTTGAAATTGCAAGCCAGCAACTGGTTGGTATCCAAGTCTTACTCCGACTATCTCTTCTTGTTTTTGTATTTGATCATATATCTATATGCTTTGTAACAGAATGCAAACCTCAGTAGAGAAAACCTTTCTGTCGCAAATAATGCTTGTTGGGCCATTGGAGAATTAGCAGTCAAGGTAATACTATGTTTGCTATGAAAGCTTGAAGTTTTTGGGTTAAGGGCAAACTCGTGAATGATAATATGAACTCGAATGTTTCAGGTTCGTCAAGAAGTCTCACCAATTGTGACCAACGTTGTCTCTTCCCTGGGCCTGATTCTTCAGCATGGAGAGGTACTTCCAGAGCCTCTTGGCCGTTTCCGACTCTATCAACTGTGGTATCTGACGAACCCTTTCTTGTAAAAATAGGCTGTTAATAAGTCACTAGTTGAGAACAGTGCAATTACTTTGGGGAGACTAGCATGGATTCGTCCAGACCTCGTTGCACCTCACATGGAGCACTTCATGAAGCCATGGTGCTTGGCATTGTCAATGTTAGTAAACCTTTCTGTACAACTCCCAACGTCTGCTCCATATAACAGTTTCTTCGTATTATACTTTATTTTTAGGGTACGTGATGACATTGAGAAAGAAGAGGCATTTAGAGGATTATGTGCAGTGGTATTTCTCTCTCTCTCTCTACCCTTTACTTTCTATTTGGAACGTGTAAATCAAGTTTGATATTTACCGAGTGTTCTCCTTACATTTCAGGTTAAAGTGAATCCATCAGGAGGTGTCAGCTCACTTGTTTTCATATGCAAAGCCATTGCAAGCTGGCATGTAAGTAAACAGAAAGTCAATTTCGTTGGAACAATTGGTTGACAACTTTTTTATCACAGGAAATAAGAAACGAGGACGTCAAAAACGAAGTCTCCCAAGTTCTGAACGGCTATAAACACGTAAGCTGTGCTCAGTATAAACTCGTAAACTATGCTCCTAATCTGATGATGATTAATAACGTCTTTTGGTTTCAGATGCTTGGAAACTCATGGGCGGAATGTTGGTCTGCTTTGGAACCTCCTGTAAAAGAAAGGCTTTCGAGATACCAAGTGTAATAATGATTGTACACCGGTTACTCTCAAATATGAGAAAGATCTGATCTATCTTATTCATTGCAAACAACAAATAGATTCACTGAGCTTGATGAGCAGAAGGCGCTTTTGACACACAATTAAGATGGAAGGGCAGAAAGGTCACAAGAGAAAAGAAACAGTACAGAGTTTGGTATGTGTGGGTGGGGCTCTTCAGATAACATGGTTTTAACGTCTTCTATACTTCCTATTACTCGATCAAAAAAAAAATATATATATATATATACTTTCTGTTACTACATCAACTCTTCGTCCTTTATCTTTGGTGGGCAACGTTTTATGGAAGGTTAAAGCAGTTTTGGCTATCAGATTTCTAAACCGATGGAGCTTAAGGAAGATTCAATATTCATTGTGCATCAACTTGGTGAACTATTGGACATGTGGATTAGTGGATACCAATAAAAGAATGTGTTTTGTCTTCTGCCATCATGCTCATCTGAGTTTGGTTACTCTATTTGACACTAGTATTACGACAAATATTCATTACAAATGTTCTATTGCATTTATATTTAAACTAGGGTCGGCCCGCCCTACGGGCGGGATATTAGTTAATTTGATATTCACTAAATGCTCGAGTTGAAATTTGTTTTAAGATTCAAGAATTTGGTTATATGTTATGTCTTACTTATTAGTATGCGGTGGTATAGTTGTTTTTCGATTATTCTTGCTTTGATATTGTATCAAATTAACTAATTGTCCAACTCATAATTATAGATGTACAAATGTGGATTTGTGATAAAGTTTGATGACAATACTGTGTTTTTTTTAATGCTTATTCATAGTGGAGTGTGCATGTGTCAGAAAGAGGCATATAACAACTTTTATGTTTTTGTGTATGGATTTTAAATATATATTATTTTGTATAATGCATACTTGCTCTACAACATTTGCTTGTAGATTAAAAAATTTGTTTTCTATATTTTTAAAAGAGAAAATATTTAGTCTAGAATATAACATGGACATATGTATTGACTATATATAGAAGTTGAGTGTTATTTTAAAATGACATATGTATAGAGATTTTTCAACCATTACTTCACTGGCACAAAATATTTATAACTGTAAATAACTTCTTTCAAAAGCAAAACTAATAAAGCGTGTACAACAAATGTATTTTGATATATATTATATGCATCAAGTTATAAATGTTGGAAACATTGCAAAACTGTTTGGAGCAAAGTTTTTAACTTCACGATCTTCATCTTGACGTCAGTTCAGTGTCGGCCCTGGCCACAAGCAGAAGAAGCATGGACTTTCAGCTGACACGATAATAAGTATTTTCGCGGCCACATATTTATAAAAAGTGACTTTAGCCTAGTGGTTCTAAGAGAAACTACCAGTGCTAGAGGTGCTGGGTTCAATTACCCTTAACTGCATTCATTTATTTTTGCCCTAAATATAAAATGGGACACGTGTCACTCCCAGAACGCACGAATTGATGACGTGGCTTCACGGGAGAGAGGCGAACATTTCTTTATATATATAGATCTCTCAATGAGTCTTCTTTTTTTTTCTTTTTTTTTTTTGGAACTCAACTCTATGGGTCTTCTTCTAAAAATCAGTTTACACACTAATCTATACTAAGCAAGGTTTTGAAAACCGGACCGGACCGGCCGGTCGAACTGGTCCGACCGTGACTCGTTAAAGAAGCCGAGTCCGGTTCGGTTTAAAACCCGGATTTGAGATAAACCGGTGAAACCGGCTAAAAACCGGTAAAGCCGGTGACCCGGTTCAATTTTAAAACCCGGTTCAATAGAAATAAACATATAATTAATGTATTTGCAATTTTTATTAAAATATAATATTTCATAATTAATTTTTATTTACGCTATTTAATTAGTTTTCTCTTGATTCTTTTTTTAAGAATTTTAAAAAAAAAAATTTTTTTTTGACTCTCATATTTTATTCTCATTTTTCTATATTCATAAAATTTAAGACTTTTAGTTGTAAAAATAAATAAATATGTAATTTAAACGGTCATTCATTTTTTTTAATCAGTTTTAGTTGATATAGTATTCATTTGTATATATAACTAAACTTATGGTCATTGTTTATTATCTAATTAATAAAAGGGAACATAGAACATATTATATCTAGAACTACATTTTAGATCTATATAGTGTAAATATATGATTATTTAGATTTATTTATTTTTAAATAGAAAATCCGGTTCGACCGGTTGAACCGGTCCGACCACCTAACCAGTAGCTTTATCGAGTCGGTATCCGGTCCGGTTTTAAAAACATTGATACTAAGTTACTATTGAGTAGAAGATGATCTCTTTACAGCGTGTCACATTACAGAGATAACCCAAACTAAAACAAAATTATAATATGGATATTGGCTTAGCAAGAAGATCATTACTGAATAAGGTTCACCAGACCTCAGGCTGCATCTTCAGCAATTTGACGTCGTTAAATTAAACTGAGTCTCCATTCTCGTGGTACTATCCCGAAAAAAGAAACGCTTGATTCTTATCCGGAAGAAAAAAACCATTTTGTTAAGTTTCCAAGTTAATATATGAAAACCATAGAATCTAACATTGTAAATCGCAATTGATTTCCACTCCCTTCTCAATTGATGATTATTTTGAGGTGGAGAATTAGTCTAAGCGAAGAGATTTGGAGAAGAGGTATATGAAGCTATAAGTTTTAGGGAAGGGCAAGAATTGAATAGCCATTATTGTTGCAGCTAATAATGAGCATTATGATTCATGAATGTGGAAAGGTGACGTTTCAAATGAGGTTCAGAGGAGGTGAAAAGGAGAGAGTTAAGCCAACGTGAATGGAGAGGCGAAGAAGACGAAGAGTTAATTTTTTGAAACTACATGAAAAGCCTAGTTTTGATTTTTTAGTTGAGAAAGCATTTATAGTGACATGGCAAAATAACACTTTTTTATTGGTTATAATTTCCATGCTGATGTGGACATACTCTCTGTTCACCATATTCCCCTTTTAGTATTGCAAGATAATCAAATCTAAGTTTTTTTCTTTCTCTAAACTGATTGAAACAGGTACTATAAATCTTTTCCATTTGTCTTAACTTCATGTCGATCATAGTTCTTACACCATGTCACATAATTAGCAATGCGTAACGTAAATGAACACGAGATAGTGACTGATTGGCTGGAGTCCGCAAAATACCAAAATGTCCTTACCAATCTGCTGTGATCATGCTTCACTCGAATTGTTTAAGTAAAGAATAGAATGAAAAAAACTCAAAAAAGTATCTGCCGACTTGTGAAAACATATCTTCTCTAGTTCTCACTAAACAAGCTCTTTTCCTTTTGGAAAATCGAAACAAATCTTAAACACTTTACTTGGTTTATTGGTGGTGATGGAGGATGGGTTTGTAGGGTTGAGACACATGTTGACGATTGTGTTCCTCTCTGGGTTCGCCGGATTCATGGAAGCACCTGTGATTACTGACGTAACCGTCGCCGCCGTTTGCTCCAGACCAGACGACTCATGTTCTCTCGCTGTCTACCTCACCGGTTTCCAACAAGTGGTACACACCTTCGCTAACATATATTAGTTACTACCTTTACTTTCTCTTAATCTGATTTTCTTTTTGGTAAAATCATCTAAATTTCTTGATTCTTAAAGTTTTTTTTTTCTTTCTCTTTTTTCTGTTAAAATCTTTGCGTAAACTCAAAATGTCAGATTCTTCCATATATATATATATATTTATGTGTCTCTTTAGGATGTCTCTAAACTTGAAAATGAGAACATATTACTCATATAATCGAATTTGTTTTAAAAGCAAATGATTTTTAAAATATTTGTTGTCTCTTTGATAGACTTGGTTTAAATTATGATTTTCCTAAGAAAATATCATATAATTTTTAATTTTTATTTTTTATTATATTGTTTCGGCCATATAATTCGAATATGTTTAAGCGATTTAATAAACAGATAAGTAGTAGTATTTGAGTGATGATGGGTGGCTATTGATGAAGGCAATAGGTTTGGGGACTATGGTAATGATGCCAGTAATTGGGAATCTATCAGACAGATATGGGACTAAAGCAATTCTAACTCTTCCCATGTGTCTCTCCATTCTTCCTCCTGGTCAGTTTTCACACTTCCTTTTACGTTTCTTTTGTTAGACATTTTAGAGGATCACATTGACCGCTTTTTCCACATTAATATAATGAAATTAAAAAAAAAAGGAGAAAAAAAAGGATACGTTACCTTTCTCAGGAAATTTTTAACCTTTTTAAAAATTCTATAATATATGTCAATTTCTAATTGATTCAACATTTTATAAGTAAATTTCAACAACTGATATATATGTAACTATGTAAGATACTTTTAAGAAAGTTTTTATGTATTGATAATGATGCTTTAGACGATATATATGTAACTATGTAAGATACTTTTAAGAAAGTTTTTATGTATCGATAATGATGCTTTAGACGCATTAACAAACTGACAGAGAAAAATAATAATAATTCGATGTCTGTTTTCACTATAACAAAACACACGACGAATATGATATGTGTAATTTATTAGGAAACAAACGCGTGGAAGAAACAAAAGCTTTGCTCCACTACAACGATTGGCACGCCTGTTCATCATCGTTCCTTCCTTTAGTTTAATGACAACACAACAGAAAAATTAAAAAAAAAACCACATTGTGGTGGCCTAGTGGTTTCCACTAGAGGAAGAGTTGCCCTGTTGGTCCAGACCAGGGATCGATTCTCCTCTAGTGCAAAATTATTAGCTCCACATGTGGCCACGCGGATATGGATCCATGCTTACGGCCCATTTGAATACCCGGGAGAGGATCCATCTGTGGGTTGCACCTCCCACCTGGAGATTAGGTCTGTGTTTTTAATAGATCCGGGTTTAACCCTTTTTTTCTACAAAATTAAAAAAAAAACACAAAAAAAATCAATAAACCTTTCTCTAAAAAAAAGAAGAAAATCAGTCTTTTACAGTTTCATCTGAAATTGACTAAAAATGAAAGGTATTTTTATTTTATCATCTGATATTATTAGAAATAAAGAACTGAACAACCTCAGTTACCTAAGCCTGCAGAAACATAAATATCTCCAGAAACTAAAACCCAACATACATGCAGCAAATCCCAACCATAGAAACCATATGAAAAACTTAAACATTTAGACCTTGAACTAAAATGACTAGAATCTCAAACTATCAGCAATAGTCTCAACCTTAAATTTATCTTGAACTTATGGAGAACATATGAACTATGTTTAACGGGAATGCCCTCGGCCAAACCACCGCAACTCGCTTCCTTCTAGACCAAAGAGAAAAACACCTCAAGAACCGAGTAACCATAACTTCAACTACCGACAAATAAGAATCATCTATAGATACCACACATCTCGGAAGTGGCTGAGTCGATCACGACTGTTGAACGCCTACGTATGAAGTTTTTCAAGAACCAAATCTCTGCAAGATCTGCTAAAACATCTAGAAGCCAATCCCTTCCAATCCATGTCACAATAAGCGCGGGCCATCAATGGCATAAGACAGATTAGAAAAGAATCCACAGTCATCTCCAAAAAGAAAAAAGAAACCTGTAAAAAGAAAGCATACCAACAGCAAAGGAAAACTGCAAAATCGACAAATCTACCAGGAACTAGTTTAGAAAAACAAAGATAAAAACTTTATTGACAAAGCCACACCGTGAATCCGCAGATCCAAAATTTTTATCTTCAAAACCCATTCTAGATCTGACTTTGAAATCAATTTGGGGAAAAACCTGTCCTCACAAAAACAAGACACAACCACAACCTGAAGAGCCAAACATGAAAATAATGAAATGAAACCGATTAGAACCGACACTGGCGCTAAGAGAGCCGCCACACACCGGTCAACAGTAGAAACGCAGAGGAAAGGAGGTTGAAGATTATGGGGGACTAAAGAGAGACCCCGTTAAAAATTGCCTTAAATGAAAAGTATTTATCACATTTAAATAACGCAAATAAATTACCATAAATTAATAAATTAAATAGTACATACAAACATAAACATGGTTCTCTCATTGGATTAAATGACATAGTGATAGACAGTATTTGTTGGGGCTGGGAAATTAGAGCACTTCCAATGGGGATAGGTTGACGGACTTCTATGATGGTTAGGGGTGTCAAAATGACGTGACTCCCTCAGCTCAAATCAGATCACAGTGAACTCGGATCTTTCTTGAGCTAACTCAGGTTGGTTTAGTTATAATATGAGGTTCAATGTATAATCTTATGTTATAATATGGTCGTTATGACTGTTTTTCAGTAATCCTCTGTAATTGGATATCCTACTTCCGTCACTGACTGGTATATGCAGAAGAAAGCAGCATCTTTTCTTTAAGAGGGTTAAATCTCGGGCCCTCATTCAGATTTTCCCGTCGCCACTGGTGGTTAGCTTCTACGAATCACATTTATCTGTTTCTCAAAGCCGGTAAATGGCGTCATGATCTCGTCACTGTCGTGGCGGTGTCACATTTGTGTCTTGCTCAATTCCAAGTTTCAATAGTGGGTTGTTTGACTTGCTATCAATAATGTTGCTTGGGTGACATTTTCTGCAGGTCGTTAGAGTTATGTCCGGTCGATGTATAGCTTAGAGGTGAGGCCTGCTTTTGGGAGGCAAAAGTGTGTGTTTCCGTCGGGTCTACGGCCACTCATGGTTATTGTCCTTCACCCGTTATCTCTTTTTGATCATCTTGCACTTAAATGACAGTGAAGATTACAAGTTTAGACAAGTTCATCGGGATCCAGCTACTACAGAGACAACATGGGAATTCTCAGCACCCGAGTCAACGAGGTGAATCTCATGTTTCTGTGGTTATCAATGATAGTTTAGAATGGTAACCGATGCTCGGTGATTTTGGATCCAGACCAGGGATATATGCCGAGGTGATGGGTTGAACAAAGCTAGTTTAAGAGAATTAAGAAACTGGGTAGTTTTATTCTAGTCAGCTTGTACTTGGAATCTTATTTCCATTTTAGATTGATTATATAATATACTAGGGGGTATCCGTGCGAATATTGTTTTATAGCTGTTAAATATATTTTTTTGGATGATGTGATTATGTGGCCAGTCTTTATTTGTGAAGACCATTATTTGGTGTTTTATTGTGTTATGTAGTACTAGGTAATAAATTAATATATTATGTGTCTTTTTAATAATGTGATGTTGTGTGTATTTCAATAACTTTGCATTTAGGCATTTGCTGATTCTAAGATTAACGGTTTCAGCGACAAAGTTGTATTTTAATTTTTTCACATTTTTGAATATTACTCTTTTCAGATTTTTTTGCACTCTCCTAATATTTTGATTTTGAGCCGTCACCATCTATGTATTTCGTTTATTTTTCTGGTGTGCAGTACTTCTCACCATCACTGGAAAAAGACTCACCTCCGTGCTCTTATTTTTCTTCACATTCTTTTTCTGTGAAATTATCTGATATTTGTTATAGATCATGCTTATGAGTTCCCAGTTGTGCATTTATTTCTTATGGCATTGTAGGTTATTTTGGTATCTTCCTTAGATTTTGGCTAATGATAGAAACTATATCTCATTGGGTTGGGTCAGAGTTTAGTTGTCTTTGATGTTGTCTTCTTCGTCGTTGGTTTACCGCCGATAATCTCTCCTCATCATGGTAATAAAGATCTGATTTTTGGTGATTTGACCTCTATGCTTTTTTTCATAACTCGAGGATGGCTCTATGATTTGTTGATTTCATTTTGTCTTTTTTTGTTCTCTCATCTCGTTGCACCTTTCATCGCTGATCACGTTTCTGGTGGTTCTCTTTATTTTTGCCATATTTGCTACTTCAGGTTTCTCCTTTACTCAGTTTATTTTTTTTCTTTTTCTGCGTTTTTTGGTGTAGATGTGTGAAGTTAGTCTTTTGGAGCTTTGGTTTCTTTGCTAGCATAGATGCTTTGTATATGCTTGTTAATTTGTGAGGTGCTTTTTACTTTTTAGATGGTGGTTGTCCTTCCAATATTTTATGCACGTGTCTTTTTGTTTCATGGTGACTTTATTCTTCCAATGATTATTCTTTCTCTAATTCCTTTTTTGGCTTTTTGTGATAATACTTGATAGCGATCATTTATGTTCGAATGATTGTTTTGTCTCATAATTTTTTTTTAGTTTTTTTTCTAACATCTGTTTGTTCTAACAAAATATTCTATGGTGAAATGAAATAAGTTAATCTTGATCTATTTTCAGTTCCAAATATTTATTAAATTAGTGTTACTACAATATTTTGTGTTTTTCTGTGATTGTGAAAGGTTTTAAGTAGAATATATATTGTACTCCAGTTTCTTCTTATTAATTTGGTCATTTTATATTTTTAAAATTTAAATAAATATATAATTTATAAATAAAATAATAATAAATGGTAAAAAAATAATAAAACAACAAAAAATTATGTTATTTTTAGTTGTGAATAAATTAAATATTTAAAATATATTTCTATTATTTTTTTATTTCTTTATAATCTTGAATTTTGGTAAACAATAAAATAAATTATCAATTTTATATTAGCGTGAGAATAATTAAATAGTGTATAATTAAAATATTTGGTCAAATTACAATAATCTAATAGAAAAAATACTTAAAATGAAAAAAAATGTTATCAAACCTCTTTTTCACTGTCAAAAAAATAAAAAGATAATTTTTTATATATAAATTATAAAAAAATTCTTGATGGTTCATATATGTCCTTATCTGTAAGTGTCAGTTCGGTTCTAGATATTACAAAAATAATTGAAATGTATATTTTGTTTCTTATGAATTTTCAAGTATATTTTTAGTATTTCAAATATATTATTTATATTTCAGATTTATAGTTTTTTTTTAGATACTTACGAGTTTTAGATATTTATGTATTTTGGATAATAAATATGCGAATCTCTATCTAATTTTTTAGATATTTATCAATTTTGAAAAATTGAAAACCGAATCGTAAAGAATCAAACCGAAACTCTACAGGTACATCAAAAAAATTCTGAACGTGATACGAATATACTCCAGCTGGACCATCATTTTTATTTAATTAAAAGACAGATACCAAAAACTTGACCATCTTCCTTTTCTGTAATAAAAACAAAACTAATTGGACCATTACCCATTTTCTCTGATTTTGAATTTTAGTAATCCAATGTTGGTATTCCACTGAACAGTACATCTATTTTATTAATTTAGAATGATATTTTGACACTAAAACTGTACCCAACTTGAACCGGTTTTCGTATTTATTATTTTTGAATAGTTCAAAATCTAAATATTTATACGAGTATACTCTTATATGCTTTATAATAAAGCAAGTCAATTGACTCATGGGAGTAAACCGCAAATGACTTGCACAAACCGGATTGCAAATTCCATCAGTTTTTATAATTAATTTTGTATGTATAAACCAACACAGATTTGCGCAAAAACAGTTACGAATTTCATATTTTATCACAATACATTTACAAATTGCATATTTTATTTTTGTTTAACATATTTACAAAAACTTATACTAATCCAAGTGGTTTATACTTCATTTTTTTATATAATTCATTTCGTGTGTATTAGCCAAAACCGATTTTCACAAACCAATTTCATTAATTATTTTTGTTCACATATTTACACATACTTAGACTACTCAAATGTTTTATACTTTATAATTATGCTATATGTTCAATCATGAAAAAAGATCTAACTTCAAACTTATATTTCATAAATGAACATATCAACAATTTTAATATAAAACTTAGCTAATAACACTATTAGCTGGAGTAACAATAGCCTCTTCACTCATGTACAGTTTCTTCAATGTTGTTGAGACAGCAATCCTAAACGCCTCCTGTAAAAAAAGCATGAGAATGGAGTATATTAAAGGAAGGAACAACTATGAACAATTAGCTATAAACAGCAATTCTAAGTAGCACTGCTTTGTCACCCTGCCAACCTAGTAACCATCTTAATATTCACTTGAAATGCGACTAAAAATGACTAACATGCAAGAGAAAAGTGTTTGGTAGTTTTGAACACAAAATAGTAGCTTCCAAGAAATTGTCACAACTACTGAAATCAAAGTGAAACTGTCACAATTGCTACCTTTAAGGATTAAACAAATTGAAAGATTTTTCTTTCTACACTAAAATACCAACAAATAACAATGCATGTAGACACTAGCCAGATATATCCAAGGGCTACAAACGATTTGCAAAACCCACGAACATAGTAAAATCAAGAAATAATTGGCTCACTGAAGCGGAATCAAGCCTCGTGAAGGTAGAAGAAGGTATATAATAAACATTTTGATTCCAAGGCCCAAACAAAAAAAAAACTGTAAACAACAGTTCTGGTTTTTTTCTTTTCATATAATTTTAATTTGTTAGAATAATCCAAATTAATGTTTTTTATAAACTCAAAGAAAATTTATATATCGTTGTTACATGTATGAAAAGCTAAGTATGTATATGTAGGTAAAACTCTGATTAGATGTATGGATACTTTGGTTACTAGTTTCGTTCTTGGGTACCATCTGACCCAAACTGATATCCAAAATAACCCACAATGAAAGATTATTTGGGTATTTAACAAAAACTGTACCCAACTTGAACCGGTTTTTCGTATTTATTATTTTTGAATAGTTCATGATATGACGATAAAATCAAGATTATGCGGCTGAAAATATTTTTTTTCTCAGTAATATTAGGCTACAGAAGGGATACGCATTTTTTCTACCTGTTTTACATAATCAAAATTCTGACCGCTTTGGTATGCGAAGGTGCCGTTGACTGCCTCGCCTTTGCTTATGTGGTAATTTTTCTCTGTTTTTCCTATGATTTATTTTAAGTTGTAATATTATTGTTACTTGTTAGTATAATAATTATATCAATTGTGTCATTCTACTTCATTTCATTTTTAACTTTCAGGGAGAAAATATTCACGACAGAACAAGAATATCAGCATTTAGCATTTTAGCTGGTATCAAAGTGATCTCTGGACTTTGCGGAACATTAGTTGCTCGATTTCTACCTGTAGCATTGATTTTTAAGGTATGGTGTCTTCTTTAGGGTCAAACCCTCATGTGCTTCAAAATCTAATCAATCGAACTTTTTCTAGAAAATATAAGAGACATGCTTTTGTGTGGATAAATTAGGTTTCAGCTATATCGTTTCTTGTTGGTCTGTTGTACATGAGAATTTTCCTAAAGGAAAGGATAAACAATGATGAAGTTGGTGATCATCATCAAGATGACCACGCTAGCAGTGAGGTTACGATGTTAGAAGAGCCGATTCTGAATGACACAACTATTAAAACAAGTGTCTTTAACAAGAAGCAATCTTCATTGAAAGATATGATATTCTTGATGAAAACTAGGTATATTTAAATGCATGCATTTGTGTGTATATATCACTCTAGATATATTGATGGATCTGAATTTGTATTGCAGTACCATATTCGTGCAAGCATTGGTTGTTACATTCTTCAGCAGTTTCTCAGATAGTGGAATGCAGTCTGCTTTCTTGGTCTAGCTCATATATATATCATTTTATTTTTTATTTTTTTACTATTTATTATTAGCAACTAGTTAATAAAAACATATGAATTTTTTTTTAACTATGCAGTATTTTCTGAAAGCGCGTTTTGCCTTTGACAAGAATCAGTTTGCTGATCTCCTGTTGTTGATTACCATCGTTGGGTCTATCTCTCAAGTAATTAGTTACGAGTGATATTATGAGTAAATAACACTTCAATATTTTTTGTACAACATGATTTAAATAAATGTATTTTTATCAGCTTTTTGTATTGCCAAGATTTGCTTCTAGCATTGGAGAACGCAAACTTTTATCTACGGGTCTTTTTATGGAATTCATGAATGTAAGCATGTTTTTTTCTTTATTTAATTTCTCGTGAAATCCTAAATAATTGATATTGGCATGTAATTAGACGTGTGCATGTGTTTCTGATGCAGATGGCCATTGTCAGCATTTCTTGGGCACCATGGGTGAGTGGGTCGAAACTAAGTGACTTGAGTCAATGTTCAAATTTCAGTATGATTTTATGTTTTGTTTTGATTTTTTGTTTCTAATGTCTCATCAGGTTCCGTATCTCACCACTGTGTTTGTACCTGGAGCCATAATTGTGATGCCATCAGTAAGAATGTTGACATTATCATTAGTCCTTAACAGTGGTGTTTTTTTCTACTTAACTGAGTCTAAACAATTTGGTTATAGGTTTGTGGTATTGCTTCAAGACAAGCCGGACCCGGTGAACAGGTAAGAACTAGTATATATTGTTGTAAGGATTGAGTGTTGGTTTTGTGAATTATGTTTTTGAGTTGATGAAGGGAAAAGTGCAAGGATGCATATCTGGAGTGAAATCTTTTGGGAAAGTTGTGGCACCATTTGTTTTCAGTCCACTGACAGGTTTGTGAAGCCGCAAGTACACAACTTACTGCTAAGTTTCATTTAGTCTATTGATATATATTGGTTTAATTTGTACAGCGTTGTTCCTCTCCAACAATGCACCATTTTATTTCCCTGGATTCAGCCTTCTGTGCATCGCCTTGTCTTCGGTGTGACCATTTCATCCTTCATGAGTACTTTGATTCCATTGACTATGAATTATGATGACCCAAACTTTTCATCCATGTGCAGATGATTGGTTTCTTGCAGAGCCTAATGATAAAAGATGTACCTCCTCAACAATTGAACAAAGAAATCAACAACTGCTCGAGGGAGGAAGTGTGATTACAGGAACTCACTAATTAAGTATATAAAGAGAGTGTTCTTGATTGTGTAGCAAACAAGTAAATGATTTCAGGAAACAAGAGAGCATGATGTCAGCAATACAAGCTTTATTTTGTTGCAGCCTTTCTTTGGGGTTTTCATCGATGACTAGGAACACAAGAGAGAACCGTATATAATTTTGTCTAAAAGCCAGAGGTTTTCTGTGTGTCTAATCTTATGAAAATCTCTATTTTTATTGTTATCTTATATTGATAAAAAACACCATGGAAGTAATCAAGCTACATAAAATATTAGCATTTCATATATATCTAATATATACAACACCCTCATTACTAAAATATAGTTTAATGTCTCTCATTCTCTTTCAGATACCACTGTTACTTTAACACCCATATAGTATGGTTATCCACTTAGGCATAAAACCAACTCATCTAGTTACTACCCTGTATATCAGGGTTTTGTGACCAACCAGGTGGAACTCTACTTGAGACAACCGTAGGCATTGTCTTGACATTGATGTCAAGCGGGTGAAAACGATACTGAATGTCAAGCTCAAGCAGGATTTTGATCACCTCCTCAACCAACAAGGCCCTTCTTGTGAATTTCTCTCCCATGTTTTGGTGGTTAATCTTATGTCGTGGCCATATTGCTAACCTCACAATGTTCAAATCTTCCACATCCTTTACAATTATATCAGCTTTCGGATACCAATACTCTGGCTTGCTATCGATGTAGCTGCAGTTTTCCAAAAAGAAAAAAAGAGATCATCATCATTGTCATTATGCTGTCTATAACATTTAGGTATAATGTGTTTTTTTACCTTGAGATTCGCTGTTTGATTGCAACAATCTTTTCAGGTGGAGTAGTAATGTGGACACAACACTGCACTTCATCTCCCATGTCCGGACTACGGTTGTAATTGTGGATAGCTTTCTGCCATAGAAGAATATTCGGATACACAATCTTCAGATTATCAGCCCTCAAGAACACTGTTGTGAGAATGTTCATTTCCTCCACCACCATCTGCAAGTTTGATCATTTAAGATTCAGTAAATAGACTCAAAACCACATTTCATATTTTAGTTTTTTCTTTTGTAAATTACCTCTACAGTATCAATCACCAACCGATCACCAACATCATAAGGGTGAATAATGAAGAGGAAAATGATTGATTCAAAGACGGTCTTGAGAGAGTTTCCAAACATAAAGGCTAAGAGTACAACTTGTGAAGTTAAAAAGAGAAGAGACTTTGAAGTGGCAATCTCAAGAAGGACTAGCCATATGATCACTATGACAATTGCAGTGAGAAAATTAATCATGTGATGGAGTTTGTTCACTGCTGTTTTGGTATCGTTGAGTGTCAGGGCAAGAGCTCTTCTCTCTCTGAAAGCATTCACCTAATAAGGCCAAAGTCAAGAACATAATTACAGAATGCATAAACTGAACAACAAAACTTGTTGTAATAATTTACCAGCCAGTTCTTCAAGGCTGATTTGGTAATCTTTTTGGTCACTAATGCACCTTCAAAGAGACTCATTGTCTTAATCGCCTCGTCTGCTCGTAAAAATCTCATCAAATCCTCCAAGTAAATGTGCCTTTTTAGTTTCCATGCATATATATACGAGTTCGTTAGAGGTTTTAAAAAGGAATCCTTCGTTAAAGAAAGAAGATAAAAATGTTATAGACTCTCTCTCACTTTGTTCCACGTTGAGCTACATTCTTGAAAATCTTTCTTGCAGCTGCTTTAGCTTCTTTTTCGCTCCGTATCTGTCTGATAGACTCATCTTCAGATGTGTTTTGAAGCGCTTGCTCATCCAATGTCGTCAAGGAGACGTGTCTCACAATCTTGATCAGTCTCTTCATGTTCCAAGCCGATACATTCTTCTGATTCATCCTATTCAAATCATTCATCGTGATTCCACTATCAGTTCCTGTCTTTGGGATGATCGGAGTCTTCACGCTGTTCGACACACTCCCGTTCTTTTCCGGCGGAAACGCAGCTGAGTATAGGTCAGGCGATAGATCAGCACCTCCTTTCTGCATCTTGAAGATCTCTTCTTGCGCTCGCTCTTCCTCTTCTTCGATCCTGCTCAGCTCAAGCATCGGCGGTCCGGATAACGTCTCTATCAAGTAATGATGAAACAGCGCTTCTTGAATCCGATCAAAGTAGGTGCTGACGTGGAACGAAGAGGCGAGAACTTTAACCACCAACGTCTTGATCAACCACAAGATGGTGCTCAGCAAGAAACACGTCAAGATCTTGGTCACTAAAAGCAGAACGTCGCTCTGAGTTTCTCTTTCTACTTTCTTGTCGAACAAGAAATGCCACGCGATGAGAACCAGCCCTAGCCAGAGACAGTTCTGAACAGCCGTCTTCACGCCGTAGACAAAGTAAAGAACCCTCTTTCTCAAAAGGAAGTTTCTCTCGATAAAGAAGACGATGATTCGGATTCCCATCCCGGAGACAAGCCTCCCGCAGATGAGAACAAGAAACACCACTTCCCATTTCCACAAGTGAAGCTTCCAAAGCGTCGTGTCTCTCCATGAATGAAGCCCTAAGCTCAGCACTAGTAGTATCACCACTGCTATCAAGCTCAGCCATTGAAGCAGCGTTATAGCGTCCATCTTTGTCCTTCTATATTCTTCAGGAACATCTTCCTCAGCTAATGAATGATCATCTTCTTCCTCGAGACTTGATTGTCTCGCAAGTAAACCGGATCTTAGCTGTTCTGATGTCCCCATCCAACTCGAATACTGCTGCTCCTCTTCTTGTGGAGGATCTATCAGCCTTGATCTTGCTTTCGCCCTAGAGACGAGCTCTGTCTTCCTCATCGATGAGCATCTCACAACTACTTCTTCGTCCTGGTCTTGCGGGTCTAAGTTCATCCGCATTGTCGCCGAGGAAAAAGAAGTGGAAGACGTACGAGAACGGACCGAACCTGAAGAATCATTGATTTTGAAAGAGACTTTCGACGCGTCTAACGCCGAGGCTGGTGTGTTGGTGATATCCTCCGCTGCTTCCTCCTCGTCCACATCGAGTGTAATCTCGTCGCGGTATTGCGGGAAATCGAAACTACCGCTCTTCTGGCCTTGCGTGTGGTCGTCGGTTCCAATGTCTTGCCAGAACGTGTAGCTGGAGTCACGTTCCATGTCTGCTTTGTTGCCGTCGAGGCTGGAGCCTGCGCTCTGTGTGCTTATAATCTTTTTGTAAGACCTATAAGAGTTAAAGGGTTTTCGCAAATCCATCGCAAAACCATAACAAAACAAGGTGAAAGAAAGAGAAAAGACATGAACATATCAAGAATGTTTTAGAAACATAAACTTGGAAGCTTTCTGAATCTGTGATGATGCATTGTTTTTTTTTCTTACGTTATAGTTTGAAAGAAGAGTTACGAGTTTTTATTTGTATTTAATCGCATTATGATCTTTTTTGATTCTCTGTTACTCAACTGTATTAACAATTGTGATGTGTTTACGAGTTTTTAAACCTCCATGAGTTGGATTAATCTTAATATAGCAATTAATTCGTGTTTTGACTAACGATCACTAAATTTAATACAATGTTTTTGCACATATCACGTTCTATTTTGGTATGATGATGATTTTTGTAGTATTAGGGTTGGCACATTTAATAAGATTTAGCACCTAAACACAACACCTTCTCTTAGTCATTCATTGAATACCTTGAGTACCTGCGACATTTTATTCATGTTTCCCTTGTTCGTCACGTCATTAAGGAGGAGATAAAAAACCTTAGACTTCGGTGGTTTATTTTTTCTCCAGTTATACTCAGAAATAAATCACCATGATATGATCTTAGAATCCATAGCTGATTGGATCTTCAGGGCTCTACTCAGTAAGAAACTATAATGCATGTTAGATATGAATACAGTAATTCATAGATTAGAAGCAGAAGGTAACAAAATTTGACACAATTTCTTGTTATTAGTAATTATTAAATGGTTGGATGAGATTAGGCTTAAGTGTGTGATTAGTCAAGAGGTTATAGATTTTCCTTCATCCTAAAAGCACATGCAAGATTTGATTCATGGGTTGGTGTTTGTGGTATCACATGCCAAAAGGTGAAATATTAATCTTCAAAATGTCAAATTAAACTGTAATGATTCAGTGGATGGAAATGAAATTAGCCTTAACTGTGCAAAATAGTATACAATTGTTTCCTTACACATGTAAGAGTAGAGTCATAGATGGTTAATGATTGGTATTTAGAAACTAACTACTGTATCTTGGTTACAAAATTTGTTTACTGCTTTTGCTTACATTTAGGCAAAAAGAAAAGCAGTAGGGTCTCTTCATGAAGTTCAAGCAGGGGTTTGCGACCAGCCTTGTGGAACTCTGCTGGAGACAACTGTAGGCATTGCTTTGACATTGATACCCATTGGATAAAACCGGTACTCAATGTCGAGTTCGAGGAGGATCTTAATTATTTCTTCGACCAAGACGGATCTTCTTGCCCATCTCTCAAGTATGTCTTGGAAATTAAACCTGTGATCTGGCCAAATTACTAACCTTACCATGTTCAACTGTTCCACGTTCTTTACAACGATCTTAGCTGATGGGTGCCAATACTCTGGCTTGTTGTCAATGTAGCTATACATTTTCATTAAAAAGAAGGATCAGCACAATGTATTTTCAAAAGTATAATAAGCATTAAAAGACCAAATGTTTTTTTTTTTTTTTTACTTTGATATTCTTTGCCTGATCGTTGCAATCTTTTCATGAGGAGTAGTAATGTGGATACAAAACTCGATTGTATCAGTCATGTCTGGACTGCGGTAGTAATTGCTGATCGATTTCTGCCATAGAAGACTATTCGGATACATAATCTTCAGATTGTCATATCTCAAGAACACTGTGGTAAGTATGTTCATCTCCTCCACCACCAACTGTATTTAATCAACATTTCGTTAGCTACCTGTACACTTTAAAATGTGTCACGTTTTGTTGGTTTTACCTGTACATCGTCAATCTCACAGCGATCACCAACATCGTAAGGATGCACGATGAACAAGAAGATGATTGACTCGAAGACAGTCTTGACCGTGTTCCCAAAGATGAAGGCCAGTAGTACAACTTGTGAACTTACAAAGAGAAGTATTTTGGAGGATGCGATTTCCAGAAGTACAAGCGATATTACAGCTATGACAATGGCAGTGACAATATTGATCATGTGATGAAGCTTGTTCACAGCTGTTTTGGTGTCGTTGAGTGTCAGGGTAAGAGCTCTTCGCTCTCTGAAAGCATTGACCTACTCAAAGTCAACAAACAGATATGTATATATATATAGAGAGAATCTAGGAGGACATAAAGTTCTTTGCAGAAATTAAAAATTACCAGCCAATTCTTCAAAGCTGATTTGCTGATCTTTCTTGTCTCTGGTGCACCTTCGAAGAGGTACATTGTCTTCACCGCCTCGTCTTCACGCAAAAATCTCATCAAATCATCCAAGTAAATGTGCCTAATTTTTCATTCAAATATAGAAGATTATTAGGAAGCTCAACATTGATTATAAATTAAAAAATGCAGGTCATCCATACTGAATATCTCTCAACTAGAGTTTCTCACTAAAAATAATAATATTTTAATAGTAGAGTCTCTAGAAAAACTAGAGAGACTCATTTCAGAGTTTCTCTAGTTGATAGATCCTCAGTGCGGATAACTTTGTAAGAAAAAGAGGAAACTTTGGACAGACTTTGAACCGCGTCGAGCCACGTTTGTGAAAATCTTCCTTGCAGCTGCTTTAGCTTCTTTTTCGCTCCGTATCTGTCGGGTGGATTCATCTTCGTTCGTGGTTTCTTGCATCTGCTCGTCCAACGTGGTGAGCGAAACATGCCTCACAATCTTCATTAGCCTCTTCATGTTCCAAGCTGAGATGTTCTTGTGATTCATACTCTGAAGGTGCTTCACGCTGATTCCACCATCAGCTGCTGATTTCGAGATGACCGTTGAGAGTTTCGGATTCAGCACTCTCCCGCTCTTTCTCGGCGGGAACGCAGCCGCGCAGAGATCAGGCGGTAACTTAGCACCTGCGTTCTGCAGCTTGAAAATCTCTTGTTGCGCCCTCTCTTCCTCTTCCTCAATCCTGCTCAGCTCAATCATGGGAGGACCCGACAACGTCTCAATCACGTACTGGTTAAACAAAGCTTCTTGAATCCGGTCAAAGTAAGTACTGACGTGGAACGAAGAAGCGAGAACTTTGACCACCAGCGTCTTGATCAACCACAAGATAGTGCTCAACAAGAAACACACCAAGATCTTGGTTACGTAAGGAAGAAACTTGCTATCCGTCTCTCTTTGCACTTTCTTGTCGAACAAGTAACGCCAAGCGATAAGAACCATACTGAGCCAGAGACAGTTCTGAACAGCTCTCCGGACACCGTAGACAAAGTAAAGAACTCGTTTTCGCAAAAGAAAGTTTCTCTCGATGAAGAAGACGACGATTCTGATTCCCCATCCAGAGACCAGCCTCCCGCATATAAGAACAAGCAAGAACACTTCCCATTTCCATAAATGAAGGTTCCAAACTCTCACTTTCTTCCAAGAAGGAATCGATAAACTACACGCTAATGCAGCTATTATAGCCACTAAGCTAAGCCACTCGAGCAAGGTTATAGCGTCGAGTTTCCCTTTCTTATACTCGTCAGGTATATCTTCCTCCGCTAATGGATCATCCTCTTCATCGATATCCCCGAGTAAACCGGATTTTAACTGACCCGATCGCCATCCAGAGTACGATGAGTCTTCCTCGGGTGGCGGATCTTGAAGCCTGGATCTTGTCTTGGTTCTTGAAACAAGCTCTGCTTTCCTCTGAAACGACCTGTTTTTTTTTTTTTTAAAGAATGTTAAATTTATTCACTCAAAAAAAACTTTTTTACATCATGTTAATTAGTACTTTTGAAATGACCTGTTTGATGTGCATCTCACAACCTCTTCTTCCTGCTGATGGGACTCTTGATTCGTCCTCATTGTTCTGGGCGAACAACAAGACGAAGGAGTAGTGGACCTTGGAGTAGTGGACGAAGATGGAACCGAGCCGACGAAGTTTATACCAGCTTTTTGAACGTTGAAAGAGACTCGTAAGTCCCTCGCCGGGTCGAATGATGAACGAGCCGTTGATGTAGGGGTTGGTTGTGTCTGGTGACTTACGTCATCGTTGTCATGATCCACGTCGAGTGTGATCTCTCCTCTACCTCCCCATTGTCGATGTTCTCCTCCAGACTTTGGCTCCTCCATAGGCGGCTGCGGCTTCCCTGATCCGAAGTTGAAGCTGTCGCTCAGTGTCCCGCTCTGTCGATTAATAGTGGTCGGATCTTTAAGGCTGGTTCGTGCCGGCTCCTCGGAAGTTCCAGTGTTTTCTTGCCAGAACTTGTAGCTGGAATCTCGGTCCAGGGGTGCGTTTCGGCCGTCGTCGAGGCTAGAACGAGAGCTCTCTGTTTTGCGGTGGGCCATGCCAAGGTGGTGATCGTGGTCATGGAGAATCGGACGGTTCTCAGGGTTTGCTTCGCTTTGATTACCGGGGCTTCGTATCTGTTTGTACGTGCTGTGAGATTTGAAAGAGTTTCTGAAACTCATCGGAAAAAAAATGAACGAAATGAAAAAAAAAACAAAATTACAAATGTTTAGACAAGGAAACATAAACTTCGGCGCTTGTTATGATGCATGGCACAAAACTTTACATTGTTTGGAAAGAAGCTTTACGTGTAATTTCATGGGACGTAGACTTTGATTGGAATTTGGAAAGCTTTAGATTGACTGAATTACCTTAAAATATGCGATTCTTCAAGTTTTTTATTAATAAGAAAAATTTGTGGAACAGATTTAATTCGTGAAATGATAATAGGGGAAGATACAATATAGCAACTAATTATAGCAGAAAACTGACATAATTTGGGGCAATTACATTCAAGCTTGGATGGTCTTCCTCTTGACGAAGTGTCAACGTGTGAGTCAGTTGTGACACATGTAATAGGTTTCAGCTGTGAGAAAATACACATAAATTAATTGGAAATTATTATATTAATCATTTTTAACATTTCATAAATAATTGACATGTATTTACTTAAATATACATATACTATATCTCTAATAAAAATCTCAACGCATAAAAATAATTATCGTACTAATTCTATATATTTCTATTCTCTAAATTTCATTACTATTAAATTTTAGATTTTATATAGAAACAAAAACATGATTTTATATTTTTGATTTATCTATGATATTGTGATTTTTTAGACGAAATCGTGATTCCAAATCAGAACTGTAAGCTTTCAACCGTAAGATTCCACAAAGTTTGGACTCTGATTTCGGTTCCAGTAAAGCTTTCGTGTAACTCATACACTACAAGAAAACAGCGTAATTCTGACGGACATTCTGACGGAAAATGAGATCCTCGGAATATTCCAACAAATTTCCGAGGAAATTCCGAGGAAACCCAAAATTTGGGGTTCCTCAGAATTTCCTCGGAATATACCGATGAAATACTGAGGAAATCATATTTCCTCGGAATATTCCGAGGAAATACCGAGGAAATCATATTTCCTCGGAATATACCGATGAAATACCGAGGAAATCATATTTTCTCGGAATTTCTATTAATTTATATTGTTCCTCGGAATTTCCTCGGAATATTCCGAGGAAATTCCGAGGAACACATGTTTGGGGTTTCAAAACATCAATTTTTTTTGCCCTATATCATTTCTTATACAAATGCAATGCATACCATTGAGGAATCTTTGTATAGATGATCATAAACCATGAAATAACAAAATTTCAAAACGAATTGTAAGTATTCCCTTTACCGTTCATTAAAGTGTATAAGTGTTTCTCTTATGTTGTGGGGATTTCATTCATACAATCGGAAAAGTGTTATATAAGTGTTTCACTTAAACAAATTTTTGACTTCATAATCAGTCTAAGACACTTAATAAGGGTTATATAAGTGTTATTCAAACCGCAAAACGTTGTTTTCGGTTTAAAAACCCTACTTCCTCGGAAAAGCCTCGGAATATTCCGAGGAAATTCTGAGGAAAAACAAGTGTTCCTCGGAATTTCCTCGGAATATTCCGAGGCTTTTCCGACGATTCAGGGCTTTGCTTTTAGGGTTTCTGTTTCTTCGGAAAAGCCTCGGAATATTCCGAGGGAATTCCGAGGAACACTTGTTTTTCCTCGGAATTTCCTCGGAATATTCCGAGGCTTTTCCGAGGAAGTAGGGTTTTTAAACCGAAAACAACGTTTTGCGGTTTGAATAACACTTATATAACCCCTATTAAGTGTCTTAGACTGATTATGAAGTCAAAATTTGTTTAAGTGAAACACTTATATAACACTTTTCCGATTGTGTGAACGAAATCCCCACAACATAAGAGAAACACTTATACACTTTAATGAACGGTAAAGGGAATACTTACAATTCGTTTTGAAATTTTGTTATTTCATGGTTTATGATCATCTATATAAAGATTCCTCAATGGTATGCATTGCATTTGTATAAGAAATGATATAGGGCAAAAAAAAATTGATGTTTTGAAACCCCAAACATGTGTTCCTCGGAATTTCCTCGGAATATTCCGAGGAAATTCCGAGGAACAATATAAATTAATAGAAATACATGCACAGGATATTCTTTTTCCTCGAATTAATGTAATTATTCCGAGGAAATTCCGACGGATATTTAAGTGGCCGTCGGAATTTCCTCGGAATATTTTCATTTAACCGGGCAAACAAGCCGCCAAATATTTCGCGAAAATTGAAATTGAAAATACTGAGGAAATTCCGACGGAAAATATCCGTCGGACCCTAGGTTTTATAAACTCGAAACACATCTTCTTCCCCATTTCTCTCTTCTTCCTCTTCGGCGATCTCTCTCTCCTTCCGGCGTTCTCCACCTTCTCTCGCGACGATATCTCCGGCGAATCCTCTCCATTCCCTTACAAATCATGTAAGGACCTTATCCCACTCTCTTATGTCCTATTTGTTAGGTTCTTAAGTAGATTTGATGATTTTAGAAGTTTTTTGATAGATTTTTGTTAGGGTGATTGGGTAGGATTGTGATTTGTTGTGTAATAGGTTTAGAATTGTGATTTGGTTGTGTTGAATTGATTTAGAATTTTTTTATAAAGTTTTTATTATTTTTGTATTTACAAAACGTTTTTCTATATAAATTCGATTTTACAAAACGTTTTTTGTATATAAATTCGATTTTCGGATTTATAAAAGATGATTTCATATTTATAAAAATATTTATATTTATTAAAACTAATTTTGTATTTATAAAACATTTTTTTGATTTATAAACACTATTTTTTTATTTTGTATTTATAAAAACTATTTTTAAATATAAAAAACGTTTTTTGTATATAAATTCGATTTTTGGATTTATAAAAGATGATTTCATATTTTAAAACTAATTTTGTATTTATAAAATATTTTTTTGATTTATAAACACTATTTTATTATTTTTTGTATTTATAAAAGCTATTTTGTATTTATAAAAAGATGATTTCATATCTATAAAAATATTTATATTTATAAAACTAATTTTGTATTTATAAAACATTTTTTGATTTATAAACACTATTTTATTAATTTTTTGTATCTATAAAAACTATTTTATTTTTATAAAAAGATGATTTCATATCTATAAAAATATTTATATTTATTAAAAATAATTTTGTATTTATAAAACATTTTTTTGATTTATAAACACTATTTTATTAATTTTTTGTATTTATAAAAACTATTTTGTATTTATAAAAGATGATTTCATATTTATAATAATATTTATATTTATTATAACTAATTTTGTATTTATAAAACATTTTTTTATTTATAAAAACTATTTTATTATTTTTTGTATTTTAAATATGTTTTCTATTTTAATTTTAATTTTATATTTTCGAATTTCAATTTAAAAAAATAAATTTATATTTTTTTTTTAATTTTGGAAATATTCCGAGGAAGTGTATCCCTCGGGATATTCCGACGACATCTTCCTCGGAATATTCCGAGGACTTTCCGACGAACTTGTGGTCCTCGGAATTTCCTCGGAAACTCATTTCCTCGGAATTCCGTCGGAAATTTCCGAGGAATTTTCGAGGAAAAATGAATTTCCGAGGAGTTATTTCCGAGGATTTTTTTCGTCGGTATGTCGTCGGAATAGCGTTATTCCGACGACATACCGACGATTTTTCCCTCAGTATGTCGCTGTTTTCTTGTAGTGATAATATTGTAAAAAAATTCCAGTTGTTCAAAAAAAATGTTTTCGTAATTTTAATTCTACATATTATTTCTGCAATTTAAATATATGCACATATTAATTTTACAATTATAATTCTGCATATTAATTCTGCGTTTTGGAAGCGAGATTCTGTACGATTGAAAACGGCAGCGTTTAAGAGGGAATCGTGGATCCTTGTGATTGATACCTTCGAAGTATACCAGGATCCAAGGAGGTCTAAAATCGACCCGTTAAAAATTCGTATCCAGTCGGGTCAGAATTGATCTCTGAGATATTATCATAATCCCTCTGGTGAGAGAGAGATTTGTAAGGTCCCCTCAAATTCATCCATCCATCCATGGTCGATTGGGCAACACTCCCGAAGGATCTCCTAAACCTAATCTCCAAATCCCTCGATTCCTCCTTCGATCTCCTCCACTTCCGCTCCGTCTGCTCCTCATGGCGCTCCTCCGCCGACCCCAAGCCTCCTCTCCCGACTCACCACCTCCCGATCCTCCCCGATAACGGCACAAGCCTCTTCCCTGACTCCGCCGTGGGGTTCCGCCTCTCGCAGCGTAGCATCCTCCTCGTCAAACCTCACAAACCGCCGATCAGCGAGTCCGATCTGTTCGGATGGCTCGTCAAGGTCGAGGAAGACCTCAACGCCCCTCGTAAGGTGACGACGCTTCTCGATCCGATGAGCGAGACGAGACGCGCTCTCCCTGAGCATTTCCCTCGATCTCTCGATGTGTCCAGTTTCAAGATTCGAGAGCTAGGCCGCGAGTTCAAGCTTCATTACTTCAACACAGTGGGTGATATCGTCAACAGTTTGTACTTGGAGAAGGCCGTTGTTAGGTACTTAGATAGTTGCAGCAAGTTCGTGTTGCTTACGATTCATGTTTCCGGGAAGTTAGCTGTGTTCACCTCGTGGGATCGGGCTTGGACTGTGATCAACGACATGCCTTCTCCTTACGATGATGTGATTGTGTTTAACGGACGTTTCTTCGGTGTTGACAACAATGGGAGGACTGTGGTTGTGGATTTTGAATCTTTGAAGCTTGAGTTGGTTGCGAGTCCTGTGTATGGCGGCGACAAGAAGTTCTTGATTGAGTCGTGTGGCGAGATGTTGATGGTGGATATGTATTTGAGCATGGAGGAGGTGGATGGGGATCCTGGGTTCGGCGAGGAGGTTTTTGAGCATCATGCGGTTTTTATGAATGAGAGGACGGTGAAGTTTAAGGTTTTTAAGTTTTTGGAAAGGGAGAAGAGTTGGGTTGAGGTTAAGGATCTTGGGGGTAAGATGTTGTTCCTTGGGGATGACTGTAACTTCACCGCGTCAGCTTCTGATTTGTTGCCTTCATGTGGTGGGAGTTGTGTGTTCTTTACCGGCAATGTCTTCAACGAGGATAATGTGGATGCAATGCAGGATCGAGATTTGGGAGTGTTTGATTTCAGGAGTGGGAAGATAGAGCTTGTGCATAAACTCCCTG
Organism: Brassica rapa; assembly: GCF_000309985.2. Taxonomy (NCBI): domain Eukaryota; kingdom Viridiplantae; phylum Streptophyta; class Magnoliopsida; order Brassicales; family Brassicaceae; genus Brassica; species Brassica rapa. The sequence goes on from NC_024797.2 coordinate 21,940,203, forward strand.
AGTATGCTAAGCTGTTCTGGCCTCCACCTCCTTGGATTACTTCTCATGTGGTCAGTGGAACATTTGAAATACTGTTTGTCTCTAGGATCCTTTGCTTTTAGTTAGTTAGTTAGTTGTGTATTGTAGCTACGGAGACTCTATGGCATTATCCTCTATCTCCGTCCTTCCTTTTTTGAGTTAGTTAGTAGTCTCTGAACATACATTAGGTTTCTTATAAGTTTGCTTTTCCATCATTTTTTTTTATCTCTACTATCATGATGCTCTCATTTCCCATTAGTCTCGCTAAATGTCTGCTCATTGCTAATATGTGAAACCCTTTACTGTCTCAGCGCGCTGAAGATCATCCGGGAGAAACATCATCAAAATGTTAAATGTGTAATTTGGAGTTTACGGCCTTGGAGATTCAACAGATACGGAGGTTAATTATCTCTCTCTGATATTTGTGAGATTAAGAACCAATAGAGGCAGGCTCTTACTTATATCACATGTTTATGTCTGTTCTTTTACGTTTACCCACCCTTTCCATGTTTTCAGTAACTTTGCATTTGTACATAGATAAACTCTCTCTTTGTTTTTTTTTTCTCAAAGATGATGGATGATATTTGTTGAAGAACCAAACCCATGTTTTCTTCCAAAATATTTTGTTACACCCTGCAAGAGCCAGCCAAGTAATGATTTTTATGTGAAAAAACAGTAACACATGGATTTTAATAATTCTGGAACTCAATTAGATGTTGATGATTTAATACAGAAAATGTTAAATATCGAATAGAAGACATGGCATAAACCGGTTTCAAATTTCTAAACCGATGTTCGGTATTCGGCGATGCAGTGGATGAGTGAAAACGTATGGAGAGCGAGTGAGGTTGGTAACAGATTTTACGACCAAACAGAAAGATAGTCGTTGTTGAACTCTGTCCGGTCAAGAAAAATGTCGGTTTTGTAACTGCCAACCGGCCTAACCCGAATTGCCTCATCTTCATCCCCTAAAAGCATATTAATTACAAAGGTCTTTCCTTTTTCTGATTACGAATTGGGTAGTCTTACTAGAGAATCTGTCGTTTAATCTTGAATTGCTGCAACTGATGAAATCGAAGTCTGGGTTTTGATTCTGATGAATGAATGAAGTATGTAATTTTAGAAAAATTGGATCTCACTTCGTTGATTTTATTGTTATGTACTTGGTTACTTACACTATTCTATGCAGGTGTGGTTGTTACCAGAACCTCGACTCTTGTTTATCCTCTAACACTGCTGTTCATAACCCAGATGACGATAAGCACCTGTAGCATCGCTTTGCAACGCTTCCTTTTCACTCCGCCGCCTCAGAGCCTGAGCCAAGGTAGGAGAGAAAAGCTAATGGAGGTTCGGTGCAAGGCAGGAGCAGTGCCTTTGATGAAGCAAAGCCACAAGTTTCTCTCGTCCCTCTCTTCCCCAGCCTTGGCTGGAGATCCATCAGCTACTAACCGCCACATTAAGAAGTTCGTAGCTGCTTCCCCAAAGTCAGTGTCTCTCAATGTCCTCTCTCATCTCCTCTCACCTCACACTTCACTTCCCCATCTCTCCTTCTTTGCTCTCTATGTGAGTCTTACTTCTTCTTTTTTTCCTCTCTCTCTCTCTCTCAGTCAATTATTCGAAATTGGGTTTTTGATTTATTTTTCTTGTTTTATATCTCAAGTTATATTCAGAAATTACTCAAGCTTCGTGGTTTGATTGGAACCCGAAGCTCATTGCTGATCTTGTTGCTCTGCTCAATAAACTAGAAAGACTCCAAGAATCAGAAACTCTACTCTCCACTACCCTTACAAACCTCAAGTCAAACGAACGAGACTTGGCTCTCTTCCTCTGCAATTTGGCTGAATCAAACTCCAAACAAGGCTCAGCACAAGGGTTCAACCAAGCCTGCCTTCGTTTGAGAGAGATACTCCAAACATCGTCATCAGTTTACGTCAAAACCCAAGCTTACAAGTCTATGGTTTCTGGACTATGCAACATGGACCAGCCTAACGATGCTGAAACCGTTATCGAAGAGATGAGACTCGAAAAACTAAAGCCGGGTGTGTTTGAATATAAGTCTGTTCTATACGGTTACGGAAGGTTAGGATTGTTTGATGACATGAACAGAATAGTGCATAGGATGGAGACAGAAGGTCACAGAGTCGACACGGTTTGTTCAAACATGGTTCTGTCTTCCTACGGAGCTCATGACGCTCTTCCCCAAATGGGTTCTTGGCTACAGAGACTGAAGGACTTCAACGTTCCTTTGTCCTTAAGAACGTACAACACGGTCTTGAATTCCTGTCCTAACATCACATCACTGTTAAAAGACTTGAATAGCTGTCCGCTCTCTGTTTCCGAACTGCTTACTTTTCTCAATGAAGACGAGGTGGTTCTGGTACGCGTATTGACTCAGTCCTCGGTTTTACATGAAGCCATGGAGTGGAGTTCGTTAGAAGGCAAGCTGGATTTGCATGGTATGCACTTGAGCTCGGCGTATTTGATAATGATGCAGTGGATGGATGAGATCAAGGTTAGGTTTAGTGGAGACAAGTGTGTGGTTCCTGCAGAGATTGTAGTTGTTTCTGGCTCTGGAAAGCACAGTAGCGTGAGAGGAGAGTCACCGGTTAAAGCATTGGTGAAAAAGATGATGGTTCGTACCGGAAGCCCTATGAGAATCGACAGGAAGAACGTTGGTTGTTTTATTGCTAAGGGGAAAACAGTTAAAGAATGGCTTTGCCAATGAAATTATTTTAACTGTGAGTTTAATCATTGGGTTCACAAGTTTTAATAGTATTTTAAACAGTACACAGAGCACAATAATGTGCTAATGGATGTGACTCTTTAGCAGTTTTTGTAATCAGTGAGTTTTTGTTTCAAGACTGAATGGTTTCTTGTTGTAATGACAAATACATTGCAGTACATTTATACAAAATACGTAGAGTACATTTGTTAACTGATAGATATATCTGTGTAAAACAATTGAAATGCCAAACTTATCAAGTTTCTGCACGGTTTTGCAATTTTCAAATGTTCTTTATTCAGTTTTCTTCCAAAACAACTTTAAACTTGAAAAACAATTCGACAAATTACTAAAACTTTAAAATATACTTAAAACACACATGTTAACTCTATAAAAACCATAATTATCATTAATTAAGAAAGGAAATCTTATTTTTTTCTCACGTTCCTGCACAATGTTGCATTTCAAAAATGTTTCTTTGCATTAAAGTTAACTAATTTTTTTCTTTTAAAAAAGCTTAAAATTTGTAAAAATTGATAAACTACTAAAATCTTCAAAATATACTTAAAACACACAATTTAACTCGATAAAATAAAATACAGAAACGTTATAAATCGTATAAATAAGTAAACACACAATATACCATTAATTGAGAAAGTAAGTCTCAATTATACATATGGGTTATATTTTTTTTTTGAAAGAGATGTATATGGTTTTTTTTTTTTTTGAGAAAGTGCATATGGTTATTTGATATTTCTTTCTGAATAATCATCAATCACGCGGCCATACATTTGGTTTTAAAAGAAATCATCAATCATGTCAAGAAATACAAAATAAAAATCATCAACCATGCTAAGAAAATACAAAATAAAACATCAATCATTTATTTATGGTTAATAAGATTCTTCGTTACAGTTTACAAAACTTTGTTTTTGCTTTCGGCGTACTATTAGATAAGGGAAATCTTCTTAGGACCCTACTTGTTATTTGGGTAGTTTCGTCGATATTGAACTGAATAGTGTATTGATGTTGCTTGTTGGGCATATGTAAAGACAACGATTGAATTAAAGTATCCTTTTCTGCAATTGCCGAGAAACTTTCATATGCTAACACATATACCTCGACGCACTAGTCGCTCTCATTACCATTAATTGTTGTCTGTTCTTTTGTTAAAATATGGAAAACTATTTTATTTTCTTAATTCACAATCAGAAAATCTCAAACTTCTCTTTCGATCCCACAATTTTCAAACAATTGTCACAGCCAAATATCGTTATAGAATTGCACACTTGAACATCTTTAAAACCAACCACATGAACTCGTGATAAACACACATATATTGCCTAAATGTAGCATATGTGACTTTTCAAGATTTATCTAAACTGCTGGTTCGTTTCCGCGGGCAGGTCAGAATTTAAATTTGTATATATTTTTCTTTCAAAAAAAAAAAGATTTATCTAAACTATCTTACTCATAAACCTAGATGATTCGTTTCAATGATTTTTTTTTTGTATGACCAGGAAGTGAATCCTTAGACGAGCTACGAGCCTGTGTTACATGCCAAGATAACAATGATGTGGCGCATACTGCAAACCTCTGCTATATACGTGATATGCATGCAAGAGAGATATTCGTAAATATATTCTGGTTTGCATGTGGAGATTCAAGAATAAGGAAAGCAGAAGGCTGTGGTAAATAACTGAGAAACTTGACATAAGAGAGTTGCGGCTTTAAGAGAAAAAGAGTGGAGCATCAGACGAACTAAGAGAGATTAGATTAGGTTCAGGTGATTGAACAAAGAAAAAATTGCCGTAGTTATTAATCTTTTGAGCAAAAAGTGAAATTGTTGGTGTGCGGTAAGGTTTTAGCCTCTAGGTAACTCTAAAGATTTGTGAGTACTGAATCAATCGGTCTAAGAGCACCTTCTGTGAAAAAAATTGATTGAGTTTCTCACAAAACGAACAAAATATAGAAGGATGAAAAAGAAGAAAAAATATTTCATTTGAGAACTCAATATATTCATGAAGTAATTCCCTTAATATTTTTTTTTGATCAACGTAATTCCCTTAATACAGATATCACTTTTTAAGTGATCTATTTTAATGTTTAAAATTACATAAATAAGTTGTATTCAAATATGATATTTTTGTTTTGATATACTACTTAAGAAATTTTATGGATGGACATGCTCTAAAATTTTTGAATGCTTCATGCAAATTTCTATAAAATATGTATTAATATATTTTTTAATTAATAGTATAGATTAGAGAATAAGAGAACATATTTAAATTTTACAATATAACTTCATAAATATTTTGAAGATAACTTCACTTAATTAACCAAAAAGTACTTAATGTATCTTATCATAAAGAACAGCTGACCATCACGAATCTTATTATCCTATATAATATAAAATGTATGGTTTCTACTTAAGTAGTTTAAAAAAGAGCTCATACATTTTTGACAAATATATATATATATATATATACATACACATACATATATGAATACATACACATACATATATATATGCATACACATACATATATATATATATATATATGACAATGACAATAATAAAAAGAAGACTGTAGGTGAATAAGAAAAATCAAATCCATCAAAGCAGGAGAAGAACTAAACCTCTTCCACGTCATTCATAGTTTTATTTTTCATTTTTTTTTTTTTGACGTCTGTTTTATTTTTCATTCTAAAAGATAATTCTACTGAAAATTATAAGTTTTGACATTATATTTAATCTATATATATCGACTTATCCAGTGCCTTCAAACAATTTTAGATAGCCTAAACAGAATTTTAACAGTATATTTTTAATGTTTTTTTTTGTTAAGATCCAATACTTAAATCAGATTTTAGATATTCTGATTTAAAAAATAACCCTCTAATATCATATTTGATGTTTTACATCACATATATATATATATATATACACTCATAATAGAAGTCTCTTAATTTTTTATAAACAAATTTAATTATATTAATGATTGCTGAAAAATTATAAACTGATTTAAATATATAGTAATGTTTCTCTATGTTACCATAATTGTTTTACTATAGTCAATTATAACTTCATTAAAATTATTTGTTAATAAAAAAATTTACAATTACAATAATTATTATCTAACAATACACTTATTCGAAATAGTTATTAATAAAAATTTCATAAAAATGCTAAAAAGTCTTATAGATATTATTATTTAACAAATTATAAATTCTATTTACATATAAATACTATTTTTTAAATATGAATAGAATAAATTAAAATATGCCCCTCAAACTAAATATGCTCTAATCGATTGCTTGGCCATGTCTATATATTTGTCAATATTTTTTTTATAAACAATACTACAACTATACTGTATATACACATATGACTATTATTAAAAATATATAAACTAAGTTACATATAAACATTAATAAAAAGCTCCATATGAAAAAGCTAACTAAAAATACTCTCTTTTGTCTCAATAGTTTATGCTTTGGCGAGGCCTATATTGAATCACGTGTGTGAAGTATAAATTGGATTGAAAAACTTCTAAGATTTTGTTAAGTGATTACTAATAAAGAGTAACATTTTTTTTACTTATTTAGTTATGTCTTATAATCAATTCCCTTTATATAAATCTAATGACATTTCACCAAAATGTTCTAACAAATGCTTTCGTTCTATTATATGTTAACGTAAATTTATGTACTTTTATATTATTAATGATTAATTCTTGGTTTTCTTTTTTTCACAAAATATATTATCAAAATGATTGATTCTTGGTTTTCTGTTTTTGTTGTATATCATATTGGTTTTTGTTGATTACATTTAAACTAACCGAAAACTCACATATTGGTAATATATTTAGAGGAAGAAAGCATTTTTTATATAAAAAGAGTAATTTTATTATCAGAAGAAGAGCAATTAACCTCAAGTGAAAATAGTTAAACAAATCTCAATCAAAAATTCGGCTGGTAAAAGAAAAACAGAAAATGGAGGTTCAAGGTTCTGTCCCACAGAGGCAAGACTTTCAGTCTTTGGAGGAGACTTCCAAAGTCAAGCTTAAGATAAAACAAATGGTGGAAGTCCCACGATCAACATGTTTGATTCTTTTTCACATTAAAATAAATGGTTAAACATAATTGTTTAAAAGAAAAAACAGAGAAGAAACACAAAGGCAAAATCCTTTCTCAAGCAAAAACAAAGGCAGCAAAGCTCTGGTCCAAACTCTCAAGACTCTTTCTAAGATAAAAGCGCGTGGGCTCCATCCACTTTGATCAAGACCCTTATTTCTCAGTAAACATCACAAACCGCTAAAAGTATAGACATTAGAAAAAAATACACAAAGGACGCAAAATTCTATATGTTAAATCATGCTTCCACAACTTCTTATTGACTTGGTCTGCTTCCACATCAACCAGAGAAAAAAAAAATCCCCTCTATTAACGCATTATGTCCTAGTGTTGTATATAAAGGTGCATAGAATCAACTAAGTGATATCACCAGCAACAACCTTTTCCACTTGCACAGCTTTTAAGACAACCTAAACTTGGTAAGTGTTTTTGAGGGACAGTGAGAGATCATGTCAAAAGAGATTGAGCTGCCAGGTTTCAGATTCCACCCGACCGAGGAGGAGCTTCTTAATTACTACCTCAAAAACATGGTTTACGGCAACATATCCAAAGTTGAGGTCATTGGTTTTCTCAACATCTATCGTCATGATCCATGGGACTTACCTCGTACGTATATCTAGCTTTCTTCATTTCTATAAAATCCATTATTCTCAAATTGGTATTAATAAGTTTGAATTTTTTTGATTACAGACTTATCGACAATTGGGGAGAGGGAATGGTATTTCTTTGTGCCAAGGGAAAGGAAGCATGGCAACGGAGGTAGACCAAGCAGGACAACCGAGAAAGGATATTGGAAAGCAACTGGTTCCGATCGTAAGATCATAAGCTTGTCTGAACCAAAACGTATGATTGGGCTAAAGAAGACCCTTGTGTTCTACAGCGGAAGAGCACCTGGAGGAAGCAAGACTGATTGGGTCATGAACGAGTTCCGGATGCCTGACAATTGCACCTTACCAAAGGTACCTTTTTAAGTTATGAATCAGTTATTTGATCAAGTAACAGCTTTGTTATTAATCTTATGTTATCTTTTGATCGCAGGACGTTGTGCTTTGTAAGGTATATAGAAAAGCCACTTCACTTAAAGTATTGGAGCAAAGAGCAGAGATGGGAGCTAAGATGAACCAAACATGCCCAAACTCTCCTCTCTCATCTTCCGACACCATATCTTTCGTCGGAAAAGAAGAAGACATGATGATGACTTCTTTCCCTTTTCCTCAAGAAGCAGCCATGAAAGAAGCAAACAACAACAACTTCATGCTTCAAGGGCATACCGAAGAGAAACAGAGGGAAACAGAGATGAAAGAACCTTCTTCATCACTGAAGCTGCCGTGTGGAGTCTTACCACTACCTGAGCTGCAGTTACCTAAACAAGGATTCGAATGGGGACAAGACCAGTTCTTGAGTATAAGCCCATGGCTCCAGAATCTTACACCTATAGTTAACCTATTAAATTTTTAGGCTATGTAAAGAGAAAATCTCACGACAAGTTTAACTATTCTTCACCTGGAAAAACAGAACTTGTAATACACTAAGATGTAAGATGTTTGTCTTTAGCTTAAGAGTTACCTATTGTATTTTTATTTACTGAGATAAATGTATCTTGTGTAAGTTTGTAACGTAAGAAAAAAATAATGTGTACAAGTCAGAATCTTGACTGTACAATTCAATTCAGTAAAACAAAAGTGCTATACTTTGAATCATGGACTTCCCATGTATGATAATTTCTCTCGACCGTACCAAGTTTTAGATTCCTATATTGGAGAGAAGATCCCACATCGGATATATGAAAGAGACTTGAGTAATATATAAGGAACTTGGGCTAATCCACTAATTGCCAATTGGTTTTAAGTTGCAAGCCCAGAAAACTTATCATGGTATCAGAGCGGGCCTAATACCCTGACCCATTAATCCGGCCCGGACAGTGGCCCGATCATCCCATTAGCTGATGGCCCATAGAAGGCTCAGTTCCGCCGAGATCGCTAGAAAATAAAATATGATTTCGGAGGGGATACGATGGATTCTGCGAGATTAATGGTTATACGCACCATTATCTCGAGGAAGAGTATTGGAGAGAAGATCCCACATCGGATATATATGAAAGGGACTTGAGTAATATATAAGGGACTTGGGCCAATCCACTAATTGCCAATTGATTTTAAGTTGGAAGCCCAAGAAATTTATCAATACGAGAAGAAAACTACAGTAATAACGATAGAAGTCATACCCATGTTGAATCAATCGATGTTGCTTTTTTTTTTTTTTTGAACGACGAACTTTTAATTAGAAGAAGCGAAAAACAGAGTTCAGGCCCGTGGGCAAAGTTACGGAACAGAAGATAATTGAGAATGGGCCTTAAGGGCCTGTTTTGCTAGGCTGTCTGCGACCCTGTTCTGTGAACGAGGGATGAGACGAAAGTCGATTGTAGCAAAGCGAGACGAGAGGCGGTGGATGTCCTGGAGAACACCGTAGAGCTCTGTGATCTGGCTTTTGGTGGTGATAGCTCGGATGAGCGTTGAGCAATCGGAGAGGATGGTGATCGTTGTGAATCCTGCTTCTAGCGCCTTCTCGATTTCTCTTCGGAGAGCTAGTGATTCAGCTAAAAGAGGGGAACTAACCGACGCGATCATCTGTGCTCCTGTGAATGGTGATTCTGATCGATCACCTGGAAAGAAGCAAGCTAGCCCTGCTCGCTTCGTGGAGGCGTCCCAAGCAGCATCGACAAAACAAGAAAACTCCGGTGGTGATCTCGTAGCGTTTCGGGGTTCACTTCTCGAAGGTAAGCGACAAACTATTTCACTGTTCTTTGTGGATTGAGCTTGACACCATTCTAACGCTGCCGATACGCCTTTTGTTGCTGTCTCTATAGGTCGAGTTGCCTTGTCTTCAAAGATGAGTTTATTACGGGCTGTCCAGAGAGTCCAACAGATCCAAGGGAGGACGGGTGAGACTACACCTGATGGGGGGAGGCAGAGGGCTTGTCTGAAGCGAACCAAAGCCCCTTTAAAGTCAACGCCCTCAGCTATGTGAACTGGGGTGGCTAGAGGGATGTGGCTCCAGACTTCTTTGGCAAATGGACAGTGGAAGAAAACATGTGTTGCTGATTCCACTGCTTTACACCGAGGGCAGAGCGCAGCAGAGTTCATTCCCTTTCGTTGGAGTTCCACTCCTAAAGGTAAGGCTCCTTGAACCGTTGACCAAAGGAAAAGCTGAAGTTTTGGGGACGTTTTTAATGACCAAATGTCTTTTTGCCAATTAAAATCCAGGTTCTGTTGATTGGTTGCAGCAAGAACATTGGGAGTGACCATCTGTGGGGGGGGGGGGGGGGGGGGGGGGTTGTTACTGCATTATACCCGGATTTCGTTGAATAAACCCCCGAGTCATGTTTGAGCCAGACGTAGGTGTCTTCTGCTCCTTCCTTGCTGGGGTGAAGGCATTGGATTTGCGAACTGAACTCCGGTAGGAATTGTTCTATTCTGCTCTTGTTCCATTGAAGGTCATCAGTAAGGAAGTCCGAGACTCTCAGGTCAAGGGCTGCTTCAGGTATTGGACCCATAGGTTGAAGCTTAGTGTTAGGTGAAATCCATGAATCTTTCCAAACTCTTGTGGACTGACCGTTGCCTATTGCTTTCCCTAGATTCTCCCGCAGTAGTTCTCTTCCATAGAGAATGCTTCTCCAACCGTGTGAGCAAACCGCTGGAATAGGAGCATCAAGGAAGCTTCTCTTGTGGCAGTACTTCCCCGTTAGTACTCGTGCCAGCAGACAGTGAGGTGAGGACATGATTCTCCAAGCCCCTTTTGCTAATAACGCTTGGTTGAACAGTTGAATATCTCTTAGACCAAGGCCTCCTGCTGCTTTAGGCTTAGTCAATTTTTCCCACGCCACCCAACACATCTTCTTCTTCACTGATGAGTTATCCCACCAAAAACGAGTAAGCGTAGATTGGATTCTTTTGCAGAGACTCCCCGGTAGCTGGAAACAGGACATTGAATACGTGGGGATGGCTGTGAGGACCGCCTTCAACATGGTGAGCTTGCCAGCTCTTGAAAGGAAGCGTGTAGACCAGTTTGAAGCTCTCTGTCTGATTCTATCCACTATTGAGGTGAATAAATCTTTTTTCTTTCTCCCGAAATGCTCTGGCAAACCTAAATATTTACCCACACCTCCTTCTTTTTGTATTCCCAGAATCACTTTAGCAGAGTCTTTTACCTCTTGAGGGGTTTTGACTGAGAAAGTTATAGCCGATTTGGAGATGTTGACTTTTTGCCCTGAGACTCTCTCGTATTTTTGCAGGATTTGGACCAGGGAGTTGCAGCATTCTGTGGAGGATTCACAAAACATCATTGTATCGTCTGCGAAAAGGAGGTGATTGACTCGAGGACTTCCTCGAGCCACTCTTATTCCTTGCAACGCTCCTTCCCGTTCAGCGTTCCTACAGAGACCTGAAAGGACTTCCCCACAAAGGATGAAGAGATAGGGGGAGATTGGATCGCCTTGTCTGATTCCACGGTGAGGTTTCACTCTCCCATAAATTGAGTCATTGATTAGGAAGGAGTAGGACACTATAGATACACATTGCATCACCCAATTAATCCATTTATTTGGAAAACCCAGTCTTGACATAACCTGTGCGATGAAGTCCCATTCTACACGGTCATATGCTTTTGACATGTCCATCTTAACTGCCATAGAACAGTGCTTTTGTGCTTGAGATGTCTTTAGATATTGCAACACCTCATGTGTGATTAACACATTGTCAGTGATTGCTCTACCAGGGATAAAAGCAGACTGGTTCTCAGAGATGATTGAGTGGAGGACCGGTTTTAGACGAAGGGACAGCAGCTTGGAGATAATTTTATAGAGCACATTGCAGAGAGCAATGGGACGGTACTCTTCAACTCTTTTAGCGCTTAAGGTCTTTGGTATCAATCTAATGTGTGTCTCATTGAGCGTAGGTGGCAGGCTTCCGCAAGAAAAGAAACTCTGGACCTCAGTGACGATGGAGTGGCCTATAGTTTCCCAGTTCGAATGAAAAAAGCTTGCTGAGAAGCCGTCAGGTCCCGGGGCCTTGTCTGCATGAATGGCAAATAGAGCTTCTTTTATCTCCACTGGCGTGGGATCCCTGGTAAGATGTTCACTCCATATCTGAGAGACACACGGTTTGAGGGCTTTGGTGATTATATCATTTGATATAGCTTCATCTGGATCTTTTTCATTTGCAGTGAAGAGCTTATCGTAGTAGGCGCACACCAGAGCTGAGATCTGATCCTCTTCAAAGGAAGGTATTCCATCTTCGTTCTCTAAAACTGTGAGTCTATTTCGGGCTTTCCTAGCCTTTGTAACTGCATGGAAAAACCCAGAATTTGAGTCTCCTAAAGTTAACCATAATTGACGGCTTCTCTGTTTCCAATAGGCTTCTTCAGATTGATATGCCTTTAGGAGATTCTTGTTTAGTTCACGAACTCTGTCCTCATTTGGGTGGTCTTTTGTCATCTGAGTCTCAAGTTCTTCACGAAGATCTTCAATGACTTTTCTGCTGTTTTCATGGAACAGCTCGCACCATTTGCAGATAGCTTTCCTGCAGAGCGACAGCCGTGCTTCTACACTAAGGTACGAGCAATTTAACCAGATTTCTGCAACCAGCTCCTTAATTTCTCTATTGTCTTTGAGTCTTCTATCATACCGGAAGAGATTATGGCCTTTCTTCTGTCTTGTGTCCAGGAAGGAGATCAGTGGACGATGATCAGATCCCTCGAACTTGAGATATTGGCACCGGCAGGAAGGGAATAGCTCAGTCCACTCCGGGTTGCTGAGAGATCGATCAAGACGACAGCGGACAAGGTGGTTGCCTCTCTTTCCCCTCCAGGAGAAGGCGTTACCCGAGTGTTTTAAGTCAAAAAGGTCATTCTCGGAGAGGAAAGATCGAAAAGCGCCAAAGGTACCCTCAGCTCTAACCTGCCCCCCCTTTTTCTCACTATTATCAATGAGTTCATTAAAGTCACCAGTGAGGAACCAGGGGCCTTTAGGGTTAGGATGGAGGTTTGATAATGCATTCCAAATAGCATTTCTCTTCGTATGGTCAGGTTCACCGTACACAAAGGTAGCTAGGAAAGATTTTCCTTTTGATGTAACTCGCGTGTCTATGAAGTTTTGTGATGCTGATAGAACTGACACTTCCACATCTTTCTTCCAACTTAGGACCAGGCCGCCTCCACCAGGGCTATGAGGGGGAACAAAATAGTTATCTTCTTCGTTCAGCCATGGTAGTTCTTTTCTAATGTTTTCTTCGGTATTCTTTGATTCACTCAGGAAGATGATATCAGGACGCCTCTTGTTTCGAAGCTCCTTTAAACGCTGGACCGTAATGGGGTTCCCCAGCCCACAAACGTTCCAGCTCAGTACGACTAAGGAGCCTGGGTTGGGAGAAACCGAAAATCCGAGTTTCTCTTTGACGTAGGTGGGATCAGTTGGATCGGTGGATTAGAGATAGAGGCTGGTGAACTAGCAGCTTGTGGTGGGCCAGACGCCTTTACTTGCCCTCTAGAGGAAGAACCTGCCAGAGTTTTCTTCCTACCTCTCGGCGAGTTCTGGATTTGAGAGAGCTTCCTCTTCTTCGAGCTTGCGCCTCTTAAGATGTTAGGTGAGCTTCTTTGAGTTCTTGCTCGAGTTGTTTTAGGTGCTCTTTTCCTCGTTCTGTTTTGAAACTCTAGCAATGTTACGTTAGCAGGTGATTGCACTACTTCCACAGGTGGGGTAGGCTCATCCCTCGTTAGGTTATTTCCCGTGGTAGCATCTGGCGGGCTAATGATGATCGACTTGAGTTTTTTTGGTTCTGCCCTCTTTTCAAGTGGGGTAGAGGGAGAGCGAAGGATGATCACTTCGTTGAGAGGCTGATTCGAAGAACCTTCTCCTTTTCCATTGTCTTGGGGGGTATGGAGAACCACACAGTCAGATGAGGCAAGATCTTGAAGGCAAACCTCTTGCAGAGGAGGATGTGTCACAGGGTAACCATTGTGCAGAGGAGGAGGTGTCACAGGGTTGCTATCACCAGTTCTTACTATATAGGAGCTCGCCAATTTCCCTTCTGCCGCTTTTATGATAGACAGAGCCGCTGCTTCCATCTCTCCTTTCGCGTCTCCTATGTTGACCCGTTGTCTTCTTGCTGCAGCCTCCACAGGATCGGGGCAGCTGAGGTATTGTCTAGTAGCTTCTTGTAGTTCTTCCATCACTGTTTCCATAGATGGTACGAGGGGGGCAGGTTCTGCTTCTCTAGCAATTCCTGAGGAAAGGACTACCTCTGATCGTCTATTTTGTGTCTCAGTGTTGAGGGGGGGGGATGCTCTTCCATGTTTCGAAATTGTTTGGGCCTCCACTGACCTTCACTTCTTGAGGAGAAGAGGTCTTTACCGCGTTGATAGTTTCTGATGGGCACCGCTCTCTCTTTTGTGTACGGTGGAAACATGCCCTCCTTTGGTCTATCATGGTGTGACTTCTCCCTCCAGCTTCGGGATGTTTTCTTTATTTGTAATGCTTTCCTCTCTTGGGAGGGTTGGCTAGGCTGGTTCCTAATGACCAGTGATGTGTTATCCTGTTGAGGGGGAGGCACCCGGGTTTGTTTGGTACTGATTCTATTTCCAAAGCTTCTTCCATGGCGGTCTACTCTCTGGTGAAACGCCTGGGAATGATAGCTTGGATCTTCTTGCTTCTCCTCAGCAGACTGGTTCAGAGCTTCTGTTGCTACTCCCCGCGAGGCTCTACTCTGGTCTCTTTTGTGGACCTCCTCCACTAACAGCGTAGGGCAGCGTGAGGCTTGATGTGAGAGGAGACCGCAGAGTGAGCAGTGATTCTCCAGCTTATCATACTCTAAGGTAATTTTGCACTCTTCTCCTGAGTCAAATTCAATGATGGTCTCTTTGATAATAGGTTTGAGGCCATTGACCATCACTCGGACCTTTGCTGACGTTTTTGTTATCATGTGGGCTTCGTAGGTGCCTAGTTCCTTTCCGATGTTCCGGACCATGGTCTCGTGCCAGTAGTGGAGGGGTAGGCCTTTAATTCGAACCCAGAATGGGATGAGGGAGGGGAACGAGTCAGAGATAATCGGCTCCCAGCATTGGAGGATGATCATCCAGTACCCAAAGTGGTAGGGCCTGTTGTCTAAAACGCTCTGAAGATCATCTGCTCTTCCTTGAATATTCCATTTGCGTGGTAGAGAAGGGATGAGGTTCCAGATTCGCTGCTCCTTAGGGTTCGTGAGTCTTCCTATCAGAGTGAGCTCATTATCTCTTACCAGAAGTGTTGTGTCAAGGGAGGGGGCTCTGATTCTTCTGACGGTTGGTTCCTTTAGCTCCAGAACTACTCCTTTTCCTTTCTCTGCATAAGTTAGTCTGCGCTCCATTTGGAGAAGATCAAGTCGACTCCGAGAGAAAACGTGGAGGTCTTGTAACTTCAGCGGATGAAGAAATAGGTAATCGAGCAACTTGTGAGCACCAAAGAAACGTAGATTGAACGGTGGAATCTTGGTGTGGAGGATCTTTTGCTGCTAGATCTGCGAAGTTTGTTCGGAGGAAGGGTGGAGGATGCTGCTTGTAGAAATAAATTAGGGTAACCACCTTTCGGACCGCAGGACACTAGGGGATACTTGCTAAAAACGGTAACCAGTGGGAGTTGTCCCAATCAGTCGCTTTTGATCCTCTTTCTTCATGTCAACGCCTCGGTTAAAGTGCCTGGGAGAGAAATCTCGACCAGCTTTTGATCCTCATTTCTTCCGATGTTGCTATTATCTTGATCGGTTACAAATCTTGCTTTGTGGCCTTTCAATGACTTTTTTTTTTCAGTGTGTGGGACCTTAGAAGTGATGAATCCCATCATTGACCGTAGACCCATTAGTTTATTCTCCTTCGTAATCCACTCACTGCTGGTGACCCATTATTTCCAATTCTCTGACTCCGAGAAACAGGGGAAGATACACCCTAGAGGCAAAAGCGTTCACTCATTACAATGGAGGATTCACGTTTGATGATTATATCTCTCAGAGAATGAGTTCCATCAAGTTAGCAGGCGGCAAAAGTAAATAAGTCAACAGACCTTGCAAATTCATCTCTGAGAAATAAATGGTTCTGGCTATGACAGCATAGACGTCTACGCAAGAAATCAGATCATGATTATGAATAGTTAGTTAAAAAATCAATTAAAAACTACTTCTTATATATTAAAACAAAACTCACAACTTTAATTCATGTGTGATTTTTTTTAAAAATGGACCTAATTGACCTATTTCTAGAAAGTCATATTACATTTAGTCTCTGATCTTATCATTTAAATTTTGGTAATTTTATATTTCTTATTTTTTAAACCAATAAGATTTTAAGAAATGCAATTAATATTCTTGAACTTCATAATTTCTCATTATTAGTTGATAAAAATTACATTGGAAATATAAAATATGCATCTTTTTGAAACAAATTTTTTTTCTTCTATAATATAAATCTTTTAAGAACGGATGAATGAAGTATATTATAGTTGCATAAAGTTCGAGTTTTGATATGTTCACAAATAACAATAACATCAACATGACACTTTGCTCACATGAATTATTTTTAAGTAATTAAATCAACTCTAGTTGTATTCAGTTAACTTATGATCATGAAGTAGGTAGTTAATAAAGTTGAAGCATTAAGCACAATACAAGTGAAGTACTTTAATGATAACTATCTAGTCTAAGAACCCTAAACATTCAGTTTCTTCACTTCACTGAACCCTACCTGACACCTAACTGTGAAATTAATCAGACATAATTAAAGAACACAAAAACAAAGAAGAATAAAATTGCATAATTAAAGAGGTTTAGAAAACTTGTCCAAAAAAGTACATAGTCAAAGAATGGCCTTTCCAAAGCTGACATTCTCGAAAGCTCTTAAAGTCTGTAAGAATAAAACGTAAACTCCTAATTTTCATCATAAATGGTAAATTCAGAGACAATGGACCACTGACTCTCTTGAAAATGGAAAAATCAAACAGGAGAAAGCAAAACTTTAGACGGGTCGTGTGCATCGGATCAAACGATCAGAAAATGAGATCGATCAGTCCTTTCTGGTCGAGGAACGTTTTCGTCGATCATGATGTCACGTTGATTGATCACTATTTCTGTCCGTCGCCCTTCGCTCGATCCGTTTATGTAATTAATTCACCAGTTCTTATTCTTCATTTTAACTTCTTCAAATCATCTCAAAATTCATTTAAATTCTTGTAAAACTCACCACATTCATTAAAAGCTCTTAATCACCTAAAGCACCTGAAAACATAGATTAAAAAACTCCAGAAAACCTAAAACAGACTGACTGGTGTAACTGCAGTTGTTGTTGGGAGTTTGCAGATGCGGGTGGTTGCGGTTTTAAGCGGTTTTAAGAAATTTGTATGACTAGTACTCCGGTTAGAAATTGGTGCGTTTGCGAGATACTTGACTGGTAAGCATTAAATACAACAACGATTAAATAATAAATTAACAATATTTATATTTTATGTAATTATAAAAATATTAAATAATATAATATTATAATAAATATAAAAATTACATTTATAAAATTATATTTTTAAATTAAAAAATTATAAAAAGTATTTTTATTTTAAAAATTTATAATATAAATCAAAATATAATAGATAAATTTTAGTATTTCTATTATTTCAATTTAAAAATTTTATTTTTATTTTTATTTTTGTATTTATGTTGTTTTTTTAAAAAGAAAAAAAAATTACCTTTGTACAAACCGTTCGCAACTGCAAAAGTTAGCTGCAACTAACTTTTGAATTTAAGAAGGTTAGATTGGTTTAGTGTGGTTTAAAACGGTTTAAACCGGTTTGAGTGATTGATGCAGAGTGATTGATGCAAAATGCCAACAACCGCAATCAACCGCAAAAATTGCGTTTGCAGACGGTAGCGGAAAAACCAATCATGCCCTAAAACGTAAAAACCACGTCAAAGGTTTGTAAAAACCAGAGTATATCAGTAAGGCTTCTACGGATCTGACCTGTCAGAACAACAAGAGAAGAATGAAACAGTTTATGGAGTCCGTAGTGAGCCAAAAACATGGTCCTCTTTTATATTTTATGGTATGGAGTTGCCTTCATATTTGGGTTTTCTCCTAAACTCAGCAACTAATGTGTAATAAATAATGTGTGGTTTTGTCCAAAATGCAGACAAGATCCGGAAGTGAATATATATGCAAGAATGGTGCAGTTATCATCTTCTCTAAGGACACAAGCCATGCTGGATATTTCATAAACTATACCAACGCGTTGCAGATTCGGCCGTGCACATTCATTTTCTTGAGATCTGAATCTTATCTTTATTGAATATGGGAAATGAGCTGTGGAAGGGAACATTGGGCAGACATAGACATTCATGGTTCAATATTATAAGTTTATGACCAATAGATTCCTCATTGCCTCTCTTTCCTGGTGGTGTATATAAATATTACCTGGAGAGACATTGAGAAGCAGAACAAACAATTTAGCCTTCTCAACATCTTCTCATTGCTCATTACCAAAGGAGAAAACAAAAATGCCTGTCTCCTTCCACGTTCGATCTAACAGTTACCCCTCTAGACTTCACCCACAAGCTGCTCATGTTGATGAGCAGTTGACTCGTTTGAGATCTTCTGATGAAACCTCGACATCTTCAAGCTCTTCTATATGTCAAAGACTTGACAACCTTCAAGATCTTCACGAGTCTCTTGACAAACTTATTCGCCTACCTTTCACACAACATGCTTTACCTCTAGAGCAGAACAAGAAAGCCGTCGAGCAGATTCTTGATGGATCTCTCAGGATCTTGGATTTATGCAACATCTCCAAGGATGCTTTGTCACAGATGAAGGAAGGTCTCATGGAGATCCAGTCGATGCTGAGAAGAAAGCGTGGAGATCTATCGGGAGAGGTTAAGAAGTACTTAGCCTCAAGAAAATCCATCAAGAAGTCATTGCAAAAGGCCCTTAAGAGTTTGAAGGTGAAACAAGACCAAGAGTGCAACGAAGAGTCTCTGGCGGTGTTTGGAGAAGCAGAAGCTATTACAGTTTCTCTGTTTGATTCTTTGTTTTGCTTCATGTCTGGATCAAAAACATGCAGCAAATGGTCACTCGTCTCAAAGCTAATGAACCAGAAGAAGGTTACATGTGAAGCACAAGCAAATGAATTCACAAGAGTTGACTCTGAATGCGAATCAGAGAAGACTTTGAAAATGGAGGATGTGCAGATCCTAGAGTCATGCATTCAAGATCTTGAAGATGGACTTGAATCTCTTTCCAAGTCCTTGATTAAATACCGAGTCTCGATTCTTAACACCTTAGGCCATTGAAGCCTACAAATTTTGTATAAAAATGTAAATATAATTACTTGTAAAAAGGAACACAAAAACAATGAATACAAAATCTTTATCATATATAACTGTTCTTGTGATATCTCTTATTTTTTTCACGAATGATCATCAAAGAACTAAACCCTTTCTCGATTTTCAGAAACTTCATTCAGTTTCTTACCTCAAATTTCACTGTTTAATCATTTTGTTTTATGACTGAGTAAATTAAACAACGTTTACTTGTTCAACATGTCATGTGGCATCTCTTAACCTCTACACGGTTGTTTGATATTAAATATAATCCAAAAAGTGTTAAGTAATCCATTATCTATTTGTTAACATGCCATGATCTGCGGATACGGATCTTGCCAGCATTATCACAGTTGTCTAAATATGCTTTCTTCTGATTAGTATAATCACAACTTCTTAATGCAAACGTGTGTACACGGAAAGATTATAAATATTCACAAAATATTCAGACGTGGGAGACAAAGCCAAGCTGTAATTGGCAGAAGCTATTAAGAGTGCTCGTGCGGTTACGCATTTTATAAGATAATAAAAGCTTACATTTATTGTCTTATGGACATATTTCAGCACCTTCAACGTGATTAAGATCTGACTTTTGATCAGCATTGTCTTTTGCTTGTCGTATGGCACACTAATCCCAAACTTCACAAACCAAAAATATTATTTAACTCCTAGAAGATAGGCATAAGACTTGCACGAGTGGCATTGCATTCAATAGCAAACAAGCCAGCCTGGAATATATCTCATTGCAACGAAACAGATCTCAATGCATTAAGTAAATGGAGATATAGTTGGAGGGAGACACTGAGCTTACATGGTGGAGATCTTTACCATTATTTGTGTTATGTGAGAAAAAGATGCCTTATGCCATCTTGAAAGGGGAACATTGTATTAATGGTGTTAATATTTTAATCACCATGAGATTCCTCTTGCCTATATATATGTACTGACCTTTGAGGCAATGCTAAAGCATAACAAACATCTTTGGCTCTCTCAAAACTTCTCTTTGATCAATAACAAAGATCTTAAGATTCAAAACAATGGCAGTCTCTTTCCATATTCGCTCTAAAAGTTTACCTTCTAGATCTCACCCACAAGCCGCTCATGTCGATGAGCAGCTGGCCTGTTTGAGATCTTCTGAGGAAGCCTCAACATCTTCTATCTGCAAAAGAGTTGACAACCTTCAAGAACTACACGAGTCTCTTGACAGGCTCATTCGTTTACCCTTTACCCAACAGGCACTAGCACAAGTACAAAACAAGATATTCGTCGAGCAGCTTCTTGATGGATCTCTCAGGATCTTGGACTATTGCAACATTTCCAAGGATGTTTTGTCGCAGATGAAAGAGGGTCTCATCGAGATCCAATCTATTCTACGAAGAAAGCGAGGTGATCTATCAGGAGAGGTCAGGAATTACTTAGCCTCAAGAAAGTCACTCAAGAAGACATTCCCTAAAATACAAAAGTCTCTCAATGTTGTCGCACGTGAAGGAGAGCCTTTGGCTGTCTTTGGAGAAGCAGAGGCTATCACAGTTTCTTTGTTTGAGTCTCTCTTTAGCTACATGTTTGGATCAAAGACTTGTGGAAAATGGTCAGTCGTCTCAAAGCTAATGAGCAAGAAGAAAGTTACAGCTGAAGCTCAAGTAAACGAATTCACTAGGGCTGATTCTGAATTTCAGTCTGGAAAGACCTTGAAGATAGAAGATGTTCAGATCCTAGTGTCATGTATTCAAGATCTTGAAGATGGAGTTGAATCTCTTTCAAAGTCATTGATCAAATATAGAGTTTCAATTCTTAACACATTAGGCCACTAAAGGCTACAATTTTGTACATAAGAGAAAAGATAATAGAAACTTATTCAAGTCTCAGTTCTGTACATCTTATTTATTTGATCTCGGACTGTTTAACCAATCAAAGAACAAGATCATTCTAAAAACAAGAAGTTCTCAGTTTTAACTTTCAACTTTTCACCTCATGGTTAACGATTAGGTTATCCACCTAAATGACGTTGTCTCGATTATTATTTATTTAAATAAGATCACTGATTATTGAGATTAGTAAGTTTCAAACGTTCTCTGTAATATAAATGTAATGTCTGTAAAAAAAAAAAAAAAAAAATGTAATGTCTATATGGTGGGAAACATTTGTAGTGTAATTTGTGTACTTTCACATGTTTTTTTTTGGGTAGCTGGTGCTTTCGCATGTTGGAACGACGAATACGGATCATGCCCATCTGATATCTTAAATCCACACGTTTTCTGCTGCTAATAACTCGTTCTTGTGTTTGTGTTGCGGGAAGCAACGTAAATGATGCAAAAAGAAATTAAGAACTTTTGAGCTCCGTGTGCATGCACATGTCAAAATCGCCGAATAAGGATCTTGTCTCATTTCTTTTGAAACGGTCGTGTAATTTTTTTTTTTTTTTTTTTCTCTTTTTATTAAAGAAAATTTTTGTGATTGAAGAAAGATGTCATATCTTTTATTTATTGAAAAAATCACATAGATAGTATTAAAAATATTTATCACAAAATAACACCTAAAAAATCTTCAAATATCATTTATCTTATGTGATTAGTCATTAAGCTTAAAAAACCTTTATGATCTCCCAGACGGAATATATATATATCATTCATCCAACAAAGAAAAAGTATAAAGTAATTAAATCGTACACTTTAATCATTAAATTTAAGCGCTGAACCACGAAATTTCAGATCTACAACAACGCATCACGGAAAGGTATGCTGAATTGGAGCGAAGAACCGATGTGACCAACACAAAACTTTTCCAGGATATATAACGTTAGACTTTTAGTTTAAATTTTCTGTTTTATTAATATTTCTTGTTTTGTATCATATTTTAAAATATTTAAATTTTAAATTTATTAAAATTTAATAAAAATATTATAAAAATTTAATATTTTTAAAAAGTAATTGCACGAAATGAAGAATTAACACGAATGCGACGTCGTTAGCCTTTTGATTATTTTTTTTGTGGTGGGTTCCATTAGCGAATCAGGTTGGATGGATGCTTCTGATGTGAATGCACGCTTCCCCGAATCAATTAACTCAGTTGCTGCAACAAAAAAACAGGCATTGAAGATCAAACACAAACTTGGTGAAACATGGAATCCACTTGAACACGTTCAATAGCAGCGAAAATTACAACTGGAGCTGATGTAAAAAGTCCAAATGTAAAGCTTATGGAAGTTTTCTCATAAGTAGTGAGATAAGTCTATGAACCTAATGTCCTCTCCGAAGACATCATCCTTCACTGGTTCCATAAAGGAACCAACTCAAAGGACATGTTAGTTCCACAGCATATGGAAAGTTGGTATCCCAAACAATAATTATCCGATCTCGGCCCAAACAATAATTATCCGATCTCGGTCATTTGATCTGATTTTTTAAAAAGTCTTGTGGTGAAAGTTGTAGGCACACCTTTGTAAAATGCCTAGAGCCATTTGTGAATTGTCTTGAAGAGAGGCAGATAAAGTAGAGACGTTTCTGCTGCATTTCTACCGTAGAGTGCGTGAACTATGACGTTTCTGCTGAATTTCTTTCCATATTTTTGTTTATTATCTAAAGCCAATAAGTTTATGTCTATCTTTAAAATCTTTAGTTTGGTGTTGCTGCTGCATTCTCAAATCTCCTTTTGATATAATTGTGTTTCATTTTTTGGTTTACAATTTCTCTGTTTTTGAACTTTTATGTCCCGTTTAAAGGCTTTTCGCTTGTAGATTTATGCTAAAGCAGAAGCTGCATAATTTAAGGTTAATTCAATGGTTTCTTATAAAGACAGAGATTTGAGATTAAGATGTAATGTCCATATTAATAAGGATAAAAAAATAATTACTAATTTCTTAAAAATGTGTGATAACCAATTTTATTGACAACATCCAAGAAAAAATTGTGAATGCAAAGAGTCAAATCAATAACTTTTTAAAAAATTCAAACATTGTAAATGATGCTACAGTTAATTATTCTAAAGTTCTAAATGAAATGACATTCTCTCTGTATATCAGTCCTCAGTGTGTTTTACTATATACTAGATTTTTTAACCGCGCTACGCGCGGATAAGATATTATATGTATTTATCAATTCTAAAAAATAATGTATAATATTGTATTATATTATTTAAAGAATAGAAAATAAGACTACATAACATAAATATATTTTTTATATTTTCTTTGTGGAAATCATTATGTTGTTTGATTGTTGTACTTAATCAACATATTTGCATAGATATTTGTGATAGATGAATAACTATATTTTTATTATCAGTAAATAATATATAATATATATTTATTATATAATATAAGAAAAATAGAATTATTTACTTTTTAACAAACTTGTCTCATGTTGGGGACTCGGTTATAGACATATCATATTCGAATGAAACATTTTTACACTTATCAATCTTCTTAACAATCAAGAAACAAATCTGAATATCAAAACAATATCTCATACGATCTCTTTGTGGAATAACTGCTCTGAAAAAATTGAATTTATGCATAAAAAAGGACTGGAAATGGATGTGCATATGTGTTATCTAAGTCAGCTTTACAAAAAACTATTTATAGTTCATATATCATTTATGTCCATCCTATTTTTTTGTCCATCATTTCTTAAACATCTTGAAATAAGTAATGCTAATTAATAATAAACTTTTTGCTCACAAAATAAAAATCAAATTTGTCTAATTATCGCTTAATTTGTCTAACTGATATATGTATTTCTCAATTCTAAAAAAATAATGTATAATATTGTATTACATTATTTAAAAAATATAAAATATGACTACATAACATAAATATATGATGACAAAAAAAAACATAAATATATTTTTTAGATTTCTTTGTGGAAATCATTATGTTGTTTGATTGTTGTACTTGATTCACATATTTGCATAGATATTTGTGATCGATGAATAACTATATTTTTATTATCAGTAAATAATATATATTGATTATATAATATAAGAAAAATAAAATTATTTACTTTTTACACAAACTTGTCTCATGTTGGAGACTCGGTTATAGACATATCATATACGAAGAAGACATTTTTACAGTTATCAATCTTCTTAACATTGAAAAAACAAATCTACATATCAAAACAATATCTCATACGATTTATTTGTGGAATAACTACTCTGAAGAAATTGAATTTAGGCATCAAAAAGAACTGAAAATGGATGTGCAGATATGTTATCTAAGTCTGCTTCACAAAGTACTATTCATAGTTCATATATCATTAATGTCCATTCTACTTTTTGTCCACCATTTCTTAAACATCTTGAAATAACTGATGCTAATTAATAATAAACTTTTTGCTGAAAAAAAAATCAAATTTGTCTAATTATCGCTTAAATATTTTATTAATATGGTCTAAGAAGCTTTTAAGTGATATCATAGTTTAATTTATTAGTTTTTTTGTTAATTTTTAGAGGTTTTTGTATTTAAGATTTTTTTCCATATTAAGCTTCTATTTCTTTCACGGAATTGATATCTATATATATATATATATCATAAAAATTACCATCAAATCAGTTTTACTTATTTATTATTTTGTTTTAACGAAAATACACTTTTTAAATAATTTAATTTAAAATAAAATTATATATTAATTTGCTGTATTCTATCAATTTCATTGATTTAATTAATTTGCTTTGGTGGATAACTTAAAAAGTTTTCATATGAATCGGGGAAAGCAAGCTTATGTTGTTATATTATATTTATTTTGTGTATATAGAATCTATATATAATGCTAGTGTAATAAAGAAAGAACATTATTTTTTGTAACTTCAAAAAGATACATTATTACAATTTAAAATGAATCAAAATTGAATAAAATGGTAATTAAATATTTGTAAATCTAATTGTTTAGTTGGATTCTCATGAAAAAAAAATCGATTGGTTAAACAAATGTTTCAAAATTTGTTGTGGTATTGTTTTGTCTATAAATTATAAAATTTATTGAATTAATATATTTAATTATTGCATCCTTAAATAATATTTTATTAAGACATTAGAAAAATATGTTTTGAGTTGTTTTGTCAAATTGTACAAAAATCTATGCTTTTTCATATTTGTAACTTCAAAAAGATACATTATGACAATTTGAAATTAATCAAAATTGAATAAAATGGTAATTAAATATTTGTAAATCTAATTATTATTTTTATCTTGTTTAGTTGGATTCTCATGAAAAAAAATCGATAGGTTAAACAAATGTTTCAAAATTTGTTGTGTTATTGTTTTGTCTATAAATTACAAAATTTATTGAATTAATATATTTAATTATTGCACCCTTAAATAATATTTTATTAAGACATTAGAGAAGTATGTTATGAGTTGTTTTGTCAAAATTTTACAAAAATCTATGCTTTTTCATATTTGTCACGAAAATTTATATGTTAAACTTACTTTTACAAAATCTTAACTTTGTCACGAAAACAAAAATCTATGCTTTTTCATATTTGTCAACGTTCTCACACTTTCTAAGAATATATTAGCTTAGTCACTTACTTATTTTTTTTTACAAAACAAAGTATCGGAGTCTTGAAAGTTGAATTCATATTATTGTAAATGTACATAAGAGTTTGTGATTATATACTTAGTGGTTTTTGTATATGTGTCCAAGAAAGTTTCAATGGCTTAGTGGTAACTGTCCTATATATATCATACTAACCCGGGTTCGATTCTCACCTTCGCATTGTTTTTTTATTTTTTACGAAAAATAAATGAGATGACATGGCAATTTCGGGTTCTCTGATTGGTTGATTTTTCTATCCTATGTGGACACCCTCTCCATGGCTTATATCTCCATTTTAGTATAGTATAGATATATATACATGTACATGACTAACTTCATAAATATTAACTGCAATAATTTTTTTTCAAAAGTTTATGGTTTTCTAAAGAAACATATTTGGTTCAATTTATTGAATTGATTGGTGTGTTTTCTTTAAGAATTCAAGTATATGTAATCAGTTTTAATAACTTCTATAGATTGATCCGCGCACCCGTGTAGATATTAGTTTTTACATTTTTATACATTGATATTTATTTTTCATAATTAGTGTTATATATTTTAGAGGTGTCGTAATATAAATAATTATATTCAAAAGACCTGGACCAAATTAGATAAAATATTTATTTTTGGTACAAATATCCGAACACGTTTCAGATACATTTGTTATTTATATATTTTTGATTCCTATACATCAGAACCAAACTCATCCAGACCCATAAAGACCCAACTCAAAATTCACACATAAATTTATAACTCCAGTGGGATCTAATTTTAAAAAAAAATGATACCCAAAAACAATAACCCGTACTTAAATGGATAGTCAATGTTCATGCCTAACTGATTTTATAAACTAATAAAAAAATTATTTCTATGTGTTTGGATAGATTAAGTGAAATAGAAAGAGTTTGTTATTTAGTAAAATAGTTATATGGAGTGAAAAATTAAGTACAATAATGTAATACATTTTTATATTTAAGTTATTATTTTATTTATAAAAATTAAGTGCAATAAATATAATAATTATTTTAAATTTTTTTACTCTGTTATCTCAGGATCGGAAAAACCTGGCAAACTATAAAAAGTCTACGGAAAAAATCTGCAGCGAGTATAAAAATCTATGACAAATTATAAACTTGCTATAATAAGACAAAACCCTCCCAAAACAAATCTGCCAACAGAAAACAAATCTGCGAACATAATTAAATCAACCATCATATATGGTAGACATTTTCTGAAAGTCTGTTAGGGTATGAAATCTGCCGCAATAAGCATGTGTGAAGAAATAAATATGCCAGATTAATAAAATATTAATTGCATTTCTGTAAATATGTTTTTCTTAACTAAAGAAATAAGGCCAGTCTGGATATACAAAACAATCTAGTAAATAAAAAAAGTTATAAGTTATTCTAGTAATAATAACATGATTTGGTTTTATTTAGTAATCTTCCCTTTAAATGAACATCAAAAGAAAAGAATCTGGAAGGCTCAGTCCCAACTCAAACTTCCATGATGTGTTCATCCATCGTGATCTACACTTAACTAGACATACTAGCTATCTAGTTCTGTTCTTGTGGAATGCCTCCCAATGAGTAAACTAACAGCTCTTTGAGTTAGAATAGCGGAAAAGACTTGACTTCAGAGAAATGGATGGTTTTGTATTCAAAGCAACTTTGCACTTTTGTGTACCCACTGAACGCAAGAGGTAAATGAGTGCAATGGGAGCGAAGAGTCCTCTATATTACAGCGGATGCATCGGCTCAAAGCTAGCTGATGCTTATTTCCCATCAAAATATCAAATTATAGAAAGAAACTATGTAGGTAATCATGGTAGCCATAAACATATAGAATATTGAATACGTTTTACTTTTTCTTAAAACCTGATTTATGCCTATGTATTATATAGTCCAATTTTTAAAAAATATAAATATTTATGAGAAATTAGTTAATTAATGAAATACAAACCAAATGCTTATTTTTATTAAAATCTATATTCTTACATACATAAATATAAGAAAATAAGACACCATATTTTAAATATTTTAATAAAATAGTGTTGTAAATTTATTATACTTTTGGTAATTTAAAAGTAATGAAAATGAATAAATCAAATCATTAATATAGATCCACGCGTAGAACGGACATAAAACTTAGTTCTAAAAAATAAATGCTTGTAATCACGCTTGTGTGATAATCTCTAGATTTATTATTGTTAATAGTAATTTGAAGTTTCAATAATAAATGTTAAAAGAATAATTGGATTAACTGTAAAATCTAAATATATCTCAAAATGCGCAATTACATTGGGTTTAGAATTAAAAAAATTATAATATCAATATCTTTTAATGATTCTGAGATATTGCAATATATTTAGCTTGTACATATGGGAGTATGTGTTGTAAGGATTAAAAAATCAAGGTTTTTGCAGTAGCATAACTAGAATAAATGATTAGTTTAACCTATAAATTTTTTAATTAGAATATGATGGCTTAGAAAATGCTTCCATATAAGTTTCTTAAATTAGATAATTGATTTTAAGATCATTAATACTGTTAACATTATAAACATTGAAGACAAGGAACATTGTTTTGCCGAGAACTATATATATATAGATGTGTTGAGCTCTTATCTCCTCAAACATTTCATTTTCTGAAAGATTCTTAGTTAAAAAGTTCAAGTGTTACTAGTCTAGTAAAATGGATCCCGATATGATGACAAAAAGGGTGTTAACAGACACCGATCTTTCCACACAAGGTTGGTTGATTTTACCAACACAGAAGATCGAGAACATAGAAAAGAACCTGGGATTTACGTTACCCCGAAATGGTGCTCAGGTGGAAATTCTGGACAATGACAAGTCCTATTGGGTAAACCTTAATAAAAACAAAGCTGGTTATTATATCGGAGAAGGGTGGAAAAAATTCAGAGATGAAAGAGATCTCAAAACAGGGGATGTCATCCAATTATATTGGAAAGATACAAAATTCATTTTCTCTATGTGGTGCGTCTTCTTTTGTTTAAACTTTTTTTTTGCTTTTCAAAATATTATCTCTCATTGGTTATACATTTTTTTGGTTGATATATATATATATATATATATATATATATATATATACTGAACAATTTTAAGAGCATTTGTATGGTCGGTATATATATTTACTAATGTCTTATGTGCTAACTTATTATATTTTGTACGGGTTTTATATACGTATCATAAAAATAGTCCTATGCAATTTGCATTGTCATCTATATTATGGAATTTATATGACCCTAAAAGCCATATGAAAACAAGTTATTATATTGTAGCTATACAACATTTTTTTTTTGTAGAATATAAAATATATCAAGTAGATGTAAGCATTTGTAGTAATGGTTTGAAATTTTGACAGCCCAACGGAAGCAAGTCAGAAAGGAGAAAGCAGCTCCTCTATTGATCAATGGGAGAATAATAAATCATACATAAAAATAAATAAATAAATAAATAATGCAAAATAAATGTTGTTGGGTCAACTTAACAAAAGTTGTATGAAAAATATAATAAATGTTACTATCTGGTTTCATAAACAGTGTTACTTAGACATTTTTTACATATACTAGAGCTTTTCCCGGGCTACGCCCGGGTTTATTTTCATTAATTTTAAAATAGTATGTTAGTATATTTAAAGATATAGTATATACTGAAAACTGTGATAAATATAAATTACTAAAATAAAATTTAATTATAATGCAAACAAAAATAATTATAAAATCTATTATATTATCACAGTAGAAAAACAGGTTAAAATCTCAATCATTTTAAATTTTGATTTCGTAACTCCTCTGTTCATTATATCTTTCTGATTCGTATTGTATAATTAGTGGCTAAAAAGTTTAAGTTCTTACCAAGAAAACTAAACTTTCTAGAAGTATGCATGAAAAATAAAATGGGGTTGCTGAAATTTTCTTCTAAATTCAAAAAAGTTAGATACAATAAATATTTTATTTTGTAAATACCTTGATAATAAGTAAAAAGATAATTTCTTATTAAGTATTTTTCTGAAATTTCATAAATGTTGAAAAAATATAATAGTTTTCGAAGGTGATTGGTAAGTACTCTGAATGCTTTCCACACTTTTTCACAACTAATCTAATTTACCAATCATGCTTTAAAAAAATAATTTAAAGGTACAATTCAAAAGTTAAACTGAAAATAGATTGGCTATGAAAATCATTTTCTTAAGAACTTATATTTAGTGCTTTGAAAGTTATTGATATAAATCTATTTCAATAGATTAAGTTTACAGCTACAACATTTTTTTTTTACAAATTTACAGCTTATATTCTAAAGCAAATAATTAAGTTTACAGCTACAAAGACTAAATATCTCTACTAAATATTATTTTATTTTTGTCGTTCTCTGCTAAATAATATCTTTTAAAAATTATTCGTTTTCATGAGATTCATGTTTTTCATCATCGATTTCCAAGAACAAAGATAGAAGATATTATAGATATAGATATTAGATAACAACATATGAACTTTGTGATTAATATCTAGGTTGTGATTTTGTATCCAGTCAGTTAATTATGAACTTTTTATTGAAATAATTCAAAAATTAACGCCAAAATTACATATTTATGTTATTAAATTAAAGGAATTCTAAATTTACCATAATATTTGATATATTTTCTAAATTTATTTTTAAAAATAACAATTTGCATAAATACCTTAAATCTGTGATGAAAATAAGACTAATTTTCTTAAATCATTTATAAATGTTTAAGAATCATTTATAAAATATTTATAGAAGTGTATAAACTCAACCTCTCCTCTATATACTAAATAATAATTAATATACTGTAAATTCAAATTCTATAATATTTGTATTTGAAATAATATTAAAAACAGTATCTAAAGTATGGTATTTTAAGCAGTTGATCATTAAATTTGGATATCCTTTTCTATTGTGTTTTTCATTTTTAATTAAAATTTTTAAAATCCTTTGTATATATATCGTTTACAAATTTTGTCAGAATATTTACAAAAACTTCCTGGTTTTGTTAGCTCTAAGTTTGGAACATAATTGTTTTTCCCGTCAGCATAGAATTTGTATTATTATAAAATATTCATAATTTTGAAATATAAAAAATGAGTAACTCACATTTACGCACTAAAGATGGAAAATGTAATTTGGCCCTCTTATCTTGACATAAAAGTGGTTTGTTCTTCTTCTTTTAAGTTCTAATAATATCAATGGAATAATGGAAGTAAATTTTTTTGACGGTGTTATTAGCACACTAATTTTCCTGCGTTTTTTGAATTAGTTTTTACGATATGTTATCTAATTCAAATTGGTTTTAAATTTCTATATATTATGAGATTGATGATTGTGAATCTGTGATTTTTTTCCTATGAAAATACGTATATTTGATGATAAATAATAACCAAAGTCTCATGAGAGCAATCCAAAAATTAAAACAGCACCCAAAAAGAACAGAGCCTGAGACTCATTCACGTCTTCCCACCACAAAACATAGACATCACCCCACCAACATAATCCCCTTTCCTCATATCAATACCTTTAGCAAGTTAGTCGTTCTTCTGCAAACAAACCCCTCAGCCAAGCAACCTCTCCCCTTGCAACATACGACTGCAACCTCATATCCATGGTGACACTTCTTGCGATCAAAAAGGTGATCATATTCGATTTCCTTGATACCACCTCCAATTCCCACTCATGCATATTACTCAGCGCAGTTTTTATCTCCATAGCATACGCACGATAAAATGGCCACGCCCTCGGTCTTTTCACCGCACCCACCAAATCTGCATCTTCAGTTTCAAAAATTACTTTATTCAGCCTGTGAGATGCCATGCTCTCAATGGCCCAAATCAAAGCAAGGTGCCTTGCTTCCGCTAGGACGTAACACCAGAGAAAACCCTCCTACTGTGCAGCAACACCTCTCCTATATTTATTCCTCACAGTGGATATGTATTCATTAACTTTTATTTTCTAACCATGATTTGTCTCAGGATCTACATTTTTATGACAAACATATTACTGTATTAATGGTTACTAAAAGATAAATATTTGAGCAATAAACATAATATACCTCTAGAATATCCAGAACCAAAGTTTATATGTTTATGTTTTCTCCAGTTTTTCTTTACCATATACTCTTTATGCTCTGTCTCTTGTCACCTGAGCAGGAATATATATTTTCGTCGACCTTTAGCGAGTGAAAATATTGACAATAGATAGTGCGAATACATAACATATTTACCTTAGCGACATTACCTGTTCCACTAACAACAGGATATAGACCATCAGGTTTCTTTGAAACCACAAACTTGATTGAGGCAAACCTATGACAATTTTATTATGTACTTCTCAGAATTATAAATTTCACATATCTAAATATTTGTTTCCATCAAAATGGTAAGCAATCACCTCCGTTCCAGGCCGATACAGGCCGATCTCCGTTCGAATGACGCCCTTAGCCAATCATCCGCTCTCTAACAATCTGCCACCGGACGGGACTTTTCGGTGATCGCCAATTCCGCAGTGGAGGAGATCGTCGCATCTCCGGCGTCAGCCGTTTGCAAGAAGCTAGCCTTCGACCTCATCAGATCCACACGCCTCACTCCGGATCTCTGGGACACGGTTTGCTCCGGCGTCAAAACCAATCTCAATTTCTCTGACTCCGACGTAACCGCCGCCGCCATCTCCATCCACGCCGCTTTCCCCTCCTTCTCGAGTTAGCCATAACAAACCAATAGAGGGTTTATTCCATCGGAACAGATTCATGTCGTTTGGGTTATGATAAGCACATGAATTTTATGAGACTTAGATGTGGAGGCGAAGGAGAATCGGAAGTGGTGTAATGGGAGGAAGACGAAACGGAGAGGTCCGTATGTTGTGTGAATGAACGAATGACGTGGCAAAAAGAACCCATCCCATTGGATGATTTTCCATGCTGAGGTGGATAGGCTCAATGGAGCTCATATATCCCTTTTAATATAGTATAGATTAAAAAATTTATTAAAATGCATTTATGTTCCATTAATGTCATTTATTTAACTAATAGTATTTTAGATAAATACATTTATTTATAAGATTAATGCATGTTATAATTAATATTGAGATATCCGTAAGTATTCGTAAATTTATAAGATTATTTGTATTAATCAAAACTTTTGAGATATCCGTAAGTATTCGTAAATATCCGCAAATATCTATTTATTTTCCGGATATCCGTTTTTCCGAATATCCGTATTTAATCGAAAAATTAAATATCCGTGACATACGAATCAAATCACAAATACCTTCAAAAAACCTGGATATCCGATCCGTGCCCATGCCTATATATACAGCAAGGGAAGAGAGACAAGAGGAATCTATTGGTGCTTAAAATATTCAAATCATTAATAAAATGTTTGTGTAATGTGTCTTTTACCTGGTTACAAAAGGCATCTCATGTAATATAAAAGTAATGGATCAAGATCTCCTTATTATCTGCTGTCTCTCTCTAACCATCCTCACAGCTCAGTTCTCCATTAAAATCATGTTCCTTATTGCATATTTGCACGAGTGACAATAAGACATGTCGATGATGTGTCCGAACCAAAACGGTTGTTTATGGAGTACAACAATGAGCTGTAAGGATTGTTGGAAAATAATAATAACTCTCATAATTACATGTACACAAGTACAAACCTCCGTATTGCAAACCTCGGATCTTGTCTCACTAAATTATGTGACAAACTTCGACACATCCATTTCTTGCGACACTTAGGTATTCATGTTCTTGATTTTTATGGATGGAGATAATGTAGATCATAGACAAGAGGGTCGCTAAAATTGTAGTTGTCTATGTTCTAGTTTAATGCATAATACATATACACTTAACCTTTGTTAGAGAGTAAGCAAATCAGTTTCTATGCAACCTCCATTGCAAAACATTAAATCTTCACACAAAGTAGAAACTAGACTAAAAGACAAGAATTTAATTTCTCCATTTTCACAAAAGCTATCTTTGTTAGAGAGTAAGCAAAACTATTTTTTAAGTTTCTTATATCAGAATTTACACATTAATGCCTCAGTTAATAAAAGAAAAATGATTGTTGACTACATGAAGTATTGACCATCACATGGCTAACCATGCAAACTAAACAAATTGAAGTATATATTATGTATGGAAACATCCATCAACTTTATGATGTTATGTAGTGAACATCACGAGTTTAATTTCATTCATCCAAAAAAATAATAAGTATGTTAAAGACCGTTTAAATCTCTCGTTTCATCAATTAAAATGTGACATAACTAACAGTAATTTTACCTAAATTAGATTTTGACTCGTGTTTTAGAAGCGTAGAAATTTAATTTACAATATCTAATTTACAAAATCAATATGTTTTATAAATTTTGATAAGTAGTGTTTTAACATTTTTATTTTAGTTTATTTTAAAGCAATATAATTATATTATTTTTATTACATATAAAAGTTATATAAGATATTATTTAATTTAGTTTTTAATTCTTTTAATCTGTTTTGGTATGAAGTTTTAATAAAATTTCTGTAATTCGTTTGATTAATTTTGTGATATATACTTATTAGACAAAGAAAATTAATATAAAACTTCTTTGATGTCAATTTATTGACTAAAAATTTATTTGTTTGATATGAAATTATTAAGTTAATGAATTATTTTATATATTTTTCATTAAAGAAAATTAAATTCATTTAAACTTAGTAAAATTTCCATATTAGATTCTTATTCTTTGATTATTTTTGCCTAAAAAGTATATATTTATAATTATATACGCAAAATTATGTTTGGCTTAAGTTGACATCACATAAGTTTTATACAAATAAAATGTTAGAGTTAATAAATTGACAGCAAATAAGTTTTATAATTAAAAATTATCAAAGAAGTATATATCACATAATTAATCAAACGAATTACAAATTTTTTATTAAAAGTTCATAACTAAACATATTAAAATAATTAAAAAAAACAGATTAAGAAAAATAAAAATAATTCAATTATATAGTTTTAAAATACACTAAAATAAAAATGTTAAAATACTAAAATTAAATCGTTAAAATACTAAAATAAAAATGTTAAAACACTAATTTTACGCTTTTAAAATGTGGGTCAAAATCTAATTTTAGTTAAATTATAGTCGGGTCGGTCGTATTTTAATTGTTGAAACAAGATATTTAAATGATCTCTAATATCCATATCAGTTTTCGGATGAATGAAATTAAACTCGTGATGTTAACTACATAACATTGTAAAGTTGAAAGATATTGTCCTGCACATATACTTCGTGTGTTAAATTATAGTCGGGTCGGTCATATTTTAACTATTGAAACAAGGTATTTAAACGATCTCTAATATCCATATCAGTTTTCAGATGAATGAAACTAAACTCGTGATGTTAACTACATAACATGGTAAAATTGAAGGATATTGTCATGCATAACATATACTTTGTGTGGGTATACAATAGTTTAGTTTGCATGGTTAGCCATGTGATGGCCAATATTGTAGTCAACAATCAGTTTTCCTTAATAAAATTAATAAAAAGCATGATTTGTGTTAAAAAAATGCCTCAATTAATAAAAAACGAAAGTATAAAAATCTGAAAAATCAAGATTCTTTCTCCTGGTGCTGTCTCTTTGCTTCAAGAAGAGTTGCTTCTTTCAAAGTATCAGCAGAGTCAGTGATCATGTTTAATTGGGATAGTGCCACAGACTGCAAATAGAAGGCAGTTGGCCAATCAGGGAATAGTTGTTGAGCAACCATCCCATCTTTAAGTGCTCGATCTGGTTGATTGCAGAATAAATAGCATAGACAACGCCTAGCATAAACACTTGGGTACACCATTCTTCTAGATTCAATTAACTGTGGACAGCAAACAGAAACAGATTTAGAAATACATTTCTTACTAATATACAAAGGAAGAGGCAATATGGTTGATACTATTAGCTACCTGGGAATAACAGTCAATGGCAGTTTCGAAGTCTTGCTCTAGGAAGGCTTGATCACCGTGCTTTCGAACTTCTTGAATATCTTTTACCTCTTCTAACCATTCTTCGAAAGAGAACTTAGCTCATGAACAAAACCAAGAAATAGAATAGTAAGACTCTTTGATGCCAGCAGAATCTTGTTTTAAGTTGGTGAGTTTGGTTACCTCGACGAGTTCCTTGTCATCTTCTGCCATCACCAAGATTTTATGAATAGCTTTGAGGTCCATTTTCAAACAGGCATCTCCTAGTGTCGAAAGTTGATTCAAAGATACATCTTGACGCTTTGCCATTTCAAGCATTCCATAAGATAAGGCCTGCAAGCAATAAGACTGTTTTAGATTAAAAAAAATCAAGAATGCAACTACTATCACAATAATACCCTTACGTTTGTTTTAGTGTGCAATGTTTCAAGAGTTGTAACAAGGTCTTTTGTATTTAGGCTCTCTATATCCTCGTACTGCAAACATTGAGAAGCGAGTTTGAAAATTATGGTGGCTTCTTCGGCAGAGAACTTTCCTTTCAAGTTTGGATCAATCAGCTCAACAACACTCTTGCCATGTATCATTTCAGGAGCCTAGAATCAGAAAATAATAACCAGTTAATGTTAAATACTATTTATAGTCTTGTACATGGATCACGTCTAATGAAAAGTTCACAAAAATAAGACAAAATGGCATGCTTCCACATATCGGCCTACTTGAGTAGCAAGTACGCGAGAGAGGACTTGAACAGAATCACTTACATGGCTTGGAGGAATCTGCTTTCCACTTAGCAAATTCATAAGGAGAGTACCAAATCCAAATATCAAACTTTCAGAGTTCACACTTCCTACAAGGACAACTTACCATCATATTCTGATAAAAACAAGTAACAACAAACTGAATAGAAAGTACAAATTGTTACCGGTTGCTCTTTGATCATCTTTGAACTCCTTCATCAACCCAAAACAGGATAGACAAGCATCACCATCCTTCCGTATCCATTAAAAAAAAAATTCTTTAGCCAACAAGAAGGCTTAGTCATGAAAATGTTATTGGGAAGAACTATTATATATACCTCATTAAACAGAACCGAGTAAGCATTTAAATTATTGTAAGATGTAAAGCCTCCACCACTACAGAAATCCAATGCTTGAGCTACGCAAAACGCTACTCTCAGCCGCATTTCCCACTCCATGGTTTGATTTTTCCCTGTAATTCGCAATAGAAAAAAGTTCAGACCAGAAAATGTTAACAAGTTCCGATTCAACCAATTGTAAAAACATAGAATGATAAATGTTAGTTCCATGTGCTCTAGTCACAGCATTTATCTGTCTTTAGAACCATCTAAATCATAATTATGTCACATAAACCACCAATGTTATACGTGCGAGTAAAAGAAGAAATGAAGATATTGACTCATACGATGGAACAAACGCTTAGCAAGAGTATCATTTGGCATGAAGGCTGCCACAAGAAGCCTTTCATTTCCATCACAGCAATATCCAATCAAATTTACTACACTGTTGTGCCTTAACTTCCCAACTCTATGTGCCTCCTCCTGAAAATGACAAAGGAATAACCAGAATCAAACCCGCTAAAACCAATCAATAACCGTCTCAACATTAAAAAGCTTTTCACACAAAGAAAGTGTACCACAAATTGGTTAGAATCAGACCAAGCCATATTCATAAATTTCTTAACAGCAATGAAGCCACCGTTATGCAAACGCCCCTTGTAGACGGTATCAGAGGTTTCCCCTCCGTTCTCTGAAACAATATTTTTCAAATAAAAATTTTCGGTGGCCTTGTTTAGATCGGAGAAGGAAAACTTTGTTATTTGTGAATCACTTCCTCCATGGTTTTGATGAACATTCTGTGGAGGAGGATCTTCCATGGAAGGCGATGAGTTGCAACAGCCCATGATTTTTCAGCGGGCAAAACAAGAGTTTTAAAAGTATTCCTTTTTTATTGATGCACTGTAAAAATGGGTTTGACTCTGAGGCTTGGTGTCTCTTTGGATTTTTTTTTTTTATCTAATGGTGTTTGTTGAGGCTTATAGTGTCTCTTTGTTACCAATACATTTCAAGGGCTTATTAACATATTTTGTCTTTTTTTTGATCATTTGAAAGATATTCGTACAGCCAAAATTGTGTTAGCATTTTCGTAAATATACAATGATATTACGGTGAATTTTGTTTTAATAGGTTGATTTTATCCCACTTGAATTTGTTTTCAAAGTTTGTCTGATGTTTTTTTTTTTGTTAAAAAAGGTTACCCTTTTGCAGTTTGGCTATTTACTTATACTCTTTAATTTCTTAGATATCCTATAAAAGTATTCCTTGTTTATTGATTTATGAGAATACTGTAAGAAATTGGATTTTTATTTTATTTGGTTGTTCTTTGAGTCTGAGGCTTGGTGTCTCTTTGTTGAGGCTTAGGGTGTCTTTATTACCATGACAACGGTTTGATTTTATTGCAAAAACAAACAATGTCATTTTAGTGCCAAAATAGAAGACGTGCTATCTTATTTTCACCATATGCCTTCTAGTTCTTTTTCACCTTTTAATTTTTTCTTTGTTAAAAATATATTTTTGGAACACGTTATCTTTTTTTTTGTTGTTGTAAATCTGCGATGCATTTTGTTGTGAATATTTTTTTAAATAGTTTGATATTTTATATCAAAATACGTGTTATGTTACAACAAAAAGAATTTAACGAGTGAAAACTTTGAAAAGATGTTGCGGTTATTTTTCAAAACTTAGATTTATTTTGTAAAATAAAGAAATATAAATTTTGGTTTAACAGTTTTTTTATAAACTAAACGATTTTAAACAATAAGAATAAACACAAAATATGCAAAAAAAAAAATCAAACAATAAATGAGAATACAGCATGTGTTAAGTGCCTCCATCATAATCATTTGTACTTGTTGAATACTTTCAACACTAATTAATTCACCTCATTTAACATCTAGATTCAATACTTCCACTGCGCTAATTCAACCGTTGGATTTGTATTCAACACCTCCGTCATAAATAGTCTTATGAAGTTATGAGTCAACTTTGACCTACTTTGGATCGAAAAGCATTAGATAGTTTCCATATGGATACTCCGCATGGTGGTGAATTATACATACTAATTATAAATTAATTTAAGACTTAAAATAAATATCAATTAATTATTATATTATATTATATTTATTTTATAAATATTTACGTCCGTGCATGAAATCTATTACAATAAAGTTAAATTTTGTCACTTCTCCTTAAGTCACCTCAGCATACCATATTCTAAAATTGGACACGTGTCTCCTCTTCGTATATGTATATGAGCTAGAATACTTTGGATTAAGTTTTCCATAATGCTTAAACCCCCCCCCCCCACATACACAAATATATTTTTAGATACTTTGAGCTAGATACCCTCAATGGAGGTGCTCTAAAAACCTTCCAAATTGTGTTTTCATTTGGTTATCGAGTTTTATGTAAAGCTTTGTTAACGAGCTTCACCCAGCTAATATCATTGAATCGAGGCCCACAAGCATATATTCTTGACGATACGAATCCTATCTACTTTGATATATGTATCGTAACCTCCGTCAGATCGTCTTCCCCTCCATTCATCTGACAAAGTAACTCACATACATCAATGGTGAGCAATCAATTTCATCCCACATTCTCACAACCCGAAGGGAGTATCTATAGATGTCCCCTAAAATATTTCCACTTTTCCAATTTTAAGTAGGACGTTGCAAGGAGACAGTCGTAACATGTATTCTTCGATATTGAACGTTTAGAAAGCATGTGAGCTTCTGGGTGTGGACCTGGTTTTTGTTGACGAAAAGGTAAAAATCATCTTCCAACTTCCTTCCATTAGTTAAATTTACATATTCGATTCATCTTGCTAAAAATAAGGCACCTAACTATCACCTTGGTCTTTTCAGTCGACGTTGATCAAAGGGTCTATTGGGTTTCATAGACTGAACCCTTAGTTTCAAGCAACTGCTGACATATGAGTTAAGCTTATTCCATGTCACCAGAAGCAACAGCCACTTCAAGCTCACCAACTCACCTGTTGCCATACACATCAACGACCAGAACACGATTGTTGATATGACGGATACGACTGCTCTTATCCCGACAGAGAAGTATAGATTTCGGAAATATAAACAGCTTATGGTTTTGGCTAATACGAACATCGATTTTTCGGGTTAGTTTACGAACTCACTATTCTCCTATTCTCTTAACAATGTTTGGCTGTAACTTCCCGCAACCGTATTCAC
Source organism: Brassica rapa (assembly GCF_000309985.2). Classification (NCBI taxonomy): domain Eukaryota; kingdom Viridiplantae; phylum Streptophyta; class Magnoliopsida; order Brassicales; family Brassicaceae; genus Brassica; species Brassica rapa. Next base: position 21,980,268 of record NC_024797.2, read on the forward strand.
TGTTTGTTATCATCGTTCCATGCAGACGTTTTTGGTGATGCTTGTGGCATCAAGAGATTCAAGGCCACATACAGTGACAAAAGTAAGGAAAATCAGCGTGTTATGTTATAATCCGTGTTGACATGTGCACAAGCGAACTTATTGTTTTGAAGTGAATAGTTACTTCTGTTTGGGTTAGCTAATGCCGTGATCTTCATGCAAAACCTCAACTTATTCTACAGGTAGACAGCCGTATGCGTTAGTGTGTTTGATATGGTTGCAAATAAGCTTCATCATAAGTTCGAGACATTGTGCGTGGAGCCTAAAGTCATTGTTTCTACGGACATAAACCCAAAATTTGTTGGAGGTGAGCTTTGTTTGTTTTCAATGCTGGTTTCAATACTGGTTTAGTACACCTTCATCATACCAGTTCTCAATATTAGTTAAGAGATGTCAGAAAAAAGAAATTATCTCCGTTTGAAACTGAACCTTTGACAATGCTTTTGCTTTGATTACTTCTTGCAAGAGAAGTTACACTGAAACAATATTTGATTACATCTCACCACCTATTTTTGGTTCTCCTATGTCATCATATTTAATACCAAAAACCGTAACAAATAAAACAGAGCAGCAATATTAATAGCCATAGTTGCTGCGCATTAAGACATATATGATACCATTGTAGAGTCAAGTTTTTGATGTGGAAAACTTAAGCTAGCAACTCTTTGATCCACCAGTTCGCCTAGGTTTTGTGATAGTTAAGCAGAGAGAAGCAATCTTTCTATGGTGGATTTCATGTTTTACCATTGTCTCATCGAGTCTTCTATTGTATCCATCCGGCCCCTGCTGAGGAATCTGTTGACATTGAGCCAAATCTAACTTGCATCTCTAATATAAATAAATCAGCTACCTAACAAAAACATGCAGTAATCATGTCTCGTTTTCTTTCCTTTGTGTGGTTCTAATATTTATATTATCATGCGATCTTTTTGAAGGTATTGAGTTGATTGATACAGTGGTATGTTCTCTGTTTCTGTTAGTAATATATACTATCTCCTAGAACTAATTTACTTTGGTCCATTGTTACACACCAATTGATGTGACAAACAGGGCCATAGCGTTGTTGGAAAAGAATGCGGGAGAGAAGTAAGAAAGCCACATTGCAGCTGGTGGACGTAGAGTGCAATTACCTTACTTTTGATTTCTTTATAAAGCTTCTCCAGCTCTGAGAATGCCAATTGTTTTCCTCAGTTCTGGTCAGTGGTTATTTAGTTTTTGTGAGATGATCTACCCGGGAAGACATCATGCTGTATCATTTTATTACAACAAGTCAACAACACAAAGTTTAATCTGCTGCCTCTTTGTTTGTATTCGCTTTTGACTATTAACCTTTTTGCATGTGCTCTGGCATATCAACGATATTTTTAAGTTATGTAGAGATCTTTGCTCTTTTCGGTTATTAAATTATTTTATTAGTTGCCAAACACCCCTTCTTCTTTTTTATTCGAACTGAAATTGACTATAAAGATAATCTACTCAGTCTCTAGTGGAAGCCATTTATAAACATCAAAACGTTTAGTTATAAATAAAACAGTAACAACTCAAAAATGGCTTTGGATAAGTGTTTGATAAACACCAATTACATATACTAATTAAGAAGATAAAATAAGAAACCTATTAAATATCAAATTGAGGGAATGCTTTGACGAATCTAATTTAAAAAAACATATGTATTTTTCGAAATCATGAAAGCTTAGAGTGCTACTGCCTTCCCTATATCACTATGAAGACATTTCTCTATCCAAGATCATGTTTTGAGATGGACGCATATTCGAAAGTTAAATGATCATTATGGGTGAAACCATAATCTATTCACAATATGATAGCCTACAATGAGAAAGCTACAAATATTTTTTTTATTGGTCAAAAACATGATATGACAAAGGAAAATATTTCCAATTATCATATATATAATTTTTTTTTAGCATTCGCGAATAATCCTCTTGTTTAGTATAAAACAGAATAAAAAAAATACAGTCAGTTTAATTTAAATTTATCTCTGAATAATAGGTCCACAAAATTTCAAAGATTCCAAATTGTTTGGCCATCAGTAAATCTATTTAAAACTGTATGTATACCAAAATAAAAATAGGCTGCTTAAATATGTATATAACTAGGCTGCAAGTGTTAAGCTAAGCCTAAGAGCATGATTATTGGGGGTTATTAAGATGGGATTCTTACCAGAATATAAGAGCCCGTCTCTTAAATTTTAACTAAAAATGCTAAGAACCCGTCTCTCGTCGGGAACCCATAAACTTTGCCCTCTCCGGTGGAATGGATGCCATCTCAATCCGATCGGACTCTCAAGCTCTCATCACCATCATCAACCGACAAGAAATGAAATTAGAGATATTTGGCATTCTACGGGATATCTACCTTCTTATTCATGCATTTAAGACTGTCCAAATTTAATTGTCTCATCGATATTTTCTTTTTTTTTTTTTTGATAAGTATGTGAATTTTCATTAACTTGTTAATGACACAAGGAGATTACAGGTTTTGAAGAACTCAAATCCTAGAAATCTAATAGGCTAATTAAAGCACAAATGCTAAAGAAAGCCACAAAAAAAGGTAAAAAAGACTCTCTAGAGCAACAAAAGGTTTAATCTTGATCTCTAGAGAACAGACTAAAGCTTGGCAATTGAACTTTTCAGAACAACCATTCGGTTTCAGTAGATCACTTCTTGGCCTTGATACCGGAACCTGTAACAAGAGAGGAGATCAATAGAGTTCGCAACCGGAGAACAGTCGGAGGCACCGCAGACCGTCCCAAAGGCGACTGCGACAGGAGAACAGGCGAAGCATGGTTGACCAAGCCGTGGTCCGGCCATCACATCCATTACAGTCCACTCCAGACGAAGCTCACTCAGGAAAGGTGACTAATCGAGCCCTGAGAATCCAAACCGACACAAAGAGGCCAGTAGCTGAAGCACCGGTGAAATACTGGCAGACGGAAGCGGAGGAATAAATGGCTGAACTCCGGTCCCGTCGAGCGAGCAGAGCACAAACGAATCTGGCGGCTGAGCATCGAAGAGGGCAGGACACGACAGTCAGCTTTCTTCTGAAACTAAGTAAACAGAGGAGAATGACTCCCATCAACAGGCAGAGAATGAGAGAGGCTCGACGCAAGGCAGTGACAAAACAGAGAACGGCAAACCCTGAGCTATCTCGACCACCAGACAAGCCGAACCCTTCAAAAATGCCATGGTGGCTGTTGCGAAATAAGAACACAGGAGAAGTCCCCAGCGATGCCCTCAACATCGCCTTTCGTCTCAGACCCGAAGGTCAAAACGGGGAAGTTCTAGCTAAGCAACCAAAGACGGAGACAAAGGGAGACAGAGGAGACGGATCTAACCGGAAAGGCAGAGGCAACGACACCCTGCAGCACCGGCGAGCCTCCAAGAAAGATCTGACCCAGATCTAATCGAAGTCCAAACCCTAGATCTACCTTCAAATCGGAGCCTCCTGCTGCGCTACTAACATCCACCACCTCGCCATCACTCCGGGGAGGACGAGTACGCACCCATCGACCTTTTTGGTTCGTCAGATCCGGCCGCAATCCAAACGAAGAACTAGAGGTGAAAAGCAAGGAGGAGGTGGGTGGATCGGGGCACAACAGGGATGAGGATGGACGAATGGAGCGATCTGGGGTGGCGACCGACGGTTCTAGACCACCGACGGTCACCGGAGACAAGATCAGAGAAGCGGCGCCGAGAAAAAGAAAGGGTTGGGGTGGAGAGGGGCTTGAGAGCGTTTTCTCTCACCTCTCTCTCTTGAAAAAGAAAGGGTTCTTTTTTAGTACCAATGTTGAGAGTTTCCTCATCGATATTTTCTTTTGCATTATATCGTGACAATAATTTATTTCATGACCTATGTTTTATGTCACGATACTCCACTTATCAGAACGGTAATGTGTAATTCTATATTTAACAACAACGATCATGTTGGGGGAAGATCATGGCTTTGAATGTAAGTAATAAGCTTCTTAATGTCTAAGAAAAGATGATAAGAGTTTGTTAATATGTAATATTATATTAGATGAACCGTTTTCTGAATAAAATTAATCACATCCTAAAACACCATTATTAATCTTAAGCTTTTACACTAAAAACATAAACATCGTCACCATCATCATTATCACCACCATCAACAACACGAGCATACTTGCCCCAGAAACTATGATCCTTCCACACTCTGGCCATCTCCTCAATAGGAACTCCTTTCGTCTCTGGCAACAAGAAGTGAATGAAAATCGTCATGATCAAGACCAAGACGGCGAAGAAGTAGAAAAGACCAAACTTCATGTGGCAAAGCATCGTCACGAAGAACTGTCCAATGAGGAAAGTGAAGAACATGTTCACGGACACGTTCAACGATTGTCCTGCCGATCTTATTTCCAATGGACATATCTCACTCGGCACTAACCATCCCAATGGTCCCCACGACCATGCAAAACCCGCCACGTAGAGACATATCAACGCCAAGAGTATCTGTGTATCGACTGGCGATAATGACCCTTCCCCGTTTACTCCGAATTTCCAACCAATTATCGAACCAACTGCGACCTGAAACCAAAGCAAAACAAGTCTGTCAAGTTTCATGGACTTCAAACTAAATCTCCTATATATTATTCATATTACATCGAAACTGTTTATAATATCAATGCTTCGATGCGGCGTCTAGGCGTATGCCTAATCATCAATTGACTTAAACAAAATGATTTTTCACCTTTCTAAGAAAATGGTCTAGGCGTTTAAAAAATTGGTTTAGGTGTCCATCTAATCAATAATCTCATATAAATCATTTTGTTGAACGTTGGTTTATATTCTTATACACACTATTTAAAGATTAAGGTTTCATGACCTGTTACCTGAGTCACAATCATCTGGATACCACCAGCAAGAAACAGACCTCGGCGTCCGAATTTGTCGACAGAGTAGATGGAGACGAGGGTGGAAACAACATTGACAAGACCGGTAATCACCGCGGAGATAAGAGAGGCGTCCTTCCCAAAACCAATGGTCCTAAACAAGACAGGTGCATAGAACATGATGACATTGATCCCGGTCAGCTGCTGGAAGAACGGGATGAAGGTGCAGAACACGAGCTGCGGTCGATACTTAGTTTGCGCTATATTCGTCCACGGATGCTGAACACTCTTGGCAGACTCACACGCCGCGCAAATATCCATAAACTCATGCTCAACCTCCATGGTTCCTCTGATCTTCTGAAGCATCCTCTTAGCCTCTTCTTTGTTCCCACGTTCGAGGATGGAGTTCGGCGTCTCCGGCAAGAAAAACGACCCCACGAGCAAAATAGAGGCCGGAACCGCGGCTAGGCCTAGAGATAATCTCCATCCCACTCCGTTCTTGAGGTTCGGGGTTATGTAGTTGACGATGTTGGCTGCTAAGATCCCCATCGTGATTGCTAACTGGAAAGCCATGTTGAGAGCTCCTCTGATCTTAGCGGGAGCCATCTCAGAGAGGTAGAGAGGAACAGCTTGGTTAACGAATCCGACGCCTACACCGAGAAGCAGCCTCCCGATGATCAGCATCTCGAGGCTGATAGCAAAACCGTTGAGAAGAGCTCCGGAGAGAAACGCGAGGCCTCCTATGGTCATCGAGACCTTACGACCAAAGAGCCTTGTGATGGATGAAGCGAGGAATGATGCGAATAGAGCAGCGAGGTAGAGAGATGAGGTGAAGAGGGTGAGCAGCTCGTTGTCGTATTTGCAGTATTCTGTTTCGCGTCCTGTTTCGTTTTGCATTTGACGTAGCATGTCTGGGAAGAATCTCGTTAGAAACTCCTCCATTGATGTTACTCCTCCTACAAACATATTCACCATGAGAACAATCAACATAATAAAATATATATATATATATATATATGTTTCTTGGTAGGCAAGAAACAAACCTGAGATACCGATATCGTAACCGAAGAGGAGACCGCCCATTGCAGCCACAATGCAGGCAATTACGACAAAAGAGGTCACACGGCCTTCTTCATATTCTTCTCTATGGCCACTATCAGCTACAAAAAATCCTCCTCCCACTCCCATGGACGCGGACGATTAAGCAAACAAAAAAATGCAGCGTTTTAGGGGCTCTAGCTAGATGATTATGGTTGCTCGAGCGATCAAGAAGGCAAGAAGAAGTCAAGTTTTCTCGTCTTTATAATACAAACAAATAGAAGAGAAAAAGAGATTGTTCTTCCGAAAACTCCTTTCTTGCTTCTTGATCGTTCTTGAATTCCTTGGTAAAAGTTGTCTGAATATTTATTCACAATCTTGGATGAGTTTATTAAGACTATTTTGGGATTGTTACCCATTCTGTCTAAATACATAAACATCTATTTTCAGTGAAAATCCTTAATAAACCCATCAGATATTACAAATATACTAATCTGGATCCTTCTTTATGTGCAATCAATAACCTAATTTGAGTTATTCACTCTTTCTTTAGCCTGACAGGTTAATTTGAGTTTAAGCTGGCCATTTAAAAATCGCGTTAGTGTTTGGAATCTCATGGGGGCTTTTCAGCTGGCCAACTGTTCTCAAGACAACATCAAATTTTTAACAGAATCTTTACTGTGAAATATCAGAGAACAACAACTTTTTGCCAATGTTAATAAACATTATTGTATCCAGCGAAACATGATATGTAAACAGTTAACCTCTATTTGGCAAATGTGTGATGATGATGATTGACCAACAAATATTACCAAAAAAAATATAAATGTAATGATGATTTATTATATAAATAAGGTTTCATTGTGCTTCTCAAGTGAATTGTACTTCAAACAAGGTTCCATAACCACACCAAAACAGACACAAAATAAGACATCAACTGGCCAATTAAAATAGGTAATAAGAGATAGAAATGATACTTCATTCATTCATTTGTCTCCTGATAGTAAGAGTAAAAATGGCCGAGGATTAATTATCGTTTTGAAGATTAGGCTGGGCAAGCTGGAGGTGGTAATTAGGATCAATCTCGGAAGGAAGCGTAGCTAGCTGAAGAACACTGTTTGGTGGTTGCTGCTGCTGATGCTCATTATAGTACTGAACCTGCTCTAGAAACTGTTGATATTCCCCTGGTTTGGTCTCTATCCCAGCTTGCTGAAACTCCATCGCCGTACCATGCTCATGAAGCTGCAATATAATATACATATTGTCATTCAATCTTGCAAACAAATTAAACATTCTCTAGCTTATAATAACCAAACTTACCCGACGGTACATATTGCTGTTATCAACTTCTAGCATCCGCCTCTAAAAACATGCATAAAACATGGTATTAATCCCGCTCTATGAAGATCATTTTTAGATGAAATCTGTAGTAATAAAATGAGTGATTCGAGAAGCGACCTTTCTGCTTAGATTCTCCAACTGTTGCTGCAGCAACTCATTCTTCAATATATTAACATTATAGATAGAAAAGAGAGAAATCAGACAAAAACGGTAATGAAATATAGGTTTAAGAGAATATATTGATATGGCCATATATGTTACGTTACCTTACGCTCACGGACTTTAAGGACAGAATGTTCGAGCTGCTGCTCTAGTGCATCGAGCTCGTGTGGAGGAATGGAGGCTAAGTCATGTCCATGGTATGGACGCTGACGGAGCTCAAGCTTACATGTCTCTCTTCTTAGTACTTCAATCTCCTGGTACAGTTCCTCCTATATACACACAAAAACTCCATACTAAATTAGATTCTTGTGAATTTTTTTTTTTAATTTTTGTTGTTTTGAATTGCTAAAGACCAAATGAATAAATGTGCGTATATATATTCTACCTGGCCGTCATTAGGGTCAGGAAGTCGCAATCCGTTAGTCTGCAGGTATCGCTCAATGAGCTGAGGCATCCTGTTCAATAATATTGGTAATTATGAAATGTGATCAAATTTGTATATTCAATCTCACAACGTCAAGACTTCGATAATCAATGGAGGAACACAAAACTCAAATAACGAATCTAACTCTCAAGATTATGATCGATATATAAATTATATATACTTTGACAAACAAAGACAAAATGATTAATATATATTCTGGCAAAAAGAATATCGGTTACAAGAAAACAAAATTAAAAGGTGTTTTCCACTCTTTGTTTTGTGAAAGAAAACTTAAAACTAGTAGCATACATTTCTTCTCACATTGTAGGGCAATATGTGAATAAGTTTGTCGTCTGGTTTAGAAATTGGATCTAAAATTTCTAATTAGCACATATTTATAATTAATTGTACTTGAATCGAATTATTAAACAAGACTTATATATAGGTATGTTTGTATACGTTGTAATTATTACTCAGTATTTTACAAAACACAAACTGAGATCTTTTTATGAGAAAGGTTGTTCAAGAAATGTCAAATCTTTGCAGATCTCTTTGCTCATCAGGTGTAGAAAATATAGAATTTGACCCATCTATACCATTAATGATTATATATATACATGCATGTACGCATATATACAAATAAATACTACAAGAATAAAATATACTCCCTCCGTTTTTTAATATAAGTCGTTTTAGAGGAATTTTTTTGTTCCAAATTATATGTCGTTTTCGATTTTCTATGTAGAATTTACTAATAATTAATGTTGTATGACCAATGGTAATATATCTTCTATTTTTCTATTGGTTCAATTGTGGTTAGGTAAATAATTAATGATGTTTTTGTTTAGAAAATATAAGAAATTAATGGTTTTCTTAATCTACGTGTATAGCTATAAAACGACTTATATTAAAAAACGGAGGGAGTATATAGCATCAGAGAGATTCTTAACTTCTGGACCAAATTAAAATCTTAAAACATTTTCATGGTACCTGCTACTTCAGAAACTAATGATGAAAACTGTCTGTGTTCATCACAAGCACGAGGAGATATCATATCCTCATTTAATTAGATTAAATACGGTTGACCAAACAAAAAAAAAAAGATATCAATACATACACATGTATGAATAGATCTCAGAAACCCTAATTTGAGAGAGAAAAGGAGCTAACTTGGAAGGGTCGGAGCAGTACTCGGTGAGCTTTCCGGTTGCGGAGAAGACGATGAGACCGATGTGAGCATCGCAGAGAACAGAGAGCTCATGAGTCTTCTTGATAAGACCACTTCTTCTTTTGGAGAAGGTCACTTGTCTTGATGTCCGATTCTCTATCCTCTTTATTTCGATCTTCCCTCTTCCCATCTCTCCTCTCTTCCTCTTATTCACTCCTTCCTCTTCCTCCTGATTCAAATGTTTTTATGAGGTCAAAAGTTAGATCAACTAAAAAGAAATCTCTAACTAATTAACTAGAAAACGAACAAAAAAACAACAAAAATATAAAACCCTAGAGTTAATTACAGGATTCATTTCAATGATAGTTTGATTCTTGAATCTTGATGTGTGAACTAGAGAGAAGCGAGAGAATGTGTGTGCGTGGGTTATATAGTGTGAAATATATAGAGATAGAGAGTGAAAGAATGAAGAACAAAAAAGGAGAAGACAGTCTTTTAAAGTACTTTTTGTTGAGTTGTGTTCTTCTAAGGATCTGGAAATGGAGATCAGTAGTATATGAGGTTGGATGACACTAAGAGGAGAGAGGTTAATGGCTTAATGCTGAAGAATATGCTTAATTACTCTTTCTATTTTCTCTATAACTCCGTGTGTTTTTTTTTGGGTTTTATTAAGCTTAAAGATTACAAGATTGCATCAATTATAGCGTGTGGTTTCATCGACCATCTTACCATTTACTATAATTCTATTTTTTTTTGTCAAATCTACAATTCTATAACCACGTAGCGGTGGGCTAGTGGTACCCAGTTGAGTTAAGCGTCGTGCCGTTTGGCTGCGCGTCCCTGGGTTCGACTCGCCCCTAAATCCTATGTGGCCACGGAGTCCTTTACGCCACTTAAAGGTATTAGCGCAGGCTGGCTCCGGGCCAGGGATGACTACGGGTTGCGGACAGCTCCTTGAAAGTGGTTACGGGCTGCGGAACATCCCTGTTAAAAAAAAAAATTCTCTATATGCTAATATTTTCATGTCTTTTTCTTCTCCTCTCTTACATATATATATTTTATAAGTTTTTCTCTATAAATTGGAGAGTGAAAATAATGTTTATATAAGGCTTACCTATTTCAACATCAACAACTTCTTAGGGTTAGTTAATTTACATGTTACTGCTAATATCGTAAAAATAAACTCTATATATATGTGTGTGCTATAATATGGTTTAAATTTCTATATGTGTTTGTGCGCTAATATCGTTAAAAACATTATATATCTCCCTTTTTATTTTATCTGTAAAGTGAATTACTCAAGATATTATACCACACACTTAACTTCAAATTAAGTAAATAAAAAATAAAAAGTTAAATAGTTAGTTGTAATCTCTAATGGCAGTTATGGTAATTTCTTGAGCAGTCCCTTTTCAGTCAAATTTAAACCATTAATTTCTTTGATCTGCCATGCATGACGCAATCGTATAAAGATTCCAAAAAGGAAATTTCATGAAAAAATGTTATAAGGAAATGAAGTTACCACAAAAGGCAAAAGGCAAAAGAGAAAGTAGCCAAATGGGAAAGGACAAAGTGTAACAATATTTGAAAGTGAATTTTTATTATTTTTCATACCCACCTCCTAAGCGCCCTTGATTCTTTCATTTCAATAGTAAAACCAATATATGTGTAGTTAAGCTAGATTATCTGTGTAGTTTATATCATCATCTTCTTCTTTATTCTGTCAATTTGAATCAAATATTCACTAACGAATTCAAACCTGAGATGGCAAAGCACAAGACATGCTACCCAGCTCGTTTCATAAGAAATCATTGTTAATCTTTTTGTATGATTTGAATTTTATAATAATTTGGTTACTAAATGAGAGGAAAACAAGAGAGGAACATGTGTCTTTTAATTAGACATCAACATCACCACACAAAGCACATAAAAAATTGTGGTGGCAAATTATACAGTTTATGAAATGAATCTGAATATTGTGTGTGTGTGTGTTTGGATGGTTTACTATAGCTTTATGACATACTGAAGCTGGAGTGTTGAAGTTTTGAAAATCAAAATTGGCATATAGATTCTCTAGCTATCAAAATATCTAACATATATATAAATTCGTGGCATGTACATTATTCAGGCTGCATTTCAGATCAGGTTGCTTTTAATTAAAGAAAAATCGGATAATATGAGCTGATGAACTACTATTTAAATGGCATGCTTGTAACAGATATGCCAAATAGAAGCCAAAATGTCGATATATAAAAGTTACGAACGAATTTACACAGTAATAAAGTGATTATCATAACGAAAATAATACATAGACAACCAACGTTGAGTTGGCCTAGTGGTAAAGGGGTTGCGGCTGTAACTTCCGCCACTTGGGTTCAACTCACGGTGGAAGGGACTATTTACAATGTTTGGGTTCCCGGCAAAGAGGTGAAAACACCTTTTTGTTTACCAAAAAAAAAATAATACATAGACAATTTACATATATGTGACGTGAGCAATACAATAATAACAGTCGTTGGAGTTCAAATGAAAAGTCTTTTCCTTTGAATTTTGGGTCATCAGATTTTTTTTTAAGGAAGCAGCTCTTGTGTTCTGTCAGAGACTCGCAGGAAACATGTTATGGTTTCCAAATTAGGAAACTAATAATTAAGAGAGGAATTGGGTCCAAGGCTATTTTCGTCATTCCAGCTACACCACTCTCCTGCATCCCTCTATCTTACAGGCTTGTTTGTCTACTACGTACACATACGAATACAAGCATAGATGTAATTATAAAGTTTTATTTATTTATTTACTAACATGCCTAATTAAATGATAAATGTTCTGATTATTTTTTATTTTGAGGCTTACGTAAACTCTAGACAGAGAAAGAGTAAGACGTATGACATGAAATCACATGTTACAAAATCTGACGTCAGTGACTAGCGCTGGTAATTAAAGAGAACCTCGTGGATTACCATTGATTATAACTAGGAAGACCTAGTGGGTCTCCTCTCTTTTGTATTGTCTTCTTTATTAATTAGAAGCCGCTCACATGTCAATTAGTTTCCCAATATAAAACAACTTTTATGAATCGTTAATTTATTACATACTTAAAACATATTTACAATTATTTACAACTTACAAAAAGTTTTTGTTAATACCCGTTGGTTCAAACCAAGAGTTAGTTATCAGTATGACACTAGTAGATGAGAGTTTCTAAATTACCACATAATGTAAATGACTTTTAGCGCTCAAAAGAAAAAGAAACTCGTGAAATTGATTTCATTCTCATTTTTAGTAATAATATAATGAAAGCAAAGGCCAAAGAAAGAGAACCTCTTCCTCTATGCAAAATATCTTTTTTGTCTGAAAAATCATTTGTTGTTCATATTCACTTCTACTTCAAGAGACCTCTTTCTTGGAAAAGCTCAAACATTGCCGCACCAATCTTAGCCGGTGACTCAACCACCTTAACTCCAGCGTCTCTTAGGCTCTTTATCTTGTCTTGAGCAGTTCCCTTACCACCGGAGACAATGGCTTCATCGGATCCAAAGAGAAAACACAAGACTTAATCCCGGGAATGAGAAGGCTGTGTATGAATGAAAGAGCCGAGTTAAAAGTTCATTTACCTCCAGCATGACCCATTCGACGACCAGGTGGTGCAGTGAGTCCAGCAATGAAAGCCACCACAGGCTTGTCTGTACCACTTTCCTGTTTGATTGACAAACATTTATGTTTTTTTTTATTTAACTCTCCATCATCTAGAAATGGAAACGCTTGTTTCTTTTTTAAAAAAGATGCATTGCGTTCGTTACCTTTATCAAAGCAGCTGCATCTTCTTCTGCAGTACCACCGATTTCTCCAATGAGAACGATACCTGAAAACAAGTCAAAATCCTTTATTAGATAAAGAAAAAATAAAGCTGGAGTCTATCACTAATCTACAAAACAGAGCTTAGATTGGTAAATCACCAAATGAAATACTTTTTTCCACATACTAAAGAACAAGTATTCTTGGGATATAAGGTTTAAGTATTGGTTATCTACTACATAATAATGGTAAGTGACTCAAATGAATTAAAGATCAATTATGGAAACCGAGAGAGAGACCTTCTGTTTGAGGGTCAACAAAGAACTTGTCCAAGCAGTCAACAAAATTTGTGCCGTTAAAAGGATCCCCACCAATTCCTACACACGTAGACTGTCCCAGGCCTACTGCACTAGTCTGAAAAACCTGCATGAAAGATAACCAAAAAGCAAACCATTATCAAGCAGATGACTTCAGAAAGTGGCTCAGAGAGTATAAATGAAAAAAAAAAAGACAGAGAGACAAAGAGAGCGTTACAGCTTCATATGTCAATGTACCAGACCGAGAAACAATCCCTATCTTCCCCGGCTTGTGGATGTACCCCGGCATGATCCCAATCTTGCATTCGCCAGGTTTGATAATCCCAGGGCAGTTAGGACCAATCAGCCTAGTTTTAGTCTGACTGTTAAGAGCAGCCTTTACACGAACCTACATTACAAAAAAAAATCAAATAGAATCAGTAAAACCCACTAACCTATCGAATAATCATCAGTAACCAGTAACCACTCTTATTAATTACCATGTCATGTTGTGGAATCCCTTCCGTAATACAGACAACAAGATCTAACTCAGCAGCCACACCTTCCATGATCGCAGCAGCAGCAAAAGGCGCGGGCACATAGATCACAGAGGCATTGGCTTTAGTCTCAGCCTTAGCTTCAGCAACTGTATTAAAAACAGGAAGACCCAAATGCTCTGTTCCACCCTTCTTTGGTGTCACTCCCGCTACCTATATATATATACATCGAACAACACAAAACTTGAAAATCATCTCATCCACAAGCTTTTAAAACCAAACCCTCATCACAGAATGTTGCAAGCAATCAGATTCCAAGTCAATTTGGGATATAAAACAGTAAAGACTCGAACTTTATGGTCTATACAGTTGAAACGAGAATAGCTCCGATCAAATGTAAGTTCGTAGAAGCAAACCCTCATCACAGAATGATGCATTCATCAGATACCGAGTTAATTAGAAGAGATGAAACAGTAAAGACTCGAACTTTATGGTCTATACAGTAGAAACGAGAATAGCTCCGATCAATGTAAGCTCGTAGAAGTAAACCCTCATCACAGAATGATGCAATCAATCAGATGAAACAGTAAAGACTCGTGCTTTAAGCTCGTAGAGTTCAATTTAGTAGACAGTTTTTCTTTTTTTATTTTTAAATGAGATTATACCATTTTGGTGCCGTATTCAATGGCTTGTTCAGTGTGGAAAGTCCCGTTCTTTCCGGTAATACCCTGGCAGATGACGCGGGTGTTTTTGTCGACGAAGACGGCGGCGGGAGGCGGAGGGGTTGTTCCGAAGGAGCGAGACTTTGTCAGCGAAGTGAGAGACGAGCATGATGGGTATAATAGCTCTGAGCTGGCCACGGAAGAGCGGAGTTTGGAAGGCAGAGATCCGACAAGTTTCGCGACTTGCCTAGACATCGCTTTTACGATGATCCGAATCTCGTACTGAAGAACCAACTCTATGAATCGAAGCTGGAAAGGAAAGGAGCCGGTCTTCGTTTCGTTGTTCAAGAAACAGAATCAACCGTCCGAAGTGGGCTTAATGGAATGGGTCCATTAAAAAGCCCATTTCTATTTGAGACTTTCTTTTTTCAAAGCCCATATTTTGGAAAGTATTTAATCTTTTACTTCTTTTTTTGGTTTCTATCTAATTTAACTAGTGTTTTGATTTTGATTGATTTTGGAAATTAGTAACATAAATTTAGCTGAACATTTTTTTATTTCCATAAAAAAAAAATTAACATTTGGTTTATATCTCATTTTAAGAACCTCATTATTCATTTAAAAAAAAAACAGCAACAATTGGATAAAACATTATGCCATGATTGATGATCCTCAGCCGTAAACTTATATTCCTATGAATGGATAACATCACAAAAAGTTCAAACTCTTTTTATTGCCCACCAAACAAAAAATTTTGTCCGCTTTTATTCAATTTTCCAGTAGATATTTTCAATTCAATTTGGAACTTTCTTTTTGCATCTCAAATTAAATATCTTCCAAGAGAGACAGAAAAATAAAATAAGTTCACCAATAGATATTTTTCAACTTCCATCCGGAGCAAAGAGAAGAGAAAAAACATGACGCCGACTATTCTTTCTCCGACGACTCTTCCTCCGTCTACTACTACATGGCCATGTAACACATCTCAAAAGCTCAACAGCATCAGATCACCACTCAAGCTCAAGTGTAGAGCTACTTCATCATCCTCATCTTCCATTACAGACTTTGATCTTTACGACCTCTTAGGTATCGACCGGGGCTCCGACAAGTCTCAGATCAAAACAGCTTATCGTAACCTGCAGAAACGGTGTCATCCCGACATCGCAGGAGTTCCAGGCCACGACATGGCCATCATACTTAACGAGGCTTACAAGCTTCTGTCTGATCCCATCTCTCGCCAAGCCTATGATAAGGTTCAAATTAAGTGCTTGCTTATACAATAAAGGTTTTCTTTACAAAATAAATATTGACTCCAATATAATTTTTTTTACATTAATTTCTCTTTTGTCTTTTACTTTAAATAAAAAATAATAATATATAAATTTTAATAATTCTGTATATTTGACCATTGTTTTTTGGTGAAAAAAACTTGACCAACATCTAATTTGAAACGAAGGTATATATTGCTTCTTTGATATTTTTGTAGTTTTCTTGAAGTTCACGCTAAAGTAAATAGGGTTGCTTGTTTGCAGGAGCAAGCGAAACTGGAAGAGCTTAGAGGCTACACAGGGAAACCGGTCTACTCGGTTTGGTGTGGACCGGAGACAGAGCAACGAGCTGTGTTTGTGGATGAGGTCAAGTGCGTTGGTTGCTTGAAGTGTGCTTTGTGTGCAGAGAGAACATTTGCTATCGAAACAGCTCATGGTAGAGCTAGGGTTGTCGCTCAATGGGCTGATCCTGAATCTAAAATCAAAGAAGCCATCGAAGCTTGCCCAATAGACTGCATCTCGTAAGGCACATAAACGAATGATACATGTAGTTAATGATCTAGATTTTTCGATCTCTATATGATTAGAGTCTTTATGAGATGTGCAGAATGGTGGAGAGATCTGACCTAGCGCCGCTGGAGTTCCTTATGTCAAAACAACCTCGAGGCAACGTGAGGATAGGGGTTGGAAACACGGTTGGTGAGCGTGTCTCCAACGTGTTTGTTGATGTCAAGAAGTTCCAGCAAAGATACGCAGAAGCCATGAGCAAAACCACAAGAGATAGCTCACAGGTGAGTGTGTCTTTTACATTGTCTTAAGCTGCAACCAAAACCAAGTGGTTGTGTACTAAGTAGTTGTGTGTCTTTTGAGCAGGAGAGTGACTTGCAGAGAGAGGTGAGAATGAGTGCAGTGGAAGCAATCAGGTCTATCTCCAACTGGCTATACTGGAGATCATCACCCTACTCAAAACCATTGAGTCCTGATTCAAACATGAGTCTCACTTTCACCAAACGTAAGAAAGCGGCAGATCCAGACATCAAAAAGCTTCAAGATGCTGTGGCAGCAATGAAACAAGCAGAACAGAGCGGTGAAACCAAAGAAAGACGACAACGACCAGCTTCCATGGTTGGAGAAGATTACTGGACTCCATCAAACCTAGCTCTTCCC
The DNA here is from genome assembly GCF_000309985.2 of Brassica rapa. NCBI lineage: Eukaryota > Viridiplantae > Streptophyta > Magnoliopsida > Brassicales > Brassicaceae > Brassica > Brassica rapa. The sequence goes on from NC_024797.2 coordinate 21,996,992, forward strand.
TCATCCAGAAACACCACTTCAAAGGCTACTTCAACTCCGCAAGTGACTCACAAGAACACTCCATCTGAAGAGAACGTTACTAGTAGAAGAGAGTTCAGAAGGCAGAACTTCAAGATACAGAAGTTCCCAATAGGAACAGCAACAATAGCAGTGTTCCTGGTTCAGTTCCAAGCTAGCTACACAGCCCCTGAGCTCAGTGACCATATAGGTGGCTCGTTGGCTCTGTCTATAATTAACAGCCCATGGCAGCAGATTTTGTTAGCCGGAGTTACCTGGTACTTCATCGGTGCAATGTTACTCCAGCTAGTGGAAGCTATCCAATCCAAGCAAGAAGATAAAGAAGCATAGACCTGATAGATAACTATTATATGTACAGCATATCCTTTTTAATAAATTATATGTAACAGTGAATATATTATTATTACTATATACAACAAGAAAGTGCTTATTGAATTTTATTCCTGACAAAACAATTTTAAAATTGTATTTAGAGTCTATTAATTGGACAGAAAACTCAATTTTGTGTTTCAAAACAAAAGAACATAACAAGAGAAGGTGGACAAGTTTTAGCTCCATCTTCTCCGATCCTCCTCTTCGTTAACCGGAGTATACCAATCCGGTCGTCTCTTAGAGTTGCTCAGCCTGTAATTCAGCAGAAGCTCCTCATCACGCAACGCCCTCGTCGCCACCAAAACCAACGTCTTCAGAACCGGAGCTTCCACGCCGTTGCTACCACCTGTCTTAAACCAAAAGCTTCCGAATCTCTTCATCTTCACCTCTCCAGAATCTCCGAAAGACACATTGGGAACGTAAGGCCGCAGATCTTTCTCCACCAAGGGGAAGTCATAAGGACATATCATAACGTTTGGGTTGGTTTCTTTCGCCGGGTGGTTAGCTAAGTGACCAAAAGCCAAAGGGTTTCTCCTCTCGAGAACCTCTTTGGCTTTACCCGAGCCTTGGAGTGGCTTGCTCAACGCTTTCCATAGCCTGTCCGAACCGTTTTCTGATGTTTTGGTGTCGGTTTTGACCGCAGGTGTGTAGGAGCCAGTCCATACTTCTCTAGAGTCTCCTCCAAGACCCCAAGGCTGAGCGTTTATCACGGTTCCGTCGTACCTCGTGATGAGATACGAGTTCTGTGAGTCAACCTTAGGGTACCCGGGGATGTACCTGTAGAACGCAGGGGAGTAGATGACTCCAGGGTAAAAGGCTAAGACGGTTCCAGCATCCGCTTCGCCTTTGATGAAACAACCTTGACCAGCGTCCTTGTGAGGTATCACTGACGGTTTGATCTCAAGGGTATAGCCAAGTTGTTCCATTAATCTCTGTGAGACTTGAGCGAGTTTCAAAGGCTTCGTCTCCGGAACAACTGTGCTGAAGAAGAATCAGTTAAGTCTAATGATGAAACTCAAGTGAAACTAAAAAACTTACAAGGCTTATCTGCTGCTGGAGAAGCATGATTACTCCCACCAACGGCGAAAGTAAGACCGCTTTGACGAGGAGGAGGGGTTGCTGGTTGTGATCCGGGCTCCCTCTTGCTAACATCAGGACAAAGGATTCCATCCATCAAAGAGCAGAAGTTTTCAACTTGGTAGTGAATGTTGTCTTGGACTTGTTTCTGCTGCTCAGACAAAGAGGTTTTACCAGCCATCTCAATTATCTCTTCTGCATCCGTCTCCAGAGCTTCTCTTCCCAACCGGTTAAAGCTAGCACACAATTGTTTGTTTCTCATGAGCTGATAATTTACAAGAACAGCTAGAGAGCTAAATAAAACTAAACCAACCTTGTATACATAAACAGTTTGTTAATGTCTGCTTCAAATTGCAGCTGCCTTGGGTTCTTAGCAAATGTTCTACTCTTGGCAAGAACTCCAACAGCCTGGAGAAAACGCAACGTAATGAAACAAACTATAACTCTATAAGAGCAGTGGAGATACATCAAAAATCTCAATCACCACTGCCTAAACACTCTTACTAAAACCCTGTATATACATACATACCCCTAAGATCTAAAATGATCCTCAGCATTAATAAATTGATCAAATGAGAGAGAAACTGTAAGATTCCTCTTCAACCTCACTTCGTCTGTTCTAATCTATTTTTATTCGAACAAAGGCACAAACTTTCTCAGTACCCAGTATTATAAATCGTAGCAGAGATACAAGATCAACACACAGAAGCAAGAGATTCATTAACCTTTTGAAATTTGTTGAAAAGAGACTCCATTTTTCTTTATCAACAAACGATTCTCTAACCTCGTCTGTTATAAGGAGGAATGATAGAAAGAGCTGAACAACATAAGGAATCGGTTGCAAGAGCTTGGGTCAAAAACCTCCGTTGAGGAAGATGACTGCCTGCATCTAGTACTTGGAAGCACACCTCCATGGCTGCATCACCATGTCTGGGCCTATTTCTTATTAATGGGCCCAACATATTTGCTTTATTAAGGCCTTCTTCTATCTCATTTTTAAATTAAAAACATTTTAAAAATTACATTATTTCTTATCTTAATGCAATAGATATATTCGTTTAAATTTTAAATAAGCAAACAACTTAATCAACTTGTATGAATAATCATTAATATTATTTTCTTATTTTAGTTTGATTGATTGTTTTTGATAAGCTTTAGATATGATTGAATCACACGTGTAATACATAAACTGTTTTGAATTAATTTCGACATTAATACCCATTTAAACCACTGATTTGTAATATAAAATTTTAAATACACCGATCAAAATTTTAAACAAATGAAATATATAAACAAAATTATTTATATTTATGACATGAGTATTCTAGACATGATGAAATGATATTAAGCCAATGGTGAGAGGCCAGAGTTAATGGCGGAGGTTCGAATTAAAATCAGACATAATGTTAGGTGTGTAACAGTTTTGACATTCATATATTTGTACAGAATTGTTTTGTGTGTCAGACTGTTAACTTACAATTTATTTATTTATCGACATCAACTTACAAATTCTTTATCACCAATCCATATACACCTTTTAATACAAAGTAAACATGCGACCTTTATTTATTTATTTATTTATTTTTGTAATGTTGTAATCTTTACCGTAAGGCACTATATAAATAAATAGTGTTGCCCGAAAAAATAGTCATATAAGTATTGCATGTAACAATAGCTTAGGAGTTTTGTTTAGAGTTAGTTTCGTCAGTTTTGGAACAACCATTTGATTATTTTGTAAATAGATCTTCCAAATTATCACTACCTAGCTAATTATAACGTGATTAGATGGCCTAACTAAAACGAAGAGTTATCATTTGGCATTTAATTTGGCTTATTGAGAATATAAAACTCATTAACTTCCTCATCAAAAAAAATTCGAACGTGGCGATGTAATGGAGATAAAGTACTAGGCTATTAGCTTAGGTTACCCATAGCCAACTACCTCTCATCTGATCGTTGCCCAAACTAGTTCACAATTCTGGTCAATAACACAATCTAAAACCCTAAATTGTTTTTTTTTTCTATTTAAACCTCTAAAAAGATTCGACCATTGATATTCACAAAAACACAGAGCCATAAACCCAAAAGAAATCCTACATTAAGTGTAAGAAAAGAAAAGTAATAGACACACACGAGAATCAAAGAGCCGCAGGAATATTAAGACACAAACATTTGTCTGCTCACCAAACCAAACCCATCTTCTCCTGAGAGCCTAAGTTTTTTTTTTGTCACCTCACACAAGAAATTCATGCAATATTCTTCACCCACTTGCTAACTAACAACCTCTATTTCTATTAATTTCTCTTCATTCTTCCTTTCAAAGATTATCATTCTCTTCTTTTGTTTTATTTTGTCACAATGAATACCAATTCTTCTTACAATTTCACCTTCAATGATGTTCTCTTCTCTTCCTTTTCTTCCTCCAGTGACCCTCTGGTTACACGGAGGCTGTTTCTCTTGAGAAATGTTCAAGTTCTTGAGCTCTTAATCGCTCTTTTCGCCTTTGTCACCATACATTCCTTGCGTCAGAAGAAACACTACGGTCTTCCCGTGTGGCCGTTTCTTGGGATGCTTCCTTCTCTAGCTTTTGCCCTCAAAGGAAACATATACGAGTGGCTATCAGATGTTCTCTGTCGTCAAAACGGTACGTTTCGTTTCAGAGGCCCATGGTTAAGCAGCCTCAACAGTACTATAACTTGCGACCCAAGAAACATCGAGCATCTCCTCAAGAACCGTTTCTCTGTCTTTCCTAAAGGCTCTTACTTCCGAGACAACCTTCGAGACCTCCTAGGAGACGGAATATTCAACGCTGATGACGAGACTTGGCAGAGGCAGAGGAAAACCGCAAGCATCGAGTTTCATTCAGCCAAGTTCAGACAACTAACCACTCATTCGTTGTATGAGCTCGTGCACAAGAGGCTCTTGCCAGTTCTTGAAACTTCGGTTAAAAGCTCTTCTCCCATTGATCTTCAAGACGTCTTGCTGAGGCTAACGTTTGATAACGTATGCATGATTGCCTTTGGAGTCGATCCAGGGTGTCTTGGTCCTGACCAACCGGTTATACCCTTTGCCAAAGCCTTTGAGGACGCGACAGAAGCCGCAGTTTGTAGATTCGTCATGCCTACTTGCGTGTGGAAGCTCATGAGGTATCTTAATATAGGAACAGAGAAGATGCTAAGGGAGTCTATAAAAGGTGTGGATGATTTTGCTGATGAAGTTATCAGGACGAGGAAGAAAGAACTATCTCTTGAGGGTGAAACCACAAAGAGATCGGATCTGTTAACTGTGTTTATGGGTCTGAGAGATGAGAAGGGAGAATGTTTTTCAGACAAGTTTCTTCGTGATATATGTGTGAACTTCATACTTGCTGGGAGAGATACTTCTTCTGTTGCTCTGAGCTGGTTCTTCTGGTTGCTAGAGAAGAATCCAGAAGTGGAAGAGAAGATCATGTTGGAGATGTGTAAGATTCTGAGGCAGAGAGATGACAATGGAAATGGAGAGAAGATAATTTATGCTCCTGTTTTCAGACCAGAAGAGATCAAGAAGATGGATTATCTACAAGCTGCTTTGTCTGAAGCTCTTAGATTATACCCTTCAGTTCCTGTTGATCACAAAGAGGTAACATTTTGACTAAATTTTATATATTTTCCTTCCCAATTTTCAATTATTTGCTTACTAAGAAAGCTAGCCAGTTTTGATATAGAAATTGAAAACAGTAAAACTGATTGCATGTTTAATTAATTTTCCCTTTTAGACTGATAACCCCTATAAAACCAAAAAAATTATGTAAAAAAAATTTAAAAGTCACATTTCTGTTTGGTTTCTTATAGGTTACCTAATCAGTAACAAGATAGAGTTATGAAAATTCTTGGGAAGAAAGCTAATTAATACGTAGGTATCTTAAAAGTCGTTTTCAAAGAAGAAATAAATAAACTACATGTTTGACTTCTTGGTAACACATAAGAATGTTATGTTATGCTGTTTCACTTTCACCCATGAAACCTAACCACTAACTCATTCATATTCCGTTCGTTTCAAATTATGTATTTTTAGGATTTTTGACACATAATAAAATGTCTAGTTTTATTTTTATTTAACTATTAAAAAATTATAAATTTTATTGTTTTCAATTTAATTAGAAACAAAAAAAACATAGCATAACATAACATTCTTCTACAACAACATTAAATTAAATTTGCACTGAAAAAACATATGTTTTGTAACGGAAATTTTAATCTACAACAACATTTAATTTGAAACATAGCCATAGCGAGTACGTATTACGTTTCTATGATGTTAAATTTGTCACCTTGTTGTTTATTCTATGATGTTAAAACTGTCACCTTGGTTGTTAACCCATTATTATTGTTCAGGTCCAAGAAGATGATGTATTTCCGGATGGAACAGTACTGAAGAGAGGAGAGAAAGTTATATACGCCATCTACGCAATGGGGCGTATGGAAGCAATTTGGGGAAAAGACTGTCGTGAGTTTAGGCCAGAGAGGTGGCTAAGAGACGGACGGTTTATGAGTGAGTCGGCCTATAAATTCACTGCCTTCAACGGTGGTCCACGTCTTTGTTTAGGCAAAGATTTTGCTTATTATCAGATGAAATCTACCGCGGCTGCAATAGTTTACCGATACAAGGTGAAGGTGGTGGAGGGTCACAGAGTGGAACCAAAGCTAGCTCTTACAATGTACATGAAACATGGTTTGGTGGTGAATTTGATCAACAGGAGTGACTCCGAGGTTGATCGGTACTATGCCAAATCTATTGATGATTAAGATGGTGATCATAAGAAGACTGTTTACTTATTTTTGGATCATTTGAAGTTTTTTTTCTTTTTTTTTTTAATTTGGTTAGTCGATGATGTGTGTTGTTTATAAGGATTCATGGGTTAATATGGTTGGTCATATTTAAACCTTTTTATTGTTAGGGAAAATAGTTGGTGCATGGGGCTTGTAATATCATAATAAGGTTTACTCCTATGTAAACTGAATGACTCTTTCTGTTTCATTCACTTTATTTGTTTAATAAGTAGTAGCATTGCTTTACTTGATCTCTGCAAGCCACTGTTCTCAAAGCTTAGCTAAACGTATCGGTTAAGGTATTGGTCTCAAAGGTTAGGCCAACAACATATGGCAAAGAGAAAAGAAAGAGTGTTTTGATGAGTTGTTTAACATAGTGTGACTCAGCTTTTAAGCCATAAACGTTGAAGTTTGAACCCCAACTGTCTTAAAAGCATGAAAAATGTCCGAAGGAATATGGCAAAGAACTAGTTTTCATCATTACTTTTATAAAATAAAAAAAAAGCTCTGTATCCCTTTATTCCTTTTGCTTTTCCCTCGGTATCATTCTTTTGCTTTTCTCAATAATTTTCCCATTATTATTTCCACAAACTTGTATTCTTCACACTAGTGATCTTATTTACAATAACACACACAAACACACACAAGCCTATCATGGAGTTTGATTACGAGAAGCTAGTTTCCGCCACCGAAGGATTCTCTCCTTCGCGTCTCATCGGCAAAGGAAGCCATGGTTACGTCTACGAAGGGCTCCTCCACGAAGAAGACGACCACAAACGTCAAAGAGTCGTAGCGATCAAGACACCATCCTTGTTATCATCACGATCACAACCATCCTCAGTTATAACAAAAACAGAACAAATGAAGAAGCTAGAAGACGAGATCAGCGTCATGTCGTCTCTCCCTTATAACCCACACGTCTTGACCTTCCTAGGCCACGCCGAGAAAAGACTCATGGTCGTGGAATTCATGCCAAACGGATCATTACACCAGCTACTCCACCACGTGTCCTCCACTCCTCCTCCCACGTGGCTTAAACGCATCGAGATCGCGCTCAAGATCGCACGTGCGGTTCACTTCCTTCACGAGCAAGACATCCTCCACCGTGACATCAAATCCGATAACATCTTATTCGACTCCAACTGGGAGCCGAAGCTCGCCGACTTCGGACTCGCCGTGGACTTAGCCGAGAAGAAGGTGCCGGCGCCGGCGGGAACCATCGGGTACCTTGATCCGTGTTACACGTCTCCGGAGAGTCTTAGCGCCAAGACCGACGTGTACAGCTACGGCGTCGTTTTGCTGGAGATCGTTAGCTGTAGAAAAGCGATTGATGTCTCTCGCTCTCCGGCTTCGATTGTAGACTGGGCGCTTCCGTTGATCGAAGAGGGGAAGATCGGAGAAATCTGCTGCGGCGGCGGAGGAGGAGGAGGAGGAGGAGGATCGGGTGTTTTCATGGAAACGAATCTTCGGTTGCTAAGGATGGCGGCGCGTTGCGTGTCCTCCGACGTGGAGTCACGTCCGTCTTCCGGGGAGATCGCGGCGGAGATGGTGGCGTGTTTGACTGAACCTGTGAGGAGTTTGCCGTTATGGGTCAGCTTCTTTCGCGGGGTTGTTAAGCTGAAACGCAGGAAAAAACGGTTGAGTGAGAGGATGACGTGGCCGGGTCAAACTTGTCGCGTGCGGTGAGATATCGGGCCGGGTCTGGGCTTGAGAGGATGATTACAGAAACAACCATCCAAACAGAAGATGAAGATTTGATGACTGGTGAAGCACAGAATATAACAACAAAGCATATTATTTGTCCTTTTGCGTTTTAACCAGACGAAGATTACTCGTAATATATCATATGTTATCTGCAATATAACCACTTTTTTTTTTTGGATTTTGTGCAGTTTTGAATTAACTTTCATAGTTGAGTAAAAACAATCTGTAATAGAACAAGACTTGATCTTTTGGTTACAAGAACAGTTTTTTTCACTTTTGGTAAAGCGTATAATATACAAACATCTAGTTTCTAGAGAATGATTTGGGATTATCTTACTTACTCTATGCTCAAGAGTCTCAACAAGGTGGTCCTGATTAATGATTATCAGTGACGACAAAACTAACCTCCCAACTTGAGAAACTACAATCTTCTCAGCTCCCGAACCAAACTCAGAACTCCAACACCTGAAAAATTACCCAGCAATAAACCAGAGGAGTCGACTACCATACAGTATTCACTATGTCAATGTTTACAGAGAGAGAGAGAGAGAGAGATAAAACTCCCTAATCCATGTCTATTATATATTTTCTTTGTAGTTCCATGTACACTACACAGAAGATCAAGAGTATAAGCACAAGAGAAGTTTCTTACACCAAGCTTTTTGCATAATCTCATCAGGACCGCCTTGCCATCGATCTAGGCGGTTCAGTTATGCATCAAAAGCCTGTCGCACGACAACACTATATTTTCTCGCAACTGAAAGTCAGCACAAAAACAACAGGCGACTTAATTCAAATACCAAGAAGCTAACCGCTCGACTATCTGCTGACAAAAACAACAGGCGACTTAGTTCATCGTGAAACATATGATGAAACAAGTCCCTGACTCTCAAATCTATTTCTTAATTTAAGAGGGATCCACAGAGACATCATCCATTGAGCAAAATAAGCACTGAATCATGGATTGCTAAAGAAGAGGCTATCTGCATATGTATGCTTATGTTTATCTTGACCATATCTATTGATTAGGGAAAAGTACAGAATATAACACTGGAAGGCAGGGATCGAAACCCAGGGACAATTTTCAGAGAACAAACAAGACGCATCAGCGCCACAAACCCATAAACACCACATTTGTTCAAAACCAAATATTGTTATCCTACCGAGGAAAGCCTAAAAAAATAGCACAATTATTTGAGACCGTCAAGCAAGCTTGTTCGTGACAATTAAACATGACACTACAGGCGTGTCAGGCAGCTGCAAGCACATGTTTAGTACTAGTAAAACAAGCTAAGAAGGCTGTTGTTTTGAACATACTGACATAAGATTAGATGGGTGTCTCAAGCCTAGCCAGGAATCACATAAGCTCACATCCATGTAACTCAAAACCCATCGCAAGTTGCCAACATAATTTGAAACTATGCAAAAGTAAAAAAAAAAAAACACTTTCTTTCAATCTTCTAAAATCTTCCATAAAACTGAAAAACAAATGACAAAGAAATCAACTGGTAGAAAATACTTCTTCAAACCATAATTATGCAGCAAAACCTCATTATGTCAGTAACACACACACAAGACTTGAGTGAGAGGACATACATGCAGACAAACAAATAAAAACCAGTACCTCACAAGTCTTCTACATACTTCTTCAGATCAGCAGTGCACAAATAGCAATATGGAGATTGTTGTAACATGGACTGATTAAACTCAAAACTGCTTAGACACACATGCTTCTCGTTCCTGCTAAAAATACGAGGCACCGAGACATGGCTTTTCTCCAGAAGAAAAAGGCATGACAACAAAAAATTTCAAGAAACAATACGGAAATTTTGAAGGTAACTTCTCCAGGGTGAAGAAGTAGTTATAGGGACGTCTAAAACAAAAAAAAAACAGCTGTGCCACATACAAGGACCTAAAGAGCCACTACTCATTCAAACAACAAGATACAGACTAAGCAACAGGTCTCTCTAGTATGGGAACAACCAAGGGATCAAATTCAGGCTTGCACCGAAAATCCTTGAATATGATTTCTCCGAGACCAGCAAAGTTAATTACGAAAGACTCACTACGGAGCTTAGAAAATGAAACATAAAAACTCTAATTTGACTATGAAGTTCAAAATTCATTTAACCAGTTAAAGCTTTGTGCAAATTGGCATAATTACAGGAACTGAGAAGCGGAGGTACTAACCAATTAAAAGAAAACTATACTTTGAAGAATATGATCCCCCAGATACATTTGTCAGGAAAAAATACAATATACAGAATCCTGACAAAAGTCGGCAGTAGTAGTTTTGATGCCTCTGGAAGTGGATGATATATCCGAAAAAAGTCCTCCATGGAAGAGAAAGCAGTATAACTGTTTGATGACAACACTGACTTAACTTTAGAATTTAGAAACTCAAACCTAGAGGATTAGCCTTGTTAATGAGACATTAGCAGCTTCTTTATCCTTGATACTAACAGGAGCAGGCCAACGAAATTCTAGCCTCACTTCAAGCTGGCCGCCAGCAATTCCCGGCAGGCAGGTCTGGCCGAGACGGTAGCATCTGGGGAGCAGTATGACCTTAAATAGGTAATTTAAAATGGTAAGGCAAGCATAAATTTTCTGAGAGTCTACAATCAGAAGTATTGGCTGACATAGTCTCACCTGGAATTGCCGGGATAGCTTGTAAGTTACTAGCAGAAGAAGGTTGATAGCTCACTGTCACTGAAGGTGGCCGAAAGAAATCTGGTGAATTGCAAATAAGACAATCAATCACAAGGATAGCCATGACACAAACATATAAGCTGCACTACTTATAATCAACAAATGCATCACAATGCTCAAAAGCAATCATGTATAAGTTAATAAAAGAGGGTTTGTAAGGATTGAAGTATCTACATACTGTCTGTGACTCTAGGAAGGCCTGGATGTGAATGTCTTCCACGTATCCAGGCACCACTCTGGTTTTCTGCACTACGCCCACTTGAAGACATCCGCCATGGTTCCTCATCTCTATATCGCCGTCCATCATCACGTTGAGGTGGGAAAGAGTAAGGATGAGTGTAGGTATGCGGGGATTGAGATTGAACATGGCTTGGATACGGAAAATGACCGGACGGTACTAAAGGCGGATTCCTAACCATAGGTCTTTGGGAGAGAGTGGTGTTCGGCTGAAACCGTTGGTTCTGTGAAGAAGCTTCAGGATTAAAATTATATGACTGCTGCACGTGACTTCCACGTGAAGAAGAACTTCCAGGCCCTTGAACAATTTGATCGCCCTGCATATAATGCCCAGGAATTTAAACATAAAAGAGGAAACATTGGGAACTATGACTTACATCAAACTGCATAAATCAACGAACTTACAGTGAAAATGCTACAGCGGTCTAGCTGCATAGATCCTGGGTATGTTTGATGCGATAATGGATATGCTGGCGGAGGAAATCCTAACTGAGGTGGTAATTGATGATGGCTGGCTATGGATGGTTGAGTTGGTAAAGCTATAGATTGTGCAGGCGGTGGAGGTGGGGGTGGAGGTGAAGGTGGAGGTGTAAGGGGCGGTGGTGGTGGAGGCTGAGACAAGGGTGAAGGAAGAGGTGGGATCTGCGCTGTGGGAGGTGGTGGTGGCAGCAACGGAGGCGGAGATGAAGGCGGAGGAGGTGGAGACGGAGGTGGTGGAGAAGGAGGTAGAGGAGGGGGAGATGGGGGTGATTCGTGAGGTAGCGGAGGAGAATCCTCTGAAAGAGGAGGCACCCCAGTTGACTTTTCCGCAACTGGTTCACTAACATTCAGTGACTCATTCTCACAGATAGCGGAAGGTGCTACATCTTTCCCCTCACCAGATACATCTGCCATTTCAAGATCACGATCTACATCCTCCAAAACTCGATGGTCTCTATCACTTGAAGTATCACGTATTTCCAAGTCAAAAGGTTCCCCAGAAGATGTGCTTTTTGCTTTTTGTGATATTGGACGATCGTCATCTTCTTCTTCTTCATCCTCAAAGGTATGAGAAGAGAAAAACCCAGGCAGCTGAATAGTTGCATTGCTGCAGAAGAAAAACAATGGCAAATAAATTTATAAGGCACGACAGAATGACACCAAACTCATTTATTGACCTGCATGTTCATTTGTCATCAGCAATATATATATATATATATATATAATTAGTATACCTGCCATACTCATCAACATGCATCCCTTCCATTTCTCTGATAGGATCATCTACAGAACGCTCAGATCTAGAAGGACGTCGCAGGGAAATCCCAACGGTTCCATCATCGCCAGAAGCTCCAATATCATCAATATAACGACGCAGAAGAGATTCAGGGAAAATTTTCCTATCAAGCCACAACCTCAGAACCTAAACAAAGGCGAGGAGGTCAGCCAACGAAAATACAAGGTTAACCTCGAACAAGTAAATAGAAAAAGTACCTTCAGACATTTACGACGATTGTCACGAGCATCGATCCCTGAAGGAGCAGCAGCACCTAAAAGACGTGGCAAAGCAGCTTGCACAGTAGGAACGTATGAAGCACCAGCAATACCTAAATATAGATTTCACAAGCTTCAGAAATTAATTAACGTTTTTAATTAGAGATAGATAGATAATGATAATTAAAAATAATAATAGAATGCAGTCCAAAACAATAAACAATACTATAAGCATTTCAGGGAACTGAAAATTTGAGAACAGGTGTTGTATCCATTCGAGAGAAAAGTTAAAACCTTTTTGGTTGTGCGAACACTGGGTGATAGAGTCAACGAGAAAGAACAAGTCCACTTTACGATGCAATTGATGTTCACTTTCCAACTTTCGTATGAGAAGTTCCACCACCTAGATATAAACACGAACAAATATTTTTGTTAAAGCAGTTTACGTAGCAAGCTAAACATCCAATAAATTAAGCCCAGAGAAGTGCAACTATAAATAGATTTTCTATGTGCAGCCTCACACTAAGTTTGTTGACAACCAAGTGACCGTCTTACCTCACTAGCAATCCCATACTTAGCACAATCAATTGCTAGGCGTGTTGCACGTCCAATACTTTCCTTAGTTCTTGATAAGGTCTCTATCATCCCTTCAAAAGCATCTCGGGAAACAGCCGCCTCAGTACCACCACTAAGTGAACCTCCAGCTGACTTATGCCCTGAACTAAGTCTTCTCTCTTCATTATCATCAACCTCATTTTGATTTCTTGATGAGGACTGATGCCCATGATTTGACGGAGAAGAATCCTGTTCATGTCCTTCAACAACTAAAGGCATTGCGATGGCAGCAGAAGCTGAAGCACTCTGAACCATAAACGGGCTCTGGCTCCTCATCTGCGCATCGCTGATGCTCATGAAACTAGGGTTCAAATTCCCAAAAACTGAATTTTGTGAATGTGCTAGTTTTCTTTTGGCCTGTGCTGCTGCAATTAGATCCTTCATAGATGAAGCTGCATCTGGGGTCTTCGCACTGATAAATGGAGCACTCCAATTTTCTCGGTTGCCATCAAGCCTGTATAAGAAAAGAAAAATTATAAGCAGCAGACGACATAAACACAAAAAAAATTGCAGAGAGAATGTGACATACATCACAGCAGACAAGTCCTCAGAAGTGTCTCTTGGCCTATCTTTAAGTGAAGCTGGTTTGTGTCTCTGATCAGATTGAGACAGAGAAGAGCTTACTTTATCAGATTTCATAACTGCCTCCTTAAAAGAATCACTCTGAGGCTTCTTTGCCATCACAACACCAGAAACTTTTACAGATGACTTTGCAGCTTTTTGCTGTGCTGTAACGTGCTTGTTAGATGAACCCAGCTGAGGAGACAGCATAGGAGATTTAACGATCTGCTTGACTTCCTTTGGCGGCAACTCATTGATGGGTTTCACTATGGGTAAGCTATTAGCAGATTTCTCCACGTTTTCCGATAATACACGTGAAGCATCCTCGCAATGTTTACGCAGAGGTGCTTTCCTTACTCGAGTACTCTCTGTAGGTCCAGCAGATACCTTAGCTTTAGTAGATGCATTGCCACTTTTGGGACCATCAGTCAATTCTGATGTTTTGGGAACAGCAGCTCGACTTCCATGTAATGGGGTTTTCGGATCTTCATCATCATCTTCGTCATAGATGCAAACAGCCCTCCGTTTTTTCAGAGACTGTGCAACTGGAACCTTAACGTTACCAACAGGAGAGGAACGGTCTTTCTGTTCCAGATGAACTTTCCCGGATCTACCACGAGACCCAGAAAAAGGAGGAGAGGTATCATGCTCCACCATTAAATTTCCTCCTAAAACGACAAGGTCGTGCTTAATATCTGATCCAGTCCCAGTAGGATCAGATTCATCATCAATTTCACACTTTACGCTGCCATTTTTACCTTCAGTTCGTGGTTTTTTAGCAGCAGGCGAGCTTTCATCTAGTCTTTTTGGTGCAGGCTTCCCTAGTTCACTTTCAAGCCTTCTTTTCTTGCCTGAAACCCCACTCTTAATTACTGCTTTTGAGTTACTGCTTTTGTCTCTATGAATTGTATCACCATCTTTGTCCGAGCCACCAGCTACCTTCTTTGTTCTCGCCACATTCTTTTGACCATTAGTGAAACCATCACCGCCAGCTCCTTTATCAAAATCTTCTTCCTTTATTTTAGGGTCATATGAACTACCCGGGGATGAATCCTTCTTCACAGTCTCAGCGTTTGTCTCGTCACCATCATTCTTATCTAATTTAGGGACTATATGATCTGTTGTTCCACTCAATGTCTCAGCCTCCGCTGAATCGAGAGGATCCAATGACTTGCGGTTCTGCAACTCTTCAAAAGCGGTGCATATTTCGGTTACAGCTTGCGAAAAATACTTGAGTGTTTTACCTTGACATCTTGCTAATAGCTTGCTCTTTGCCTCATTAGTGAAGGCTTGGATATCAGGCGGTGCAACAAAAGCTCTGCAGTAAAGGATCATAACTTAGGTCAGTCAAATCAACTACACAAAGGACAAAATCAACTCCAAAGAAGATATACTAAGCCAAAAAAAAAAACAAAACCAATTAGGGTAATAGAACACCTGATAACCAAAGATCTACTGCCTAATTCTAGCAACATGGTATATTGAGAAGGTAAGCTAATTCCAGGATAACAAGGATAAAGAGAGAGTTGCTTACATTTCCTGAGTTCCAAAGAACTTAACAAAGTACTTCTTTGGGTCAGGCGCACGATCCCACTCTTCAGGCCGGCTAATCTGGAAAATCAAAACCAATTATCTTCACCAGAGGGAAGTGAATAGACGAACTCAAAAGAAGTAACCATATATGCTCAAGTATATAATTGCATAATTCAATCTGACCGAGTAACTAGAGAAATAATCAAACAATCTCAATATCAGGAGGAAGATGCTAAAGAGATGAACAAATACAATTCTACAAAGCTAATGTGTCCGTCCGGTTCATCAGATGCCAATAAACACACAGAAAGCAGCAAACTTAACGAGCGAAGAGATGATGAAGAAACTATGGAATGAATTAGAGAAGAAAAAAGAAAAATTGGTATAAAAAATAGAAAGGTACCTTAGCAGGCCAAGCAGGGAAGCCTTTGACTTTGGCAAGAACGAGATCACCGAGGATCAACTGCCCCTTGGCGTTAGCCTTGCTCGCTCCTCTTTTACGCCCCGGAGCCATAGGCGGTTGATTCTTCCTCTATAAACCCTAATTTTAAATCCCAAAATTCGATCCGACAAACCCAATAACAGACTCTGATTCCAATACGGAAACTATGAAGGAAGCGAGCTAGAGATCAATCACGTAGAGCACAACGAAAGAGAGGGAACAAGAAGGAAGGGAGGGCTCTGATCCAGACAGAGATTTGATTGATTGGGGCGGTGGTCGCGGGACGATGGGAGGGGGCTTCTTAGGGCTGTAAGAAAACTTTGCAATGGATTTTTTTCTGGTTACCTATTGGTTGGTTGGTTACTCTTGTCGGCGTTTTATTCCCCTTTTCCTTTTTCTTTTTTTTTTTTACATAAAAAGACAGATCCAATCCAAATCCAACTCAATTCTCTCTTTTATTTTCCTTTCTTTTTTGTTTAATTAATTAATTAGTGTTTTGATCTCCCTACTCCTAAGTCATACTAGTATTTAATGTATTTCCTTCACGCTTCCGTTTACAAATTATAGATTTAACATGTTGGATTTAACCAAAACCATACCAAAATAAACAAATACTAGAAAACATGAATGATAATTCTGCTTGAACTTTGAAAAACGAGTAATCAACTAATCATCAAGTGGGAAAACAAATACACCCTTTTTCGCTCCGGAATAGATTGTGTTTTGGAAAGTTTAAGATGTTTCCAAAATACTTTATATTTTGATATTTTTATATTAGTTTTAATTTTACTAAAAAATGTGTCATCAATGATGTTTTATGGAGTAGTTATTTTATGGTTGACTGAATTGGTTTTAGTTTACATTTTTAATTTTACTTTTTAGAAAAAATATGTATACATTAATTCTTGAAATAAAATATTATCATCTATATATTAAAAGATAAACATTATTAAGTTGTAACTTAAATTTTAGTTCCGAGGTGTCAACAACAGAGCTCTCCTCGTAGTCCTTATTTGAATGGAACTACGCTACTAGAGAAATCACGTAAATGCTATAATGAAACATTACACTATATTTATAAGGCAACATTTATATTTATAAACTGAACATAATATTTAGATAATTTCTACATACATTAATTACATTTAATATATCTGCTTGCAAATTTATGAGTTGCTTAACATGGTTATTGTATATTTAGGAGGGGTTATTGGACAAAAAATTCTAAAGAAATTATTAAATTTTTAGATTTCATTGTTATTGGTTTATGAATTTTTAAAATCTAAATAAAATTCATTGTTATTGGGGAGATAATTTTTAAATTCCACTAAAAATCTTTTGTTATTGGAAAAGTTTAGTTTTCATTGATTTTAAGATTCTATTAAAATCTATTGTTATTGGGATGTAAATTTTCTTTGTTTTTACTCATAGTACTCAATTGTGAGAATATCATCTATACCCATAAGATTTTTGAAATCAATGTAATAAAATACACTCACATACAAAAACTCAAATTGAAGAATGAAATAAAATACAAATCACAACTTTAACATAATACAATTCACAACTTCAAAAAATAGAAAAAAATATTAAAAAATTAAAATAAAAATTGTAAAAATAGCTTTAAAAATCACTTTCGAACAAAAATAATAATTCAAATTTTTTTTTACAAAAATTAAAATTTAAAACATATATTTCGAAATTATATAAAAAAATCTTTTGTATTTTTTATTATTTATATATCTATAAATTAAGAAGTATAAATTAAATTTTTTGGTCATTTTATTTCTTGAAATATTTTTTGTGACAAAAACTTTTTTAAAAGTTGTTTAAGAATTGCATTAATTGAAATGATTTTCTTTCCTTTTTTCTACCACCATTAATTTCTTACTTTAAAAGTTAATAACAATCAGTAGAATTCTATACACAAATAATGATAATCTATGTAAAAGTATTTGATAAAATTTGTTAAATTTAGTTAACTTATAAAATCCTCTCAACTATTAAAATCATCAAATTCCACAGAAATTAACGTAAAAAAAAAAATCAAACTCCACATAAATCCAATACGTTATTGTGCATATTGCCAGATTCTTCTTTCCAATATTTGCAAGTAGTTAATTTTTCCTAGACTTCTAGAGAAAGTTTAGTTCTTTTCCACGCAAAATATATAGAAAATATTTATTGTCATAGTTAGTATAAAACCATAAATAAACATTTAATGATCTGATGATACTGCAAATTCGATTTTTATGGTATATCCCACTATATAAAAGGGACTATTTTAAGAGCTTCTTATGCATGCCACATAAGACAAAATATTTAGAACCAATCATTTAGACATGTCAGGTTTTTGTTTTACGGGCCTCGAACCATCCAATTTCATAAAAATACCGAACCCATTTGTTATGTTTTCGCCTTAAGTGGTCCAACGTTCCTTCTATCGCTATGTTAACCTAATCACCTAAAGTCATCTCTGTCGTCTCCCCAACTCCTCAGGTCATACGCTTCCGGCGACAATGGTGGAACTTCAATGCACTTCAATACAACACAATTCAACACATCGTTTAACTCTCCACATCCTTGCATACTCTTGAAGATATTGATGCCTCTTCAAAATACCCTAATTACTCACTCAGACGAAAGACATCCCAACTCTCTATGTTCCCTCTTCAAACTCCATATATATACCCCAACACAACAATCTATGCTCAGATCCTTAAATCCATTCCTAGCACCATGGTAAACCAAACTTCAGTCACCATCGCTCAAGCTCCTTCTCCACTTTTCTTTACGCAAGTTTCAGCAGGACCAGGTGATTCAAAGTTGCAGTTTCGGCTAATCCATTTCTGGGAAGCTCGCAAACATGCCAAAGGAGGCATCCTTATCGGGATTGAGATGCTGATGATTAATGAACAAGTATGTGTCACTGTCTCATCCTTCTTTCTTTCGACTTCCTCTGACTATTTATTTCATCACTAACAGAACAGACCTCTTTTAATTAATGTGCTCAATATCTATCTATACAATGTTCATCACTGTGTCTTCTGCATATATATTTGTTAGAGACAACAATATGAATTATCACACCATACTTTTACATATTCAGCTGAATTAATCTTTTTTTATCTGATCTCTAGGGCACTGTCCCCCAGTGGTTCATTGCTCAAAACCGTGTTACAGCTCAAACGTGGAAGCATCTACACTTTGACAAACTTCTTTGCATCCAACAGCAAGGTGATGTACGGTGTGGCTGACCAGAAGCTGGTTATTTGTATCACACATACCTCTATCCTGTCAAAGCTTGAAGAAAACATTGAAGGCATTCCGTCTCAGTGCTTCAGGATCCATTCCTTTCCAGATTTTGAAGCCAACTGCTATCTTAGATGGGATCTTTATGGTAAGATTTAGATGAGTTCTTCTCAAGTTTAAACTTTTAAAATTTTCTGACTAATTAAAACTATCTGCTGCTTTTAGCAAGTAAAAGAAAAATTAAAAGAGTCTTTAAAAACCAGCAAAGGTCAATTCAAAATTTGATTCTTGCAGACCACCACTATAGTTTTTTTAGTCAATATTTCTCACTTTTACGTTGATAAGTTCAGAGTTTGCTAATTAAACCAAAGAGTGGATATTTTGAGTAATTATGTGTGTGTGTTGTAGATGTTGTTGGTTACCTTAAGTTGGTTGGACGGCCAGGCTCTCCATCAACGTCCCGTTTTACGCACCAAGGATGGCTCAACTTCACAGAAAATTATGGTCCACCTGCAGATTAAAGAGTAAGTGGTTGTATTTCAACTAATCAATATATTTTCTCTTAGTAATATGATCCATCGACAATTACTTTCTGATTTTAACATACGCTATATTTTAAACTTCAGTGGTCCCGTTATGAACGTCTACCTATGGGACCAAGCTGCATACTATCCTTATGAACATCGAACATACTATCCTTGACTGTCACAAAAATAGTCTCCCCTGAAGTCTTACCACCTAAGGATCGCCCACTTGAGATGCCTCCCATGCCTATTTCTTCGAGCCAAAACAACCACACAGCCAGTGAAGTGGATAGCTCAGTGGTGACTAAGAGCAGTGGTCGAGGGTTTTCCTATGCAAACAGTCATCCCAGCTCAGCAACTGACGAGGAGAAGAAACCAAAACGCATTAGGCGTAATGGTTGATCATCCTGCACTCATGTCACTCAATCAATGGTTGGTACAGACTTCCCAGCCAGCATGCTTTTCTAATAACAGTCTTTTTTTTCGCTTTGTCGTTTTGTTTCCTTCTGACAGTGTGCTATTGGCTTTCTTCTTTAGAGTGGTTTGTTTTTGCACCCGAGTCTTGGTTATGCATTTATAAAACTTTTTACGTTCACCTGTTCCTTATTATCCTTAAAACAGAGACAAATAATTAATGAATGAAGACAAAATATGATCTTCTCTTCTTTATACAAATCTTCTCTATTTTCTTTGAACAATTAATTATTTCTTCTGTCGAACTATTTTCTTTTTAAAGCTGTGACACTTTTTACTCTCCCTCAGTCCTCAATGTATAAACCTTCTACGACAGGATAATATCCTCACAATAGCGCTACCGCAACCTGAATTACAGTTTAATCATGTCAACTATATATCTACGTATACTATAAACCGATATCGATCAATCTATACTATTAAAATAGAAGTCATGACTTAATTCATGTGTGATTTTTTTAAATTTGGATCACCCTTAGAAAATTGTTTAAATTATTTTTTGTATAAATATTTCAGTTATTTGAATATTCTATAACAAACAAATCAAATAGATATTCCTATATTTTCTATCAAATTGTGTCTGAATAAAAACCCTTTCATATCCTTTTTACAATATAAAATATATTTTATTTTTCATTAAAATAAAGCTTTTAAATATTTAATCAATTTCGTATTTGTTTAAAATAAATGTATATTTCATTTTTCACTTCAGCAAAAAATAAATTTTTAGTCAATTTCGTGTTTATTTGAAAATTAAATATATATTTCATTTTAATTAAAACAAACTTTTAAAATATCTAATTAATTTTTTAATTATAACTAATATCATGTACAATATTTTACTAAATTTATGATACTAATTTAATATAATAATTTCCAATTAAAGTTTTGATCCTTAATCAATAAGATTTTTCAA
The DNA here is from genome assembly GCF_000309985.2 of Brassica rapa. NCBI lineage: Eukaryota > Viridiplantae > Streptophyta > Magnoliopsida > Brassicales > Brassicaceae > Brassica > Brassica rapa. The sequence continues at coordinate 22,017,707 of NC_024797.2, forward strand.
TTTAGAATTTAATATCAGATGATTTAATATATGCTATCACTGAAAATTCAAAACATATAAATTAAGTTACTGCATGTGCATGTGCATGTGCATGTGAACTATAAAACTGTTGTGTTTTAAAATATTATATTAAACAATTTGTAATATGTTAAATATTACAGTTAACCATGTAAAATAAATAATTATGTGTATAAAAATGAAAATAACAACTATTCGGTTGTGCGGGTCGAGATGTAGTATGTATTTAAAAATCAAGCAAACTAATTGCTTCTTTAACACCTTCAGAATCTGCCTTTCATACAGTCCAAATTAGAGCTACCAACCCTTCATACATATACCGGCCTCTTTGTCCCATATAGTAAGTCCATATAGTCAGTCCAGGGTTGTATGAAGGTCATATACTAAATATAAGGATTATGTCAAACTTATTGCTTAGAAACATTTCACTATTAAAGGAAACTATTACTCACCACAACACCAGGAACACGTTTCTGCTTCTACTTTGACGACAACATTGATATCATAAAACGATTCCAAAAGAAGAATAAACTTCTACCCTCCAAATGAATGCATGGCTACACATAGGCTCAAATCAACAACAATCAACAATATAGAAAATATGATTACCTACTACCAAATATATTATTTTTCATATTTTTTGACATATTTTCATATAAATATATTTTATTCAAACTTGCTGTTATTAAAAAGGAAAAGTAATCGCCATATCATCTTATGATACAAACTCCATTGGATAATATTTCACCAAAAACTCCCTTTCATATATATAAAAAAATTTATTCTTAACAGTTGTCACTTACAATTATTCAAACTAATAATATTATTTACTCACACCTTATTTAAAACCATTAAAGCATTTCAAAAACTAGCTAAACATATAATATAACTGATTTAATCATGTTATCCGTGCATAGCACGGACCGGAATCTAGTAAATACAATATCTAGTGATAAACCTAAATTGCGATATAACTATAAATACATAAACCTAATAAATAAAACAGTGTTTTTTGTATAACAAGTATGTTCATTATATAATGCTTTTATATACGGAAAGTAAATAATTTTTTTTAATAAGAAAAAGAAACTCAATATTTAACAAATAACGACTATCAAAATACTAAAATAAAAAAATCAAGAAACATTATTTAATATTTCATTTCATATCTATAATTAATTAAATTTGAAACATGTTCTCATATATAGAAAAATTCTAAAAAACAATTTGCAAATACATAATTGATTTCAGTGTGCAAACATGTCATTATTTTAGATATTTACTTGGATTATCAGCTAGTATAGCATAAATAGCAATCCTGCTTCTGTCATGGAGATCTTAAAGAGTCTCTCTCCCTAATTTCTCAGAGCACAATCAAAGTCCAATAATTACTATATGGTGTGTTCTATAACACAAAATCGCACAAACGTTTCTAATGGAAAGCGAAAAGTATTATTGATTAAAAACTAATGACGAGCAACAGACGGTAGCATCAGTTCTTCACATAAGCAAAAATCATCTAAGATTGTGATTTCTAAAACTAAACAAGAATCTCACCGTTCTTATATAACGTTCTAGTTAGTTCAAATGAAAGTGCAATTAACAAAACAAGCATGTAGTGGATCAGACTCACCAATACCATGAAACTTAATCCAATTATTCATTTAACTCGAATCAGATACGAAGCTGTGTAACTAAAAGGAAAAGAGTTCCGAAACATGAACACGATTTATTAAAGAATAAAAACAGTTTTAAAGAGATTAAGCCCGCCCTGCAGAGCATCAATTTCATCCATAGTGTGATCTAACCGAAGCAAAGAAAGAAAAAAAGAAGATACTTTTGATTACCAGAGTGACTCCCTTAACTCAAACTCTTATCTTTGCTTTCACCACCCACAACTGCATCTTTCACCAACTCCAAGGGTCTCTCATCAATCACCTCATCGATGATCCCAAACGCCTTAGCCTCTTGGGGAGTCATGAAGTTATCCCTATCCATGTTCTCGGCAACCACGTCGATAGGCTGACCCGTGTGTTTCGAGTACAGACCATTCAAGGCATCCCACACACGAACAATCTGCTTGGTATGAATCGTCAAATCCTTGGCCTGGCCGCTATAACCACCTGAAGGCTGATGAATCATAACGGTAGCGTTAGGAAGCGACCGCCTTTGTCCCTTGGCACCAGCTGCCAAGAGGAGAGAGGCCATTGATGCAGCCTGGCCTAGACAGATTGTGCTTATCGGAGAACGAATGTACTGCATCGTATCGTAAATTGCAAGACCTGCATCAAAATCAAGTTGATTCACTAGAGATTGATTTGTATAAATGGTTAATGGAAATGCAAAGCGTTACCGGCGGTGACGTGGCCTCCTGGGGAGTTGAGATACATATGGATCGGCTTGGAAGGATTCTCGGACTCGAGGAAGAGAAGCTGGGCGACGACGACGTGGGAGGTGTCGTCGTTGATCGGGCCGTTGATGCAGATGATACGCTCCTTGAGCAGCCGAGAGAAGATGTCGTAAGCTCTCTCTCCTCGCGACGAGTGCTCAATCACCATCGGAATCAGACTGTAGCTTCTTCTCCCACCTCCTGCGCTGCTCGTCGCAGTTGATAAGAGGCCCCTCATCATCATCATCATCGGAACTCTAGGGTTTGTTTGTTGATCTGCTCGATTTATCGAACGAGGCGTTTCAGATTTTTATTCTTTTTTTTTTTTTTGCGAAAATTTATTAAAATGATTTTTTTTTATTCAAACATACACACACAAAAATACATTAGTGCCTGATCTAACACTCACTCATCCACAACACAAGTTGCATTATTGTTTTTTTTTTAAATAAATGCAATGCAGTGCAAATGTACACTCTACTTGTATTTTTTACCTACGAAGCTTCTCTTAGTCCATAGCCTTTTTGTTTCTCCGACCAGTTAGAGGCTTAGGCAATCCGTCAAAGATAGACCTTGCCATGGCTGCTTGTTGGAGCAAATCTGCTTTCAGGGTCCACTTCGAGCTTTGCCATAGCGATGATGATGAACCCTTGTTGTTACTGACCGGTTCTTGCAGAACAGAGGCGCTAAACGATTTCCTCACGCTTGAGAAGCTGTCTCCCACTGGAGCATTGATTGGTACTGGTGCTGACAAGTTAGTTTTGCTAACTGCTTTGGGTCTCAGCGCTAACCCTTTCCCGGCTATTGCTGAAAACCCGCCACAGCTGCTTCTGCTCTCCTTCTTCAGAAGCAGTTCCGGGGTTCTCGAACTGAAATCAGCTTCAGATTTTTGGCGTCTTCTCGTTGGTTTATCAGAATCAACTTCCTTGGATTGGTGGTAGGATGATTGGTTGACCTCGGCGATAACTGCATCTACCAAGCTTCTGGATTTTCTGTGCTGGTTTAAGGGTGTACTGGTGGGTGTGAGGTACTGATGACCATTGTCTTCTTGGGGATAAGAAGCTCTCTCGTTTGTTGGTTTCAGACCATAGTAACCTTGCAAGGAGTCCATGGCTGGAGAGATCTTCGTCTCTGAAGGCTTCAGCTTCAAAGACTGGAAGGGGTCAAACACGTCTTGGAGGTTGCCATTGCTTGCTGATGATGAAGCTGCTGGCTCAGAACAATCCTCTCTGCAAGTATCAATCATGGAGACAGGATTACTTGTTATGTGGATGCCCTTTTATGCAAAACCAATAAAGTACACAAGGATCGTGAGAGAGAGAGAGAGAGAGAGGGGATTTAAAAGTACCCATGGTTCAAGGAGGCGTTGGATAAGCAGGGAGAAGGAGGATGCCTCCCAGGTAATGGAATCCGGAGAGACTTGAGAGCAAACATCTGAAGGTCAGTTACTAGCCCATTTAGCTTCGTTATATCTGCTACCTGAAAATAGCAAAATCTTTTTTAATATACAAAAAAAAAACAATAAAAAGGCAATTCTGAGAACTCTATCAAAAGCATATAACACTCAGAAATTTCGATAGTGAGGGGTCACGAGACTGGATATGATTATAAAGGTGCAGCCTTTTTCTTATTTAACTTTCCCCACTAAATGTCGTGTGATTCAAAAAAAATAAGAAAGTGAATTCCTTTTATTAAATAAAATTTTCTAGAAACGTAATAATCAGAGCACAAAAGCGTTTACGTTTTCATGGTAAGCTCAATCTCCTCGTCAATTACAGCAAAATACACAAAGAAACCATACCTCGACTCCGTATTTGATGGCAATGCCGGCGAGAGTATCGAACTTGGAGACACGATGCTCGATATAGCCAGCGCCGTTGGAGAAGGAGCAATTCAGGGAGACGGGAGAAGTCGCCGACGAGGGAGGAGACGTGGTGGGAGAGGAGATACGCAGGATTCTCGAAGTCGATGATTTCGAAGGACTCCAGTCGCGGCATCTCTCCGACGACCGATCAACGAAACCGCCGTAACAACCATTACCACCGCCGCCACGGAATTTTCTGTTGCCATATTCGAGAGTCCCAATGCAAATAGACACTCGCCTCCCTCGATCAGTTAGCATTTGATTGATCTATAGTCTATACCGATTCTACCACCACCACCAACCTGTTTCTAAGATGTGTTCAGAAGAAAAAGGAGAAAACGAGAAACGAGGAAGAAGAGACGCTTTTGAGAGAGGTTAAGGAAAGAGAGGTGAAAACTCGTGGAGTGAAAGAAACGATTTTTCTCCTTTAGGTTCGTTCGTTGTTAGCTTTTCCTTTCCGGATTTTCCGGGAAACAAAAAAACGAACGAGAGATCTCTGCTCCTCCGCCCCTCTCGTCGCCACAAAATTATATTTTTTCCCTTTTGAATTTCTAACGAACCAACAAATTTATTATTGTTATTATATAAACAAAACCGCGTTACAACTTTCAAAAGAGTGTATGCATCTCTCTAGACCGTGTTTTTTTCAGACTCAGTATCATGTCGGCGTGGGAATTAAATGAGAATATCCCTTTAAGAATATTAAATGAATATTTGTAATAATCTATTCTATTAAAACAGCAGTGTGACCCATTGATATAGGTTATGTCTAATTAATTATTTTCAACCATATTAACTGCGTGGAACCACCAGCATAATAATCGGACAGGCAATGTTTACTTCAGCATAATAATCGCACCATTGCATAGAACTAAATATAAACATTATATCGTGGATGTAACCACCATTTTTCTCCGATCTACACTTAAAGGTTTCTGTCATCTTCTATTTGGTACCTAATTAAATGGCCAATATCTAATTTAAATTCTGAGTATATTTGAAATGTGTATTTGATATTATTATGGAAGTACTATTTATAAAGATATATTCTATGGGTTTTAATTAAAATAATTTTTTAAATTTATTTGATTAAAATTAATATTTATTAAATGTAATTTTACATAAAGTTAACGAAGACCATATTAATCCATTTACACACACACACACACATATATATATATATATATATATATAACATAATATGTTACAAATTATTATTTTCAAAAAAATTTTCAAAAATTTTGTTTTATTTTCGGTGCGGATTGGATTTAATATTGATTTTCAGATATAATTTTTTAAGAACCATTGAAGTATATAGACCAGATCTAATAGAGTATGAGACTTTCATTTTTGGGTCGATTCCGAATTGAGTTTTTTAAGTATGAATATTATTGATTAATTATGTTAGATAACTATTAAAAAATATAATATGTTGCACATTTTAGAAATAAAGTTAAAAAATAATTTCTGAAATGCATATGGCATAAGTGTATAATTATGTAACTTGACTATTTAATATAGTTATCAAAATTTTTATTAAATTAAATTAATATTAAACACAAATATGATTACAAAAATATTATTCAAAAAATAAAATAAAAAATATATACCCGCCCTTTCAAGGACAGGTCATAATCTAGTGTTTTATTAAATTGCAAGCATAGATTAGATTTATAATTAAATTCAATCTATATCCGCCTAACAGTCAAAGAAAGCTTTCCCACAAGAAACAATAATGAGGAATAGATTTAAAAAGGACTTTATCTATATCTCATGCTTGGTTGGAATGTATACAGGTACTTTGTAATGCAGAGTAGTATCAAAACACAGCACAAGCTTTACAGAGAAACACCGAAACAAACAAAAACAAAACGAATCTCTCTCAATTCACCTTTTCTTCATCCGACATATCGAAGCAACACTCCATCGTTTCCAAGCACAAATCCTTTCTTATCATCCACAAATCTACAAGACACACAGATATGATTTAAGAAAGCTGATTCGTTTGTTCGTTCGAATTGCGTTTAGATGTTTGATTAGAGGACTCTTACTTGACCGCGTATAGATTAGCTGCGATATTATCAGCAGCTTTGTCACGGTTCCATGACTTTCCTCCGTTTCTTGTTCTCAGTAGAATCCCACTACCTCCTGCTGCCCATGCTTCTTCCTGCAATTACACAACACAAGTGTAAGAATCTGAGCGGCATTCAAAGATTTGAAGAATGATTGTGTAAACTCAGCATGTACCTCTGAGCGATAACCAACATCTAGAATACCAAAGCCACGGCTCTGTACTGGAACTTCATCAAACTCCTCTGAAATCTAGACAGTGGATAAAACAACTGATTGGAACATTGGAATAGAATTCAAATCATAAGAAAAAACAGTGTTTCTTTTCCTTGTTTTTGGTCCAGGGAATGGCAGATAACAAAAATGAACCTCAATACGAGTTTTGTTAGGTATGATATAAGAAAAGGAAATGTTCAGGGAAGATAAAAGTGAGTAGAGTTTCGTTTTAGTACTTACCCCAGTGCCTTTGCTAAGATAAAGTCCTCCACCTCGAACAAGAAGCCAAAGACCACCATCAGCTCTCCATCCCATGTTCTGAATTCTTCTTGCAACTGCTCTATTGTGTGGTTGCCAGTAAGGCTGCAATGTACCCATACCATGGTCAATGACGAACATAAGACCAACCATACCACACACACACACAAAAGGAAGAGGAATTGGATGGATATCGCTTGTAAGATGCATGATATCGTTTACCTAAACACAGTAGTTTACTCTCATCACTAGTTACTTAGATCAAAAGTAGAGTCGATGGATTGTTGTTATATATGCTAATAATACTCTTACCTACATTTGATCTAAATCGCGCTAAATAATCAGCTAAAAATGAAATCAACCATGAGAAAACTGACGGGACTGAGCCTGTGCACTACAACTTCCTTAGAAATGTCCTAGGAAGGACAAACAACATATTCTTAAGTGAGGCTCACCTGCCCAGGCTCCCATGTCAAAAAGAAGTTACCACGGCTCGAAACAGCAACATATCTTCCATCCGGTGAACGATTAACAGCACTGAAGGTTCCCGTGTAGTAACTAGCACCACTGATTCCACTCGAGACTGTTCTGTAAAATCATTGGAAATATACAGAATCAGGCAGATACTTTTACTTTACAAATTTCCAACACAAATACATTTTGATTCTGCCATCAACAGAAAACCAAAAGGTAAGAGTAATCAAAAACCTGTTCAAAGTAGCTGAAACGGTTTCCTGAATAGCAGCTTTCCAGTTATATCCCTTGTTGGAAGTAACATAGATAGCACCTTCATCGGTAACCATCTCTGCACTCTTCTCTCCAGTCGCCTCTATAAACACCTACACAACACCAAGCTTAACATTGTCCATAAGCTCTAAAACCACCAGGAGGAAACATGCTTTAGGAAAAATACCATATCACCAGGAAGCTGAGAGCTAAGGGGGATTCTATCCCAATTCTCTCCAGCATCAGCAGTGTACAGCAAGATCGCAGGCTTGCCAATGATCCATCCTTCTTTGCCTTTGAAGCTGATAGAATTGAACCTGTAATTGAAATCCTCTTCTTCAGCTGAAGGGATTGATCGTGGAGCCCATGTGTTTCCGCCGTCTTTGGTCTCTAACAGAGTCTGCCTCGTTCCCAGTAGAAACCCTAATTGATTTCATTTTCATGATTAGTAAGTGATAATCTTAACCTTAAGATTCGTAAGAGAAAAAAAGGAGGTACCGCGGCTAGGCTCCTCGGGGACGAAAGCAATGTCGAGAAGAACGACGCCGGGATCGATTGGGAGGAAGACTCGTTCCCATTCGGATAACTGTTCATCAGCTTTAGCTGGTCCGACGATGGAGGAGAGGGAGAGTGATACTGCCGCAGATTGGTAGAGAAGATCCCGCCGAGTGAGAGACAATGAAGAAGAAGAAGACGATGGTGGTGGAGGCGGAGGAGGAGAAGCGGAGGCTTTAGGGATGAGGCGATGAGAGATTCGTTGAGGGAGACGGAATCGTGGAGATACAGAGGGCTTTGAGAGAAGATAACCGTCGCAGAGTTGCAGAGACGCCATTGAAGTGTGACCTTCTTTTACTCCCGCCACATATCCTTTTTGCTCTCTCTCTCCTTCTTATCTGAGTGGTGGTTATCTGACGTCTACGTAGTCTACCACGTGTCGATATATGATTCATTAGTCACTTCCCTTCCTTTTGGTGTCAACATTACAGAAATTTTAAGCCCAACATGAATCAATAAGGCCCATAGAATAATTAATAGCCCAAATACTCCACATTCGTTGGAAGAAAGCTTTTGATTCGAGTCAATAATCGAAATAAAATTAGAATTGGAGAGACGACGTGGGGTGAAAACTTTTTTTGCAAAGAGACGGCAAGATGATAGCGGCTTGAAATAATATTTTCATTAGACACCAAGTGAAGACAATACCTATATATGTATATACAAGCTGCCAATGAATCAGCAGAAACTGTTTGTAATAGAGGACAAAAAACCTTTTGATAAATAGTGACTCATAGATATGATATTTAGGTGGTTTGTTTACGGTCGGAAAATTCGGATGGTTCTTGTGACTTGAAGACGACAAAAGGGACATCTAGCGACTGAAGCTGAACATTCCCGACACAAGACATGTCCGCATGGTACAATGGTTATGTCCACTTCTTTGATCAGACATATCTTACAAATCCATTGTGATTTCGCCGTCTCTGCTTCTTTCAGGGAAGCCTCTGCTCTCTCCTGCAAGAAAATATTTTTGCTATTATCATCATTATGATTCTAATTATTAGTTTTCGAGTATTGAGGATTTTATTGGTAAGCGAACCTGTTCAAGTATATATGCTGCTTGAGAGTCTTTGAGTTCTTCTTGAAGGGTTATGGTTCTCTGTAGTAAAGACTGATTCTCCAGTTCCATGTTGATTCCAGCTGCAGAGAGCATCTCGTGGACCGCCTCAACTAATTCTTTAGCTGTGACTCGACCATATTGCGTTTCATTCACAGGCTGCAGGTCACAAAGAACAAATCCAATCAATAATCCACATATCGTTTTAACCTTAAGCATGAACATGACACAAGATCAAACAATCACAAGATGATGTATAAAACAGTAGGCATTTTGTCTCCTAGTATCACATAGATTATATATAGATCATACAAACATGAAGCAAGAAGCAAGTATAGTTCACGAGATATGTAACAAACCTGGCTAGAAGAACTTGCTTTGTTAGTTCTGGAACTTTCTGAACTCCCTTGAGACTTGTTATCAGATACTGCAGGGAGCACCTCGGCCAACGACGAGGGACCTTCATTTTCAACCGACGTGCCTCGGAAGGAGAAAACTTGAGATGAAAGTAATAGACCAGTCTCTCCAGGTGTCATTTCAACCTTAAATCTGTAAAGAGCTTGGCCTGCGGAAGGTCTAACATCCTCTGGGACTCTTCCGTATCTCAGTTTGTCTCCTTGCTGGATTTTCCAAGCAACAATCTCCCCTTTGTAGAATGGTCTCAACGGGTGAAGCTGTACTTGCACAGCATCCTGCGGCAAAATCTCTTGGCCAACAGTACTATCAACAGCTGTGCCGGTGTTGGTAAGAGCACGAGAGCTTAGTCTTAGGCAAGCGGAAATTTCAGTTTCAGATCCCGCAGGACATGAAAATAAAGATGCTATAGGCAAGGAAGTTGGAAAGCCTAGAACCTCGCTCACCACTGTTGCCATGACATCCAGTAAAGAAATGTATCCAGGAGGTTCAGCAACTAGGATAGTTGTTCTGTGGAGATTGATGTAATACATTGTTCGATGACGGGACTCATTCTCCCATTCGGGAATCATGGACTCCTTAGACACGAGGGTAACGTCAACGGAGTTTGGAAGGAGAAGAAATCGAGTAAATATATTTCTGACGAATTCAATTTTCTCTGCAGCAGATTGAAGAGAATGTTGGACATCTTGAAAAGATAAGTCATGCACGGTGGTTATCTGGCGGCTCACAGTCCATAAAGCAGCTTGAAACGATTCGCTCTGTAACTTCCTTCTAATAGCCTTCAGTGATATGGACCCTATGTTGTCTAAGCTTTGGATATGCTCAGAGCTTTCAAGTTCCTATGTTAAAAAGAAAGTATTATGAGATACAGAAGGCATGAAAAAAAAGCAACGGATGCTATGCATACCTCAATAACCACATCAGAAAGCTTTCTCACACCCAAATCTAGACAGATCCTCTCCGGAAGAAGTGGATGAACAAGTCTTAACCTTGCAGTGTCTATGTATTTCACATAGCGTGACCCAAAGGAATCGACATAAACACAAGACCGTGCATGGACAAGTCTGCCGCCATCATCTGGGACTATCGCATCTGAACTAATAGTGGAATCATTAGGTGCCTTTGTTGCATTTATTTCATCGCAGAGAAAATGAAGAATTTCCATGACAGCTCGAAGCTCATTGGGGTTCAAACGCCGATAACCACAAAGTTTTTGTAACTTGGAGAGGATATCCTTTGCAGCTCCAACTGAAAGCACATCGTTAAGTCCCAAATCTTTAAGGATCTTCAGAAAGGGTAGATAGAGACTAGGAAGTTCAAATGCAAAAGGCGATAGGTTGATTGGTAGGCGAACAAAAAGGGAACTGGCGCCCACCAAGCGTGTTCCGTTGGCAGCTGGTAAAAAGGCCACCTTTTGCAATTCCAAAATATCTGGATGACAAAAATTACAAAGCGGGGAATAATATAATCAGACATTTTCCAACATTCTAATAGAAAACATATACTGCAGTCCTACGATCATTTATGTTTAAGTAACTGCATGCATCTGTAAACACAAATCTAATTTTTCCTACTTTTCGGTGTTGTCCAGGGCATAATCTATTACTGAAGCTTGCAAGGCTGGAAAAACACAGTGGACAACTAGTTTTTTACTGCATTCATTTTTACCACTTATTGAGTAAAATACTAATTCCAGAAATTTCATGGATACTTCGCACCTCTTTATTTTGTTATTAAAACAAAATTCCTCTGCCAGATTCTGAATTTACAGTTGCAATAGCTTGAATGTAGATATATTTGTATCCAATATTGGGTATTGTATTAAGTAGTATACGCACCTGAAGAAGTGAGGGAGCCCCAAACCTTTTCCAGGTACTTCAAAACTTCACAAGAAGCAACATCAACGGTCATCACATCTGGATCATTCGGCCAATGAGCAAGAGTGTCTTCACCACCATTCCGTCCGATAACCTGGCCATATTTGATCAGGCCTTTTTCATCCATATCCTTGACAAGAGTACACAAATAAATCAAAATAAGAAGAAGAGTGTTCTTACCTGCAAGTGTTTAAGAACAGTCGAGAAAATCGGAGGACTTCTTAGGCGAAATGCTGTCCATGAAAAGTCAGGTGGAATGAATCTCTGACTGGAAAGAATAGGAACGGAGCTCCAAGCCAGGGGCCAGTCACGTAAAAGAACAGCTTCACTGTAACTTGTAAGGACTCTTTTGCCACCTTTTCTGCCACCAATACTTGGGAACCCTGATTCAGCAGGCACGCATGCAATCTGACCAAGAGTGTTGCAGAAGGCGGTGCTATAAAAACCAGCAAAGTTTAAAAATATAGCTTCAAGTACAGATCCTGCTAATGTAGCTAACTCGACTGAAATATCCTTCTCAGAATGCACAAGATCCGTTTCAAAAGAATCTTCTTCAGAGGGTCTATCACGCTCTCTACCCAGAAATTCCACCCTTTTGGCACATTCAAGTATGACATCGGCTTCCGCTGCAGTTCGAAGGCCAACTTTTCTTAGAATGCGAAGCCAGCCTTGTGATGAGAATCTTTCTCCTGGAAATCGTTTTCTTTCACCAAAAAAGACTGACACTAGTAATGTATCAGAAGGGTCAAACAAGTCCTTCGGTGTTGACAGCTCAGAGGAGAATTCATCAGAGCTTCTGACAAATTTAGCCTCCCTAAGAGCTTCAATCACAGTAGAATCGACCTCTAAATCACGCCAATTTCCATACAGATAAATTAGTATATCTTCTTGTTCAGATTGAGATCTGCTTTCAAACCCAGTTAACCCAAACCTTACTAAAGTCTGATGATTATGCGACACAGCGACCCCAAGGGCTTGGAGAAAGTGACATTCAACTGAATCTAGAAAATAGCAAAAGCAACATTCATCATGAGGTTTGAGGAAGGAATTTCCAGCGATTATACACAAACCCTGCCTTTGCAAATGTGTATAAGACCCAGTGACAGTCTTAAATATAGGAAGTGAACTTAGTACTTCAAGTTCATATGCTTGATATCTTGAGCCACTTGAAGAGAAATCATTAGCCAAAAGGGTGAAAAGCTCATCACGGCCAGACGTTGGGAAGGAAGAGATATCAGTAATGTAGCCAGCTCGTTTGCCTTCAGCAAGCTTGGAGGCAATAGCTTGGCCAAGCGACATGCTTGGTGAAGGCAGACACTTGCATCTCTCGGCACAATCAATATATGCAGTATCACAGACAGGTATATTGCATTGGTTCAGCAGTAAAATCAGCCAAGGATGCTTTCTTTGTGCTAGGTCGAAGCCTGAAGCATAGTGCTGTATTAACTCAGATAAAGAACCATCACTTACTGATGTTGTGGGCATATCAGTAGCACTTCCAGAGATTGGCTGCGAAGGTGGTGGTGGAAAGAAGATCAAATGTCTCTCCCTTACACGGCATAATATCGGTCTGCCAAGGAAGGCAGGAATCAAAGGCCAGTCCGAAAAGAGTGAGAGCTCATCTGCTGATCCATTGAAATTCTTCCAAAAGAGCCTGATCCATTCAGGCGAGGGGCCACTATCATCACTAGAACTGGATGTACTTTCCCATGAAAACCATGGCACAGTATTTGATTCAGAGATATAATTAACCCAATCGTCATGAAAAAGATATTTCATATTACTGGCCAGTAAAGGAAGTGACCAGCTCCTTAACTTTAAAAATGCTTGAACTGAAGACTTCAAAAATATATCAGACAAGCTCGATCTGTCAAACACCTTTGGATGGATAAATCGTTTAGACACAGGTAACATCAAAGCCTGCTGCTCCTTGTTGCCCAACCATACTTCAGAAGTACCTAAACGAGTTAACTGATTTGTTGCAGTCGGGCATGGTAATCCTTTTAGTTCATTAACCGCAGATAGAAACCTCGGGTCAAGATTACTATATCTATTATTACTATTTCCAGTACGACCAATATCTTCAACAACAACTCTACCAAAATCAAACAAAGCCTTCCCTAGGCTTGTCATCATTTCAAAAGCGTCACTTGAGCCAGCCTGAGCTTGAGTAGGCATCGACATCGAACCAGAAGTACTGTTTCCTTCATCCAAGTTGGCCCCTTCCGGGTTAAGTGCTTCAGTGAATTGAATATCTGAGAGACAATATTCAAGCACATCAATATAAGTATCAACAGATCGGAGATCGATAGATGCAGATGACTTCTTTAGAAGGTCGCGAACCATCTTTGGTTTAACTTCTCGAACAGGAATCCCTACTGCCTGGACTTCAGCCAACAATTCCCAAGGCACGGAAAAAACAGGGTGATGCTCCTTCACAAAGCTGCAAACTGTAACGGGAAGTAAATTAACAGCAACCTCACTACCAGGCTGTGTTAGAAACATACCCTCTTCAGCCTTAACCAAATTTCCTGAGTAAAGCTGCCACAAGGGAAGGTCAGCAACACGAGCATAAAACGGCCTTATAACTTGTTCAACCAAGCATTCCCACTCCGGCTTAGGCATTTCTGTCACTAGAGCACCGTCATGTTGATTAGATCGTGGCCAGAAAGAATACAATTCATGACCATATGCTTTAAGAGAAAGGGCCAGCTGACGTGCTGTACTTGACTCAATTGAAGAGCTTGAATGCTCTCGCCTTAGCCTTTCCATCTCCACCACAATTTCTATGTACGAATCACGAACACATGACATTAACTCTTTGTTCCATGCATCAATCAATCTATCTCCAGCATCAAGCATATCTCTCCCTTTCTGATTTTTGAAGAGAAAACGACCACAATTATTCCGAATGAGGAAGCATCCAAGGATGGTGACAGGTAGATTCACACTACCAGACAAAGGCAAAGGAGACATTATGGGGCTGGCTGGATGAACATCAACAGGACGACCATTTCGAGATACATGTGCCGCAACCCCAGCAACAGGTGTCAAATTGTACGCTAGATACCTCCTGCAGATAAGTAATATTTTAACAAGCAATAGAGACATGATAACCTTTAGTACACTCATCACCATATACTAGTTTTGAGAAAACACATGAGTAAATGGAATACGTTACATTTTTTCACTGATAAAATAAAAGATTTTTATTTCAATTCAACGCCCAGACACATTATGGTGTTATAGTATGACAAGTGACATACTCGCACAGTGAACTGAATGTGTCTGCTGCCATGATTTTGATATTAACTTGTAACATTTTAAATTTCAAAAGATGGTTTAAACATGTTATAGAGATTATGTATATCACTTTATTTTTGACATGGCTTTTTTAGATGGTATAAACATCCAAGCATATAGGTGCCAGAAGATTTTATGTCGATAATAGTTAGTGACTACATACCTGTCAAGAGCCATGTTTCGTGATTGTCCAGAGCCCATGCTGAGAACAACAAGCCATCGATCCAGAAGTTTGTTTTCCCCTATATGTAGGTTGACCTCTATTATTTGTGATTTAACAGCAGAGTTTGAGCTACTAAACAACCTCGAAAGTTGAAACTTTCTCCATTTTTTCTCCGAGAAGGGATTCCTCATGATAGCTGATGCTGAATCAATATGCAGAGCGTAATCTTGGTGTGGTTCTACATTTCCTTGCTCCCATGTGGAATATGAAACCTGAAATTAGAAAATTCTCTACGTTTTTTAGGTTTGGTACATAACATAGAGACATCAAATGATTAAAACGAAATGCAGGATGATAAAATGAATCATTTCACAACATTCTTGAAGTGATTTAACATTAAACATGCAGAGTTCCATACAATCAAGGAAAAAATTCAGATCTCACTCATTCCTCATATTTGAACTTCAGCTGACTTATATCTATATCCAAAATATCCATAAGTCAAAATACAGATAAAAAAATAAAATCCAACAGATGAAAGAATGCCAAAAACATTTAGCTTTACAAATTTCAAACGCTCCAGACGAACCATTTTTCTATACGATAACTAAACAGAAATCTAACTAGTTAAGAAATTTTTACTTCGTAACTATCTGTTATTTAGCAACAGCATGGTAGCCCGTGTTCAAGCCCAAATTCCATCAGTTTCTACGCTACATTTTGTACTAAAGTTTTCAATGTAATAGCATTCTATTGCCATAAGAAAAAGAATTGAATGACGTTCACAGCAGTGTAGACATGCATTATAATACCTGTGAAACTGACTTCAAGAAAATGAGGATTCTGGAGGCATTCTCCAAAAACTGGTCAGATATTTGCTTCACTCTATTTAACCCCGCCTCAAGTCCATCTTTCAAGATTTCCGATGATAAAGGCATCCGAATAATGGTGGAATCTGTCAATGACCATGCCTTATCTTGACCAATTAGCATCGGATTAAATTGATCACTGAATCGCTCAACCAAATTTGTACCTAAAACAGCAGTAGAAATTAATAAAAGGGGAACTTAAATAAAGACAACTGAATAGTATCAAAGTGATTATCAAAACCGGAGCTGAAACATAAAACCATGGATGAATGAAGCATAAGCAGGATGGTTCTACACAGAGCAAAGCCAAACTAGACGTTCATACCTATCAACGAGAACATTTTTGCAGCAGGAGCCTGAGTCGTGGAGGCAGAGAGGGTCGCTCCTTGGGGATCAAACATGTAAAAGTTGCCACCAGAAACAATAGACAGAAGATCACACATGAAGAAACAACTAAGAAGGCCCAGCCCATAGTTGAGAGTTTCACCCTTAACTCTCCATTGTGAAAGAAGCTGAAGACTACAAACCTCCTCTCTGGTCAATGTAGCCCCTTCTAAAATGGCAAGTAGAGCAGGTCCTTGGAATTCACCTGAAGAAGGAGAGCGCATTAATAAGAGGATCAAGGTAGATAACCCTAGAAATCTACAAAACCCATTACTCAGAAAATATTTAAAACCAAGCAACAAAGAAACCTGTATCCCGTATAAACTCAAAAGATCTTTTCTGGTATCCACCTTAGAAAAATCCGCCTCCATGATTTAAAGAGCAAGGTTAGAGCAAACGACAAAAAAAATATTACCTAAATTATGCTGCAGCAAGGACTTGCGAGAGTGCTCTCTCTTGTCAAAGATGATGTGCAGCTTTTTAACCTTGCAGCAATCGGCTAACTCAAGAAGATCGAACAACAAGAAATCTTTGCTGCCGTATAGTGATAGAAGCTCATTCAACTTTGTGAACTCCATACAAGGAAGATCTTGGGTAATATCATTATCCACTAAGGAGATACAGCGAAGAGATTGTATCCCCAACTTGTTAGCCATGTCATTGCTGATGCTAGGATGCACAAACCTTTTCCCAGAAAGAGAACTGCTGTCTACCCATGGTGCATCATTATAAACAAGATCATCCAAGGGGACCAAAAGTCCAGCGGAATCAGGAACTAGCACTAAATTTCTATCACAATCTTGTGACGCCTCAGAGAAACAGTCTGCAATGGCTTCAAGAACTAAAAGGACAAAACATATCTGTTCTTCTGTTAACGGTGATCCTTTTAGATCATTCTGCAAGTGTTGCAGAGTGCTCATATAATCTGCGGCATCAAAACTAAGCCTCACACCCAACTCCAGAAGCAGTTCTTTAAAGTCTGATAATTCTGAAGGGACAGCATATAGATAAGGGGTAAACTTCACGGGAGAATCAAAAGCAAGAACATCTGCAGAGATAAAATCATCTCCAAGCCACACCCAAGGAACACCGTTCAGTGCTGATGTAAGAGCAAGAAAGTCATAGTCCCTAGCATGTTCTTGCAGTCGCGTATACAGTAGAGGAATTTGACTCTGTAACATGCTCTCAAAATCAGGATTTACTGTTGAACGAGACTTCTGTTCTTTGTAAGACTTTGATATCCCAATTAATTGTCTGCACAGGACATCAATGCTTAAACAGTCCATCCACCCAAGTTTCTGAAGTAGATATGGCGAATGGCACTCGCCGTCCAGCAAGTGCATTGTGGCAGACACCAAAAACATCTGAGACTTGGGTCTTACTCTATCTGGAGATGCCACCAAATTACTAGATTCAAGCCATGGAATTCCTTCTATTGGTGGATCAAGACAAATAGGACACCATGCGATAGATCTCATTTGATCCCAAAACTCATGCTCCGATTGCTCAGTGGGTAAGCTCCCAAGATTACTACCGACTTCATATTCAGGATAGGTTTCTCCATCAGGCGAGTCTTCACTTGTCTTGGACATCAGATCTTGTGATTCATCATCATTTGCTTCACCCGTCTTGGATGATAGTTTGACAGAAAGATTTTTGACATGGAAGAACAGTCTTCTTCCATATCTCGATGCTTCTTGATCTCCCGAGTCATGTAGGATTGACACACTTCTAGCTGCATCCACATAGGTAGAACAATCCAGAGTTGTCCGAAGTCCAAGACCAACCAATGCATCCAGGATCTTAGAATCTAAAAATTTCTCACAAGGAAAGTAGACTTCTTTGTGAAGAAGCTCTTGTAGCCCAGGAACACGAGGATCGTAAAGCCTGAAAAGAGGACAAAAAAATGAACACAGCCGTAGAAATATCCATTTGCCGTATAGAGTGTAAATGCCAACAAATATAGCTAATATCAAGTTGCAACGGTAGGCTGTGATTAACATATTCAACGTATTAGAATAGGAAAACGGGAATAAGATAGACAAACCTGGAAGGTTGTTGCCATAATCCATTTGCTGCGAGAACAAAAGGAGTTGTAGATAATGCACACTGAAGGGAAACATCATCGGCGACCAGATCATTTAAATCATGCAAAATGGCCAACAAAGCTTCTTGCTGAGAAAGGAACTCCGACATACGATTGAGTACACAAGCTTTGTAAAATTCTATTTTCGAGGGTTCTTCTATTTGTAAGTATCTTTTGAAGATAGCTCTCTCCCTCTCTGAGTCTAAGCGTACAAAATCATCATCCAACAGATCCTCCCTGATGCCATCAGGTTTTAGCCACTTAACTGGACAATTCAAACTCACAAGTTTTCTGTTTCTGTATGACTCGAATATGGGCAGGTGTTTGATGGTCTCAAAGTGGACCTCATTCATTTGTCCGGCAGAAAACCACTTTGATTGAAGAATAAAATTCCGTAGCTCATGCAGTTCTCCTTCTGAAACATTAAGGAAAATTCCTTTTATGTTTTCTTGCCCGCCAGAAACTCCAAGAAGTGCGTTCAGTATGCCTCCTGCTGTTGGCGGCTGAACAAATCTTTCCAACTGAGGGTGCTCTACTGGAAGCTCACGATTTAAGAACCGGCATCCACATTTCAGCAATAATGAAGACATGTTCTCGCTCCAGCCATCATCTTGGATAACGTTTGAATTTACAGTTAGTTGCATGAGACAGCGATCTTCAACTGGCAATATGGGCCACTTAGAAAATACTGAGAGGTCATCACAAGATAACTTAAGATAGCTCCACAGTACCCGTATCCACTCTACTGTCGGATGTCCGTGCTGGCCAGGTGTCCAGAGTATCTTTTCAGCAAGATGCCAGTCTGCTGGTAGTAGCTTAAAAAAGAGCTTCTCAAGCAAGCTGCAGGAGAGAAGACATATGCACGATTCTTCGCTTTGTGCTACAGACAACAGCTTACTATAAACTTCTTCCGGCACTTCACGATCCACAAGCTGGTGAGGAAGTGTATCCTTCAGAAGTTCATACCCATTCTCTTCTGCGAAAAAGATTCTCTCAGCAGTCCCACTCTTGCTAAATGTTGTAAACGAACCATCGGCAAGAGGTAGCAGGGGTAGACCAAAAAGAAGATCAGCCGTAAAAGGAACTTCTAAATCAATAAGACAGTATTCTAGTGCCAAGACCAAGCCACTTCTATCCCTAAACTCACGTCTTCGCCGGGTCAACAAGGTCCTTAACAATTGGGGTGTCAAAATATGCAAAGATGAACAAGCCTCTACGAATCTTTCCGCAACTAACTTTGAGATATTAATGACCGGGAGACCAGCGTCAGCAAGGACATCAACAAGCTCATCTGCCTTGGGAAAGCTGAAGTCAGGGTAAATTGCTTGCTTAGTTGAAATCCATTGGCCCCCTCTTGCTTTAGTATATAACACACGAAGACCATTATCCGCAATAAAACTGTACAGCTTTCGAACCAAGGATGCCCACGGTTCTGCTCCTAGAGTCACTGGCCAGACAGAGAAGAACAAATCACATGGACCAAGTTCGGATGCAATTTTTTTGAGCAAATGACCATAGGCTGGTACAACAACTTCCTCGATCAAGTAAAGATTCCAATCCGACCGTACTTTTCCACCCCCTGCCATGTCATTACCAAACCAAAGATCCCTCCTGTTGGATGACAACTCAAAATATGCATTGATATGCGCAGGGAGGCCAGTAGTTATAGGTAGAGGCAGAAAGCAAAAAGCACGCCCCCCAAAATTTCTTCGATTCTGAACCGAAATTGTGGATGGCCCAAATATATCAGAATTGCTAGCAACCACGTTCTCTGCTTTATCAGTCTTGACAGAATTTATAAGCACGGCAACACTAGCCCATGGTATTAACTTATGGGACATTTCGGGAAGATTTAAGTGATTTTTACTTACCCCGGCATTCAGACATTCACCTGTTATCCACCCATGTGAAGTACAGCCCGACGAATCTTGCTCAGTCACCACAACCTTCTGACATTTATAGGGAAGTTCTTTAACTACAGTGCTGCTTAGTTTTTTTAGTAACTGATCCTTGTTCATTCCAGCAGAAAGATTTTCATCAAGAAGACTAAACACTTGATTTGTTTGCTTTGGTTCAGTATCTTTCCCAACATTGTAATCTTTGCAAACACGATGCAGTAACTGCATTTCCTGACCAGCTCCTTCCTTGACAAAAATGGATACTGATTTAACATTCCTCAGGAATATTAAGGCCTCCGAAACAACACCGGAAAAGGAAGTGAAGAGGGATAACACATCTTCAGGAGTATATATTTCTTTCTTTATTTGACTTCTGGGAGCAACATTGGCGTTTCTAAGAGGAAACCGAAAGAGTGTTCCAGGAAAAGTATGCTCTAAGTCACAACCAAAATGCAAGAACGGTGCAAACTGATCAGGAAACTGGTCCAATATATTTCTTCCAGCAAATTTAATCCGTAAGCCTGGGTGAGTTGGAGAGATGCCAGGCAAATGATTGGCATGGGGATCAAACATAACAATGTTTTCTCCAGAAACGAAACCCGGGATATCTGTGAAATGATAAACACAGTTAAATCCCAGCCCAAATCTTCCAATCGCAAAAGGCTTTTCAAGTTTGCTTCCTTGACCAATGCGTGAGATTGCATACATATCTTGTTGAGTAAAAACCGAGTTGTTGAAACAATACAGAGCAGGGCCTTGCCAATCTGCCATTTCAGGAGAGAGGAGTGAAGAAGTCCCATAATGAGTCCTATCCAAAAGGAATGTCACCTCAGAAGCTCCGGCGTCTTCAGCGTTCTGAACCAACTCAAAAAGAATCCCAGGCCCATCAGCATACATTTCTAGTATGTGTTTAAGTCTGGTGGTCAATGCCTCATGCTGTCCAAAGGCCTCAGCCGCCCCAGATAAACTAAAATTCATTGAGTCAGCACTTTCCGCTAGCAAGACTCTACGAAGAGAGCGAGCACCAAGTTTCTCAGCTACCTCATTCGAAAGATTACCGTGAACAAACTTTTGCATTGTTCTTTTCGCATTCAATAGCATTGTAGAGTCTGCACTAAATGAGCTATTATGATTGTCTGATGCAGTCAGCCACGGAGCGTCATTGTAGACCAAGTCACTTGAAGGAAATAGACGACCAGAAACATCAGGTAAATAGATTGTGACTTTGTCAAGAAATTGCGATTCAGCCAACTGCTGCGCAATTAGAACAGCTGCCCTGATTTCTTGTGGATCAAGAGGTGAATCACCTTTCCTTTCAGCTATTCTACATAAAACATCAGCATAATCAGATGGAGTTAAAAATTCTCGAACACCAAGCTCCACGAACAGTTTCCTAAAAACAGCCAAGTCGGTAGGGATGACACGAACGTAGGGAACAAGATGAAGAGGGCCATCAAGAACAACCTCACTCAAAGTTGCAAATCCATCCCCTACCCAGATCCAGCGACTACCTTCAAGTACAGCCTTAACAATGTCCATCTCATCTGAACCAAGTAATCCTGCAAGAATTGAATATATCTTCGGCATCGCCAAAGCTAGTTCCTGCCGAAGAACCTGATCAATCAGAATTTCATTGTTCTTTCCAAGTTCAAGCAATTGAGCCGCAATTGCACTTCCTCCTGGATGTGATAACCACCCCAAGTTATATGCAAGAGCTGTAGAAGAACATTCACCATCTAATATCCGCATGGATGCAGACACAAGCCACATATCTGTTTTCGGACGTACAAGCTTCGGAGGCGCAACAGTAGATGTGACAACTGGCCATGGTAAAGTCTGAAATGGAGCAGAGACTAAAACAGGGCACCAGCAAATCATTTTAAGTTCATTCCAGAACTTAACAAGGTTACATGTCAGATTTCGTGGTCTGAAAGCCGTCGCAGCTCTTGAGAATATCCTGTTAATAGCTCCATCATCTTCACTCGACTGATCAGGCAGCCACTTCACAGCATTGACTTCTAAAAATGAGAAAAGCACTTTACCTCGTGAATGAGCCTTTTCCAGATCCATGTTCATCAGTCGCTCCACCAATCGTGCACTCTCTAAAATCGTCTCAGGAGAAACAGTTGTTCTAAGGCCCAAACCTTGAAGCATGTCCAAGATCGCAGATTTCTGGAATCCACTGCCAGGGAAACAATCTGAATCTTCCAACAAAGCATATAACTCTTCATTACGAGGATCGTATAAAAGAGATGGGCGTTTCAGAGGACCATTTACAGTTGGTACGAACTCTAGGTTCTGCAATTCTTCCCTTAAGAATCTATCTTCAATACACAGTTGTGGAAGATTCTGCAAAATCGAAAGCATCACCTGATCACGAATCTCAGGTTGCAGAACTTCAATTCTGTTGAAAACATGCTGTCTGTAGAAATTACTCTTCCTCATTCTCTCAATGCCATAGTACCTCGACAAAACATCTTCTTCGCTGCTTTTGCTGCTTAGAATAAACTCACATCCTAGAAGACAGGCAGGCACATCTGATGGAGGTAAGTACTTAGGAGGATTAACAAGATCAGAATAATCGGATTCTTGCGTACAAGTTTCTCCATATACACGGTAAATGGGTAAAATCTTGCAGATTCTGAGACATAGATCACCAATCTGATTCCCCATGTGCCATTTTGGATCCAAAAGAAAACTACGAAGTTCATCCTTCTCTTCAACATTCAAATTATAAATTAAATTTTGTACCCCATCCATATCTGAAGAAGCAGCATCAAAAACGGATTCTAAGACACCGGTGTAAGTAGCATCTGAAACAAAGGAGGACAAGTCTGAATGTACAACTTTGAAATTGTTGTTTAATATTTTGCTACCAATCTTCTCCAAGACATTTCTGACAGCATCGGGAAGCTTCTCCGCGTTGATCAATTTTGACTGTGCAGAGAGTATATACAAATAGCCAGATGTAGATGGCAAGATTGGCCAATCACGGAATAAAGAAAGGCTAGGACACTGTTTCTCGAGATACTGCCAGAAGAGAACAAACCATGAAGACGAAGGATGGTCTGGGTTGGAGTCTGGATTCCAGGAAATCTTGGTTCTGTATTTCCATTCAGCAGGTACAAGCCTCGGAAATAACTGAAGTAAATTTTGGATACCGAAAATTGCAAGATTTGCTGTTTGCGACTCTGCAATGGCAAAAAGTCTGCTATATAAACCTGGAGGTATGTTCCTATCAATTACTCTGTCATAAGCTTTCTGTAAAAGCATATGATCCAATTCGTCACAAATAAAATAGGCGACAGCTTCTGCACTTTCAGAAAAGAAACCAAAGTCACCATTTGCTAACGGAAGCAGTTTCAGGTTGCTGGCTTGTGTGCAAACATCATCATCAGTAAGATCATCCAGGCAATACTCCAATAATACTAGCTTCAACGATTTCTTCAAAGTTGAGAGCGTTTTGCATCCTTTGAGAAAGCTGCGCACCCTATCTGGAGTAACCACTTTTGGAATAAAAAAGGAAGGGTGTTTCAACAGCATATCAAAAACTGGTCTTGGGAGGCACACGATAGGCATTTCAAGCTGCAGCAAGGCATCACCAAGTTCTTTACTCCTTGAGAATTCCTCATCATGAAGGTAAGCATCGGCAGGGGACACCCATTTCCCCCCATCAAGATTCGAAAACAGCACAGGAGCATTGCAGACATTTTTGTAAATCTGCTCAACTAAAATGTTCCATGGTGCTTCAAAAGATCCACTAGGCCATAAGGAGAAATATGAATCCCTGGGATCAAGCACTTCTCGCAAACAAAGAAGCAATCGTGCAAAAGAGGGTGCTACCACATCTTCCAGGAGAAGCCTATTCCAGGCTGAACGAACTTTACCACTCCTGTCCATGTCTTCTCCATACCAAATTCCGCGGCGATTTGATGACACCTCAAAGTATCCGTTGACTTGAACCGTCAATCCAGTTCGTACAGGCAATGGAAGAAAGCAAAAAGCATGCCCAAGCTTTAAGAAATTATTCTGCCAAAACCAGACAAAGACAGAGTAAATGCAATGTCTCTAAAAGGGATAAGAGAAAATCCAATCAAAATCTGTTACAAATAACCGAAAAGCACGTAGCAGAAATATATAGAAAACTAGCAAATGTAAGGATGAATAAATATAACTATAAGCAGATAAATAAACGCAGTTGCATATTCAGTACTGTCAGAATATACACGAAGTTGCAACATGAGAAAAACAAGTTATCTGGATGATAGGCAGCGAAGACACACAAAGACGAAGGTGAAAAACACGAACAAAAATACTTATTAAGCTACAGATAGCAAAAAAAAAAAAGAAGCACATTCAAACTGACACGGTACCTCTGATGAATCATCTGATATGCAAGCTGCAACTGAAGCCCATGGTAGCAAGTGAATATCATATTCTTTGGATGCAGTGGCAGCAAAAGAACCAATTCTACTAGACGCTGACGCCATTGTCTGAACTATGTAAAACTTGTCTGTTCTCCGTTTACTTTGGCTTCCCTTCTCAGACTCACTCACGAAATCCAGAGTAAACGCATCCATCTCCCTATCTCCAGAAATCGACGTCTTCGACAGTCTAAGAACCGCCTGCCGATGCCACACAGTATCATCCTTGGGAGAGCTAACCGAAACTGAATAAAGCCTTTTAGGCTCTGGATCTCCAGCATCCCACGTGTACATCTCAATAGACAAAACACATTTAAGAAAAAGCAGCGAGAAAACCCCTTCCTCGAAGAGCTGATCAAACATCAAAGAAACGTCGTTTTCAAAATACGCTTGCCTCGAAAGCCTACTAGAACCCGCCTGCTCGGGACTCCTCAAAGGGAAACGAAACAACGTGCCCTGAAAAGGAGTTTTCATGTCGCATCCAAAGGCACAGTAAGGAAGAAACTGATCCTCGTAGTGAGAGAGAGCTGAAGAGCCAACGAAATCGATTCTCTTCCCTGGGTTAGCTGCAGAGATATTGGGAAGATAAGCACCCTGAGGATCAAACAACACCACGTACTTGCCACTCACAAAGGAAGGTATATCCGTTAAATGGTACACCGAATTGAACCCAACCCTACACAATCAAAGTGAGTAAACAACAGAGTTCATTAGCTCAACGGAAAAGGACTCTGGCCATTGTGTCAGTTAGGTCCCACTAATATTATTTATATTGACCCACATGCTAGTGGTGGCGTTCCAGCATTCCTAAGCGAGCTGAGTTCGAATTCGACTACACTTGTGGCCAGTGATTTAACATTTCCTGGCTTGGTTTACAGTTTTTTTTTTTTATTATTTATATTGTGGTTTACTATTATGGATTTCGACTTCGAACCTCCAATTATTCAATAAAAGAAAAAAAGAAAAAAAAGACTTTACCCAAATCGACCAGTCTTCCAAGCCTGACCATGCTTCCCACTCCCACCAATCCTCGAGATACTAACGAAATCCTCTTCAGTGAAAACAGCATCGTTGTAAGCCAAGAGAGAAGGACCCTGCCACTGAGCCAAAGATTCAGACAACAGAGAATCCGTCCCGTTAGCCCGGCGATCAAGGCAGAGACGGACACGTGTAGCTCCCGCGTCGTCGGCGTTCTGTATGAGCTCCTTGAGCACGGTGGTTCCTTCCGGGTAGTTCAACAAAACCTCCCGAATCCGTCGCGTCAAATCCACCTTCTGACCAAAATCTTCGAGGAGAAGTGAATCCATCTTTCGATTAGATTGTGATTAGAGTAGTAGTAGTCCCATGGGGTTATAAAGAAGACGATATTGCGAAGGACGATGCACCGACTCTTAGGAGAGTTGTCGAGGTTGAAGATCGAAGCTAAGAAAGAAAAATTTGTAAAAATTCCAGATTTATGACTAATTGATGTTCATTTTCATTATTGTTCTCCCAAAAAAAAAAGGAAAATGACAGAAACTGTGCTTTATAATGGGCCTCTGGTTAATAAATTTAAGGCTTAAGGGAGCAATAGTTGGAATGTTTTGATAAGTTACTTATTATTGTTAAATACATTTTTGATATATTACCAAGTTGGTTATTTATTACAACTATGAACTAATCCAAAATATTTTAGGAATCATATCTAAAATGGGACGTGGATCATATCTGTTATTTAAATTTTTTTTTAAATCATGTTAAAACAGTAAAATTATAGATTTGATAGAAACTAAAAGCAGTAATTGAGTAAAACTTTTAAAAATACATTTGTTTATTAAAAAATAGTTATCTAAATATATACATATTTTAAAAAAGTGTTGATTGTGCTTTTATTATTGGGAAAAGTTTTTTTTTAGACCAAAAAATAATAATTATATCCCATTAGACAAATTTGTATTTTGTATCACTTTTGTCTCTAATGCCCTTTAGTATTTTTGAAAATAAATTAAATAAAGTTTTATAAACAAAAAAAATTAGAGAAATAATAACTACTGATGAAATATCTATATGAATTTAGTGGTATTTTTTCAGTTCTAAAAATGTTTAAATCATATTTTCATATTTTGTTCTACATAAAGTAAAATTGACATTCTAAGAAGTAGAAAATGAAATCCAATTTTTTATTGAATCTAATATATTTAGAGTATGTGATTATGAAAATAATAGTACTCTAAAAATATTTAAAATACACATTCCACGTTTAACCTATCGCTCTAAAATTTATAGAAATCGAAATCTATAGATTACTATAAATCTAAAACCTGCAGAAATCAAAATCTACACATCACTATATATCTAAAAACTTGTAGAAACCGAGTTCTACAGTAAATCTAAAACCAATAGAAATCGAAATCTACACATTACTATAAATCTAAAAACATGTAAAAACCGAGTTTTGCAGATTTATTATATTCTACGGATAAGAATAATCAGTTCAAAAAAATATGAGAATAAAATATTTAAAAATATTTAGTTTCCATATATGAAAAAATCAATTTTTCAGAAGAAAAAAGGTAATAATCGTGGCGATAGAGTTTTTTTTTTGAGGATTTTTAATATTTTTTAATTACTTTAATTATTTATTATATTTTAATATTTGAAAATTATTTTGTTTATTTTAATTTCGAATTTGTATTTGAAATTAAGGGCATTATTGCCATCTTGAAAATAATTAGTCTCATGAAACATAAAGTATTTGAGATTAGTCTAATGGGATAAAGTTATCATTTTTTGGCCTAAAAAACAATTTTCCCTTGATTATTTTATCATGTTTGCAATGTGTTTGTCTATATATTGCGTATATATCTTTTATTTTTATCTAATATTTTCCTGTTATTTATAAAAAAGAAAAGTTACAATAATCATAATCTCTAGAAAATGTTTTTTTACATCACTTGGGCCATGTAATGCTTATTTTTAGGGGCTTTATGCTATAATTTTCAGTTTAAAAGGTAAGAGCAATTTTATTGGTAAGGTTTTCAAATGGAAAAATTTTACTTTTACACTTTGTTTGATACCACTATTCAATTTTACCACCAATTTAGGGACATTTTCATAAATACCACTTTCATTAATGAACAAAAGACAATATTACCCTTACCTTATCTTCTCCTCAATCATCGACTCTTCCTCTCTCTTTTTGAGATCCATCTTCTCTCAGACTTACCGTCGAGATCCGTCGAGATCCGCCGTCTCCGTCGAGATCCGCCATCTCTCTCTCACACAACCGGCGACGAAAACGGATTACAGAGAATCACGATTCAAAGCCTTCAAATGTTGATTCCTGTTCAAGATTCACAACTCGTATGTCTCTAATTCTTGTATTCTTTTGTTTGTTTCGAGTAAATATTTGATTTTTTTTTTCTCTTATCAAAAAATCAAAAAAGTTTGCTTTAGACTTCTCATTTGAACATGTCGATCTAAGAGAAACAATTTCCATAGTGAACAATATTGAGTTTTGACAACTTAAACTTTATAAATCTGGGTTCCAAGTAATTTTATGGGTTTCTCCTTTCTGTTATCCAAAAATAAAATACGGTTAATTTGGACTTGTCATTTGAATGGTCCGTGCTAAGAGAGAGATTTTTTGATAGTGAACATTGTATATTAAGGAATTATAACCCTTTATAAATATGAGTTTTAGGATATTGTTGATAATACAACTCAACGATTTACAAGATTTTATAAAAGATGTTTTTTAACAAGAGTTCATCGCATATGTTTATAGGGCAACATATAAATGTGTGAACTAAAGAAGTCTTGTGTTGTGTTATTCTATATTATTTGTAAGACTGTTGTCGAAATACACGAACCCTATGCTTGGATAAGGTATGTTTAAGCCATGATTAGAAGTTCATATCATCCTTTTATTAACTTCATATCATTTTTGTTTTAGACTTCTCATTTGAACATGTCGATTTAAGAGAAACAGTTTTGATAGTGAACATTGAGTTTTTTGACAACTTAAAATCTTTTATAAATCTGGGTTTCAAGTAATTTTAGGATTTTCTTCCTTATGTTTATCCAAAAATAGAATACAGTTGATTTGGACTTGTCATCTGAATAGTTCCGGCTAAGAAAGAGATTTTCTGATAGTACACTGCATATTAAGGAATTATAACCCCTTATAAATCTGTATTTTAGGATATTGTTGATAGTACAGCTCAACGATTTACAAGGTTTTATAAAAGAAGTTCTTAAACAAGAATTCATCATATGTCTATAGAACAACATATAAACGTGTGAACTCGAGAAGTCTTGTGCTGTGTTATTTGTAAGACTGTTACCGAAATACATGAACATTATGCTTAGATAAGGTATCTTTAGACCACGATTAAAAGTTAACATCATCTTTTTATTTCGTCTTGCAGTTAGACAGCAATGAATCTTGCACATCTTCATGATTGCCTCCAAGGATTTATGAAGCTGGAACATAACCACTAGACAATCCAAAAGTGATTATCCAATCGGTGTCTTGGTCAATAATGTTAAGTGTTTTATAAAAGATTATAAATGTAGTTTTATAGGGGCTTATAAATTTATAAATTAGAGAGACTTATAATACATTGTTTATTCTTTGTTACATCTTGTGGTTAATACATTATTTGGATTCTCTGAGGAATACAAACATTTGGTGATCCCAACACATCCTGATCTTGGATGACATGGATTTTTACAGTCTTGTGCAATTAGTTCAACAAGGATATAAAATGAAGAAAAGCTAAGGGGAACGAGGATTTGTGGCTTTACTTTTTGCAGCATATATTGTACGGCAATAACACATGAAAGAAGATAAAAATGAAGAGAAAAGAAAGCTTAAGAGAAAATAAAAGTTTATAAATAATTTATAAAAATATATAAAACGGTTTGTAAAGTTTATAAGCTATTTATAAAGGTTTATATATTATTTGTAAGAGTCTCGAAACCATTTATAAATGTTTACATTTATAAAGGTTTATAAAACAATTAATAAAGTCTATAAACTATTTATAATTGTTTATAAAAACGTTATAAAAGTATATACACAATTAATATGGGTTATGTATTCAATTTATAAGGTTTATAGGTTTAGGAACCAATTAGAAAGTATCTTAAATCATTTATAAGAGTCTACAGTAATTTATAAGGACATATAGAAACAATTTATAAGAGTTTGTAAAATTGTTTATAAGGGTTTATAAGGATATATAAATAATTAATAAGAGTTTATAAATCATTTATAAAAATTACTAAAAATAATTTCTGAATTTTATAAAACTTTTAAAAAGAGTTTGTAAAATTGTTTATAAGGGTTTATAAGGATATATAAATAATTAATAAGAGTTTATAAATCATTTATAAAAATTACTAAAAACAATTTCTGACTTATAAAAACAATTTATAAGAGTTTGTAAAATTATTTATAAGGGTTTATAAGGATATATAAATAATTAATAAGAGTTTATAAATCATTTATAAAAACTACTAAAAACAATTTCTGAATTTTATAAACCTTTTAAAAAGGTTTACAATTTTTTTGTAAGAGTCTTTAAACCATTTATAAAGGCTTATAAAACAATTTATAAGAGTATGTAAAATAGTTTATAAGGATTTATATGTAAATAATTAATAACTGTTTATAAATCATTTATAAATGTTTATAAAAACAATACATAAATTTTATAAACCATTTATAAGGGTATATAAATTATTTATAAAAAATTTATAAACTTTTTATAGAGGGTATGTAAACAATTTGTTTGTTCATGGCTTTATAAAATATATCTTTTGTCTGTATTTTAATCATTTGATATGGAATCCTAATTTACCTTCATAATTTAGATACTAAAAACATCTGAACGATATGTTTTTTTACTTGAATTCTGGATACAATGTGTTATTTCTCTTCTTGTTCTCTCTTCCATATAAGGTTCCCTTCATGTAACCCATTTGGTCACATGAATATTAGCACAAAATCTAGACCATTCAACGTCAACATAACCAAGCTTGATTTCTATTACAAGAAATAAAATGTAGTAAAAATGAGTAGTTTCAATTACTTAGCCACAGAATAACAGGCCATTTCATGGAAAGAGCAAGACTATGAGTTGAAAGGACTATATAAGGCTTTCATCTGAACATTAGAGATACTTTCTTGTTCTCAACAAAAAGTTGTCATTTCAAACATAATCTCAGAACATCAAGGTTTCTCCACATCACACTTTTCTCTTTTGTAAAAAAAAAAACAATTGCAGCCAAATTCACTTAGATGTCCAACTAACCTCTTCAACTTTGCAAGTCTTAGGAGAGATATACGATTGTTTTAGTATAAGAGATGTCTGAAGAAGATGAGAGAGAAGATGGTGTTAAGAAGCCAACTCTGCAACTTTTATAAAGCTTTATAAATCTGCAATTCTTTGATCTCACAAACCATGTTCTTCTTCTGAGTCCCTCTTACTTCTTCAAACAGCTCACCAACCTCGTCGATCTTCAAAATCTGTACATAACCCAATCACATATTATTCCTACGCATAAGCACTCACTTCCAAAAACAAGATTCACTGTAATTTAACTCAGAAATGTGCACTTCAAAGTTCAAACACGTCAATTAGATTTGGGGTTTTACATAGATTCAATTGAACTAATTTACTCAATTGAACTCAGAAATCAAATCCACTGACACAAACTATCTTTAAGTTTGTCGATCGTGTTCACCGGAGCTTGTTGGTGTTCACCGGAGCGAGATTTGGTCGGAGCAATTGGATATGGTCACTGGAGCGTCGTTGGTTCAATCATCATAACCTGATTATAAGAAATATAGGGATCAAAGAAGGAATAGAAAATATTCAACACAAAAAAAATCTCAAAACAAGAAAGATCAACAAAGACATATCAAAAATGATAATACATAAGCACTACGTTCTTCACTGATAAATATTTATAAGATTTTATAAACTTGAGATTTGAAAACTTCACGAGAAAAACTCCGTCTTCCTTCGCAGAAACATATCGATTTTGAGAAACAAAAGCTACAATTACAGAAAGAGATGAAAATCAACATCTATTATCTTTTGACCTTTGTCAGCGTTTCTTAGCGTCGTGAGAGAGATCGCCGTAGCTTCATCGGATCTCGCCGCAGCTTCGTATGATCTCGTCGTAGCTTCGTCGGATCTCTTCGTAGCTTCGTCGAATCTCGCCGTAGCTTCGTCGGATCTCGCCGGACAACTCTGCAGAGTCGTCCAATCTCGCCGGAGAACTCGTCACCGCCGGAATCCGTTGCCGATTTGTGAGATGATGAGATTTAATTATCGTGAGATGTAAGAGAGAAGAGTTAGTTAGGCTTAATTAGTTAGGGGTATAAAGGTACTTTGCTAATTAAAATTTTAATGGTAAAATTGAAAAGTGTAAAGTTGAAAAGTGGTATTAGGAAAGTGGTATTAATGGCAATTGAGGTTCTAACTTAATTTATATTAGTATTTTAATGAAGTTAAATTAATTACTCAAATTTAAATATTTTCTAAAAATCAAATCACTTATAAATTATAAGACATTTGTGAAAAACGTTTTTCATGAGTATTTAAAAAATCTTTTTGAGATATTTTAACATGAAGTTCTCATTATTTTAAAATATCCATGATTAAATATTATTTTGATCAAGGAACATGACTGTTGGGAGATGTCTAACTTAGCTAGCGCTTTCTTTGCGATTAAGTTTTTGTTTGCTAAGGCTGCGTACTCTTGTATTGTGCAGCAAGACATACGTCGACGAGAAAGCAAGCATGATTTGGGTTTTAGATTCCATGCTATGTTTTAGTGTCCATCTTTCCGGTTACTTTATGGTTGTTTATTTGGCAGTCTACTAGATCTATTTTCTACCATTCAAACATAAATTTTACATATATATTGATCAACTTTATAGTATTATTTATTTTGAGCACTTAAGCATTACTTTTGAAGCGGCAAAATTTGCAATTATATAACTAATCACTGAATTCATCTATATTATTAAAGTTGAAGTACACATTGAGATTGTTTGGCAATATGGATAGTAGTTTAAAAAATAGTACTGTTTGGAAACATGGATAGCAGGAAGTTAGAAAAAAAAAATAATGGGTTTATGCTACTAAAAAATTGGAAGTTCATTATATTATATTAAAAAGTAATGGGTCTATATTACTTAATATATATATATATATATTCAAATCAAAATAATAATTTAAAATTGATTTATATCAAAAATTCATTCAAAAATATACATATATTCAAAATTTGATTTTTACTAACATATTTTCCAATAACTATTGTAAAATTTTTTTTAATATATATATAAGAAAAATACAATACAAAGTCCAACTCAAACACCAACTTAAATTATGGTTTTTATATTTCACATTAAATTTTAAAATATAATTTATATGATTGTACGTATAAAATATTATTAATTATAAGAAAACTTATTTAATGGTACGTATAAAATATGATTAATTATATGAAAACACATATTTTGTAACCTATGATGACACATATAGGATTTATATATATATATATATTTATATATATAGTGAATAAGGTGGGCGTCCGGGTTCATTTTCGAGTCTTTTTGGGATTTCGTGTTCATTTCAGATCTTTGAGGATTTGGTTTGGATTTGGATAACCAATTTAAATAGGTTTCGGTTAAAATATTTGGATAGATAATTAATAATTATTTAAGTATTTTTGGAGTTTTGAGTATATTTTAACTATTTAAGATATTTACGTTTGATTATTTGTATATATTTTCAAGCATTTAAGCGAACTTAAAAGTATCATATATATTCTGGATGTTTTTATATATATATTAAATCTAAAAATAATTAATATATATAAGTATATAAATCTATTTTGGATACCCAAAATACTTCGGTTCGGATCGGATTAGATTTCAGTTCTTCAAATACCAAAGTTTTGAATAATTCAGATATTTAATCAATTCCAGTTCGGATTTAGTACTACTTATTCGGATTGGGATCTGTTCAATTTTTTGAATTCGAGTTTTTTGCCCAATCCTAAATAGTGACATAAAAATCAAATGGCATCATATTTAAAAAAAATACACCTGCACGGAGGGTGCGGGTCAAAATCTAGTGTATATATTATGCTTGATCCATTTTTTTGTGCACACACACACTTAATCTGCAGTGTTTGATACATACACCGTTTATCTGCCTGTTATTCAAAGCCTGTGATTCTTATTTATGATTTTAGTGGTGACAAATAATATTAGGATTTTAGTAAGGAAAAAAAGTTAGAAATAGCTAAAGCCGGTTCTTTATCTAAAGCAAAGGTATAATTACCCATTACGTCATTAGTTGTCTCTCTTTTCTATCTTATAGCCGTTAATGGTAGGGTGGAATAAAAAAAAAAGAAATAGACAAAACATTACAATT
The DNA here is from genome assembly GCF_000309985.2 of Brassica rapa. Lineage (NCBI taxonomy): Eukaryota > Viridiplantae > Streptophyta > Magnoliopsida > Brassicales > Brassicaceae > Brassica > Brassica rapa. The sequence continues at coordinate 22,051,727 of NC_024797.2, forward strand.
GGAGAAGACAATAGTATTCCGGTTTTGTGGAATGGTTTGATTATAGTAATAAAAATAACAGTTTAAAACCATTTAACTAGTTCCATCGCAAGTTATAAATCTGTTTGAACATGAATTATACTGAACTCTTGAATATATGGACATGCAGAGAGTGCTAGAAAATAACAACATTCCCCAAAACGTTTCTTTATAATTTAGTTTTCTATCCCAAAAAAAATTGTGATGTATGGGAAGTGGAGGTTTGCATCTTCATGATGCTCCAAACATGCCATTCTATAGCCTGACAACATTGGCCGAAGCTAAAAGGTATTCAAACATGGGACAAAAGTCAAAACCCATAATTGAGAATATCAGTCAAGTTGTAACTCCAACAAGTTAAGTACTTTAAATACTAATTAACCAAGTATAGTTGTAACAAATAATGAATATCAAATCTTAAGACACTCGAATATGCTAAGTATCCTGGAAACATATAGATTATGGGCCATCATATTCCTTTTACCCATGTTCTATAAAGTATCCGACCACGAAACTACTTATTACCCTTACAAAAGACAAATAGTATTTCGGTTTTGATTTTAGTTATATGCTTACCTGGTTTCTTATAGATCTTTGTAATTTATAGTAGGTTTTGATACTGCAAAAATTTGGATATACAGTCTTATATATATTCAAACTGGTTCTATAGATTAACATTGCATCAGAAATATAGCAAAAGGAAAACAAAACAAAACAAAAAGCCTTTTTTCAAAAAAACAAAACAAAGATACTAAGTGGCACTTAGTATAAGAAATAATTATACATCCCTAAGTGCTGCGTTCAAATATTTCAAACTATGAATAACACTGCTAAGCACTAGATTTTCTTAAATGATCACGATAAGAAGAAAGAAAATAGACTATAGCTGTAGTCAAAATTAGAGTATGAATGGGGAGCATATAATAAGTGGTCGATACACACCAAGTGGAAGGACTGCTTCTCTATTTCCATTCAACAATTTATTTAAGCTAATGTTAGACTGCTTTTTTAAAATGATAAAATAATAATGAATCACTAGCAGTTCTATTGTATGAACAAAAGTTACAGAACCACTTTCTATAGTAATATATAGCAAATCCAGAGTGTTTCTTGTGTGTAGAACCACTGTTCGTACTTTTTTTTTTAACTATAAGAAATAATATTTATTTGTGATTGTAGTATGTTTTTTATATCCTTACTGTTTCGCACTTGTGTTCACAATATATCATTTGAAAATTACACTACTTTATCAAAAAACAATATTGTTTTTTAATCATCCAAATTATATATATATATATATATGTTAAAATTAATTTTCTATTATATTCTGAATTAAAAATTTATATTCATTGCATTTTTTAAATAACCATAAAATTAATTAAAAATCAAAATAAAAATTTAATTCTTAACGAAATTATTTTAAATTTATTTTATACCGCTTTTATCAATTTCAATGCATCCAAAACCAGACACATATTTAATTTTAAAACTCAAAATAATAATATATATACTTAAATCATTTTTCTTATATTTGAATAAAATTATATAATTTTTATTTGTAAAGTGTTTTTAAAAATAAATAGTATTATAATTTCTATAGATTAATTTAGATTTGTACAGTACTTTGAACCACTTTTTATTCACTTTCACCATTTAAACATATGTTTTGTACTGCCAGATCTGCTTGATCCACTTTTGTTCCGCTCGATCCACTCGATCCGCTCTTGTTCCGCTCGATCCGCTTGGTCCACTAAATCCGCAACGCTTGATCCGCTTTCTCCATTCAAAGCCTTAGTATATGTAGTTAACTATTTTCTTTATTAGTTTATTTATACACATGTTTTTCTTTCAAAAAAAAAGTATATGCAGAAGGATATAAAACAATCAACCACTAAACGTGTCTTCGTTTTTTTTTTAACAACAATGTTTTTTCTTTCTTAAAACCTTACTATTGTTGTAGCCGTAGGCATCAGCTTTTGTCTCTTTTGCAATTTTTTTTTTTGGTAATCATGTTAAATTTTCATGAAGAAAACTTTAAATTTTCTCAATACTAGACATGTTCTTAAAGGTTAATAGAAAAGGAAAAGAAGAAAACACGTTCCTTGAGTATCGTGCAGTGTAATCTTAATCGGATATGTGCATTGTGAATGTACAAACGGCTGCTTTTTCTGGGGAAAGACAAGAGTTTGATATGGAAACAATTATATAGGATATGAGTATTTTGTTTTTGTATATTGCATGTAATATTCCAAATTATTACAAGTTTTACTTTTCAATTATGAGTTTTTAACTTTACAATTATATGTCTGAATATACCATGAAAATAAAATAAAGCAGAAGCTCCCTGGCATTTTCTTTTAAGCAAAGCCTTGAATCTAGGGAAAAGACTTACAATAGCAGTAGTAAGAAACTATCACTGTATGCCGTCTGGTTCTGTAATTGACGATGATGCCCTAAACATTTGAAAAATTAATTTGATTGTACTATACTTAAATGCATAATAATTACACTGATCATTATCTCTCAGTGTGTGGAAGCTAGTAATCTCCCAATATAGGTGTAATAGATTTAATACGATGCCTCCTTATATTCGATACGCGTACACTTCTTAATGTATGGTCCAAATGGTCCATACAATTCAGTTTATTATTACTATTGTTCTTGGATCAGAGAATATCAATGATGATTTTACACTTTAAAGCATAATTTAGTGACCAAGATACTAATGGAAATGTGAAACAAATCAAGACTTTAATCATTATGATTCTACAGGCTGGGTGCCCCCATGATAACATAAACATTTTTAAAACAACAAAGAGATTGCACATTAAAAAAAAAGGCGAATTTTATACATTTACAAGTCCTCCAGCTCCATATACCAAAGTTTAAAACCTTCTAAAGCCACCTCCCAAAAAAAAAAAAAAACTTGCTCTTACGCATTATCGATCGATCACGTTCACATCGATTAAAATACGATTTTCGAGTATTAGAGACATAGCTACTTTAATTCCCCAAAAGAACCACTTAACCGACTATTTAAAGTAACTAAACCGGAATAATCTTCCTTAACCGTGAAACCTTCCTTCTCAGTTAGAGGCTTTGGTAGGATCATCTTCTTAGATTCGTCGTCTTCATCAGATTCTGAGTAGATAGATACTGAGCTCAGGAGCTCCATTGCTATCAGGATTCATCATATAGAAAGCCTCCGAATCACGCGACCCCACGATTCGCTCGAACTTCGCCCTCATATACATTACATCACCACCGCCACCGCCGCCGACGGATGTCTCCTCCGTCTCCGGCAAAACTCCGGCGCCCATGGAAACCATCTCAAGCGCCTTCAGAACTTTCTTCTCCTTCTCACCACACTCCCTCCTCGTCGCGAACCCACACTTCTTCCCGTTGCAGTAAGTCCTCCACGTCGGCTCCTCCACCAACCGCCGTGGAACCGCAGCCTTCGTCTTATCTCCTCCGCCGTGGCGGCGTCTTCCCTTTTCTCCTTCTTCTTTCTCTTCCTCCTTGGCCTTGTCGCACTCCAGAGCGATCCTCACGAGCCCCGACGCCATCTCCTTGACCAGTCCGCTGATCGGAGTCGCGAGCTCGATGAGAAACGCCGGAGGGGAAGTCGGATCTTTCTGGACTGAGAAATGCACGTGCCCGCGGCGTGATCCGAAAAGCGTGCCCACGACCCGTGACCCGAGTCCGGAGTTGTTGTTACCGGGTCGGGCTCTGCTGAGGGAAGCGATGACTGAACGGAGACGAGAGACGGCGAAAGATTGGAGTTTTCTTTTGGGAGTGATTGCAGTCGAGGAAGATGAAGAGGAAGGATTGTGTTTTGGAAGTGGTTTAGTGTTGTCGGGAAGAGGGTTATGGGAGGAAACGTCGTCGTTTTCGTCTGATCCGACTTTTCGTGTCCAGTGGAAGCTGTTGTGTCTCTTGGAGGCGAAGTCATCTGAGTTTGGTTTCGCCATTGAAAGAAGCTGAAGCTTAAGGAAAGAAAGAGAGACAGAGAAGTGAGTATGTGGTTATGGATGAGCTAATGATCAAAGTAGTTGGTGTGAATTTAACTTCAGGGTTTGGTCTATTTGGTGAGTCTCTCTCTCTATCTCTGTCTTCACTCTTTTATCTCTCTCTTGTCGCTGTGAATGTATTGGTGTGAGAGAGAAGATTAGATAAATACATCGACAGAGAATGGACCTACCAACTAATTTTCTATAAGATTTTGGAAAATAAAGGAGAAAAAGAGAGAAAATAATAGTTTCATTTTGTGTGTAGATTTGTCTTTTGCTTTTTTTAGTTCAATATTGGTGTCAAATGATTCGACTTGGGATAATTTTGCACCAAATAGAAAAGAAATAAAGAACAATTCATCCACTGAAGAAGAAAAGAATAAACAGATTTTTGTTTCTCTAATGATCTTCTTTAACTCTACTTTATTTTTATTTGTTTCTATTACTCTCACTAATACTTCTACTACCTCGTTAATATTTTTTTTTTGGTAAATTTACCTCGTTAATCTTAGGGCTAAACTCTCTTCTCGAGAGAAAAATGTACTGTGTGAATATAGTCATTAAAGGAATGTGGATATTTGGTTATTTGATACTCGTTTGTTGTATTATTTAGCTTTTGAGATATAACTAGGATTGTGTTTTTGTTGAATACTTTGGGAGAAACACGAGAAAATGACAAAGGAAAGGAATCTGGGAGACAAAGTGTGTTCGTTGTTTCATTTTCGATGTGGGGTTATCACAAAGAGCCTCATTTTGTTTGACTCCTCAGTCCTCCTCTCTTTTTGACCTCAATCTTTTTGTACAGTAAAAAGTGTTTAGTACACTTCTTTATATCAAATCTTCACTCTACATTAGAGTCTCTCTAATATTAAATCTACATCCTACATACAGTCTCTCTAATCATATTCAAAATGTTCATACAGAATTTCAAATGAATGGGTTTGATTGAAAAAAAGAGAAATTGATAAATAATTTAATAGTTAACTTAGGATCCAATTCAAACTAATTGTTGACAAAATCTCGGCCTCCATATGTTTAGTCTCAGGAAACTTGCTTGTGTTCGCCTGCTTAGTGTAACAATGTTGTATTCTCTTTGTTCCTTGCGTTTGATGAGTGGAATTAACAGTGAAAAAGGGATCCATTTTTCTTTCAAAAAAAAAAAAAAAGAGAGGATCCATTTCAAACCAGCTATATGTGATTATTGAACATATGCTTTTGTATCTTGAATCTTCCATTTTTTAATAAAACTAAATAACAAACATTTTTGATACCCTTTTTAAGTTTTTGACAGTAGACTAAACTTTTTAATATCTTACTAGTAACAAAAGTAAAAAAACAGTAGTTGACACAAAGCAAAAGAGTAAAGAACACTGGAGAACTCAAAATAATTTGACACAGACGGATCAATGTTTTATTTTAGTTCTTCTGTGGCGATTTACAAGATCTTCGTAAACAACATCAACACCATTTGACACATTCTATTGCAAACAAATAACTACAAACGGTTTGTATAAATTTCCATGGACCAAAATTCAATCCCATCACTTAAATCACATAAATATACTACAAGACTCAATATAATTGGAAGATACATGCTTTGGTTGTTTCTTAAGTTCATGTAAACCAACTTTCTTTTCAATTATTTTTCTTCTTCATCATCAAGAACTTCAAGTCTTTGTCCCAAAGCAAATGGATTTTATCAATTATTGTTGTTCAAGTCATTATGCCTAGTATTATTGTGTATGGTGTAAGTACTTCACTGGAAAGTTTTATGTATTCAACTATTCATGAATGATGGGTGAAATTTTTCTTTTACTAATGTTTTTAAATAGTTTTGATTCAGTACGAAATATTCTCAAACAAAGACTGGTGTGACGTGCCATTGAGGGGCATACAACATTCGACAGGCTTTGTCTTATATCGTTGAATAAACGATCCTATAACACAAATCGTATAAACAATGTGCAAAAAAGTATGAAGTTGTATAGTTTGGTTGTGTTAATAAAAAAAGAGTACAGTTTGGTTTTATTGACGTCATAAAAAGAGAGAATGAAATAGGTCCGTTGTGATGCTAGTTGTTGTCGGGTGCAGAGTAAACAGAGACCTCCGAACTAAGACCATCTCCAATCACACTCTATAATTTCCTCTATATTTCACTCTAAAATAGAGTAACTCTATTATAGAGTTGAATTTGCTCCAATGGTTCACTCTATAATAGAGTTACTCTATAATAGAGTGAAATATAGAGTATTTTTGTTTTTTCACTCTATATTTGGAGTAAAAAAATAGGATTACTCTATATTTCACTCTATTATAGAGTAACTCTATTATAGAGTGAACCATTGGAGCAAATTTAACTCTATAATATAGTTACTCTATTTTAGTGTAAATTATAGAGGAAAAAATAGAGTGCCTTTGGAGATGCTCTAACACGTCACTCCCGGTGATGGTCCTAGTAACCAAGTACCGTGCCCTTCTCCAAGTCTCTCTCACCTGAACCACACACTCCATATGCTATATGTGCTTCGATGATATCACATATTAGTAAGAAAGTAGTAACATGTGTATTCAGTAAACAAGATTATAATAGTAAGGACCTCTCTCTCTCTAAAATCAAAAACCTCCAACCTCTCTCTACTTCATCTTCTCCGATCTGCTCCGGCGGTTGTCAGCCGGGCGCGTGGTCGCCGGAGGCTTCTCCCTCTCCCTTTCCTCTCTTTATTTTGCTCCGTTTGTGTCCCCTTTCGCCGACCCGTCGAGATGCGTGGAGTTCTGGACGCAGCTCCGCCGCGGGGTCTCTAATCTGCTCCGGGGAGGTTAGATCCGTGGTTGGTAAGCTTCGATCTGGAGCTCCTGTGAGGCTGTGAGGGTAGGGGTCAAGCGAAGTCGGCGTTTAGGGTTTGGCTATGGCGGTTCTCAATTTTACTTTGCAGATCCCGTCGTTGCCTTCGGTTTGGAAGCATGTGGTGGTGTGGTGGACTCTCTCCCCGTTGTCGTAGTGTTTGTTGTTTCGAAGAGAGTTCTTCGTTGTGGAGAGGAGTACAGAGCTTCTCTCTCATTTCGGCTTGTGGTCTTGTCGATTGGTCAGAGTGATTCCTTCTTGCTCAGGGAAGGTGGTGGTTTCGTCGCCGGCGCGTGCATAGAGGTGTGGTGGCTGTGTGGTGGCTTCACGTATGTGGTTTGGTGCGTGTAGCTGCGGTTTGTAGTCCGGAGTCTGTCGTCTATGGCTGTGCTCCCCTCATTCTTGTGGCTGCTCTTCCCTTGCTCAACCATCCCCATTTCACCTATCGTGATTTGCTTTGACCTTGCGGTTGAAGTTTGTTTCAGGCCTGCTTCTTGTTTTCCTTCGTCCCCATCGCGGGTTTCTTGAAGCGCAGAGAAGACCGGTACAGGTTCTCTGTACCGGAGATTGGTTTCACTGGTTAGATTCTGGTTGGGTCAGTCGGGTCTTGCAGGTGTTGGGGGTAGCAATCTTAAGTTTCCGTCATCCCAATGCATGGTCGTTCGAGGTCCCTTGGACTCCTCGCAGATGGGTCTTTTCTTCTTTGCAGGTTATGAAGATTGTGGGTTGGTGTTGCTTCCTTATCAGCCCGTTGTTTTAAGCTTAGTGGTTCGGTGGCGGCAGTAGCGAGTGCTTGCTCGTTTAGAGTGGCGTTTCATGCGCTGTGTGGCGTTAATTACAAACCCGGCTTTGGTGGCTTTGCAAGGTCTCGTGGTAAGTATTTGGATCTCCCTTCTATTGCTCGTCTTGCGCTTCATGACAGTGAAGGTTATAAGCTTCGTGGAGTTCACCGGGAGCTAGCTACTCCGGAGACGACACAGGAATTCCCGGCATCCGAGGCAACAAGGAGAACCTCACATTTCTGTGATTCATCGTCAATGGTGAGAACAACAACCGGTTTCTGAAGGATTTCGAAAAATGAACTAGCGGAATGTGCCGGGTTTAGTGGGCGGGCGAAGCTTGTTTGTAATAGTTTGAATTTGGATATTTTGTTCAAAGCGGGTTTGTAACCGGATCTGATTTGCCCGTTTTCGCGGGTCGGATAATATATAAATTTAAATTAAAAAAAAAATGTGTATTCAGTAAATGTAAGAAGACAAAAACATACGAACAAATAATTGAGCAATCTATCTTATTAAAACTCAAGTACAAAATTGGAGTGTTTGGAGACTTGAATAGGACTATTAAAAAAATTTGGAGTGTTTGGAAACATAAATTGTAGTCTTTTAAAAAAAATTAATTTTGTTTGGAAACAAGGATAGTAGTATTAAGAAAAAAAAAGTAATGGGCTTATGTTTTTAAGAAAAATTAAAAGTCCATCATATTATAAAAAACTATCTATCTGGGCGAGATTTAAAATATACGAAAACGGGTCAATCTAATCGCATAAAACTTTTTTTTTTCTAAACTAACCATAAAACAAAATTTAAACTTTATACACATATTTCAAATCAAAATAATAATTTAAAGTTGATTTATATCAAAAATTGATTAAAAACTAATACATATATTCAAAAATGGATTTTTACTAAACTATTTTTCAATAACCATTATACAAAAATGTTGTCAATATATATAATAAAAATACAATACAAAGCCCAATTTGAAATACCAACTCAAATTATCGTTTTTATATTTCCTATTAAGTTTTATAAATATAATATATGTAATTATTTATATGATGGTACGTATAAAATACTATTAATTATATGATTACTTATATGATGGTACGTATAAAATACAATTAATTATATGATGACAGTATACGATATATAATAATGAATAGGGATGAGATTTCGGGCACCCATACGGGTTTGGTTCTGATCGGTTTGTGTTTCGGGTTTTCGGAGTCAAAGATTTAAGCCCTGTTAGGATGTTTCTAAATTTTGGTTTGAGTTTGATTCGGATCTTTGCGGGTTTGGTTCGCGTTTGGATAACCCATTTAAATTATTTTTAAAGTTTTAAATCATTATCTATTTTAAATTTCTCAAAATCTATAAATAAAATAATATATTACCTATAAATTTGAATAACATATGTCAGAATACCTAAGCTTAACATATCAATTGGTTTGATTTAAAGTTTTGGATACGGAATCAATAATTATTTTAAGTATTTTTGGTGATTTGAGTATACTTTAACTATTGCAGATATTTACTTTTGACTATCTATATATATATATTTTCAAGTATTTAAACCAATTTAAAAGTATCATTCTTAATGTTTTATATACGTTAAATCTAAAAATAATTAATATATATATATAAGTATATAAATCTATTTTTAGATAAATTCGGGTACCCGAATACTTCGGTTCGGATCAGATTTGGTTCTCTAAATAACAAAATTTTGAATAATTCGAATATTTAATCAATTTATGTTCGGGTTTGGTACTATATTTTCGGATCGGTATTGGTTCTGTTCTTTGGATTCATTTTGTAAAACCTTAATAATTACATGAAAAACAAATATCAACATATTTTTCAAAATGTATACCCGCGCGCCTGCGCGGGTCAAAATCTAGTACTTTTTATATTTGATACAACAAGATATTATATGATTTTTTTAGCAACATGTAATATTTTCATTAATAAGAATTAAACAGGTCCATGGTCCAAGCGCAGATGAAATGATAGACATGCAATTTTGGGACAAATGAAGGGTCATAAAGATTGCCCTTGCTCCCATCCTATGATGGCAATAAAAGATTTGAGGATCATTTCTTAGGAGAGAGGGATCTTTTTTTGAATAGGAGGTGAATACGTAAGATCCAAATTGACCAAGCGTTCCAAGGGAAGGCATTGCTAGTGAAACCATAGGGTGGGCGATTCACCTATACTGATGAAGTTTAAAGAACTTGATTGAAGGTATTTTATAGGGTAATATCTGGGGATTGACTTCATGGTCCAAGTTTTCAGACTTCTTTTGCGAATTGGCAGTGGAAGTGAATATGGAAAATAGACTCCGAGATTCCACATTTGGAACAAGTCATGTTGATGAGTATGCTTTGAATCTGCAGACTGTCTCCGGTTGGAAGAGCATTGTATCACACTTTCCACAAGAAGTATTTAAGATTTAGAACGAAAAAGTGACTATATAAGCATTTTTTCCAGTCCCAGTTGTTATTGTTCAAGAGTGTAATTGTGTCTTGGTTGTTTGAACAGAGAAATAACCTATTTTTGATGTGTAGATACCCGACTTTTGGAGAGGCCAAATATACAAATCTTGTGATCCATGGTGACTAAGGTCTGATACCTATTCTTCAATACGAACTTTGTTCCATTCTCGAGTTTGCCTAGTTAGAGAGACCATTAAGTTTTTTAGAGAGACCATTCAGCATAAAATTCAAACTCATACTGGGCCGACTAATTGGCCCAAATCAGGCCCATATATCTCCTCCTTGATTATTCTCGACATTGATTCAGAATTTAGAAATCGCTTCGCTCGGTGGTTAACGAGAGAGAGAATGGGGTTAGACGAGGATGATTTCGTATTCCACGGGACGCCGATAGAGCGCGAGGATGAAATCGCTAGCCGGAAAAAGAAAGCAGTCGCCGGAGCTTCGGGAACCCTAAAAACTCTCCCTGCTTGGAAGCAAGAGGTGAGATATTTTTGATTCTTCTAGCCGTCTCTTTACTTGCTGCTGCTGATGAATAGATGAATCAAGCATCGCGAGAACCCGCTTTGGTTATGAACATTCGATGTGAATGCATCTACTTGAGCTGGTTTTAGTACTGAGAATCATGTTTATATGTATCTGAGATTTTGTTATTTAGTATATATGAATAGTTATTAGATTGATTATCTGCAGCTTTCTAATATATATTTACTTATATTCTATGGAAAGCTGCTAACATATGAAGTTTGACATGCTCAGGTGACTGATGAAGAGGGACGGAGAAGGTTCCATGGAGCATTTACTGGTGGATATTCTGCTGGGTATTACAATACAGTTGGGTCAAAAGAAGGTAAAATTTTTGAGAATTAGTTGTTTTTTTTTTAGATTTCCATCTGTAATTTGCTGTTTACAGTCTGAGTTGAATTTCAGGATGGGCTCCACAGTCGTTTACGTCGTCAAGGAAGAACAGAGCTGGAGCGAGGCAGCAAAGTATTTCTGACTTTCTAGATGAAGATGAAAAGGCGGTATGTTTCATATTCTTTAAAAAGCTCTATTTCAAGTTAAACTGTATTGCATAATCCTGCTGCAACACTTCTCAATGGTAATACGTTCAATATATATAACGATGTTAAGCCACTTTAATTTCCCTTATATTTCAGGAGTTGGAGGGGCAGTCACTGTCTGCGAGCTCGCAGTTTGACACATTTGGATTTACAGCAGCCGAACATTCTCGCAAGCAAGCTGAGAAAGAACAGCATGAAAGGTCTCTCTATACCTTTTGTCTCATATTCCTTAGTCATGCATTGTTGTAGGCTTGTAGCCTGATCAGAATTCAAGTGTGGAACGGATTGTCCTCTCTGTCTTATTAATCTTTCTACTACTCGTTGCAATCATCTGGAAGTTTCTTAGGAGCTATGTTTAGGCTGGGTTTTCAGGGTTGCTTCTTTTGATTTGGCACGAGTAATAATTTCTAGACATTGTGTGATAGTTTAATCTCGATAAGTTAAAAAGTTACTATAACTTAATGTTCTTTTTCTTCATTTAAGTTGGCTATGAAGTTAATATCTGTATGTTTTGTGGTTTGTTTGTAACAACTTTACTGTATCACAGGCCATCAGCGATCCCTGGCCCAGTTCATGACGAGCTTATCGCTCCAGCTCCGGAATCAATTGGTTAGTTTTGAAAGCCTCTTTTAAGTTCTTGCAAGACCTCCTTTATCTGTTCTCTTTATTCTCCAGTGCACTAAGTAAAGAGATCTGATCATTTTCTTCTTTCTTTTATTTCAGGAGTCAAACTTCTTTTAAAGATGGGATGGCGGCGTGGTCATTCAATAAAGGATGTGCGTGCTAGTTCAGGTTTGAACTTGTTTAACATGCATTAATCCATAACTTTAGTTTGTGCACCAATCGGCAGCGCGTACCCAGTACATTTTCATCTTGGAAATTCACATATCCGTTTTTTTTTTCCTTTTGATTAATAATACTTCGAAATCTATATTTTGAGTTTTTTAATCCATGTACTTAACATGTTTCTCTTTGATATGGTGCAGATGCTCGTAGGGAAGCTAGAAAAGCATTCTTAGCCTTCTCCTCTGATGAGAATACTAAGGAATCTTCGGACTCACTGGTTTTGGAGACTGAAGCGGAAACTTCTCTGGGTCCACAGTTCAGTGAAGATATTAAGTTTTCTGAAACCACACCTGTGAGTCAACTTTCTAGTTTTTCTTTGAAAACGAGCTTTATGCTGTTGATTGTAATTGCTATTGTTGCATACGTCTTTCATTCAGATTTGAACTTCGTATCAGAACAAATTTAGGACTGTAAATACAGCTTCTAATCTGCTGCAGAATACTTTAATTTGTGATGATTCTCTTTGTGCCTCCATAATCTATTGCAGGTATATGTTCTCAATCCAAAGCAGGACCTGCATGGTTTAGGATATGATCCTTTTAAGCATGCTCCTGAGTTTAGAGGTACGCAGTCTGGACTTTTATGATGTTTTTGCTGTTAGAGCATTCTTTTCATTAATTTGCATTTTTCCTGAATTGTAGAAAACAAAAGATCTCGCTTGTCTGCCAGTAAGGAGGCTGGCTACAGAAAACCTTTGTCAATGAAGGAAAGTCTTTTCGGACCAAAATGTAAGATCCTGTCTTACCGTTTGACCTGCTGTATTGCATATCTGTATGCCAGATTTTGGTTGCCATTATTGTGGTGTTTTGCTAATATGAGTTTAACAATCAGCAGGAAAGATGGCTCCTGGTTTTGGCATTGGCGCACTCGAGGAGCTTGATGTCGAGGATGAAGATGTGTATGCTGGTAAGAACAGATTTGCTATTTCTCTAATCATGGTTGTTTTTCGTTATAAGCATACGTATCTCTGTTTCTCTGATTCTCGAGGAAGCAAACCATTGTCTGTCAAAAGTAAATTAATTTTGGTTATACCAAGTTTGTATGCTACAATACCAAGTGTATTTCATTTCTTTTAGGATATGACTTTGATCAGACTTATGTCATAGAAGATGAACAGCCAGCAAGACCGAGCAATGACAATAGACTTAGGTTAACCTCAAAAGAGCATAATGTTCTGCCTGGTTTTGGAGCTGCTTCGAATTCTGACTACAGTGTAGAAAGGTATAACAAATTAATTTTTAACTCAATGTCATCTCACTTCTGCACGTGTAGTGGAGCTCTTTTCTCTCATAATTTGCTGATTACAACGATTTACTTTCATCTGCATATTACTAGAATTCACATCATTTTTTTTTTCTTATTTTGTTAGGTTTGATCCTCCGAAAATCCCAAAGGACTTTGTGGCCCGACATAAATTTTCTGGTCCTCGGGAGACTGAAACTAAGCCAACTGCTTCTACTCCTCCAGATGTTCCTCCCCCTGAAGATAAGAATCTGAAACTTCTGATCGATGGCTTTGCAACATTTGTTTCCCGCTGCGGGAAACTGTACGAGGATCTCTCTAGAGAGAAGAATGAATCAAATCAGTTGTTTGATTTTCTTCGGGGAGGTAGCGGTCATGACTACTATGCAAGAAGGCTGTGGGAGGAGCAACAAAAGCGCAGTGGTCAAAGTAATCTACAGTTAGATGTTAAGGTCCCTCCAAGCGTGCAGGAAATGACTGCAGAAACGCGTGGTAGCTTATTAGGGGAAAGGCCTTTGCAGAAAAGTTTGAAAGAAACAGAAACATCTTCTTCTTCTGGAGGATCATTCCAGTTCCCGACCAATCTCTCTGACACATTCACCAAATCAGCTTCCTCTGTAAGTAAACTACTTTAACACCTTATAAGAATTTGGCATGACTACAGTTAGTAGATGTGTTTCAAGGAACTCATCTGCCTCTTTACCTTTCACTAACATTTTAGACTTGTTTTGCTATTTCTCTCCTTGAAATAGCAAGAGGCAGCAGATGCTATAAAGCCTTTCAAAGAAGACCTGGCAAAACAAGAAAGATTTGAGCAGTTTCTCAAGGAGAAATATAAAGGAGGTTTACGTTCATCAGATTCCAACAGATTCAACATAGTGTCGGAATCAGCTCGTGCTCAAGAGAGGTTGGACTTTGAGGCTGCAGCTGAGGCAATTGAGAAAGGGAAAGCTTACAAGGAGGTCAGACGGGCTACTGAACGGCCTATCGACTTTCTTGCCGGCGGGCTGCAGTTTACTTCTGGTGGAACAGAGGTATGTGTGCAGAATCTTCATAGCGGTTATTCTGTGCATTGGGGGTTCTATGCTCATATGTAAAATTATTTTTCTTTCTTAACAGCAAATTAAAGACACTGGAGTAGTAGACATGAAAACAAGTAAGACATACCCTAAAAGGGAGGAGTTCCAGTGGCGTCCTGCACCTCTTCTGTGCAAACGTTTTGATCTTCCTGATCCTTTCATGGGAAAGGTAAATAAGTGGTTCCTTGCTTCTCCTTCTGGAATGTCATTTAGACTAGAAAATGAACTATCCTATAATGTCTTGTTGTGGAACGCAGATTTGTTGGTGAAAATTTTGCATAATCATGAACTTAGTTGCATTAAATGCAACTTGATGTGATAGAATATACAAACAATGAATGATGTGCGTGTTGATATAAATGACAAAAAGATAGTCAGAAACACTGCTTTCAACTTGATATCTGTTGGTTAATTTTGTCATAATAAAAGGCTCATTGTATTCTTTTTCTTATAGGATCCCTTGAAGGGGTACATTATGCGATTTTCAGTGTCATGTTCTTGCTTATTGATGTTTTATTACAGCCGGCAGCTGCTCCGAGAGCAAGAAACAAAATGGATTCTCTCCTATTCTTGCCGGATACAGTGAAAGCTGCATCTGGATCGGGAGCACGCCAAGTCTCTGATTTACAAGAACCTGAGAAAGAGCCTGAAGTCGAGGTAGAAGTGGAGAATGTGGAGAGACCTGTTGATCTTTACAAGGTAAAGAGGGTTTGTCTGAGAAAGTTTATGCTATAATCTCAATGTGATCAGTCGACTAATATTCGGTTATGTTCACTTGTAGGCCATTTTCTCTGATGATTCTGAAGATGATGAAGAACAACAACCTATGAATGGAAAGATACAAGATGGTCAAGAAAAGAAGAATGAAGCGGCTGCAACAACATTAAACCGACTGATAGCTGGTGATTTTCTAGAATCTCTAGGGAAAGAACTAGGTTTCGAAGTACCTTCTGATGCCCCTTACGCGGAAGGAACCAAACCAATGGAAGCAGAGAACAAGCCCAAAGGCAAGCCCGATGCTTCTTCTGAGAGAAGACCTGGATTGAAAGAGAAACCGGAGGAGAAGACGAGCAGCCACAAACTCGTGTCTGAAGAAGAAAAGAGTACACAAAAGAGAGAGAAGTCGTCAAGAAACTGGAGTGGTGGAAACGATCTATATTCGAGTGAATCGTCGGGAGATGAACGGAGGAGAAAACGTTCCAAGAAGGATAGGCATAGAAACTATGGCTCAGAGAGTGACTCGTCCAGTGACTACCACAAACGGGATAAGCATAGCTCAAGATCAAGAAGAAAGCAGAGAGAATCTTCGAGAGAGAAGAGGAGTGGCCACAAGAAACATTCAAAGCATTACAAGACCAAGGATTCTTCTTCCTCACGGTACAGCGGAGACGAAGAACGGAAAGAGTCAAAGCGGGAGAAGCGGAGGCGAAGAGACTGAAACCAAATCAGAGATATTGGCTGGCTTAACTCCAGAACACTTGCATACATCCTTTTGTGAACATTGAAACACCATAGAATCAGAGTTATGCAATGAAAAGTTCTCTGCATTGTCTTGATGGTGAAGGTAGTATATCAAATGATAACCTTAGCAGTCCTGGAGCTTAGTTTACATATGATACGATTGTTTTTTTTTTTTAAACTTTGTGATTGATAAACAATTGTTAAATCTTGTTTAGCCTTTTATTGGACTTGTATTGTTGATCAAACCTTCAGTTACATACGTCTAAGGATGTCTGTTGGAACAAAGTTCTGTAATTAAAATCACTGATTAAGCTAATAAGTGGTACATCACAATTCCAAGGCAGCTAGCTAAACATTTGGTTCTTTTCTAAACAACGCAAAACGCGGATTAAAACGGAGGGGAGAGACTCGTTGCTTCTAAACCGCGCGTCGCGTTTCGCTGGGAAGAAGCTTCCAAAACGGCACGAGCGGTCTCCAAAACGCCTTGACCGCTAACGTAATGACTCCGACACACAGGCATATAAACCTCCGCTCCACCGATCAGCTCCGTCTCCCTCTCCTCCGTCTTCCTCAGCGTAAACGAAGCTCTCTTCCCACAAACCTCACACCTCGACGCCAGCTTCGTAACCGTATCCGCAACCGGAACCAAATCCAGCACCGAACCGAACCTCCTCCTCAGATAATCACCATCCAATCCCGCCACAATTACCGTTTTACCCTCCTTATCAGCCGCCTCGCGGCAAAACTCGTAGAGGTCCCCGAAGAACTGCGCCTCGTCGATCCCAATCACGTCCAACTGATTCCTATACGCATCGAAACCGAATCTCTCCTTGAAAGAGTTCAGATCAGGGAGAGCCCAGCAAGGGAACTTCTCTCCGTCGTGAGTAACGATCGATTCCGCACAGTACCTGTCGTCTTTATCCGATTTGATGACGGCTACCTTCTTCCCGCTCTCCCTCTCCGAGAGGATTCGGCGGAGAAGCGTTGTGGTTTTCCCGGAGAACATCGGACCGACGACGACGTGTATCTCCCCGGGAGGAGCAGAGAAGGGCTTAGACTTAGAAGCCGCCTCCGTCTGTAACTCCCGGCGTGAGGCCGAGGGACGATGCGGATTAGTGGGGAGTCTGTTGAGCGAGAAGGCGGAAGCTGTGAGAGGGTAGCGGGAGGCGCGGAGAGCTGTAGAGAAGAGGGAAGGTTTAGGGAGGTGGAGAGAGAAGAGGGGAGGAAAAGATGGAGAGATTAGTGTTCTCATTGAAGCAGCAAAGATTGAGAAAATGATTTTTTTTTTCGCAACTCCTAGGGTTTAAGCAGATAGTGGAAAAATGAAATTAAGCTGGAGTGTGAGTTTGTTTGATTCAGTTTGTGTTCGACTGTGATGAGATAGTGGGCCATAATATTTATCTCACTCGTTGATACTACTGGGCCTTAAATAGGCCCTTGATCGTGGGCCAATTCTTAGACATTCTTTGACTTTTTGGGTTTGGATTTATAACTAGAGTCCAGGGGTTAGTTTCAGATATCATATGTAAACTCTTTACTACTGATACATATCAAAATAATAAGTATTGAGTTGACCCAGGAAAAAAAATGAAAATTCTAGATTAGTTAGAGAATATGAAAAATGGCAAAACTTTAAAGTCAAGCTTCATGCCACATATGTTTAAACCAAGTTTTGATTGATAAAAATATTATTTCGAAATCTGACCATATCTTGTTTATATGGAAAAAATATTACATTTTTAGTCCTAGTTTTTTTTTTTGCTAATAAACCTGCACCGTATCCTAGTAGTCAAAGTTTAAAAGTTTTTACATCCAAATTTGGGGTTTGAATCTCATGATATACAATTTTTTTGCAAATTGCACATTATAGAACGTCCATGTTTTAATTTTCTGAGAAAACGATTTATTAAACATTTATGCAGACACTACAAAATAAAGACTTACAAGAGATTTTCGTAATTATAATATCATAATAAATCAACAAAAAAACCTGCACATATATTTTCAATTGTAACGGTCGATATACAAATCTATCTAAATATTTATCTACTCCACATCTTATCTTCATATTATTGACTAGAAAATATAAGTAACACAAGAGTTGAAATTTTGTATAGAAATCATTTGATTATACTTTTTACAAACAGTATAGAATCATTTGTCTCCTAGATATTTAATCTTTTCATTTTAATTTATAGACTAGAAAATAGAAAAAAATGAAAAAGGTTTGACAGTAAAAAAAATGTAGAAGAAAAAGAAGTTTTGAAGAAAAAAACATGAGAATCTTTGTCTTTCCAGTCAAAATTTAATTGACCAAAAGGACAAAAGACGAGGAAGAGAAAAAAGAGTAAAATGTACGGCAAAAAGGATAAAACGGTGAGTCATCAGATTCCATTTCCTCCTTTCAAATTCGGTGGTTGTTGGTCTTTGTGTTACTCTACTCTCACATGCATGTATGTAATGTAATTATGTAAGTAACTACGCCTCTCCCCTCTCTATATATAATATACTAGAGGCTCGTAGGTATACATAAACTACATCTACCTCTCTCTCTCTCTAAATTTTTGAGATCTCCAGCTTTCCATCAATAATTTGTGTTGATCACTTATTATTTCAGATCTGTAAACTCTATTCTTTTTTTTTGTTGTTTGATTTACGATTGTTTAGGTTTGTCTTCTCATTTACCTTTGGCGAATATGATGAAAGTTGAAGTCGCTGGAGGCAGCGGTTCATCGATCAATTCCTGTGAAAAATGATGTTGGAAACAATTTACATGGGAAGCATGAATCGATCGATAAACCTCTGCATCCAGTGCTTCTCCTTCCTGATTTGTCTCATTTCTTCTGTATTAATCTATTTTAATCTGACAATATGAACATGAGATAAAGATACTCTGAATTAAAAAAAAAAAAATTCTCAGCTCATATCAAAAGTATTTTTACTTGTGGATCTTAGCTTTTGAGAAAGTCAGGGAAAATTAAACCAAGCCAAATTCTTTTTTTTATATGTATACAAAAAATGATTTTTTTTTAGGACTTTTTGCTTATGATTCTTGTCTCTTTAGTTTTATTTTTTGGGGGGGGGGGGTAAAAAAAATCAATGTTGTTTTTTTTTTTTGTTTGTACTTGCTGTGTCCACCATGTGTTCATACTTGAATGACATACAAACTATCTTAAATCCAACCATGTACTTATGTCTGATGACAATTTCATGAAAACCCTTTTTTCCAAAAAAAAAAAAAAAATCCTCTATAGGTTTTAATGATAGTGTTGGTTGCATGTTTTCTTGATCTGTTTTTGAACCAAGGTCGTGACTCTGCTGCTGATAGAATTTTTCTTCTGGTTTACATGTATCAAGGGTTTGAGTTCCTTGTTGACTCAATTCAGGTTTTCAGATCAGCTAAAATGATAAGACTCTGGCCACTGGTTTTTCTCCTGCTTTTTTTTGTACCTGAAGATAGCTGTGTGTTGTGATGGGTTTACCTCTTGAGGTTTGCTGAGATCTCGGGTTTTCTTGATGCAATGTGTGACTTTTTGTTACCTTCTCTGGCTCTTTAATCCGGCATGTTACCTGGATGTTGTTGCCTTACGGACCACCCTTGTTTTTTTTTCTTGTCTAATTATAAGAGATCCACACATAACACTAATCTTTACCCATGGAACAATAATTACTCAACACGTTGGTAAATTGTGTAATCTAGAGAGCGTAATAATCCTTTAATTTTTTTTCTTTTTTGGAACAATAATCCTTTAGTTAGGATCCTTTTTTTTAACACAATTTAGTTAGGATCCTAGTGGGTGACATTCAGTGATTAAAAACAGTCAACAGAGCCATACTACTACTACTTGTTATTTTCGCATTAGCTTCTGTTTTGTAACATTACCACTAATGAAAGTGGATGTTCAAGAAGAATCTAATGACATACATCTGTTGGAAAAAGACACTTTTGTTTGTTTGTCATTGGTGTTCCTTGTGTCCATTTTTTTTCTGCCCTTCTTTAGCAGCACGGGAAAAAAATGATGGAATCTGGTGAAGTGGATGGATTCCTGAGCTCGTGGGTTTTAAAATTCCTTGGAGAAAACTTCAAATGGTAACAATATTCCATTCACAAATTAGGTAAGAAAAGGAGAATCTTGTTCTTTAGGATCAACACTTGTGATCTTTTCTTAGATTCCCCCACACTGGAGGGTGGTAAAACATGTGAAAATAGTGTTATTCGCCTAATGGTGATGCTAAATAGAATGATGTAATATCACTTCCTAGAGTTTGATTCTAATATGTGAGCTTGTTTGTTTTAAGGTCTACTAATGTTGCTTACTATACACATGATGTGCAAATAATGTTTGTAAATGCTATGGAGTTTGTGATCTGGTGTGTTTTTCCTCATCTTCCTTCAATCATGGACAAGTTATTATGAATAAGAAGGAGATGATTTTCTTATAAACCAAAGTAAATTTTTGATGTTATCATAGAGTGTTGAGCAAGTGTGGTTAATTCACTTGTTTAGCATGCTAAACAAAGCAGGAGAAGGAAACCTAGACCAAAATCAGTTGATCATTGAGATCTTTGGTTTTGTGTGGGAGGGAAGTCAGTTGTAGTTTTCGGTTTTGGTGACGTTTAATTGTAACACATTTGACGGTTGGACACTGAACCAAAACCGTAAAATTGTAGTGTACGTCCGGTTTAATTGTTTATTAGTACAATGGTTTAGCTAAAAGTTCATCCGAATTACGTGGATTTATGGAGAAAAGGGAAACAAAATCATCTGGTTTAATTCATTTGTTCCAAATCATAACCATCTTTAAACCGACGGTTCAATTTGACCGGTTTCTATTACAGTACGACACTACTACTGTTCTGTACTAGCATTAATCAAAAAGGCAACGATTCTGTTTCGGATCGGTAATGACTGGCTCAGCTTGCACAACTAACTTCCACGTAGGATTACTCTAACCAATCAAACACCACCATTCAAATCCTCTATCTTTTTTTTCTTTCAAGAAACGCTCGTAACCATAAACTCTTCAGTCTCCATTGTTTTCTTCTTAAATGCATTTATAATCTTCCGTAGCTGAAGAAACAGTTTGCAGACAACATAAAGTCTTTGTCTTCTTCTCTCTGTCACATTGATTTGTGAAGAAGAAGAAGAGTGGCAGAGAAACCCATGGCTATGGCGGAGATGGCAATGAAGTCTTCAGTAACAACTGCAAAACTCACTCTTCCTCCTTCTTCTTCGTCTTGTAAGAAGAGAGTGAGGCAAGTCTCTGTCGCACTTCCGACAACAACCTCAATCTCTCTGTTATCTGTCTTCTCATCTCCTCCTCCTGAAGCCAAAGCTGCCGTTTCCATTTCCAAGGACCAGATCGTCTCCTCTCTCACTGAAGTAAATTCTTCATGACAAATCTCAATTTTGGATTCCCTCTTTTGAAAACCCTTTTGCTTGACGAACTCTTTGTTGTCTGTAACAGGTGGAGAAGACAATCAACCAAGTTCAAGAAACTGGTTCGAGTGTTTTCGATGCAACGCAGCGTGTTTTCCAAGTGGTAGGAGATGCTCTCAAACCAGCCTTGGACACTGCTTTGCCCATCGCAAAGCAAGCCGGCGAAGAGGCTTTGAAGCTTGCTTCTCCTGCTTTCTCAGAGGCTTCGAAGAAAGCTCAAGAAGCGATGCAAAGCTCTGGTATTGATGCAGAGCCTGTCTTTAATGCTGCAAAGGTCAGTTAGAAACTCAGCAACTCTTAGGTTTTGGTGGACATGAATATAAGTTGTTGTTGTTTTTGCTGGTGTGTAGACAGTAACAGATGTGGCCCAACAGACAACTAAAGCTATTGAAGATGCTAAGCCCATTGCTTCATCGACCATGGAGACGATATCTTCAGCTGATCCTAGTGTCGTTGTTGTTGCTGCTGGTGCTGCCTTTATTGCTTACCTTCTCCTCCCTCCTGTTTGGTCTGCTATATCTTTTAACTTCCGTGGTTACAAAGGTAAAAAAAGTCTAAGAAACTTTATTCATATATCGTCTCGAGAACATGAGCTCCTGTAATTGATTCCTAATTAATCTAATCATTTTGTTAATTGGTTACTGGTGTCTAGAGTCTAGTTCAAGTTAGCAAAAAAGTTGAAAACTGATTGTGTCTCTAAGTTTGCCTCTATAATAACATTTATAGGAAAAATTACTCTTCACACCTTTATTTCTTCTTATAAAATAGAAAATACGAGGAAAAAAATAACATTTCTCTATTCTTAGTGTATATTTAGAGATTGTTATTTTTTTTAAATACATTCGAGCAAATAATATCTCTATTAAAAAAAATTTTGTTTTAGAGGAAAAAATACAAAAATACATTGGAGATGATCTTTTAGATGATCTTACACTGTGTTGTGGTTTATGTTTTAAGGTGACCTCACACCGGCTCAGACACTTGATCTTCTCTGTTCCAAGAACTACTTGATGGTGGATATAAGATCAGAGAAAGAAAAAGAAAAAGCTGGGATTCCTCGTCTCCCTTCAAATGCAAAGAACAGTATGATCGCCATTCCGTAAGTCTTTTGCTTAACTTCTGTTCTTACTTATGTTTTTATTACAAGAGACAACCAAAAAGAAACAAGTTTCTTCTTATGATGATCAGGTTGGAAGAGCTACCGAACAAAGTAAAAGGAATCGTGAGGAACTCAAAACGTGTTGAAGCAGAAATAGCTGCATTAAAGATATCTTACCTCAAGAGAATCAACAAAGGCTCCAACATCATCATCATGGACTCGTGAGTGTTATTTTATATTTTGCTCCTTTTTACAAGACTTTTGTGGAATCTTTTTTTTTTTTGGTTCATGTGAATCTTTATTGGTTTCGTAGGTACTCGGACTCAGCTAAAATAGTGGCGAAAACGTTAAAGGTTCTCGGGTTTAAGAACTGCTGGATCGTTACAGATGGATTCTCTGGTGGAAGAGGATGGTTGCAGAGCCGTTTGGGCACTGATTCTTACAACTTCTCGTTCGCACAGGTCTTGTCTCCATCGAGGATTATACCAGCAGCTTCTAGGTTCGGTACTAGATCAGGAACCAAGTTCCTTCCCAGCTCGGACTGAGAAAACAAGAGAATGTATCATTAGCTAAAGAAGTGTTGTTTTATATTCCTTTTTACATCTCAACTTTGAGAGATCTTTTGGTAAAATTTTCGAATTATTATTTGTCTTTTAGATTGATGATCAGAAGTGGAACCAACAAAAAAACAAAGCTTAAAATCAAGCTGAATATCACCTTTGAAAGAAGAAAAAATGATCAAATAAACAGAGATGATCGGGCCTATAGTGAAGGTAGGAATAATTTGGGTAAAATTGTAAATTTAGGATTAATTCAGGAATTTAGGATTAATTCAGGACTGTGGTTGTAATTATACATAGATGCAACTAATCAGTTATCTGGTAGGCCTGCGTGTGGCTTAGCTTTTACTATCTAAGAGGTTGGTTTGCCAGTTGCCACCATCTTTTTGCCGAATATCCTTTTTTTTTTAAAGTGGTAGGGTATTTTAGAAATTTAGAATATTGTGGTAGCCTGCTAGGTCTGTCTGTGGTTTAGGGTTTAGGCAAAACAATTATACATCCTGTGTAACAAATTGATTAATCTGCCTGCAGATTATATAAAAACTTGAATAAAGAAAATTGTTGTCCAACCAAAAAGATAATACAGGCAAATATGTTAATTGACTAATCAAACTGTGCATATCATTTCACATCTTAAACATCTTGACTCTACTGGTTCGCTAATGTACAAGGAAGTTGATAATGTGTTTAGACTGCAATTAGTAGATATGTACAAAGATGATGATCAAAAGTGGAAAAAAAGTGTCAAGAGAATTCAACTACAGCAGCAATGTACAAAGACTGAAACCAATACAAAGATACATCAAATCATTGGAATTTTTATCAAATGTCAAAAGTGTTTTTTGTTTTACTTTTCCTTTTATGGTATCATCAACTTTAAGAAATCTTTTCTCATTATCTCTCATCAACACAACTTAACTTCATATAGACTGAAACAACAAAAAGATACAAAACAACATCATCAAATAAAATTTAAACTAAAATGAAAAATAACAAGAAGAAGATCAGATAAGCAACAAGAAGATGATAATCAGACGTGGAAAGAGCGATTAAAAAAAAAAAAAGTAAGAGATCAGGATTAAGTCGACACGTGGCAGTGCGCGCTTTTTTTTTTTTTAATTACGTGGAGAACTTTCCCACTCCACTCTTTAAAATTCATTTTCAATCAAAATCAGCCTTTGTATTAGGTTCTTCTCTCCAAGTTAAGAGGAAAACAAAAATGGCGTACAAATCCCTAGATTCAATCACGAGGTCTGATCTCAAAGCTCTAGGGATCTCCGACGATGTATCTTATAAGCTTCTCAGAGATCTCCAAGACATCATCCGCAATCACAGCTCCGCCACGCCCCCTGAGCGGTGGATTGAGATATCTCGACGGATCCTTCACCCTGACCTCCCTTTCTCTTTTCACCAGATGATGTATTACGGCTGCTACAAGGATTACGGACCCGACCCGCCCGCTTGGTTACCCGACCCGTATGAATTGCTCTTTTTTATCAGATTTCTAGACGTTTCGCTTTGTTATTTAATCGGTGGTGTGGTGATGGTCTCTTTTATAGGAAGGTTGCTTCTTTAACTAACGTTGGCGGTTTGCTAGAAAGGCGTGGGAGAGAGTTCTTAGGTGATGATAGCTATAAGGATCCCATTTCGAGTTTCTCGAGTTTTCAAGACTTCTCTGTATCTAATCCTGAGGTAACTAACAAGTAACAATACTACTCTTGTTTTTATTTTATTTTTGAATTAAGTGCAATGTTAAATTATCCGGTGGCCAACCTTATTAAGCTCGACATGTCACACTAGTCGCAGGGCCTATATGTTTTTTTTTTTTTTTTTTGTAATTGTGGTTTTTTCACACTGTTGCAGGTGTACTGGAGAACTATTCTGGATGAGTTGAACATATTGTTTTCTGTACCTCCTAAGTGTGTTTTAGAGAAGGACACGTCTGGAGATAACCCTGGGGGCAGTTGGCTTCCTGGAGCGTATCTGAACCCTGCGAGGAGCTGTTTGAGTAGTGGCTCAAAGAGGAGATCGGACAACGACGTTGTGATCCGATGGCGTAACGAAGGAAGCGATGATCTTGCGGTTAATAACATGACGCTTCTTGAGTTACGGTCACAGGTTTGGTATGGAATTTCTCATCCTTTTGTCGAAAATGAGAAGTTTTTATTTGGTGAAAGAGATGATAATGTATACTGTTGTTTATCTGATGTATAAGGTTAGCTGCACATGCTCTTAATGCCTTGGATTTGGAGGAAGAGTCAGCAATCGCGATTGATATGCCGATGAACGTTGAGTCCGTGATCATATACCTTGCCATTGTTTTAGCAGGCCACGTGGTTGTTTCTATAGCTGATAGTTTCTCTCCCCGTGAAATATCGACGCGGCTTAAAATTTCAAAAGCAAAAGCCGTATTTACTCAGGTACATTTCTCATGATTCTTTGATAACTGTACAATTCAAGGTGTGGTTTTTGTTTTTGTTTTTGTTTTATTAGTGGTGAACTGTTTGGCTTTTGGGTATTATTTAGTTAAAGTTGTGGCGACAATCTTAACGGTTGTAAGATGTCTGTAGCCTGTTTGGAAAATCCACTCTGGTTGAATTTAGTATAAAGTAGTTTGGCATATAATGGCTACTGTTTAAAAACCATCACCAATCATATAACAGGGTTTTACTCACGTTAATTATTGAAAAAGCAGATGTGACATTTTTTTTCTTCGTTTCTTTATTTTTCATTTCGTTTATCTTTTTTTTCCAGGATGAGATCATTCGTGGTGATAAAAGTATTCCCCTTTATAGGTGAAGTTTTTTGCAATCCAGCAGGCCTGAATTTTTTTTTCTCAAGAAACCAGGTGTAAAAATGGTTCTCATGTTATCTATTTGACTCTGCAGAAGGGTCGTTGATGCAGAAGCACCCTTGGCAATTGTTATTCCAGCGAGAGGCTCATTCGTCAGAATGAACCTCCGTGAGAATGATTTGTCTTGGAACGAGTTTTTGGGAAAGGCAGGAAACATGAGGTACACTCAGTGTATACAATACTCTACAGCTTCCAGTTATAAACTGAAAACAACATCAACGAAAAAGTTCAGTAAAAAAAAAACCACAGCAACGTTTTCTTGATAGGGGTGAAATTTAAAATCTTACATTTCACCTGATAATAATAGCCAATAAATAAGTTGTGATACTTGTTTAATGTCATAAAAACGAATACGCACTTTTTTACTGTTCTTTCAGAGGTGTGGAATATATTGCTGTAGAGAAACCAGCAGGAGCTTGCACGAACATCCTTTTCTCATCAGGAACAACCGGTAAGCCAATGGATAAAAGCTGCATCATGGAATGTAGATAAGGATGTGTGTGTTGAAATACTATGTTTTGCGTTTCTGGTGTAGGTGATCCAAAGGCTATCCCATGGACCAACATTTCTCCTCTGAAATCTGCTGCTGATGCTTGGTGCCATTTGGATGTTCATCAGGGAGATGTTGTTGCTTGGCCGACCAACCTTGGGTGGATGATGGGTCCGTGGCTCGTTTATGCTTCCTTGATAAATGGGGCTTGCATGGCATTGTACAATGGATCACCTCTTGGTCCTGCCTTTGCCAAATTTGTGCAGGTAAGCAATGTAACTTATGCATTCCTATCCCATTGGCTTAACAGATAAAAAATTTGAAGAGATAAAAGCAATTGATAGTTTGTGTCAATATTCCTTAAACCAAATCATTTAAATATCTAACGGGGTTTATAATCTGGGGTTAGGATGCTGAGGTAACAATGCTAGGTGTGATACCAAGCATTGTTCGGACGTGGCAAAACTCAAACTCGACTTCTGGATATGATTGGTCACGAATCCGGTAATTCCCAAAGTTGATCCCCAGTTAAGCCTGAAAGTTCTCGTAGCTAGGAGTTTAAATGTTTGTAAATGTCCTCATGTCACACAAATATAAATTTTCCGAAATGAATAAACTTAGGTAGGTTTAAACTAACGTTCCTATGAAAAAGTGTTTGATGAACATATTTTGACATCGCTAAACTGATGATAATTTTTAGACAGTAACATTGATGTCTTATGTTTAATACTTTTTCAACAGTTGTTTCGGTTCGACTGGTGAAGCCTCGAATGTAGACGAGTATCTATGGCTGATGAGCAGGGCTCATTACAAACCTGTAATCGAGTATTGTGGAGGAACTGAGATTGGAGGTAGTTTTGTCACTGGTTCTTTGCTCCAGCCTCAGTCCCTGGCTGCTTTTAGCACCGCTACCATGGGTTGCAAGCTTTTCATTCTCGGTGAAGATGGCAATCCTCTTGTAAGCAAATTTATTTGCGTCATCGATGATGCAGTGTTGATTCTGAACGATTTTAAGGTGTCAGGGATTGAACTGAAGTTAGCATGGTCGTTTTTTATTTTTCCTTCCTCATTTCAGCCTCCAGAGGCAGAAGGAGTAGGAGAACTGGCTCTTTATCCTCACGTGTTTGGAGCCTCAAGCACTCTCCTGAATGGAAATCACTACAACGTTTACTTCAAAGGAATGCCCACCTTCCAAGGACAGGTAATCCAACTCTTGCCACATTCTCACGTAAGTTTTCATCAGTTTTGAGTGTGCTGCATACCTGCTTTTCGATAGATTTTAAGAAGACACGGAGATTTATTTGAACGGACTTCAAAAGGATACTATCGTGCTCACGGACGTGCTGATGACACAATGAATCTTGGTGGTATAAAGGTAACCTTACTTACTATACAATGCTCTTATTATATAGTATTAATGTACATTATCATAATTCATAATCATACTCTGCCGCCTGTTCTTTGCCCAGGTCGGTTCTATTGAGATCGAACGAGTCTGTAACTCCGTTGATGACAGCGTCTTGGAGACAGCAGCGATCGGTGTTCCACCTCCCAGTGGAGGTCCTGAGCAACTAGTAATAGCTGTTGTGCTCAAGAACCCTGAGTTACGGAATCATGACATGAACCTCTTGAAAAAGTCCTTCAATTCTGAGATACAAAAGAAACTCAATCCATTGTTCAAGGTAATAGTATTACAAACAACCAAACGCAACGGAGCTCATAAGTTGTGTTGTTGTTCGAAATTTTATACAACAAATAGGCTAATGTGAAAATATCTTATGCAGGTATCATCTGTTGTGACTCTGCCTTCCTTGCCGAGAACAGCCACAAATAAGGTTATGAGAAGAGTTTTAAGGCAACAGCTTACTCAGACCGGTCTAAAGTCGAAGCTATGAGAGACTATTGTTTGCCATTAAACCCACAACGTTTGGTCTTTTGTTGTACATCCACGTCTATATCAATAAATGATTCTCAATTTACACATAGCCTGTGGAATATGTCTTCTACGAGTGTATCACGAGATCCGTAAATAGTGCGATCCTTGATGTGAATATGTACTTGTCCTGTAATGTAACATTGTAACGTGAACAGTTGATCAATTATTCGTGTTGGTGGTGTACAATCAGGAGGTGTAAAACAACTTATTTCGGAATTAGGGGTGATATTAAATAATATTATGAAATACATGGACATAAAACGTAATAAATAAAAGAAGTGAGGGGTATTCTGTAATTTACATGAACAGATTTGGGGGATAATAGCCATAGTTCATCATCTTCTTCACCAAACCTTAGGGGATAACTTAGAAACAAGAAAACGGCGTCGGTTTGACCCGACGGAGGAACCATGTCGTCTTCTCTTCTTCTCTCAGGCTCTACAGTATCTTCTTCATTCATCGCTCCTTCGAAGCTGTAATCTCTCTCTCTCTCTCCTTCATTTCACCTTCTTTCGACTTATCCGATTTCAAATTCTAGGGTTTGTGTTGTTTGTTTATGATTACAGTTATCTCTTACGGAATCAAAATCAATCACTGTCACTATCTCGGAACGTTTCGAGAAGCTTCAAACCCCTTAGGTGCTCCTCCGCTGATTCTCCATACGGAGGTTAATATCATCTCCCCTTCTTCTTGCTAAAAGTCTCCATCTTTACGCTGTTTAATGACTTTTTTCTTTTGTGTGTAGGCAACGTGCCCACGTTCCCTCGAACCAGGGTCTGGGACCCATACAAGCGTCTAGGGATAAGCCCCTACGCCTCCGAGGAAGAGATCTGGGCCTCGCGCAACTTCCTCTTGGAGCAGTACGCGGGACACGAGAGGAGCCAAGAGTCTATAGAAGGCGCATTCGAGAAGCTTCTCATGTCTAGTTTTGTGAAGAGGAAGAAGACTAAGATCAACCTCAAGACGAGGTTGAAGAAGAAAGTTGAGGAGTCTCCTCCGTGGCTTAAAGCTCTTCTTGATTTCGTTGAGATGCCTCCCATGGATACTGTTTTCAGAAGACTCTTTCTTTTCGCTTTCATGGGTGGTTGGAGTATCATGAACTCTGCAGAAGGCGGTCCTGCCTTTCAGGTTTTTGGCTTTGCTTCTTCATCTTAAGTGTAGTTTTAGTCTTGTTGAGACTATCTAATCTAGTAGAAGTCTTAGTATAAGGTTAACCTGTAGATACATAGATGAAGAAGTGTGCTTGAAACCTTTGGCTGTTACTTGTAGGTGGCGGTGTCGTTGGCGGCTTGCGTATATTTCCTTAATGAGAAGACGAAGAGCTTGGGGAGAGCTTGCTTAATCGGGTAACCTCCTGGTGCTAATTGAAAACTAGCTAAAACTAGAACTTGGATTTTTTTTTTTTTTTTAATTCATTGAATGTGTTTGGTTGTTATGGTTGCAGGTTTGGTGCATTAACAGTCGGGTGGTTCTGCGGTTCGCTAGTCATTCCCATGATTCCGACGGCTTTCATTAACCCGACATGGACCCTGGAGCTTCTAACGTCACTGGTTGCTTATGTGTTTTTGTTTCTTTCTTGTACTTTCCTCAAGTAGGTTGTTGCACTTTTATCCAGACTTTGTGTTTCTTTCTTGTACCTGTTCTCGCCGGAAAATTGAACTTGAGTTCTACAACATTGGTTAACTCTTGTTAAAGTATGGAATCAAGTTGATGAGGATCTTACCAACCAAGTGGATAAATATCGGTATCAAAATCTGTATCTTATGTCTATGTAAATACATTCGAATACCTAAATAATTATGTTTTCAATATGATGAAACCAATAATTTTCTTTCATATTATGGGAATTATATATCAAAATTGATTATTTTAATTGGGTAATTGCGTATGAGTATCGTTAGGTCTGGACGTTCGGGTCGGATTTTCGGATGGAGAGATACATAATTCGTTCGGGTTATTTTAAATTTCAGATCGAGTTCGGATTTTTAAGGTTCGGATTCAGATTCAGATTATTTTGGGTATAACCGAACTGTGTAACAAATAAAAAAAATTCTATGCATCTTTGATTTGACTTTGTGAGACTAGAAATAATATTGTTGAAAGAAACAATATTGTTGAAGTTAGAAGATTGAACAACATTTATGATTTTTTTTATTTGTTATTACGTTGAAGAATACGAGTTTGTATTCTTTTTTTTCCGTTTAATTTCTATTTGTATTATTTTGAATATAAAATGGTAAAAAATCCATCTATTCATAAATCAAAATCAAACAGTAATCAGTTGTTGGGTATGACCGTATGAGTATCGTTGTTGTTATACATGCAGTTGCAAAGTTCATGGATGTATATACACACATGTTATATAACAATCAAAATGATCGTACTATTTCTTAGATATATCTTCACATAGTTTGTCTATTTCGCAAAAGTGCATATATTTCTTTCATGGTAACAACATGTTAGGTTTTAGACCATCGCAATATGTATTTCCATCAATCCAGGCAAACATTGATATAAACCAAACCGGAGAAACCGATATTTATTTATTTTTAGTTTTTACTAAAAGATACAAACCGATATTCATGTTCAAGAAATATCAAACATAATGTAAGCATTTTTTTATTAAAAAGTGGAGTTCGTAGAAAAACCAACGCTTCCATGGAACCCTATTGTTGTGCCTCCAAGAACAATGCCTAATTTTGAGATTTCACAACCTCAACATCTTCTGGTGAATATGTACCCTGATTTTTGAATATTCCAGCCTGCAAAACATTTGAAAATCATCATATAAACAAAATCATTATATTTATGCATATATATTATATTAGTAAGACCAAAAATAAAAATATTGTATTAATAATTGTATATGAACCAAGTTGCTTTGGTCTAGTGGTATAGGAGCTCCAGCTGGAGTGCCCGCCCCTGGGTTCGAGCCTTGGCCACTGCGGAATTTAACATATGGGCTGCAGCATCCGAGACCGAAGACCGTTACACGGTGAGCCACATGGTGACGCCCTGGCAGCGTCCATGCTCACTTCGGTCTCTAGTCTGGACCACCTCGGTGGGGCCAGGATACTCGGTTAGCAAAAAAAAAAAAAAAAATAATTGTATATGGAACCTGGTTAAGGTCGCTCTTGTGAGCAAAATAGTTGGCTCCAACAATGGGCTTATGTGATTGAACATACAAGCCAGTATATTCTTGAACCTGCTCAACAGTTTACATATATAAGTTAACTAGTCAGATGGCATATAATGACCCAAAAAATAGCATGGTCGTTTCTCCACGTGTATATATAGCAAATTACCATCTTGCTAGTAGCCATAATTTGGCTTGTGTCTATTCCTGTGTACACACCATCCATCGTAGATGCGCCTCCACATTTTAAAGCCATCACGACCTATACATACCAAAGATTACAAAAATTGCAAGACGGTCTCGGTGATAGAATATAAACTTACCTCTTCAAGTGGTGCATTCCCACTTCTTTCACCTATTCCGTTTACCGTTACGTCCACTTGTCTTGCTCCAGCACATACACCCTATATATGTTAAATGTAAACTACATGTTCTATATGTATTTGAATATATAGATATTCGTAGATGAATGAAATAAAAGCAGAGTTAATTTTAGTACGGCGATTGCGTTAGCGGTAGCAACACCAAGGTCGTTGTGACAATGAATGCTGAAGACAACATCATCGATCCCAGGAGTGTTGGCTTTGAGGTAGCTCACAAGTTCTCCAATTTCTTGCGGCATGTTGATCCCTACCGTGTCTGCGAGGTTCACCGTGGTTGCACCCGCTTTGATCGCTTCTCCTAGAATCTTGCATAGAAAGTCTTTCTCCGACCTGCTTCATTTTAATCACAAACTAGTTAAAAAATAAAAATCTATATATGACATGAAAGAAAATATTTAGAGGGCCATTAGTCACTAGAATCCATAACATTATCTAACAAAAGCTATGTGAAGTCACATCATCAGGAGATTCAGGACTAGATGTTGGATCACTCAACTTCATGATGGCAACTATTGGACCACCATTAACTAGTTGTAAAACTTTTACATTTTAAATAACAAAATAACACTTTTTATATATACACGATACCTGCCAAATAAAAACACATATGTACAATGTAAACAACAAAATTATTCTGTAACTTAAAACCAATGGACTCAAATTAACAAACATATGTATTAAGGTTCGAATTAAGATACGGACCTGCCGGCATCTTCGCAGCCGAATTGGATTTCATTGAAGCCTAAGCTCTTAGCAAACCTAACACTACTCACTGCCATCTGGATGACTTCTTCTCCAGTCTTTTTCAACTTATATTTCATGTGTATGTCACTAGTAGATATGAATATGAGTATTGTCGGTCTCTTTGCGTACTTCACCGCTTCCCAAACCGCCTTGATGTCTCTCTGTTTGCATCGTGCAACGGCGCATATAACTGGGAGGTAACCTGTTTCTTCATCCATCTAAGAGAAACAACAGTTCATCGTTAACTATAATTAAGGTAAACTCTGGAATATTACTACACTTGTAATTGTATTAATTTGCGTTCAAACAATGTTAATATTCTGCTGACAAAAAAAAAAAAAAACAACAATGTTAATATTCTTTTCAATTTTATCAAATGTCCCTGACATAAAAAAAAAAAGTTAACTATATAGTGTAAACATTAAAATTTTATGTTATAAATTGAAGGTATAAATTAACAACCTCGTTTCCTACGGTTTTGGCAATGGTCTTGACGGTTTCGAACTCTTCCTCAGAGGACGCAGGGAAACCAACTTCCATGATGTCTACTCGGAGTTTGGCGAGCTGCCGGGCAATTTCTAGCTTCTGTGGTGGAGTAAGTGCTGCACCGGGGGCTTGTTCCCCGTCACGGAGCGTCGTGTCAAATACACGCACATACTTTTTGTCGGGGAGTTTGTTCGGTATATACACGCACATGTTGCTGCTCTCTGTCCCAACCTTTTTGGAAAAAGAGGAGCAACATGTGGTGAACAAGGACGGTTTTTTGTATGGATGGGTCAGACCGGGAGAGTGAAAGGAAGATGCAAAGTGTACAACTGACTGGACGGCCACTGTAGAACCGGTGGTGAAGATCATATCGGAATATGTCAGATGGCGAGAGATTTCGATTTGGAGGATAGTTGAGAGGAAAATGTTCTTCTTAATTAGCGTTAACAATTCTATTAATACTAAAATTAAAGGAGATTGCAAAATCAGTATAAAACTTCGGAAAACAAATTACTACAAATGTGCCATAGTGAGAAACAAAAGTGTAAGTTTTGATCATTACAAATTCTAAATCATTCACATATAAATACACACACAATAATATAAGGGTCCCATAATATAATTATAATATTTGTTCAAAATAGGAGCACGATCATGATTATTTTATCAAGATAATAATCGATATTTATATTGTTAGTACTGATCAGTAAGAGAGGACATACTAATCACGTGGAATGAACCTCTAGGTAGGTGACATTATCACATATTAATCTCTGTGAAGATGCTCTTAATATTTTTATAATCTTTTTTAACTTATTGTATGTTCATTGCCAATGACGCTGGGAGATTTTGATATAAATAGTTTGGGTGGATCATGAAGTAGTAGAGTAAATAGGTAACGTGCATCAAGTTTAATTTCTGAAACGATACCACAAAATGCGCGGAATTTGGCAGTTTGCCAGGCTGTCTTGCAAATAATTTTTCAACTTCAAACTGTTTTTATTCATTAACACAACACATGCATATCAAATGGAACCTTGGTATTTAAAAGAAATCTATATATGACATGAAAGAAAATATGCAGAGGCCATTAGTCACTAGAATCCATATAACAAAAGCTATGTGAAGTCACATCATCAGGAGATTCAGGACTAGATGATGTATCGCTCAACTTCATGATGGCAGCTATTGGACCACCACTAACTAGTTGTAAAACTTTCATCCACCTAATGATTCTCTTAACAGATGGTTTGAGGTTAAGATATTGAATTTTATACTTGTAGGTGGCGGTTTCGTTGGCTGCTTGCATATATTTCCTGAATGAGATGACAAAGAGCTTGGGGAGAGCTTGCTTAATCGGGTAACCTCCTGGTGCTAATTGAAAACTAGCTGAAACGAGAATGTAACATCCCGAGTTGTGATATGTGAAAAGGCTTAAGAGAATTGATTTGGCTACCTATGTCACTAAAGTTGACTTATCTTTTCCGGAACACATCCTAAAAGAACTCCAGAGTTAAGCGTGCTTGAGCTGGAGTAGTGGAAGGATGGGTGACCTATCGGGAAGTGATTCGCGATAGCGTGCGAGTGAGGCCAAAGCATGGGAAAAGGTCGGGTGGTGATTACAGGGTCAGTAGACAATGATTTCGAGCCTTTGGAAAAATTAACGGACCGACCGTCAGACGGGATGGGGCCCACGGGCCGAGAGAGCGGACGTGGGTGGCCCATTAGCCGTGGGCGGGTCGGGGCGTTACAAGTGGTATCAGAGCTGGTTAGCAATCTCGGTTCTGACCCGAGAGGCGTCTTGAGACCTGTCGTGGGGCGCAACGAGGACGTTGCGTTCTTTGAGAGGGGGTGAATTGTAACATCTCGAGTTGTGATATGTGAAAAGACTTAAGAGAATTGATTTGGCTACCTATGTCACCAAAGTTGACTTATCTTTTCCGGAACACATCCTGAAAGAACTCCAGAGTTAAGCGTGCTTGAGCTGGAGTAGTGGAAGGATGGGTGACCTATCGGGAAGTGATTCGCGATAGCGTGCGAGTGAGGCCAAATCATGGGAAAAGGTCGGATGGTGATTGCAGGGTCAGTAGACAATGATTTCGAGCCTTTGGAAAAATTAACGGACCGACCGTCAGACGGGATGGGGCCCACGGGCCGAGAGAGCGGGCGTGGATGGCCCATTAGCCGTGGGCGGGTCGGAGCGTTACAGAGAACTTGAATTTTTTTTTATTCTTTTCATTGATTGGGATTTGGTTATTATGATCGCAGAATTGGTGCACTAACGGCCGGATGGTTATGCGGTTCGCTAGTCATTCCCATGATTCCGACGGTTTTCATTAACCCGACATGGACAACACTGGAGCTCTTAACGTCACTGGTTGCTTATGTGTTTTTGTTTCTTTTTTGTACTTTCCTCAAGTAGTTTGCTTTTTTATCCAGACATTGTGTTTCTTTCTTGTACCTGTTTAAAGTACAACATTGGTTGGCTCTGTTAAAGTATGGAATCAAATTGATGAGGATATTACCCTAAATGGATATATATCTTCTACATTTCTTTCACTAAAACATATGCTCAGATTACTAATGATAAACATTTATTTTATATAATATTTTCTCATAGTTTTTCTACTATGCAAAATTTCATATATTTCTTAAGGGTAGATGTTATGTTTTTAGAGGATCTCACTATTTATTTCCATTAGTGCATGCGCACATTTAAAAAAAAAATGAAGGTAGTTCTTACAAGAACCGGCGACGACAAGAAGGGTAACAAGGAGATTGAAGACGAGAAGAATCCTCCATCTTTTTCTTATACCCTTGAAAACTCCAATCTTGCATGACTCGCACGCATAACACAATTGGCTCTGCGTGTTACTCCACATTTTGTCTCTTAGCCGGCCGGCATTGGATCAATGCGAGGATTGATATACAAACATTTCGCCAAAATAGAATTAAGAAACTCTCGTGATGTACTCGCAGACTCGAATCACTGCAACAAAGGACAACCCATGTAGTGGACTTCTAAAACGCCTTAAGAGTTTTTTTTTTCAAAAAGCAACCCGGTTATTGTGGCGTGTGAATGGTTGGTTTAAACTTAAATGTGAGAGCCCGTTTAGTCACTTGGTTTGAGTAAATGTTCGTTAATATTAGAGGGAGAGAAATGGTAGGAGGCATGAAAAGCAACAACAGACCTCAACACGTTAAGAAAGGCTATCGACAAGCAGATACGGAAGAATCTCATCACTTGGAGGAGGAGGAAGTAAGATTATTAAGAACTCAATTGGGATGTGGTTTGCGTCTACATAGTCTCACGAGTTTTTCTATACATTTTAAAGAAGTTTTTTATTTGAAATAATTTAACACCTTTTAAAAAAATGTTCATTAATGTTTGTACATCATAAAATGGAATTTTATGTTCATTAATGTTCAGCAAAAAATGTTCATCTTATTATTGTTTTTATTCATTACAACAACAGAATATCACCAAATGGAACTTTGATATTACATGCAAACTGATAAAAATGATCATACATTTATTATTTATTTATTTTATTTCGTTGTGTTCATACATTTATACCATAGAGGAAACCTTTAGGACTGGTAGATAGCCCCAAAGGTTTATTTTACCGTTAGAGCCGTTTAATTTGTCGGACGAGATTTCATCACCAGATTCACCGCACGTTACCAATGCCTTCAGATCAGCATCCGTGATTCTCTGAGCAGATCAACAAATTTAAACCAATTAAGTTTGAGATTTTATGTTACGTACATATATCATGTGTAATGAAAATGAAATATTTCTAAGCCAAATCATAACACGCCTATATGTCCACTAGAAGTAGGGCTGTTCAATATGGTAAAACCGAACCGTACCGAACCGAACCGAACCGAAATAGACAATATGGTTTGGTTTTGGTATATACCATATAAACCGAATGGATATAATTTTATAAAAACCGTAGGATTTGGATATGGTTTGGTATATAACCGATTAAACCGAATAAACCGAACAAAACCGATTAAAAGTAAAAACATGTAAATATGTATCTATTTTATAATAATACATGAAAATCTATTTGTTACATAAGTTAAATTTGTGTTAATAACTATTGCCATAATTTTATAGTAATAAAAAATCTTAATTTGTAAAACACTTGAACTATAACTAAATAACAATACATCGCAATTCAGACATTTTATTTTCTAAGTCTTTTTTTGATCTTTTTGATTTATTTTAGTCTTCACTATATTAATATGAAGATTATAAATTTGATGGACAATAATTAATTGAAAAAACATGACTTTAACGAACACTAAATATGGAAGAGTGGAAAAACATTTCTTTCATGTTTCTGTTTTGTTTCATATTTTTATTTTCAAAATTTCAAGCTTTGATTTTAGTTATAGATTTGATTATTTTATTTGATGGTAGAAGCATTTTTACTTTTTTGTTCATTTATTTGAACATGTAATATATTTTTAATAAATGATTATGTTGACAATATGACTCTAAAATTCATATAATATGATCTCAAACAAAATAATTATGTTTTTTGGTATAAAACCGAATAAACCGAAAACCGACGGTATATAAACCGAACCGAACCGAAGTAAATATGGATTTAGAATGGTAGTTATATTTTACTAACCGAAATACCGAAAACCGAAAAAAACCGAACCGAAACCAAACCGATATCCGGATTGAACACCCCTAACTAGAAGATACAATAGAGAAAATGAACTAGACTTTTTCTGCTTGGATAAATCTTTGCACCGTGAGAAAACTTCGTTCAAATTATAACCACCAATTTCAAATCCCAACTGAGAGCAGAAATAAACACTCAGGTATATTCATCAATGGTTCATCAAATTAAATATTCATCTCTTATTTAATAATGAATGATATATTGTATAAACAAATTACAAAAGAAATTATAAAATCACAAGGGATACCTCTTTCAGACATCTTTCACAGCATGACGTCCACTGCATATTTTTTTTTTCAAATCAATTAAACAATCTGGTACATACGTAGCTTTAATTAAGTAAAACCAATAAAATATCAATTAATGGAATAATTACCTAAGCTTGCCACGAGCAATGCCAGAATTTTCAGTTTTTACAACCCCAACATCTTCTGGAGATAAGATCTCATATGTTCTCCGACTTTTCAAGATTACATCCTGCAAAAAATTTGAAAAATGATCATCATATAAACCAAATGATTTTTTTATTTATTGTCAGTATATATATTGTATAGATGCATATAAACCTGATGAAGGTCGCTCTCGTGAACAAAACAGTTCGCTCCAACTATAGGCTTATGCGCTTGAACACGCAGCCCAGTATATTCTTGAACCTGCTCAATAATTTAATCTATTAGAACATCACCAACAAAGGTTTTTCAACTAGAATCTCTCGACAAAAATAATAATGTCTTAGTAGATATTTTTCCCAAAAATTTAAAAGATTCATGTCAATTTTTTTTCAATTTTTAGAAGTGCTTTTTACTAAAATATTATTATTTTTTTAGAAACCTCTAATATGAACGTATTCTGTCCTTTTATCATAAACGGCCAAAAGGACCTAACATTATCGTTTCTCCATGTTTTGTATAGAAAGTTTACCATGTTGCTAGTAGCCATAATTTGGCGTGTGTCTATTCTTGTGTAAACACCATCCATCACGTATGACCCTCGACATTTCAAAGCCATTACGACCTATACATACCAAATAAGAGGAATGTTTTTTTTTAAAGTGCACAAGTCCTACAAGTTTTTATAGACGGCCTCGGTGAAACTTTACCTCTTCTAGTGCTGCATTCCCACTTCTCTCACCTATTCCGTTGACCGTTACGTCAACTTGTCTTGCTCCCGCACATATACCCTACATAGAAAATGTAAACTAATAATTATTATATATGTATTTGAATAAATTAATATGCGTAGATGAGCGAAACAAAAGCAGAGTTGATTTTATTACGGCGATTGCATTAGCGGTAGCAACACCAAGGTCGTTGTGACAATGAACGCTTAAGACAACATCATCGATTCCTGGAGTGTTGGCTTTGAGGTAGCTCACAAGTTCCCAAGTTTCTTGCGGCATGTTGATCCCTACCGTGTCCCCGATGTTGACAGTGGTTGCACCCACTTTAATCGCTTCTCCTAAAATCTTGCACAGAAACTCTTTCTCCGACCTGCTTCGTTTTAATCATAAACTAGTTTTTTTTTTGAGCAAAACAACCTAGTTTTACAAATCATAATATGACATGATAGAAAATACGTAGAGGACATTGTCACTAGAATCCATGGGACCATAACCAGAGCCGTGCGAGCATTTATGGTCCATAGTGAACCATAGAAATTTCTACATAAAAATAATAGTGTATATTATAATAGAGGAAAAACATATAAGTAATTATAAATAATAGTAACTATACAAAAAAAAAATATTTTTAAAAAATATTAATCAACTATTAATCATTAAATTTATAACTAATTTTAAGATAAAATAATCATTAACTACGATATAATTTTACCTACTTTTTTTATATTTCAAAAATGCAGTCACAACTATAATCACCAATATCCCATAATTATTCTAGTTCTTTAACAATTATTTACATTGCTGTTACTAAGGAAACCCATGTATCCGTTAATTATAATTAAGCTCATTTTTTTAATCCAAACTACTATAGTACTTTCATCGTATAAACTCAAATTTTTCTGGTTATGCCTATGATAATAGTAGATGATGGCTCTTGATCTTTTTTTTGTTTGCTGTCCATAAGCGAAGGTTTCTTTTATTACTACTGTCGCACGGCCCTGACCATAACCATGTCAAACAACAGCTAAAACTCTTTTATAACATGACTGTTTGAAATGTTCCAGTTATGTGTTTTTGTTTACATGTGAAAAGAAAGCTTGTGCTTAAATAATAATTTTTTTTGATAACCTAACTATTCCATACTGACATCCATATATTAGTCCAAAAATAATAATTCATATTAGTCCTATGTGAAATCTCGGATGTCCCCCCAACTTCACGATGGAACTACGGGCCCACCATAAATTATGAGAAAGAAACTTTACATTTAAACGGAAAGTTATACATTTTTATATAGAATATTTTTGCCTTTATATAAACGTACTATTATATGAAAATAAATATATTATGTGCTGCCGGTTTAAACAAGTAAGAACTGAAATTACGAATAATTATTTATGCTGATTTTGATTTAATTATATCTTAGTTTAATTATGAACTGCCGGTTTAAGTTATTCTTTTTCTTTAATTAATGTATTTATTTTAAACAGGTTTATATTTTATACTACAATTTCGAGTGGATTATATATACATGACTGTTTGAAATGTTCCAGTTATGTGTTTTTGTTTACATGTGAAAGAAAGCTTGTGCTTAAATAATACATTTTTCTTGATAACCTAACTATTCCATACCTACATCTATATTAGTCCATGGCCTATGAAAACTCGGATGTCCCCCAACTACACGATGCACTACAGGCCCACCATAAATTAGTTGAAAGAAACTTTACATTTAAACGGAAAATTATAAATTTTATTTATACAATATTTTTTCCAAATATAAACGCACTATTATTTTTTTTTAAAATTATGTTCTGCCGGTTAAAACAATTATGAACTGAAATTACGAATATATATGTTGTGTCTTCATTTAATTTGTTTAACGAATGTATTTATTTAAACATTTTTATATTTTATACTATAATTTCGAGTGGATTATATATACATATATATTTGTTGGTTAAATATATTGATCGGTTAAAGTTATTTATTACATTAATCTTGACAAATTAATTGTCAACCATAAAACCAATGCATTGTATAGCATTTAAATCCAAAAAAACTCAATAACTCTTTTTTTATATCGGTGCTATAAATCCAAAAACCAATGCATTGTATAGCATTTAAATCCAAAAAACAAATTAATAGTCTCGAGAATTTATCTATATGTGTATCTTTTACATGTTTAAATAATTAAATATTTATAAAATTTTGAATTTTAATCACAAAATTTATGTTTGTCCTTTGAGATATATTTACAATTAATTTAATGGGATACTGATAATCATATATTAAACTATAGTATTTTCTAAGAATTATAATAATTATTATTTATATAATTTATATTTGTGGTTAAAATATATTGATCGATTAACATTATAGTATTTGTGGTATGTAGTCAAATTTTGTTATTATCTTATTTTAAAAACATTGATTGTATGTAGCCAAATTTTATTATTATCTTATTTTAAGAATATTTCAAAAATTCAAATATTTTTTTATTAAAATTATAAATGTACTATTAATTTATAGTTCTATTTTTTTATTTACTGCTGACAAGTCGTAGTAGAACCATTTAAATAATTACTAAATATGACATATTTGATTTACATTAATTTTTTATATATTAATGATAAGTCAATTTAACTATAAATTTTTTTTTAACAAAAATATGTTGATAAATAAATTTTTTAAATATATTTATTAAATAACACATTAATTAATTTCTTAATTAAAATTTGATTACAAAACAAAAAATTAAATTATATGCTAATTTATAAAATATTTCTATTATATTAAAATATAAGTATTAAATGAATTAAATATGACAAATTTATCTTAAAATTGGTAAATTAACCTATTTTATTTTCTTAAATGGTTTTATTTAAATAAATTATCCTAAAAATATCATTTCTATAGTATAACTAAATAAAAATTTAAAATGTATTATATGCAAAGTGTAGAAATTAGAAAACATATTTTGAATAATATTGTCTATTTGATTATTTTATATTATGAATTTCTTCTAAAAAACTCGAAAATGTCATAACAGTTAATAATAATATAAAATGTATAAAACAAATCATAGTAATAATATCCAATAAGTAACTTAAACAATAAGATTAATGAGTTATGTAATATATAACATTAAATATAAATCATACATTTAAAACATTTATAATAATATAAAAGTTATAGATCTACTTTTTGTGAAGTTATGTTATTGTTGTTTTTCAAAATTATATGTGGTGATGATATATAAATAAAATTTTGAAAAAATCAAATCTCGAATGATTTATAGGGAATAAGTAAAACGTACACAACCAAAATGTATCGTAACTTTAAGACCAATGGACGCAAACAAACATATGTATAAAGGTTCTAAGATACGGACCTGCAGGCATCTTCGCAACCAAATATGATGTCGTTGAAGCCTAAGCTCTTCGCATAGCTAACACTACTCACTGCCATCTGAATGACTTCTTCTTTAGTCTTTTTCAACTTAAATTTCATGTGAATGTCACTAGTAGATATGAATATGATTATTGTCTGCCTCTTGGCGTACTTCACTGCTTCCCAAACCGCCTCGATGTCTCTATGGTTGCATCGTGCGAGGCCGCATATAACTGGAACATAACCTGTTTCTTCATCCACCTAAGCTAAACAACACTACATTGTTAACTATAGTTATGCTAAGCTCTGGATTTGCGTACAAACGATGTAAATATTAATCCCAATTTTTACCTAATGTCCCTGAAAAAAAAAGGTTAACTGTATAGTTTAAACATAAAATCTTTACGTTATATATTGAAGGAAGACATTATTAACCTCATTCCCTACAGTCTTGGCAATGGTCTTGATGGTTTCGAACTCTTCCTCTGATGACGCAGGGAAACCAACTTCCATGATGTCTACTCGGAGTTTGGCAAGCTGCCGGGCAATCTCTAGCTTCTGCGGTGGAGTAAGTGCTGCACCAGGGGATTGTTCCCCGTCACGGAGCGTCGTATCCAATACACGCACATAGTTCTTGTCGGGGAGCTTGTTCGGTATATACTCCGGCCACCTTTCCACGATGGGTTTGAAATCAGTAGCACCAGTCCCAGCCTTATTGGACAAAGAGGAGCAACACGAGGTGGACAAGGACGGCCTTTTGTATGGACGGTTTAGACCGAGAGAAGGGAAGGAAGATGCAAAGTGTAGAACTGACTGGACGACCATGGTGGAAGCAGTGGGGGAGATGGAGATCATGCCGGAATGTGTCAGATAACAATTTTATTGATACTAATGGATATTGCAAAACAAGTATATATAGGGAAGAAAAAGGTATATTTATAATGTCGGAAAACAGATTATTAGTTTATTACATTTGTGCCATATGAGAAAAAATATAAGAGCAACCCCAACAGTTAATGTTAAAATGAATTCTCACAATAGAAAATAATAAAAAAAGCAATAAAAAATGAGGGAGAAGCATGAAAAATTCTCATATAAGAACTTTTGAAAACTTTTTTTAGATACTTAGTTAACATATTCTATTAACATTTTAGCTGCCTTAAGAAAATTAATACATTATATTATTAATTTTTTCTTATAAATCCACGTGGATTTTACCAATAAAGTTATTTTAAAACAACTCATCATAAAATATCTCAATTGAGGTTCTCAACTAATTAATACATATATTTTAATATAAACTAGATCTGGACCCGCCCGACCGGGCGGGTGTATTTTTCTGTTTACGTAATGCAATTAAAAATTTTCACACCTTATATAATGTATCAAATTTTTATATAAATGATGACAAAAATACATCACATAATACAAATATTGCTGTAACATAATTTGATCACACCGTGGCATTTCTAATGTTTTACCTGTTATTTATCTTAGATCATCACTTAATCATCCTGATCTACTTTACTAAAATTCAAAAAAATACAAAGAGTAGAACTAACAGTTTGATCAGCTAAAACCATTTCTAATGTTTCATCAGCGTAAGGTGGGTTTTGTATCCATGAGTGAATCAGTTTTACTTGAACATGCCACACTTCCTTAAAGGGTTTAAGATCGCTGATCAAATGAAATCTTTTGTTAGCAGACATGATTTTTTTGTGAGGTAAGTCGTAAAAGAATGTGTAGAATGAGTTTGTACTCGAATAGAATATATATAGTAGAGAGACAATACCCTAGTTGAGAATAAATATCTTTGCTTATTTTGCAAGGCATATTAGGTGAAATAAATGAAAATAATATTTTGTTGATTATGTTTCTTGTTTTTGAAATTATGGTAAAATCTTAATGGTTATGATTTGAAATAGGAAATGATAAGATTTTATGCTTGTTCCGCAAGTGTGTGGGTCAATTTTTTTAACGCAATACAAAACGCTAAAGTTGAGGAAATATCTTAACCACCCTCGTAAGGCATCTCTTGTTTGCATTAGTATGCAGAATATGTTGTTGAAATTCGAATATTATGTTTATTGTTTAGTAGTTATGGATCAAATTATATATATATATTCCTTGTTCCGAAATTGAAGGGGAAATCTTATTTAGAAACAAATTAGTAAAT
Source organism: Brassica rapa (assembly GCF_000309985.2). Taxonomy (NCBI): domain Eukaryota; kingdom Viridiplantae; phylum Streptophyta; class Magnoliopsida; order Brassicales; family Brassicaceae; genus Brassica; species Brassica rapa. The sequence goes on from NC_024797.2 coordinate 22,096,089, forward strand.
TCTGCAAATATTTCTATTTTTTTTTCCGAAGATTGTTAGGGAAAAAGATTTTCAATTCAAAAATATTAGATTTTAATAAGATAGATAATGATTATTAATTATTTAGACATATGGAAGTCAGTGGAATATTTCAATATAATAAAGTGGTTACAAATATGCTACAGACACCACCGTGAAATTAAGTGAACTGAAATTGTTCAACTCGTGTGAGAATCATTGTTAATTTTTCTTAGTTTAATTACTTATATAATTTGATGTTCGTGCAGGTTACGTAAGCTAAGGATGAGATTTATACAATAAGCAATGTTAGGGTGTCGATATTGCAGGGGAATTATTTATGTTTGTTCATTTATTTAAAAATATGTAGTTTGTTTGAGTTTATTAATAATATGTTATCTTTTTTTGTGGTTAATTTGAGTTATTTTAGGAAAACAATGAATAAGTGGAAAAGACAATCATTTTTAATGTAAAACTAATTTAATTCTCAATGGCATTTGACTGTAAATAGTATGTAACTTTTAGGGTTATTCTATAAGTGTACTTCTGTTTTAATAAAGTAGATGAATTGATGAATTATGTTTTATTAGATTTTAGAAAAATGAAACCGATTAAAATTAAACATGTGAAAAAAGAGAATTCTTATATGTATCTAACAAAATCTTGTTTGAGATATTTTGCTTCTCTTTCCTAATTTTATTTAATCTTTTTCTTTTATTTTTAAAATACTCAAATAAAACTTGTTCATGGACCTCTTTAAATATCGTCTGACATTAAAAAAAAAAAAAAAAAAAAAAGACTGAAACACTCTCTCTTATCCTTTCGAAGAAGAAGAAGACTTCACCGGATTTCTGGCTCGGCCAGCGTCCGTTGGCTCTCGAGCCACGGCGTTGAGCCTGTTCTAGTGTTTTGTTTCTTTGTATGGTCCTCGGTCTCCTTGTTTGTGAGATGAAGCAACGGTTCGCCGGTTGAGCTACGGTTCGATTTAGGCGTGTGTGGCTCAGATCTGAAGATATGATGATGCAGAAGTGACTCTCTTTATCCATCCTGTGGCTTCCTTCTTTGATGGCTCAGATCTATCCGCCTTTCATCCATTGTGTAGGCGAGTGAAGCGCGTGAAGACGGCCGTTCTTGGTTCTCGGACCGAATCGGTCTGTTTTTGTTGCGGTGGTTAAGAGAATCTTATGGCTCTTGTCTCTGTTGGTTGTGGGCTCTGTTCTGGCTTTGTTTCCTGCAAGTGAATCGGGGGCTTTTTATTTATGTGTTTTTAGTGAAGTCTGGATATCATGTGGTTCTTGACCTCTATATTAGGAAATTATTATGCTCTCTTTTGATTTTTGGTCCTAAGCTTGTAGTGTTTTCGAGTGTGTAATGAGGGTGTGAACGCTTTCCTGTTTGTAACTACTGCTTCGGTGTGGTCGTTACCGGGTCTGACCTCGTTTATCTCCAGATCTGTTGAGATTGGAGTGTTCTTTGTAGGACTTTTATGGAGGTGTTGCTTGGACACAATGAAGTTGTGTCGCAGCCGTATCCGGAAGAAAGTATGTTCCAAGTATGGTTCTATCTTACCGGGTTATAAAGTCTGGTTTCTTTGAGGTGGAGAGGAGTGCTCTCGGTGTTGGTAGGTGTTGGTAGAGGTTGAAGTTATCGTTTGGTCAGCCGGACAACGATATATCTCGTTCAGAGACTGGTGCAAGCTTAGTGTACTATTATCATGGTGGGTTATGTAATTTCCTTTTGTCGGAGTGTATGTGTTTGTGTTCTTGTTTTTGTAAGTCACTCCCGGTGTGGGTTTTAGGTGCCTTTCTTTGGGCTTATGTTTCTGGGGATATCTTTGTTTTCCGCCAGTTTGTGTATCAATCGTGTATCTCTTCGTTGAATGAATATTTTCAGACGGGAAAAAAAAAAAAAAAAACTTGTTCATGGACATGTTCTGAGAGCATGCACAAGGGAGAAAACATGCACAAGGGAGAAAACGTAAGTGGGTTTCTCATATATAATATTAAATTATGTATTTATTTTTTGTTTTTTGAATTAATAGAGTTATTGTGGAGTTAACAGGTGTAGAATAGTCTCTCGCCATTGCATTTACGGTACCTTTATGAACAATTGATGCTAACAAATTATCTTTCTTTTTCCTACTATTTCAAATCAGTTATCTTAATTACTTTTAAATGGTAGGTACTTAGTGAGATATTCTCACTAATAATGCCCTAAGTATCTGGCTAATTTAACCACATTTGTTGTTGTTGTGAGTGTAAGCGTTCGCGGACGTTGTTAGTGGCTGGAGCCTTAAACATTATTAAAATGATATCATTTAATAATAAATTTAAAATTAGTTTTATAGATTTTAGAATTGACTGTTATTCAGTGATTGATTATAACTTCTGTCTTAAAATCTAGTGAATTGCAATGGATTCTAAAATTTAGCCTTATTCTTGTTTAATCGATTCTTATAATTATTTGAATTGAAAATTAGTTGAATGGATATGAGTCTAGTTTCATGTATAAATTATATTAATAAATTTACCCTTTTACCTTAAGATTTAAAAATCATCTTAACAAAAATAAATCATCGAGCACTATTATTAAAAATTATAATTATCATCATTTATCCAGAAAAAAACCATCATTGCAAAATCTAAAAAAAATTAAACAAAACAATCATTGCAAAATCTAATTTTTTTAAACAAAACAATTTTCCATTTTACCAATATTACCAAATTTAACATAATACGATTAGATCCTAAGATATTATTTTGGGTACAAAATCACAAATCTAAAATTGACCCAAAAAAGTGAAAAACATAAAGATCATAAAAAATATTATAAAAGTTTGAAAAACTGATAGATTTGTTAATTGTTTTGTTAAGTTTAATTGCAATGTAGAAATCAAATGTCACTATTTTGAAAGTATAAATACGATGATGCAAAATTAAAAGGTAATATCCAAATCAATAGTGAATCGATTTGAAATAACAAAAATTGATATTTTTAAATCTAAAGAGTTGATTTCAGTTTATACAACCAATAACATTTTCTAAGTGATTCGTACGAGTAGTATAACAATTAGAAGTTAGTGCGTCTGCTGAATATTTAATGAGTGATTAAATAAAAAAAATTAAAATATATATTTAGAGAAATATCAAAAAATAATTTTTCTAATAAATATAAAAATTATAAATTGAATATAATTACTTATAATATGACATTCTTTAGGTGAAAAATTATAACTTATTGAAGAAATTGTTTCTTTATGAAGATTAAATATATATTTTTTTAAGTCTTTGATTTATATATATGTACATATTGAAAATATGCACATACGGAATATATATTAGTGGTTAAGAAAAACTAGACTTTGATACGTGCGTCCGTGCGGATGTGTTGTTTTTTTCAAAAATATGTTGATGTTTGTTTTTCATGTTGGTCACTATTATATATCATATGTGTCATCATATAATTAATCGTATTGTATATGTACAATCATAAAAGTAATCATATAATTAATAGTATTTTGTATGTATCATCATATAAATAATCACATATATTATAATTTTAAAACTTAATGTGAAATATATTAAGCATAATTTAAGGTGGTGTTTGAAATTGAGCTTTGTATTCTATTTTTCTTATATATATTGAAAAAACTTTATAATGGTTATTGGAAAATATTTTAGTAAAAATCATTTTTTGAATATATGTATATTTTGAATCAATTTTTGATATATATAAATTTTAAATTATTATTTGATTTGAAATATGTATATAAAGTTTAAATTTTGTTTTATGATTATTTTAGACAAAAGATATTTTTTGGTAATTAAATTGGGATATTTTAATATATTTTAAAGCTGACTCAAATAGATAGTTTTTTTTTAATATAATGGACTTCCAATTTTCTTAATAACATAAGCATATTTTTCCGTAATATATTGTTATCTGTGTTTATAAACAATTCTTATTTATATTGTTATCCATGTTTCCAAACAGTACCAAAAAAATACTTCAATTTTAATAATATAGATATATAAAGTATATTAGTGGTACTCGTTAGGGAATAAAATTTTAAAATATAAAATTTATTCATATATTGTAATTATAATATCTGAATTTTAGTTTCAATCTATTATTTTATACTTATGTATTTAAATGATATTTTTCTTTAAAAAATAATTTTTTAAATTTCTATCCGCAAAATCGTTAAAAATCAACTTTAGTCTTGAGATGTTTGAAACCACACAAAGCAGTACAAAATAATGATAGCATTTGTATCGTTATGAAATGCCAATAATCATTATCAACCGCAAATACATGTTGGTAATGGTACAGTAAAATCAATAAAATTCTAAATTTAATGCCCAATTAAGATTTGACTTCAAAGCTACTAAAATCAGACTTAAGAAATTTCTTTTAAAATCTCAAAACCAGAATAACTAATTTTATTCTAAAGCCATGCCAATTGTGTAACCGTTTGTAATGATTATTTATAGCTAACCTTGAAAGCCTTTAAAGATTAAACAATCAGAGCCATAGCAGAGTACAGACGTTTAATCAATTAAGGTAAAATACTGGCACAATAAGGGTCTCATACTAGTTTTTCTTCCGGAGTAATTAAGCCAATGGGCATTTGGATTTCTAGTTTTTAAAACGGTTTTTGGTTTTTATTTTTGAAAACTATTTTATTTGCCAATCAAGATTTTGTTAAAATGATTCCCTAAAAACTAAGGAAACTAGTTTTTCAAATAACTACCTAGTTCTACACAAAAACTAAAATCTGTGTTTTCTTAAATTTTTGCCAACGTTGAATATTTTATTTATCATTTTTTAAATGTAAGTATTTTAATAACTCACGCACTCGTTTACCACAAATACTCAATTAGCACTTATAGTTAAACCAGACACTATCAAATAAACAATTAATAAAAAATAACTGATTATACATACAGTTAGACCAATCATTTTTCATCCCTAACACTCGGAAAAACATTTCAACATATGTTCTAATATTTCATTGTGTAAATCTGCACTTATAGTTAAAGTACGAAATAAAGTAAAGATGTTTTTTTTTAAAATAATTATCAGAATGAAAAATGGTGGACGATTAATTTTGAACATTACGTTTCACTTTTTTTATTATCAGAATATTGATATTCACTAAAAGCTTTTAATAAATATCATTTTATATATAAGAGAGAATTTCTGGTATTTATATTCATTTAATGTATGATCTTAAATTTTGTTATTTGTAGATATATATTTTATTATTATTACTTATTTTTATTTATTAATTTATTTCTTAAAACTAAAATCCAAAATCTAAAATCACCATTCAAGTTTTTTCAAAAACTAAAATCTACAGAAAAACCAAAAACCAAAAACTAAAAACCAAAATTTAAAATCTAAAAACTAAAAAACCAAAAACTAGAAACTAAAATCTAAAAACTAGGAAACAATCATCACCATAGATTTAGAAGAGACAAAAGTATATAGTAATAGAACGGGTATAATAAGTAGAAGTGAAGACATTCAGAAAGAGGAAATCAATGTTGATCGCTATCAGATTTAAGGATCAAACTAAATTTTGATTGTTTTGAGATTCTTGTTATGAATAAATTCTTAAGAGATACCAGTTTGAGACCAATAACAGTGTTGAATGTCACACACACACCTATAATAATTACAATTAAATGCAAAAGATTATTAGGATTATGTATGGTTAATGGACTATAAGTTTTAATCTCTAAAGAATCTGTAAATAAAAATTATATATCATAAGTTATAGTGAGACATGAATAATATATAAGAGATCTAAGTCATTTAATTACTGTCAACTAGTTTTAAGTTGTAAGAAATTTAATAATGTATCAAAACCCCTACACCTAACAAATAAAAGGTTTAATAATTGATCTATACACTTTTATAATTTGGCCAAAAAATAGGTTGTTCTCTCGAACCTGCATCCAATTTTAATGGTATGCAAAATTAATGGTTAGAATGGTCATTTTCTCGAAAAAGGATATCCAAATTATGTAAAAATTAATGGTTCACAGATCTTAATCTCTAAAAATGTATGCATATAAAATTTCAGGAGTTTCTATCAAATGATTTTAAATGAGAAGCTAAAGAAATTTAACAAAAAACTCTTTATTTCAATCGAGTTTTTTGTTCACAAAACTTTATAAATCTATTGAAAACAGAAAAAAATCAAATTTTAAATCTAAGTAGCTTTTTTCTTCTTGTTAGCTAAGTAGCTTATTAATTTGTATAAAATTCCAAATCAGCCAGTTATAATGTTAATAGTCATTCACCAAAAATGCCGATGCATCTCGTTTCATGTGCTATCTATCTTAGTATATGGACTTTTATAAAACAACAGTCAATCTTATAAACAATAAATAACTAAAAATGCTAAGTAATCAATGCTTTCTTTACTTTTTTTTTTCCGTCAAGGTTTTTTTAATATTGCAAAACGAAAAACAAACAACAAAAGCCCGAACCCAACAGTACTGGACCCGGGCCCAGCAATATGTTACAAACCAAAAGCCCACAAACAGATGGACAACCATTCAAAACATAAAACGGGCCTGCAGCCCACCTCACTCAACTCGAAACTAGGCGGCCTAGACTTCTCCTTTTGACCGACGAGTCAAGGAGACGGGACGCGTGTTGAAATCTCATCTTCAGCACGCCACGCGTCAACCGATGCCTCAACCTGACCGTCACCTACGCGAGAAACCGCCTGAGCACCGCCACCGACACCCTCGTTACGCCGGAGCTCGAAACCGGAGAGCCTCCAACATCACCACTTTTCTTCAGCTTTCTGAACTCTCTGCGGAGAGCATCCTCGATCTCATCGAGATCTCATCCGTCTTACGAGAGCCGCGACCCACAACAACACATACAACACACGCTATACCCGATCCAAAAAAACGAAACCACCACTTCTCACCACTAGAGCCGGCGACGCAAGGCTGTGTAAGCCTTCACCCCCCGAAGACAAAAACGACGAGACGTTTCTGAAGAAGCCAACCACCTCCCGGAGACTTGAGCCGGCGACGGCGGAGCTTTATTAGCCTCCACCTCCCGGAAAATAACTTCACCACACTTTCACCTCCACACGACCGCGCCTTCACTCCAATAACCCAGCCACCGTTGATGACGGTTCGCTCCTCAAGCTATCGTCTCCGGATGAGAGTCAATCAGAGCTCGGGCAAAGCGAATCAGGGGGAGGATGACGAGAGAACTACAAAAATACGGACTGCTTAAACGGAAGGAAAAACCAAGAGGTTCCGGCGACGGCACGCGCGCCTACGCGCCGGCCGCTCACCGGAACCAGATCTACTTTCTCTCTCTTAAGTCTCTCTTCCTTACAAGAAGAAGAAGACCCTCTCTATCTCAACTAAAACTCTCAATGCTTTCTTTACATATTTCCAAAAATGAATTGTAGACTTTGTGGTACTAGTTTTGAAAAAAAAAAAACTTTGTGGTACTAGTTTCATGAAAGTTTGACCTTTATGGACTTCCATCGAAAGCTATTAAAAAAATAATTTATCAAACAAATATCGGGAGCTGGTAAACCTGGCATGAAATGCCAAATGCCAAAAGAAAAGAGAATCAAAAACCGTTGAGCAAAACGTTTATAACATTCGAATATGCCAAACGCATACCTAACAAACAGAGAAATTTGCAATTAGACCCCGTATATTTCAGTTTCATCCTAAAAAAAACTAACAAAACTAGATGTGTGAGTTAAAATTCAACATTATTCAAGGAAGTGAATAAAAAAAAATCAAAACCCTTCCAATCTTAACGAAGCAATATTTTTTCAAAAAATAAAAAATAATAATATTATTATTTTCTTATATTATTATTATTTAACCGAGTGGTCTTGGCCCAGTGGTAAAATAGTTCCAGCTGGAGCTTTCGCATTGGGTTCGATTTACTTTGGCCACCTTTAGACGTATTAAGTGGCAAAAAAATCTGGATTTCTATGAACCTCTTAGTAACTAGTTTTTGGGTGTAGAAAACTTTTGGAATTACACAAAAATTATCAAAATAATAATAATAATATTGGATATTTTTTGGATAAGCTAACGACATCGTGTGATACAAAATACATGTATCTTATCATTTAATATGGTAATTTTGTTTTATTTGTTTAAATATAATTTGGTCAAGTGTTTATTTTTAATATAGATATGGTATCACTTTTAATGTAAATAATTTCACATAGATATTTTCGAGAAGAGAACCCTTTATTTTTTTTTGTCATGTGCACAAAAGCTTTAACCGAAAATATTAAAAAGGCAGAGAGAAAAACAACTAACGGGCTGAAAGTGGCTAGGGCCTTTCCTCCGATATCTCACTTACTCTTCGCAGACGATAGTCTGTTTTTTTAAGGCCCAGAAAGAAAAATGTCAAACTATTCCAAGGATTTTAAAGGAATACGATGAGGTATTAGACCCGCTGATAAATTTCTAGAAATCTTCCATTCAATTTGGACATAATTGAGGAATCTATTTGGCATGATATGCGGGATATTTTAGGAATACAAAATATAGGTGGGATAAGATCGTATTTGAGAATACCAGAGAGTTTGAGAGGATCGAAAATATAGGTTTTTGGTTTTGTTCAAGATCGCTTAAGCAACAAAGTTAATGGATGGACTTTAAGTTCTTTTCAAAAGGGAGGAAGGAAGTGATTATTAAATCAATGGTTACTGCTATCGCTCACCAAACACAATAACAAAGAAATTAACGAGTGCAGTAACACAATTTTGGTGGAGTTCAGGGGGAAATACAAAAGATATACACTGAAAATCATGGGATAAACTATGTCTCAATAAGGATGAAGGAGGTTTGTGATTTAAAGATCTCTCGGATTTTAATATGGCCATGATAGGAAAGTAGTTATGGCGATCAATCAAGAAACTGAATTCTTTGTTTTCTCGGGTTTTTAAAGATCGGTACTTCATGAAGGAATCATCTTTGGAACCGATTAGATCATACTCCCCGTCATATGGCTGGAGGAGTATTTTCTCAGCTAGATCTCTAATAAGCAAATGACTAACCAAAAGGGTGAGATCAAGATCAAGATCAAGATCAATCATATCAGTATGGAATGATATTTGGCTCCCATCCACTCGCCTGAGACCAGCAAATAGTATCCATCATAATCTTTACCCTGACCTTACAGCCGATTCTCTCATCAATACATCATCACGAACATAGAATTCGTAGGAAATTCAGGCTTTAGTGGATGTCCAGGATGTGAAACTAATAGAAATTATCCCTTTGAGTCGGATACAACTAGTTGACAAAGACTGATGGCATTTCACAAATAATAGAAAATATACGGTGAAATCTGCATACCAAGTAGAACGTGTCTACCCTAACAAGGATAAACCGCTACCAGTTTTTGGTCCTTCAGTTGATATTTTAAGGCGTTTTGCTGGAAAATAAGATATCTACTGAAAATGAAGTATTTTTTTATTGCAAATAGTGTTAGGATGCATTGTAGTTAAGAAAAACTTGCGAGCAAAGGGGATGCAAGGGAATATTTTCTGTGCAAGGTGTGGGGCATCAGAGGTATCAATAAACCATGTGTTTTTTGAATTTCCATCGGCGATACAAGTTTGGGCACTCTCAAACATCCCATCGAATCCAGATGTTTTCCCTGATCCATCACTTTTCGAGAATATGGATCATTTGTTTTGGAGAGTTGTTTCACAAATGGAGGACCATCAATTTGCTTGGATGTTATGGTACATCTGGAAGGGAGAAAATAATATTTTTTTAGTAATATAGATATTGATCCTAGGCACACTTTAAAATTGGTAGAAACATAGTCTTTATTGTGGACTGAAGCACATGTTTCATTGACACAAAGGGTTCTCCAAAATATAAAGGTCGAGCCCACTAACATACCAATCATTCCAGGTAGATGGTGTTTTATAGATGGATCATGAAAAAATCAAGAGATTTTTTTAGGACAATTTTATAGTTTTGGAAGGTTTTGATAGTTTGATGGACGCAAGGAACACAAAGGCGAATCTGTCACCCCTTCACTCAGAAGTGGAAGCGCTTGTTTGGACAATGGATTGCATGCAGAATTTACATCAGTTTCATATCACATTTACAACGGATTGTTCTCAATTGGGGGAAGATGGTTTCGAAACCAGAAGAATTGACAGGTTTTACAAGTTATTTGGAAGATATCAAGATCCTGAAGAAATTTTTCAACAATTCGAACATCATTCATATACCAGAACACAAAATACACTGACGGATTATCTTGCACAGAGTGCCAGAAAGCAGCCGTCTTTTTTCGTTAACATAGATGCAGAATTATCGGTTTGGTTTGCAGAGTCTTAGGAGTCTCTGTTTATGCCGATGACAAAAAAAAAATCTACAAAGAAAATTGTAGTTTTAAATAAAAATTAACTTTTCCTTATTTTCAATAATAAAAAAAAGCTAAATTATATTACAATAATTCATTAAAATATTAGTTTATTTTATTTTTTATTTAAAATAATACAATACAATGCAATGAAAATTTATTTCTAATGTACCGATTAACATTGTTTGCTTCTAAAAGTTAATTTATAAGCTACGTAGTTGAATTTTATTTCTTTTGTTGACATGTGTTAGACATTAAAAATGGGGTTTAAGGGCATCATTATGGGAGGGACTTGATTAAGGGCCCTTAACATTTTTTATTATTATTTTTGTGTTAAGGAACTAAGTTAAGGGCTTTTGTATAAGTAGCTGATTATTGGTGGGACTTAACTTGTCCCTTACTTAGTTAAATTGATTATTTTCATTAATAAGTAATAACATATATAAAAGCATAGTTTTTAAAAAAACATGTAAAAGAAAAGTCAAACATTCAAATTGAAAACATGAGGAATTTTTTAAAAATAAAAATTACAAACATCTTAATATATAAAAGCAAACAAACATTTTATTCGAGTAATAAAAACTTATAAATCAGAAGTTATTTGGAAGATGTCCAAATTTAGCCCATATATTATCGATCAAATCATTTTTTAATTGGTGATGGGCTTGTGTATTCCGAACGCTCGTTCGACGATCAATCATATTACCGAGATTTGAAGGCATATTGACGGAAAATGTATCCTCCTCTTCACTTTCTTGAAATTCTTCAAGGTCATACTGAGTAGATGCTGATCGTTCATCTTCGACAATCATATTATGGAGAATGATAGATGCTCTCATAATAGTTGCAATCTTCTCTTTATCCCATAACTGAGATGGGTTTCGGACCACGGCAAATCTAGCTTGCAGGACTCCAAAAGCACGCTCGACATCTTTTCTCACAGCTTCTTGGGTTTGAGCGAATAATGAATTCTTCTGACCTTGGGGAAGTCGGATAGATTGAATAAAAGTCGCCCATTTCGGATAAATACCGTCCGTGAGATAATATGCCAAATGATACTGATTTCCATTCACATTGAAATTTACTTCTGGGGCTATTCCGTTAATAATGTCGTCAAAAACGGGTGATCGATCAAGAATATTAAGGTCGTTCATAGTACCTGGAGCTCCAAAAAACGCGTGCCATATCCAGAGGTCATATGAAGCTACGGCCTCCAATACAATAGTTGGTTTATTGGTTCCACGCGAATACATTCCTTTCCAAGCGGTTGGACAATTCTTCCACTCCCAATGCATACAGTCGATGCTTCCAACCATTCCGGGAAACCCACGTTGTTCTCCAATATATAATAGTCTTTGCAGATCCTCCGGTGTGGGACGTCTTAGATATTCATCGCCAAACAATTGGACTATTCCCGCGGTAAAATGGTGCAAACATTTTCGAGCTGTTGTTTCACCAAGCCGGACATATTCGTCAACGGTATCAGAGCCACCACCATACGCCAATTGTCTAATTGCTGCGGTACATTTTTGGAGCGGAGAAAGACTAGCCCGTCCGGTGGCATCTTGTCTTGGTTGAAAGTATTCTATTTCATTAGACATACGATGCATAATACGCAAGAACAAAGTCTTGTTCATTCGAAACCGTCTTCGGAATATGTTGTGCGGGTATGTTGGAGATTCAGAAAAGTAATCGTTCCAGAGCTTCGTGTGGCCTTCTTCCCGGTTTCTCTCGATATGTATACGCGGTTTTCTCTTTTTTGGTTCGGGAATGAAATTAGGATTTTCAAATATATCTTCAAACATAGAATCAAATTCATCATCATCATCTTTGTGATAATGATAATGTGAAGAAGAAGCCATTCAAAATTTATAAAAGAGATTGAAATTTCTAAAAGATAATTGAAAGAGAGAATGTGTTATGAGGAGGAGAAGTAATGCATTGTATGTGAGAAGTATGATCTATATATGCTACATTGTCGGGTATGAACGCATGACACTTTGATCACGAGCATTACTATGTGCTCACGAGCAGTTCAGTGTGCTCACGGGACAGACTCAAGACAAACAAGTGACAGACTCATCATGTCGCCTTTGTTCTTTTGTGTAAGAAAAGTCACGGGAATTTTTATAATAAAACTTCAGTTACATGAGATGCATGAGATTACTTATAATAAAAGTTGAGTTACATTAGATGACTTATAATAAAACTTAATGTTCCACAGGAAGCAAATACAAATGACAAACAAATAAGCATCTCTAAACTACCACAAGAACCATTGCACCACGCCAACTAAAACTACCACAACAACCATTACCCCGAGAAAGAACTCAAACCTATAGCTAACCTTAGATTTTTCCTTAGCTAAATCATAGACCATCTTCTCTAGAATGGCTACCTTCTGCTCAGTCTCGTTGTCAGACAAAAGGGCAAGACTGTCGACCTTTTCAGACAGTAGAAGAACTTGTCTATCTCTGTCTCGCAGCTCCTCCATAAACGCATCATCCCACCATTTCCATACGTGACACTCCCCATCATCTACATTCGGACAAGTGTAGTATCGCCTACCTATTTCGCGAGAAGATGTTGCAAGTAGTGGCTGTGCGCCACAGTAGCATCTCTGCGGGATGCCGAACTCTACCTCGGGTTCCGGAGGGTACTGCACCGGTGAACCTCTTTGTAAGCGTATCTCCTCTTGGTCACGTCGAATTAAGTCATCCGTCTCGTTGTAGCCACTGTCCACAGAGTTGCAAAATAAATCCTCCGAGTCCGAAGGTTGACTATAGCTGTAGTCAAGTCCCATGTTCCTCTTATCCTGCAGAAAACGTCAACTGCATATTATAATCAAGTTTTAGCAAAAACATTTGTTTAAAAAGAGACAAAGCAAGCATATTAAAAGAGACGTACTCATTTCATTAAACAACCATATTAAAAAGACATACATTAAAACAGAGAATTAAAAGGACAAAGAAAAAACTATTAAAAAGACAAATATAAAATATAGAACATGACATCTAATTCTTCAGAAGTACGCAGCTAAGAGCTTATTCTTCACGACTTCTTCTGCCTCAGTTAAGGGCTCCGACTTTTGGAGGAGAGTATCCAGTATAGCCAACTTAGTCAGTCTCTCCTTCATGGCTAAATCCGCCTTCTTCATTTCCCATAGGGTGGTGTACTCAGCAACAGACTTCCCTTGACCAGTGTTCCTTTTCGATTTAGCAGCCTTGATACCTTCAGGCCGGGTCTCATGATCAGCATTCTCGGTGGGTGGCGTTTCAGGTGGGGTTTCACCATTTTTCCTCTTTGAGCTCGCTTTTGGAGTGTTGAGGCTGAGCCATTTCTGCTCATACCTCAACACACACCACGCATACTCGAGGTTGAACTTGGTTCTCTGATCAGCGTAGAAGATGTCGTGAGCCCTCTTGAGAACATCAGTGTCACTCTCACCACTGCTAATTTGCCTCTCTGCAGTGGCATAAGCGCCGCAGAACTTGTTAACTTGATCGTTTATCCTAGCCCACCTCTTCTTACAATGAAGATGCTCTCTCTTTTCAACTTCCTCTGCTCCGTGAGGACTTGCTGTGTAATAGTCAGCAACACGTTGCCAGAAGGTGAGTGACTTCTGCTGATTTCCAACTACGGCATCCTTGGAAGTGTTGAGCCACGCACTGATTAGGACCTCGTCATCAGCCGGGGTCCATTTGCGTCGAGCAACACGGTCCACGGGTGTGCCTACTGGTGTGCCTAATGGTGTGCCTACCGGTGTGTCTTCAGATTGGTGAGAACTGAAAGGAGGGTTCTCGGATTCTCCTAAGTGAACATTGGAATTGAAAGGGAAGTAGCTAGAGGACTCCGTATAATGATTTCTTGGATCCATACCGATAAGAAGCGAGAAGAGATTAAGAGGAGGTGGTAGAAGAGATCAACTAGCTACGTATATTTAAGGGGGGCATCAGAAGGGGGTTGATTGGAGGAAGTGAAGAGTAAGTTAGCATTAACTTACCCACTTAATGACTAACCGGCAACAAGATATGTCTTATCTAAAGTTATTACACAAACAAAAAGCTATCAACTATCCTAACAAGATCATTAATATATTGTTGGATTTAGTTTCACACAAACTACCCTTTACAGCCAAACCTATCTAATCAATACGAAGTAACCACGACAATGGCTTTAATAAACAGCGAAACATTTACAAAACAAGTGTACCTTCACTAGAATTTTATGGTGTGGTTCATTAAAAATACACAGATTTCAAACTAAAAATACACATTCAAAAATTGCAAATGCAAATCATCTCTAGGAACCGCTTATCAAATCCTATATACGAATATCAAATCATCTATACCAATCGCTTATCAAATCCTCCATACGAATATTAGCTAACCTATACGAATCTATCAATTCATCTCTACGAAACCCTTATCAAATTTTCAATCAAATAATCAATACAAGTTTTCCAATTTACATCTAAACGAAACCCTAATCCAATTTTCCATCAAATAATAATCTCGAGAAAGAACGGAGGTGAAGGACATACCTTTGTATGGTTGGGTCGATTCTCACACGATTGGGGATGCTTGGGAAACTAACCGAACCGACGATTTAGGTCTTCGTCATCGGAGATTTCAGAGTCGCTCTCGCCGTTGGATGTAGATCGCGCTTTCGGTTTCCGAAACAAGTTTTGGGCCACCGGAGTCTGATAAATCACCTTCGCCGTCGCCTTTTGGAGTCGACTAGAAGAGAAACACGAAGAGAGAAAATGAAAAAGGCGATACGGCTTCGATATCATCTCCCAATCCGGTGCTGCCACGTACACACGAGGGACGACACCGGGAAGCCCTTAATCAAGGCCCGTTCGTCTCGTCCTTTGCCTTTTTAATTTTTTTTTAACCCAAAATTGGTTAAGGGCCGGCCCAAGTCCCTCCGATAATGATGCCCTAACTTATTCTTTACAATTTGCTAGGATTTTTGGTGAACTTAAAATACCAAATTGATTTCGTAAAAATATTTTTCATACACAAGATTGCCGGCTAAGATTAGCTCATGATGCATAATTTTGATGTTAATGTTAGAGCATGTTTAATAAAGATTCTTAGAATGAGATTTTTAGATTAAAGTTCTTAGATTGAGATTTTTAGTGGAATATAAAAAAACATCGTTTTATAGTTTTTTAATTAAAAGATAAGAGACGGTTTTTTATATTCGGTTAAGAATCGTAATTTAAGAAGCCATGCTCTTATAATTTTCGAGAGGAAAATAGAAACACAAGATTGCCGAAATCGGCTCTGGTCGTGAATAATCATGTGCTTTATTGTGGACCCCCTCTGAACCTGCTGAACCTCGCATTATTGAGTGTGTGGTCCAATCCCAAAAAAATATTATACAGTATAATATAGTTTTAAAAGATTTTTTGAATTGGGAAATAAAGTTATAATCATAGTATTGTACTATTGTTCAAAACTAGGAGGTGCAATCATGATAACTATATAAAAAATATCGTCGATATCTACGGTATTAGTAATGCAGTAAGAGAGGGCATACGAACACGTGGTGTAAGTGAGGGCCGACATGGTTTGCACATCCAGGTAGGTGACATTATCACATGTGCAAATCTCTGTTAAGAAGCCATATATAGGCAACGTGCCTTTATTTCTATAGGCTCTTATAAAGCAAAATTTCAAATACATTATATATATATAATATATAAATTTAGTGATAACTAAACTAAATTTTTTTAGTGATTATATAAACTAGGCATTGGGCATAAAATCCGGAATCCAAAATCCAAACCGAACCAGAAATGTAAAAAATATCCAAACGGATCTTGTAGGGTGGTACAAAAAAATCTGAACCCGAAGTGTTATTAACCGAACCCAAAAAATCCAAAATTAATAGTACACAGTTAGTTATAAATAAGTATTTTCTTAATTTGTTCATTGAAATAAAAAATCTACTCTATATAAGACAACACATATTGTTTACAAATGATGTTTGTTTTTATACTTGATTTAACATTTTATTATTATTTTATTAATTTTACGTGTGATAGATTAATTTGTATTTAATTTAGATATTTTTTATGCTTTTGCTTCAAAATTTTTGTTTTTTTATTTTGGTTACATCCGAACCGAATCGATATAACCCGAATCCGTGCGATATATGATTATTTTATGGGTTTTAGAACGCAATACAATTTTGAACCGAACTCGAAGTATTATTATCCGAACCTGACCCGTACTAATAAAATTCTAGTATGGAATTTAGGAGCATAAACCCGAAAATCTAAAAATCCGAAAAACCCAATCCAAACGCCAACGGGTACTCGAACTTCCATGCCTAATACATATCTCGCAATAGTTTTTATTATGAGTTTGTTTTTATTATATTTTGTGATATAATATATCGGTCTCCATTTTCTTTTTATTTCAAGACGATCCTACTTATCTTTATGTTTATTTCCAAGAACGCTGCGGGGTTAAATATAAATATTTAGGATGGATCATGAATTAGTAAAATAAATGGGTGATGTGCATCAAATTTAATCTCGAAAGATAGCACAGAGAATGCGCAGATTTGTGCGTTATCGCTCTAACAAAAACTAATACAAAGGAACAAATATCTTTTTTAATTTAACCCGTATGTTTGAATTTCATAACCAAATTGATCAAAACTTTATTCATCTTCTAAGTAGCAGTTTGTTATTTAGAGGTTTTACAGATTTATATTTAGGAGCTGTTATTGGTTTGTGATTTAGAAAAGTTTTGATGATTTTCAAAATTAGCCAGCTTTCGAATTTTGTTTTTTTTTTTTAAATTGTATTTTCTTAAAATTTTGTTCAAAGAGTTTTGTAAGTTGTTAGATTCTGTAACTAGAGATAATTATAAACTTATGTAGAGTACTATATTTAAATATTGCATAATATTGTTTTGTTGTGTTTGTTGTTATCTTTTTCATTTTTCAAGTTTGTGTTCTATTTCTGGTTCTCTTTTGTTTTTCTCGACTCTCGTATATACATTTTTGCACAAATTCATTGTTTTCTCTGGCTCGCATTTTTAAGCTTCTTCTTCCGGCTAATCTCTACGTTTCATCAGCGACTAATTTTATTTTTATAGGTTTGTATTTTTAGTTGACATTTTATTTTTACAAAGTTTACAGTGGGGGGTGGGGACTGAGTAACGACGTGTAAAAGTCTGTACAATGGCCAGAGAGTGACGCTACCAAAATTTGCATTGTGGGAAATGAGTGGTTTTGAAGTGCTATTAACTTAAATTTTGTTAAATTATAAAAATCCCGTCTTTCATAATACATGATAAGTGTGCAACACTTTGATAAATCAGATTTTGTGAAGAATATATGTAAAATCAATAAACGAATAACAACACACTTTTAGGTCATGATAAAATCCGTTATTTTTTATTTTTTGAATAACACGAGATTTTTATTTTATAAAATAATGATTCCAATAACTCTAAATTTTTATACTTAATACTTATTACAAATTCATAAACAAATAACACCAGACTTTACTAATTCTAAATCAATATAGTTCTTTGTAAATACATAATCTAATAACACTCCCTTGGTTTTTAGCTAAAAATGGTCCAACAATTTTGTAATTAATTATTCAACTGCTTTTTATTTCTTAAAATTATCAGAAAATCAGATTGGATCTCAACAGAAGATGAATTTTTTTCCGTAGTTCTATAAACATCCTCAATGGTAATATTTCTTAAAATATCTCATCATTAAATTAAATAGAAATAATGAAGAGCAAAAGAAAAAGTTAGAAAATTTCTTGTTTTAAAAACTTTCTTATACTTTCACTTACATATTAATAAAATTGTTTCTTAAAATGGAAAATATAAATATATTATTAAAAACATATTTTTATCAAAAAAAACTCACATGATTTGCTAATGCGCTGCATTTTTAAAGTAAAAAGAGAACAAAAAAAAGCACGTGGAGATATGCATCTCTAGTTTGGCAGGTTGATTTACGCACAGTTTTTTAACTTCATACTGTTTTTATTCATTAAAACAACCGATTCATATCAAATGGAACCTTGATATTACAAGTGGTACTCAAACAAAACGTTTCACAGATTTTATACCACAGAAGAAATCTGTGAGATTGGTACATAGCCGTTAGTCTCTTCACCGGTAGTGCCGTTTAGTGATGAGACCTCATCACGACACGTTACTAAGGCCTTCAGATCATCATCCGTGATTCTCTGAACAGATTAACAAATCGAAACCATATAAGTGTGAGATATTATAATCAATTAGTATTTTAAATTTTGTCAAAAAAAAAGTATTTAAATTCTTATATCATATGTCTAATTTAAATTGTAACGCATATGTGCATGAGAAGATACAAAACTGCAAATAAAAAAAAGAACCTTTTTATGCTTGGTTAAGTCCCTGAACCTTGAGAAGATGTCGTTCAATTTCTCATCATCGAGCTCGTATCCCAACTGAGAATAGAAAATAAAGGCATACTGGTATACTTAATGTCAAATATTTATCTGTAAAAAGTGTAATCTTGAAAAATATATGCATGATGGTTGTATAACTACGCTCAAGGAAATCACAAGAAATACTGAAATACCTCTTTCAGCCGATCTTTCACAGCATGACGTCCGCTGCATATTTCCATTGTTGTTCATGTGGATAAATAAATAAATATTACCAAATAAAACGATATGTAAACTAAGAAGTATATAGAATCATTACCTAAGCTTTCCAAGAACAATGCTGGCACTTTGAGATTTTACAACCCCAACATCTTCTGGCGATAAGATCTCATATGTACTCCGATTTTTCAAGATTCCATCCTGCAAAATGTTTGAACAATTAATTTACATCATTCACATATTCTTTTCTTATGTCACATTTGATCATTTAATATATTGAACCTGGTGAATGCCGCTCTCATGAACAAAACAGTTGGCTCCCACTATGGGCTTATGTGGTTGAACATACAAGCCGGTATATTCTTGAACCTACTCAATAGTTTACATCTTTTCGTTAGTCAGATATTTATAAAGGCCCAAAAAATATAGCATGGTCCTTTTGCTCTCTCGAGTATATATAAACAGTTACCATTTGGCTAGTAGCCATAATTTGGCGTGTGTCTATTCTTGTGTAGACACCATCCATCAGATATTCTCCTCGACATTTCAAAGCCATCACGACCTACATAACAAAAAGATATTAATATTGATAATGATTGATGATCATGACGACTACTACGTACAACAATTCAATTCAAAACCAAAATATTGTAAATCGATTTACATCCACTAAATATTTTTTATCGAGAATGTTCTCATTTTTCCATTTCAATGTGGAACGCCTAGTATATATTACCTCTTCAAGCGGTGCATTCCCACTTCTTTCGCCTATTCCATTAACTGTTACTTCGACTTGTCGTGCTCCCGCACATACACCCTATATACATATATATGATGTAAACTAATTGTTCTATATGTATTTTATGTAGACATTTGTAATGAAGTGAAAGAGGCAGAATTAAGATAGTACGGCAATTGTGTTGGCGGTGGCAACACCAAGGTCGTTGTGACAATGAACACTGAAGATAACATCATCAATTCCAGGAGTATTTGCTTTGAGGTAGCTCACGAGTTCTCCGTATTCGTCTGGCATGTTGATTCCTACAGTGTCCGCGACGTTCACAGTGGTTGCACCAGCTTTTATCGATTCTCCTAGAATCTTGCATAGAAACTCCTTCTCCGACCTGCTTGATTTTAGTTAGACGCTAGTATTTTAAAAATATGTAAGACATAATCTAAAAATATGTAAGCCGCAAATTCCATAATCTGGTTGGAAAATACATTCAAATAACAAACTTTTTTCAAATTTAAAATGTATATTCTTGCCAAATATAAACGTTAACTTCAAAAATGCAAATATAACGTGTAATAAAATAGTCGAGATAGATTAGGGTTTTAAGACATGGACCTGCCGCCATCTTCGCAACCAAGTTGGACGTCAACGAAGCCTAAGCTTTTAGCAAACTTAACACTACTCGCGGCCATTTCGATGACTTCTTCTTTAGTCTTTTTCAACTTGTATTTCATGTGAATGTCACTAGTAGATGTGAATATGAGTATCTTAGGTCTTTTCGCGTATTTCACCGCCTCCCAGGCCGCCTCAATGTCTTCTGGTTTGCTACGTGCGATGGCGCATATCACTGGGACGTAACCTGTTGCTTCATCCACCTTAGCAAACACAAAGGTTCACATCGTCAACTATATAGTCTTTAATGGTACAATTTTGATAA
This sequence comes from Brassica rapa, assembly GCF_000309985.2. Taxonomy (NCBI): domain Eukaryota; kingdom Viridiplantae; phylum Streptophyta; class Magnoliopsida; order Brassicales; family Brassicaceae; genus Brassica; species Brassica rapa. Next base: position 22,116,795 of record NC_024797.2, read on the forward strand.
GTTGTCCATTTGTGCGTGTTCTGTTTTGCGTAAAAACATGGTAATATTCGTTCCAACATTATTCAGTGTCCCATAAAAACATAATTTGGAATTTGAATATAAAAACTTTATATAATAAATTGAAGGAAATATAGAAACAACCTCGTTTCCCACGGTCTTGGCGATGGTTTTGACTGTTTCGAACTCTTCCTCAGAGGACACCGGAAAACCAACTTCCATGATGTCTACTCGGAGTTTTGCGAGCTGTCTAGCAATCTCAAGCTTCTGCGGTGGAGTAAGAGCTCCACCTGGAGCTTGTTCACCGTCACGGAGCGTCGTGTCGAATACACGCACGTAATTCTTGTCGGGAAGCTTGTGCGGTATGTACTCTGGCCACCTTTCCACGACGGGTTTGATGTAACATCCCGGGCCCGGCCCAAAAGGGAACTCAAGTGCAGGAGGCCCAAGAAGAAGAAACCCTAGACATAACCCCTCCCATTGCTTATAAAAGGAGAAGTTCCCCTAGGGTTCAGCCACAAGAGAGACAGCAAGCGAAGCCCTGCCCGAGCAGATCCCCGCCTCCGCCTCAAGCCGCCGCCGCTCCACCTCCGGCGAAGCCAGCCGCCAGCCGCCCGCGAAGCCCTAGCCGCCGCGACCGAGCCCCTAGCCGTCGCCTCCTTGATTCAGTTTCGTGCAAGCAACTGAGATCTGAACCCTAAAGGTAAACCTAAGATCTCTAGTTCTAAGTCATTGGAAATGACAGATCCTAAACCCCTCTCTCTCTTGTGTGAATCCAATTCTCTAACCAGATCTCGAGAAGTGACTGTTTCCCAAACCTAGATCTAGACCACTTCTGCAAAAAGCTAAGGTGAGGACTTGCTGTGAACTTGTCTCATGTTGAGTAATCAATGGGACTTAGTCCTTTGTTAATCAGATCTAGATCTTGTGTGTATGTGTGATATGTTATGTGATTGATCTTGTTTAGACGGTAGTACATGTTGAAGTGATAAGAACATAGGCATGTAGGGTGGTCAAGAAATGATGATAAGATGATGAGATGTGTTGTGAATGATAAGTGAAAGATGTAAGAATAAGTACGAATAAGGGATCATATAGAGAGTCTAAGGTTTGTAGGTGGGGTAAGTAGTCCACGCTAGGTATCCATAGGAGATGTGGCGAATCCACATGAATATGGAAGCACCCATAGGAGATGTGGCGAATCCACATGAATATGGGGTAGAAGCCTAGTGGGGGGCTACCCACTGAGGAAAAGAGGAAAAGAGGAAAAGAGGAAAAGATGAAAAGGATATGCATTGTAGGGTCTTTAGTTCATGTCGGGTAGTATGGAATTCTGTGTAATAGATCTTATTAGCTCATGACTTGTGATTGTTTGCTCTTCCTGAGCTGAGTTCGTGGGTTCCTAGAACCTGCCCTCACTGAGTATTGTGTACTCACCCCTCTTTTTACAGGTATGGCCGAGAGGGAGCGGGAGTAGATGTCCGTATGGTGCAAGTGTTTTCTCGAGTCTTTCATTTTGGATTCTTTTCTTTCAGCCATTTCTTCTTAAGTTTTATTCGACATTCAGTTTTTAGTTGAGTTCGGTTTTATGTAAGACAGTTTGAGTTTTAATAAGAGCTTTTTGAACGAAAAGGTTTGAGTTAAAGTATTTGATAAGGTTCATCGGGCCAAGGCCGTTACAATTGGTATCAGAGCGGGTTAAACCCACCCGGTGCTGTCCCGGGTGGGTAGGGAAGGGTCGGGTAGAAGTAGGAAAACCCGGGTTTCAAAAGAACTTCTTCCGAACGTCTTTCTAAGTATTTCAAAAAGGGTTTCAAAAAAAAAAAAAAAAAAAATGCACCACTCGGACGGAACTCCTAGCTCACTCGGTGGACAATAGAATTTGAGTAGAACCGTGGCTAATACTCCTTCACTTGTCAACAGGATGCCTCCCAAGAATGCCAGAGTTGCAAGGCCAGCAGCGGCCAACCTGAGAGCGACACGACGGGTCACCAGGTCCGCGTCTCAAGCCTCCAGCGAGGCAGAAAGCCGAAGAGGGGGCGCGCCTGAGAATGAGAACCCAGTGGAAATGCCGAACGTGGCGAATGCAGCGCTCCTGGCAGAACTGCAAAGATACCGCGACGCCTATGGGGGTCGTCTGCCCAATGGTGAAGCCGCCGCAGATGCGGGGGACAACCCCATACCACCTGGGGCGGCCCAGAATCCGCCACCACCGCCTCCACCCCCGGCAGCGCCTGCGGTGGTGCACGCCCCCGGACCCAACTACTGGGACATGCTGAGACACATGAAGAGTATGCAGACGGAGTTTTTCAATGGAAAGGCCGACGCGATTGTCGCGGATAATTGGAGACGTCAACTCGAGAGGAACTTCGCTTCTGCAAGGTGCCCACCGGAGTTCCGTAGGGACCTGGCTGCTCACTACCTTAAAGACGACGCACTAGTGTGGTGGGACGAAGTGGTCGAAAGGTCACACGGGATACGACTGACCTGGGATGATTTCCTGGAGGCATTCAATGGGAAGTACTTTCCCTTAGAAGCCATGGACGCGATGGAAAGCAAGTTTCAGGACATCCGTCAAGGGTCGAGGAATGTACGAGACTACGGGGACGAGTTCAACCGACTTCGGAGATTTGCGGGTCACTACCTGAGTGATCACGACTTAATCCGCCGTTTCCTCAAAGGTATGAGAGTGGAACTGAGGAATAGCTGCAACGTGAGGGACTATCGTGATGTCCATGAGCTGATTGAGAAAGCCGCAGAACAAGAATCAGGGCTCGAGGAAGAGCGAAAACAGAACCAGAACTCCCAGAACCGGGGTACCAAACGGCCCCGGGATGCACAACCCGCGGCTGAGCCTGCTCCGTTAAGGCCCGCATGTGAAAGGTGTGGACGATTCCATGCAGGGGAGTGCAGGATGGGAGCATGCTTCACCTGCGGCGAGCGCGGACATATAGCGAGGGATTGCCCGAAGGATAGACAAGGCCAACGCAGGCGCTGTTACCGCTGCGGCCAGGAGGGACATCTGGCGTGGGAGTGCCCAACACTCCAAAGAGGAAACGCGGAAGGGGCACAACCCCAACAGCAGGGGGCAAGCCGCAGGGGCAAGAGCGTACGCCGTCGAGGGTCGCGAAGGAGCCGAACCGATCGCGGGTACGTTTGATTTAACAATACGATTATGTTATATGAAAAGAACTGTAGTAGTCGTGTAGCTTAGCGTTAGTGTTGTGTAGGGTCTGTCGCGGTCGGAGGAGTGACAGCGTTCACTCTCTTCGACACCGGGGCAACTCACAGTTTTGTAAGCCCTAGACTTACGCGTGAGTGGGACTTTAAGGGGAACTTCAACACCATGGTGACGGGAGTCGAGACGGCAGGAACAGAGAAAATGGCCACGAGGGGTAGATATGAAGAAGTACCGGTGATCCTCGCAGGTGTGAACTTACCCGGAGACCTGCTGGAGTTAGAACTGGGGCGTTACGAGGTGATCTTGGGAATGGATTGGCTAGCACAACACAGAGCAGTGGTTGAGTGTGCCAAGGCATGCGTTAGGATTCCGCTTGATGGGAGGCAAATCGTGTACAGAGGAATGAGAACTAGGACCGGAATAACTGTGGTGTCGATGGCCCATGCTGAAGAAGCAATCCGGAAAGGAGGAGAAGCCTTTTTAGCCACTATTGAAATGGTGGGTGAGACCGAAGCGCCAGATCTGGGGAGTATCCCTGTAGCAGCAGAGTATGCCGATGTGTTCAAACCACTACGCGGACCCCCACCTCAACGAAATAACGCTTTTACGATTGAGCTAGAACCCGGAACCGCACCGGTTTCCAGGGCCCCCTACCGTTTGGCGCCTGCAGAGATGGCTGAACTGAAGAAACAACTGGAAGAACTAGTGGAAAAGGGATTCATACGTCCGAGTAGCTCGCCTTGGGGGGCGCCGGTACTCTTTGTAAAGAAGAAGGATGGGAGCCTCCGACTGTGCATCGACTACCGGGGATTGAACAAAGTTACCGTTAAAAATAAGTATCCCCTACCCCGTATAGACGAACTTATGGACCAGCTGGAGGGAGCCACTTGGTTCTCGAAGATAGACCTTGCTTCAGGTTATCACCAAATCCCTATTCACGAAGAAGATATTAGGAAGACAGCTTTTCGTACCCGGTACGGACACTACGAATTCGTAGTAATGCCCTTTGGACTGACGAACGCGCCGGCAGCATTCATGGGGCTAATGAATGATATTTTCAGAGATTATCTGGACCAGTGTGTGATTGTCTTCATCGACGATATCTTAATTTACTCCAAGAGCCGGGAGGACCACAGACGCCATTTGGGTATCGTACTGGACAAGTTAAGGGAGCATGGGTTATATGCTAAGCTTAGCAAGTGTAGTTTCTGGCAACGTAAGATTGGGTTTCTGGGTCATGTGATCTCCGAAGCAGGGATAGCGGTGGACCCCGAGAAGATCACCGCGATCACGAAATGGCCAACACCAAGTAACGCAACAGAAGTACGAAGTTTCCTCGGGTTGGCGGGATACTACCGCAAGTATGTTTTAGGGTTCGCCACAATAGCCAGGCCACTCACCCGCCTTACGGGCAAGGAGGTTAGGTTCGAATGGACAGAGGCGTGCGAGGAGGGATTCAAACAACTAAAGGACATGCTGACTAGAGCCCCAGTACTGGTCCTACCTAGACCAGGGGTGCCATTTGTGGTCTACACCGACGCCTCCGGGATCGGAGTGGGGTGCGTACTCATGCAGGAAGGAAAAGTGATCGCCTACGCGTCCAGACAACTGCGGAAACATGAGTCTAATTACCCGACACATGATTTAGAGCTAGCGGCAGTGGTATTCGCATTAAAAATCTGGAGATCGTACTTATATGGGGAGAAGGTACAAATTTTCACGGACCACCAGAGTTTGAAATATGTGTTCACTCAAGGAGATCTGAACCTACGGCAGCGCAGGTGGATGGAACTACTAGCAGATTACGATCTGGTCATCGATTATCACCCCGGGAAGGCAAACCTGGTGGCAGATGCCTTAAGCCGAAGGAAATCAGACATCTCCGGAGCAAGGGAAACTCAGGAACTTGCCACAGCCTTATCAAAACTGCACCTCTGTGCGACGACCGTGAACGAAGAGGGCGCCGGGTTAGAGGTTGTGGAACAAGCCGACCTGCTGAGTCGAATCAGTAAGGCCCAGGAAACGGACTCCACACTCCAAAAGATGGTCGACAAGGAGGTGAGCGGGTACCGTACGGCTGGGAATGGTACCATCCTGTTTAAAGGCCGAGTGTGCGTACCACAGGGAGGGAACTTGAGGGACGAACTACTGGCACAAGCTCATCAATCACGATTCGCAATTCACCCGGGACGGACAAAAATGTACCAAGATCTGAAGCGGTACTACCACTGGGAAGGAATGAAGAGAGATGTCGCTTTGTGGATAGCCCGGTGTCAGACCTGTCAGCTGGTTAAGGCGGAGCGCGGAGTTCCAGGCGGACTGTTGCAGGAGTTACCCTTACCACAATGGAAATGGGATATGGTGACAATGGATTTCGTCACAGGGCTACCGCGGACCACGAAAAACAAGGACGCTATATGGGTGATAGTAGACCGCCTGACAAAGACGGCTCATTTTCTACCTATACGAACCACCGATAAGACGGAGGACTTAGCACGCGAGTATCTGAACGTCATAGTGAAGTTACATGGGGTACCGGTGAGCATAGTATCTGACCGGGATCCGAAGTTTACTTCAACTTTCTGGCAGGCATTTCAAAGAGCATTGGGAACCAAGGTTCGCCTTAGCACCGCGTATCATCCACAGACGGATGGACAGTCCGAGAGGACCATCCAGACACTCGAGGATATGTTGAGGGCGAGTGTTTTGGAATGGGGGGGTAAATGGAGCGAATATCTACCGTTGGTGGAGTTCTCTTATAACAACAGCTACCATGCGAGCATCGAAATGTCCCCGTACGAAGCATTGTATGGGCGACCCTGTAGGACCCCCTTATGTTGGACCGAAGTGGGGGAGAAACGAGATATGACCCCCGAACTAGTTGGAGAAACGATCAAGCAAGTAGAACTCCTCAGAGACAGATTGAAAACGGCTCACGACCGCCAGAAGAGTTACGCCGACAAACACCGGAAGAGACTAGAGTTTGCGGTAGGGGATGAGGTGTACTTGAAAATGAGAACTTTTCGAGGGAATGACCCAAACCGAAAGTTGAAAAAGCTGAGACCCAGGTACATGGGTCCATACGTGATAAAGGAGAGGATCGGTGCAGTCGCGTATCGTCTGGTACTACCGCCGGAACTATCAGATTTCCATGACGTGTTTCACATCTCCGTGCTACGGAAGGTCATAAGAGAGCCTGAGCTGATCTTGCCGCACCCGCCTAAGGATGCGCAACGTAACTTGACCTTGGTTAGCAAACCCATAAAGATTATGGAGGAAAAGGAAGTAAATAACCGGGGACGAAAGGAAAAGATGGTTCTTGTACGATGGGAGAGGGATGGAATCCACGAGGATGTGTGGGAACATGAGTCGCACTTGAGGGCTAACTACCCCGAGATCCTTGGAAACGCGGAGCGGGACCAGGAGGAGGTCCAGAATTCGGGGACGAATCCTTTTCTAGTGGGGGAGAATTGTAACATCCCGGGCCCGGCCCAAAAGGGAACTCAAGTGCAGGAGGCCCAAGAAGAAGAAACCCTAGACATAACCCCTCCCATTGCTTATAAAAGGAGAAGTTTCCCTAGGGTTCAGCCACAAGAGAGACAGCAAGCGAAGCCCTGCCCGAGCAGAACCCCGCCTCCGCCTCAAGCCGCCGCCGCTCCACCTCCGGCGAAGCCAGCCGCCAGCCGCCCGCGAAGCCCTAGCCGCCGCGACCGAGCCCCTAGCCGTCGCCTCCTTGATTCAGTTTCGTGCAAGCAACTGAGATCTGAACCCTAAAGGTAAACCTAAGATCTCTAGTTCTAAGTCATTGGAAATGACAGATCCTAAACCCCTCTCTCTCTTGTGTGAATCCAATTCTCTAACCAGATCTCGAGAAGTGACTGTTTCCCAAACCTAGATCTAGACCCACTTCTGCAAAAGCTAAGGTGAGGACTTGCTGTGAACTTGTCTCATGTTGAGTAATCAATGGGACTTAGTCCTTTGTTAATCAGATCTAGATCTTGTGTGTATGTGTGATATGTTATGTGATTGATCTTGTTTAGACGGTAGTACATGTTGAAGTGATAAGAACATAGGCATGTAGGGTGGTCAAGAAATGATGATAAGATGATGAGATGTGTTGTGAATGATAAGTGAAAGATGTAAGAATAAGTACGAATAAGGGATCATATAGAGAGTCTAAGGTTTGTAGGTGGGGTAAGTAGTCCACGCTAGGTATCCATAGGAGATGTGGCGAATCCACATGAATATGGAAGCACCCATAGGAGATGTGGCGAATCCACATGAATATGGGGTAGAAGCCTAGTGGGGGGCTACCCACTGAGGAAAAGAGGAAAAGAGGAAAAGAGGAAAAGATGAAAAGGATATGCATTGTAGGGTCTTTAGTTCATGTCGGGTAGTATGGGATTCTGTGTAATAGATCTTATTAGCTCATGACTTGTGATTGTTTGCTCTTCCTGAGCTGAGTTCGTGGGTTCCTAGAACCTGCCCTCACTGAGTATTGTGTACTCACCCCTCTTTTTACAGGTATGGCCGAGAGGGAGCGGGAGTAGATGTCCGTATGGTGCAAGTGTTTTCTCGAGTCTTTCATTTTGGATTCTTTTCTTTCAGCCATTTCTTCTTAAGTTTTATTCGACATTCAGTTTTTAGTTGAGTTCGGTTTTATGTAAGACAGTTTGAGTTTTAATAAGAGCTTTTTGAACGAAAAGGTTTGAGTTAAAGTATTTGATAAGGTTCATCGGGCCAAGGCCGTTACATTTGAGGTCACTCGCACTAGTACCCCCCATTTTAGACACTGGGGAGCAACATGAGATAGACAAGGATGACTTGTTGTACGGACGATTCAGGCGTAGAGAGGGCAAGGAAGATCTAAAAGGTAAGCCTGATCGGACAACTACAGTGAAACCGGTGGTGGGGATCATTGTGGGACATGTCAGAAGTGACGAAGCCATAACAATAGAGTACGTAGAAGAGAAGAACAGATATCTTTCGAATTTGATTTGAGGATAGATTATGAGGAAATTGTATTGCAATGAGATGGAGAACATGTTCAACATAATATATGTACATTTATAGGTAAAATATTATTGTATGGAACCTTAAAAGTTTTATGGTTACTAATTAGAAACATTTAATTTAATGGCGTGTTGGCTTAAGCTTGACATTAGTATCATATTATTTTTATCACTATTATTTTATGGTTTACGACATTTTAGTTAGGAGTGTCCTTTTCTAGAAATAGTTGATATTGATGTTAAGTAAATGCTAGTTAACAACCTAATATTATAAGAGTGTTCTAAAGTTAGCGTTATGACATTCTGTTGTAAAGGAATACAACGAACGCAAAATTGTAAGCTTTCTGTTAATTTTGCTTTCCTCTTTTATATAGTTTGATGTGAATACAATTATAAATAAATATAAAATGGTATGCATACTTATATAAATTATACTCCATCTGTATAGTTTGAATTTTAAATTACAATAATTTTGAATATAAATACGAGGAAAACACTCATAATATTGTTTACAAATGGGAGTAGGAACAATGTATTTTATTAAAATGACACGAATATTTTTAATAAATACGTGGTTGGAAAAATGATTGATATCTTCATACTTCGTAGTAATCAATAAAAGAGGACATATAAATCACGTGGTATGCACCTCCAAGTAGGTGACATATCACAAATGCTATTCTCTGTGAATGAGCACAATTGTAATTAGTCTAGCAGAAGGGTTTCTAGTAACTATTTCTTCAGAAATAGTAACATTTTTCTTCTTATTGAGACGATGATGCTCTCTGCCCTATAGGTAGAACAAAAAAAAGTAGAATTATTTTAGTCTCTCTTTTCTCGACACGTGCAGTTCTTATCTTAGTATATTAAAAATATGCCAGTCCAGTCGCCATAGAAAAATTGGACGAAATTTGTAATTCTTTCAAAATTACTTGACCATTCGATATCAAGGAAATGATCTAGAATATCACCTTTTTGCATCTCAAATTTCATTTTGCATGTCATAGTTATAATTTTTTGTATTTTCGACTTTAGTTCTTACTTAGTAACAGAAGAGATTACCGTCACGTGTATATATGTTGCATAGGTAGGTGGTGAGGTGCATAATTTCAGTCGCACAATTATCCAAATGCTGTCGAGTGGAGTTGCGTAACATAATATTACTTTCAGTGGAAAACACACAAAAGCCTGCAAAGAACTACGGAACATAGAAAACTTTTCAAGTATAACTCCGGAACTCAGTTAACCAAATACTTTTTGAAATTGGATTTCAATGGCAAAGAGTATAAGCTCCAAAAGAAACAGTTATGCCCGACTGGGAGAACCGGCCATAAATAACTTATAACAGGGACGCCAAGAGCTAAAACACATGAGTACATAGGATAATATTTCGATCCATCTAAAACAATAACATACAAGCTCTAGCTAGAAGTTCTACATCTGATCATAAATCGTTTTTTTTTTGGTTATGCTATTTCGATATGGTTATCTAAACCATTTCAAATTTAATTAATAAAATGGCCAAAATTGATGTCAGAAAAAAAAAACATACAAGCTGATAATTTAGTTGTACATACATATATGTACGCGTTGCACAATATCAAAGACAACATTATTAAAAATCTGAATCTGATTTTAATCAGTTTACGAGTAATTTACTTCTATATTGTAAAAGGTCAAAATTTAAAATTCTATCGCAACTCTCTTCTATAGTTTTTTTTTTCTTTTGAATTAACATGGAGTATCATAAACCTATGTAAGAGCTCAAACTAATCTTCAACTAAAAATATGGCCCATAGATAGATTTTTTCTCCGGATATTTAAATGGACTGATAGGAAGGATCGATATCTACGTGAGAATCTAGAATAATGGGTGATTTAGTTTCGCGCGACAGATGGATCGAACCTAAAACGTGTTTGCATCCAAGTATTTCTCTTACCACCCGACCACAAGGTCCGGGACCTCTTCTTCTTGTAGCATTGCAATTGAATTAGACATCGGTCTAGAAATATTCAACAGAGAGCAAAGGAAGCAATGGTAGCGCTTCAGGAATTTCAATCTAATGGCTCCTGGTGAGTGGTGACCGTTGTTTGCTGCGCAAGGTTGGTGTGAGAAGATCAATATGTATTGATATCATTGACTTAACAGTTTATGTAGTCAAGGGGAAAAAAAATTATAATATTTTTATTCACAAAAGAAGAACGAAAATCCTGAGCACCTCAGGAACGATTTTTTGGTATTTGATTATTAATGCAACAACCCAAGTTTGAGTATTAAATGTTTGATGTGAGTATTGGTAGAAACAAGAATTAGTACATACAGATAGAAGTACGGCCCAATACAGTCAAAGTTTTACAGCGTAGCGATATAAAGGCCCGTTAAAGTACGGCCCAATATATAGTCAAAGTCTTTATTACACAATTTTTTTAAAAAATAAATAGCGAAAAGGTTGCTCATTCTAAAACAACGAGAGGAGAAAGCGAGAGAGAGAGAAGGCGGAAGAAATGGCGGAGATGTCTTACCTTCAGATCCACGACGCAAACGATGCCGTTTTGAACCATTTTAACCGTAACCTCCACCAACGCCGTCAACACCACCAATCGCTCTCCCAGATCCTCGATTCGCTTCCTCACTGGGTCCAATCCGACGACGACGTCGATCTCTACGTCTCTCAATCCGAACTCGACGTCTCGGCCGCCGTAGGTCTTGATCTGCTCGAGAGGCGAAGCTTCGTCATGGATTTGTTCCACCAGCGCGTTGAGCAATCTCAGGTAAGCCCGCTTGGTGGCGATTACGAGAGTGCGGGTTCAGATTCTGGTTTCGGTGTGGTAGAGGGAGATCGCGACATGCGCGGGGGTAGTTTGGGACTTGATTTCGGGTTAGGGTTAGGATCCGGTAGAGGCTTTGTTGATTGTGATGATGATGATGATGAAGACGATTTGTTTGATGGGATTAGATACTTAGGAATGGATTCTGGTGATGTTATAGTTACTGTTGAATCTGGTTTTGATTCTGATGTTGAAGAAGATGATCCAGAGAAGGAGATCTGGGGAGTTGATTTGAATGAAGAAGATGAGTATGTGAATGATGATGATGATGATGATGATGATGATGATGATGAGGATGAGGATGATAGTGTGACAATCCCTCTTTGTTGGGATTCGCTTAATTTGGAAGACAATGAGGAGGAGTTCGAGTGGGAAGAAGTTGATGATGGTGATGAGAGGGAGGTTTCAGCAGAAGGTGATGATAACAACTCTGTTTCAGTCTCCGTCTCTGCTACAATCTCTCAAGAAGATTTAGCAATAGGTGAGAGGAGAGGGTATCTAGGGTGGGAAGTTTTGTTGAACTCTCGTAGTCTCGAGTTTAACCTAGACGACGCAGAAAGCAACATGGAGTTATACATTGGTGGCGATATTGATCAACAAGAAGACGATGAGGATTATCTTCATACGACGGAGTATGAGATGTTGTTTGAGGCTGAGATCTCATCTGGTCTTGGTAAGCCTCCAGCTTCCAAATCATTCATAAAGAATCTCAAAGTCTCTCCTTTGACCAAAGAGGATGTTACGGAGGAGAACGATGGTGATGCAATGTGTTGCGCGGTATGCAGAGAAGAGATGAGTGTTGGGAATGAGGTTGCAGAGTTGCCTTGTAGACACAAGTACCATGGTGAATGTATTGTTCCATGGCTTGGGATTAGGAACACGTGTCCGGTTTGTCGTTTTGAGTTGCCTTCAGATGAGACTGAGCAGAGCCGGTTTTGAATACCCCTGAAAAATTAGGGTTTACTGTAGAAGAAGATGATGTTGACTTTGTTTGTGATTAATAACATGATAAGCTGACTTGTGTTGTGTTTGGTCTAAGAAAATACATTGCTTATATTTGCAAATTTTTATAAAATATATGAGAATTTCTTACAAAACTTGCATATTTTCATATATTAACTTGCACTGCAGATAAAAGTTTATATACTAAGAACTTAATATCATAAACTTTTAGAATATTCTGTGCTCTGTATTCAACGATCCTGACTGCGACCTTGATAGAGCTTCAATGGTTTCAGACGAAACTTGCAGAAAAGAGTATCACTGTCCGTTTCTGGAAACAAGACATTGCCTCTCCGTAACGCTAACGTACATTTTGATACACACTTTGAAAGCTGTTAAGCATCATTCTCTCTCTGGTTTCTGCTTTAATTAACCTTGAAATTCAAGTTTATCCACTTAATCTCGGTCTGGAAACAATGCATTAATTAACATCTTTGACTTTATAGTCACGTGTTTACTATCGGCATTCTTTTCTTCTATATTGTGTTACGAAAATGGGATAAAATCATTAACTTAACAAAACTCGCATTATCTCTGTTCAAGTAGGTACGCCACTTTGATTAATTTACGCTAGTGGTACATCAACTTGAATCGTTTACCATTTTCTTTTTGTATGCTTTTAAAGAAATTATAAGAGTCCTAGGATTTTCTAAATTGACGAATAGATTTGAAAAATTAGAATCGTCAGTGAAAACAGCCAAGTACGTGCAAGTTAGTATCCACCGACCAACTTCACCGTGAAGTCCTATTGGTAAAATACTGATGACACAAACAATGTATTACACACTAACATGTCAGATCCACACGTAATGAGATATTAAATATTTGCAAAGAACAAAAGCGAAACATAACAGATAAAATGAATTGAAACACAAAAGAATTCACAAGAAAGCTTCATATATATATGACATTGTTAGAAAAAAACGGAGAAAGTGTCACCATTCGAAAATGAACTTCTTTATCTATGGTAAACCCTTGGTAAATAAAGATTAAAAGGACGTAAAAATAAAACTTATCTTAAGAAACAAGAACCCATAAGAAGTTATCAAACATTGACAGAGATGTTGACATAAATGAGATTTTGTCAAAAAGTATCACTAGTAATAGTTTAGTTAGTGGAGCAGAGTTTCTAAAGCTAAAAAAGAAATCCACAACAAATGTAAATACAATTGTCTTCATGCAAGTTAATTAGTCATTAAATAGCATTCAACACCTTAAATTATAAGCCTACACTAATCTTTATATTTCTTATTTCTCATCTATTGTTTAGACTATCTCTCCATCCACTCTCTCTCTCTCTCTCTCTCTCTCTCTCTCTCTCTCTCTCTATTGGTGTTTCTGATTCCTGCATCAATTTTTGATGATAGCATATCCAAAACAATACATGGAGTCTTCTAGTGTCCATCGCTCTCACCATTGTTTCGATATATTCGAAGGAATGCCGCCACAAGACGATCACTTCAACTCGACATTCCTACCAAACGCTAACTTCCTTGTCCCATCGCAGTCACCAAACTTATCAACACGAAGCAACAACCGCTTTCACTTAGACCCAAACGGAGAACACGTTTACGAGGGTCTGGTTCCAGACGAGAGAAGGGCGAAAAGAATGGTCTCAAACCGAGAATCAGCGAGAAGGTCGCGTATGCGGAAGAAGAAGCAGATAGAAGAGCTGCAGCAACAAGTGGAACAGCTCATGATCTTGAACCATAACTTGTCCGAGAAAGTCATCAACTTGCTGGAGAGCAACCACCAGATCCTGCAAGAGAACTCGCAGCTGAAGGAGAAAGTCTCTTCTTTTCAATTGCTCATGGCGGAAATGCTGATACCGGTGAGAAATGTGGATGGCGGCAGCATCAATGACCGTAATCTGAATCATCATCATCTCAGAGGAGAGGCTTCGAGCCGAACCAACACTTTCTTTGGTAGGTAAACAAACAAAAAAAGTTTCATGTTCTTGGTGTTGCTAAGTCAGTAAGTAATACTATGATTAACCATTATATGTAATGTGACTACTACTACTACTACTACACTAGTGATAGCTTGCATACATATGTATATAATATAGTTAACAACAATGGTATCACATTCTTGGTCAAATGAAGCAAAACAAACATTGTTACTTGCCTACTACTACATCAACAACTCTTCTTCTCAGAGACAATAGCTCCATTGGGAACTAAACCAATCTCTACACTCTCTTGTTGTGCAAATGAAACACACGGGTCTGCATAGAAACGAGTGCAAGGCCACCTGAAAGTTTTATAGCCAATTAAACCCCAAAGATATTATCCATAACTAAAAAAAACACAATTGTACATCTATTGATGCTTACTTGCTAGACAGAATGGTTTCACCACCAATTGTCGCTCTCCCCTCGTACAAATTCACTAAGAAAGAAAACAAAACAAGACTTGAAAGATCAAAACTTTTCATGTAAAGGAAGGCAATTGAGACGAACCGAACCTGCATTGGGATAGAAATGCTTGGCGAGGATCCACTGCTTGAACTCAGATTCGTACTTTTTGTACTTATCAGCATACTCTTTGCTATCCAGATACCTAAACAATCGATTTTAGGTTTTCAATTAAAAGGTTATTCACGATAATGCAATCGAAATTACTTGAAACAAGGTGGTTCTTCGACGGTTTCATCGAACGCTACACCGTTGCTGTTCGCGGCGACGCTCATCTGCAATAGAACCGGAGTTTATTATACAGATCGTGCAAGTAAGTGAGAGAGAGAGAGTAGTGAGTACTGACCGTAGCTGGTGGTGGAGAGTTGATTGGAATTGGTGGTGGCTGGTGATGCTCGGAGTGTTGCGGCGGAATCGCTGTAGATGTCGCACTCTCTATTGGTTTATATATAGAAATTGAATTACATTTGGTTTAGTCTATTGTATATATTACATCCGGTTTGTTCCGGTTAGCTAAACAGCTCAAGTGTATATAGTGACTCATTTGGTCACACGTTAATGTTAACAGAAAGTATTCATATTTTGTCTTCTTCCTTCTCTCATGAGCTCACCTTTTCTCCATGTTTGCTTGAGGAAGAAGTCCCCTTTTCTGTTCATCTGAGTTACTGAAATGGTATCAGAGCGTTGAGCACAGCTCAACATCGTTTTCTCCTTTCGTTTTCGGTTCGATCGAGCTCCGTTTTAGGTTTTCTCACCTTCGGTTTGGTTCGCTCGTCCTCTGTCTTCTGGGTTTTCGTTTTGGATCGTCGTTCTTGTTCCGATGGTGGTTAATCTCCGTCGCAGTCGCCGTTCCGGTCGTTTTACACGTGCTGGTAGCTCGAATCCTCTCCCTGGTAGCTCCGCTTCTCCTCAGGAAGCCGTTGTAGCTCCAAATCTCGGAGATTCGTTTGCTCTCGCCGCCGTGATGAACCCTGACAACGTTCACTCTCCGCTGTTTCTCCATCACGCCGACCATCCAGGCTTGCAGATTGTTTCCGTACAGCTCGATGGATCTAACTACACTCAATGGTGTTCTGCCATGAAGATCGCCCTTGATGCGAAGAACAAGATTGCCTTTGTCGATGGCTCTCTGCCTCGTCCTGATTTGGCTAATCCTTTGCTACGCATCTGGTCTCGCTGTAACAGCATGGTAAAGTCCTGGTTACTTAACTCTGTTACTAAGCAGATCTACGGTAGTATCTTATCATTTGATGATGCCACTGAGATTTGGGATGACTTGCACAATCGTTTTCACAAGACCAACTTACCTCGCACCTTTCAGCTGATACAACAGATTCAAGACCTTCGTCAAGGTTCTATGGATCTTTCTGGTTACTACACAACCCTCAAAACCTTATGGGACAACCTTGATGGTGCTGAACCCTCTGAGATGTGTTTGTGCTGTAACACTTTTAACTGTGTCAGTCAGCGTTCTGCTAGGGCGAAGGTCGAGAGGGGCCGCATCATAAAGTTCTTATCTGGCTTGAATGAGAAGTACTCTATCATTCGCAGTCAAATCATTATGAAGAAGCCCTTACCTGATCTTGCTGAGATTTGCAACATCCTTGATCAAGATGACAGTCAGCGCCAGTTCAACTCTGTGATTGCTCCTACTGCATTCCATGTTAGTCACGACACTACTCAGTCCTCTGCACTGACCTCGTCTGCTAGCACAGCCCCTCCTAGTGACCTCAACAACTCACAGGCTGGAGTTTTGAATGCATTTCACAAGAAATCAAGCGCCATCTGTTCTCACTGTGGCAACACTGGTCATGTTATCGACCGTTGCTACAAGTTACATGGTTACCCTGTTGGTTGGAAGAAAGGGAAACCAACCTATGATAAATCCAAATCCACTGCAGTAGCAGCCAGTGTCTCCGCTCAGCCTTCTCCTGTCTCTGGCTTGGATAATCTCGTTGGTCAACTGAACAAGGATCAGATACAGAACTTCATTGCTTACTTCAGCTCTCAGCTCCAAACTTTTGAATCAGCTTCTGTATCTGCAGTCCAACAGCATGACCCGTCTGGTATTTCATTCTCATCTTCCACATTTCGTTTTGTTGGTCTTTTGAGCTTTGCTAACTGCGTTACTGATCAACAAACGTGGATCATTGATTCTGGTGCTACTCATCACGTTTCTCATGATCGTAGCTCCTTTACTCTTCTTGACACATCTGTACATCCCCTTGTGAATCTTCCTAATGGTTCCTCCATTAAAGTTGGTGGAGTAGGGAAGATCGTGCTTACTAAAAGTCTGACCTTGGAGAATGTTCTCTTTATTCCAGAATTCCGTTTGAATCTGATGAGTATCAGCTGCTTAACTTCAGATCTTGGTGCTCGTGTGATCTTTGACTCTGGATTGTTTGAAATACAGGATCCTTCCAGGGGGTCGATGATTGGCAGAGGTAGAAGGACCGCAAACTTGTATGTTCTGGATCTTGAAGCTGCAGGATCTCCAGTTTTGGACGCTTCTCTTTTTCATTCAAATGCTGTTGTTGATGCCGCTGTTTGGCATCAACGGTTTGGTCATACTTCTTTTAAACGACTTGAACTTCTCAGTGATGTACTTGGATTTTCGAAAGCTAAGAATAAAGGATCTTTGCATTGTGATATTTGTCATCGTGCTAAACAAAAGAAGCTTTCATATACCTTAAATCCCAAGCTACGTGCTCATCCTTTTGACTTACTTCATATTGACGTCTGGGGTCCCTTCTCCGAGCAAACTTCAGAAGGTTACCGTTACTTCCTCACCATAGTCGATGATCATACGAGAGTCACTTGGGTCTATCTTCTCAGATTGAAAAGTGACGTTCTTACAGTATTTCCAGACTTCATTCAAATGGTTGAGACCCAGTATTCTGCGCGGGTTAAATCAGTACGTTCGGACAACGCACCTGAATTACGTTTTGATGCTTTATACAAAGCCAAAGGCATCATCTCATATCATTCTTGTGCGGAAACTCCTCAGCAGAACTCTGTCGTTGAAAGAAAGCACCAACACATTCTTAATGTTGCTCGGGCACTGATGTTTCAATCAGGTGTTCCATTGAGCTTATGGGGAGACTGCGTTCTCACTTCAGTCTTTCTCATTAATCGAACGCCCTCTCAAGTCATTTCCAACAAGACTCCATATGAGATGCTTACTAACAAGGTTCCTGATTACTCTCACCTCAAGACATTTGGATGCCTCTGTTATGCAAGCACTTCTCCTAAACAACGCCACAAATTTCAGGACAGAGCCCGTGCGTGTGTATTCCTCGGTTATCCTTCGGGCTACAAGGGTTATAAACTTCTTGATCTGGAGAACAACAATGTTCTTATTTCACGAAATGTGGTATTTCATGAGACATTGTTTCCTTATCTCAAACCGTCTCTACCTACTGGTTATACGGATTTCTTTCCGCGGCTCTCTGTACCTACAGAATCATCAGCACCTGCTTCTTGTTCTACTCCTCCGGTGATTCCTCGTGAGGTATCTGTTCCAACAAAACGGGTTTCCAAACCACCGCGTCATCTTCAGGATTATCACTGCTCCTCTGTCGTGTTGTCAACAGAACATCCTATCTCTCATGTTCTGTCTTATGATGCTCTCTCTGATCCGTATATGATCTTCATCAATGCATTAAATAGCATCCCTGAACCCTCTTCCTACGCACAAGCTTGCAAACTTAAAGAGTGGTGTGATGCAATGGGCATTGAGATTACTGCTCTTGAAGATAATCGCACTTGGATTGTGTGTTCTCTTCCTGCAGGCAAGAAGGCAGTAGGGTGTAAGTGGGTTTACAAGATCAAACTCAATGCCGATGGTACTCTTGAAAGATATAAAGCACGTCTCGTCGCTAAAGGCTACACTCAACAAGAAGGCTTGGATTATGTTGAGACCTTTTCCCCTGTGGCTAAGCTAGCCACTGTGAAACTTCTCATTGCTGTTGCAGCTGCAAAGGGTTGGTCTCTCACCCAACTCGACATCTCTAATGCCTTCCTCAATGGAGACTTAGAAGAGGAGATATACATGACTCTCCCACCTGGCTACTCTCCAAGACAGGGGGAATCTTTCCCACCAAATGCAGTTTGTAAACTCAAGAAATCCCTTTACGGACTTAAACAAGCCTCCCGTCAGTGGTTTCTGAAATTTTCTGCATCTTTACATCAGTTGGGTTTCAAAACTTCCTCTGGCGATCATACTCTCTTCATCAAACACTCCGGCAACGTTTATATGGCTGTATTAGTCTACGTGGACGACATAATAATCACCAGTAGTTGTGATCATGCCACTGAATTGTTGAAGAAAGCTCTTGAAGCTTCTTTCAAACTCAGAGATTTGGGAACACTTCGTTACTTCTTGGGGCTCGAAATAGCTCGTTCCTCTGCTGGGATTACTCTGTGTCAAAGGAAGTACATTTTGGATCTTCTAACAGAAACGGGTCTCCTAGGTTGCAAGCCAGCCTCTATTCCTATGGATCCTAGTGTCAAGCTTTCTTTTGAAGATGGTGATCCCTTGGAAAACCCTGAAGTGTATCGTCGGCTGATTGGGAAGCTCCTTTACTTGACATTTACCCGACCTGACATCACGTTTGCAGTTCATCGGTTATGTCAGTTCACTGCGCTTCCCCGTGTTCCTCATCTCCACGCAGCCTACAAGGTTCTTCACTATCTCAAAGGAACAGTTGGTCAAGGACTTTTCTACTCTGCCAGTTCTGATCTGCGTCTCTCTGCATTTGCTGACGCCTCTTGGAGTTCTTGTCCCGATTCTCGTCGCAGCATTTCAGGTCTGTGTATCTTTGTTGGCTCTGCACTCATTACTTGGAAGTCAAACAAACAGGACACAGTCTCATGTTCATCTGCGGAATCCGAGTATCGTGCCATGTCTGAAGCTGTGCGCGAAATGATATGGTTTCGTAATCTCCTTGAAGATCTCTGGATTACTAGTCTTGGCCCTGCTCCTCTCTATTGTGACAACACCGCAGCCATCCATATTGCGAACAATGCCGTATTCCATGAACGGACAAAACACGTTGAACGTGATTGTCATGTAGTTCGTGAACGTGTTGTCTCAGGCATGATCAAGACGCTTCATGTTCGTTCAGAGAACCAGCTGGCCGACATTCTGACTAAACCCTTATATCCGAGTCCCTTCCGACATATCTTAAGCAAGATGGAGTTCATCAATATCTTCGCTCCATCTTGAGGGGGAATATTGGTTTATATATAGAAATTGAATTACATTTGGTTTAGTCTATTGTATATATTACATCCGGTTTGTTCCGGTTAGCTAAACAGCTCAAGTGTATATAGTGACTCATTTGGTCACACGTTAATGTTAACAGAAAGTATTCATATTTTGTCTTCTTCCTTCTCTCATGAGCTCACCTTTTCTCCATGTTTGCTTGAGGAAGAAGTCCCCTTTTCTGTTCATCTGAGTTACTGAAACTCTCGTTAGTCATACTTATCACCTTTTTCTTTTTTTTTAGTATTTTTAGAAAATTTGAAAAACCTTAAGACTTTATAATTGTGCTTGATATCATATAGATATGTGAGACTTATTTGATGCTGAAGCAAAAGAAAACTATAGTTGACTGACTACTCTTCTCTCTGTTTATCTATCTTTCGGATCTTTTAGATAACATTTGATTGTGGAAACCAGTTTAGTCTAGTAATTTGGTTAAAGATTTGTTAATGTTTTTTATATTAAAATCGGAGTTTCAGATACAAGAAAAGAATCAAATAATGATACAAGATTAAGAGAAAAATGTTTATATAAATCTTTTTTAATATGATTAAAAGAGGATCGTCAAAACGTAGATTTTATAGGACGGTTCATAGTCGACTCGGTAGAGAAGGTGGTTAGTGCAACCGCCCAAACCTCCCCTAAATCTACGAATATTAGAAGTCTTAATTATTTTCATGAACACATTTGATTACAAAGTTTTCTAGTTTTTTTATGGGTTTTTTTTAGTGGTATAAATATTTAAGTTTTTTTTTTGTTTTGTGCAAAAATGTTAAGTTAAACGGAACTAAAAATATATTTAAATTTTCAAACTGATTTTTCAAATAACAAATGTGACATGAATAGTGACCAATCCATTTTTTACTATCAAGTATCAACACATTCTTTTCATATGCCCTTTCTCAAAAAAAGAAAACACATTCTTTTCATTCACAAAGCTCTTCTAAAAAGAATAAACAATCCATAGAATCGTGAATATATTTGTTGACCATAAAGAATCGTGAAAATTGGGGTAAAATTGTAGTCGCTTACGTTGGGCCTTACGACGCCTTTTAAGAATCATCATTTTCATATTGGGTAACATGTCGTCGTCTGAGTTAGGCCTTGTGAGGCTTTTAAGTAAAGCCCATTGATATTACGTGACGTGAAAAAAATTTAAATCTCGTTTCACTTGTCATCAACTCATTTCATTATCAAAGGGAGACCAACACTCTAGAGAGATTAGCCAACACAATGCATGATGTTTAGTGTTTGTGATTGTTGATAAAAAAAAGACATTTTCATAAACTTTTTTCCTGATATCAAACTTAAATGATTCGTTAAATATGTTGAAGAAAATATCTCATATACATATGAATAACATATAAAAAATTTAGACCAATGCAATTATCGCCAATTGATTTTTAAGTTAGAAATCAATTTTTTTATAAAAAAAATAGATAAACTTTTTGAAGTTCTGAAAGGTTAATTACAATTTCTATTTGAATGTAACGAATCATAGCTATAAAGTTTCCATCAAAAACAAATGATTGTAAGAACTTTCATATTTGAAAGAAATTCTATAAATCTTATTCAAATCAAACATATCACGATCCATTATCCAGCCAATACACACATACACACACACCCACATATATACTTATACTGTTTATTTGGTTGTTCAAGAAAAAAAAAAACTTATACTGTCTGTATTCGTATGTATGTCAGACTGTTAATACGTGTGTGTTATGTATAATAAATGGAAGTGTGAAATATAAGAGCTGTGAGACGGTGACGGGAGATGGGCCTTGTGGGCCCAGTATTCACGTGACAGATGTGATGATAGTGTAACGAGTTGGGGTCCATGGGCCTTTAGAAGACGTTTCAATCTCAACCGACCGCCGACGACTGGACCTTGAGAATCGAGATCTCGATGGTGACCTAACCCACTCAACTCACTGACACGTCCCGTCGTTTAGCCAACACGTCATATGTATTGGAGTGTACTGTATCAATTCACAAAAATAGTATTTTGTTGATATTTCCGTTTTTTCATAGTTTTATCAGATTTTTTCGCCTTTTTAAGACATTTTCTATAGCTTTCAACGCTAAACATATTATCCATAACAAGAATTCCAATCAATCTCAATAGATTCTTCAAACATTCGAGATTGAAAATAGTTAGGTGCGTGAATGTGTTTGCACTGTGCACATGCATAATCGTGCATTATGCTTAACGCATTACGCCACTACGCATATGTATAGTATCCGAAACTAGCATGAGTATTATGGATTCAATAATAATGTTTGTGATTAGTATAGCCACCTCATGTAAAAACGCATGTGTTTTTTTTTTTTGCTAAATAGAACGCATGTGTGATGAACAATGTTCATTCATGACACCGATGCAACGATCTTATTTTGAAAAAACTCGGTGATCCAATTGGTATTTTTTTGTCAAGATCCAATTGGTATTTAGTATTTATTTTTCTTCAACGACAAAAAATTATGTCAGTTAATTAGACCACTGAATTTTTCAAATCATTATTCAATGCAGACATTAAAACGATTTTGTTCAGAGGTGACTAGCTTATATATACACATCTAGGGCAAGCATTTTACCATAGTTAATTTTCTTTGTTCTTTGTTTTTTTTTTCTGTTTTTGGTAACCAAGTGTTCTCTTCAGGTTGCCAATTTTTTTTTTTTTGACAACATCAACTAAAAACTAACTAGAAACTCCAACCGATCTAGCAAGCCAAACCGGTGGGATTGAATCGACATAAAGCAAAGCTGAAGGAGAACTCCTCGCACCGCGTGCAAGCTTGTCCGCCAAGGTATTTTGTGCTCTAAGGATATGTCTGATCCGGAAGTGAGGGAAGAAAGTCTTACTGCGATTGAATTCTTCTATATGTGTAGAGAAAGCAGGCCATTCATCAGGTGTCGATACCATCTTTACCAGCTGAGAACAATCCGTTGCAAACACTACGTCAGAAAATTGGAGGGTCTTCATGCATTCCATTGCCCAGATTAGTGCTTCAAACTCAGCATGCAAGGATGACAAACTTCTACGAAGATTCATTGCCCCCATCATGACATCAGTCGATCCACTCTTTCTGCAAAACTAACCTTGTCCCGTAAATATGTCTTCCTCTTTCCAAGCTCCGTCAATATAACAAACTCTAGAAACTTCCAGGTCTAAATCGGTTTAAAATGAACGATTTTCAGTAGGATGCAACAAATTATGATTTATATCTTCTTCTTTTAACAATAATTATGATTTATATCGGTTTTTCCTGTTATAAGTTTGTGATGGATCTGCAGTTAAATATTAAAGTGAATCAGTCGTCACTGAGAAGGATTTTAAAATAAATAATTTGATTAGACAGAAAACACATGAAGACAAGTTTTGCATATAAAGGACACTATCTTTGCTTAATTAGTGATGCATTTGAATTTTGATCAGTTGACAGTTTTATTTTTTTAATTGATTTTAAAGATACGAATTTTGTATTGTTGGATTAATTTCACGTCACATAATTTTCTTCAGTTAGCATATGAATTTGTATAATAATAACACAATACCAACTACTTTAACAAAAAAAAAAAAACACGCGCATAATACCAACTCATGTTAGACTGCGCGTTTTGGCCATTTTTCTTCAATGACTTGTGGGGGACAGTATACATCGGCATAATACGATCAAATGTTTTTGTTTTGATATTGTTGTTTTGACGATGTATATTCGACGATAACGTTAGACTTCATGGTCGCTGTGCATTCGTTGGTTCATTATACATTTTTAAAAAAACAATCAAACAATTAGATAATTTAAGGATTACAATTTTTGTTGGTTATCAAAAGTAACGATCAACTAACAAAGAGACTATGATCTAGTGACCGACATTTTATGTTATTTATATGATCTAGACCGACATTTTATGTTATTTACACTCAAACAAATTAACAGTATAACATATAGTTCACTGCTATTGCTCATCGCTGTCTTTGATAATAACAAAACAAACACTATAGATCAATATAGGTCATTGTTATCTATTGCTCACCACTGTATTTGTCCTGCATCGATATCGCCAATAGTAACAAAACTAACAGCATACGTGACATTTGAGTGATGACCACTGGATTACATGTCACTATTGTCGTGTTTGCAGTTTGCATTTTGCACCCGACATTTGCTTACCCACTTCAGTGGTCCTATTTGCTCTTTCCACTAGAATACTGGTCAATTTCACAATTTTCTGAAAATATTCGTATATCATCAAACTGTTCACGATATGAAACCATGAGATTTCAATTAAAGGTACCTTCAAAGTCGGAGATACGGTGGAGAGACACAGGTTTCGACAATTCAAATCTGGATCGACTCTTCTATCTGGTGAATATTATAGAAAATTTGGGAGATTGATCTGTTTTTCCAATGGAATCCGCTCATTTTATTTATATATCTTCTATTAAAAGAAAAATACAATTTTTATTTACTATAAAAGTCATATTAGATCCATTTCATCAATTACATCTATATGATTATCAAATTAATCTATTAAATATATAATAATTATAAAATATCTTAATAATTATAAGAATATTAATAATAAATCAATTTTAATTGTAAATTTAAAATTTACTGTTGAGAAAAAAATCTAATAAAAGCTTACTAAAAATTTATTTTTTTCTTTTAAAATTAATGCATTGATTAATTTCGTGATTATATATACTATTATAAATTAATGTTAACTAAAATTTTAGTATTAAACAAAAATAAAATTCTATGCTATTTTTATAGATTTTATAATCATAGTCTATATTATATTAAAACAGAAGTAAGATATAAATTAAATATAAAAATTATATTAAATATTTTTCCAAATTTTTAGTTGATAGAGAATCAAAGTCAAGTAGACTTACCAAAGAATAACAAATAAACATATTTAAAAAAATCGTTTAATAACTAAATAAAATATCATTCACCATTTCAAAGGATTAAAATTCATAAATTATGTAATAATTTTATAAAAAAAATAAATTTTTTATATAGGTTAAACTTTTATATCTATAACTATATATTATTTATTTATGAATCATGAAAATTAAAAATATTTTGAATTAGATTTTCTATTTGATTATTTCATATTATGAATTTAGTATACGGAACTCAAAAACATATTAGTATGTAATAATAATTAATAACAATGTAAAATATACAAAAACAAATATTTATATATTAATAATCTCTAATAAGAAACATAATCAATAAAATTATAAAATTACACAATATATAACAGTAAAATATAAATCGTGAAAATATATGCAATAATATTAAAATTATACATTGATGAAATAAAAAAATTTATCCCCACAGAAGTGTCGGTTAAAGTCTAGTTAGATCTTGGTTTTGAGTTGATTATTCTTATCCACATTCTCAAGAGCCGCAATTAGTGTATAGATTTCTTAACAAAATAGTTATAAGACAACACATTTTCTTTTTCACACGAATCAAATAGAATCAGATGAAAGTGTTCTACGAACGTTGATATCATATATCAAACTTGATTTAATAAAATGAGTTGTTGACAAAAAAAATGTTCAAATTGTCGTACTGTGAGCGACGATTATATATTTCAGTAGGTTCACATTTTCTCCAAGAGTAAGAATAAGTTACCTGAACGAGATTCAGTTTATCCTCCAATATGACTTGAGTATACTATGCAAATACAGCTTAAACTAGTTGGGAATTATCTATCATTATATTACTTTCACGTTTTGATGTTAAATATTTGTGGCAATTTAAAAGCTAAAAATATTTAACATTGTTTTATATAACATAAGATTTTAATTATTCTATTTGGGTTTGCGTTTGCTTATGCTTTTGTAATATACAAATGTTTTGAGCTTGATCATAAACTCTTTACGATTTTATAAGTTACATTTTTGTTGTTTTAGAAGCGTTTATGATTTCTTCGTCGAAAAAAAAAGATTTCTTCATCGGCTAAATTATTCATGGTTCGATACTTCGATTTGTATAAATATTTAGTTTTAATTATTGTCGGCATGAAATTACACAGTTGCAAATAAAACCCTATGGTGTAAATTCGAAAAATGCAAATATAGTTATGGAATCCTAAACGTGAGACTATTTAAAATACGGAATATGGAATCATAAATTATAAAGACGGTGCGGCGTTTTTGGTTTATGTATTTACGTTTAGTGGAACTAATACTAAAAAGTCTCAAATCCATAAAATTATAAGCGATTTAGGTTGACAAAGCGATTTAGGTTGACAAAGCGATCCTCCGTTACATTTTTTTTTTCCAAATATCTGAGGTTCTCAACAAAAATAATCCTAAATTTATAAACCAAAAGTCGATTTATATAATCGCAATTTTGTTAAGGCCAGTCTCAAATACTTTAAACTATGGACTGTAAACGGCTATAAGATATGAATGATACTATACAAAAAGACATATAATGCGATTACAAGTTAGACGTACCAGATTTGTACACATACTTCTACATTCTCATACCCAAATAGTTTATTACTCTTAATAGAAATACAGTGATGTGGCATAATAAGAACCACTGGAACAGGCCAGAGAGCTCTTAAATCAGCAGATAAAGCGGGGTGGCCGACAAGTAGACAATCCAATATATGTGGGCATCATCTATTCGCTTTCTCAGCCCTCCACGTGTCGTCTTATCCTTATCAAACGCCTAGATTGTTCCCAATATGAAAAAATAAAAGTTTGGCCCACTATTATTAGGGTAAATTTGTTATGCAACCAACCAAACAAAGAATAAAAGTCCAAAAACCGTATGCCTAGTTATTTCTTTCAGCAAACCTGTTATTGATGAATCAAACACCTACTTAAAAGTTTTCTAAAAATTAAAATCAATTATCCTAAAACTTGAACAGTTTGTAAAAAAGTTGACATATATATATATATAAACACCATGTAAATTTACGAAGAACTATTTTCGTCGTAAATCTTCGTTGTTACTGACACGTTTTTTTGTAGTGAACAATAAAATATATGCATAAATAAGAAGATACATGAAACTTAGGAATGATTTAATGATTTGGTTCATTTCTAATTCTAATGATCTCTAATATTTTGTATTTTTTTATTTTTCCTATATGTCCGATTAATTATCTCTACACTTAATTTTCTTATATACTCTGCTTGAATTTTTCTTGAAATAAATGTAGATAACATTTCACAAATTTCAACTACAATATATAAAAATTCCAATAAATTCATTTTTCCAATGACCTAAGTTTATTGTAATATAAAAGAATTATAATTTTATCAATCCAGAATTTTTAAAAATTCAAATCTATAACTATTTTTACATAGACTGCAAAAGTTGAATTTAACATTAAGAATTGATGAGTTTAATTAGTAATACAAAACTATAAAATAAAAGTATACCGTAGTAAAACTGCCAAACAGTTATATAGATGACGAAACCGTGATAGTAAAAGATTTTGATACAAAAATAGTGGTGAATAGGTTTCGATATCATTATTTTTTTGATTTTGATAAATGTACTCAACGTCGACGCAAACTGCTTACTTTGTAACACTGCACCAGAATCAAGGGACCACCTTCTTTTTCAATGTAGTTACAGCTGGGAAGTCTGGTCTCAGACTGCGACGAGATGTCTAATTACTCCCCCACGTGACTGGGCTTCTCTTCTTCCCTTTATGAATGGCTTAACTCTACCAAAAAATCACAAGAAGCTCATCCTCCTAGCCTGGCAGTGCGCCATCTATCTCCTCTGGTCTGAAAGAAATGCGCGTCTCCACCGAGGTTGCTTCCGATCATCGCAATCACTTCTCGGCTCACTCGATCTAATTGTGCGCAATCGATGTTCCAGCTTTAGGGACACCAATCCCTCCTCCTCTTCAGCGATGCTCCAACTCTGGCTGTAGTATCGCGATCTGATCATTACTCATCCATCTATATCCTTTCTTATTACCAATTTCCGTTATCTCCGATCGTCGGAAGCAGGGGCGCTCAACTGCATGCGTCACAACATATTCCTCTACTTGGGCTTTCCTTTTGTCTATTATTGGGCTCTAATTATGTGTTTGGATTTCACTAGAAAAACACTAAGGTTTAAAAGCCTGTATTTGTTTGCTTTTCATGCATTTTAATAGAAAGCCTCAGTTCAAAAAAAAAAAAAAAATGTACTCACCGCTGTAGTAAACAATTATTATGTTGGGTTCATAATCGCTGTAGTAAAGAACTATTAATCAAAATCAACTCTTAATTCTTCGGTGGTTATATCGTGGAAATAAAACGATTGATAATAAGGTTTTGAAGTCAGAACGAAAACATTTTATGAAGCAATTTAATTAGCTGTCGGCCTGTTATATCACTATATATGTGAATTGTTAAATCACTATTCAAGAATCAAAACTGAAATATGTGTACATTTGAAAAGGATACAAACGTTTTAATTTTATTTCACTGTTCAAACCTTAAACATGCAACAACAAATCTAGACGCAATAAGTTATATGTTACTTTTCTTGTGGATGAAGCAACGGATTTCACCTTTTTTACATTGCCTCCACTAGATTCCCAATACAAAAGTCTCTGAAAACAATGCAAGTGATTCATCAATAGCTCTACATGGATTTCAAATTCCAAAAGAAGCTTCTCGCGGAAACACCTATTTATGTTATGTTTCAGTTTCACACGCAAAGTAAATTCGATATTTAATCCCTCTTATAACAAGATTATAACTCATGTTGAATTGTGTATAGATCAGGAACTATTCTAGTAGGTTTCAAGGAACGTATGAACGTAGTTCAGTGCGACTTATATCGTACGTGGACTATATATGTGTGACTGTGTCTCAGACTCTGTACCAGGATGGCAGCTAGAGATTAAAACAATTCGAATAACATATAGGAAGTCACTAATCAATCCTTGTAACACTAATATTTCAAATGAAATTACTATCAGTGTTTTACAGACAAAAATATATTTTTAAAATTCTGGAAAATACATTGACTTTTATCTCACATCGTTTGTTTAAGTACACTATCTTATAAAATTTGTTAGAAGAAAATTTCTTACAAGTTACAAGTAATACATTCTATAGAACAAAAAGGCCTAGAAACAATAAAATTTGTACAAATTTAAGCAAAAAAAAAACAATTTGTATCCAACAAAACCGTAGCAAACTATTTAACGTACAATATGTTATAGTGTAACTTGTACTAATCACATTTCAAGACTCAAGAGTATATATTTCCAAAACGAATTACATTAGCATTTTCTTAGGAAAAAAAGGGCTGAGATTTGATGTGAAAATAAGAGATATACAAGCACTAATTCATCAATCATTGGACCTTTGATGCGACTATTTTGAATAAATAATAAAACTTACACCGAAATATAACAAAAATGTTTCGATGCGAAAGATATTATTAATATACGTGCTATTTGATGGGGCCTTTTCATTTTGGATTTGTAGCTAACTTCTGAATACAGCCAAGGGATTGTGAAAATACAAAATAACATGGGGGGTATAATCGAAATTTGGACAGAAACTGCCTGTTCAGACATATGAAAGATATGTTGTGTCAGAGTTTCAAAAGTCCTTTCCCATGCTTCTTACTACTTCTCTCTCTCTCTCTCTCTACTGAAACCTCCCAAATTATAACTCTTACGTGATTGTGAGTTTTCCTTATCCTCCCTTGGAAATGCAAGATATTCATGATTACTCCATGACCGGAGGCGGCGGCAGCGGAGGAAGTACAGGGAGGTTTTACGGTGGAGGTATCGGCGGCGGCGGAGGAGGTGGAGATCGGAGGATGAGAACGCATCAGAACAATATCCTTAACCATCACCAGTCTCTCAAGTGTCCTCGTTGCAACTCTCTTAACACAAAGTTCTGTTACTACAACAATTACAACCTCTCTCAGCCTCGACACTTTTGTAAAAACTGCCGTCGTTACTGGACCAAAGGCGGCGTTCTCCGTAACGTCCCCGTCGGAGGTGGTTGCCGGAAAGCCAAACGGTCGAAGTCTAAGCAGCCTCAGCCGTCTTCTCCTTCCTCCGCCGACAAGCCAACCACTCAAAACGTGGAGGAGAAATCAAGTAGCAGCGAGAGCTCTTCTCTTACCGCCTCTAACTCCACCGCCGTCACCGTCACCGCTACCGCCGCGAAGGTTGCGTCCCCGAGGGTTATGGACACTGATATGCCTAATCTCAAACAGTACGGAAACGGGATTGAATGGTCGACGTTGCTCGGACAGGGTTCATCGGACGGTGGAGCTTTCTCGGAGATCGGCGGTTTTACTGCGGCGTCAATGGTTGAAACGACACCGTTTGGGTTCGGGGGTACTTCCGTAAATCATCAGTCTATGGCTGATCATCTGAAGTTTGAAGATAATACTGTACAGCAGCAGTTTGGGGATCCAACGGCTCAGGTTGATCCGAATATGGGATTTGAACCGTTGGATTGGGGAAGTGGAGGAGGAGATCAAACACTCTTTGATCTAACTAGTTCAGTTGATCATGCATACTGGAGTCAAAGTCAATGGGCGTCGTCTGATCAAGATCAGAATGGTCTCTACCTACCTTAATTCTCACAGCTTCTTCTTAACAAAAAAATAATATATATATATTATACACATAAGGTAAAGTTTGATGATGTTTGGTTTATATATATTTTATTTTACGTAATGGGTTGAAAACGGGATTTATTATATAATATATATGACTGCTTGTAAATTTTTTCCTCCAAATATAAAAATTACCTCTTGTTTCCTAGTTTTTGGAATATCCCAAGAGTGGAGTTTAAGTTGGCTTTGGTTTACTTATCGTTGTATATTTGATAAGATTTAAATTTTGCTGTGATTTTGTTTCTTTATTGTTGTGTCTAATAATATTATATCTTGTTTGGGCAAACACAAACTTGTCTTCAGCTTCTTTTGATTATGCATTTTGTGTGTTTGATTTGTAGTAACTCGTTAAAGAGTGTGATCGATCACTGATCAGATTCAGAGAGTATCTAAGTTAGCTTTTCATTAAGCCGGCTAGCACTTGAATAAACAATATGGAAACTCGATTGTCTTACTATATCTTATCTTCGGAAACTTATTGTCTCACAACTATATATTCCCCATCATAGCTTACACTATGTAATTGAAAAATGAAGACTACATGATCTACCATTATAGCATTTGTTTATTATACTAATAAAAAATCAACTCGAAAGAGTGATCTTAGGTTTGTGTTGATGTAAAGAATAATATTTTTGAATGTGATATTTTATTTTCCTCAATGGCGAATAGAAGAAAGTTTAGAGGAACTGTACGGAAAACGAGAGAGCCGTGCCGTCGCGTAAAAACTGTGCTTAGCAAATGGACTACGGGCTACTGCGCATGGGACCTACGTGTTAGTGCCTAGTTTCATGCGCGACATGTATTCCACGTGGCCAAGGCGGGTCCCACTTAACGTGTCTGAAATGTCAATGGGCTGACGTAGTTGTATCAATGGTCGGCTCGTCGTTTTCGCCAACTCCAACCATCGAATAAGACTTGAAAGATCTAACCGAGAAAGAAAGAGCGAGTACGGATCCTGATCCTCTGTGCATATATTCAGAAACCAGCTATGGGCCGTTGGATGAGTGAGAACTCTCAAGCACTTATACGCCGTGCGATCGGAATGGTGACAGCGCGAATCAAGGGTGATGATGAGGGAGGGGTCCATATTAGGTAGGTGGTAGTCATTGCAAGGAAACACTTGAAGGAGAGTAGGTCCAATAAGGCATGTGCACATATAAGTTATAGAATCTCATCAAATCACACATGGGTAAGTTTGGTTGGGAGGTTGGGAGAGTTAGGGATTGTCTGTGAGTTGGTGTATGACTCCACCATGTTGCCTAATCATTTCTTTAACAGTTCCATGATTTCTCTTCGTAATTTTCCATCCGTCGACTCATTTGACAGAATTAGAGAATCTTCGTACATCATGTTTTTTTTTTTTTTGAAAAAATCTTCGTACATCATGTTCCCTCATACATTATACGTAAATCTTGCTGACACATATAGAAGATTTATATCTATGATGGTTACACAAGTTTTGGTTGATACAAACAAAGACTTGACTCTTAGGAGTTTTTTTTTTTTTTGGAAAAGTTGACTCTCTTGGGAGTTCTAGCGGTGTTTTAAGGATAAATACAAGCGCCTGCTCTAATTTAAGCTTAGCTTGTTGTCTTTGTGAAATTATGGAAGTGTAAACCAACAGTGTTTTGTTTTACATCTAAACTTCAACGTCGTGAGATTCTATTTTTCCTTTTTGACATCTTTATTTATTAATTCAAACAATAGTTTACATACTCACCATGTAGAAAAGTCAAAATATAGTTTAAAATGACATGAACAACACAGTAACATAGCAACCTTTTCTTTTTTGAGAAGGGGCTCAAGTAACATATAACTTAATAACTTGACTAACATTACAAGGGACCTTAGCTGTATTTTTAATCATGCGAAACTGTCAATGTGTTACGCTCTTTTCTCAGTTTTTAATACTGTACATCTCCGTCTTAATTCTTACAGAAACTCATTTATAACTTACAGATAATTTGGAGCTTTTAAAGATATTATTACGATGTAACGTATATTAAAGCTAACTAATTTTCAAATCCTAACGACCTCTTGACCCAATAACGCGCGGACCCGACTCGGATCCGGATATACCCAATTGTAACTGAAGGTTGATTATGATATGTAAAGAAAGATCTTGTTCATTTATTTGTATAATCATTACCCTCAGACACTGAGACACATACTCAATATCAAAGTTGTTGTTTATTAATGTGATCTTGAGACCAAACACAGAGCATGAGAAGCACCGATGGAAACTGAGATAACCTTGTGCGGACCAAGCTCATCTTCTTCGGTTAAGAAGTTGACTTGGACCGGAGAAGTTTGGATCTCAGGGAGTCCCGGAACTCCTAACTGGAAATCTTTAGCGTTTCCCCACATCCAGAGTTCACCTCCATCTGCCGACAAAAACCAATCCCATGTTTTTTTAGATATTATTATACCATTTCCAAGTGAACGTAACAATGTCATTACTTTTTTTTTTACCTGTTATCGCTGCAGAAGAGGAGCCTCCACAAGCTATGAAGACGATCTTTTTGTCTGCTAATGCTTCGATTTCTGTAGGTACTTGCTGGTTCCGTAGCGAAGCATTACCTAACTGGCCGTGGCCACCGTGTCCCCACGAGAGTACTTTACCTTCCTCTGTTATCATACCAAAACCAAGTAGGTTTTTCAAGTGAAAATTGTATAAAGGACAGACCAAGGAAGAGCTGTTCAGTACTTCAGTCTGCAGAAGAGTTGTTTACCAGTTAATGCAAGAGAGTGATATCCACCACATGCAATCTGAGTTATACGAACGCCTTCTAAACTGGGTACTGGCATTGGCTCCCAACCTCCCAGGTTATCACCGCGTCCGAGCTCATAATTTGAGTTTGCTGATACATAAAGATCCAATGAATAATCATTTTCACAGTACAATAGAAGGAAACTAAGGCTAGAATGGCTTTTACCTCCCCAGTTCCATAGCTGTCCCTCTTGTGTTAGCGCCATTGTGAAGAAACCACCACATGAGACTGAAGCTACAGGAACTGACAAAGCTTTGACCTTTGAAGGAACACTAAGCCCACCACCTTCGTTTGGTCCTCGGCCTGGCCCGAGTCCTAGCCTACCGTCTCCTTCCTCTCTACCCCACATATATAGCTCCCCTAAGACCAATAACAAGGCTTGCTCATATCAAGAGTTAAACAGATATACACTCCGTCTAGATTTGAAGGAAAACTTGTAGTGACATAGAGGGGATCTATTACTATTATAGTTACTGCTATCACAACATTAACTAACTTCTTGAAATTGCATATATATATATATATATATATATGACTTACAGATATGTAGCAAGAAGAGAGAGCATGTAAAAAAACCTGATTCGGTAATAGCAGCCGTATGAGTTCCACTGGTTGCAATGGCAGAGATTTTGCAATCCCAAGAGCCTTCAACACGCCGAGGGACAAGTTCTCTAGTATAAACAGAATGACCAAGCGCACCAAAACCGCCATAACCCCTGAAAACTTCATTTTTAATAATATGTAACCATCAAAACTAATCTAGTTTGCATTGTCACATTTCAAAACTCAAACCGAGATTAAAAGATTCAAACTTTAATCTAGCTCACCAAGTAAAGACATCTCCTTTATGTGTTAAAGCCACAGAATGTAAACCACCGAGAGCGACACAGCGAATCGAACGCTCCTCGAAACGCGGGTTTAGCTTGGGGACGAAGACAGAGTCCTCTTGCCCGAACCCTAGCCTCCCTCCGTCTCCTTTTCCCCAAACCCACAGATCTCCATCGACTGTTAAACCCGAGTGGAACAGCCCGGAAGAGACTCCAACCCGAAAACCCGACCCATTATCGATTCTTCCGGGCGTTTGTGCGAGGGAGAAGGATTGATCGGGGCGAAGGAGAAGGTTAGCGACCGGAGACGGGTACATTCGAATCTCCTCGATCCCGCCGCCGAGTTGACCCGACGCGCCTCGTCCCCACGAGAGGAGCTGGAGGGTTGTGGAGTCCGAGGCGATCTCGGGGCTAGTGTAGAGTGTTGGTACCTTGGTGGATCCGCCGCTTCTTTGAG
The DNA here is from genome assembly GCF_000309985.2 of Brassica rapa. Classification (NCBI taxonomy): domain Eukaryota; kingdom Viridiplantae; phylum Streptophyta; class Magnoliopsida; order Brassicales; family Brassicaceae; genus Brassica; species Brassica rapa. The sequence goes on from NC_024797.2 coordinate 22,151,197, forward strand.
TGTTTCGCGTTGAGGAGAAGCGGCGCGTGAAGTTACTACGTAGGCGGTGGCTTAACGCTGCCATTTGTTTCGTCGGGAGGTTTCTTCACTACCGAACCACCGGTTACTGGTGGGGGGTTTAAGACATTTGCACAATATTACAGAGCTTAGTGAAACGACAGCGTTTTAGCTTACCCTATATTATTAAGCCGTTCATGCGACCTCTCGACTAAGATTACGTTTGTTTACGTTTCACTCTATCTGCGACTTGCGATTAAACATATGATCTGCGATTAAAATTATGTTTGTTTACGTGTCGTGTGACTTGCGATCAGTTGCGTGATCAAATTCTTTTAATTGCTGTTTTTTTCGAGCAATTTGAATCGGAATCTGCTATGGATCGCGCAACATCAAAACGAACAATAATCTGCGACTTGCGACCAATCGCCGGTTGCATATTATGCGACAGCAAAACAAACAATAACTTGTGACCGGCTACATGTCGAAGGTCGCATGCCGCGCGATAGATAAACGACATGGTCATGGATTTTGAGACTTTTTGCAAAAGGAAAAGGTTTCTAAGTCTTTGTTTTGATTGATTTTTTTTTTTGAACAAACTAAGTTTTGATAGATAAGAAATATTGATGAGATTATGTTAAGCTGTGGCCTGCCTCGATGATATACAACAAAATAGAATTCCATGAGAAGAGAGATGTCTTACTTCTAGTCCTTGTAATTTGTTATCTCTAGGCATGACATGATTGATACATGATGGCGTAAGATGGAGAGTGGACTTGCTTGAGGTTGTAAGAGTTCATGGCTAAATCTAACATTGTAGATTATCTGTCCTTTTTGTTGTTCAAAAGAAAAGGGTTTATGTTGAACAAAAAAAAAAGGGTTTATATATTGCTCAGAAACAGACTAGTACAAAAGAATCTCATAAAAAACTTTTGGAGTGTTTCTCCTTTTTAGAATCTACAACACTGAAACCCTAAAGCAATTGGCTTTTGTTTCTTCGGAGACAAGTCATCTATTTTAGGCATCTGGACAGGGCTCCCCATCCACTCAACTCCCAGTCTGCATAAATTTTCAGTTTAGAGACCTTGATGTCCAAAACAAGACAAACAAAAACAAAGTTGTAACCCTTTTGTTGCTATTTAAACTCACACGGGAAATGCAAACGATCCCCTTCTTTCGTCTGAGTGACTAGACCCGCTAGATTTATCAGAGGCATCAACTTCCTCTTCTTCCTCGTTCTTCTGCGACAACGGCTAAAAGTAACTAAATAAAAATAGCAATTTCACATGTTTGAAACTGAAACATCATATAAATGATCATTACCTGATCATGAACATCACATGAAATATCTTTAATTTCTGGGCTTATAGTCTTAGCTTCCTGATCTTGTTCTTTCTCTTTAATCTCCGGCGAGTTAACCTTTTCTGTTCTTACTTCCTCTTGGTCTCCATAAATAAGCTGTTCTTAAGGAATAACAACAACATAGATATAGAGTCAAAGTAAGTTTTTTATAAAATGTTTCAAAGGATTTGGTTAATCCCTACAACGAACCTTACGATTCACTGTCCTTGGTGACTTTTCCGAGGACAATTCCAGCTCCTTCCTCTCTTCTTTCCCCTCTTTGACAACGTCAAACCCACCGTCTTCACGGTCGAAACAGAAGACAATGAAGCCAGGTTCGTCTGAGGCCGGTGCCTGCTGCTGCCAACTCAACCTCCGGTTCTGAGACTCCAACGTAGGAGAAACGCTGCTGCTTCTTAGATGATGATGACGTGTCCCTGGTGGGCTTAGACTGAGTTTCCTCTCTGATCTCTTCTTTTTACTCTTCATCTTCCTCTTTGTTCTCTTGAACATTACATTGTTGTTGCTCATTGTGTTTCCGGTATTATTAACTCCATCTTCATCTATGTCTGATATTGTCTATAATCAGTAAATAAGTTAACTAAAATAAAATAAAATTAAGAATTATAGAATAGAGAGGAAGACCTATAGGAATCTTGGAAGCCAAGAAACAGTTAGCCCAATCTTTGACTCTCCAAGTGACAAGTTTTTGTATTGTCCATTGCGAAGCCATTAGCTGTTTTTTTTCTTTAAGAATAACTTTTCTTGGATCTTTTTCCAGAGGATACAGTTTTATTTCTTTTTGTGTGTTTTGGCTTTTTCAAGACAAAATTCAGAAGGGAAAAGAAGGAATAAAGAGGGATTTATTGTGGGGGAGAAGAGTGATTTGAATTTGAAAAAAAAACATTGGGAGAGAAGACATAGATTGCCATGAATTAGGGGAGGAGGTTACATATGAAACACATGAATGCATTTAATATTATTGGAAGAAAAGGAAATAACATGTTTTGCGAAATGATAATAATTGGACAGTAAATGCTATCATATTTAATAAACACTACTGAAAGAAATTCAATTTTCTCATTTTAAGCTGTAAAAAACAATTATTCAATTCTGTGACAAAAAACGGCATAAACAATACACTCTTCTTTTAAGTTTAATTATGTTTAGAGTAAAATTTTCGTTTCAAATAAGTTCGTTTCAAATTTCAATGTAAAATTTATTGATAATATTTTCTGATTTTTTTTTATTTGTTGAAATATAGTTAGGTATATCAGTATTGATGTTTTTATTTTAGAAATTTGCAAAATCAAATGTTTACTTAATTTGTATGCATAAACCTAAAACGACAATTAAAATGAAACGGAGAAAGTAGAACGCTGGCTAGAGACATATATGTCATCTAATATGTTGGCAAATGAGTTTTTGATTCAAGTTTTCATTAACACATTTCTTTTACATTTGAAAATCATAATTTAGGCATTAATTGGTAAAACATTAGAATAATCATTATGCGCTTTATTATCCAATCAACAATTTTCAAAAATTTATTTAAAAAAACATTGACAAGATGTTAATGTTCTACGAATGCTATTTTCTCAATAAACTCAAATGGTTTTTTTGGTAAAGCACTCACATATAAAATATATAAAAAGTTTAAAATAATTATATATAATTAGCTTATTTTATTAAATAATATAAAAATAAATACTATATCCAAAAATAAAATTTATACTTTAAAAATAAAATTTGCAAATAATATACATTTATCTTTTAAAAGATAATAATATATCATATTTAAAAATATTTTTATTTATATAATGTGATATATGATTCACTATTTTTATTAACAAAAACATAGAATATAAATATAAATATATCTATATTATTTAGAAATAAATAAATTATATACCATATATTAATTTTATGATAATTTTAAATATAAATAATTTACTGATCTACCAAACACTTTATTAAATATATAAATGAAAGAATATAATTTTGTTGCATACTGCTATTTTTGTTGCATGCTGCTACTGTTTTATTATAAGTTCTGCCAATTAAGACCTATTCTTGAATTTCGAAGCAAGAGGTACGAAGCCCACTAGATGTACAACCGGCCATATAATTTTCATCAATTTTTATACTAAAAATGGGGTCCCGAACGATTAAAACTCAAAATGAAGAAGTCCATTAAAAGCATAAAAGTCCATTGTGTTTGTTGTATGTTTAGATTGGCAGTCTTGATCAAAGTGAAGAGAGCAGAAGCAGAGTTCAACAAGATAGACTTTGCGATGGCGTCAGCAGCACTATAATACTATCTTTGAAAGCCCAGACGAATCGAATTCCTGGAAAGATGCAAATGATACAAACTTTATTTCCCAATTCAAATCTTATAAAACTTTATCATATAATATTTTGTTAGGATTGGACCACACACTCAACAATATGAGGTTCAGAAGGTTCAGAGGGGGTCCACAATCAAGCACATGATTCACGACCAACGCTGATTTCGGCAATCTTGTGTTTTTATTTTCCTCTGGAAGATTATAACATTAACATCAAAATTATACATCATGTGGTAATCTTAGCAGGAAATCTTGTATATGAAAAATATTTGATGAAAAAAAAATTCCATTGTATTGTATTATTTTAAATAAAAAATAAAACTAATATTTTGATGAATTCTTGTAATATAAAATATTATTTAATTATTGAAAATAAGGAAAGGTTAATTTTTATTTAAAACTATAATTTTATTTGTAGATATAAATATTATCAAAACATAATCATTTTTTTATCTACATACTAATAGTGTAGGTTGGACTATTACATTAATTTAACTTCTTATTATTTTTCTTCCAAATAACTTAGTTATTATTAAATATATACCATATTTAATATATTATTTTAATATTTTAAAAATAAGATCTCTAAAAGATTCTTAAGTATCCTTTTCTAAGATTACCGTTAATTATATCTTTTAATAGTTTATATTTAAATGAAAATATAAATTTACTTTTATATCTACTTTTAAATAATAAAATTCGTATAAATATTAAATATTATTATAAATGAATATTTATTCATTTTTGATTTATAGAATAAGAAATAAAAACTCTATAATATTAATATATAGATAATTCATATTCAAAATTAAATTGGTAGACAAATTAATAAATATAAAGTTACTTAATCCATCTATTAAATGTTTTATAAATTTTTAAATTCAAAATAATTACATATACATAATAACATATATTCATGAATTTTAAAAACTACTTCAACTTATTAAAAATATATATTAAAATATTATATTTAAACTAATAATATTTAATATACATATTCAAATTAGAATATTAAAATATAATCAAATATATTTGAATAGATAGAGCATTAGAATAGATATATATATATATATATATATTTAATAAAATAAATATTTATAGTTAGCTACTATTAATATTTAATAATATATTGGAACATGTTAATATTGATATTTTTATGAGTTAATTGTACGGGTTATTCCAACAAATATGTAAACTATTTATCAAATATAAAACTAACTGAACAAATTATAAAGCACACTTTAAATTAGGTTTATAAGTTCAGGTAACCGTTGGGTTACGGACCAAGTATTTTGAATTTTGGTTCTAATTTATATCACATCCTAAATCCTTTTTTTCCGACATCACATCGTAGGTCTTATTACGGTAAATTCGTAAATATAAATTGAGTTCAAATATAACACATTAATTTTTGTTCTAAATTATATTACATGCTAAAACCATAAAGTAACTGTATATCATTCTACATTGGATTATATTGATTTGTTTCGGATATATCTGAAGTTAAATTCAAAATTTAAAAGTAAATATAAGAAATAAATACTTATTGATAGATAATTGGATATTTAAGATAATTATTTAAACTTTAAATAATTATTTCTATATATCATTTCAAAATAAATATAAAACCGAATCTTTGAAGTACATATTTATACTTCAAATATTTATATTTGTGATTAATTTAGAAATTCGAATCAGTTATTTTGATTTTTCGGATTAGTCAGATTTTTTTGGGTTTTCCGGTTTTTTTGGTTACCCGTTCAGGTTCGGATAATAACACTTCGAGATCGGATATGTTTTGTACATTTCAGACCTCATACAGTGCAGACTCAGGTTACGGATTTTATATCCATGTCTACTTCAAATAAAGAGAAAATACTATTATATAAAGTTTTAACCGAAAAACTATTCCGCGTCAAAACGCGGATCAAAATCTAGTTTACATTAAAAAAATAAACACTTCACCAAATTATACTTAGATACATGCATTTTGTATCACACAATGTCGTTAGCTTATCCAAAAAAAAAATATCATTGTTATTATTATTTTTTAAAAATATTGCTTCGTTAAGATTGGAAGGGTTTGATTTTTTTATTCACTTCGTTGAATAATGTTGGATTTTAACTCACACATCTAGTTTTTTTTTGGGTCAAACTCACACATCTAGTTTTATTAATTTTTTTTTCAGATTAAACTGAAAAATACGGGGTTTAATTGCAAATTTCTCTGTTTGTTGAGTGTGCTTTTGGCATATTCGAATGTTATAAACGTTTTGCTCAATGGTTTTTTTATTCTCTTTTTTTCTTTTTGTCATTTGTCATTTGGCATTTCATGCCAGGCTTGCCAGCTGCCGAATATCATGATCTGCCTCCACTTCGATTTCGATATTTGTTTGATAAATTATTTTTTTAATAGCTTTCGATTCCTTAAAGGTCCAACTTTCATGAAACTAGTACCACAAAGTCTTTTTTTTTTCAACTCAACACTAGTACCCCAAAGTCTACAATTCATTTTTAGAAATATGTAAAGAAAGCATTGATTACTTAGCATTTTTAGCTATTCATTGTTTATAAGATTGAGTGTTGTTTTATAAAAGTGCATATATAATAAAATAAGATAGATAGCATTTGTTGTCAAAAAAAAAAAAGATAGATAGATAGCACTTGAAACGAGATGCATCGGCATTTTTGGTGAATGAGTACTATTAACATTATAAATGGCTGATTTGGAGTTTTATACAAATTAATAAGCTACTTAGGTAAAAAAAAGAAAAGAGCTAATTAGATTTAAAATTTGATTTTTTTTTTCTGTTTGCAGTAGATTTTATAAAATTTTGTGAACAAAAAACATGATTGAAAATAAAATGATTTTGTTAAATTTCTTTGACTTCTAATTTAAAATCATTTGCTTAAAACTCCTGAAATTTTATTTTCATACATTTTTTAGAGATTAAGGTCAGTGAACTATTAACTTTTACATAATTTCAATATCTTCTTTCAAGATAATGACCATTTTAACCATTATTTTCGCATACCATCAAAATTGGGATTCGAGAACATAACCCATTTTTTGGCCAAATTATAAGAGTATATGGATCAATTATTAAACCTTTTATTAGTTAGGTATAGGGCTTTTGATACTTTATTATGTTTTCTACAACTAAAAACTAGTTTACAATAATGAAATGACTCATCAGATCTCTTATATGTTATTCATGTTTTACTATAACTTCCTATATATATAATTTATATTTACGGATTCTTTAGAGATTAAAACTTATAGTCCATTAACTATACATAATAATCCTAATAATCTTTTGTATTTAATTGTAATTATAGGTGTGTGTGACATTCAACACTGTTATTGATCTCAAACTAGCATCACTTAAGAATTTATTCACAAGAAGAATCTCAAAGCAATCAAAATTTAGTTTGATCCTTAAATTTGATAGTGATCAAGATTCGATTTCCTCCTTCCAAATGTCCACACTTCTACTTTTATACCCGTTCTATTACTAATTTACTGTTGTCTCCTCTAAATCTAGAATTCAGAAATCGGAGTGCCGATTGGCTTAATTACTCCGAAAGAGATACTATATATCCAACATTGCAACATAAAGTTGTAGACCTTTTTCCGACATCAAGATGTAGACTTTTGTTGACAAAAAAGGGTGCAGACCTATAGTTAGAACTTTGAACTGGTTAAAAACATGTTTCGTCTACAAACACATGTCTTTTTTTTTTCTTTCAGATTCCATCCCATATGGAAACAATATCCCGAGAAGACCTTATGATTATAACATGGTTATGTAATGTCTTGTGATGGAATCTTCCATTTTTACGTAGTGATTTTTTTTTTAAATTACTTAATGAGTTTTCTGATATTTATACGTTATGTTTAATCAGTACGTGGCTTCAAATGTTACGAACCGCCCTACTGCTCCGTACCACAGTTAACAATAACAAAAATCTCTATATATACCATATATCTATACGTTTTTATAACGGTTAAAACCGCACCGCAGTTAAACCGATTATCCCGCACCGCTCAAACCGCGGTTACCATTCAGAACCTGTGTCTCGTTTTAAGATTATCGAATGGGGTTTCTGATATTTATACGCCTTCATGTGATATGACTAAGGCGTTATACTATGCTTTAGCATATTTACAGTTTAATGATAGTAAAATTAGACTACTATTTCCTTGAAAGATAAATCATACTAGTTTTTAATGATAACAGTTTTATTGATTCAATGAATGAATTGAATAGTATAGTTGCACACCTTTCTTGACCATTGTATTGTATCTCCAAAGTATCAATACAAATCTTTTACACGAATCTCAATGTTCCTTTTCCTGGAGAAACAAACTAATACGGGCACGAGAATTAGAAGAGTGTCAGAACTCATGGATGCAATTCCGTGTGACCATGACACACCTGGCATTGCACTACGATGGCTCGGTGGTCTAAGTAAAGAAAATATTAAAAACGTGCTATCGCAACCATTCCCTTACAAAGTTATTATTATTTATGTGTGTCTCCTTTTCTCTATCTCGTAATTTACCTATATAAGAAATCTCTCTATACCCTAATCTGTGCGAGAGAGAGAAAGAGAGAGTAAAAGAACACCGTTTGTTCTTGTTTTAAGAATCCGATATATAATGATAACACGTTCACGTGTTCCTCGTCAAAAGAGTGTCTCAGTGAGCACAATTTTCAAGTGTCTTTTGGTTTTGATCAAGCGTTCTATTAAATTCTCTTAGTCATCTTTTCTAATCTCTTTTCTTTTTAATTTCACTTAAGCGGTTTTAAAAATTTCTTCCTTTCGTAGGTCTCTAGCTAAGGTTTTTAAGATAGGTTTTATATCAAATAAATAAATAAAAGCAAGAATCAGTAAGAAGAAGAATCAGAGATGGTGAGAACACCATGCTGCAAAGAAGAAGGAATAAAGAAAGGAGCTTGGACTCCTGAGGAAGATCAAAAGCTTATTGCTTATCTTCAACTACATGGTGAAGGTGGATGGCGTACTCTCCCGGAAAAAGCTGGTAATTCTTTCTTATTTTTCCTTATCATATACGTTCAGTCATTAAGAATATTAATAATTAATTAACAGCTATTTTTCTCTTATTTCTTACAATGTATGTACAATATGTATGTAGGATTGAAGAGATGTGGGAAGAGTTGTAGACTAAGATGGGCTAACTATCTAAGACCCGATATTAAAAGAGGGGAGTTTACTCCTGAAGAAGACGACACTATTATCAAGCTTCATGCTCTTAAGGGTAACAAGTAAGAACCTTTTCCTTATTTAATACTTTTTGTATTATATAATTCATCATCTAGTACTTTTAATGATGCTTTTTTTTTTCTAGATGTCACCTTGAGTACATATTGTAATATAATATGTAAAAGATATGGATCCATTTTCAACATAGAGTGTTCAGAATTTCAAACTAACTTGAAAAGTATTTATGTGCTTAAACAAATCTTTTAAGTTTACTGTTTCCGCGTAGCTTTATAAGGGTATTCAATTCTTCTTGGGATAAATTAGTCAATCTATTTGTTTTCTGTTTTGGGCAAAGTATAATAATTTCACCTGGTGCTGATTATTGAAGGTGGGCCGCAATAGCAACATGTTTGGCGGGACGAACCGACAATGAGATTAAGAATTATTGGAACACGAATCTCAAGAAGCGTTTAAAACAAAGAGGTATCGATCCAACCACTCACAAACCGATCAATTCAACCGATCAAACCGGTTCAGAACCAAAACACCATAAACTCGGTTCATCCGGTTCCGCAAGGCTTCTTAACCGCGTTGCAAGCAAATACTCGGTCGATTCAAACCGGGATCTACTAACCGGAATCATCATAGGAAACTCCACAAACATCGCAGACATCTCACAAAACACCGGCGACGTCGATTCTCCGACCAAGAATTCGACCTCCACGCTGCTCAACCAAATGGCGGCAGCGTCAAGCGGTTTCATATCGATTCTTACGAACAACACGTCGACCTCTCCCGGTTTCTCCGACAACTGTTCTTTCTCCGATGGTTTCACTGAGTTCTTTAGTAACGAAGAGATCTCCGGTATGTATACCAACGTCGATAATGTTGGCCTTATGGAGGAGTTAGAGGATATTTTAAGCTACGATGGTGCCGACGTCGGAGATATCAAAGACTCGCCTGAGGTTGACGTAACTGATGATATGGACTTTCTTGATTCTTGGAACAAAGAAGATGATTTGGATTTGGAGAAGTTTGTAAGCTCGTTAGATTCCAAGATTGGTGTCTTTGTCTGAATCTAAAGCAAAATCAATTACACGTTGGTTTTCTTGATCGACTTCTGTAATGGACTAATGTATGGCCACGAGGCGGGAATAATATGAGCTGTCTTGATAAAATAATAATAAAATAATTATTTCTCGTTAATTGTTTACAAACCTATTTAAACATTCTATAAAACTTCAAGATTTTTTAATTATATGAAAATATACATGAATTTTATTGTTTACGAGATGCAACTAAAGAAGGTCCCTTGCAGATGATTAATAATCCAATGTAGAAACATGAAAACAATGCTATATAAAAACATCTCAAACAATCTCACAAAACATTGAATAACTAGTTTAGATAAATAGTTTTCTAAATCCTCTTTTTTCTCGAGTTTTTAAAGGACGGTATTACAGGAATGCCGGTATTTACAATCGTCACTTCTCTATTATATTGCTCAATACGTTTACGGATAATATTACTAATTTTATTGGCTTTAATGGTTACCATGAGTATTGTCTTAATTCTTTTTTGGAAGAAAAAAAAATAATGCCTATCATAATCGTAAGGAAAGGACTAATCAGTAATTTTTTTCATCGTACCAAACATACCAATATTTGCATTAATAGTACGTAAATGTAACTCATTACTCAAACAACTATTTAGGGTTCTTATAGCTCCCTGTAAAGCTTGTTGGAAAACCCGTTCACGGACTTGATTAATTGTTCTTTGTTGCTCAAAAAGAATGGTTTCGTTTTTGTAATTTTCTAATTGTTTCAAGGTTCTAGTATTCCCCATCATATGGCTGGAGGAGTATTACTTCTGCTAGATCTCTGGTTTGTAAAGGACTAATTAAAATAGTTGGAACAGGATCATCTATTTCAGTATGGAATGATCACTGGCTCCCATCCACTCGTCCGAGACCAACTAACAAAAACCTTCATAATAGTTACCCGAAACTCACAGTGGATTCTCTCATTAATCCGGAATCCCGTACATGGAATTTACAGGCAATTAGGGACTTGGTGGATCCACACGATGCAAAAATAATCGAAAGTATATCATTATGTAGAAATCGGATGGAGGATAGGAATGGATGGCATTTCACCAAGAATGGGAAATATACGGTACAATCAGGGTACCAAGTGGAAATGATTTATCATGAAAAGGAAAAACCACCAGAATTTTATGGCCCCAATGTTGATATACTCAAAGTTTTTTGCTGGAAAGTGAGGTGTCCTCCAAAGTTAAAATATTTTCTGTGGTAGTTGATATCAGGTTGTATAGCGGTAACGAAAAATCTAAAAGCAAGAGGAATACAAGAAGATACTTGCTGTGCATGGTGTGGCGATACCGAAGAATCAATAAACCATGTGTTTTTTGAATGTCCCCCAGCTCGTCAAGTCTGAGCACTATCTAAAATCTCATCAAACCCGAACTTTTTCCCTATTGGCTTTTTTTTTTGCTAATATGGACCATCTATTTTGGAGAGTTAATCCAAAGATGGAGGATCATCAGTTTGCATGGATATTATGGTACATTTGGAAGGGTCGGAACAATAAAGTATTCAGTAATCTTGATATTGATCTCAGGGAAACACTTCGACTAGCAAAAGTAGAATCAACACTTTGGACTGAGGCACATGTTAATAACAACGGGTGTGCACATGAAGTACAGGTCATGTCTAGCTTAGGAACCACAGGAAGATGGTGCTTCACAGATGCAGTACCGGCCTTGAGGGGAAGCCACAGAAGCATTGGCTTCCGGCCTTCTATATTATTAACAAATATTGGCCTTTATTTCATTAAACCATCTTTAGTGTAGTGGTTTACTTAACAATGTATTGAGTAAGGGGCTTAGGTTCGATTCATGGTGGCAGCCTATTTTTTCTTATTTTGCTTCTAACTTTGTGAAAGTTAAGACCGGTACTGCACAGATGGTTCATAGAAAGATAAAGATCTATTTTCAGGGCAAGGTTGGCTCAGTACATTACCAGGGTATGATGGTTTACTAGGGACAAGGAATGTAAGGGCATGTATTTCACCGCTTCATTCGGAGATGGAGACATTAATTTGGGCAATGGAATGCATGAGAAATTTAAGACAGTTTCAGGTTACGTTTGCACTGGATTGTTCTAAATTGGTGAAGATAGTTTCGGAACCAGAAGAATGGCCAGCATTTGAAAGCTACATGGAAGATATTAAGCTTTTGAGAAGAAGTTTCGTCAACTCAGATATTGTTCATGTACCTAGGACGGAGAACACAAGGGCGGATAGTTTGGCACGTAGTGCTCGGCAACAACCGTCTTTCGTCGTACACATAGATTCAGAATTACCACATTGGTTTACAGAGTCTATATGAGTCTGTGAATGTTTTTTGTTGTCAAAAAAAAAGATAAATAGTTTTGATCAGAAGAATAGTAGAATATCTGAATTCTTGTTAGCAGATAAAATTTAACCACATAAACTTTTTTGTCTAAAATACTAAAGAACTAATTTAGTAGATTAGACATATTTTAATCATACTTTTAATATGCCAGTTAAATGTAGCCAATTTTTTTTTAAAAAGTATAAAAACACATTTAAAAAATATTATGAATGATAAAATAATAGAATAAGAATTGTGTTTGGCCACAGCCGGTTGTTGTTTTGAGCTGCTATCATTTCAAAACCTACATCTTAAACACCTACCATCAGGGGACAAAAATAATTACATGGCCCTATCATTTCTCTCAATTGTTTGGTTAAAAATGTCGACGCTTGTTTAATGGATTATTATGAAAATGTAAGAAATAAGAAGCTGAATAATAATATATTTGATATAAAATTTTCAAAATTACTTGTATTATCAAATCAAGGGCCCCAAATATTTGCGACCTCTTAGGCTATTAATTATTTTTCACAAGGTAAGTACGGCTTGATTAAACTCTTACACTTTCCGTTTCAGTTTAATTGTTTTGTGTAGTAAAATTTTTGTTTTCCAGTATAAGTATCGTTTTAGAATTTTTTATGCAAAATTAATTAACAATATTCTCTAGTATTCTCTAGTTTATTTTTTTATTGGTTGAAATATGGTTAGGTGTATAGATAATAATATTTTTATTTTGAAAATATGTAAAAATGTTTTTTTTTTAATTTGTGTGTCTAAATCTAAAATGATAACTAAAATAAAATGAGGGGAGTATAATTATTGGTAATATTTTTATATTTGAAAAAAAAAATTACTGTAAAGATATCTGACTTATTCAAATCAATAATTGAAAAAGAATTGAAATGCTGAACTTATTATTTTAATTCTTCTGCTAGACTAGCATACTGCCCAAAACGTGAATCCTCACGTACCGTATATAATATTCTAATATGACAAAGTTAACGTGATCGTCTACTACGACTACTTTTTGGGGGCAGATTCACGTGAATGCGTAATCTTTGTCGATTTTTTACACACAAATATATATAGACTCAGGTTAGCTCTGTATATTTAATAGACCTAGATTTAATCTTTTACGGTTAAAAAAATATATATAGATATATATTACTACGGCACTAAGTGTCACGCATTCATACGAGTACATGCATATAGGGGTTCAGATCCAATATCTTGGTTTTTAAAGTATTTATCATCTCATATACTCGTCTTGTTCAAATAATGAGTATATTTAGATAACTGGTGTAAATAAATTATTTAAAAAGTATCTAGATATCCAGAGCCTTAAATATCCGAAAAATTAAAATTTTAATTAGATATCCGATTCGATCCGTATAAATAAAATAAAACAAAAATAAATTCTATAATAATAATATTTATTACAAAAAAAATATTTTCTTTCTAAAATTTTAATAACTAATATAATCAATAAAAATACTATAAAAATTATAAAAGATAACATCATATAATTTATGTATATATAATTATGTAAATATATATGTATGCATATAACTGATCAGATCTGATATTCGTTCATATAAATATTAATAATTGTGAATTACATTTTTTTATGAATATTGTATATAAATATTTGGTTTGTTTCGTAGAGTCACTACAAGAAAACATGAAAGTAACGACTACCATTTACGACTACGTTAAAGTCCGTCGTAACTTAGACTAAAAAGTTGTCGTAAATTGGTCGTAAACTAACTTCGCATTTACGACCACACTTTCAAGCCCTGTTCAAAAACGCGGCCGCCTAGCCGCCTAGGCGTCCGCATATTCGCTACTCGGACCCTCTCCGCCGCGATTTTACTCTAGGCGGATCACAAAATCGGAACTGGACTAATCGGCCCATTAAGCCAATTAATCGGCCCAAATCCCTATTAATCTGTCCTACTATCGATTAATCGGTCCAATTGGGTATTTAAAAAAACCCAAGTTCCAAACTATAATAATAGTATTCGGGCTTTACAAGAAGCCCAAATGCTTTATCACTTTTCAAGGATGTATGTCTCTATATATAGAAGCAAGATTTTACCTCTTTTTCTTTTCTGGCCGATGTGGGACTTTGTCCCTGAAGAATTAATAATGCTAAAATAAACAATGCATTGACCGGGTGTCGAAGTCGGGTTGCGTAACAAAATTACAAGGTACTAAACCACCAGGAGAGAGCAGATTCTTGTTATACACGCACATGCCGATATATATAAACATATGCATATAATAAAAGTACAAAAACTAGACCCCGCGTACTCCCCGATTAATCCCCGATTTTTTCCTAACTCGCTAGGCGTGACTCGGCCGCCCGACTAGCGCCTAGCGTAGTTCCGAACAGGGCTTTCAAGTAGTCGTAATGTGGTCGTAAGTGTATGATTAAATTACATCGACAAGCTACCATCTGATTAACGACCAATTTACGAGAAACGTAGTTGCACATTCGTGGTTAAGTTATTATCAAACGTAAATATGTTATTTATTATAATTAATGAAGTTATATATATATATATATATATATATATATATTAATGATCCAGGTTGATTATGATGATCCATTATATCCTTAGTGGTTTCACGAATTGATACAAGGTCTGGTCGCTAAGGTCACCACAGCATCTATGTATTTCACACGAGGCTACACTTTTCACACTTACGAATATCGAAGTCGGCGAGCAACAATGAACAATGGAGTATGTGTGAAAGGTGAAACTGATTTCTATAGAATCTTACAAGAGATCAACGAAGTGGAGTTCCCCAGCCTGGTGAAGCTGAAATGCGATCTCTTCAAATGTGACTAGTTTGACCCCACTGTCAATAGATGTGTTCGATATAGCAAGTTTGGAGTTGTTGATATAAATGCTACACGGAGGTAAAACAAATTTGAAACCCTACATATTGGCATCTCAAGCAGACCAAGTTTGTTTTATTCCATACTCGAGGATCATACAATCTGGAATATCTTGGTTAGCCGCTATAAAAGTTACACCTCGAGGCAGAGTCTTGACTGATCCCGTAAATGAAGTAGAAGTACCTGAGCAAGCTATAAATGATATCTTACTTGTTGATCCACACAACCAGGGATATGAAGAACTTCCAGACGATGCAACATACGAAGCCAACGAAAATGAATTTGAAGAAAATGATGAAGTGAATGATGTTTCTGATGACGAGTGATCGAGTTTGATTATGTTACAGTGTTTGTGTTTTATTATATTATTGAACTCTTTGTATTGCATTACAAATAATATATAACTTATTTTCATGTTTGCTCAATTATATATGAACTTAGTTTAAAAAAAAAAAATCTTTGTACTTTGGGGTTTAGAAATGTATAAAACTTATGATGTTTGGGGTTTGGGGTTTTGGTTTTAGGGTATAAACACAAAACCAAGCTAATTAGTCGTAAAGTACGATTCAATTACGACTAATCTTAATTCTTCCCACATTGGTCCCTAATTGGTCATAAAGGACTTCGTTCCACATTGGTCGTAATTTTAATTCTTCTTTACGACTATTAGTCCTTAATTGGTCGTAAATAAAAAAATTATTTAATCCCTAATTGGTCATAATATTATTTGGTCCCCCATTGGTCGTAAATTTAAGTCTTCTTTACGACCGCTAGTCTCTCATTGGTCTTAATATTACAACCCATTTACGACTAACACCAAAACTCTATATATACTCGGACCTCGCGAAGCCATTTGGTTGCTTATTCCCTTCTCTCTAACAACGACTTCCCTTCTCGCTCTAGGTAAGTTTTTTTTTTGTTTTAGTTTTAGGTGGTTAGTTAGGTGATTAGATTAGGTTTGGAATTAGTTTAGGATGGAAGTAGATTAGGATGGAGTTAGATTATGGTGAAATTAGAATAGGTTTAGATTATTTATATAAAAAATTTGAATTGTTTATAACCATCTATTGTTTTTGTTTTTTTTCTTCAGATTGATGATGATGCTATGGCTGGCAGTAGAAAGAGACTTAGGAACTTTGCGCCTAGAAAATCTTACGGGAGTACGTTTCTCGGACAGCCGGATCCATCAGCTTCTATCTCCGGCATATCATCCGACTTCTTCGACGAAATAAACCTTAATGCTTAGTTTTTTTCGGTTTTAATTAATTTGTATTTTGAATGTTTTATATTATGGATATTATTATGTTTACGGATGTTAGATAGTTTCTTTTAATTTTATCAAATTTTAAATAATTAAAATAAACTAAATTTAAATATTTAATTTTAATTAATTTATAAAATTTGTAAATAAATATAAAATTCAAAAATAAATAAATAAAATTGGTCAAATTTACGACTAATGAACATCTAAAGTCGATGTAAAGTGGTCGTTACCTTACGACTAATAAACATCGACATTAGAGGTAAATTGGCCGTAAAGTTACGACCAGTGTAAGACTAATATGCCTAGTCATAATATTACGACCAATGTGACTTTAATAATTAAATACAACCAGCTTCTAATGACCAATCGATTTTCGAAGTTAATTTGTCGTAATGCCCATATTACGACCAACTAGCTACTAATACTGTAGTTGTTAAGGTCCTTTTCTGTAGTGAATTAAAAATATCTAGATTTTTTAATTCAAATCGAAACAGATAAAAAATCAAATCAAAATTTACAGATCTTTTGCCAAACCTGCACATGACACATCATTCGAGAATCATTATGTTAGGCATAGTACCGTTTGGGAAAATCCAGTATCTATGACATGCACATCTACCTAGACACATAGATTGATAATATATTGCTACTTACAAAAACGTTACATGCAACGTTTAAGCTGATAAACCGGTATTTGAAAATTATTATATCCATAAAACCGGACATCTAGCCAAAGTTAATTGAATAGCAAAGTATATATAATCCATTTATCAGTGTCTGGCCAGATAATCAAATGTTTAATCGATTCTAGCAAATCATAAGTTTTGTTTTTTCACCCCCAAACACTGGTGTACCAAACTAAATACTATAAATAGTTATTAAACTCTCTACCCATCCTAATCCTCCAGCATATATCAAGTTAACCATATATATCATCCTCTTTATTTTTTGAACTGGCTTTCATATATCATCCTTTGAGCACAAGGATACATTTTACCATCCATCAGAATCTGAAAGGTGCAATTTTATCATATAATATGTCAATTTAATCATCTCAAGAAATTAGGGTAGGTGACTTCTTTCGATAATCTAATTTGTCCCAAGACTCCCAACAACTCCCAAATGCCCAATGAGCTATTTATTATCTTTGGTCTCTTACCTTTATTGTTTGTTCGTACTGTCTAAGTTATCACCTTCACGTACGCTGTTATTATTTATGTAGGATTGAAAACTATGTAAATTTTTTTTTGTTAAAAAAACTATGTAAAGTTTAGTTTTATGATTTATAATTTAGGTATCTAATTTTATGGTAGTGGTTGACGATGAAAGTTATTATAATAATGTTGTACATGATATTTTTTCAAATAAAGGATTATCCATACCCATGTCTATTAAAGAACCAAACCTAATTTTTGGATGGAAAGTCCAATGCATTAACATCCATAATCTGTCCACTACCACTGGACCATAAGTTTTATTTAAAACTTATGGCTAATTTTTTTGCTAAATGCTTGATACACATTTATATTACCAAAAACCACTTCGATTTAAAGAAAAGATCGAGACAATGTATGCAGAGGATAACAACTTTTCAAACTTTAAAAAAATACTTACAAAATTTTCAAAATGTAGTTTTATAAACTTTATTAAAATCTATATTTAGAAAATTCAAAAGTTCAAAGACTTTAATAAGTTTCCGGTAGTCTGAATTCTTGTTTTGCTCATAGCCGGACGTGGTGAGTAAGGCCCATTGCCACTTGTTCCTTTTTATAGCGCGTGTTTAATGCATTTTTTTATGTAAGGAAAAGACAAATTGTTAGTTAGTAAATTTTTTTTTTTTGTCACGGATGTTAGTTAGTAAATAAAAATGGGTTTTTAGTAATTAAACCCCTCAACTAAAGATTAATTGTAAAATAAATCTTCAACTAAAAATCTTATGAAATAAACCCTCAACTTTAATTCCGTTAACATATGTTACTCTCCGTTTAAAAAACAGTGAACGGAGGGTGACATACATTAACGGTTTATAAGTTGAGGGTTTATAATGTTGAAAACTTAGTTGAGGGTTTTTTTTTACGATTTAAAAATAGTTGAGGTGTTTGATCACTAAAAGTCATTAAATGGTTAAAAAAATTTGAATCGTAAAGAAACCCTCAACTAAGTTTTCAACATTATAAACCTTCAACTTATAAACCGTTAATTTATGTCATCCTCCGTCACGATTTTTTAGACGGAGGGTAACATATGTTGACGTAATTAAAGTTTAAAGTTGAGGATTTTTTTTTACGATTTAAAAATAGTTGAGGTGTTTTATCACTAAAAGTCATTAAATAGTTAAAAAAAATTGAATCGTAAAGAAACCCTCAACTAAGTTTTCAACATTATAAACCTTCAGCTTATAAACCGTTAATTTATGTCATCCTCCGTCACGATTTTTTAGACGGAGGGTAACATATGTTGACGGAATTAAAGTTAAGGGTTTATTTCACAGAATTTTTAGTTGAAGATTTTTTTACGATTAATCTTTAGTTGAGGGGTTTAATTACTAAAAACCCAATAAAGATTGAGAAAAGTCACAGTCTATTATTTGTAATAATCATTATTTTTCAATCAAAATTTTAAAAATTAATTTGCAACTTTTAAGTATTTCTCTTACCATTTTAGTAAAAAATATTTTTCAAGTGTAGTATGATATTACAGCACACCATGTCACTATGAAAGATGTATGGGAACATTTTAGAAAATCAAAATATGAAATAAAACTAATTAACATAACAAATGAATGGCATGATCGTTGATAAAAAAATGAACAGCATGATGTAATTCTGTACACATTCAAGGTTAGTTTATAATATATGAAATTGCCTACACTACCACATTTCTAAATTTCTAATACTATTTTTCATGTTTTTGTTAACCACATTTAACTTTATATTTTAAAGAGGTAAATAGAAATTTATAAAATCTAAGGTTAATTATTTTAAACTTAGGGTTTAGATTTTGAGGGGTGAGATTATGGAGAGTGGAGTTTTGGAAGGTGGGATTTAAGATTTTAATAAATATAAAGTAAATATTGATTATTTGTTAAAAACATTAAAAATAGATTTAAAAATAATTTTCAAATTTCAAACAAAATTGAAAAAAATGGAAAAAGATCAAAAAAATTCAAAAGTATTTTTTTATAAAAATGTTCAAATTTAAAAAGTATAATTCAAGAATTATAAAAAGAAAATTTATTTTAAAAAATAATTACTTATATTTATATATACCTATAAAGCAGAGATATAATGATTGTTTGCCTCTTTAATAAAAAAGTATTTGTCAAAATGTCTTTTTAATGAAGGTAAACATGAATTGTGGTACAATACTTGTGATAAATTTAAATTATCCCTTATAAGATTGCTGAAGCGTATAAATGATATTTGGAAAATAATATTATTTGATGAAAAAACAAAACATACACTATTGGTATCTCAATTATTTTGATTCTTGATCTGATCTTGATATCATACTTTTATGTCTCCCACTTGATTAGGTATATAAAGTCCCTCGTTCTTTCCGTCGAATAATAACTAAA
Organism: Brassica rapa; assembly: GCF_000309985.2. Taxonomy (NCBI): domain Eukaryota; kingdom Viridiplantae; phylum Streptophyta; class Magnoliopsida; order Brassicales; family Brassicaceae; genus Brassica; species Brassica rapa. Next base: position 22,171,275 of record NC_024797.2, read on the forward strand.
GAAGACTCGTCTGCAATCACTCGTTTTTCTCAATTCGTCTGACCATAATAATATATTAATATGTTCAGTCAATATGTCAGTATTCGTAGGATTCATGTAAACTTTCTCAAAAAAAAAAAATAATAACTAAAGAAGTATATTTAATACATTGTAGTGGTTAGAAGATGTATAGGAGTAGTTTGTTTTAGACGACAACGCGATTTGATATAAGTAGGATGATTTCATTAATGTTTTTACAATGAAAAGCATATTTTCCTTCAATCGTATTTTAAAACAATAATTAGATGTTATTACTATGATCTTTTAATTTAATTCCATTTATATACATTGTATGCTTATGTTAACTCACATCTTCAAGAGAAAAAGTACAATATATTTTTTTTTGTAAAAGATAAAGTATAATATGTTGGCATGTTGCAATATGATAGATTCTAAAACTGTATTTAGAAAAGTCACATAATCAAAAATCACACAGTATACTTGCACAGCCACAGTTTAATTGTAAAATGAAATTGTGTATTTTTGCATATTATATTGTATACATAATATCACGTAATCTTGAAATCAAACTATGTTATATAATTATGAAATCAAAATGTGTTATATAATTAGCAAATCAAACTATGTTATACGCCAAAATAACTGATGTTCGCTACTAAAAAGTAATTTCGTATTATGCAAGTTTAATTTTAAAATGAAATTGTGTATTTTTGCATATTATATGGTATACATAATATCACGTAATCTTGAAATCAAACTATCTTATATAATTATGATTAATATATCATCATATCATCTGGATGTCAAAAAAAAAAAGTAAAATGAAATTGATGTTCACTACTAAAAAGTAATTTTGTATCTATTCTATTAAAACAATAACATGACCTATTGATAAAGGTTTGGTCCAACTATTTTAATATAATTATTAAATTTCTTATTAATCATTTCAGATAAATATTATACAAAAAGAAACACAAGTATGACTAAAAACACAAATATAAAAATTAAATTTTTAAACAAATGTATAACAAAAACTGAAGTGTGGCTTCGCCATATGATGATACAAAGTGTCTAACTACGCAACACAAATAAATCAAACACGTGACACAGGAAGATTAATTAGACATAGACTCAGCACAGGTGAACGTATTATAGGGAGAAGGGTTTGGAGGATCATTAACTTGAGCCACGCCTTCAAGCATCTGTGTTACCTTTCTCATGTTAGGCCTCTTCCCTGGCTCTTCTTGTATACACCATATCGCTATTTTCACATATCTCTCCACCAAGTCCATATTGTCTAATGCCTCTAAATCTTCTTTGATTAGATCTTTCAATCTCCTTTGTCGGAAACAGTCGTACGCCCAATCTATAAGAATCACATTATCCTCTAGATCAACAGCTTTCTTGCAGCACACGATTTCCAAAAGCACGACTCCGTAGCTATAGACATCGACTTTGGATGTAATGGGACTGTTCCTGAACCACTCTGTCGCCACATAACCCTTTGTTCCTCGGATGTTGGTGAGCGTATGCGTTTGGTTTATCATCAGAAGCTTGGCTAAACCAAAATCCGAGATCCGAGGATTGTTATACTCGTCTAGAAGAATGTTCTGCGGTTTTATATCGCAATGAATGATCTGCTCGCTGCACTCTTCGTGAAGATACAAGATCCCACGTGCAACCTCAACCGCGATTCTCCTTCTATCTTCCCAGCTAGGTCTTGGACGCCTGAAGAGGAAACTGGCTAACGTCCCATTAGGTAAGAACTCGTAGACGATCATACGGCTCTGCTCTTCGTCGCAGAAGCCAATAAGCTTCACTAGGTTCTTGTGGTGGATCTGACCAATCACTTTGACCTCATTCTTGAACTCTTTCTCGCTTTCTTGAGCAACACGGTCTAGTTTCTTGACAGCTACGCTAACTTCAGAATCACCTGAAACTTTCAAAACCCCTTTGTAAACGATCCCGAACGCTCCTCTTCCGAGCTCTTCCACGAAATCTCCTGTAGCCACCACGAGCTCTCTGTACGTAAAGACTCTCAGATTCAAGTCATGAGCTGTAGCAGCACCAGTATATCGTCTTTGGTTCGGTTTCTTCGCCATCCTCTTCTTGTTTCTTTTCATATAAAGCAATATGAAGTTCACCAAAGCTGAAGTTCCAAGCAGAACAGAACAAGTGATGATCAACCAGTCACGTGTTCTGCCTCTTCTTCCAGTATTTGGAACACCCGCAGTGAGTTTTCGAACCTTGATGAAAGTATCGCTTCCACCGGTCGGAGATCTGTGACCATAAGACAAGGGAAACTTCTTCTTCCAACAAATGGTTCTGAAAACAACCGCAGCGCAGAAACAGTCGTTAAGACAAGAAGCTTTACATCTTTCTTCATTATAGTTTGAGTACTTCTTGTAATCACCAGACGGCCAATTAGTCTTCTCCAAAGTAACAAACTCGTAAAGACTTACATCAGTTTGGTTACTCTTCGCTCCACAACTATGCATCTCAAAATCTGGCTTGCAATCACCATAGCTATCACTAGGATCACTCAACACAAACCTCTCGGGGCATTCACATCTTGGCCTTTGGTTATCTCCTAAAATGCAAATATTATTAGACCCGCAAGCCAAGTTCCCAACCTCGTTAGCAGCAAGGTCCGTTCCAAAGCCTTTTGCGCATATATTCTCAGGCTGAGACCAAGCCCATCTCCACCCACCATCTCCCCCCTTGGGATGATAGTACTGAACAAAAACACCGTCGAAATGTAGAACAGCACGGTGGTAGAAGTCTTTAGAAGATACGGGAACGTCTTGTTTGAGATAGAATCTCGAGTTGTTCCTTTGAAGAACATACATGTAGCCTGACTCGTTGAAAACTAACTGAATCCCGGGGTTTTGATTTTTTGTGTTACTTGCGTAGTACGCAAAGTATATATCGGATTCTAAAAGCGTCTCGGGGTTGAGAGTGAGAAGCCGTAGATCTCCATCGTTACCTAGATGTAGTCTGTATCTTCCTTTGGTGAAGCTTGTCTCCGTCAGGCGAGATGAGAGGTTCCTTCCAACTTCTATGCCCTGCATCATCATCAACATCGATCCTGAACATACAGCTTTTGACGACAAGTTATGATATTACTTTCCAGACATAATTTATATATTTTTTTATCTTTTTAGTACTCCCTATATCACAAAAGTATAATTCCAAATCATATTTTGTTGTTTCAAAACGGAGTAATTTTATATTTCCAATGTGATTTTACATATGTTATTTTTTGTTCTTTTGAATAAACAATAACTTTTTGTTTAAAATCATTTTCATTTCGTTAGTTGCAATGTTTTAAAAGCCGGACCGGATACCGACTCCGTATAGCTATCGGTTGAATGGTCGGACCGGTTCAACCGGTTGAACCGGATTTTCTATTTAAAAATAAATATATATATATATATATATATACATATATATTTAAAAATATATAAATATATATATATATTCATACTATTTAGACCTAAAATATACTTCTACATATAATATTTTCTATGTTCTCTTTTATTATTTAGATGATAAACAATAACCTTAGGGTTAGTTATATATACAGTTAATAAGTGAATACTATATCAACTAAAATTGATAAAAATAAATGATTGACCGTTTAAATTACATATTTATTTATTTTTACAACAAAAAATCTTAAATTTTAAGAATATAGCAAACTGAGAATATAATATGAAAGTCAAAAAGGCTAATTTAAAATATTTTTTTATATAAATAGAACTAAAAGAAAACCAATTAAATAGTAAAAGTTAAAAATTGATTATGAAATATTAAATTTTAATAACAATTGAAAAGACATTAGTTATATGTTGATTTCTTTAGAACCGAGTTTTGAAATTGAACCGAGTCACCGGTTTTACCAGTTTTTCTTAAATCTGGATTTAAACCGAACCAGATTCGGCTTCTTCAACGAGTCATGGTCGGACCTGACCGGCCGGTCGGTCCGGTCCGGTTTCAAAACACTGGTTAGTTGCATATTAAATAAGGGATATATTAGTATGTTTTGTAGTTTTTTTAATCCGCTTGGATTGTGTCAAAATAACACTCTTTACAAAACGCAGAGAGTGTGTTCTTTATATAAATAATACTAGTTTTGTAAATTGTGACATAAACATCTTTGGAAATTAAAACCAGTTGGTGATGAATGTATTGATATCATTTCTTAACTGTAGTTTTTATCTCATTTTTATTTTATTTTAGATGTGCAATCCCTAGTCCATTTTACAACTTTTTGTTCTTTTTTTTTTTCAAGTAAAAACACTTCTATATGTTCTTGTTTCATCTAACGGGAAGATAACATTCTAAGATTAAGCAAAAATTTCAGTCCGAAAAAAAAACATTATAAGATTACTTGTAAATACGCAGACAAAACCCAAAACGCTATATTTATTCAGGTATAGCCATATCTGAGATCGTATAACAAAGACTAAAGTACCTGAGTAGGTAACAGAGTGTCGGTAGGATGTGCGAAGCTAGACCACAAAAACTCGCCGGAATCTTCTGTTGTTTCGCTTAACAGACCGAAGTTTCCAGCGTCATTTATGTGCCCTTGAGAAACAGAGCCATTACTTGGAGGAAGTGAAGAACTCCAGAGCTGTTGACCTCGAGGGTCAGTCAGAACCAGACCACGATCTGCGGTTAGTGTAACGTTCGAACCAGCAGGGACAAGGCCAGTTGTTGTATTGACTGCTTGTGCATGCCACACGATGGTTTTGTCAGGAATCTTGTCGAACCAAATGGAGAGAGTGAAACCATCATTAGGTTGGATCTTGCGGAACCCGAAAGCAAAGTCACCGGAAGGGGAACGCCATGAGCTAGAGAATTGTTGGGACTCTGAAGCTGTGAGAGATTCTCCGACAGGAATAGATCCATTTATGATGTTCTGAGATGAAACTGTCAAGATAACACAAAGTGTTTGTAGTTGCAGGACAAGAAAAATATGGATTATCGAACACGAGAGGTATCCCATTTTGGTGAGGCAAAGATCATGAGATTATATGTTTTTTTTGTTTGTTAAAAGGCATTCTAGGAGATTATATGTACATATATAGATGAATCCCATTTTTCTGAAGCAAATAATGAGATTACATTTATTATTTTTATATGGTTTTAAATTGATTTGGTCGTTACTATTGAACGTAGGAAAATTGTAAGAAGACTTCCTGAATGTTTTTTTTGGTTGAGAGTCAATGGAGCAGATTTTGAAGAGTCAACTGAGCTTTTTTTTTATCCATACAGCTCTGAATATGTGCTCTAGACTCTAGAGTCTTTTAACGTGTGGAATAAACTGCGTACAAGTGTGTGGTTATTGTAATTTGTAAGTTTAATAAGACATTTCTCAATTGTAAGCGTAAATGACTTTTGCTTCCCTAGGTTTCTTTTTTGAATAGCAAAAGAGATTATCTTTATCTATGTAAGTTGGGATATCAAATCCAAGCTTAAACTAATCATCCTGTTAATGGAAAAGTCATATTTTCTTACCAACCACTATTGATATAAAATTGAGAGACATCAATCATGATCTTTTCAACTTTACTATTGTAACACCAGTAAATACTTAAGATTAACAGGTCAATAATGATTATATTTGTGTGTTTCAATTTTTTTTTGTTGTATATGGTATTTGATATTAGGGAAAATTAAAGCCTATAGCAACTAAAAAAACGATAATTGGTATAGTAGCTATTTTATCTAATACACCAATATACTATGCATCTTTTATATAATAATACAACTATGCCTTCTAACACAACCGGTAAAACCTGTAAACAAAAAAACACTAATGTAATAATACTTACTTAACACACATACATCATGGCCTTTGGAGAATCACATACTGAATTGTTTCTTTCCCATTTTTGATCCACATGGTAACCACCAAAACCATTTTTGGAGTAGCTTTGCCTAGGAGATGCCCATCTGCAACGGCTCGCTTGGCTACTGACGGAAAGCTTTGCGCATCTAAAATCTATGGAGTCGCCGACAACGTAAACGGCACCGCCGCAAGGTTCGTCAACACTTCCTTCAAACGCCTTAATCTCTTCGGTTTACGAGGCTGTTACATGTACTATTCCCATGGATGTCGTCAGTTACACATATCTTTTTTGCTGTGAATGTTCTTGAATTGATCGGAGAAGATGAACAGTTTTTGTAATATTGTATTCTATACTATTTTATGCGTATGGAATAGAAATGTAAAACAATATGTATTATGAATGTTTTATTCATGTAATGTGAAATATTATGTTACTATACTTATTTGTCATGTATCGTTCCATTTGATGATTAATAAAGAATGTGTTATTTTGTTCACCAATATGTATTATACTATGTATTTTGTTCCATTCTATTTGGGTTTAGGATTTATACTTGGGTTTAAGGTTTAGTGATTAAGTTTTAGGGTTTAATATTTGGAAAGTATGGTTGAGGTTTGATAGTGCCCCTATCGTGTATCGTTTCATTTGATAATTAATAAAGAAAGTGCTATTTTGTTCACAAATATGTACTATACTATGTATTTTGTTCCATTCCATTTAGGTTTAGGGTTTATATTTGGGTTTAGGGTTTATATTTGGATTTAGGGTTTATATTTATGTAAGAGTTTAGTGATTAGAGTTTAAAGTTTAGTATTTATAAGGTGAGAGAGTATGGTTAGGGTCAACATTAATTTTTTCTTTGCAATTATAGATATTCCATAAATTCACTAATATATGCTATGTTATTTTCTTTGTTCCATTCTATATGGATTTTTGGTTTATATTTGAGTTTATGGTTTATATTTAGATTTATGATTTACTGATTAGAATTTAGGATTTAGTATTTAAGGGTCGTGGTAAGATTGGGATTTGGATATGATTAGTATTTAGGGGTTGTAGCTGGGGTTGTAATCATATACTACTTCGGTGATGTAGAATAGAATTCTCGGTACATATGTATGTGGTTAATAAATGTATACGTGGATGACTCCACCATAAGAAAGACATCATCTACTCTCTCTCACTTGTAACTGAAAACCTTTTAAGCTATGAGGCAGAACCAGATAAAATGGGACATAAATATATGACATTTAATTATGTCAAAATCATTGTTACTTACTTAATTTACCTTCCAAATATGGCTATTACACAAATAAGCCCTTGATATTATGCAACTTATTCAATTTCTTCAAAGAAATTATGTGTATAGTGATTATAGTTAAGATTAACAGGTCAATAATGATTATATTTGTGTATCATCAAGATAATAACAAGATGTTGATCCTTTGAAATGGAAATCATTTTTGTGATTCGCATTTTTCCTTTACGGTATAGTAATAAACCAGAAAGCTCTAAAAAAGTATATTGCACTTATTGTATTTTGTACAGATATCTCCAAGTAACAAAAATAAAAAGAAAAATTTACACTCATTACACTGGACAAGACAGATACTCATCACAAGACAATACACTATAAGGACAAGGGTTTGGGGATCACGAACTTGAGTCACACCTTCAAGCATCTGTGTAATATTTCTCATGTTAGGTCTCAATCCCTATTTTCACATATCTCTCTACCGTCCCCACGTCTTCAATCGCCTCTAAATCGTTTTCGGTTAGATCCTCCAACCTCCTGTCTCGAAAACAGTCGTAAGCCCAATCGATGAGAATCACACTTTCATCAAGATCGACGGCTTTCTTGCAGCACACGATTTCTAAAAGCACGACTCCGTAGCTATAGACATCTACTTTGGATGTAATGGGACTGTTCCTGAACCACTCAGGTGTAACATACCCTTTTGTTCCTCGGATGTTGGTGAGTGTATGCGTTTGGTTCATCATCAGAAGCTTTGCTAGACCAAAAGATTCTAGGTTTGTAAGACGCATCTAGAAGTATGTTCTGTGGTTTTATGTCGCAATGTATGATTTGCTCTTTACATTCTTCATGTAAATACAAGATTCCGCGAGCAGTCCCAACCGCGATTCTCTTCCTATCTTCCCAGCTCGGTCTCGGACGCCTAAAGAGAAAATCGGCTAGTGTCCCGTGTGGTATGAACTCATAGACTATCAAACGGCTCTGTCCTTCGTTTCAGAAGCCAATCAGCCTCACTAGATTCTTGTGATGGATCTGACCATTCACTTTAACCTCATTCTTGAACTCATTCTCGTTTTCTTGAGCAACGCGGTCTAGTTTCTTGACAGCCACGCAACTTCATCACGACCACTAATTTTTATAAATCCTTTGTAAACGATCCCAAAACCTCTCTTCCAAGCTCGCTGTATGTAAAGACCCTCAGATTCAACTCAACTGAAGTTGATGTCGCGGCACCGATATCTCTAGCTTGACTCAGTTTCTTCTTCCTCTTATTTATCCTTCTATAAAGAGCAAGTAATATGCAATTCAAAAGAGCTGAAGTTCCAAGCAAAACCGAACAAGCGATGATCAACCAGCCGCTGTTTCTCCCTATATATCTGGTAACTGGAACATCAACAACGCCTTTTAAAACCTTAATGAGTGTATACTGTATAGCTATCACGTGGATCATCGTTATTACCATTAGGTGCTCTTTGTCCGAAAGACAATGGAAACCTCTTCGCCCAACATACTCGATCATTTCCGTAAACCACAGCAGCACAGAAACAGTCGTTAAGACAAGCATTTCTACACTTGTCTTCATCAAAATTACTGTACCTCTGGTAATCCCCGTACGGCCAGTTAGTGCGGTCTACACGCATAAGCTCATAAACATTAACATGCACGTTTTCAGTTTCGTTATTCTCTGGTCCACAAGTCTGCATCTCGAAATCCGGCTTGCAGTCACCGTACTCGTCACTAGGATCCATCAACAAGAACTTCTCGGGACATTGACACTTCGGCCTCTGTCCATCACCCTAAATGCATATACTATTAAACCCACAAGCTACATTACCAAGAGCTACTTTGGAGCTCTTCTCACATATATTATCCGGCACAGCCCAAGCCAACTCCCACCCGTTGTTCCGGCCTGCTCTTTGGAGTGATGGTATTGAGCGAAAACCCCGTCGAAATGTAGAACGGCGCGGCGATATACGTCTCTAGAAGATATGGGAACGTCTTCGTCTTTGATACCAAATCTTGTTGCATTGTCGCTTCGTAGAACATACATGTAGCCTGACTGGTTGAAAACTAATCGAGTCCTTTCCTAGTAGGAGAAGTATACATCTGTTTCCGCTAGCGACTTGGAGCTGAGAACGAGAAGTTTAAGATCTCCGTCGTCACTTAGATGTAGCCTGAATCTTCCTTTCTTGAATCTTGTCTCCGTTAGGCGAGATGAGAGATTACTTCCAATCTCTATACTCTGCATCATCCCCAAGTCTATATATGCTTACAATAACGTATGAAATACTATGATATTATGTGAAACCTATAAAATGATATCATAGTTATTTGACAAATATATATTATTCATAATTTTAATAAGAAAACCCTAGACAAAAGTATCTGCCTCAATTTTTTTTTTTTTGCATTAGGTTCATCAAGTTTTTTTTTCAACCATGGAAGCTATGGACATTAGGTCCATAATCTCGCTCATACTCATAATCAGTATTTAGATATTCCTAACAAAAGAATGAACTTGCGTACCAAAGGTGTTTTGACTCTGGGGCACAAGGTTTTTTTTTTTTTTTGCTAAAGGGGGCACACGGTTTTTACTCGCCCGAATTAATAATAACTATACTACCCCGTCAGTTTTGAAGTTAGTTATCATGCGAAAATTGACTCACCTGAGTAGGCAACAGAGTGTCGGTGGGATGACCGAAGCTCGACCACAAATCTTCGCCGGAATCTTTGCTCAGCAACCGGAAGTTTCCAGCGTCCGTTATGTGCCCTCGAGAAACAGAGCCACTACCTGGGGGAAGTGAAGAACTCCAATGCTGTTGACCTCGAGGGTCTGTGATGGCCAGACCGCGATCTGCTGCAAATGTAACCTTCGAACCCTCAGGGACAAGACCGGTGGTTGTGTTGACTGCTTGTGCGTGCCACACGATGGTTTTGTCAGGAATCTTGTCGAACCAAATGGAGAGAGTGAAACCATCGTTTGGCTGGATCTTGCGGAACCCGAACGATGCTTTCGGCGCGGGGCTGCTTCAACAGATCAAAACGGTAGTTGTAAAACAAGTAAAAGATAAATCATTGAACAAGAGAGGAAACTCATTTTACTGGAAGATCTTGAGATTGTTCAAGATTTACATAGGCCCTGTTCGTTTGCTCAGTTGACTGATCCATCTGGGTGAAGGTGAGTATTGATGTTCGTTTAGTAGACTTAATCGGTACATCCAGATGGATCAGTTGGGTGAGTTTCGAAAACTCAGCTGAATTTTTTTAAAAAAGCTGGCTGAGTCTTCACCATGCATCTAGCTGCAGCTGATTCAGTCAAAAACGGTCAATGACCAAAATAACCCCCCCACATAACCCTAAATTTAATTTTAATCTCTCAGCCTCTCTCTCTCACGCTCTCTCTCTCTCTCTCTCTCTCTCTCTCTCTCTCTCTTTTGGCGGCCAATCTCTCTCTCTCCGGCCACCTCTCTCTCCGGCGACCTCTCTCTCCGGCGACCCCTCTCTCCGGCGACCTCTCCCTCTCGCTCAAGTAAGATTGTGTTGTGAGTTTTCTGTTTTGTTGAATCGCTTACATATGAAATCCAATCTCTCTTTCAGGTTCTCTCTCTCACTCCGGCGACTTCAGCTCCGGCGACCTTAGCTCCGGCGACCTCTCTCTCTAACTCAAGTAAGAGTCTCTGAGATCTCAATGTTGTGGGTTTCTGTTTTGTTTGGAATAGTTTTATCACCTCACCATATATGAATCTCTCTCTCTCTCAGATTCTCTCTCTCTCAGGCTCTCTCTCTCACTCCGGCGACCTCAGCTCCGGAGACCTTAGCTCCGGCGACCTCTCTCTCTAACTAAAGTAAGAGTCTTTGAGATTTAAATGTTGTGGGTTTTCTGTTTTGTTTGGAATAGTTTTATCACCTCACCATATATGAATCTCCCTCTCTCAGGTTCTCTCTCTCAGATTCTCTCTCTCACTCCAGCGACCTCAGCTCCTAAGACTCTCTCGCTCAAGTAAGACTCTCAGGGATCTAAATGTTGTGGGTTTTGTAGATTGTTCTTCTTCAAGTATGTAGTTTATAAGTCTGTACTTTGGAATCAATTATCTTCAAGTCTCTAGTTTATATCCTATAAGTTATGTTATGGGTTTTGTTTGCATCTTCAAGTCTCTAGTCTGTACATTAATAACTTTCATTGTTGTGTTCTCTTTGAATATATTTGCCTATCTTTTTGTTGAATACAAAGCTCTTGTCATGTATCAGTCTTTATAAGCTTTGCTTAAGTGGATTTGCCAACATTGTTTAATGGTGTCCTGTGTCCCACCTTTCTTTTGGTGTCTAGCAGGTGCAACAAGAAGCTTTCTCATTCTATTAAACAATGACATCCATCCCTGGATCTGATGTGAGTATATTCCACTCTAATCTTTTATTTGATCTCAGTTTTGTCAAGTGCTTTTCTTATTATCTTGAATCTTCAAATAAGAATCTTATATGGAGTGACGAGCAAACACGGTTCTTTCTTCAACTAAGACTTGATGAGAGTTTGAAAAGAAACATAAGAAAGCAGATGGTTAATGAGGCTGGGAGACAGGTGATCATGGATAAGTTCTATGAGGCATTTGGTATAAAAATTCCATGGAGAAAATTTGGGATAAAGTACAATACTTGCAAGAAGCAGTACGACTCTTTTAAGAAGTTAACTCGGAACAGAACGGGACTTGGTTTTACTTCAACTGGATCCATCAACATGAGTGAGGACTGGTGGAATGAGCGATGCAAGGTACAAGTTCTATGATTCTCTTAACTTTACTGGTTCAGTTTTGATTGTGTTGTTGGAAAAATAATGATGTGATGATGATTCTGTGTTATGTTCAAGCAAAGAGTGATGAATATATGAGCTGAATAAATGGGTGAAGATTGTGACAGCAACAATGGCTCTCCACAATTTTATAAGAGATTCAAACCATGAGGATTGTGATTTTGCACATTGGGAAAGAGTGGAAGAATATGAACATCATGGGGATGAAGATGATCATGTTGCATACGTACCAGCTGGAGATAGAGTCATGGAAGCTATACGAGATTCCATTACTGAAGAGATGGCGAGAGGACGTCGACTTCCATACTAGATGTAAGTTGTTTGATAAGTTGTTGTTTGATGGTGTCTTTTGAAGCTTTGTAATGTGAATTGATGATCTCTTTGTGGCAAATGCTTATTCTAGTATGGGTTTGTAGTTTTGTTTCCTTTGGACCAATTGATAATGCAAACTCATTATCCTTTTATGTTTAAGTTTTTATTTACCATGATCTATTTAAAGTTTTTGAGATTATCTTATCTTTATTTATTTTTGGAATTGGTTTTGAGTTATCAATATATCAAAACTATTGTTGGATTTTAGTGTGTTAAAATTTATCATATATCAAACAATTGTTAGACTTTTATTTAAATATTTTAATCAAATTTACAAAATTATAGTCATTATTTATAATTTCATTGTCTTATTTTCATTAAAATAAATTTATGAAATTTAAAACAGAATTTTAAAAAAAAAAATTTGTAATTGTAATTTAGATAAGATATTAAAATTAACAGGATTAATATAAATAATAATCATGATTTAAGAGTAAGATATAGATAAATTAAATACATGTCCTTTTTAGTCATTTTGTCATCAACTGCATTTGGATGCAAATATAAATTAAAAAAATGAACAAACGAACGCAGCTGCATCTGGATGCTTCATCTAGATGCACTTTCCAAATGTACAAACGAACAACACCCAGATAGAGCATCTGACTGATCCATCTGACTGATCCATCTGGATGCACCTTCCAGATGTACAAACGAACAGGGCCATAGTGTATATATATATAAGGTTTAAGTTTCGTTACTACTGAAAGTATAAATAATTAAAAAGGGTTAAGAAGACTCGTAGAATGTTTTTCTTTCCATAAGTCAATGTATCCGATTTTGAAGAGTCAACCGAGTCTTTTCCTCCTTGCAAATATATGGTCTACAAGCTTTCAAAGGGGAAAAAGGTGTACAGCCATAGAACGTGTGTTGTAAACAAGAGTACAAAGTAGTTATATGGAGTATTAATTATGATAGGACCATTTAACGTAGAAGACTTTTTTCCTCGCGGTGAAGTTTGAATGACAAATATACTATGACTTTAAAATTGGGATATTAAATTGTTGTTCAACTTACTTTTATTATAATATCATAATTAATCAGACATTTAATATTTTTCATGTTCTATCGACAAGTCAAATGTTTTTGTCTAATGCATCCATCTGACAAACCTCTTGATCGATACCACATTCGAAGATTCGAATCATGTCTTTCAAGTTTCAACTATAAGCTTACGCTATTACCATTGAGTCCAACCTACTAGCTAGCTATCATCATATATATATACAAAGGCAAATCTTAAATTTAATTTGTCATAAATTTGCTATGGAGTAGATTTTTCGTAAATTCGTTAACGGTTCTAGGTGAGAGTTGGTTTCTAAGGTTACGGTTTTCTGTTTTAGTTTTAGTTTATTAGTTTCCGGGTTTGTCCGACTAATGTATCTCATTCCCTATGTTTAGGTTCCTTTTGTTCGATCATTCTATCTTTGTTGTGATGGGATGATAGTATGTACTGAACTTGTTCGTAAATTCGTTAACGGTTCTAGGTGAGAGTTGGTTTCTAAGGTTACGGTTTTCTGTTTTAGTTTTAGTTTCTTAGTTTCCGGGTTTGTCCGGCTAATATTGTATCTCATTCCCTATGTTTAGGTTCCTTTTGTTCGATCATTCTATCTTTGTTGTGATGGGATGATTGTATGTACTGAACTTGTTCACCTTTGGTGGTTAATTCAAATTCACATATGACAAAAAAGAGAGTTTTCTTAAATTCGTTTTAGTTTGACGGTAATAACATCGACAAACATATATCACATTTTACACGGATGGATTATTGCCATCAACTCATTTGAAACGGTTACATAGTGACGACTTTAATAAGACCGCACGTTAATATATAACTAGATTACAATCCGCGCTAAGCGCGGCTATATTTGTTTTATAGTAATAAAAATTGTTTACTTGATCAATTGATTGAATATGTAGTTTAACATTTAGTTTTATATATTTTTCAATATATGTTAAATGTGTATTTCTAAATTATAAAAAATCTCCACTGAAAATGAATTTTGAGTCCATAAATGTATTATGTATTACTTTAAACTCTTCGCCATTAACTTTTGTTTGAGATCTTTTGGAAAAGTAATTCCTTTAGGAAAAACATTGTAATTTTTGAGGCAATTCGACTAAAAATTAATGGGAAAAATAAGTAAGTGATGATAGGTTAAATAAATTAATGTGATTAGTGTATTTAGTCACAATCGTCCAACTTCTGGTTCAAAGAACAGATTATATCGTTAATTATTTTGTGTATATATTTAGAGTACAATATATATTGAGTATATTAGATATGGTTTCGAAAAAATCTTTTGTTGGTTATTTATAATTGTGTATCAACCAATTAAATATATATTTGTTACATATACTGAGTTGAAGTTTTTTAGTTTCTAGATAGGGTTTAAATCATCACTACTTCATGGTATAAAATCATTAAAGTATTCAAAAACATATAACTAACTTGAATATCCTAAATATTAGATTTGAGTGTATCTTAATAAATATTAAAAATATTTTAATTTAACAATCTAGGATGAAGATATATAAAAATCGACATTAATCAGGTATACATGAATAAATTTACATATTCTATGGGATACATGAACAAATTTACATTTCTATATCAAACATAACTCTAAAAAAGTATTAGCTTATGTTAATATAGATGTATTGCTATTACCTCTAATACAGTATATCAAATCAAAGGTATTGTTGAACAAAAGTTTAAATTAAAATACTAAATGTTTTATTGTATAAACATTTAGTATACATGGATACATTTACATTTCTATATCAAAACCCTACTAAATTATTAGCTTTTGTTAGTATAGGTGTATTGCTAGTTACTCAAATACATTACATAAATAAAATTATTGAACTAAATTTACCACAATAGTAAGTGAAATAATGTGACTCCATATATGATTTTATGTATGGTATTAGTAAATATCATGTATATATAAACCAGACAATGCAATTTAATTCATAAAATATACTGATTGAGTATTGTTTGGTTATGGTCGGTTATTGTTACTATTGGATTTGAATATGCCTAAAATACTGTTTACGAATGGCATATATTATCGTGAGGAGTCAATTTTTTTTAATCATATTGTACCGTCATATATAGGCTAAGAACAAAATACAGTGGCATATGAAATTATAAACACACGGACCTTTAAAATTTCAATAACAATCTTTTTTTTCGAGCAACTAATACTTTAAACTAGGTTAAGACCCGCATCTTGCACGGAATAAATATTATATATATATTATTTTTAAGTATATTTTTACATATTATAAAATAATAAATATATATTAAATAATTAAAAATTTAGTAACTATTACGTATATAATTAAATTAGTACAAATACTTAAATAAATTTTATTTATCCCGACAAACACTTTTTTCTATTTTATATGTTATAAAATTAAGTTTAAATGATATTAACATAAATATATAGTACATTTTTAATACTGACATCTGTTAAAAAATATTTCATACTCATATTATTTTTGATCGTTTGTATTTCTTTATAACAAAAATTTTAAATCAATGATAACAATAAAAAATTTATGGGATGTTTAATAGTTTTAGTAATTTATAATTTTAAAAACATTCAATGCAAAGTTTAAAATCTAAATATTAAGTTGTCAATAATTTTTCAAAATTTTTATCAAAAAATTTCAAATCAAATTCGAAATTAAAATACTTATGTATTTTATATGGTATACAATTTATTTTTAAAAAATATTTAATATGCATATATATAATATTTATTAAATGAGACTTCCTACTTATGTAATTTTGTAACCATTTGTGTTTTGTTATAACATAAATTTTAAACCATGGATCACAAAAATTTCAGTGTGAGATTTTTAACAACTTTAGTCATTGATATTTGTTTTTTTAAATTCAAAATATAACATATACGAAAAAGTGTAAATTTTTATTATATAGTTAATGTGGTTGTTTAATTTATTTTAAAATGAATTAAAAATGATAGAGAATAAACTGATTTTTATCAAATATTTATTATTCAAAATCATTACTTGTCATATATACTTTAGTCACATTAGGCAATTCCGTGATTTTTATTTAAAGAAACAATGAAGAACATTTATAATTAATTTATGGTTAGTTTAATAAAAAAACTTATTACATATTTATATGGACCAACATATTTTTTTAATGATTCTAAGAATGATTGTGGTGATGACATGTGACTACAAAAATATATTGTAATGTTTATCTTTTAATATATATAGGGGATTAAAGGGCATCAAAGGTCCAAGAAACAATTCAGTTACACAGCTGGGCTTTAGAAATTGAGTCTACTAGCCCATTAAGGCTTCTAGAGAAAAATGTAAAACGACAGAACTGGAAAAAGGACGATAGATAAATGATGTCCGACAATACTCCAAAGAGCTCTGTAGGTCCTCGTTTCTGATTAACTGCTCTCATGATCACTTGTGAATCTGATCAGAACCAGATTTTAGTGTAGCCTAGGGAGGAAGCGTGAAGGAAGGCCTCTCTGGCAGCCAAAGCTTCAGCCATACATGCAGATGAGACATGAGTTTGTTCCTCTGTTGATCTCCATGTCAGACGAATCGGAGAAGATCCAACCAAAGTCCACCGTAGCTGATGATGAGATCCAGGCCGCGTCTGTGTTGCACGTGATGGTGTTTGGTGGTAGATGACAAGTTTAGATCTTCATAATGTTCAACTTGTATTACCTCGACCATAAGGCCATATATTTATACATATCAAGAATCTTAACCTAATGATATAAGGCAAGACTATACACCCGTATCTTTCCAAATAGGAAATATTACATATTCCCAATACCCCCCCTCAAGTTGGAGCATGCAAATCAATAATGCCCAACTTGGAAATGAAAATATCAAACTCTTTTCTCCCTAAAGCCTTCGTTAAGATGTCAGCCATTTGATCCTTTGTAGACACATGATATGGCTTGATCACTCCCTTAATAATCTCATCACGGACTCCATGACAATCAACTTCAATATGTTTTGTTCGCTCATCAAAAACTGGATTCAAACTAATATAAATCGCAGGCTTGCTATCACATCTTATTGTCATCGGTCCTTTATGTTCAAAACCCATCTCCAGTAGTAACGCTTTGACCCACTGCAGCTCACGTGTTACCTCATGCATAGCACGATATTCAGCTTCCGCAGATGAACATGAGACAGTATCTTGTTTCCTAGTTTGCCATGAGATAGGAGATGAACCGAGTTGTACAATCCAGCCAGTAAGAGAACGCCTTGTTAGTGGACACGCAGCCCAGTCCGAGTCACACCATCCAGTAAAATGAAGAGAAGGTTCAGCGCTCAGTAATATACCTTGACCCATAGTTCCTTTGAGATATCGAACAACCTTTAAGGCTGCAAGCCAATGTTCTTGACGAGGACAATGCATAAACTGGGACAATATATGTATTGCATAAGTAAGATCAGGTCTTGTCGCAGCGAGATAAATAAGGCGTCCTACTAGACGTCTATAACTCTCTGGATCCGCAAGAAGAGGTCCGGAAGCCAAGCTCAAACGATGGTTCTGATCGATGGGTGATCCAACAGGCTTGCACCCGAGAAGTCCCACTTCTGCAACAATATCAATAGCATATTTGCGTTGACACACATATATACCTTTAGGACTCCTGGAAACTTCCAAACCAAGAAAATACTTGAGAACTCCGAGATCTTTCATGTGGAAACAAGTTGACAAGTAATTTTTGAACTCTTGAATTTTCAGTGGAGAATTTCCAGAGATAATTAAGTCATCGACATACACCAAAACGCGCAGAGACACTCCTTTCTTCGAGTAGATAAAAAGAGAGTAGTCTGACTTTGTCTGAGTAAATCCATACTTACGCAGCGCATCAGCAAGTTTAGCAAACCAGCAGCGAGGAGATTGTTTGAGCCCATAAAGTGATTTGCGTAGACGGCATACTCTGGTTTCATTCGGAGAACCAAACCCTTGAGGTAGCTTCATATATACTTCCTCATCCAAATCTCCATGGAGGAAAGCGTTATGTACATCCATCTGATGTACTTCATGATTCATTTTAGCTGCAAAATCCAAGAACAAACGGACAGTGGTCATCTTAGCGACTGGTGAAAATGTCTCAGTATAATCCAGTCCTTCTGTTTGATGATTCCCTAACACCACTAGCCTTGCTTTATATCTTTCAATGGTTCCATCTGCTCGAAATTTTATCGTAAACACCCATTTACTTCCCAAGGCTTTCTTGCCCGGTGGTAAGTATTCAAGATCCCACGTGTGTTGATCTTCTAGAGCTCGAATTTCAATTCCTGCTGCGTCTCGCCATACTTTATCTTTCATAGCTTCGTTGAATGATCTCGGTTCAGCCTGAGCTGTTAATGCCATAATAAAGTTTCGGTGGTTTTCCGAAAAATTAGCACAAGATAGATAATCTGAGATAGGATAAACCGAACCTGAGAGATGCTGTGGAGAGGAGGAGGGTGAGACGAGAGAGGGAGACGAGAGACGTACTGTATTAGCAACAAAATCTTGAAGACGGGTAGAAGGTTTCTTAACTCGATGACCTCTGCAAAGCAGTTCTGGAACAGGTTCTGGTTCACCGTTTGCAGTTTCTGCGTTTTCCGTAGTGATAGGTGGAGTCGAAGCAACCGTATGATGCTCAATCTCCACTTCTGAGCTCGCATCATCATCACCCTGAGGCAGAACAGGGGACGAGGTCAGAGGATGTATAGGTCGAGGCTGTGTAGAGCTCGTTAGAAACGGAAAAAATTTCTCTCGAAACACCACATCACGAGATGTAAACACAAGCTTGTGTTCCAAGTCATATAATCTCCAACCCTTCTTTCCATATGGGTAGCCTAAGAACACACATCGACGCGTACGAGAGCTGAACTTATCACCTTTGTGATTCTGGTTATGCGCAAACGCCAGACAACCAAAGACTCGCAAATGTTTGTACGATGGGGCCGTTCCATACAACATTTCAAATGGGGTCTTGTTGTCCAGAAGAGCCGAAGGAGTTCTATTTATGAGATGTCCTGCCGCAAGAATACACTCACCCCAATATTCAATAGGTAGATGAGCCTGAAATCTCAATGCTCTCGCTATGTTTAGGATATGTCTGTGCTTCCGTTCAGCGCGACCATTCTGCTGCGGAGTGTGGACACATGAGGTTTGATGTATGATCCCATTTTCCTGAAAGTAACTCGTAAGACACAGAAACTCAGTGCCATTATCACTTCGAATGGTCTTTACTTTCTTGGAAAATTGACGTTCGATCATAGAAAAAAATTCTCGCAGATGTTGAGCGACCTTTGCTTTGTCAGGTAGAAGGTATAACCAGACTGCACGTGAATAGTCGTCAACAATAGTCAAAAAATAGCGAGAACCACAAAATGCAGTAGTACGATAAGGCCCCCATAAATCGCAATGAATTAAATCAAAAACTGCATTCGCTTTATTAGAACTTTCTGAAAAAATCTGCCGAGTTTGTTTAGCTCGTAAACACACATCACAATTCTGAAATAAGATATCACTATCACTAGGTAGGCTACGTAAACCAGGGACCAGGCTGGTAACACGCGGAGATGGATGGCCCAGACGACTATGCCACAACGTAAGATCATCACTGACTTCTGTATGTAGAGCCGTTGGAACTTCAATTCCCCGAAACCAGTACAGTCCCTCTCTCTCTCGTTCACCCACTCCAATCAGCATCCTCGAAGTGCGGTCCTGCAAAATAAGAAGTTTATCCGTTACTTGACCAACCAGATGTTTATCTGTGACGAGCTGACCAAAAGAAATCAGATTTGTATGGAAACCAGGAACCAAGTAAACATTCATAAGAGATAAGTGGGAAGTAAGCCAAATATTGCTCTGTTTTGTTGAAAGGACACTCGATCCAGCGGGTAATATAACCGAGATTGGATCAATATCCCTTATCTCTTCAAGAAGATCAAGTGTCCCTGTCATATGATGCGTGGCTCCAGTATCTAAAATCCAAGAAACATCATCCTTACCACTTAATCGTTCAGTAGGTTTGCTGCCGTTGATAACACGCTGTATGAGCTGCCACTGCTCATCTGTGATTCCGCTTAGACCCTGACAATCTGTATCAGTTACCGCCACATTAGAACTAGCAGACGCCAAATTTGCGTTAACGATTTGAGTTGAATTTGCACGAGGTCCATTTCCACGATCACGACCCGCTGGAGCAGTCTTGTTGCGTGCCTTATCAGGGTACCATTCTGGATATCCTATCACCCTGAAGCATGCTGAAGCCTCTTGTCCCTTGCGTCCGCAGACCGTGCATTGACGAGACCAATCACGGTTTCCTGGCCCAGTTCGAGGTTGAAAACCTTCAATACCACTTTGTCTTGAGACCTCTCTAGTCTGGACTGTGGGAGTATTAGGAGGATAACGAGATTGATGTGCCTGTGAAGCAAAGCTCATGATCGCTGCTTCCTGATTGACTGCAGCTCGGATTATCTCGTTCTGAAGAACAGTTTGATATACACTGTCGAGGTCAGGAAGAGGTGAGATAGCGCAGATTTGAGACCTAATAACTCCATGAACAGAGTCATCAAGACCTGCTAAGAAGTCATGAACACGTAATGTTTCTGCTTCTTTTTCATGTGATGTGTTAAGGTCACAAGTACACTTTCCACATTCACAACGTTTTGTGTTTAGACATTCTGCAATACCATCCCATACTTTCGTCAATCTGCCAAAATATTCATCCACCGTCGACCCATTCTGTTTACAAGTTGCAAGAGAGTTGCGTAGTTGTTGAAGACGAGCACCACTCTTGATGGAGAAGCGCTTCTTTATAATATCCCATAGGTCCTTAGCCACTTCGCGAGTCGAGATAGTTGAACGAAGCTTGGGATCGATGGTTTGTTTAATCCAACCAACAAGGAGGTGATTGTTGGCTGTCCAATCTTCAAGATATGTAGAGTCCGCCGCCGGTTTTGGTATAGTGCCGTCGAGGAAGCCGAACTTTTTACGTGAACTGACGGCCATTCGGAAATTGATAGCCCACTCCTCATAGTTATTTCCGTTGAGAAGAGGATGAGAGATCACAGCTCCTGGATTGTCTCCGGAGGTTAGGTCATACGGAGAAATAGTCTTCCGCTTAGGTACATCAGCGTTGGGCGCCATATCAAAGTTTCTCAATAGAAAAAAAAAAAAAAAAAAAAAGAGGCCGAGAGGCTTTCTATGAAGTTGATTAGGGATGCTCTGTTTTTGTCGAGAAAAACAGAGTAGGTAGTAAACAAGAGCCGAGAGGCTTGGAAAAAATAAATTTAGGTTTTAGATCGCTTGCTCTGATACCATGACAAGTTTAGATCTTCATAATGTTCAACTTGTATTACCTCGACCATAAGGCCATATATTTATACATATCAAGAATCTTAACCTAATGAGATAAAGCAAGACTATACACCCGTATCTTTCCAAATAGGAAATATTACATATTCCCAATAGTAGATCTCTCTCTGGCGGAGACCTTAGATTGATCTTCGGAATTTTAGGGTGGAGGAATTGCGCCCTTTCCCATTCCCGTGCTGTTTTGATAGCTCTAGTTAGAGTTTCCCATTCCAGTGACAATCTACAATCTTATGGTTTCATAAGTAAATAGAAAATAAGACATTAAATTAATAAATTATATTAAAGGGTAATTCAATTTACCATTCTTTTTAAAATTTAATATATATATATATATATGCGAATGCTAGATTTTCCTTTTCTCCAAAATCATAATAAACATTTGAGCCACGCGGTACCTTACCGTGACAACTTTAAAGCGCCCCTCCAGAATGAGCAGATCTACAATAAGAGTAAATTCATAAACCTAGTGAGCACATTTACAAATTATAGAATATTGATATAGTATTGCTTTCGCGCATTTATGCCACAGTAAAAGAAAAAGGCATCATCATTCATCAGAAATCATCACAAAGATATGAATCTTTGTTCTTGAGACGGAGGGAATCTTTGTGAATAGTGATAGCGTACGTACGTCGACATTGTAATTACACCATTAGATATAAAATTTTATCTGACTAGTTAAAAGTTAAAATATATCGGCTCAGTACGTAAATCCAGAAAAAATACTGATATACATACATATATATTATGAGAATATTAAACATAAATTGTCTTATCATATAGAGATAATTCTACTCATTCGTTGCAAGGCGTAACATCCAAGCCGGAAGAAGAGAGTTTGGTTCCGCCAGTGATGATGCACCGCCGTCGTCTCCCCCAACTCTCCCCACAAAGCCATCTCTGCCAATTTAATAACTAATTAGTCAGAATCATTCATAGCTAGATATGTACATTACACAATGAATCAAACTCTATAAATCTAATTTGAAATACTACGGAAAGAGAGACGATACCTGGAGGAGGTTAAGCAGTATTGGGGCTGAAGAATTGAAGAATTGTTGGAGCATTGGATTAGTTGTCCTTCTTGCTGAACCGTGTTCTTCTCCCTCTCCTTAATCTATCATATCATAACTTTTTATCATTGTTAATACTATACAGATGCACGAATTGTATGTTCTGTTATATAAAAATATAGTAATTTTATATAATATAAAATAACAACTTTAATTTTTTTCAAATAAACTATACATTTAGTTAAATAAAACTATCAAGGTTCCAAAACTAGGTCAATTAATCGATTAAACTATAAAAATGGGACTGATTAGTTGCAAAGTGAATTTTTGGTGAGATGACATACTTGTATAATTCACTTTGCAACTGATCATCCCATTTTTAATACAAATATAACCACTAAATACATTAAAAAGAATTTTGTATTAACCTTTTTGAGAAGCGCATTGTTGTGATCTTGCAAGGCCTTATCCTGATGAAATCAAATAAAACAAGTAAGCGTAGATCTAAAATGATTATCTGCTTGATTGCGACACTATACCTTCTTCTGGAGCGCCGATATGGATTCGAACATAGCTTGGTTCTGCAAATATTACAAATTTATTAAAAAGGCCATCACAAATTTCAACTCCAATTCATATGAATGTACGTTCTCATATTACCTTTCTTGACCTAATGCTCTTGATAGCAGCATGGAGCTGATGCTCCAAGCTTTGGAGCTCCTTTAAGCTCAAAGAATCAAGATCTTCCCCCATAAAGTTCCTGCACATTTTCATTTTTGCAACTTCTTGTTATATAATGGGTTCCTTGCTACATATGTGATATTACGCGTAGGTATTACGTTCAAATTTCCTTACAGAAAATGAACAATGTGAGGATCCAAGACACAAATAGTAAGTTCCTTGATTACCATATATTAATAAAAGATTTTGAAGATGACGAGATTTTAAGTCGAGAAGTACTTGTTATTATAAGTTGTGAGAAATAAGTCCTTATAAATCACATAATGGGTTCCCTCTTTAAGCTGTGTTATGTCTTAGTATTTTTAACGATAGGTGCTAGAACCAAAGTCTAGTTCAGTTAAAACAACTCTTGTATATATACGTTCAATTGCTAGTTGACAAGCACACAGATTATGAAGGAATCTTAATTTGGCATTATGCACTAGAAGATAATATTATTATACCTTTTGTTCTTCTCGAGTACCTCAACTCTTGCCTTGAGCTTAGCATGTTCTAGAACCCAATTTTCCTACATCATTAGTATAAGATAGAAGTATGACTTAATTATGAACATAAACGAAGCTAGAAGTAAAACCAAATCTTAAAACTTACACTCTGTGAAATGTCTCGGCCTACAAGTTGTTTGTCTGAATACAAATAGCGATCGTAGCGTTCAAGTATCCTTTCCATGCTAGATTTCAGAAAATTCAAAAGAAACAAAAGTTTACTTAATTAATTTGATCCATACATATAAATCAGATTATAATTTCAAACGTTGTAATTTGTAACATTAATTTGTTACAAAGTGTTTAGCCAAAAGTTTACCTTGCTTGATATACTGACAAAAGATCGCTAAAAGTAGAGCACATAAAACAAAAACGTATATAAAACCTGGTTCACGGTGAGTCCACACAACATTATAGAAATTATAGGTGGTACAAATTCAATGTCAAGATTCGAGTACTGCCTTAGTTATCAAAGCAAACGGTAAAATCATTATATATGTATATGATAGTACAAGCAACACATATATAAACACACAAAAGCGCATTTATATCAGTACGAACTTACATATATGTTGAACGTTATGTTATTGTCCATTGGATTATAGCACATCCTTGTAAATGCTTTATTTCTTTGTTTCAAATCAACCTTTCTTTCAAATATATGTCATTAAGTGTTATACATGTTATACACATACATAAGCGTACGTCTCACTGTGAGCACGTGCTTCTATACATGAAAAGAGGCAATCAAATCGTGAGTCTGTGTACTAAGTATCATAATTTTATGCTATTTTCATTCGGGTAAAGCAAGGGAAAATAAATATAAACCAGCTTTTTCATGCGTCCGTATACGTAAAATCCCAAAAAACCCTAATTTCTCGAGCCACTTCTTAGGGAACAAACAAATCTACAGTATATATGCAACACACAGGGATAAGATTTGGATTTAAAGACTGACGACAATCGAGATGGAGACGTACGAATAAGAAAACAAATCTAATTTAAAATCAAGAAAGCAGATATGGATACGATCGATGTGAATATAAATAATATAATATATGGATTATAGATGAGAATAATTACCAAGAGTCGGTGGAATATTCGAAGAGTTTGCCTTTGGAAGAGAAGATGACGAGGGCAACCTCAGCATCGCAAAGAACAGAGATCTCATGAGCTTTCTTGAGCAAACCAGACCTTCTCTTTGAGAAAGTAACTTGCCTATTGATCTTGTTTTCTATCCTCTTCAGCTGAACCCTACCCCTTCCCATGTCTCTCTCTCTCTCTCCTCAAAAGCTCAAGAACAAGAGAGAGAAACGACAACCTTGAAATGTCCAAAGGACCTCTCTCTCTTTCTTTCTTATCTCTCTCTGGGTATCTTTTGTGTTGAATGTGTGATAATTTTTTCATTTATTTATTATTATTTCCGTGGACTTTTGTTGGGTTTCGCGTGAGTCTACAGTGACGTAAGCGTGTGAACAGTGACGTAAGTGATAAAGGTATAAATACGGTGTGTTGATGTTTATACATAGACGATGATATTTGTGGAAACAGAGAGAAAAAGCCACATAGAAAGTGGAAGAGACCAGAGTGGAGATAAAGTTAAGGGCTGTTTGGGAAATAAACCATACGACTTGTTGTCGAGTTCTCATAGGCTCTTTTCTACTGTAATTACAACTTGTTCGTTAGTTTTGTGCCTCCCCTTTGGCTTACGTTGTTTCCGTACCGTACGGAGTTTTAAATGTCATTGCTTTTAAGGTTAAGAACAAATCAGTCAAGAACTCAAATGTTAATGCGTATTAAAGGGAAAAAAATAATTAATTCCTTATAGGTTTGCACAGTAAAACTGTATATGAATTTATATGATATTTTCATGGAGTTATCACACTGTCTCTAATTTTAAGTTGTTTTATATTCGCTCATGTGATAATGAGGATATTTTAAGCATATGGGTTTATGATAAACCGTTTATCCTGTGTTCAAGTATCGAGTTTCTCTTTGTATCATCACAAGTGGAACTAGGCTCAGTTGACCCAACTAAAGTTGAAACATAATTAAACGAAAAATTGAATTTTCTATCGGCTCCCGTTGATCGTTTGGACCAACATGCATATGTACTAGAAGTAATTCTATATTTCTATATATACATATGTATATATACAATTTATCTTTTGACCGAAAAAAGTAGCCTATTTATGGGAAGCGAATCTCGAACGTATGATACTCTCAATATAGGAAAGCTAATTTTAATAATTAGGTCTGATATCAATAAGTCCCATAAGATATGGATAGATGGATTCAGAAAAATGTTGAGATCTTTACTAATTAATCAGTACTCGGTAGTGTTTTGTGGTGGTCGGTCTAATTGTTGTATGATTACAATATAACACTAGCTAGCTATAGTTTTTTTTTTTTTTTTTTTTTTAACAGGAGGTTCAAAGGTGACCTGTAATCCGCACGTGGTTTCCGTTTGCCCAAAGGCCCGTAATCCGCACGTGGTTTCCGATTGCCAACCTTCTAATCCCCCTGGCCCGGAACCAGCCGGCACTAATATCCATTACCCAAGGACCCGACACCAACACCGCGATAACTTTAAACTTGGGGAGGGAGTAAAGCATTCCGTGGCCACATGGGGTATTCGAACCCGGGTCCGTATTGGTGTGTTAATTACTTCAAGACCACTAGCTAGCCCACCACCCTGTGGTTAGCTATAGTTTTTTTTCTTCGTCAAACACTAGGGCTATCTTATAAACAATTAATTTCGTCTTAACGTTCAACTTTTTTTTGGTGGTTATCGAATAGGAAACGTATTCCGATAAGAAGTTCACAAAACAACATTCATGTCGGTCCCATGATTAGAATATGTCTGGCCTCTGCGTGATATACATAAACTGATCAGAATAATGAAAACCATAACTGAGCCGGTGAGATGTATAATTGAATGATATCAAAATTCTGAAAGAATTATAGCTGAGGGAATCACTTGTGATTTTAACTTTACTTCAGACGTTAGTAAGCCTTCACTGAAAAAAAAACCCCTTACTTCAGACGTTTTTGTTGCACATATTAGCATTGGTACGTATTCTATTGTTTGATTAAAGACATTTAAATTTCAGCTACCAAGAAAAAAAGACACTTTAAATTTCTGTCAAGCGTCTTTAGAACAATAAATATATAAAGAACTGCGAACAGGCACTTTTTATTTCAATGTCAAGTTGTCAATGCCTCAATGGTACAGTCTGGAGAGAGAAAGTTATTCTACAATTTTGAAATGTGTGATAAATGAACAATTATATATGAAGTGATTAGCATAGCCTATAAATGAACAAAAAAAAAGGAAAACTTTTGTTTTTGTTAACAATAAAAGAAAAAACTTAAATTGACCTTCTTACTATATAATTCAAATTCCAAATGTAATTTTCAGAATAGTAATTAGCGGAACAAATTGGAACAATAGTGTAATCCACGATTATGAATAGAGAGTGTGCATCGTGTAATTGACAATAGTGAACTTGGAACAATAGTGTAATACTCGCTCAAATCAAATGTACGTAAATTTTTATAGAATAAATAGTATATACTAAAATTGGACCACGTGAACAAAAAGAAATGGACCACAATTGGCTGTTGATGAGCCCTAATCATCTAAATGGATGGGTAGTACCCTAACGTATTCAATTTCTCTGAATCGTTATTAACATAAATTTGGTTCGCTCCTTAGTACCAAATATGTTTGCCCTCTTAGATCAAAACTCTGGATCATTTCTTCTTCTCATACCTTATGTTAAGTCCACATCTCAAGAACGCATATATTATATCGCACGTACGTCTTGTCAAACTTATACCAATATACCGTGGACATAAGCCCATATTTTCCATTAATATTATTTCTATCGAATCATCCTTTCGTGAAATTTGAATTTTAAGACATCCATCGCTAAAAGCTTGTAATTTACGAGCACATGTCAACATATGACTATTTAACATCACGCCTTGTCTTTGTGTAAATGTGTATGTGTGACCACATTCGTACATGATATCTCGTGTGCACATATATGGTATGGTGAAAAATGAACATTTCTGTGCCATTATATATTAATATTCATAGAAGTTTATTTCTTTGTTTTTGCAGAATTGGAAAGTTTGTGAAGCCATTATTATCATATATTTTTCAAGTTGAATTTATCATAAATTCTATTGATATTTAATAATAATAAAATATTATGAGTTTTTGTGTTCATGTTATGAGAGACTCAATTTGAAAATTTTCCAATATATATTTTTTTTTGGTAAATTTTTTCCAATATATATATATACTATGAAGTTATGTTTTAACCAAGCATGATATAAAAATTCTTTTTGAAATGTTATATTTACTTTAGTTTACAAAAAATGTTATATTTACTAGCTTAAATTGTTTAGCACGAAAATGATTTTAACAAAATATATTACTAGAAGAAAGAGGAAATCGTTCACAAAACCTTAAAATGGTTAATGCAAAAATAGATCAACAAATTTTGATAGTGACTTCGCGATAGTCGTTTGGAAATCAGATTGGCATGAGTTGCTAATTGCAAATAGCAGATCGATGCCAAAATTGATAAATTAGATTTTGGATGGCCATGTCGATATAGACACTGTTGCATGGATATCCAAGCAGTTTCGACCAATTGGTAGAAGGGATGTGACGGTGTCTTGCAAGTCTTGAGTTGCGTTGTCGTTTACAAATGTTGCCGTTCAGCTAGTCTACACTAAGTATGTGAATGCATTATGCATAGACATACAAATAACAATTGGTTACTAGACTTTTTCATTTTAAAAACATACAAATTGTTAAATAGAAATAGTTATTCTACTTTATCTGACTACGTGTTCTTGTATGATTATTTCGTTCTAATCTTTATTTTAATAAATGTTTATGCGTTTATTTAAAAAGTAAAGGTTATATATTAAAAATTTTGTTTTCTAATTTGTCCAAAAGGAAACATCATCCATTCCTCGAAGTTAAATTATAGGAGTCAAAATTTGACACGTAATACTAATAAGAATCTAGTGAACTTTTAAACCAATCGAAAGGGATGATTACGAAGAACAACAACCACATCAACTCTCTCTTTTTTTCCAGAACGACAAAAGTACTTTGATTTGTCACTCGACAAAACCAAATGAGACATCCATGTGGAGCTTATTGAATTATTGTCCTAGACTCTTGGGAAGGCACAAAAACTAAAATTTAATTGAGATTATCAGATAACCACGCCAAAAATAAAAAAAGGAAAAGGTAGGAGGAAATCACTCCTTTCTTTTCAAGTTTTTCATATGTTTCGTACGTAACATTCTTTTTGATATTTTTTTCTTTCAATTTAAAACTGTCAAATAAATAATATTAAGATGAGTTATACAATTCTGAAAAAGAGTTTCATAAGCATCTTACTTAAATATTTAAAACTCTACAAAACCGACGGGATGAGGTAGCTCACTTGGTAAGGACCCTGGGGGCCAATTGTCATGCTCACGGGTTCGACGCCAGGCGGAGGCGAACTGCCCATTCTGTCACCAAATACGGTACTGGGTGTTGGGCCTTGTCCCCAGCCCAGGTAAAACCCTCCCGAGTGAAATGGACCGCTGCCTAACCGGGCCCAGGGGAATGATCCACGTAAGTGGAGAACCCCTGGATTATCAAAAAAAAAAAAAAAACTCTACAAAACCTCTAATTAAAATCAATGTGCAAATGCATAATACTATCAAACTGAAGTTTAGAATAAATAGGTTATACAGTATGTCTATGGAATAGCAATATGTTTTTTCTTAAACACAAATTCATTAATTAAAATCTAAAATGTTTCAGCTACTACAACTGGACGTATGCTCGACTGTAAAATAAACAACAATAACAATAGTACAATAAAACATGGGATAGAAGTGTTAAAATTAAAGGAAAGATTTGCTCAAAGTCAAATGACCCGCAAATAATCTTCACTTGAATCCTAGAAATGACAGTTCAAAAGAGCTTCAAATAGTCTGAAACGACATTGAAATACCCTAGTGAAAGAGATTCGGAGGAGTTCAATACTATCTTCAACACCGGATATGATTCACCTCTCACAGAGAGGGAAGATGTGGGAGAGTATCTCTCAACCGCAAGGTCAGCAGTAACCTCAACAAAACTCACCGAAGAGCCTAGATGAATCTCAAACGACGGTGAGGCAGACAGTGAAGCATAGGTATCAATAGTATCAAAAGGCCTTAATTGCCTAGGTTTGACATTGAAACGTGCACTATCAGCTCTAAATACCGCAATGCTTATCCAAGAGACTAGGTGAATCTCAAACTCTAGCTTCACTTTCAGAGAAGCACTTAAAACAATGGAGTTTGGTGACGAAGCATACAGTTTAATCGGGTCAGAAGCTCGGAACTTGACATTAATATGTTAAAGTACAACAAATGTTCTTAAACATAATAAATTCGTTTAATCCGTAATTGATAATCATATGTTATTGGTTACTATAAATGTACATAAACTAAAATTTTCGGAATAGTTATTGGTTTATATATTTTAATTGATTTAGAAATCCATGTAAATTATGCAGATTTTTAAATTCTCTCGAATTAGTATTTACAAATCCGGAGGTTTTCCCTCGGATTTGAGTCTTTGTATTTTTAACAAAAAATCCATACAAATCCATTCAAATCCTTTTGAAATCAAATCTATTAGTAAATCCGTATGATTGAATAACACTTGATTTAGATTAGAATTTATAAATCATTAAACCAATACCACATGATTTCAATACGGATTTTAAAATCATAGAACCAATAACACTAGATTTAGTTTAGATTTACAAATCCATTAAAATACATTAACCAATAACCCCCACTAAATCTTCTTATGTTTCATATAAGTGTCGTTGTAGATTTAAAATTTTATTTAAATATAAGTTTCATCTATTTTTAACTCATTAACTAACAAAATAAAATAAATATTAATTATAATGTATAATAGAAAATTCAATAATATATTAATATGTGTGAAAATCTTTAAACTACATATATAACATTGGCATTTTAGGGTTTGAGCCTTATCACTTCACTTGTGTGATGTTCATTTTGAGAAATAAGTCGACGAATCCCAGTTTTTTTTTCCTTCATTAAAAACAATCATCTCACTAGAAACACACACACGACTATATCGATTGAACTAATTCTATAATAATGTACACTTTAATAATCTAAACTTTTACACTTTAATTTCTTTGTTTGCTTTTAAGGAGAGTTGGCGATTTTAGGGTTTATGTGCAAATATGGAGTCGACAGCGCACACAAACTTTTCTAAAGCAACCTCTCACTTTGTCTTATTTTGGATGAGATTCTGCCACAAAACTAATCAAAGAGCCCCATTTACACGAGTCCATTATCTCTTCCTGTTTGTTTTTTTCTTCTTTAATGATATTGATACCCAATAGATTCTTGAATTCAATAATTGTCTTTTGAAAGTTACAACTACGAAGTTAAAAAAAAAAGATTTGATTGAATTTATTTCATTTCAAACAATAATTTCAATGTCAAGAGGGATGTAATAGACTTTTTTTGGGGTCAAACTACGATTTCATTGCTAAAATAAAAGGTTTATCCCCCGCTAGCAGGGGAGGAGTTTACAACAACGAGCTCTGACTTTGCCACTAAGTCAGCCTCCACATTACATAAACGAAAAATGTGATAAAATGAGCAGGCTCTCAATCGGTTGCTAAAATAGTAGATATCCGTGAGGATGGTGTTCAAGTCCCTTCGTGATCCTTTGTTGGTAATGAGCGGATGTAATAGACTACTAACTGCTCTGGCAGCGGGCAATGTTTTTTTGTTGTCTCTTACAACTTACAAGCACCAAAATCCTAACCAATTCGCTTTATGACATTGATCAAAGATTGCTAAGTCGTTCTGTAGCTTCTTTAGATTTTGTTTGTATTGTATATATACTCCTTCAATTTTTATATGTATATATATGTACTAAAATGTAAATATGACAGATTGTGATTAAGTGTCAAAGAAATTAGTCAAATTACTATGTAAATAAGATATAAAAAATGGAAACATAAACATCTACAATTTTTCAAACGAAAACTTCATTTATCCAGTAAATTTCAACATCATGTCTGCAAGCTGATCCTGATTTAACATGCTTGAGCCCCATTTCTTCGCAACATGATTACCCGTTATCTTTTGAGTTCGTTTAAGGAGGTAAATGGGCATAAAAGAGGCCCACTAAGAACTTTTTTGTTAGCAAATATCCCCGAAAGGATCAGACCCCTATAGTATAAGACTGACAATTCTCCTTCTATTAAAGTAAATATTCAATTTTGATGGGTTTTTTTTTGAATTTTTTTTTATGGTTTTTAAGAGATGTTAACCAAACAAAAAAAAATATGATTTAGGTTTCGACTTAGAAACAACAATATATAAATATGATTTAGTTATAAACCAGTCAAACAGAAAAACCATCACTTTATCAATGCATCATAGTAGCATAAACTATACATCATAAAAATAGAGAAAATGTAAATCTGACATTATTATCTTTTCTTTTTAACTTACGAAATAAAATAACAAATAGAAGAAAAATAACGAAGTTGAAACCTATATATAAATAAAAGTATCAAGAGATTCTATATTTTTTTTGGGAAACAAAAGAATTACATAAATAAGGTTTATACCAGTCCACCGAACAATCAAACCAGCCGCCCTCTAACCGTAACCGAACCGGACACAGGATGGTTCGTCAGTGGCAAAACTTTCAAATTTACGCGGAAAATAAGAAAAAGACAAGAAGAACAGGGAGGAGCACGGCGGAGAAGACAGAGAACTCTGTCCGGAAACCACCGTTGGGAAGAAAAGGGTAAGCGTCAGGAGGAGGCATGACGCAGTTGTCTCCGTTAAAGTAGATCCTACGAGGAAAAGCCCATCCTTTCTCGAACGTGAAGGTTGATTGATCTTTACGGAACAAAATCTCCGACTGCACATTCCCAAGAGGCCCTGCTTCTGACAAGAAGTCGTTGTAGAACTTCATTCCCCACAGCATCGCCGTATCGTCTGCAAATAAATAAAAAAAAGAATCAATCTTTATGATCCACACCACAGAAGATAGAATCATAGAATCAGTGGATGTGTGTGTGTTTACTTAATCCAGCGTAAGGAGAGAGAGATTTGTAGTTGAAGCTGAAGATCTGAGTGATGTTGTCGAGGTTAGGATGCTGAGCAACCATGTTCCACTGCGAGTAGTTTAAACGGTAGTTGAAGTTTGTGATTGTGATCTTCACTCGCCAATACTCTTTGTAGTTCTGCTTCACGTGCCAATGCACTCGGATGGGACACAAGTGTCTCGTGCATTGCACCAACGGCGGTAAGATCGTTCCTTTCTTGGTCGGTGGTGAGACAACAGACGCCAAGTGAGGTGTGTCCGGGCTGCAATGTCACAAAGTTTAAGACTTTGTTGTTTTAAAAAAAAAAAACTGAAACCAAAAAGAAACAAAGGTTGAGACTATGACTCACTCGAGACAGGCGCCAGATTCTGTTTTGTTGTTTTGGCATCCGCAAGCGCAAGTTGGACATCCGACAATGGTCTCGTTGTAAAAAGAAGACAAAGAAACGCAGCAGGTTGGGGTTCTTTGAGCAAGGAACTGCGAGTATGTGCACGTAATGTTCCATGTCACTGCAATGATTGAAAACTGTTAGAACGAAGACAAATGCTACAATATAAAAACGTATTCTTGATTCTTACTCATGGCCTGAGTGGTTCTGCGAGTGTCCGGGGTGACAAACTGGGTTGGTCTCACAATCTTAGCAGGGCCGCAAGTGTAGCCTGGACCAGGGCCCATGAGAGTGAAGTTTCTCGGCACGCGGACGGTTTTGTTCGTGGTTCCAGCAGCGCCAACGCTGATCTGGAAGGAGCTAGCTGCAGTGCCAGGGTCTTGAACCCATGAGTTGAGGACACCGCCTTTGCAGCAGTTTGCAATCTGCTGGTTGTAAGGAGTCCCCGGGAGCAAATCTACAACCGTTGGATCTTTCTTACAACAATGCGGTAAGTTTCCTTTGTACTTTGAACAGTCACCTGTTTAAAACATTGAAACATATAAAATAAAACTCCCAATAACTCGTAATCAGACCATATAGATTAGTGCTCTAGTTGACCTTGTTCGGTTGTTTGTGCTCCGACCATACTCCATATAACTTCCTTCTTAGCCCACTTCCAGCCTAATGTCCATCCTGGAGATGGAATGTGTCTGTACTTCTGGAAGTTGAACATGGTAACCACGGCCTAGATCACAAACAAATAAACAATTTTAGCAATTAAAACCGATAAAATTAAACAAGTTATTTATGTGTTTTTTTTCTAGTTGTTAAAACTTACAACATAGCCATCAGGAGTCCAGCTCATGACATCCCATTTCATTGTAATGTTGCCTTCTGGATCTAGCGCATCATATGCTTCTGCCAAAACGGTTTTACCAATTATATAAAACAAAAGGTTAGAACTTTGTTTCTACTTCTCCAACTTTGCTAGCATGTTTAGAACTCATAACTATTGGTTTGTATAAAAGCCAGAAACAGACCAAACTGTCCGCATAACTAAAAGTATGCATCAAGTTCTGTACTTCTCGGAAAGTTTCTATTTTTGGATCTTGAAAAGCATAGAACATACAACATTACTAAAAACATAGGAAGCACTAATATGTAAACTGAAGTCACAGTTTTAGGATCTGAGATTTGCAAAAGAATTTTGTTTCAGTAATTGAATAAAGATCTAGCATTGCCACCAAGAAGACAATTATGTAACAGAGTATAAAAAAAAAAAAAGAAGCAGATAAATGTAATAAGGAGAGTAAGAAGTCACCTGTGGAAGTAAAGGAAGAGGAAGAAACCAAGAAGACGATCCCTACGGCCAAGAAACTCATCTTGGAGACAATGGAGGTGGATCTGGAGATGAAAGACTCCATTTTTTGTTATTCCTCTGTTGATCAGAGCAACGGAGCTTGTTCCAGATCCCTCTTAGATGGGTCTGGTTAAAATCTTAAAACGAATCAATCTCAGAGTAATAAGCTTTGCTTGAATGTGAAGTGGACTTATAAGAGAGAGCAGCAAGATTTTCAGCTTTGCAAATAGAAGAAGCACTGTTTGGGATCTGGCTGGCTAGTGGCTGTTGTAGTAATTTTTGGGCTGGGGGTACTGATTTGCCCACTCTACCCTTCTATTTTGGAGTAAATGACTTCAAATGATTTCTCCACTTCAAGATTATAAATATATACTACTTTCTTTAAATAAAACCCTTAATCTTGCATATTTCAAATCAAAATTAAAGTCTAACAGCTATAATAAATATAATATATTTTATTTTAAAATTTGGGTAGTATATTCGAGACTGATAACGATTTCTAGTCTAGAAAATAAGGTTGTTTGTATAAAAAGATTCACATGTAAGCAAAAAAAATACAAATTCTGAAGGAATGAAAACATACATATAATTAAGTACAAGTTGACAAAAAAAAATTAAGTAATTTTTTTGAATTACTTTACTCAGAGCTCTAAAATTTTCTGGAAGTGTTTCACAAGTGAAAAAGGGGCTTTTGTGTAATTGTCATCAGAAGTTAGTTTAATACCAGAAGATTGTTACCGGAGACGACAGCTTTAAGAGGGAACGTGGGCAATTACCACTGTTTTAGGTTGTCGGTGGGGAAGAAAAAATGATATATGTGGACATATTTTCAATTATTCGCATTTATTTACTTGTGTTTTTCAAGATTTAAAAAGCTAAAATCGTCGAATTAAGGGAGTCCATGTATAATGTGAAAATATGAGACTACTATTCAGAAAAAGAAAAAAAAGACTATTACTAAGCGTTGGCTTATTAATTTCGTACTGGTAAACTGGTAGTATGGTATTATTGATTCATTATTAATTTTACTGATATAGTATTGCCGACACTATCAAAAACTAATCCAATAGTAACATTCGGTTGGTTTTGGTTTGACTAAAATATCCGAAATAAAGACAACAAACCAAACACGAGTTGTGTTAATTAGTGGTGAAAGTTTCATTCATTAATTGATCACCGTGAAACTAACCATCAAGTTCAAACCTGTATCCCAATGATTTTGTAATGTCAACAAGACTCACAACTCTAAAAATTCGCATATGCATTCATCTAGACATGTTCTTGACACACACCAAAACAAAGATTATCGGATAATAAGAAAAAGATCCAAACCCATCTTTCCTCGTTCGTCAAGCAACGTCTCTGTTTCCTGGTTAGATCCGACGAGTGTGGTTCTCTTTTTCATCTGAAGTTGTACTTCCACTTGCCCCACCAGAACTGCTCTGCACAAAACCACCATTACCAACTGATTCACCACCGCCTTGGTCGGCGTTTCTTTCTCTCAGCATGTTGCTGCCTTTAGAAGTCATCGACCTCGGTAGCTTCAGTTTGGTATTATTTGCCTCTCCAGAGTCGCTCGGCTCCTGAGATGAAGTTGGTGTTGTTGTTGCTGGTGGTGGATCTACAACGAGCTGAAGCAGAGGCTTCCTCCATTTCCTTCGTTTCATTGGCTTTGGCACATTTGTTTTACCCTGAAACCAAATATCATCAAATAAGCCGTCACAGAAAGTGAGAATGACCAAATATAATGAAAAAGTCTTAAGAGAATGTTACCGTCGTGTTTCCTATGTCTGACAGAGGTTTTCTTCTTGTTCTGGTTCCTTCTCCATCATTAGTCTCCTCCACTGGCTTGTCAGCAAGAGCGTTTTGGAGCAGCAAAGCTCCACGTGAAGCAAGGACTTGTTGTTGTTCTTCCTGAGAACTCTCACTGTGCTCCAATATCGAGGTGGAGTTGTTCTGCTTTCCGTCTGCGTTCCTGTTGGAACATTTAACTGAAGAGCAACCGCATGAAGGACCACAAGATCCCTTTGTAGCTCGACACTGACATTTCATCGTTTTGCAAGAAGAGCTCTTACTGCAAGTGCAGCACACATCAGATGTTGACGTGGGTTTCACTGCCTCATCTGAAGGAGAGTCCAGGTTCTCTTCGTATGAACGCCTCGGCACCACACTAGAGCGCCGTTTTCCCACTTTGAAGTTTCTTTTCCTGTTCAGTTTTATAACTGATTCCTGCTCCGACTCACGCTCTGATTCTTGCTCAGGTTTCCACTCATCGTCAAGATCTGGATCTTCCCGTTCATGGTCCGAGTCATCAGAATCAGAGGTGTCCATGTCCTCATGAACTATAACCGAGTTCCGGGCTTCCTGCTTTTTCAAGCTGTGCTCGTTGTTTAAATTCTCCTCCGCAGACCTTTTGATCAATTCAGAAGCCTGTAAAAAATGGAATCCATGCAAAATTTCAGAGGATAAGTGACATTAGCTATCAGATAAACAAGAGTAGTAGAAGCTAATTTTACTAACCTGTGCCTTCACCTGATGCGCGAGGTCTGCTTTTTGGATCTCCAAGTATCTAACAAAACTGCTAAACTTCACAATTTTTTCTTTCAGGTCTCTTATTAGGACGTCCTTTTCCCTGCAGTCTGCTTCTCTATCTCGAGCTAGACACCTTTTAATTAAACAATGGACATGTATAAGAATAAAGAGTGAGTTGGGAGTCATATTTGGAATATGATCTCTAAAAAAGCTTCAGTGAGATCTTACCTCGCAGTTGATGCCAAATTGAACAGATAGTTCATGATACTCTTTGCGTCACCTAATGTTCGAACTTGGTTCCACCTCCCTCTTCCACCAAATACACGCTCCCGTTCCTCTGCTTCAGACAATTGTGATGCCATGGAAACGAGAGTGTTTGAAGAGGTCGCAAGCATATTCTCCAGAGCAAAAATCCTTGAGTTTCTTGCACCCGGAGACATGGTATCATCATCAACGCTGCTTTGGTTACAGAAGACGTAAACGGTTTACTATTTTTTCAGTAATGAAATGGTAGTGGTACTGGTTTATGCAAAATCACCACTCACCTTATCTTGGCATTCTTGAGCAACTCGTTTTCTTCCCTTAGCCTTGCAACTTCCTTCGCCATTCTTGCTCTCCTGAATTATAGACAGGAGAAAGTTTAATAGGAACATTATTTTAGAATCATGCCATGAAGAAAGATATAAAACAAGCACATACTCTTCCATTTGCCTCTCGTACTCAGAACGCACTTCGTGAACCCGAACAGTGACTTCAATCTCATGCTCAATTGCTTGCATCAATGCCTGCAAATAAATCATCAGAAAGTTGCATTAACAAACCAACCAACACAGTCACCTAAGTAACTGGAAAAACAAAGCATCGGTTTCATATAAGTTGGCGGGTGTTACCTGAGTTCCTGGACCATTAGCACTTGCACCACCTGCGTATATAGTAGGATAACCAGTTAGTAATTTATACCAACAAAGATAGAATAATTTATACCAACAAACATAGAACTGATTATACTAATCCTTACTCAATGTCTCCCGCGAAGACGCCTTTCGATTTTCTAAAAGCTCTTTGAGTCTTTTTGTCGCCTGGGAAGCCTCTTCTGTCTTTCTTTGCAAAACCTGTTAAAACCACAGACGATTGAGCAGACATGATAATAGAAAAGATGAAGTTAATTTGTTTGTCTGAAAGTTTATAAAGATGTGCGCACCAGCTTCTGTTTTTGATTCAGAGCCATGAGCTTGTGCATCTCATACTCGTTTCTCCTTCCCTCTTTTTTTAGCTGGTTAAATTTCAAAATACAATATAACGAGCGGTTCAGAACACACAAGAGATTTCTGAATAGCCAAGTCAAATGTCTGCCAGACTACAACGAGACTTTCTACAAGCACATGTTGTATTTGAATAGAGGTGGTGACTAATGATTGAGAAGATGAAACTTGTTTAATTTGTTCATTAGTGGTGCAAGACAGACACACTTATCAATCAAGTAAGCGTCAAAGTGATCAAGAAAAATCTAATATACCTGCATGACTTCCTTCTCTCTTGAGGCCTTCCAAGCCCTGAACTGCTCTGATTCTTGCTTAATTTTTTGCTGCAATTGCACCTGAAAATTTCAACCGAAGCAGAAAAGTACAGTTAAGAGATACAGCATGAGCATATATGTTACAATGTATAAAAATGGAGATCACAGGACAAAAAGAAAACCTTCTGGGACTTAATTCTGTGTATTTCATCTTGCAATTTTCTTGCTGCGTCGTCACTTTTCTGCTTTTGCCTTAAGAGTTGAGCTTGTGCATCTTGTTTCTTCTTTAACTCAGAAACCTGAAGGAACGATGTATCATGAAAAACCATACTGTATGTAGATGACTGAGTATAGCTGATAAACCAAAAGAGGCGGTACCTGGGTTTCAAGCGTGTTCAGTTTCTGAAGATACGATTCCTTTAGTTTTTGGGCACCATCGCCTGGGGCAGATGGTATGCTAGCAAGGTTCTGTCTCAACCCTTCAATTTCTCTCTGCCAATCCATATATTATTTAATCAAAATCCGAGTTCATAAATTTCATCAAAATACAATATAGACCACATAACACTGACCTGCAATGCCCTTTTTTCTTGTTCTAGTTCATGAACCTTTTTCTCATAATGTTGTTTGAGAACAGATGTACCACCGCTTGAATAACGCTTCATTTCAGCCTTCATGAATGAATTGAAACGTTATTGCAGATGAAATACTAAGGGAGAAGTTGATATGAAAATAGTACCTCTTTTTCTTCAAGTCTCTTATCCAATTCCTTTAGCTCCATATCTAACTTTTCTTGAAGTGAGCAATGTTCAAGCTCCTTTTCTTGAAATTCAACCTCATCTGCACACACTGCAAATCATGTCATCTATGTAAACAAATGAACACAGCTTAGCATAGCATCCGTCATTAAAAAAAAAGAATGTGTTTATCAATTTAAGAATTAGGCAAGCAAAAATGGTACAACATTAGTAAAAGTTCCAACCTGCGACATCAATCACTTTGTCTTCACAATCTGACGACTCGTTGGATGAGGGGAACAAGACATTACTCGAACGGGGCCCATCATCATGGGAATCAATAGACTCAGAATATTTGTAGTTACTGACTTTCTTTAAGCTTCTGACATGCAACAGCTCTCCTTCTAGCTCTTGAATTTTTGAAACGTACTTGTTGATCAAACCAACATCCTGGAAGAATAAACACTTTAGCCAAAAAGTATCACTTGGTCATAGAGGTCACTAAGGAATCATAAAGGACATCTCACCTCATCTTGGCAGGTTTCAATCTCATCTAAGGATTTACCATTGCGAACAGATTCAATTTTCATTATAAGTTTGTCCTTCTCAACCTAAATGGACGAAAACGAAGTATTAAATGCTAGATCTCATATAAGCTGATCCATCAAAAAATAACGAGAATAGAAGAGAAACCTGAGCGTCATAAGCACGTTTTGAGAAATGCTCACAGGCTACTCTCCGTTCCTGAAGTTCATTTTGTAGCTCCCGATTGCTTGTCTCGAGCAGTGCTACTTTATGCTTGAGGATCTACCAAAGGTTATATAAGTTAAAATATTGAAATCATGTGATTAGCATCAACTGTAAATGTCTTTCTAAGTTCAGATTGAATACCTGGAGCTCATCAAAGGCCCCACTGTCACCCCTATAGAACAAGAGTTCTGTCTGCAGTTGCTCAATTTGGCTCCTCATTCTTTGCATTTGTGCGGCTGCTGGGTCTCGATTAATCTAATCATTTCAAAAAATGGCAAAACGGTAAGGTTATAAAGTGAAAATAAAAACATAGAAATATCTAGTAAGAAGTAAATGTCTGGATATACGTACCACGGCTTTATTCTGAATATTGCGTGCACGATTAGCATATTTTAGTGTGTTTAGTGTCTCCTCAGCATTTGTATCAGCGGGACTTACACAAGCTGCGTCATTACTTGCGTGATTAAATTAATGTGTATGAATAAAACTGATTGATCAAAAGCTAATAGAAGTGAAAATCATACCAATCATCAAAGTTTTACTATTGCCACCAAGAGAATCCTACGTTACAAGATAGTACGGTTAATATTCTCGTGACATATAGTTTGATTGACAAGGTGTTGTAAAAAAAGGATACAAAAAGCCTTAGTACCTGAAGCAAACGAGTGAGCTTGCTGTCACGATAAGGAACATGACCTCCTTCCTTTCTCTTTCTCTCATCCCCTAATGCACTGATTACATTTCCTAGCGCAAGTAGACCTTTGTTGATGTGGATTCCTGTGAAAATATATAACAAACAAATCTCCCAGCTTAGTAATTTGTCTCTCTTTGAAAAATAAATAAAGTGTAAGCATAGAACAGAAATAAAGGTGGGAGATAACCTTCTTTCAAGCGCATCCCATCGGCTCCGGTTCGTTTTGCACGTTCTGAACCAGCAAGATCGACCAAATGAAGCTTTGCACATAGTATATCTTCACCGGCATCTTCAGTCATTGTGGAAGAACAACTAGAAATTTTCTTTTGTTCCAGCGTAATTGTGAAGATTGCATGAGACCGACTATAAGAAAAAACAAAAACTTGCATTAGCAAATTTAAGGAAAACGGAAAGGAATATCTAGTGAAACCATGTAAAGTTACTAGATTTCACCTTGACTGGCTATTCATGTTTGTGCTGCCAGTAGCACGAGCCAAAGATCCTCGAGCTAGAAAGGAGCCCATCTCCTCTTTCGTCTTCACTTCTGCCTCAGTAACACCAGCCAAAGTAATGCCTCCACCAGCAGTTTCCCTGATCTGAATTGGAGCTCTCGAGAGGGCAACATGCTTCGCCTGAACCGCCCCATCATTCTTTAAAAGAGCCGGGGAATTCGAGTCAAGCAAATCGAAAACTTCTTCCTTAAATATCTGCAATTTGAAAGGTAAGCATTAAAAATCAAATGTAAACATACAAATCAGATCTCAAAAGAAAAAAAAAAACAAGCTTGATAGATACTCTCACCTCAATAAAAGACACCCTTATCAACAGTTCGGTCGAATCTTTAGTTGTCCCCACTCTTTTAAATATATCTTCCATCACCTTTGGTATAATACCACAATTTGCTCCGTCTCCACTATAGTTAGTCCCCATGGTGTAAGTTTTACCTGAACCAGTCTACAATAAACAACAAACAATGAATTCAATCATGTAGTAGCTCTAAAGAAAACATCATCATCAACGAGAATCTCAAATCAAACCTGGCCATAGGCAAGAACTGTAGCGTTATATCCTTTAAACAGTGCGTCCACAAGAGGAGAACAACAATGATCGTAGATCTCCAAACACGGTAATCCCGCATTCCCAAATACGAAGTCGTATGTGAAGGTGTGTGAACCTATGTGAACCTGTTCAATTCAAAACCAAAAAAATGAGTTATTGAGCATACAATTATCAATAACTAAGATGATCCGTGAAGAACGAAATTAGATTCGAAAAAAAAGAGGGGGAAACGCCTTACCTGAGGCTCCTTGGGCACAACGGTGATGCAATCGGTGCATCCATTGAGAAGCTCGGGGGTAATCAACGGACGAATGTTGACGGCGACCTTGACGCACTCGGCGGCCTCCATTTTCTCAGCTCACAACGCAGAAACCCTCCGTTACGGATCCAGCAGAGCCACAGCGCAAAACCCAATCGGCACCACCGAGGAAGCAGATCGAATCCGGGAACCGAGAGCTGGGAGATTTTGAAGCTCAAAATGTTCGCGATGTGCGAAACCTGTGGAGGAGAGGATTCAAAATTTGAAGGAGAGACAGAGAGGAGAGAGAAGCTTATACGAGAAAGAAATAATAGAAAAAAAGGTAAATTTAAAAATTAAAAATTAAAAAAATATATATTTCTGTTTCGGGTGGAATACCGCGCCTCAAGTCCAAATTCAAAAACTCTTTGCGACCGTTACGCACGTGAGCATAGCACGTGACCGCTAGAAATTAAAAGGCCCATTAGTTTGTTATTCGTTTAATTTAAGCCCATTTGGCCCATAGTTTAGGCCTTTTGTCTGAAGACGGAAGGTTTAAGCTCAGACATAGCTACTCTGGTTTCGAGCTTGAGAAAGAGTTCAGAGGGTTCAAAGATGGAGATTAGTGGCAGTTTAGAGCAAGCTCTGCAAGAGGGAAACATCTTGAGACAGCTCAATGCCCTCATCGTGGCTCATCTCCGTCACCACAATCTCTCACAGGCATGTCTCCTCTACTAACTACATACAGCTTCTCAATTTGGGTTCTTTTTAGTGTTAAAGGGTTAAACTTTGAAATTCATTTATATATATATAGTTCGTTTGGATTTGAAATCTAGCTGAAGATGAATCATGTGATAGTAATACTTAGAAGATGATGATGTCTTAGAAGAGTAGTTAAATCAAGTTTGGGTATTTTATTACTGTGAAATGGTTAAAGTTTTGAAATTTATAAGGTTGCAAGTGATGTTGCTTCAGCAACCATGACACCATTGAATGTTGAGGTTTCTCCAAACCGTCTTCTCGAGCTTGTTTCAAAGGTTATTCCTTTTTTTTTGCGTCCCTCTCGTTTCCACATACGTATGTTGTTTATGACCATGAGAACAGGGTCTTGCAGCGGAGAACAACGGGTCACTGAGAGGTGTTTCTTCATCAGTCTTGTTACCCACTTCTTATGGATCAGTTGCTAATCCTCGCACAGCTTCTATTGACTTCAGGTCTTGTCCTTTTTTTTCCAACGAGTAACACGTTTCTATGTTATTTTAGAAATGAAATCATCTAATCGTAATGTTTGGACTTCCTCAACTAGTGCTACTCATGTAAAGGGCTCATCAAAGGCTCTCCCAAAGCATGAATCAAAGCAGCTATCAGAGCACAAGGTATGACACAGCTTGGTCTAGCCTTAGTAATATTCTTCCCTGTGTAGTTTGTCATTTGGCTGATAAATAAGCTTATGCATTTTTATAGAGCGTCGTTAGGTGTGCAAGATTTAGTTCTGATGGAATGTTTTTCGCAACCGGCGGTGCAGACACATCTATTAAGCTCTTTGAGGTACTAAAAATACCTGGAAACTTTTTATCCCTTAAAGCATCATCAATAATTTGATAGTTCTTTGGATATTCCATGTTGTGTTTTTTTTTTTGAGGTGCCAAAAGTAAAGCAGATGCTTTCAGGAGATACTCAAGCTCGACCATTAATACGTAGTTTTTATGATCATGCTGAAGTAAGCCTTCCTGTTATTTTGTTTTTTTTTTTAGCAACAAACATCTTGATTTGTTCGTGTCTCATACTCTTATGAAAATCATTTACAGCCAAT
The DNA here is from genome assembly GCF_000309985.2 of Brassica rapa. Classification (NCBI taxonomy): domain Eukaryota; kingdom Viridiplantae; phylum Streptophyta; class Magnoliopsida; order Brassicales; family Brassicaceae; genus Brassica; species Brassica rapa. The sequence continues at coordinate 22,215,469 of NC_024797.2, forward strand.
AAACGATCTTGATTTCCACCCTCGGAGCACAATCCTAGTATCCAGTGCTAAAGACAACTGTATAAAGTATCTAACTGATCATTTATGTTCCCTACTTGAATGAGTTCTCACAGTGATTACTAGAAAATTGCGTGTTTAACCTCTTTATTTGTCTCTGGCAGGTTCTTCGACTTCTCCAAAACGACAGCTAAACGAGCATTTAAAGTTTTTCAGGTAGACCTCATGGTTGTTATCAGTTTCTGCTTAGCTACCATACATGCCAGTGAATTGATAACTCTAAATTCTGTAGGATACACATAACGTGCGCTCTGTATCTTTCCATCCTTCTGGAGAGTTTCTGCTTGCAGGTGAAATCTCTCAGAAGATTCTCTTATCTTTTCTCTTTGAACTCAAAACAATGTTTTGAAATTGAAACCTTTGCTTTTGGCAGGAACTGATCATGCGGTTCCACATCTGTACGATGTAAACACTTATCAATGCTTCCTTCCTTCAAGTTTCCCAGACAATGGAGTAAATGGAGGGATTAATCAGGTACTTAACATGTTCTCAAGTAAGGCTCTATATGTCCTTATCTCTCTTGTTGATGATCATGGATTCATGGCTGTGAGATTCTTGGTTTCCTCAGGTGCGGTATTCTTCAACTGGATCCGTCTACGTTACAGCCTCAAAGGATGGAGCTATACGACTCTTTGATGGGGTAAGCGCAAAGTGTGTGCGCTCCATTAGCAGTGCACATGGAAAAGCAGAGGTCACTAGCGCTGTGTTCACCAGAGATCAAAGGTAGAAAGAATGTTCAATCTATTCTTCTCAGATCTTGACAGAACAATGATTGATCCTATGCCTTTTTGTTAGGTTTGTTCTCTCGTCTGGTAAGGATTCTACGGTTAAGTTATGGGAAATAGCTTCTGGTCGGATGGTTAAGGAATACATCGGAGCAAAGAGGTTAAAACTGCGGTCTCAGGTGATGTTTTCTCTCTCAAACTTCTCAGAACAACTTGGTCCGGCTTATTCTGAACGGTCCTCGTTGTTGTTGTGGGTGACGCAGGCAATCTTTAATGATACGGAAGAGTTTGTAATCTCCATAGATGAAGGAAACAATGAGGTCGTTACGTGGGATGCGAGAACAGCAGAGAAAGTGGCAAAGTGGCCTTCAAACCATAACGGTGTACCACGGTGGATCGAGCACTCACCGGTTGAACCAGTCTTTGTTACTTGTGGAACAACAGATAGATCAGTTCGGTTCTGGAAGGAATCCGTGTAGAAGATACTTATAATCATTCAAACAAATGTTTTCATTTCTTTAAAGCATAAATGTTACGTGAAAATACAAAACAACATAATTTTATGGAGATATATGTCCTTGTGAGGATATTATTTTAGAGACTTGTGGTGTTCATGTTGCCTTGTGGAAGACGCAAGTAATGTTCCATGTCACTGCATAAGTATAGAAACAAAGGAAGTGAGCTCAACAATTAGAACCATATATTTGTATCTTGTGGGAATAAGCTTACTCAGTGCTCTAGTCATTCTCCTTTTGTCAGCGGTTATAAAAGTCGTGGGTCTAACGTTCTTAGTCGGTCCACAAATATACTGTTGTTTAGGTGCTGTGAACATGAAGTTTACCGGCATCCTAACAGTCTTCACCGTTGTACCAGCTTGACCAACGGATATTTGAAATGCACTTTCTAAACCGGGTTTCAAGACACCGCCTTTGCAGCAGTTAGCAATCTGCTGATTGTAAGGAGTTTTAGGAGGCAAGTCTATGACTGTTGGTTTATTAATGCAGGAATGAGGGATGTTTCCTTTGAACATGGAGCAATCTCCTTGCTTTGTGGTTCGTGCACCAACCATGCTCCAGATCACCTCTTTTCTAGTCCATCTCCAGCTCATTTTCCATCCCGGTGATGGAATTGAGCGTTGTTTCTGGTAATTGTAGGCTGAAACCACAGCCTGAGTAAAACAAAGGTTCGTTTATTCTCTGAGTTTTTGGTGAGACAAGAAGTAGTTATGATGGTTGAACTTACAACGTAGCCATCAGGGGTCCAGGTCATGAGATCCCATTTGATTGTGATGTTTCCCTTGTTGCTTGTGAGAGCTTCTGCAGATTAGATAACACAACGACTTCATAAGTTTTTCAGAAGAGACAAACAGAGAAATGAAGGTGAATGTGTAGGAGTAGAGAGATCCTCTTCTTCTTAAGATTGAGAGATTTACCTGAAGAAGTGAAACATGAAGAGGAAACGAGGAGCAGAACGATCATGGCAGAGAAGAGAGACTCCATTTCAATTTCTTGTGGTTTCAATGGGAGAAAGAGATCAAGTTATGTAAGAAGAAAGATCAAGCCGCAGACTTTGACTTCATACCCACGTGATGAACAGCTGTGTAGTGATATCCGGGATCCTTGTTTTAATTATTATCGAACATGATTAACAAAGTTTACTTTGTCCGTTGAAAAAACTACAAGTGAAACCTCTAACTTGGATGCACAAGAGAGCATTTTCAAACAAGTGAATAACCAAGCAAAAAGCAAAGAACTTTCTTTTATCTCCGATTCTTTAGCCAACCCATAACAAGTGTCTAAAACGTTACATTAAGCTGAAAGATTATTCGGCTACTGATCAAAAGATCACAGTACCTTCTCACAAAACAATAACAAGGAAAGAACAAAGACGGTTTTGAACCATAAAACATTAAAGAGAATGCTATCGATCACATTCTCCTCCTCATCTTATTATGCGGTTTCTTAACAAAACTCATGTTGATCTGCTTGAGCCTTCTCCTCTTCCTCGCGGTCTTCTCAGGCAAAGTCTCCCTCTTCTTCACATTGCTATCAACCTCCTTACTCTTCTTCTTCAAAAACCTCGGATCAACTCTGTACTCCTTAGGACTAACAGCAACACCTCTCCTCGCAGCTTCTTTGTACAAACCATTAGCTCTAGTCAGCTGGTTATTCGCACACATCTTCCCCATCAACAAATCATAAGTCTTGATCCCAGGCTTACACCCATCAGCCTTCATGTTCTTGAACACAATCATCGCATGCTCAAGCCTCTCAATCCCACACAATATCTTCAAAAACCCGTAATACTCTTTCTTATCCAAAGCCTTACCGTACCCCGCCGACTTCATCTTATCAATCATTTCATCTCCTTCACCGATCCTAGCCGCCTGATACAAACTCCTTATCAAAACAAGATAAGTCTCAGCGTCCGGTTGACAACCCCATTCACCCATCCTACCAAACAACTCCATGGCCTCTTCGGTTCTCCTGATCTTACAAAGATTGTTAATCAACACATTAAAAGTCTCCGTATTTCTCGGCACGCCACGTGTCTCCATCTCGAGCAAGACCTTCTCAACTTCGGCCTGGAGCCTAAACGGATCTTTCTTCCTACAAAGCTTACACACACAATCAAGAATCACGTTGTAAGCCAATGTACCTATCTCGAACCCTCCTCTCGCCATCTCGCCTGCGAATCTCGTCGCCTCATCGAGCTTCTCGGCGGCGCACCAGCCACTGATCAACAGGTCGCAGATCTTTTCGTCGGGGAAGATCTCGTTAGCCGTGCTCTTCACCATCTTCTCGGCGAAACTCGCGTGTCCTTTCTCGCAGAGCTTCTTCACCACCAAGGTGAGCGACTCTCTGTCTCGTTTCAACCCGTAGTCACTCTCCATCCTCTCGAAGAACTCGACGGCCTGCTTGGCTCGGCCCGCGCGGACGAGCCTGTCGACGGCGGAGTCTAAAGTTTTAGCTCCGGCGACGCCTTTGTACTTGGCGATGATCTCTTGCATCCCTTTGAAATCCTTCCGGCGGCCGAAGTAATCGACGAACAAGGAGACGGTTTCGTCGTCGTGGGAGAAGGCGGCGGTGGAGTCGAGCCAGTCGTTGAACCCTAGAGCGGCGCGGCCGGCTTCAGGGGAGAGTTTGAGCGTTTGGAGGATCAGATCGCGAGTTGGAGCGATGTGGGAGAAGCTGAGGTGGAACCTCTGGGAGATGGAGTGGGGATCGGCTTCGGGGGTTCCGGTGAGCTCCTTGGAGAAGGAGAGAGCGATCTGAGTCGGGTCTGGAGTTGGTGGATCCGCCGCATTGGTTTCGGATGAGAAGAGTCTGGAAGGGAATAGAGAGAACCTGGGAGGTGGAGGGTGGGGAAATGACGTGGTGGGGGAAATGATGCGGAGAGGAGGGGCGGAGGAGGATGAGGTGAAGGTGCGGAGGAGGAGTCGCCGGAGTTGCAGAGACGGTAACGGCGGCGGCATTTTCGAATTAGGGTGAGGAAATGAGAACTCGGGGGAGAGGAGAAACAAGGCAAGTAATATCCAAAACCCTACTTCATGAATAGAATTGGGCTTCACTTTTGGGCTTTTGAATTGATTCAGCCTCTTATGAATTAATACATTTAAAGGTAAATGTATTAACAGTCGTTCGGGGATGTAGCTCATATGGTAGAGCGCTCGCTTCGCATGCGAGAGGCACGGGGTTCGATTCCCCGCATCTCCAATTTTCTTTTAGACACACGTTGTGTAAATCTAAAGCTTGAATCTTCCTCACCAGTTATAACACACTGCAATAAAATCTCCGGAAACTTTCACAGATTTAGGGTTCTTCTTGTCCCTTTCCAAGTCAAATTCGTAGTTTTTTTTTTTTTTTAATTTGTTCGCCTATCCAGTCTTCATCTCGCCGGGGAGTAAAAAAAAAACAAGTCTTTTGAATTATTGTAATCAGGTGAGTATCTCTCTGTCTTCAATGAAACCTCAATTTTTCGCGATACCAAATCCTCGTTTTGCCGTTTTGAGTTTCTGAGAATAGTTTGGGGTTTAATAAGAAAGTAGCGATGTTGCCAATTGAGACTTAGGTTGGAGATAAGTTTAGTGTTTTAAGGCGACGATGAAATCATTCATTGTCTGATGAACTCTATGTTCTTTTTGACAGTGACGTTTAGCCTGAGAGAGCACAAAAGGATGCATCTTCCCATGTACACTAGTGGAACCTCTAATCCTTCACCAGGAAATGCCCTTCCTAATCAGATGCATTTGCAACAGAATCATGCGCCTCCCCACCACGCCCCTCCTCCACCTCCTGCTTCCTCACAGCAGTTTCATTCTCATCTTCCACCTGTTTCAATGTTGCCTCCCCCGCCACCTTTACCTCCTGGTGCCACGCCACTCTCACAAGCATTCCTTAATCCGTTTCATCCTCCACCAAGCTTCCCACTTTCTTTTCCTCTGAAGAGCTTGGAACCTCCTGGGATGCCTCTTCCTCCATCTTCATCCCCACTCTTTGCAGACACCGTTTGTGCTAACCCTGAAGCTACAAACCAGGTTGGTGAAACGGTGCCTCTTTCCCTGGAAGGAGCTGTTGTTGAAGACGCTGGATCTTCTTTACCACATGAGAAGAAGGCAGAGCATGGCTCTCCTTTGTATGATGATCCTGACATTGAGATGGAAGGTTCGTGTTGAGACAGTTTTGTTTACTTTTAACACCAAAGTTTGGTTCTTTCTTGTTTATCCATTTCTTATATTTGTCTTTCAGATGATATCACACTGCCTGAGAGTAACTACCCAAGCCAACCTCTCAACTACGGTTCTGAAGCCAATTCGGTCACAGGCACAACGCTTCCTGTTTCAAAGTCAGATACTCATATACACCAAGATGTAGATGATGGTTCTAGACAAGCTTCTTCCTCGCCTTACTCCGGAAGAGCCAAGGTTGTTCCCGAATGTGGTCTCGGTGACATGTATGATCCCTTCGTAGACAGCTTTGAACCAGCATCTTTGAAACTAGATTGCCTTCAGGAGCATGAACCAGTCAGCGACTCTTACACTGTACCCAAGGCGAGCATTTCCTCAAACACCCCACTCAATGTGGAAGAAAACAATCAAGATGTTGTTGATAAACAAGCTCTAAGTGAGTCAGACACGACAGCTCGTGTCAGTGTTTCCTCAAACAAACCACCAGACGTGGAAGATTTCACCAACGGAAACGATGTAGGAGCAGTGGTTTATGAAGATAACGATGAGCTTGGTGAGAATGCAGGAGAAGGTAACAGCCATGAGACCTTGACTCCAAACTCCAACAACGAGATTCCAAAGGCGAATAACAGTGCACGCGAAGGTGATATCACGAGGAAAAAGTCTAGAGGGGATGCAAAGGAGAAAGACTCATCGAGGTCCATGAAGCTTTTCCAGGTGGCGCTAACGAAGTTCGTGAAGGATCTTCTGAAACCTTCGTGGAGGCAAGGGAATATGAGCAAAGAGGCGTTCAAGACTATTGTGAAGAGAGCCGTGGATAAAGTCTCGAACTCAATGGAAGGTCGTCGTGTGCCCAAGTCAAAAGCTAAGATCGATAAGTACATTGATAGTTCACGGGACAAGCTGACCAAACTCGTCATGGTAAGAAAACATCTAAGCTATGGCACAATCTCTTCATAGTCCATCAAACATCGAACCAGACTCATCGCGGTTCTTCATTCTTTTTGTTGGCAGGGGTATGTAGATAAGTATGTGAAAGCGTAGAGAACCACGTGACACGGTGTTGCTGCTGCTTGGAGAAGAACTAAATGTTGTTCTACAGTTTTGTCTCGTCTGAAAACAATGGATGTTTATACAGAAAAGTTCTTCGGTTGTGATTTTTACGATGATGAAGTCATTTTTTTATTATTCTCGTAATCTCTTTCTAACTTGATATCGTTTTCGTAAGTGAAGAATCCATTTGATAAAGCTTCATGTTAATAAACATGAAGTTATAGCACTCTTATTCGTGATTAGTTGTAGAAACTATTTTAATACTAGCTAACAACAGTCGTGATGCCTCCGTAGCATAGTGGTATTGCGTTCGCTTCGTAAGCGAAAGGCCGCGAGTTCGATCCTCGCCGGGGGCTTGTAGAATCCCGAAGTATTTTTGTTACTTTTTCTTAAGGCCCAGTGATGTTATGTGACTCATGTCATCTTTGCGTAGGTAGAAAGTACGGCCCAGATTATACTTTAAAGTTTGCGATCCTCGTCACTGATAGAGCAAAATAACCTATTATTATTTTTTGCTACATATACTTCTAACCATAATTAAAGTAAAATATAAAATCATGGATTTTTATTTACTTTCGTGGGACGGTTAATATTAGATATTAGGTCTTTTAAATATCAAACACTATAAATATGCACTAAAGTTTGATCCGCACATTTGAACAAGTGTTATTTTCAGTTTTGACATAAATATCGAATATTAGTTGTACAATTTCATCTTTTCTGGTTTGTTCTCTTCTTGTTAACTTCAAAAATAAAATTTTGATATTTATTGATCAATGACATGTTAGAGTTTCTCTTTTTAGGATATCTATGTCTTTGCTTTTTAGTGAGACTACAATTATTAAATTTATTTCCAAATTATTAATATGCCATATTTACATATTTAAACTACTCAGTTAAGAAAACTTTTTAAAATAACATATCATAAATATCAAAACCATAGAAGAAAGATGTATCATAATGTTGTTTCTAAATATTGTTCGTATTTATCATGTCTCCACTTTCTTTCATCTCCAAATTCCATATGATTTGAAAATAAAGGGATTGAAAATAACTTTTTGAAAGTTGTTAATAATGACATACCTGTTTATCAATTTGGTTGAATGAAAGGATTAGAGAGACACTTCTAAATCTTTTGATAAACATTTAACATTTTTAATTTGTATTCGAATCAATATTTTGGAAAACATACATTTCAAACCGACTCATGGTATAAAAATAAGTAAAAAATCACCCAAAATTAAAGTAATTAAGTACTACTGACCAAAAATAAATATCTTGAAAAACATATTTTACAAAATAACTTTGTCACAGATTTTTGCTTTTATGTTTTATATTTGTTTGGGAAATGAAAGATTCCAATCTTTTATATTAGCTAAATATTAGGTATATCTGGTGTATCACATGCAATTTTTTAAGGAAATAATATTTATTATGTATTTTATAATTTTATTTATTAAAAATATTTTTGATTAAGAGTAAAAAAGAGTGACATTCACTTGTAATTTTGTAAGAAAAGTTAGGGATATTTCAAATTTGTACTCCTATTTTAATAGTTTAGATGTATCTTTTATATTTAAAATTTAATATCAATTATAAACTTTTTTTGTTTAGTCACAGCTGACATATGTGTGAATGTGAACCAATTAGGTCTATCTTAAAAAAATATTGTCAGTTTAACAAGCTCTAAAATGTCCAGCAGGTATTTGTTCAGTGGACTTAGTAGGAGGAGGGAGGGTTTCAAACCTGTAATCATTCAAATATCTAATACTCATTTTGTAAAGCAAACTCAAGAGATGGTGCGGAAGAATTAATCATTAAATGTTTATTACTCAATAAACTCGATGTTATAAGTGGACTGCATCAACATCAAAATAATATTCTGATATCTGAAAATGTGAAAACATAAATTTAAACCCGAAATGTTCAATCTATCGAGTGAGAGGTTCGGATGGATTTCCACAGGGCCGTCTAATAGCACGTGCAAATGGAGCGGTCGAACAGGGCCCCAAAATATAAAAATAAAAAATTTAAGGATTTTTCAAAATATATAGATAAACTATGGTAAGAAACTTTAAAATTTTAGATATAATGCTAAATTTAAAACTTATAATTTAAAAAAATCAGATAAAGTTATTAAATTTTAAAATTACGTGATAAAATGTACGATTAATATTTTTTTTGAACAGGGCCTAAAATTAATTTGAGACGGCCCTGGATTTCCATATCGAGTTTTTATATTTCTTTAAAATACTAATGGAAGAAAATGTGGTATAAAGTTTCTTTGGAATAATAAACTAGATAGTTTCGTTGTTGTGGCCTACAAAAATTAGGAATAAAAAATGTACCATAAATAAATGTCTTTGTAAAAAAAAAGAATTGAAAAAGAAAAAGGAGAAAACAAAAAGATTGCATGCCTAAGTGAGTGAATTATGTGAAAATGAAATGAAGTGGACCTGTTTGTTTTCTTCCTCTCTTAACTTTGAAGCATGCTGGTGATGAAAAAGAAGTCTATAATCATATGGACCATATATTTATATACCCCTTTAATTTAAGATATATTGTTTCTTGCAATTAAGAGATTCAAAAACGTATATATGACTCTTACTATTATGTCTTCTAATGCCCATCTTGATGTATCAATTATCATACTCTCATATATATAATCTCGTCACATGCTTGCTCATTTCTATGATATTGTAAATCACATCAGAGTGCTGTAGAGGAGATATACATGTAGGTTGATGGATTAATATTATTATCATCTAAGAATAAGTGCAATGAACGCCACTTGGGTTCAATTTACGTTCGGATAGACTATTTACAACGTTTGGGTTTCCGGTAAAAAAGTGAAACTACTTTTTTTTTGTATGAAAACAAAAAAAAAATAAGTGCAATGAATACCCTTTCAACAGATCTATAAGAAGAGATGTGATGTAGGTAATTAATAGAGATCTTGGTTGAAAGAAGAAAGAGAAAATCTAATGGCAAATCTTTGAATTTTCTTGACAAGTATGTGCATGCCCATCTATATCTAAACAAGATTTATAAAAAGATCAAAAGGACCACCTAAAAGGAAAATAAGTTATGTTTTCAACCAATAAATTACTAATGGCGATTAATGGCCCTACAACTGAGAGAGAGAACTAAACTTGGAAGATAGGGATCAGTTCTTGACTGCAATTCAGTTGCTGTCTTAACTGCTTCTCTTATTTCCCTTTCCTTCTCTGACCCCTCTAATCCCAATGCTCACTTCTCCTTCTCACTTCTCCTTTTTCTGTACATATTTATATTTTATTTTATTTGGTGGTGTATTAATATGAACCAAGAACTTGAGGTTATAAAGACGTTGCAAATTTTATAATTTCTGTCAAGATTATAAACCTTACATCGTTCAGTGAAATTGACAAAAAAAAAAGATTGTTCAGTGAAATAATAACTATATATAGATATACATACATTTGTGTATATCTTATTTGATCACAATATTTTTTTTATCACAATATTGATTGATAAGTAAAATGATTCTTGTTGGTGTATCGTGTGCGACATCATCAGTGCCGTGCGAAGAGTTTTAGGGGCCTAAGGCAAGTTTTAAAAATAAATTTATTTACAATCGTAATAAAAATAATTTTCTAATATGATATATTATTTTCACCAAATACATAAGTCTAATACTATAAAAGAATAAATTTATAACGTAAATATTTTATATTATGTCATATAGAAAAAAAATACATGAATTCAAAAAATGAATTAATTAATTTTCGTAGAAATTTTTTTTTTTAAATAAGTCTAAACCACTATACTAGAAATTATTTTAAATTTTGGGGCCCTAAAAACAATCATATTAATCGGAGGCCTGAGGCGAATGCCTTTTTCAATACACTGTAGGCACGCCTCTGGACATCATCCAATATCCAGATCCAAAACTGTTTTTGTATTATATGCTTTTTGAAGTGTTGAGGAATTATGTGCAACTTAAATTATTAATTTGAGAATATAATATTAATTTAGATGAGTTATAAATATAAGATTAATTGGTGATAAATAAACTGACTCATAACTTTTAATGTATCAGTTCGAATCATTTTCATTTTCTAAAAAGAAATTTTGTCCTTAATACACCATTTTAAAGTGACCCTTTGATCATTAATTTTAAAATATTTGGACAAAGATTAATATACCAATATATTGTGTTGAGTTGATTATGGATTGGACTAGAGAATGAATCGGATTTTGGATCAACTTAGAAGAGTATATTACATCATTTTTTGTCTATTATATATATAGCTTTGGGATATTTTGTTTTTCTTATAAACAATTTTATTCCTTGTAGATGATGATTATTTTGTGAAATTTGCAGAGTTTTACTTGGAATCCATACAAATTTTTGAGATAAACAAAACTTTTTAAAAACACTTAATCAGTATATTACGCATAAATTTTACCGTTCTGTTTTTTTTTGTAACTGGAAAAATTAATATCTTCTCTCCCTCACACACACAATCACAAACACGTGAATTCGAATGTACTTATGAGTATAATTTCATCACATTTATTACCTCTCTTATTGAAATCAGCCGAGTGTCGGCTAAATACCACCATGCCGAACATTTGGAAATCTTGAGAATAGATCAAAAGTCAGCAATTACGGAGATGAGGAAAACGCTAGCTAACAATCTGAACTAGTGGTTCTAAAGAAAAAACAATCTCAAACTAGTTTGTCTTACAGTGTATGATATATACATATATAAGTATATATATAAATGCACACTTTCTTTGTAAATACTAAATACTCACGTATGTATATATATACGTGTGACGCATATTTACACACAAGGCTAGGGTTTGGCATGCATTATATATTGCCGTGCGCCTAGGCACTACGAATAGGAACCTATCTATACTTCTAATTTTGTATACGTAGAACATGCATATAACACATTTGTATTTTATTAATAAATTCGTAAAATGCTCGTCCAAATACACGTTGTTGTTATAAGAAAATGTATAATGGTGGACATACAATTATTGGAAACTTATTGGTGTTCTTTTTCTGACACATGACAAGCAACGATCCCTTCAGTTGCTTTCCATTTGACTTGTGCACAAAATAAATTTTTTAGATATATCACTACAAGAATATTTAGCAATAGCGTACGGTATAAATTATGTACTTAAAACGAAAAATACCAAATTTGTATATATACATAATATTCAATTTGTGACTATGCAATCATGGTTGAGATTAATCTTTTATTTTTTCAAAGTTTCGACAATATTTGTTTTGTCAACATTTTTCCTTATCGAATTTGGATTAGAACTGAATTTAAATTGTAATACTTTTGAATCATCTTCGAGTAGTGAAACTAATGCGTGTTCCGACGACTAGGCTGCACGCTGATGACTATAATTTCAAGATGTATGCTCATATTATCGTTTATCATTTTTGTTAGCGAGAGAACCATTTTATGATAAAATTCATAAACATGCCTTTATGTTTTTTTTCTAAATCGTTTTCTAAGCGATCGCTGTGGGATCCAAATGCTAACAAGTAATGCCATGTTTCCAAAACATAAACCCTAACTAATGAAATATAATTACTAATCAAAACTATACATATTGCAAGAATATACATTATGTTAAAAATTCTCTACATGTTAAGATATTTATGACAAACCTACATCGTACTATATCCCTTTTTATTTGAGTACCATGTTATGTATATATAATCAATGAATAGTTGGATACAGAAGACGAACTAGGAGAAACCGTAGAATTTCATAAGCATCAAAATCTAACGAGACATCGAAATTTAAATTATATAAATATAAGCACCAAATATATATAAGCATAAAGCACCAACCTCGCATTACGAATATCTTTGTTCGAATCCAAGTCCAAGACTGATGATCATCAGATTATTAAAACTCAATATATACATAAAAGATGAATTTATAAAAACCAAATCCAACATTAATACGCAAATATATAAATATAAAATAAAGAAGAATACGTATGCATATAACATATGTATGTATAGTATAGATATATGAATCTTTCACGAATCTGAATCATTGTCATCACTACTATGGCGATCCGTATCATGATTCGAGCTCATCAAATGATGAAACGGTCTAATCAAACTAGAGTTACCCGTCATCATCTGTTGCTGTGACGCTGTGTTAGCATTGGAGCTAAAGAGCTGAAGGTTTCCAGCTCCATCAACGACATGATGATGTTGATGATGAGAAGCTCCAAGGAACGATGGATACGTAGGAAATAGAGAGCTCATTGCCGGAGGAGGAGGACCAAAAAGCAGTTGAGATCCATCTCCAGCAGACGACGGTGGAGGCAAATTGAGATTATTGTTATTATTATTACTAGGAACATTGGATATTGCGACAGTAACGTTATTACCGGACTGGTCTAACGAGTGTTGAAGATGTCCAAGGTTGTAATAAGAGGAAGCATTGCTGTTGTTGTAAGGATTGGTGAGAGAGAAATGTTGATGGCTGGCGTCGAACCCATGATCTTGATGATGATTAGCGTTCTCATCGTTCTTGATCCATTTCCCTTTATCAAGATCGAAACTCTCTCTAGGTGTTTCTTGGATTCTTGATCTTGTTCTTGAAGAAGAGCCTCCAAGATCATAACTCTCCAAGAACCCAAGATTAGTACCTGGAAACGCTGATGTTGATGATGATGATTCTCCTATTCCTGAGTTTCCAAAGAAAAGATTTGGATACATTTGGTTAAAGCCATGTGGAAATTGTAATGGAGGGAGCTTGTCGACGTCATCTTTTGCTGCTTCGAGTAACCAATCAACGACTTTGCTTGGCTGACTCAGCCCTAATCGATCTTGAAGGTCGTAAAGTTGAATTGCTGTTGGAACGGACAACCTTATCCTCCGGTCTCTAAGGCCACGGACTGTGCAGACTTTGCTGTGTCTGTCTTTGCCACCGAACGTTCTAGAGACTCGAACAATTCTTGGATTTCTAAAAGCTGAGGTCCATTGCCTCGATGATGATAACGAACTAGGCTGATTCTGCTGCTGCTGCTGCAACATGTTGTTTAAGTTTACTTGATGATTATTATTTTCACTATGATCTCCTTCTTGCTTTGCTTGAATCTCCTCTTCATCGCATTCTCTTGATCTCATCTCAATTAATTGACCTTTTTCTTTAGAAGAACAGATCTGAAAACAAACAAGAAGGCAAGAAAATCAACTGATTTAACAACATAAAAGAGAATAAAAAGTTGTTATAGCTTCTAATTATGGAATGAAATTGAGGTGAAGTGATGTAATTGTTGCTTTCTTCAATGTTTAGGAGCAAAATTATTCACATGAAAAACAAAGCAAAATAGATTTGATTGATATCTTTCTTGGGACTGCATCTAAGAATTGGAACTTCAAAAAGAATTCAAAATTCAAGCAAGTTTATTTCACAAGTTCTTACTTAGATTGAAGACTGGTATAAGCTCGAGTTCTTAGAGTATGATCTTGTTGGGTCTAGAAGAAGAAAGAAGAGATAAGAAGGCAGAGGAAGAACAATGTGAGGTATTTTTTTTTTTGGTAACTCCTTTTATGTTTATATTATTAATGATTGGGGAAAGTTAAATAATAAATGAATTTTAGATATATATTTTATATTATATTATTCCAATTCCTAGGGTTTTATTTTGGTATGAAAGGAATTTATGCACAAGGACAAAAGAAGAGTAATTTATGTAGTGTATTGATACTCTGATGGGTATGTCCATGTCTTCGTCTAACACTCATGTCATATAGGAATTTTATATTTAAACTTTACAACAAATTATTCTAATATTTATTTTCGGTTCCCATTCGTGGGTTTCACTTTACTTTGATTTAATCCTTTGTACCATGTTTGCAGCTAATCACTGTCATCTTCTTTATTTCATATAATTTAATCTCTATTTCGACTGTGACAAACAATTATAACATCCGATTAAATTCATTTTTAGGAAGGCGAGAGGTTGACAAAAAAAAAAAGGAAGGCGAGAGGTTTAAACCATTTACAGTCATATAAGACAAAACATACATTAGAAATTAATAATTGATAAACTAATAACACAACAAATTAATAAATTTTACCAGTTTCAAATTGAACTAACTAGAATATAACATAATTTGATAAAATAATAAGATAATGTTTTTTTTTTAAATCATATAAATATATTGTTCACACATAAATATAAATTAATAATTAGTGTATGTGAAGTTTAGAAAAATAAAAATAAATTATTATATTTTTATTTTATTCACAATAAAATCTATTTTTAGTTTTCTAAACATTTCAAAATATTTTATATTATTTTCTTATTTTACACCAAAAATACATTAATATTTACGGTATATATTTTCTATACACCAAATACTCAACAAAACAACATAAAAGATATACTACTATATAAAAGGGACTAAATTCAAGGCTTTTGGGATTATCCACCTCAGCCAAAATATTCTCATCCAAAAAGAATTAGAAATAAACATCATTTAGAAGATAATTAACTAACATATGACTTTTGATATTTCTAGAAATTTCAAATTTGTAACTGCTAATTTATTAATAGAATCATATATCTATATTGAATTATGTTGTATTTTTAATCGTTAGACTTCAAGGGTAAATAAATTATTAATTTATAATATATATAGTTTTATAACTTTATATTGTAGTTATAAATAAAGAGAAAATAATCGGGAGAGTGAAAAAGCTCATGTAAAATTATGTAATTAAAATGGTAAAATGGTGAGTATGATGAGGTGAATCTAAGAAAATTTGTTGTACAAATTATGGTGCTTTCTTCGTCCACTAAAATGATTTAAAATAAAATATATATTCACATAAATAAGTCAATATTTGTTGTTTTTTTTTTGGTAAGATGTTAAGATTATCATTTTCTGAAAGGTTACACTGTTGTTTTTAAACAACTTATTACAGCAAGGAAACAAAATTAACCAACAACAACTCAAGATAAAAAAAACCTTAAGGAGGTCTTATATACAAGAAAGATAAAAAAGAAGTAGAGAAGAGCAAAAAGAAGAACTTGCTGGGTAAAAGAGGAGACGGTCACACATCATACGGTCGAGAGAGGCAAGGATTACTGATGAAGGTGAGGAGACAGCTGTGAACACACGAGCATTACGCTCTTTCCACAGCACATAGATGGCTGACTGAAAGTAGAGCTTGATGACTGGAGTAGCATGCGCATCTGCGTTGACGTGAGGTTGATTGATCTAGGCTGCAACAAAGTGTAGATCAGCCAGAGGAAAAATCTAAAATTCAGCAGCAAATAGCTCCCATATCAAGCGAGAGAAAGAGCACTCAAAGAAGAGATGATGGTGAGTCTCAATTTCCAGATTATAAAGGACGCACGTTCCTGAGACATTTAACCCCCAACACCTCAAGCGATCCTTGGTTGGCAGTCTTCTCCGTAAAGCCAGCTATGATATAAACGCATTACGTGGAATATGTTCCTTGAACCAAATAGTCTTGTGCCAATATTTGTTGTTGATAGTGTTTATATTCTTTTTTGACATTAGTATCCATATTTTTTAGTAAACTGATCCAAAGAGATTAGTTTGTGGAGCTAACCAAATGAGGATTATAGTGTTTACTTTGGAAAAAGTAATAGGTTGAATGATAAATGGCGTGCGTGCTTTTTCACATGGAAATCTGCATATATATTAAAATTGTAAGATTTGAATCATAGAGAAAATATAGTGTATATGACTGAAGTTGGTCCATTCCGAAACTAAAGATAGCTAAAATTCTTCTTTGTCAAAATGCATAAATGTGAATCTTATATGAATAGAGTTCTCCATTGCTTATATCAGTGTAATAAACTCCGTGTGTAAAAGAGAAGAAATGTTATATAAGTGAAAACAAAAATTATGATTTTTTTTTCTTGTGCCTATAGGCTCTTCGTAATTTGAAGAAGAAAGAACATATTTTGTGAAAATCTTTGGCTCGGTCAAATTTTATCCAGTTGTTTATAAAACTGTTGTTATCTGATTCATGTAATTTTTCAGTGTTGATTTAAAAGCCCAAAAACCCATCTATACTGACTTTTTGATTTTGTTTTCTGTGATCTGAATTTAAAAAGAGATAAAACTTTCGATAACTTATGTAAACTCAGAACAAGTATTTAGCTTTAGAAAACATTTACATGTTTCAAACTTATAATATATACATATATAATGTTTAAAATTATGCATATAAAACCTGTGTAAAATGTGCCTGAATATGTTTCTCTTCTTTAATGTGTTAATTATACTATATATAACATTATTTTAAAATTTCAAAAAGTTTATGTCACATACAAGAAACCATCAATAAAAAATATAATTCTCCATCTACAACAAGAAAAATAAAAAATTATAAACATATAAATTTAAATTAAGAAAAACTAACATTAGAAAAACAAGAAGTTAATGTAAAAGAAAAAACCGATAAATAATATTATAAATAAAATAAATTTATAAGACACAATCCGCGCGAAGCGCGGAAAAAATCTCTAGTATCTATAAAATTTAATCAATATATATACCGTAAAGTTATTTATCTTTCTTATTTTACATAAAAAATATAGTGAAATTGCACTTTTTACACATAACTTATCGCTTATTTAGGTAAATATTTTTTTCCACTGTTATGAACTGTGCACTAATTATAAAGACACTGATATCCCTATAGAATCTACGAAATACACTCTATAATACCATAATCATCTTTTCCCGCAAGGGCTTATCAGTATTTTTGGCACAATCTGGATCACTATTCGGCCCATTTTTTTACTGTTCATGCAGATCCCTAATTAATGCATTCTTTTAGTATTTTGGGATAATTTACTCAAAAATATAATACCAAATATAATATCTCAAAAAATTGCAAACTAATAAAAATACCATATTTTAATTTTATTAATTTATAGAGTTTTTACTGTATTTACAATCGTTGGGAAATTCAAATTATTATAAACCTACAATAATACGAAAGTTTGGATAAAAATTATTGAATTTCATTGTACATCAACGAAGCAACTTGTTGGGACGTAACTGAATTTAGTGATGAAGAAGTTAGACTTGTTTAAACCATATTGTTGAGATTTGAGAATGCTTTTATTTCTAAGTAAATATATGCATGTAACTTGTAGGTTATATATTAAAACGTATAATTTTGTAACAATTATAAATTGACAGCTAGAGGAGGTAAGGGTCTCTCTCTGACATAGAGGATGGACCAAAGAGTATAGGTTTTTCTTGAAAGCATCTAATGCTTAAATACTCAAAGAGATATGTGGACCACTTCTCTTCTATGCGTCTTTGCCACTGAGATTTTTGCCCACAATCACGCCATTTTTTTGTTCTTTGTATCCAAGTTGATCACTAGCTACTATAAAGTCTTCTATAATTGACCGCGCATTTAACCCAAAGGAATATTATTGCGTTATTGACATATGGTTTCAAATTCAGAAATGCTTCAATAATTATGTAATATATTCATAATCTTGTGATCAAAATTCTATAGAACATATAGTTTTCTGTATATTTATGACGGAACTTTTAGAGAAAATTTAGCTTAATTAAATTAGTAGAAAATAATTGAAAGTCTCTCCACTATAACAAGATGATGTATATATATAACATCTTTATTTTGTTAAATACAAGTCGCATAGATATCATAGGTATAAAAAATAACTCAAAAGAGTTTTTTTTTTCTCAAAAGAGTATTGTATACAATATTAATAGCCAGATAGAGTCTGGTCAGATCTGAGACTGGTATGTGTTCATCTCGCATCAAAGGTAGCATAGATTTTCCGAAACGCATTAGTATAAATAGGGAATGATAAAGTAGTACACTTTAGTTTTTTTCTTCTTGAATTTCAATACCACATATTATTCTAGGGATTTTTGTAATTCTTTTTAATTATATATGGGAACGGCAGATATAGGACTTTAATTTGCATCGGACTATGCGTATTATATATGATAAACTACTACGTATAATAGTTCGTACCATGCATCTTCAAAAAAGTTTTCTGATAAAAACATCTTCATAAAAGCTGTTCCTGCATTTTCTATACATGTACATAACCTCCTTAGATTTGTGTTAAAGGAATTTCCTTAACGTAAACCTAATCATCATGTGACAAAAGTAACATAATCCTATAGGCTGTATATATACGTATGGGTATCGAAAGTTTATATGGGCTAGCACAAACGAATGGAAGCAGAGGATCTAGAGATGAATGATGGGACTTGCAGCTTCTGGGCTTAAACTCCTCTGACTTTTCGAGCATAGGATATTGTGATCCTTATACGTTTTACATGTATATATGTTTCTGTATATGTATATGTTTGATACTTTTGAGTTTTCCCAGAATTATGTCAAAGCTCTGCAACATTTTAAATTTCAGTCTGCTTCTCCATGTGCATTTTTAATAGCCAGGTTGTTTTTAGTTTCCATGATTTCTCAAAATAAGTATATAGCAAGCTCGGCATTAAAAACCCTAAGTATTAGTATTAATTAAACCCTTTTAAGAATGTGTACTACTCTTCAACATAATTGCCTTTTTGGGGTTTTCTGATTCAGCGGAATTTGAAATGATTACTGAAAGAGAAATGTTGGGGATGCCTGAGAAGAAAAGGCCAATATGTGGTCGCATGCCTATAATGATGATGGCTGAACAAAAATGAACTTCTCATCGCAGTGATCATTATGGCGTAAAACCTAGAAATATGAATCTGTTTTGTTCTTACATAATTGTCATTGCGCAACAAAAACTGTATGATTTATGAGTCTAAATATCATCGAATGAAATCTGCTAACCAGCCATATTAACTGTATATTCAAACTCCCCAACCGCTCATATTAACCCAAATGAAATCTGCTAACCAGCCATATTAACAGTGTTTCAATCATCCAGCAACCGTTTAGAACAACGATGTTGGAAACTAAGACAACCGTTAGGGTTTAATTAGATGAGGAACGTGTATATATCGTTGGTGATGACTTGGTGATACATACCTAAAAGGATAATAAAATTCGAATTCTATCTCGCTAGGGAGTTGAGAGTTTTTGTCTTTTAATGTGGAAACACAAGTTGTTGCATCCTAAACACATAAAATGTTGTCTTTAATCATCAAGACATTTTAGGTCAACAAAAGCAGCTTTCATTTTCTCTCTCGTCCCTCTATTATATTTATATCGTCAGGAGACTAATTAAAATTAAGAAAGATTTGCAAATCCGCATAGCTTTTTTACTGCCGATCGATTTACGGTATTGTGATCTAAGACATAATATCAGTAAGTTAGCAGGATGAACATGAGGGAACTAAAATTCAATTTTAAAAAGAAAGGAAAAATGTTGGAACTGTTAAGCAAACAGAAAAAGTATTTTAGGGTATCTTTTTCATAAATAACCTCGGCTTGTTTTTATTTACTATAAACAACAATAAAAGAAAAGTACAAATATTCCGTCAGAAATGATTAAGCGTTGAACACAACTTTTAAGCAAATAACATGCTCTAAAAGGAGTTCAGAAACAACGATCTATAAGTATTACATTGATATGCCAAGAATACTATACCCAATCATAGGGGTGGGCACTTTACCCGATATCCGAAGTGGCACCCGAATCCGATTCGAAAAACCCGAACCGAAATCCAAACCGAAATAGCAAAATACCTGAACGGGTATTGAATAAGGAGAGTTTGGATACCCGAATCCGAACGAATAATACCCGAACCCGAATGGATATCCGAAAATAACTGAACATATGTATAATTAACCTTATATTTCTAGTTTACATCTCTCATTTTACATAAAATATTTATATTGATACTACACATACTTTAAGTTCATATGATATCCCTTATATATTAATTGAGAAACATTTGAAAAGATGTAACCTCAATTTTGTATTAATTAAAAGAGGCCCCAATGCATATGTGGCACTCAATTAGGTAGTCAATTACATTCAATTGAAAAATAAGTAGGTCCACATTCGATTTTTATATGTTCTTAGATATATAAGTTGGTCAAACTATATGATATAATGATATGATATGATATTTTCTTTCCTTAAATAAAACCTACGGAATTACCATAAATGACTAATATATATATGACAATTAATGAGTATATCTCTTCCATCATTTTTTGTTTAATTTTATATTATTAAAATAAATTAAACAATCAAATTAGCTATAAAAAGAAATTTAGATTTTTTCGTATATGTTATATTTTGAATTTTTAAAAACGACAATAAATGACTAAAACTATTAAAATTATTATGTTAAAAATTAATGATCAATGGTTTAACATTTTTAGTATAAGAAGATACACATGATTTTAAAACCATATGAGTAAAAAATATCATTTAATAATAAAATAAATATATATATATATATTAAACACTATATACCATAAGATTACATAAATATTTTAATATTAAAACTTTCAATGAATTTTCAAGAACATTTATAAATTATAAACTTATTAAAGATTTCAGATTGAAAATTTTGTTATCGATGATTTAAATATTTTGTTATAAAACGATATGAACGATCATAGAACCGTATGATTATAAATTCTTATTTAATAAATAACTATACAAAATATACTATTCCTAGAAAAATAGGTTGGTCCATCTTAACTTATATTACACTTTTTATTAAACTAACTATCAAATTGATAAATAACGTACCAAAAATGTTTTGCACTTTCCTTAAATAAAAGCTACGAAATTACCTAATATGATTAACGTATATGTGAAAATTAATTATAATGAATAATAAATATTTGATAACAATTTTGTATCTTAGTTCTTTTTTTAATTTTATATTATTAAAATATATTTAAAAATTACATTAAATATATAATAAAAACATTTATAATTTTTCTTATATGTTATATTTTGAATTTTTCAAAACGTCTATAAATTATTAGAAATTTGAAGATCCCCACTCTGAAAATTTTGTGATCAATAGATTATTTTTTCTTATATGTTATATTTGAATTTTTCAAAACGTCTATATATTATTAGAAATTTGAATATTCCCACTCTGAAAATTTTGTGATCAATAGATTATTTTTTTGTTATAATAAGTTACAAATGATTATAAAATATAACGCATATGAATTTTTATTTAATAAATATTCAAACTAAATAATATATATATATATATATAAATACTAATGATTTAAAGCAACAAGATTGGCTGATCAATTTAGTCGTCTAGTTGAAATCTTTCAAAAGTATGTGAAAGACTAAAGTCAAAGTAAATATGGATTTAGAATAGTAGTTATATTTTACTAACCAAATACCGAAAAAAACCAAACCGAACCGAAACCAACCCGATATCCGGATTGAACACCCGTAATCCAAATGAAGCCAAACTATTGTTTCATTCTCCAAAATATAATAAAAATAATAACTTAATTCCGCGCAAGGCGCGGGTCTTATCCTAGCTAGTACATACAATTACGAAAAAAATAATTTACTACTCAGTTAAAATGCATGTCAAGTTTTTTATTTCAAAAATTAACAAAAAGTTATATCCAAATTTTTTTAAAAAATAACTAAATGAATGTTTTAGTTTTAAAATGTTATGCCCAAATCTATTAACCATTTAATCTATTAAAAATAAAAAATTAGTTAACTGAAAGTTATATTTTTAAATACAAGAAACTTGAGAAATAAAAATTTTAATTTTTTTTTTCAAAATCTAAATATCCGAACCCGATCCGAAATAACCGAATCCGAACTAAAAATATCTGAATCCGACCCGAAGTACAGAAATACCCGAACGGGTTCTACACCTCTATACCGAAAATTCGAAATACCCGACCCGAACCTGAACGGGTACCCGAACGCCCATCCCTACCCAGTGATACGTCTTTCACCTCTTTTACGAAATTATCTCGAGGGTCTTGTTATTTACCATGAGAAAGTTTATTTTTTGAAACAATTAAAAACATGATAAACAGTTCTATATGCATCATAAAAACTATATGCTAGATAATATCAAAGACATCCCGCTCACCATATACAACTAATTGATCTAACATATTATTTAACGAAGTAGCATAATTAACTATACGAATGCAACTGACATTTTGGCTAACCCATGCAGAATTCTTTACTTGAATATCTTCCATGATTAATTTGGCTAACATTTAATCAACCTTTAATGTAGTTAACATACCTTAGCTAGATATAGAATGATATAGACAGTTTCAAATTTTGTAATTTTCCACATATGTAAACGAATAAAAAATTTAGACAATTTGGTCTTAAGCCATCGCCATCACAACTCGAACTAGATACCAGAATCAAATGATTTAAGAAAAATATCCAAGTTTTCATTATGTGATATCAACGAATCATAACATCCACAACTCTTTTATTTATTTCGCCTACAAGACAAGAGAATCGAAAAACAAAATAGTGAAAACACAACACAAAGAGCTAAAGACGGTGTCGTTACAGTACACGATGGCCTAAGTAACGTCTTCTTCTTCCTTTTGTCTTCTGGTTCTGAGCCGTCGTTTTCGGGTCTGGACGTCAGTAAATGTAGAAGGATCATGCTGAGACAGAAAATGACATGTCCTTGTAAGAGACAACACCAAAAGGAGTTAAAACCACCAAAAAAGTAAATCGGGTAAATTTTACTACATGCATTACTAGTACTCAAACCCATATATATCATGCATGTATATACACACTGACATAATACATTACTGCTCTTGCTTTTTATATTATTGATGCAGTAAAGGTGTCTCCAGAGTTGGCTGCACTTTAAAACACTGATGAAACTACCCGTTTAAAACACTGATGAAACTACCCGTTTCTCTCGGTGTTTTACTGTTACACATCAAAACTATCTATCATATTTCGAGATAAATAATATTATAGGTATCACGGGTTTCATGTAAGACAAAAACATATATCATATAAGGTTTTTATATGGCAAGACAAGGATTGGCTTTTATATATGGATATGGGAAAGGACGTACCCATAAGGTAGACAAATTAATTTACTTGATTCTGTTTGTTGAATTTTAGTTTGTAAGATTCATTTGGATTCATATCTTTGTCAGGAAGTGAAATAGCCTCGAGTTGGATTTGGAGGAGACAAAGGGGGAAGATATGAACCTGCCAAAGGAAGAGAAAAGTTACTGTATCGAATAGTGAAGTGCCTTTAATTGTCAGGAGAGAGCAAAGGGGACACACATTGAGTAAGAAAAATTATTGCAGATAATGTTTTCTCAGCTTTGACTTTGAAAATAAAGCAATCCCATGACTTCAACAGTACTCAATGCATTATGCCAATGCAATGGAATGGTTGAGTTCACTGGCTTTTAAGATCAGAAAATTTATACATAACATGTGAATACATATAAATCCCAGGCATTTACTTGCTCCTCCATTATTTCCAGTAGCACCTTTGATCTTAGAAGTATTGAACTCTCAGAGATGTTAAATGAGTAAAACATTCACACGTCAGAGTCAGTTATATATCCGTATCAGTTACAAGCTAATCAAATTAATAATTGATTCATCAAGTTATATCTCTTAATTTCTATATGAAAAGACTC
Source organism: Brassica rapa (assembly GCF_000309985.2). NCBI lineage: Eukaryota > Viridiplantae > Streptophyta > Magnoliopsida > Brassicales > Brassicaceae > Brassica > Brassica rapa. The sequence continues at coordinate 22,239,627 of NC_024797.2, forward strand.
AGATAAACTAAAGTGACAATATGATCTTTTAGCTTTTATGGATGAAACAAAAGAAAGATGATTGTCTTGAATGTCTGTTTCTTGATTGACATGAGAAGATAATTCAGCATCCCATTGGATAAATTTTAGACACAAGCTTTCTTTCAGTATTAGTCTAAAGAAAGATCAAACACTGTACTGAATATGAAGTAGTTCACATCCACTAAACTAGGTTATTGGCATCGCAAAAAACTGATCCAATGACATTGATATAGACTATAAAGAGATAATATGCTGCTACAAACTGTCACCTAAAGAACCCAATGTACTAAGATTGTAGGCGCAAATTTCACAAACTAAGCCATACTGCCCACACATATATTATATATTCATGGAAAACTCCATTTTATGTTATATATAAGAAACTGTAGAAGCTGTCTTGGTCTCTTGGCAATTGGCATAGAGAGATAGACAAAAGCAGAAAAACATATTGAAGTAATATGTAAACAGTTAACTGTACTAGAGATATCAAAATAATAATAATGGATTTATGATTGTTGCAGAGATCACAGTCCAGCTTCAGGTTCACAGAATATTTTACACCAACAAGTAATCCTCAAATAATCATCACAAAATTCAGAACTGATAGATTCCGACACCAAATCATGGAAAACCCTATTGTAAATCTTGAATTTTTAGAGATCAAGTAAAAAGAGAAAAGATTTAAGAAAGCCCCAAATGTGAGTGTTGGTGAGATTTAAGAGAAACCCAACCTTAAGTCTTCGTGGGCCGAACCTAGCAGCCAGATGTGAGATATATAAGAGAGGCCCAACTTTGAGTCTTCATGGGCCGAACTGAACTAAACTAAACTGAACTGAAACTTGGTAACTAAACTAGTTTGGTTCCATCTCACATACTTCTATTTTCTCCGTCTGTCGCTGTCTCGCTCGTCCTTGCTCTGTTTCCCAGCTTCTGCAGCAGATCTCTCTTTGTCCTCTCTCTCTCTCCCTCCTTTCTTTCAGATCACTGTAAGTACAAACCACACTTCATTTCCTCTTTCGATCTCCTCCTTTTTTTTTTGATCTTACTCGATTTGGTCGTAGCCTTAAATAAACACTTATTTTTTATCGAGATTTGATCTGACCAATTCGTTCATTTACTTTTCTTCTCGATTCATTTATTACAAAACACCATTTGCTCAATTATTATTGTTTGTTTCTCGGTTTCCGAATTAATGCTGTTCTTGTAGAAATGTTCTGATCTCTTAATTCATTGTAGGGTTTTGTGTTTGTGTGAGCTTAGTTTCATCTAGAACAGTGAAACCTCAAGACTTTTTGTTAGATCGTTGACTTTTCACCTGAGTTCTAATAAATCAGATCATTCTTAATGTTATTTGAACAAAAGTAATTAAATTTTCAAATCTAATTACCAAATCAGAGAAAGGTTTTGTTCTTCTCCCAGTATCAAATCTCAACAATGGCTTAGAATCAAATGAATACATCATTGTTAAATGTTCAATACAACTCATGTTTTTGTATGTAGAACATTAGTTTCAGTGTTTCACGACTTGAGTTGATTTTGTAGTAAGTCCTTTTTGGCCTTTTCAGTAGATTTAGTGTAGGGAGTTCTTTTTATCATTTAATCTTTGGATATAAACCTTCAATTTTATTTAAAAAAATCCGTTATAAAGAGCATAATTTTGTTAATAATATACTCTCACTGTATATATGTATATAGATGGCACAGCAGGAAGCTAGCCCTTCCCCTGGCGCTGAGGTTGTTGGCCGTGCCTTTGTGGAGCAATACTATCACATTCTCCACCAGTCTCCCGGTTTAGTTCACCGGTTTTATCAGGATTCCAGCTTGTTAACCAGACCTGATGCTACCGGTTCTGTGACTACTGTCACAACTATGCTAGTGAGATTTATTATGCTCTTTACTTTACTTATTAACTCAACTTTTATATGCTCTCTTCTGAGTTAGATTAACTTTGATTCCACTTTTGATTATTTCCTTTCAGGCGATCAACGATAAGATCATGTCATTGAAATATGAAGACTACACTGCCGAGATAGAAACCGCGGATGCTCAGGAGTCTCATGAGAGAGGCGTCATCGTTCTAGTGACTGGACGCTTAACCGGGAACGATAACGTGAGGAAGAAGTTCAGCCAAACATTCTTCTTGGCTCCACAAGACAAAGGATACTTTGTCTTGAACGATGTGTTCCGCTTCCTCGAGGAAAAAGAGGTGACAACACAAGCCATCAATGGAACAACCACCAGAGATGTTCAGGCTCCTGTTGAGCCAGAACGTGTTGTTGTCAGTCACGAGGCCGAGGCGGAGCCAGAGCCAGTTGCTACTATTGAGGAGGAGGAAGATCTTGAGAATGTAGCGGAGGTGTATGATCCTTCTGATAAAGATGAAGGAGTTGTTGTTGACGCTGAGCCTATCGAACCTTCAGCTCAAATTAGTCACAGTGAGGTTCCATCACTGCCTCAGGGAGATGCTCCTAAGCATTCATATGCTTCAATCGTGAGTCTTAACTGCTTAATAAATGATTTTTTGTTTTTTAGTAAAACGTTACAAGTGTTTTTGAGTGTTTAACAGCTCAAACTGATGAAAAGCGGTCCAGCACCAACACAAGTTGCTCGGAGCAAGCCTAGAGTAGCAGCTCCTGTCGTTACCAAACCGAAGCCAGCTGCTCCTCCTGCTGAGCCTGCTGCAGCAGCCGAGAATGTTCCAAACAGTAGCAATGTTGATGTGGAAGGTCGGTTTAAAAAAACATTTTTCATTTTTCTGCTTGAATATTGTAGAGTCCCTTTGGATATTGATTTGATTTTTTTTGTGTGTTTGTCAGATGATGGGCATTCGATTTATGTTCGAAACTTACCTTTCGACACTACACCAACACAGCTTGAAGAGGTGTTCAAGAGCTTTGGTGCTATCAAGCATGAAGGGATTCAAGTCAGAAGCAATAAGGTTTGTGATATAGTTATACAATCTCTTCCAAAAAAGGACCAAAACACTCTTTCCTTACACGTTGTTGTGTGACTCTTCAGCAGCAAGGTTTCTGTTTTGGTTTTGTGGAGTTTGAAATGGCTAGCGGGAAGCAAAGTGCTCTCGAGGTAAATAAAACCATAGCCGTAACAAAGCTTCTTGTATCCTTGTTCGAGTTGAAAGTCTGACTCTTTTGGTTTGGTACCTGCACAGGCCTCACCGGTTACAATTGGTGATCGTCAAGCTGTTTTAGAGGAGAAGAAAACAAACAGTCGAGGTAACAAAGAAAATGAATGACTTTGATCATCAGGAAAAAGATGGTTTTGGTGAAGAGTTTGTGTGTAATATGAAAGATGGGTTTAATCTTTTGTAGGAGGAGGCAACAATGGAGGTGGAAGGGGTAGGTACTTTGGGGGAAGAGGAGGCTTCAGAAACGATAGTTTCAAAGGAGGACGTGGTGGAGGAGGAGGAAGAGGAGGCTATGGACGAGGTGAATATTCCGGTAGACCAAGGAGTTCAAACCCTCGGAACAATGGAGAAGGTTACCAAAGGGTTCCTCAAAACGGAGGGAGTGGAAGAGGAGGAGGAGGACATGGTGGGCCTCGCGGTGGTGCTTCATCTTAACTTTGCATGGAACGGCATCCTCCTCCATAAGAGGATAGTTTATTATTTTTGTTTTGCACCTTTTCTATTCTTTTTGTTTGCCGTTACTTGAGGGTTGAGTTTGATAGTCGTATTGGTTTTCTTGGTCGGTTTTTCATCCTTTGTTTTAAGTCTTCTTTAGAACCTTTCTTCATAAACATTCAATTTCATAAAAGTCCATTATAACGTTGTGTTCTTTTTCCTTTTGTTGGCAAGTTGTGTTCTTAGCTGTTTAACTTAAGCAAGAACAAAGCAAGTGGAGTAGATATAATGCAAGTTGTGTTCTTGATGCAAACATGTTCTTAGATGTTTAGCTTAGCAAGAACACAGGAAGTATGATGCAAGTTGTGTTCTTGGTGCGAACATGTTCTGATTTGTTAATTGCATTAGGTAATTAACCAAATTTAGAACAAAACCAAATGCAGCATAGCCCACAAGGAATAGAGAGACCAGAGCTTTCAAGTTCTTTAAGTTAACATGGCAAATATCTCGGATACAAAAAAGTTCAAAACATTGGAGAGTTTATTATCAGAAAACAATACAAAGAGAGAACATTTTTATCGTTTGAACTTCTTGGAAGATTTCTTGTCTCTGTTACCTCCTTTGTTACCACCTTTGTTACCATCCAAGAACCTCTCACTCTCTTCATCATCTTCTCCTCTTCTCTTCTTCCTACTTCCTGATTCTTTCATATTCTGCAACAAGTTATTGCCAAAAGAACACCCATATTATAAGATAGAAAGCAAACGAGATTTAACCTTTTAAACAGTATTAATGCAAAGTAAATAATACCATTGCGGATAATTTTTTAGCTTCTGAAACCCTCTCCAACAATGACAAGACTTCGTCCTCCTCAGCTGGATATTCAGGCAGCTTCTTGCCTGAACGTACAAACATTGTCAAATGTCATTAGCCAATGAGAGAAAAAAAAAACCTCTATATTGCAACTTGTGGAATATTTGAACTTACCTATGAGTTTTTCAATTTGCAAGTACCATTCGAGCTCATACTGGTTTACAAGTGATATCCCAACACCAGACCGTCCAGCACGAGCTGTTCTTCCAACTCTATGGATGTAATCCTATATGGCAAAAACATGGAATGTGAATGTTTGTTACTTCTCAAGATCACTGAGCCATGAAAAAAGAAGAAAAGAAAGAGGCTAACCTTTGAATTTGTGGGAATGTCGTAGTTGATAACCATATCAACAGATGGGATATCGAGCCCTCTACTAGCCACATCCGTGCAGACCAAGATGTTACATTCCCCTGCTTTGAACTTATTCAACGCTCCTAATCTCTTTGACTGGTGAATATTTGGAAAACAATTGAGAAATTTTTTAAAGAGAACTGCAGAGTCATGAAACCATTTGGAGCAGGTCACTAACCTGAGTCATTTGACCACTGATGGGAATGGCTCTAAAACCAAGGCTCCGAAGCATCAAAGCCATAAAACGAGTACCGTCACAAGTTCGGGTGAATATCATTGATGTTGAGTCAGGCATTTCAGTCAGAATATACACTAGGTAGCAGTCCTGATAAAAACAAATAATTAGAAGTTCATTATATATTCAAAGAAATTAAAAGTCTCCTATGTATTTGCTGCTAATCTGTTATCTATATATATATATATATCTATCAGGCTGTTGTAGTGAAAATAAGGTACCTTGTATTTAGCAGGAACAAACCGATACTGCTGTTTTAGAGTATCAACTGTGGAGTATTTGGAGGCAGCCTCAATCTGGAGGCAAACAATAAACATAAAATAATGTTATACCTTTGAACTATGATTGCTGCAATAACAAAATAATTGAAGTTAATTTAGTGATTCCCATACCTTCACAGGATTCCTTAAGCACGCTCTTTGAAGTTTCCGAACCTACAAGGCCAAAAACAGATTCAGTCAACTTTATGACTTCCACACCACCAAAAAATATAACAGAGAGACGGTTTAGATCGGTAAATCACACACTGTCAAGCAAGGTTTCTACCTTTTTAGTCATAGTTGCTGAAAAGAGATACGTTTTACGGTCACGAGGGATCTCTTCCAAAATCTGATTAAGAGACTTCTCAAAATCTTCATTAAGCAGTCTATCTGCTTCATCAAGAACCTGAACAAACAATGTGAAGTAGATTTTTAAAACTGATGCAAACAAAGAACAGTCTATATTATACCAAAACGAAAAAAGAAAAGCTTAAAAATTTACAAGATATTTCAACGTCTTGAGAGAAAAGCCTTTAGTGTCAGACATGTGATCCCAAAGACGACCAGGTGTTGCAACCTATAAAGCAAAACTCACTCCCGTTAAGTGACACTTAAAACAAAAGACCATAGAAAACAAATTTCAGAAAATAAACCATACAATAACGTGAGGCCGTTTCCCAAGAGCAATAGTTTGCTGCATCCTGTCTATACCTCCAACAAGCTGGACAAAATCAAGAAACATATTCAGTTTGAAACCCCATTTGTAGAACAAAGATTTCAACCATGGTAAGTAAAACCATCAGAGCTTACCACAGCACATCTAAGACTTATATCAGATCCTAAAGCTTCAAACTGCTCAGCAATCTGGATTGCTAGCTCTCTGGACAGAAGACAAAAAAAAAAAGAACAAATTAAATCCAACAAGAATAAGAATAATCTCCCCACACTAGAAAAAACTGAATCAAACCTAGTTGGAGACAAAACACAGGCGAAGAAGGCAGGATCAGGTCTACGTCCTTTCTTAGGCTCAGCATCATTAACATACTGAAGAAGAGCTTGCAATATCGGCAACGCAAAGGCTCCTGTTTTACCAGAACCGGTCTGCGCAAGTCCAATTACATCTTTCCCTGAAACGAGACATCATCATTCACATTAGACTCAATAATAATTAACCCACAAAGTTCCAAACTTTCTACTCTCTCGCAAACAAACCTCAAGATAAATACAAAAACTTTACCTTCAAGAGCATAAGGAAGAGCTTCAGTTTGAATCTTAGTAGGGTTCTTCCATCCCAGCCTCTCGCAAGCTTTCACAAGCTCCTCTCGCACGCCAAGCTCTTCAAACGTCTTCACCACTTCGTTCTCTTCCTCCATTCTCAATTCGCGCGTGAATCAAATAGGCTGAAGAGTGCTCGCGTGTGTAGGACTTCTGGGGACGAAGTGCAGTTACAAAGTTTAGAGCTTTAGACCAATCGGCGCGAGTTCTAGAGAAAAGCAGAGGCGAATGTTGGCGACGAAGGGTTTTGGTTTTAGTAGCCTAAATGGGCCTATTAATAAATATATTTTCAAAGGCCCATTTGCTTGGTTCTTAATACATAGATTCATAACACTATATCTCACTTGCTAGTGTGAAGCAGACAGAGATTACTAAGGAACAAGCTTTAATCCAGTTCAATAATGTTACTCAAAAACTGCAGAGAAGCTTTTATATATTACAAGCAAAGTTGTGGAACTTTTAGGTAAAATAGAGAGTCATAACATGTGAAACTTGAAAACTAATGAGAAGCTGCTGATGTGTTCTTCTTGGAGATGTCTTGGAGCAATAATCTTGACTCAGCAGCAAAATCAACAGGAGCTACCGCTTTAACAGTTATTCTCTGCCTCTTCTCACCGTTATACTCGTTCTGAGTGACACTGATCCTGAAGACATGAGAGGACCATGTTGCTTCTTTCAGCTTTGTCTGGAATTCATTCACTTCACCTGCCTGGAAAAAAAAGTTAAAACAATGCACATGAGATCGAAATGCTCAGTGTGGTTCTAAGTTGACTGATACTAGCTTTTATAAAGGTTGTCTCCTTACCTCTGATCTTAGTTTGTTGAGCTCATCAGCTGAACATCCAATAATCTTCTCTGCTTCGTCGTTGAATGAGGAAAACCAAGCTTCTCCTGTTGAGTCAGAGACTTTCACCACCATTATGTACCTGACAACACCCAAAGTAAACAGAACTAAGTTGTCTGGAGAGGAAGACACTGTTGGTACCTACCCCTACCAGGTTATGAATGTGAGTTTCTAACCTTAAACTGCATTCTTCATCTTTTTTCTGGCAACTTTCACACCAGTAACCAGAGTCCATTGCTTCAGTTACTTTCTTGCTACATGTCTTACAAGCTTGATACCACATTGTCTGGTCTGGTTTGATGAAGCTTATGTAACCCCTGGTGCTGAAAAACACAGGCTGCAACAGAAAAATCCAAAATTAATAACAAGCTCAAAACTCTTTTGTTAAGTAATATTGGTACATAGCTGGTATTTAATATTTTAGTACCTTGTCCTCGCCTAGAGATAGATTGCTTGTGATTTGAGAGAGAGGGACTCGATCAGCATACATAGACCAAGATCCATTCTTGGCAGATGGGCTCATCCCTGATCCAATGGAAGACATGGATGTTTCCTTGCCTTCGGAATCATACCAAGATTTAAGCTTTTTGGCTTCTGGTGATTCAGGATTTATCACTACATTGCTTCTGCTGATGGTGGACAACGACACACCTGAGAGAGAGAGATTGTATAAGATCAGCAAACAAGTCTAGAGATAAGCGTGATTTAAACAAATTGTTCAATCATAGCAAACCCAAGATTACCTTGAAAGTCTCCAACTTTGAGAGACTTGATTGCAATCACAGGAGACTTATCAGCCATGTCTAGCAGTTCTTGACCTATGCCGGTTGCCAAGTTGTTCCACAGTGACACCACAACAGTCTTCTTTGACTCATCAGCCAAAGTTATATCCCTCTTTGGTATCATCTCATTGTCAGTTCTCCTCCTAATACTCATGGTAGGGGAAACACTTTGAACAACTCCAATAAGATCTGCAAACAACATAATATTCAAGTTGTTATCATCCTAAACCAGTGTATATTAAGTTACCAGCAAGATTAATGTACAAATAAATAAACGGCTCTTACCAATAAGCTCCTTCTGATTCACATACATACCCAACTCTTCAATGGGTACAAAGTTGAATTTAGTCTCAGGAACAAACATTTCCTCGTCACTAGCTTCTTCCACCTCTGAATTTTCATTCAGTGTCATCTCATAATCATTCTGAACTGTCTTGAACTGCTTGTTAGCAAGTTTAAGTGATCCCCTTGATATATAATACACCTTTCCCAGCTGGAACCTGTCATAAAACTTCCGTGCAGCATCATTAAACATCGTAGCTTGAATCTGTGTTCCCTGAAATACAACAGAAAAACAGCAAAATGAGTAACCACACTTCACGTAAAAAGTCAATAACAAGCTTTCTTACTTCTTCATCAGTTAGTTCGACATTGAAGACACATCCTTCACCTCTAGCGTTTTTGTAGTTTCTCATGACTCCCTTGTTAGTGACACGGACTTTGATGGTCCAGCTTCCTTGATAGGGATTCAAGGACACAAGTGGGTGAACTCTTCTAGTCATGGACATTCTCGCAGCTGGTGCAGCACTGCAACAAACAAAAAAACATAGTGATTAATTAAGCACACACTCAATATTAATTTCAAAAGAGAACATGAAACATTGCTTACTTTCCCCTCTGTTCAGTGATTATCTGAGAAGCTGATTTGGCAACAAACTCTTGCTTGGGAGAGTGATCTAGCTTCTGCCTCTTGGCCTCACCACCCTCCAAGTTAACCTCAGAATCAAGCACGGAAGCAACAGACTCACATTTGTCACAAGAAAGTATCTGCAAGGTTTTCAATCACACATAAAAAAATCAAATCTTAGCATCAGTTTTGATTTCAATAATCAGAAAGAAACATTATTGTCATGTAAAAAAATAGATACTTTTTTTTTTGAATTATACAGAGGTATCCTAGTCTCATAGAATTGATCCAGACTAGTCACGTGTTGCCACGTGTCGGTCCTCTGTATGTATTGTCATGTAAAAAAAATAGATAGTTTACTTGGTTGAATTGCTTGAGATGTCGTTAACAGTGAAATCAAGGAGACGGATCAGACCCAGATTCTGGATCTTCCCAGAAATGATCTCAGGCGTTAGCGAAGCTGTAAACATGGCCTTGACTCTCGTCTTCCCATCATTAGCACTGAATCTGTAAAACCAAAATCAGATCAGTAACCAAAAAGGAAAGCTCTTTTCAAAAACCCATATCTATACATAATAACTACGAGACTTACGTGTATCGATTGCCGATAGGCTTGAGATCAACGACTTGAACGACGATCTCAGATCGATCTGAAGACGACGAATCGAAAGATGGGTTGGACAGTACGGCGGAGATAGCATCTGGGGTCACTGAAGTCTGCATTTTTTTCTCTCTCTATCTCTCTCTCGATTGAAAAGTTCTATGTCTTCAGAGAGGAAGAGCAAAGGGTTTTTGTAAAGGGGGAGAGAGAGTTGCGCGGGAGCTATTAAGTTTTTTTGATTAATTACCCCCCGCGAATTATTCTTTTTGATTTTTTCCTAAAAAAATCAACCGCTTTTGGCGCCACTTTTAACCTTTGGAGTGAAACAGATGGGTTTAGACTTGTATGTATTTTTAAGTTCGAATTAATAAAGGATTTGACTTTAAAAGATCTTGCTAAGTCCTACGATGAGCTGTAGAGCATATGAATCATCATCGAGCGGTTCAGATCAATACATGTAACAGTATATTCCTTCAGCCAGTCAAACTTCTAGGTTATTGTTGACTAAGGAGACTATTAATTTAGCGCGCAATAACTTCTTTTTTTTTTGGTGCACAGCGCGCAATAACTAAATTCCGGAAAATATGGGAAATTTTTATTCTACCCTTATTTTTCTAAAACATACAAAAATGTCCTAATATATGCTCCATCCATTTCGATTTAATTGTCACCGTAAGAAAAAAATTTCATTTCAAAATAAATGTTATTTTAGAGTTTCAATGCAAAATTTATTAATAAGATTTTCTATTTTATTTTTCTATTGATTGAAAAATAGTTAAGTATATAGGTAATTGTGTTTTTGTTTTATAAATATATAAAATTATATGTTTTTTTAATCCGTTCGTATAAATTTAGAACAACAAATAAAATAAAACGGAGAGAGTATTCAATTGATCTAAGAACCTCGTTAATATGTGGGAAATGAAAACCGATTTATATTCTTCTTCTGATAAAAACAGTATTTGTAAGAATCATATTTCAAAAACAACCAATATTGGTTAACACACATAAAACTGGAATCGTAATTAAATTTAATAAAAATAATAATAATTGATGATAAAAGCTTAGGTGAGTCATTTGTGTTTGGGCTCGATTTTTATTATATCATCATCCAAACTCAAATGTGCTTTTAATGAAAATTTATCTACAATGTGTATAATTAAAAAGAACTTATGAAACCAAAATATTGGAATCAATGGAGCCAAGTGTAACCAAAATGAAACAATAGGTGATGTTTGTAAACAGTGAGAGCAAAAAGGATTATTTCGAAAGTTTCGTACTTGTATTCCTCCTATCCCCAAATTTGTGTTAAAGAGTTTGGGTCATGTGGTGTGGAGAAGAAGTCAATGGCCGAATCGATCTCAAATTCTCAATTAAGATATTGGGGCGGCCAAGCCATAATAAGTCACCAAAGACAAAAATAATAATCTCAAACCTTTCTCCATCACAACGAAATTACGAGCTCCCTTTCGCTCCTTATACTAATTCCCATTTTTCAACTTTCTCTTATAATGAAGTTGCTTCCACCAACATCTTTTTCTTTTTGCTACCTCTTCCGTATATTGATCTCGCTTTATCCTCTTTGATTGTTACAGAAAGTGAAATCAAAACCCTTTCTTTTTGAAGATTCTGTTTTTTAGATTAAAGGTACGTCTGATCACCAAGTGTATGATAAAATGTTTCTGTGAGATCATGTAAAGGTTTCTATTTTTTTGTGTCTTGACTTTCCTCAAAATCTCTTTTTTTTTTTGCAGAAGCAAGAAAGGTTTCCAGAAAGGTGTTGACTTTGACTATTTCTTCCGGAATTGTAGGGGACTCTGTTTCTTCAGAGAGAGAGAGAGGGGGAAAGAATGGTCTTGTGAGGAGGTTTAGTAAAAAGATGTTGGATTTGAAGAGGGCTTCACTGATCTATTACCATAAGTATGTCAATAGGGTTATTAAGCTTGTCTAGTTTATGGTTGTTACCATGTTCATGTGGGGATTCCTCTTCCTCTCTGTCTACTTCATTCCGGGTTCTCAGGATTAAACTTACCTAGTGATTACACAACAACAACACCCTTTTTAGTTTATTAGAAAAGCTTCTCCTGTTCTAGCATCTTCAAGGATTTTGATTTAAACAGTTTCTATTAGTCTACCTTAGTCTTATTCTGCTTCCTTCCCGTTTGTCGTTTCACCTGGAAACAACTTTTGAGTTTCCCTGTCTTCTTCTCTGTCTATTTGGAGTTTGGTTTTAGGCTCTAGTCTTTGGTTTTTGGATATGGCAGGGCTTGAATCCAAGCTTCCTGTTGTTCCTGGAGTGAAAAATCATGTCTTGGAGGCATGTCACCATGTCGTTAAGGCGCTGAGGGCATCTGATAACAACCTAGATCCCAACTTGACAAAGCTTCTAAGTGACCTAGAGTCTCATCTGTCAACACTTGAGATCGTTGATACCAAAGTTGTTGAAGAAGATACAAGATTCTCCGAGATCAAGAAGAGATTCAAAAAAGCTAAGAAGATTATCCTTGCCTGGGAACAAAACCAGTCCATGATATTTGAAGCTGGTGTCTCTATAGCTGATCAGTTCTTCCAAGCCCTCCACGATGTTCAAACACTTCTTTTGGGTTTCACAGCTTTGCCCATCAGAACCAACAAGAAGGAGAAAGATGTTTACAACCAAGCCGCGGTTGTTCTTGACATCGCGATGTTTAGGCTTGAGAAAGAGCTCTGCGATGTCCTGAATCAGTACAAACAGCATGTACAGCCTCAGTACTTGTCTGTCAGTTCCCGTGGTAAAGATATCATTTACGATGAGTCCTTTGTCTCCCTAGATGATGTTGTCGTTGAAGCTACTGATGACCAACAGATACTGGGATCCAATAATGTCGTTTTACTCGATCCCCTCGTCATTCCTCACATCAAAGCTATTGCAAAGGCGATGTTTGCTTGCGACTATGGTCAAGCATTCCGCGAAGCTTTCATCACCGTCAGAAGAGACGCTCTCGATGAGTACATGTCCACCACTCTCGAAATGGAGAGATACAGCTGCGTGGACGTTCTTGGAATGCAGTGGGAGGACTTGAACTGTGAGATGAGAAAATGGACGAAGGTGTTAAAGATCGTGACTCAGGTCTACCTCGCCAGCGAAAAACAGCTCTGCGACAAGATCTTGGGAGACTTTGAGCCGAGTTCCGCCGCTTGCTTCGTCGAGATCTCCAAAGATACAGTACTATCTCTCCTCGCCTTTGGCGAAGCTGTGTCCCTCAGATCATGCCAGCCAGAAATGCTTGAACGCTTCCTCGGCATGTACGAAGTCTCAGCAGAGCTTCTCTTGGACGTTGATAACCTCTTCGGTGATGAAACGGGGTCGTTTCTAAGAATGGCTTTCCACGAGCTGGCGAAGACGCTAGCTGATCGTACGGTTGCGACGTTCTTGAAGTTCAAAAACGCAATAGCCTCTGATGAATCCACACGCGCCTTCTCTGGCGGCGGAATACATCACCTGACCAGGTATGTAATGAACTACTTGAAGCTTCTACCTGAGTACAAGGATGCACTAAACACACTCCTCGAGAACATACAAGTCGATGACTCGATCCCCGAGAAGACAGGACAAGACATCCTCCCTTCCACGTTCTCTCCCATGGCGAGACACCTCAGATCAATCGTCACAGCTCTAGAATCCACCCTCGAACGCAAAGCTCAGCTCTACGCAGGGGAACCGCTCAAGTACATCTTCCTGATGAACAATTGTCATTACATGGTCCAGAAGGTAAAAACGTCAGAGCTGAGACACTTCTTCGGAGACGAGTGGATCAGGAAACACATCGCGAGCTACCAACACAACGTCACAAACTACGAGAGAGCCACGTGGAGCTCTGTCCTATCTCTGCTTAAAGAGAACAACAAAGACTCTGTTTCCACCTTGAGAGAAAGATGCAGACTCTTCTGTGTTGCGTTCGACGATGTTTACAAGAACCAGACACGCTGGTCGGTCCCTGATCCCGAGCTGAGGGATGATCTTCACATCTCGACCTCTGTCAAAGTTGTTCAGTCCTACAGAGGGTTTCTTGCAAGAAACGCAACTAAAATAGGTGAGAAACACGTGAGATACACTTGTGAAGATATTGAGAGTTTGCTTCTTGATCTCTTTGAGTGTTTGCCTTCTCCAAGATCATTGCGCACCTCTCGTAGGAGATGACGATGATGATGACGTATGACTCGAGCCTTTTATTGACTCGATCTTTTGTATTTTTTTTCGTATTCAGTGATTTTGTGTAACATGTTGTAAACTTGTAATATATACTCTTGTCTCTTGGGGATGGATGTAATTTGATTTGCAATAATTGAAAAGTAATCGTTTTTAATTCGTTATAGCTACTAGGCTGTCACGTAAAGTAAATGACAGCCCAATGAAAACGATACACGTGTTTTATATTAACTTCAGATCTCTTTGTTTTCGACGGTCACGATTGGTTCACAATTGCAACTTACGCTACATAAACCCTTCATCGAGCACAAGTAGGGTTTTAAGCAGAAGCGAAGCATCACAGAGGAAGCAAAGCAAAGCGTCGAGTGAGAGAGAGAGGTATTGCTCGTTACGCTCATTTCTTTCTCATAAACCCTAAAAGTTTTCAACTTTGAATCTCTTTAGCTGTTTTAGAGGCTCTCTCGTATCGGATTCGAGTGATCTATCATTTCCCTGCTTTTCATTTTCATGGGTTTTTGATTCCGATGTTTTGCTACTGGTTTTGTTTTGTTTCCGACGTAACAGCTTGTGCTTTGTGTTTCGTTTTTTTTTTGTCAATTCACTGTTTTGATTCGTCAAAAGTCAGGAATTTGGAAGGCCTAATTACGTTTTATGTATATGTTAGAGATATCTAAAGGCGATGGCTTTTCTGAGTAAGTTCGGGAACATATTGAAGCAGACCAATGCTCGGGGCTCTTTATCAACGGGCCCTTCGCTTTTTCAGGCGATAAGGTGCATGTCATCTTCTAAGCTCTTTATTGGAGGTGAGGGGAGTTTAGCTCTAAAATGTTTCTTGTAGTGAAGAATTGTTTAGTTTTTTATGATATGTTCTTGCTAACTGTAAGAGTTTTTGTTGTTGTTGCAATGGTAAGGTATGGAATATGGGATGAACGAGGATAGCTTAAGAGAGGCTTTCAGCAAATACGGTGAAGTTGTCGAAAGTAAAAACACTGATCTATTTCGTGTTCTTTTTTTTTATGTGATTGCAGTAGTGTGTATGGTTCTTTTGCTAACTTAGTCTTTGTTTTTTTAATATACAGCTAGGGTTATTTTGGATCGTGAGACTGGTAGGTCGAGGGGGTTTGGATTTGTTACATTCACATCTACAGAGGCTGCCTCTAGTGCTATCCAGGCTTTGGATGGTCAGGTAATTTCTGTTTCTGATCTCTGTGAGCTTCCAGGTGTCTTGTTGTGTTAACTTTCACTCTGAGAAAATTGTTGGTTTGAAATATGGACTATATCCTTTTCTGATCCTATGCCTTGTTCCTCCTCCTCAGGATCTCCATGGCAGGATTGTTAAAGTGAATTATGCACATGATAGAACAAGTGGCGGTGGCTATGGAGGAGGTGGTGGCGGCTATGGGGGTGGGGGCTATGGCGGTGGTGGCTATGGAGGTGGAGGTTATGGCGGTGGTGGCAGCTATGGAGGAGGTGCTGGTGGCTATGGAGGTGGTGCTGGTGGATATGGTAGCGGGACTGGTGGGTATGGAGGTGGTGCAAGCGGTGGCTATGGTGGTGGATATGGTGCAAGCGGTGGCTATGGATCTAGCGGCAGCGGTTATGGTGAGGGTGCAAGTGCAGGCGCTGTTGGTGGCTATAATGGAAGTAATGGTTATGGTGAAGGTTCAACCGCAAGTGCGGGTGATGTTGGTGGCTACAATGGAAGTGGTGGTTATGCTACTGGCAATACTTACGGTAGCAACAATGGTGGATTCGCTGGAGAGAACCAGTTTGGAGGAAACCCTGTTGGCAACGGCTCTCAGTTTGGTGGTGACAATACACAGTTTGGTGTTGGCGGCGAGGCTCAGTTTGGAAGCAGCATGGAGAAACCTGAGATGATTAATGGACCAGTGGGAGATTTCGAAGATGACACTGATGTTGCCAAAAGAGCTTGAAGCAACACATGTTGTCAAGACTTGTCTTTTCATTTTACCAGCTGATAATATGATTCTATAGCTTGAAAAACTTTTATCTAGAAACAGCCTCTGGTTTTGCTATCTTTGAAAATAAATTTGTCGTTTGAGATTGGTATAACATTGAACTTAAATCCAAAATGTAAGCTTTGTTTCAGGCTTTCAATTTTATATGAGAAAAATTAATGTGTCTTTGCATATTCACTACATCAACCAGACTTGAAAATTACATTTATATCAGACTGAATCTAAATGTTGTCTAACTTTTAAAATTTTTGTTCTGATTCTTCCATGAGAAACAACATCTTCTGAGCATTCAACACAACAGGAGAACCTTGTTTAGTTTTCTCAACAATTTGCTTTATCAGTTGCTTCTCCATTTCACTCTCAAAGTCACTAATCTCTTCATCTTGTTCTTCCAAACCAATAAAATCAAGCAACTCCTGCTCCTGAGCCTTGGAATCGTCCCCCTGATGATGGCTCCAAGGCGAGGTCGAAGAGAAATCTTCATGGTGAAGAAGCTCGCTTTCTTGCATCTCCAGTGGTGACTCATCATCATCTTCAGAGTCATCGTTTATGTTCATCAACTCATCGTAAGACTCATTGAACGCATCAAGTGCTTCACCTGTTAAGTTCATAACCAAGGGTTGCATGATCTCAGCATGATTATCAGTCTTGGTGTGTTCAATAGCAGCTGTGGTTTTGGAGTCACTCTTATATGTCGTCATCACTTCACGGGTTTCCCATACTCTGGACCATGAATTCTTCTTCTTGCTTTCTGATTCCATGACCAGCTGTTCCACCTTCCTTTGGCTCTCTTGGAGTGCAGTCTCGAGCTCTGTAATCCGTTTCTCAAGACGGGAGTTGATAACTTTATGCAACCGCAAGCTCAACTCGCGAGGTGATACAGCATAGTTTCCTGAATCTGGTGTGGAGTTACCACTTGGATCTTGGTTGGACTCGGTTTCATCTCCACGCTTCCCTCTAACCCGGTCAGCTATCAGTTTGCCTTGCGCAAATTCTACCTCCAAATCAGGCTCCATCTGAAAGAAACTAAACTTTTAACATATTGTTTGTGTTTTGGTGTTTAAACAAGAGAAAGCAAAGAATAATAGTTAATAGACCTCAATGTTGGAGGTGTTCATGTTGATTTCTAGCCTTTCAAGTTCAGCTTCAAGCTCTGCTTCAATATTACTTATAGAGTCTGAGTTCTCAGCTGCCTTTTCAGTATCTACCTCCTTCACAATCAACGAGTCTTTCATCTCCAGTTCATCTTCTAAATCATGTACCACATTCTCTGTCTGCTTCAGCTCTTGTTTGGCTTGGCTTGCCATGAACGATGCCATTATGCCAATAGAGATCCCTATTTGTAGCAGCACCGTTGTATCACTTAGCCCTGAGAAGAAAAATAAACTTGAGAAATGTCATGTATAGTCTTTTGGTTTTTCCATTATAAACAACAATCACAAAATCTAAAAGATTGTAATAACTTATTTACCATGTTTTCTACTCTTGCTGCTCTTCTCATTTTTATCTGCAGCCTCATCTTCATTGAGAGTCATTTGTTGTTGTTGGCTCAGCCACAAAGAATCTGCAGTTCCCTTGCTAATAACTCGATCCCCATCAGTCACAAGCAAAGGCCTCGAAACTGAACCTCGTGGAGATGGAAATGGGCTAGTCAAGTAATAATCCTCCATCGTCATCTGTTCTCCATGGAACCGAGACATCAAGCAGCTTTCCATACAACTCAAAGGTTTAGTCAACCGTCTGTACCGCTGGTTCCTTCTAACGAACCTTCTCTGCCTAAAAGAAGAACTCAACTCCGTCTCACCACTGGCTTTCCAATATCCATGTCCCGTCTCCAGGAACTCAGGCAGTAATCCAAACAAAGAAGAATCTGAATGAACAACATCTTCATAGTTTCCTGAACCTTCCCCACTCGTTGATGGCACTTCATCCCCAAACTTGTTTTCATTCGGTTTCTTCGCCAATCTGCTAAGCAGGGATCTACAAGGAGATTCTTGCTTCTTCGCCACAGTCTCTTCAGAAGAAGAAGACTCGAGAGAGTTACCTTTACCTTTGGTAACATTCTGCAGCTGCTTAGCTATATAACCTGTAGCAGCTGTAGCTGCGATTAACCACAAATCCATTCCTTCCTCTCTCAAAGAATCTCTCTTTCTTCATTCCAGTTCACAGCGCAATAAACATCTTCCATAAGCACACCCAATCCAACGAACTAAATCGAAAGCTCGGGCCTTTGTATCAAAAACTCAAGAAGTAATGCAAACACTTAAGAAACCCACTTTGATTTCTCCGTCAGAGATAAGCTGAAGGTGAAGGAGCTTTGTTAGAACGAGTAAAGGAGAGACCTTTGCTCTTTGTAGCTTCAAAGATATGATCAATGAAACCAATGGAGGAGCTGAAGAGAGGATAAGAGAATCGGAGAAGGTGGAGGATCTTTGTCGGAAGTTAGTTCAATGGAATCTGCCAAACACAAAGACAAACGTACAAAGCTCTGTCTTTTATTTATTATCTTCTTCCCCTTTGCGAAAAAATACGTTACGGCAACTATAAGGTCATTATCAGTGACCAAAATAAAATGATTAAATGGACTAATCTCTTCAATAAATATAAGTTTATATTCTGAAAATAGTTTTAGATAACCGGTGGCTACAAACCCCCATAAAATAACTAGACATAATACAGCTTCTCGGTTGAGCCTAAACCGAAGATAACCAAAATACATACAGTACATAGTTTGCGCCTATGCAAACTCAAAAGCACACTAAAGAGAAGGCACAATGTTTCTTAAACTGTGGTTTTAAATAGTACACGAATAACTCGGATGATCTAGAGAGGTTTAGATGCAGCATTGTCTATGTAAGCCTTAGCTTCTTCTTCAGATAATCTTCCTCCTTCAACAAGTCCCCTCACCATAGTGTTGACATATGCTTCTGAAGGAGGTCTTAATGGGATCTCACCTGATTTGAACTTCTCAACAGCAGCTACTGTGCAACTACAAACAAAAAAGTTAGAAGAGAGCATTAGCTTAGATGTTAACTATGTTTGAGCAAACTAAGGAATGCTCACGTCATTGTAAGTATAGGGACGTCGCATTCTTTCCCCAAACAGACTACGTTTCCATACCAGCCACCCTGTAAACATGTCCTTACGAATGTAAGTGTGATTAAATTACATATCAACTCAACATTTGTTGTCTGACTAACCGAAGCAAGTGGAACGGATCCTTTCTTCTCTACTAACTGCAGAGTATCTAGATCAACAAGCGGAGAATCAGAATCAACTTTCAATCCATTTTCCTGAAACAGAACATCGTTGAACTGCTCAAGCCTGTTCAAGTTAAAAAAAAAAAACGGAGTAAGCAGAAAAGACCACGAGATGATCTTAATATGAAAAGTGAGGACAAGAAAGGGTACACTTAACGTGATTCTGTACAAACACATGTGAGTTTGATCATTGAGATCAGTAAGTGGGTTGATAAAAGCAACTCCTCCTACACCCCAAGTAACTGACGATTCACGTCCAAAGAACAGCCTGTGTGGAAATGATTCCCACATTATTTGCTTTGGTGGAGTTTTATCCATTGAACCAACGCAGACCTTTTTCATTCCCTCTACCTGAAATAAAACATAGATATGTCAATTTTAAGACCGAAGCTCAGAGTAGAACCTACACAAAACAATATTTACTTACTTGTCCCCCTTGAATATAGCAAAGGAACCTTGGTTTCCACATGTTGGATCCAAAAGAGGCATACCAAACGTCAACCTTTGAGAGATCTCTTCTCCAAGATGTAGAGACAGTATCTACGTGGTGGTTCTCAATGTTGAGTCTCGACATTTGATCCAGGATATCATCAGCGTAGTCTTCAGTTTCAGAGTCGGAGCTTGAGAAAACGATGATCTAGAACGGAACAAACAGAATCAATTTTGTGATAAGAGATCTAGAGACTGGCTAGTAGAAAAGAAGATCAAGCATAAGAAGTTAGCAAAGAAAGGTGCTTAACTGGAGTGGGAGTTTTCTGGTTAATAAGGTTCGATGATAATACATCTGCAAGTGAAGGCCAATATGCAGACAGCTTCTTTCGTACCTAAACCCCACAAGAAACAGATGAGCTTTGTCAACTACTAACATAGGCATTTATAGAATACTTATGACTTGTAGAGACATACCGCTTGTATGACACGCCATGTAGACTCGAATGGGTAAGCTTCAGAAGAACCTTGAATTGGTTTGTCTTCAAGCAAGACTTGGACACATGCCAGAGAAGACTTTGCAATTGAGTCAAGATTGTACCCTCCCTCTAACGCTAACACAATCTTTCCTTGTGCAAAATCCATCAACTGCAAGAGCATTGTTAATACGAAAAAGCTAAACAACCAAACAAAGCAGTGTTGTCTTAAGTGGATCGTAAACACGATAGGTCAGTTCACATCAACACCAACCTTCTTCAACATAACTGAATATCCATATGGTGTAACACGACAGCCCCCAAGTGGATCACCAATAGCTGTTAAGAAGAAATTGAGAAGGTTATACACTTCTCAACCTGACACATCCTTATAAAAATGCTTAAACCATATATACTATACCTGCATCAAATCCAGCTGATAACAAAATAATATCAGGATTAAACTCCTTCGCCACAGGAATCAAGATATGGTCCCATGCGGCAAGATAATCTGCATCTCCGCATCTTCCTTGTTCCCATGGAACGTTTATGTTAAACCCTTCACCTGGACCTTCCCCAACCATGTTGTAGTCTCCATCATCACCCGCTGGATAGAAGCCTCCGTGCTCGTGCCTAACCCACAAATGCATTTTCAGTAACTTCCCAAGTACTTTTGAAACAAGAGTAAGCATCATTAAAACATACCTGTGGACAGAGAAAAATAGTACTCGAGGATCTTTCCAGAACATCTTCTGCGTACCATTTCCGTGATGGACATCCCAATCAACTATCAGAATCTTCTTGACACCTAGTTCAGGCTGCATTCAAGAAAAGCAAAAGAGCATTGAAACAAACACAACAACATAAATAATATCATTACAATAGTCAATGCTAGTCCTTACTCTTTCATCAAGTAAATAGCTAGCAGCGACTGCTACATTGTTGAACAAACAGAAACCCATGGCTTCATCTGGCTCAGCATGGTGCCCTGGGGGCCTGACAATAGCATACCCACAATCTAACTCTCCTTCTGCAACTTTCTCCGCCAACTGTTGAGTTACACTATCATCATCAAATCCAATAATTCTAACAGTTTCTTTTCTAATGTGAAATATGCAAATAGTATTATTACCTCTACAACAGATCCAGCTGCAAGAAACGCGGCTTCAGATGAACTTCCATTCAGATATATTGAATTCCACTGTGAAGCAATCCTGTTTCTCCGGTAATCTTTCTTCTTTGTGCTTAAACTCTTAACTAAACTAACATGGTCCTTTGTGTGAACCAATTGGAGATGCTTGTCTTCAGCTTTGCTACCACCAAGAACCACACATCTGCAAAAAGGTAGACATTTTACTAAGAGTTTCAAGTAAAAGAACATTTACTTCATCAGCATACAAACAATTTGATGATAAATGTCATACCAAACATGGAAACAGCTAAAAGAATCAGAATTTGAGTAAAATTCTAGGGCTTTATCACCAAAACACACACAACAAGCAAACAAACAAAGAAAAGAGTAAAGTTTGAACCTTTGAGAGACTCCGGCGAGCTGGAGCTTCTCCCAGATAACTCTGATGCGATCAGGACACTCAGGGTGATCCTCTCCGTTAGGTGTGTCGTGTTTGCACATCGTCTCGTCATAAACAAGACCCACCTTTCTATGACTCTTCCCGTCACAGTCTCCGTAGTTGTTATTAGAAGATTCACCGGCCATTGCCATCTCCGAGAAGATGTGAGAGTCTCCGAAGGTGAAGGGTCAACGTGAACTCCGAAGTCTAAAACGGAGCTTCAAAGTACTTTACTTTTCAATTTTATTATTAATATTTTTTCCTTTTAAGTTTTAACCCTACTTGACTTCACTTTTATTACGACCATTTTGATTTTTGGAACTTCTTTGGAGGGAAAGTGGGGGAAAACGGCTTATTCATGCCCGAACTAGGGATTGTTGAGAAAATACATACCTCAACTTTTACTGCAAGTCAAAACATACCTACACTAATCAACAATTTAAAATTCATGCCTGAATTATGGATCGATAAAAAAATACATACCCCAACTCTTATTGCATGCCAAAACATACCTTAACTAATCAAAAATTTGAAATTTATGCCTAGTCTTTAGAAGTCAACGCCAATTTCAATCTATACTATTATTTGCGAAGTAAATTTTCGCAACGGAGCTCTCCCGTTAAAAATTAGAGTAGCTAAAATCTATGTTACCCCTAATAAATTTTTATATATATTCTATTATATAATAAAATGAATTTTATTTGCGAAGTAATTTTTCGCAACAGAGCTCTCACGTTAAAAATTAGATTGGCTAAATTCTATGTTACCCTTAATGAATTTTTAAATAAAATGAATTTTATTTTAAAAATCTTATATATTTTTTAAAAATAATTATGATGATTCTTATATATTATGTTGTTATCTTAAAATAATATTTTACTATTATAAAAGTAAAAAATTAAAAGAAGTTATTTTTTACAATATTATATTTAAAAAAAAAGATAATTCTTATATATACAAATATATCTTAAAATCACTTCTTAGAAAATATCCTTATACAAATATATTGCTCCATTAATATTTACTTAGATATTATTTTTATCTTAAATTTTAACTTTCAAAATAGTAAAATATTATTTCAAGATAACAACACAATATATAAGAATTATCATATATTTTTAAGAAAATATAATATTGCAAAAATCATGTCTCTTAATTTTTTTTACTTTTACAATAGTAAACTATTATTTTAAGATAACAACACAATATATAAGAATCATCATAATTTTTTAAAAATATATAAGATTTTTAATATAATTTTTTTATTATTATATAATAGAATATATATAAAAATTCATTAAGGATAACATAAACTTTAGTCACTCTGTTTTTTAACGTGAGAGCTCCGTTGCTATAAAATTATTTCAAAAATAATAGTATAGATTGAAATTAGCGTTGACTTCTAAAGACTAGGCATAAATTTCAAATTTTTGATTAGTTAAGGTATGTTTTGGCATGCAATAAGAGTTGGGATATGTATTTTTTTATCAACCCATAGTTCAGGCATGAATTTTAAATTTTTGATTAGTGTAGGTATGTTTCGACTTGCAGTAAAAGTTGAGGTATGTATTCTCTCAGCAACCCCTAGTTCGGGCATGAATATGCCGTTTTCCCGGGAAAGTGGAGATACATTAGCTTATCAACCAACCAGAGACTGACATGTCACATCTTACAAGAACCAAGGAAGCTCTCTTGTTACTATGACAAGTAAAACGTCGTTTGGTTACACCATATTATTTAGATTCTTCACAAAAGGAGTCTTGGGTTACAATGAAACTCCACTAGTACTTACTTATGCGATGTCACATTAACACTCAAAATTCTCAAGATATGTACCTACCTCTATCTAAAACTGTGCTCATCACTGTGACTGTTATTTGGTAGCTGCAAGACGGTCTTTCTCCAGAAGATCCACGAGGCCTAGAGGAGGGTACTCGAAGAAAACCAATCCTTGAATCTGCTCTCCATCTAATCTGCTAGCTAGCCACTCCGCACACGAGTTCTCCTCTTTGGCGACATGGTAAACGTCACACTCCCAGCTCTTCAATATCATGTCCTTGCACAGTCCCAGAATCGATTTTCTCTTGTAGAAGAGGTCTGGTTTTGTTGTCAGAGCACCGAGGACGTCAAAGCTCGTCGTCTCCAAGCGGATTCTTCGGCAGCCGCTGTCCCAGAGGAGTTTAAGACCATGGTAGATCGCCAAAAGCACAGCCGCGGCTTCGGAGATGCTCTTGTGACACCTGCTGTACCCGAACACCCACTTCCCTGACTCGTTACGCACTAATCCAGCGGATCCTGTTAGACCAGAGAGAGCGTTTGAAGTTCCGTGTATGTTGAGTGTCACCAAGGGTGGTGTCCATATCTTCTCGAAGCCAGGAGGCACGCTAACTTGTTTGTTCGCCTTCTCGAAACCAGGAGGAGGCGCGTTAACTTCTCTTTTCCGTTTCACTGGTGAGCTTGAGGGAATGCTTTGTGATTCTGCTATTAGCTTGAGAGCTAGATTCGGGGTTGGGTACTCAGTGTCTATGTCCATGTCAACAACGTCTCTATCAGTTTGATAAGAAGTTCCTGGAACATGTGCTTGTGAGAGAAAGAAGCCCCAAAGATAGTTTTCTGTTTTGTACTGCTTCTTGAGGAAGACTGCAACACATATGAAAACAGATGTTATTCTTGGAGCCATTGAGAAATTATGGACAGTGTATATATATATACAAGTAGGCATACACTGGGAAGTCTGGTCCAATTGTTTGGAGGAGAATATCAACAGCTCTGTGCCGTTTATATTAGCTTTGATCATGGCATTGCGAGTCGACATGGCCTCAAACAGATGAGCATGTTCCATTTTAGACCTGAAATGATTGGATAAGTTTTCTGATAGAACAAGAATGAGAAGCTTTGTCTGTAGTAGAAAAGGGCTTTTGAAAATACCTTTCTGTTTCCTTTTCATCCGAGAAAAGGTACAATTCCACATCTGATAGCCTCGGGCTTCTGTGAAACACATCGTTCAGAATATGTCCTGTCGGAAGCAGTTCTACCTCGAGTAACGTTGGCATCGCTTTTGAAAGTCTCAGTGCCTTCCTGCTGATATTGGATGCTGGTTTAGCACAAAACTCGCAGTCGAACTCAGGCAGTGAAGCAGAATCCACAATGCGTCCCCTGGTACCAGTGGTTGGAAGAGTAAAGTTCATCATATACAAGCACAACGGAACTGCATAGCTTAGCTAGTAACTTGTGATTGTGAAGGTCAAAAGATAATTTGGAAGTGTTAGGTAACTCACTTCCAAGTAGGATGCAGAGCTGGTAGATAACGAAGCAACTCTGAGATTCTTTCATTAGAGGCTGGTTGACATGTCTCCTTGGCATCATGATCTTTAGCTTTATCACCAACTTCTACAACTGTCCCTAGAGAAATCAAACAAAACGCAAGACATGTTTCTCAGTCATCTAGTGAAAACAAGTTTAATTAGCAAAGAAAAAGCGGATAAGCAAAAGACCTTCTACAGTATGTGTTGCAGTAGTAGCTGCTTGTTGTTTAATCCTTGAACGAATCTGCAAAGCACGTGGACTAGGAGGAAGGCCATCCGTAGATTGATGGAAACTTCTTGGATTGGTTCTCCGTCTAACTGTTGTAGTATTCAAACTCATAGCTGGAAGACCGCACACAATCTTTTTTCTTAAACCTGTTGCAGAATGAGCCGCTACAGATCTTGGTGGTTCAAAAGTGGGTCGAGTCAGGACAGGTCTTGATGCTTCAGGAGTTCGAACAGCCGGGACAGGTCTTAGCGCTTCAGGAATTTTAACAGCCAGAACAGGTCTTGGTGACTCAGAAGTTGCTCGAGCAATCTTAGGTCTTGGTGACTCAGGAGTTGCTCGAGCAATCTTAGGTCTTGGTGACTCAGAAGTTGCTCGAGCAATCTTAGGTCTCGGGGATTCAGAAACTGGAGGAACAAGCACTTGATTGAATCCGGAAGATAGTTTAACAGCTTCCTCTGGAGTGATCAACATCACCTTTGAAGTTCTACGCATTGGAGTCCCTCTGGCAACTGGGTTTGAAGATTCAACCCGCAGTTTACTCCTACCCGGGACTACTTTTATCGAATCTGAAGGCATTTTGCTGTGACCAGGACTCATTGCTTACAAATTTAGCAACCTGCAATACGAAATGGGAAGCGAAAAATTAATAAAACTCAAGAATCTAAGAAGAATCTTACTCAGAAAACTTCTACTAGCCAACACTATCTATGAACCCATGTCAAAACTGAAAAAAGTGAAATAAAAATCTTATCTTTTGACATAACCATTACAGAATCTATGCACCGATGTAACGGTGAATCAGATAAACTAACCAGTAGGATCAAAACACCAAAGATAAAACCCTAGTTTTCAAAGGCTGTTCTTTGCTAATTTGGTTTTACGACATAAAAAAAACAAGGCAATGTAATAAAAAAAAAGGCAGAGAAACAAAAAGAATCGCACAAAGTCGACACCTTTCGCCTTTATCTTTAGGGCTAAGTCTGATTGGGGACTTTTAAAACCCTAAGAAAAAATAAAAAAAAAAACCATTTTCAGTTTACTGATGACAACAAAATGTGGATAAACCGGAGGTTCAACCATTTTTCCTTTGTTCGAACTGAAAAAAGAAGTATTTTCGGACAATCGAAAACCATCTATAACTTGTTTTTTGCTTGCGGTGTACGGAATAGGAAATGATCAAACGAGCAGGCAAAAAAAAAACCCCGAGGAAAACAGAGTTTAGCGATGGCAAAGAAACAAAGAAGATGGTGTGTTTTAGATAGCAAACGATTCAGCTTCCTTACCTTGAAATCACAAGCCAGCGTAGGGTTTTTTTTAAATGTTGAGAAGTTGAACAGACAATGTAGAGAGAGAAAGAAAGTGGACCGATTCGGAAGGTAATTCAGTGTGTGAGAGAGAAAGAGTGGGACAAAGAAGACGACAATTGTTTAAGTAAATATTGCAATATAAGGACCTCTTATTGTATAATCTTTTAAAACGAGCTGAATTTTCTTAAACATTGCATGAAAGGCCAACCTGAACATTTAATCATATTGATTTATATTAAACACATGGACGTTTGGATGTCCAATCGAATTTAGTTGGGGTTGAATTGGGATTCAGTTATTTGGGGGTGGGGAGAGGAGAGGGGTTTCGAATATCCATTTGGTTCGGATAAAAACCATAACCCGAAATATCTAGAACAAGACTCGGTATCCGATTTGAAATAAAAGACCAAATTGTTTGCTTAAGTAAACAAATACACTCATATTGTGTAAACTTTTTGAAAGAGACGACTTTTCTTAAATTTTGTATGAAAGGTCCATCTGAACGATTTTTTTCTGGTCAACTTATTCAACACCTTTTTAACACTCTAAATCATCTTCTAGTTAATATTAGTGACAATTTATTATTTTAATTAATTTAAATAATTAAAAAATGACATAGTTTTCAGTGTTTTATTTCTTAACTAATTTCTTAAAAATAGTAATACTAAATTAATAATATTTAAACAAATAAAATTACAAAACTTCAAATACAGTACAATACTACCATTCAACACTGCAAATAAAAACACACAACTTAATTAGTACTAGAGATGGATCCGCGCGCCCGCGCGGGTGTTGGCTTTTGCAAGAATGATTTTTGTTTTCCATGTAAATATTATATACTTTAGATGTGTCACGATGTTAGAGAATTGTATCGCGGTATTAGTATTCTTTTTAATAACGTTTTTTTGTTTTCCATTGTAAATGTACAATTTTTTGTTTACAAAAAGCTACATAGCACATATATAATATTAAAATGTTAATAATTCTTTAATAATATAGATATGCTATAAATTTTATTGAATTTATGTAAACAAAGTCTTTATATTTCAAATTAAATTTATGTTTTTATAGAAAGAAAGAAGATTCATATTTTTTAACCATTCAATAATTTATTTCTTTAGATAATTTTTATAAACAAAATATTAATCAAAATTTCAATGAAAATGTAATTTAGATTATGATTTGGGCATGATGTTGCAAAAAAACAAAATAAAGATTATGATTTGGGCTGTCATGTTTTAAAAGTGGGTTGGGCCCAAAAAAAACGTTTTATCAAAACAAACTCATTAGGTATCTGTTATTTTTTTTTCCGGGAACAAACGAACAGTTTTCTTTGTCACCGACAAAAATTGATCAAAAAATATTTTTCGATCAAAACAAACATAAGATCCAGACGACATGTTCTTCTGATTCCAAATCAAACCTAAGAATATGAGTGCAGATCGTAAGAGAAAAACGGTAACCACCCCTAATCACTATTAAAGCTTTTCCTTTTGCGAATCTTAAGGTTTTGTTTTATTTCTATAAAGCTTCTGTTTTAGAGGTTCTTTAGGTTTTGATAAATTTTGCTCTACAGATTGATTGTTGGCGATCTACATCATGTAGAACGGGAGCAGGCGTCAAGCTAAGAAACATTTCATAGAAGAGTAGTTTATAAAAATTCATGTCTTAACACACGGGCTTCATAGGAGAATACGAACAGAGAAGATGGAAGAGGATTTGAGATTATCGGAGTGTACATGGTAAGTATTTTTTGTTAATTATTCAATTAATTAGAGAATTTGGTAACTGTATATTAATTTGGTGATGATGTTTCTTGTCAAATTTCATTTCAATGTTTGCAAATTGACCTCTTGGCGGGCCTTGAAGAATCTGCCATTGTTCATTCATGAGCAATATAAAGGTGTTTCTCATTTTTGTTAATTATTTATTTGGTTTGTAAGTGTGTATATTTATTGGAATTTGCATAACAGCTTATGTATAATTCCCTCAAACATAGAAGAAGTTTATTGGACCTATAATGGAGTTAATAGATCGGGAAGTTCTATCAAAGGAGTCTGGTGAGGTTGCTTCTACAGAGAACCTTTTCTTTGGCAAGGCAGTGGAGAAGGAAGAAAGTGATTTTCGTGATCAGAGCCCAAGTAAGTTGAAAAGAAGTAAGGAGGGGCAGTTATTAATTTTGTGTACTTTTCTAGTGTGCTGAGCGATTGTTTTTTTTTTTTTTATGAACAGATGTTGGTGAAAGAACGATCAGAAGCTATGAAGAAAGAAGTTTCTCTCCCACGTTCAGCAAGTGAATCCAGACAACAACTCACGGTTAGTAACTATGATCTTAACTTAGATGAAAGCAATGTAGATTTAGAAAGAAGATTGAACCATTGCCTTAGATAGTATTATATGGCTTTAGGATTGATTGAATAACGATGCATATCTGGGTTCTTGTGAATGAATGTGTTATAAATAACAAAGACGTTCATAAATATCTAAATTAAAGAAAAACACTAAGTATAACAGTTAAAGAAAAACTCTAATTTGTCAAACTAAAACAACCATCTTCAGAAACACACTAAACAAATTTGCTTAGAGAAAACAATCATGCTTGTCTGAATCATGAAAGGAACATAAACAATATAAATATAAAAATCACTTTCTGGTTGTGCACAAGTAAGAGATACCCTTACATCCCAACGATTCTCAATGCATCATCTGAACCTGCATGCCTCAAAAACAGTTGCGAGGGTTAAATTTTTAAAATATCTACAACAGCAGAAAAACTTAAACATAATCAGAATGCGAGAATACCTTATCACTCAGACTCTTCAAGGTTATTAAAAACCTCTTTGAAAACAACATTAGTAGTTTTCTGTTTAGCTTTACCATCTTTGTCGACAATCAAAATTTTCAGTCCTTTCTTTGATGTGACCCTTGAAACAGCCACGTATAGCTGTCCATGTGAAAACACAGGTCTTCGTAGAAATAAACCAATTTCAGATAGTGATTGCCCTTGACTTTTGTTAATAGTTATTGCGAAAGCCACAGCCAAAGGTAATTGCCTTCTACGCATTTTAAAAGGCAATCTTGTGTCTGATGGAGTGATCAACAATCTAGGAATATATACTGTATTTCCGACCTTCTCTCCAGTAATGATCTTAGCTTTAACCATAAAATCCATAAGTTGAGTGATCTGTAGTCTTGTTCCATTCATTAACCCAGCTGCAGGATTTATGTTTCTTAAAACCATAACAGGACATCCGACCTTGAGCCTAAGACTATGGTTTGGCAAACCAGAAACCTTTATTTTGTTGAGAAAATCAGGACCCAGAGCTTCATCATTGAATGAAATTTTGTCAATTGGATCAATACTATCTGCGCTGGTATATATCTTTTCTTCTCCTGCAAAATTACAAAACACTTGATTAGTACACAAATATGAATATAAGTCAGCTAATAAATCGATAGCAATATTTATAAAATTACCATCAAGCTTATCCAACATGTAATCATTGACCATATTAACATCTTCATTGGTAGGACATAGAATAGCTCTTTCTTGGAAGAATCTTGGATCTTTGTTTTCTTGTAAGGATAAATAATCACCATACACGGCTTTGCTGATAGCGTCTATAGGATCTTCAGAGTTGGTAATCAAAAACTCTTGAGGGATTTCGATCTCAGCTTCGCCATCATTAGGCTCTGCGAGTTTGCCTTCACCCACTTTTAATATCCAATCTGAGAAGTCCTTAAGATCATTTGCCTCTTCAGTTGTCAAACAACCAGATAGCAACCGCATGTTCTTTGTGAGTTTTAGAACTTTACAGTGCTCCCATAGATAAGAAGAATTCAATGTTGCCAAAACAATGTCTGCCCTACCACCTCCATTTATTACTGGTAGAACCTGTCTAAAATCACCTCCAAAAACAACAACTTTTCCACCAAAAGGTTTGTTTCTGTGTTTCCCAACAATATCAGTCAGACTTCTATCCAATGCTTCAAAACAATGCTTGTTCATCATAGGTGCTTCATCCCATATAATGAGCGATGCTTCTTTTACTAAATTAGCTTGATCTGTTCCATGAGCAAGCGCACATGATGAAAACTCATCAGGATTAAGAGGTATCCCAAATCTAGAATGAGCTGTCCTACCACCAGGTAACAACAACGAAGCAATTCCACTCGATGCAACATTAAGAACAATATCGCCTTTAGATCTAATAGCTGCTGA
This sequence comes from Brassica rapa, assembly GCF_000309985.2. Taxonomy (NCBI): domain Eukaryota; kingdom Viridiplantae; phylum Streptophyta; class Magnoliopsida; order Brassicales; family Brassicaceae; genus Brassica; species Brassica rapa. The sequence continues at coordinate 22,270,329 of NC_024797.2, forward strand.
TAGTAATTTCCAAAGGAAAGTTTTACCAGTCCCACCAAATCCATAAACAAAAAAAGTCCCTCCTGTTCCTTTAGTCACAGCATCAAGAATCTCATCAAATATTCTCCTTTGTTCTTCTGTCATCTTTGGAACATCTCTCTCAAGGGTTTCCAACAACACTTCGCGCGAATAGCTACGCTCATCCAGTATAAGAACATTTGAATCGTTAATACTTGATTTTGGAACCTTTGGCATATTAGTAAATCTCTCAAGTGAATCCCCGTTGTGTCTCAAAAGCTTTTCAATCTCTTGTAAAGCATAGTTTTGCTTCTCCTCATCACTCAACACAAGTCCTAGAAAAAGAAACATAAACTGTTAAACACCTCTGCCACCTCAAGACATAAATAATCTCTACATATATATATTTATAGAAATTTTATATAATTTTTCACAGTAAAGAATAACCTGGTCTTTTGAAATATATTCTCCGGTTATATTCAATATCCTCCGACAGACACTCCCACGTGTGTTCCCAAACATTCTCTGGTGATGCTAAACTATCATTATTAAGCATCATAGCAAAACACTGTCGTAAATCACTTGCAGAGCTATCATAACTTCTCCTCAACAAATCATCAATATACTCGTGATCATCGTCTAATAAGCCACGTGCACAACATGCTTCTTTGTAACTCTCATAAAGAACACCTTCAAATGTCTTTATATCCTCATAACTGGTAGGACCTCTTACAATGTTCAACAACACGCGGAGATAATATGAATCTTCTTGTTTACGTGGAGCATAATTAATCCTGCCAAGACTAAATCCTCTTTTCCTTCTTTTGAATTTCTTCAACTTCTTATCGTAAGTAAAGAAGTTCGGTATTTCCGCATATGTGAGGGTTTTCGCAAGTGAATCGATCTTACACAACTCAAACCATGCTAAGAACATTGTATTCTCAATGAGCTTACGACTAACCACAGCTTCCATCTTATCTTTACCTTTGAATATAACATGTTGTTTTCCAGGAAGATGAAAACTAAGCTTCTCGACTGCAGTAGATCGATAATGAATTGGAAAACCGAAAGTTCTCCAGGCACCTTCACAGGCAGAAACATATCTACAACAAACAAAAAAATTGTTAACACACGCTATATATTTGTTCACATTTATATATATATTGACTCGGGTATTTCTTTTATGAAATGGAATCATGTTTACTACCTGCAGTCAAAAAATCTTTGAATTCGTCTTTTATTTTCTCCACACTTCCATCAAGACTTCCCAATTGGTTTGTAACAACATGGTCAGGAGGTTCCACAGCCACAGTGACACGATCTTGACCTTTATTAATATACTTAAATAAGTATTTAATTGAGCCGGCTTGGTTGCACCATTCAACATTTATGTGAGCTCGGTAACGAAGAGAGAGTTCCTTATTGTAAGGAATAACCCATTGATTATCACATTTCACACCACTCTTCTCGACATAATTTTCCACTTGTTCACGCCTTCTATATACAGGAAACCCATCTTTATTAACGGTAGTCCTTTCAGCATATGGTTTTGGATATCCCTTAGAACACAATCCATTCTCAATGCATGGAGAATTCATATTCGCAGCTCCACATGGTCCATGCATCATCATGTCTTTAACAACTTCATAAAGATTAGGCTCTGTTGTTTTATCAGGGATTTCCGCAGAAATAATCTTGTCTATGTCATCTGTGGTGGGAAGCTTGTAGTCAGAATGCATGAACAGAAGAATGTGTGCATGAGGTAGACCACGTTTCTGAAACTCTATTGTGTACATAGCTGTAAAAAAAATTATTAGTAAGTATGAAAAGTTAAATAGATTAGATATATAAACATTAACTCACATGAGACTGTCTTCCCAAGAATGTGCTTCTTAGTTAAATCATCCATCAACGATTCAAGTTTCATTTTGAAAATCCGACAAATAACTTCTGGTCTGTCTTCTGGCTTCAAGTTTCTTGTCTTAAGGAATCTGGTGAGCTCTGGCCATTTAGGATTGCACGTAAAGGTGATGAAAAGGTCAGGAAATCCGAAATGCTTACAAATGGTCATAGCATCCAAATAATTGTTCTTCATGTATCTAGGACCACCAGTGAAAGAAGCTGGCAACACAAATTCTGTCCCTTGTTCATTCATATTAGTCCTCCCAGCATTTTCAGACTCTTTAATAGAGTCAAAACTGTCAGATCGCAAAGACGACTGATTCAACTTAAGATAGCGTAGACGATTAGACTCTATAGTGGTGTAGGCATCAACCAAAAACTGTTAAAATAGACGTCGAGCATGAAGGAGATGTCCCGACTCATTCTTGCGTTCGTGAAGACGATATGCAAAGAACTGCCTCATACTAATTGTAGCTTTCTTCTGTTTCTTGGTAGCTTCAGTAACACATTTCTTAATCCCAAGCCTGAAACCATCTTCTCCATATGTGAACAGTAGAGGATACTGGAGTGCTAGATAGGATGCATGAATTTCATTAATTCTCATAAGCTTTCCTGAATGTTGTTGAAGCACTATATCTCTTTTATCCATATCAAGATTAAAATCGCCAGGAATTAATGCAGCCACTTCAGATGCCATAGGTGCGTTATAGGTTCTTACATCAGTGAGCCTATCACTAATAATCCTCATGTGAAATGCATCTTCAGGATTTGTATCAAATCGTTCTCTGGCAGACCTAAACTGCTTAACATAGGGATTCACTTCATTCAACATCTTCATCAAAACCTCAATGATTTCTTCCTTCAAAGTATCAGCTTTTTTTACTTTTACACTCATGCTACTCTTGCTGTAAAATACAACAAAAAAAACCCAAATGTTAGAATGCTGAACAAATCAGAGGTCGCATATCATAATATAACAAACTGTTCAAAGCATCAATGGTTACCTCAAACAATTGGCTCTGTTTTTCACTTCATTTTCAGTGTCAGCTATGTATAGCTGTCCAAATTTGGCTGTCTTACCATCTGGTGGTCTCAAACTCCCAAGTAGATGGTAATTTTCTCCGTGCAACTGAAACATATCTGGACCAACACCTTTCTTCACGGATCTTTCAACTTTTCCTCCAAGCGAAGTAAATGAGAAAACCATATTATAAGTTCTGAGATTTTTCTGAAAATGTTTGCTTAACTTGTCATCTCCCATCATTAACTTTTTCAGTACTTCTGGTGGTTCTTTTAGAAGGGGCAGCACAACTTGACCTTGCCCACAACATAAAGTAAAAGAAGGAGTATGTGTATTCCTGCGCCTGTTAATCCGTTCTCCATACCACATAATAGCACCACAATGGGAACATGTGTATGATGGATCACCCTCATCTATATAATCTGCATATTTTAAAAACGACAATATACTTTTAATATTATAGCAAATACAACCATAATGAAATTCACATGCAAATTGAATATATCATATACCTCTTGATTTACATATAGAACTCTTTCTAAGAGGTTTAGTTTTTCTTTTGACTTCTTGCCTAAATGGATATGTTATGTTTGCGTTAGATACATCTACGCCGAGATCATCATTTTCAGAGTCTGTAGTTTCTTGTGAGCTAACATCAAACTCTAGGTCAGCATCAATTTCCTCAATTATTCCTGTACAATGAAAATAGGTACAAAAACGTTAGGACAAAGAGGTACAAATTCTGTAACATCAATACTATTAAAACACATATGAAAACAAATCACCTTCAATATCAACATCACAATCATTCATTTCTTCTAGATCATCTTCAATATGATCATCGTGTAGTTGGTCTATATTGGGAATGTCATATCCAACTGATATTTTGTTCTGTCGTTGCTTCCTCTTGTTTGGTACATGTGTGGTGTTTGTCTCTGTTGACCTCTGATCTTTAGCTACACAATTTTGTAAAAATTATAAAAAACACTACCAAAAACATTCTTTTGTTTAGAAACATGTACTTCATTTTTTAAACCATTTGTTTAGATTTAGATACATATACATTCTTACATGACAAAACAGTAAAACAACTTCTCTTCTCTGTAGTTTTTGTAGACTGGTTTGAGTCCAGAGACACACCTGCAATCATGTATATTATTAAATAAGATCATGTAAAATTTTAGGTTTATTAAATAGACTTACCGAGCACACGTCTACGTTTATAACTTGGAGTTTTTGGTGTCCTTGTACACAGACCTTCTTGAGCATTATCAACTTCACTGAAATGTGTTTCACTGAAATTAGTAATGTCCCTGAGAACTGGTATTTTCTTCCTTCGCTGTAGACACTTCTGTAGTGTTTTATTTTCTGCTGAGCTTTTATCTTTAGCTACACATAGAACAAAACATTAGATATAACACTACCAAAAGGTTTATAATATTCACTCTCTTAGCCGATATTCTCCTGTGTACATATTTCTGCTTACATGATAAAGATGTCAAACAGCTTCTTTGCAAAGGCGTATTTTGATTCTGGTTTGACACCAAATCAACACCTGAAACGAAGAGAATGATAAGAAGATCAGTGCTTATTTAACATATCATTATTTTGAAGATGAAAACCACGTTTTAGTAAATCATTACCGAGAACACATCTGCGTTTGCAAGTTGGGGTTTTTGGTGTGCTGATATTCTGGCCTTCTCGCACATTAATATACTTAGAAATAGGTCGTAGATCCAGATCATGAAAAATTCTTTTAAAAACAGAACAGATAGCAACAGATGGTTGGATATTCCTCTGGTCTATGGTCTGGTTTCCTGACAGCGATTGTAATTTCAAACCTGTGTTATCATTATCCTTGTAAGAGATTTCTTTCGAAATCTGTCTTTTTCTTTTCATAGTTCGGTTGCCTCAGCAAAAGAAAACCCTTACTATGTTTTATGGACTGCAGAAATGAGGATTTAGGATGATCTTAAATATTAAATTTCTAGCAGAAAGATAGTTGTTAGTTAATTCCTTTTGTGTGTCACTTATGGTAACAGAATATATTTGATAGAATCTTTATTACACATCGTTTTTTAATTATTTTTTAAGTCAGTAAAATTGAATCCTGTTTAGTTATATTTGACAAAGCTCTGTGTCATTCACGTTTCTTAGATAACGTTTTTTTAAATGATTTCTATAGGATCACTTGGAATGGAAGTTGCAAGTCCGAGAAAGGGATGTTGTTACATAGACAGCATTGTTTTACTAACGGCATAAACAGGTATTTTCGAATAAACTTTTGGTTGTGTAGTTATCGTAGTGTACAATAAGATATAGAGTGTTACATGCTAAGTTTCTGGTTAGGTAAATATAGTAAGGACAATTTGACATCATAAGTCATAAAAAACAAAGTTGATTGAACCAAAATAGTTGTAATAAGATAAATAATAAAAACAAAATGATATGCGGAAATAACTGGGAAATTCAAAACAAAAGCATGAAAAAACCAAAACAAACAACTGGCCATATGTAAGGTAGTCCTCACATAACTAATCTTCCTTAATCTTCTCCACCTTGATGCTCTGAGCACGAAGCTTCTTAGATGTAGAATTCATGTCACTAAGCTCAGCATCTCCTTCCTTACGCTTGGAGAAAGGTGTTGAAACATCTGATGAACTCTCTATGTTATAATCAATCAAACGCACCTAATAATAATAAAAATTATTAGGATACCAAGATGCATATATAAATAATAGTTAGGATGGGTAATAACAATCTCCAGACCTCGCCGGTTGAGAGTGTAGATGAATTGGTCTCAATCAGAGATACTGGTTCTGAAAGTGATTCTATTCTATGAATGTGATCTCCAGACCAGACCTCAGAGACCTTAAAGGTATCAGAACCGTTGGCTACATTATCATTTGCGATGGAAATACCAAAACAAAAGGATTTTCCAACACAGTTTTTGATTGGAATAGGCAGAATATTTGGGTCTTCGATCTGTAAATCTCAAAATTACTATCAAAATTATACTTAAAGTAATAAAATAAATATCTCCAATAAACATTTGTTACCTCAGCATATGACCCATCCCAAAGTGTGTCAGCTTTTTCACCAATAATAGTTTTAGCTACAGTGTCAAGTAACATTAACTGGCATGACCCTGTGTCATCTTTCACAAACAGATGAAGCTTATACCTGCAGGTTTAGGAAATGTCAAACCATTATATTGAATGTTAGTAATTTTCAAGTAAGTCACGGCTGATAAACAATGAGAAAATAATATAATAATCTTGGGTGATTACTTGGGTGAGACATCAGTTGTGTTTGCACGACACACATCACAATAGAATACTGGCTTCTCAGATTCAACCATCTTACCACCGCCCTTCCTACCAACTCTGGTCGTACGTCGATTGTGCCTGTTACATCCAAAATAGAACCAACCCCAATCCGTGTCTATGGCTTCTATTGTACAGACGATTTTGCAGCTCTCAGCCTAAATGGTTACACAAAAGATTTTTGTAAACATATAATAATAGGATAGACTAACACTATGGAAAATATTTAATTGTTTGTTAAGTTACCTCAACAGCAAGATATATCTCAGAAATACACTTAATGTCAACCTCATTCCAGTCATCAACTACTTGCTTGATAACCTTATTTTCATCACTGCTACCCAAAAGAGCTAAGGGAAGATCAGTTTGCGACATCCTGAAATTCAACATAGTTTCTTTTAGTATAAATATTATACGCATAAACAATTTAAATCAACTTACTTCTGTCTAAAGTCAATAGCTTCCTCCATGATTGGGTTAAGCATCAAAACTGAAGAATCGAAAGCGTTGGTGATTTGCACTTCACCTATATATTTCTCAGAAGGTTGGAAACGATTAATAAATTGGTTAGATAAATAGAATGAGTGTAAACTCGATTTAAATAATTATGTGTATACCTCTAAAATTACTGATTTTGGCAAAGCGGATCAAGCATACAATAGGTTCATCTTTTGATTCTTCCACATGCGATTCAATTTGCTCAGCGTATGGTCCCCATAAGCAACATACCAGTTCATTCCCACTATATTTGGTAATCAGCAAAACACAGAAAATTTGTAGGAGACATCAGAATAGTGTCAAAACCATTAGCGCGGAAAGAAATACAAAATAATACCTAGTATCACGCAAACGAAAGTTTACTCTCTTCCTGTTTTCACCAGTTTTCAATTGACAGATAGCTACTTCTCCAAGATCTACCACTTGGCCCATAACATCTGTTTAAGCAACATAATAAATTCAAATAACTATAAAGTGCTACACACAAAATAGAAAGTAAAGTGAGGATCGTTTTTGGTGCATACCAATCAGAAAAAATGTTTTGAGCTTTCCTGTTACAATTTCCTCGTAACTTGCTAGAGAGAGGAACTGATTTTCATCACGATAATCAGTAGGTTTTATCTTGGTATCTCCAATGACGGTGAGTTTGTATTGAAATTTTGATGGTCTATATTGACCTCCAGCAGCTGAAATCTTAAAGTTTTCAAGCTCTCTCCATTCTCCCAGCTGTATATCGCGTTGTACACGATACATCAGAGTTCTTTTGCATGAGGCATGAATTTTTTGACCCTGCAAAAACGTAGTATTAGATTCAATATAATTTGGGATGCCTTAATTAAATTAATTATAAACCTTATGATCTTACCGTTTCGTCAGCGAAGATGCACTCAAGAGATTCGCCCCCATAATCAGTCTTTGTTTTCCATGTATGAAGAAGCTTGAGTCGAATTCGCCATTCCTCTTTAAAAGGCTTGAGATCATTGATAAGAACCATTTTTCTTGAGGCAGACATGTTTGTTTTATGAGATGTGTGTGGATGTTAAAGCCGTCTTGGATTCGGTATATATAGATAAGTGAATAATTTAGGTCAAGAGGAGTTATGGACTGGTTAGATTTAGTGCGTATATTCTCTGATTTTATAATTGATCTGTTGTAAATATTATAGGATTCGTTGTAAATATTGTTAAATAGGTTGTCCGAAATTATGGTAACTAATTTAGTTTTAATCCGAACTAAATTATGAGACAATGTAATCTACAGCAAAAAGATATGCACCTTGGTATTCACGTTTACTTAGGTAACATCTTTTGTAAATCAAATATTTTGAGAAGATATAGAACTGATTTAGAAATATGGTTATAATTGCTTGCAAGGAGTTATTGCGTGGTTAGATTTTATGCGTATATTCTCTGCTTTAAATATGTTAACTAATTCCTATATTTTGTAAATATTATGAGAGTGGTATTTTAATATTGTTATATATGTTGACGCAGATCATGGTAACTAATTACGAAGGCAGCGGACGGAAATTATGAGGCAAGGTAATCTCAAGCAAAAAGATATGTTACTTGGAGAAAAATATAACGTGGAAAAAAGGTTAGAATTAAATAATGATCATTAAATTAGTCAATCAAATCTTTAGAAATATATAGGACTGATTTATAAAATATGGTTATATAATCTCGCGAAAGTTATGGTAACCATCCGAAGATATGAGACATGATAAGGATATTTACAGAGTCTGGTTATGAAATATCCAAAATTATATGATTACACATTAAATAAAGACGATCACATAAACAATATTGACTTACATTGGTGCTAAATAAGTGAAGGGTTTATACTATGAATTAAACAATCTCACTTGATTTAACAAATATTTTTAAATGAGCATCGGAATTGGAATATGGGTAGAAAGAATAGATCTGAAGTTTTAGGAGCTATTAACCATCGTAGTGAGAGTGTTCCACGTTAAGTTGCTGGTTAGGTAATTCTCTATTGGACTATTGATTATTGGCAAAACACATGCTTTTTCATTAAAAATGTGATTCAAAGTAAAGTAATGAAAAAACAAAGCGAAAATAATAAAGAAAATGGAAATTCAAAAACCAACATGAAACAAAACCAAAATAACAAACTAAGCATATGTAGGGTAACCCTCACATAACTAATCTTATTTTTTCTTCTCCATTGATATTCATAGCACATAACTTGTTGGATGTAGAATTTATGTCATTAAGATCACCATCTCTTTCCTTGCGCTTAGAGAAAGATGCTGAAACATCTTCAGATGAACTCTCAGTGTGTTGATCAACCAAACGAACCTAAGAACGGATCAAACGTTTAGCTCCAAACAATCTCATTCATATATTGTGTACTTCTATAATATAACCATATTCATACCTCGCAGGTAGTTAGAGTGGAACTGGTGACAATGGAATTCGCTGTGATGGACATCTTGTATAGATGCCTAGTTGGTCTGTATATCCCGGTTGCTGGGTAAACCAAGAAATTCTCGAGGAACTTCCATTGATCAACCTGTAAGTTCTTAACACGGCCAAGGAAGGCACTCTTACAGGTACAATGTATCTCAGATCCCTACAATAACAATTAGAACTACATTGGTTAGTCGTTGGCAACACAAAATTCTAGAAAACAAATAGATTCAAACAAAAAACATACCATCCTATCTTCAAGTATGAACTCGAAAGTGTCTTCTCCAGAATAGTTTGAATGTTGTGTCCACGAATGAAGAACTTTCACTTCAACCTTCCAAGTAGTTTTATATGGTTTGAGATTGTTCAACATAGTGATTTCGCTGTTTGTAACCATAGCCATAGTAAGTTAAAAAGAAAAGGTCGCCGACTGCTAATAAGAACCTAACAGAACTTTTATAATTGTTTTTTTTTTGTGGTGAGGTGTGGAGAAATCTAGATTATATAGGTAGGTGATTAATATAGGTTATAAGGTTAGCTAAACCATATCGTTTAGAAGATAAATGGGCCACGAGAATTTGCAATTTTTATAAAGGTTTATGCTTGTTTAAAAATATACAAACAGTAATTAAACCTGTAGCCAAACAATATTCACTTAATATACTATCCATATTGCCAAACAATCTCAATGTGTACTTCAACTTTAATAATATAGATAATAGTTTATTAGTACAATAGTTGATTGGTTTTGACACTAATAATTGTTGGAATTTAGATAGTTAAGAGAAAAATCAGTAGAAATTTGGGTTTATGATGTATTATTGTGATATATTTAAACAAAAAGAAAGTTTCAATACGCAGAAAAATAATTAAGAATAATATTAAAAATATTAAAAATTTGATTTGATGTATCCAAATAAAATGAGACTATATTATATTTATAGATCATGGAAATCATGAATTTTGAAATAAATTTCCAGAAAATATAGTTTACTACGAAATAATTGAGCTCTAAGAGCACCTCCAACCATTAAGAATTTTTATTAGAGCTCTATCAAAAAAGCAATATAAAATTAATAGTTTATTTAGAATTAAGTTAAATAATAAATATTTGGACATTTAAAAAAATCTAACAAATCATAGGTGGACATGTGGGCTTTGGGTATTTGGAGAAGTTCTCAAAGTTGTTTTGGAGAGAAACTAATTCTAAACTCTCTATCTCTCTCTCTCTTTTTCTAATTTTTATTTTATTTTAAAATAGTTTGGAAACTCTTCTTAGTACTACCATTGTAAGTGCTCTAATAATTAAAAAAATACAAATTTTTAAAAATTAACAACAAATGAAAATATAATACCTCCAAAATAGATAATTCTATGTCAGATTATGGTCCATTCTTCCAACTATTTTTGCACCCAAACTTTACCATGTGTCATTGTAGATCATATTACTTTGGTATTTAAACAAAATTAATCCTTATATGTTTTCAACAATTTAATTGCTTCATACTATAGATTAAACAGTTGAATGAGAGATTTAACAACCTCATTCCTATTGCCTTAGTAAACTTTTCATTGTTAATAGAAGAAATGTAGAATAATTCTATAGAATTCAACCATATTATTTTTCTAATGCCGAATTCGGAGTTGGTACAAGTTTTTTTTTAAATTTAATTTTTTAGATTTTTTGGATATCAATGTTTGGATTCAGTTGAGAAAAAACTCATAACTCAAAATACCGTAGAACAAGACTCATTCTGTATTTATGTCGAATTTAATTCAGTTCTGAATTTATTTTTATCGAGTCAGATATGTTTGAGTTTTCGAGTTCGGTTTATTTGCTCACCAGGCTTTATACCAATCACATTAACTTTTTGGCTAAAACTTCAACTTCAACCACATTGACTTAGTGAATGAAAATATATAAATACCAAAACAGTTGATAATTCATATGAGAGGATAATCCCTAATGAAACAATTTTTAGAGTTAAAAGTTTAGCCATTCACAACTTTCTGTCTTATAAATTTGTTTCTATACTATTGTATTTTAAAGTTTGAATAGTATTGTTGTATTCTACACTAAACAAATACTCCCTCTATTTCAATATAGATAATGTTTTAGGTGATTGTTTTTGTTTCACAATAGATGATGTTTTCATATATTTAGGTAACTTTAACTTTATGAAAAACTGTGTAATCAATTGTATATTTATTATTTTTATTTATAATTAAATAAATTAGTTTTAAATTATATTTTAATGACTTTTGTTTAGAAAATATAATTTTCTTAATATGTGTGCAAAGAACCAAAACTTCATCTATTATGAAACAAAGGGAGTATGAAATTTGAAGTGGAGTAACTAATAATATTGTGGTTTACCACCAACTGGTCCCAACTATGCAAGAAAAAGGCAGACGTAGGTTTCTATATTTGGCAACATCGATTAATGAGTCAAACGTGTTGGTGTCATCAACGCACCTCTATCATCTTTCTGCGAAACTTCACATTTTCCTAATTTGTTCAGCAAAGCTTTGGTCAGATTGCAATGGCCAATGGGTATAGGTCCTTAGGATAACATTATTAGGAGTCCCTTAAAGCATTCCTTAGGGAAAGGAGGTGGGGACCGAGAAAGAAAGAGAAGGGAAAAGCCCTTAATTAAGGGCTGTCCCTTACTCTTTAATGACCAAAAAAAAAAAAAAAAAAACCAAAACAAGGGACTCTCTCCTTCTTTCTCTTTATCCCACCTTCTTTCTCTTTATCCCACCAATAATGTTGCTCTTAGTCCTTAAGGGATACAGACGTAGCTAATAAATTCACAATAAACCAAATTTTAAATAAAGTGAAGAAAAAGAATAATATGCTGCCTTTTAATTAACTCGTCTAAACAAAACAACTTTTTAAATTGTCTTTTTCATCCCAGTGAGTGCTTCAGCGAGCATGGTAGCAAGAACAGAGACAGGTAACAAGGAAGAGGAAGAATATACGTTTGAGTGCGGCTCAAATTGATAACCAAAGAAGTGCAATCTCACTCTTAAGAGTAACTTGTGATCCAAGAATAAAAAACTACTGTATCACAATCAAATGGAAAAATATATATACACACAAGATGCGACCTATATGTACTAATCCTTGCTTCTGTACCTGCAACAAGACCATCAAATTTTGAAGATTTAACAAAAATTCACTCAATGGATTGGAAACACTTGACATAATGTCTTTAAGGAGCTTTACCCATCAGCTGAGGCGTTCTTGGTTTTCACTTTGGTGAGGCACGCACTCCTGTTAAAGATTGATCCAGAGGAGAGATCTGAGTCCCATCATGTGACTGTGAAAGGTGTTTGCCCATCACCCGAATCGTCCTGCGTTTTTTAGGAAAGGACTGAGTTGGTTGGTGCTGCTCCTTGTTTTGAGATGACAAAGTTTCTTTAGCTGCATAAATTAAAACCAGAACCTTGTAATTAAAGACTCAGTCCTTCAAGCACTTAGATTAGTAGACTAATAAAAGGATATGGACATAAAGCAAAGGCAGATCCTATTATTTTGATCAACAGAGAAGATAGGTTTGTTTCATCACCTAGTGGACGTGTATGTGGTTGTGAAGGTAGATGCATCACTCTTGTTGATGCCTCATGGGTATCTACAACTTCTTCCATATCATTAGCTCTTAGTTTAGCAGTTCCACGATCATCTACTCTTGAGTTGCTAGTGTTCTTTGGATCAGCAACAGCGGTTTCTGAATCCATTAGATCCTCATGCGATATGAACAATACGCGAGATGGTAACCGGCACGCTTCACATAGCCAAATGTCACGGACAGGTGATAGTACCACCCTTGCGCAATAACTGGAAAAAAAAGACACAAAACGGAATAGCCATTAAACCAATTATAAGAAGTTGGTTTTGTTTGGTCAGAGCATCATTTACTTACGTATGCTCGCGTGTATGTCTGCACTTGAAACATATCATCATCAAACCAGCAATGCCCACACTTCCACATATCTCACAAGGGTCCTCCTATGCATAACGCAACAAAATAGCAAATTCATCAGTTGATAAGCAAAGGAGCAGTGGCAACTGAACTATTACAATCTGAATCAACAACACTAACAAGTCATGAAACAGTTATAAGTTTCCCGATTCCAAGAAAACTGTGAAAATCAAGAAAACACAACAATCAGTCACAAATCACAAGTCTTGAACACACATGTTTATATATGCCAATCAAATTAAATTTAAAACCAAAAGAATCCAAGAATCACCAAACCAAGATCAAGAATTGCAAGCAAACTAGTAAAGACAAGATTTTTAAGGTTTTACTTTCGATTCTTGCATTGCTTTCTTTGAGGAAAGAGACGAGCTTTCGGATTTATCTTTGTTTCCGTTTCTTATTTCCATCGTTATTGATCTCGAAGGCTCTTCAGTGGCCTCGAAACGTGGTTCCGATGTGGAAACGACGGAAAAAAAAGATGCAGTTTCCCTAAAGAACCCTAAAACTCAAATCTTGATTTCATCATATAAACCGAAAGGACCATGTTAAAAAATTAAAAAATAAAAAATATTTAATTGATTTTTCTAAATCTTAATTCGCTGGATCCTGGTATAAACTTATTTAATTATTAATTTATCTAAAATTTAAAGTTTATCAAACTTATCTAAATAATTTCAAGTTTTCAGAATCATTGTTAATCTTGGTTAAATTAAATTAAATATGTCAATAATTTTCTCACAAATCATGATGGTTACAGCCAGTCTACAAAACATTTGTATATCAATTATACAACTAACTTTTCTTTAACATGTTGTTTGCATATTGGACTACATGTTGTTTTGTTTTACATACTAACTCGTGACATGTAGAATCCATATCTCCCCTAATAACATTTGAGAGATATGCCATTAATTAGACATTGGTTTTAACTTATGAGGAACTCATGAAGTTTTATACATAAGACTATCTCCAGAGCATATATCAGTTTTTGTAACCAAAACAAGTTAGTCATAGCTTCGGAGAAGAACCATTAAAGAAGTCTAATCTCACTTATAGCTAGTAAACTGACTTGTGACCCAAGAAAAAAAACCATTTTAAAAGGAAACTCTTGTCGACATGGCGAAACCCCATCCAAGGGGCTGCAAGATTGATCAAAATTGTTGATAAGAACATGAGGATTGAGACATAAGGTTGCTGTCAATTTGGCCATGGCCGGTATGAAGAGTGACACTTTCATTCTGGTTTGGCTGATATATATTGTAAAGAGAAGCCCTAAAGTATTGCTAATAAATATACCAGTAATGGTACTTATTTGTTTGCTTTAAAGAAATTGCCTGTTATGGTACTACTGTGTTAATGGAGTAAACAACAGAACAGTTTCAGTACTCACAAAATCTACATTAAAACTATCATTGAGGTGAAAGTAACAACAACAAGGCCTGACTTTATTACTTCTTATTACAACAAACAAGAACACACATTCAGACAGTAGCAAACAAAGCTATTAGTAATTACCAATTTTCTTGAGATAAGATGCATCGATCAAACTCTCTCCCTCCTGTACTGACGCTGATTTCACCAGAGCAAATGAAAAAACAAAAAAAGCAAAACACACTACGTCAGAGTCAAGAACAAGCACTTGAAGATGTATATGATGTTTTCTAGCCAAAATGAATCTACAATAATTAAAGGGCTTTTGACTTTGAAAACAAAGAGGAGAAGGTAGTATGCATACTTTAGCGGTATTGTCAACCACATCTCCAGCATCAAAACGTTGAGCAGCTTGATTAGAAGTTCCAGGAACGAGTGCTAATGACTTTTTCGTCACGAGAAAGACCCCCCAAAGGAAGTTCTTTGTTTTCTTCTGCATCTCAATGATAACTGACAAACACAAAACAAGCATTATTCATTCTTAAAACCAATGTGAATAACACACAAAAGAAAGAGTAAGATGAAAGAAGAATGCATTAGGCTTTACTTTGAGAGGACTTGTCCAGCACTTTCGAAGAGAATATCAGGAACGGCTTGTCCTTGACGTTGATTCTGATCATAGCATTGCGTCTCTTCATGGTCTCAAATAGATAAGCATGTTCCTCCTTAAACCTGAAAAAAAAAGCCGTAAGTTTTTGTGATCACAATTACTTTAACTCCTCTGCTCTAGAAAAGGATACCTTATTGTGTTCTTATCATCTGGGAAAATGTACATCTCGACATCTGAAAGCGCTGGCTTTCTGTTGGCAAACAAATCATTCAAAAGACTGCCTATTGGGACCAATTCGACCTTGAGTACGACAGGAATCGTCTTTGAAAGATTGTAAGCCTTCTTGCGGATTACAGAAGCCGGCTGTGCCCAAAACACGCCGTTAAACTCTGATGGTGTAGCAGAATCTACAATACGTCCCCTGGTTTAATGGCATAGAGTTATAGTTATTTTTTTTAAAATACGCACATCTTCAGCAATGTAACAAACCCTAACTATAACGAGAGACTGATATGATGGAAGCTTCTAACAAAACAGCATATCTAGGCAAAAGAAGACATAGGTTTGAAGTGATTATGTAACTCACTTCCAAATAGGGGGCAAAGCTGGTCGATGTGGAAGTAACTGCAACAGCTTTTCTGATAGGATTGATCGGCATATCTCTTTTGAACCAAGATCCTTAGCTCCACCACCAACTTTCAGTTTTGACCCTTTAAAAGCCAAAAAGTAAATGTTATTTCAATCTTTCAGTGAGAAAAGTTTAGTATCTTAGGCCTCAAGAGAAGAGTCAAATGAGACCCACCTTCTACTACTGCTTGTCGTTTAGAAGATTGTTGCATGACTCCTGAACGAATCTGCAAAGGCCTAGGAGACTCAGCCCTTTTAGGTGGAGGAAGGAGCATGTGATTGGTTTTGCGAGCCACAACTGTAGAACTCAGACTCCTAGATCTTGGAAAGCAAGCAAGCTTTGTTAAACCCGTTGGAGAACGAGCTGGAACAGGTTTTGGCACTTTGAAAGTTGAGTTATTGCCCCCACTGGATGAAAGTTTTCTGACTTCCTCCGGTGAGATTAACCTCATTTTCGATGATTCAGGAATCTTTTTCCATCTGGGAACTGGATTTGAAGATTCAACCCTCGCTTTGCCCTTTTGAATCCTAGAGGGTGCTGCTTTGATGGACGCTGTAGATAATCTGTTTTGAACAGGCCTCTTCGAACAATCAGCACATACAAAATCTACTGAGGCCTCAAATGAAACTTTATCCATGCAGTAACTAGGAAAGCAAAGATTAAAAAATGAGTTTTAGGGGTCAGATATTAAAAACAGCCGTTATAAAGCTAAATGTAGAACATAATATAACTGAGATAGGAATGTAATCCAAAAGCTTATATTATAGACGTCAAAATCCACAGCAACAACACTCAGAATATGAACACACTTCTCACCGGTGTTCACAGGCTATACGGCATTTACAGCAAGTCACAAGCAGTCCTTTCCATCCTTGGTTTCCACATGTTTCACAAATTGGCCTCTACATATGATTTGAAGTAAAAGAGAACCCATCAGCAAACCAAAGATGCATAGGTAAAGCAATACAACTCTATTCTTCTTCGTTAACTACCATTTAGGAATAAACTAGTGATTCCTTAATCAACGAAAACATTGTAAAGACTCGTTAGCTCATGTTTATGCATCACTGGACCAAGTGTAATGTATAACCATGGAAAGTAAGACTAAAATCAAGCACTGCATTACAAACAAGAGACTCAAAACGAGAGAGGCAAGCAATGATTCCCAACTCAGCAAAGCAAAGCAAAGCCATGAGTACTTTTCACAGTCTCGATCGAGTCAGAACTCATGTCAAACAGGAGAGGAAAGCTCACTCAGAACAAAACAAAAAAAATAAAAATCAATCCTTTAGGGAATCAAGAGGAAACCCATTGATCAAGACGAGACATTTACGTGTTTACTATAAGTAGCAAAAAAAAAAAATTAAAAAACCCTAGATTGAAAACATTACACTCATGATTTGAGTAACAGTGCCAAAACGCGTGATGTCAAAATGCAGGTAGAAACTCATAATCAGTTCATACACAAAAGAGACGAACTTTATTAAATCAATAGACGAAGTAGTTCTCAACTTTCCTTGCTTGCGAATTACGTAAGCCAGTAAGCATATAACGGCTGAAACACACACACAACGAAAGCAGAGCAGACGAGGTCAGGTAAAGACAGAGAGAGTGATTCAACATACCATACTGCCGCTATGAGCTGAGAAAAGCCCTAATATGAGAAAACCAGAAGGAAAGTTTGGAACTTTAGAGTGAAGAAAGGGGTTTTAGAGAGAGAAAGCGTGTTGAAGGAGGAAGGTGGGGGACTTGAGGGACCAGTGTGTGAGAGAGAGTGGGTGGAATTAAAAAAAAAAAAGTCACACGGAAGAAGAAATACATTTAAAATAGATAATTTGCAATAACTGCCCAAACCTTTCACTTAAATGAAAAACGGACCCTTGTTTTCTTGGAACTTACATGAAACCCCATATGTAAGTAAATCATGAGATATTGATTGATTGGTGATCTTTGAGCAGATTTTCTTCTTCTTCTGCTAGCCTATCAGATATCGACGTGACACTCTTTTCTACTCTCTCTACTTTTTCTTCACTAGTTTGACTAGCTGCATATATTCCATTTTTTTTTTTGGATTTTATTCCAAAAATGCTATATAGTCTTTCTTTGTTAGCTTATACAGAAATGGAGTGTATAGGAGACTTCCGAATCTAAATATTTGCTATAACTTTTTATTATTAACTGTTGTTAATAGTAAATATGTTTGATATAACAAGTAACTCTGTAAAAAAAAATTGGCATGTGAGTATACGCTCTTGCATACTGCGACAATTTACCCTATGATTCGATATTTGGATTATGCGTGAAGTATACAATGATTCACATAGTATCATTATTCTATCGAAGAACTAAGTACACATGTATATATGTTCTTGCACTTTATCGTAAACATTATCACCAGTCAAATAACAAAGTGAAAGTGATGAAGATATTAACGGTCATCTAACGGACTTCCTAACTAAATTGCTATCAGGGTATCATGCATGGTCCGAGAAGGAGAAGGAGATCAAGTTCAATAAGAGTATACCAAGGTGCGGGAAGTGTCAAGAGACTCTAAGCAGGACAGAGGGTTTAAACCCAAATACAAATATGAAGAACACGTGAAGCTCATGTGCATGACCTTTGTCAGTCGATAAACACTTTGAGGGCATGAAGGGGATTCCTCACACTTGTATTGTGCCTTGTCCTTTTCGTCTGTCGTATACCGTTATACGGAATCAGAGTGCAAGCGTGAGAAAGGATTGTGACAAGAACACACGAAGGCTGAACGTTTTGGAAGAGAGTGAGTGAGAGATGTCGTGTCAAGAAGAGCTTAAAGACTCAAAACTTTCTTTACGTTTTCAAATTATTTTCAAAAAATCCTTTCAAAAGTAGAAATAAAGATAAGTTTGGTAACTATGCAACATTGCTTCTAATCTAGTAAACATGAGATAAGTTCATTTTATATATAAATTTCTTCACTACGATCAAATCTACCAGAAACATTTTAAGAGAGTAAGAGTGAAAGCATGGGCTGAAATCTTCTTACAACAAGAACATAACATAGCTAGAGAGACTCAAAACAGACAGACAGAGATTACAACTAAGCTAGACTCAATGACCTTTGAGACAATAAGTGCACCAACAAAACCAGAGAAAGTTAACATTCTTAGAGCATCATGAAAGAACAGAATCCACTCAAAGCGATCAAGAGAAGGTAGGTGAGAAATGTGCTTGAGTTCCTGAGAGCAAACGCGCTGCTCTCTGTCGTGTAGTCCGGGTTAATCCCAGTGCTATTGTTTCCAAAAACTCCATTGGTTGAGGAGGTTCCTGAAAAAGGACTGTTGCCATTGCCACCAGGAAGTGTGGTTGAGCTGCCTTTTGGATTGGTTGTGCCTGGTGTCACAGTGGTGCTGCTACCGGAGCCACTAGAGAAAATAAAAAAGCAACAACACATAAAAGAGAATATCAGACAGGTAACAACTACTTTGAGGCATTAATGAATCTGGTTAAATGAGTTTATAACCAGACCTTGATGAAACTTCAAATCAAAAATTTATTTATTTATTTATTGGTTCAAGTAATATTAATGATGATGTTTGCTATCCTTAATTGATTTGAATAATATCCTATCTCTTTCACAACAAAAGAAAAAAAAAAGAGTTGCAAACTTGGACCCAAATCAAGCTTTAGTCCACTTGGTACTCTTTGCCACAAATATAGAAATCAAATTCTTGAAAAGCCATTTGAATCAGAAGTATAACCTGGCACTAGTAGGGAAGGTGCATCCTGAGTAACCTGTACAATTAAAAAGGTTCCAGCAAACAAAAAAAAAAGTTAATACATTGATGATTATCCACAGAGTTGAAGCTATAAATTAGTCTTTATCACTCATTTGGCATATCCACATTGTCTTAGAATCTTATCAAAATCACTCAAATTGTAACCAAAACATAAAGCCTTCAACTTTATGTGACAAAGAGCAGTCAAATGAGGATAGTTGAGACTGACTTGGATCAGAGTTAGTTGGAGTGGCAGTGCCACTGAAATCACAAGTGCCTGGAGCTTGGTGCTTCTTTTGGAAGAAGCTATTGACTGCATAGTTGCAGTGAGACCTAACATTGTCAGGGTCAAAGCAAGGTGCTTTTGGGTGAGTAGGGTTACAGTCTGCTCCATTGCCACATGCATAGTCTAGTGTGCTCTGTAGCACTGTATCACTCAGCCCTGTTTTACACACACACCATGAGGCACCTACATAGACCAAGAGGTAACATTTAGTGGTTGATTCAATACAAAAGCCTCCATATTTGTTGTTTTATAATGTGAAAGCCAACAAGATCTGTGGTAAAAAAAACTTGGAACTCAGTTTGAGGGGTTTAATCTTTAAAAATTATCAAAAATATAGCAAAAAGTTGTAAGAAAACAAGCAAACCAGCAGAGTTTTCTAGAGATTTGTGAACTTTTCCAAGGAAGAAAACACTTTTAAAGAAAATAATAAGTAAATTAAAAAATGAGACAAGAACAAACAAATCTTGAAACCTTTTTTTGTTATTCAAAAGAAGAGCAACCAAAAAATACAGCCTGAATGTCAAGAGAAAATAGCTAGTACAAATGGTAACTTTTTAATCTGTTTATCAATGGTAGAACACTAAGGAACAGTAAGACCCTTGAGTCAAGGGCCTTGACTACTACTACAAGAACCCATTTTCAGACCATAGCCAGAAAGGCTTGAGACTCGGACAGTAAGAGAGACAAGACTAATGCCAAGAAATCTGAAGGAAGAGTGGAAGTTTCTTACTAGAATGGCCAGCCATGGCTAGAAGGAGAAGTGAAAGAACCAGAGCAGCCATAGATGCGTTCAGACAAAATGTCACAGTTGTCCTCTAGAAAGAAAAGTAGTGAAGATAGAGAAAGAGATCTCTAGAGAAAGAAGGAGAAGAGAAAGTGGAGAAAACAGCGAGAAGTAGAGAGAGTGTGGCTACTTGATGTGTGTAAAGAGATGGGTGAGATGAGAGAGTGGCTACTTGTTGTGTGTCCTCTTTTGTCTCTCTCTCAAAACCCTTTTGAGTGCTGTTTTACATCATTTAAGAACTCAGCTCATGTAGAGTTACGTATATCTTGAGATTTAAATTAAAAAAGACATTGTTGTATTATTAGAGTACAGGTTGGTAGATAAAATTAAATAAAAACAACAACAACTAGTTTATTACTTATTGAAATAAGCCAAATCTTTGTGTTGCAGGCTGTGGTGTTCCACACAAATGTCGATAATAATAAAATGCTATGTTCATAATGGGGTCAGAAGTGATTTTCTTTTGTTTATTACAGTCTGCAACACTCCGTAATCCATTGAACAACAACTTGCACGGCGCTGCTGAGCCATCAGATAATATAGTTGTGGATGGAATTAATGTAAAAATCAAAAGCTTGATAGTGTCCCAGTTTATGTATTACAGTGTTGCAGATTTTTTGGACTAAATAAATAATAATCAGATTTCTGTTTTTTTTTTGGGTTTAAAAAGAAACATTTAAGAAAAAAATACACTCCAACTGCATAACATTATATGGATCACATGAGAAATATATACACAGTAAATGGGCCAGGAATATTTCTTAAGCTCATGAGCCCAGGAATCAAAAATAATAAGGGTAATTATGTAAAATACAAAACTCCTCAAAAACCCTAATTTCACTTTCATCTCAATCACCCCCACTCGAATATTATAGCAGCGCCGACGAGGAAGCAGGAAGAAGAAGAAGAAGAATCAAGAATAATGGCGACAGGCAAAACGGTGAAGGATGTCTCTCCACACGAGTTCGTCAAGGCTTACGCTGCCCACCTCAAGCGCTCCGGCAAGGTATAATAATCTTACAGTCGAATCTTGGAAATGTCCATTAGTTTCTGCATTTATTACAACATCGTGTGGTGTAGATTGAGCTGCCACCGTGGACAGACATCGTCAAGACCGGTAAACTTAAGGAGCTTGCTCCTTATGACCCTGACTGGTACTACATCAGAGCTGGTATGTACTACATCTCTGGTCACTTGTTTAGTTAGTGTTTGTGTTTCTGAGATTTAAAGTTGAACTCTTTTTTTTTTTGGTTTGTAGCGTCGATGGCAAGGAAAGTGTACCTGAGAGGTGGACTTGGAGTTGGTGCGTTCCGCAGGATCTATGGAGGAAGCAAGAGGAACGGAAGCAGACCACCTCATTTCTGCAAGAGCAGTGGTGGTGTTGCTCGTCACATTCTTCAGCAACTTCAGACCATGAACATTGTCGACCTCGACACTAAAGGGTTAGTTGTTGTTTTATCTTATATGTTACATGTTTTAAGGTCAATATAAAAACTTGTAATGCACTTGTTTAGTCTCGTAGTTTATTGACTTGCTTAAAGTTGAAATTGTGACATGGGTTCATTTAAGATTTGTATATGGTTTGGTTATTACTTGGTTCATTTTACGACTTGATCATTTTTGACTAGCTAAACCTTCTTGCTTTTTCATTCTCATGTGATTAGGGGGAGGAAAATCACATCGAGTGGTGAGAGAGATCTTGACCAAGTCGCAGGAAGGATCGCAGCTGCCATCTAAAATCGAAGATCACAAGTTTGTTTTTTGAGGTTTAGATACATATGGAATGAGATTGCATTGGAAACCAGTCGTGGAATCCCTTCTCTCATTTTATGTTTTGTTTTGATGAGTTGTTTCTCTTTTGTTCCTATACGCAATTTGATCTAATCGACGACCTTGTTCTATCTTCAGTTTAATGAAATTTTTTTAGCGATAAACATATATAATAACTGTAACAAGTTTGCCAATGCTTTTGCTGTTGATACGATTTCAATATTAGCAAATAAGAAAACAAAGAAAAACAAATGTTTTTTGTTGATTTAATCGGAATGCTTAATTATATGCAAATTCAATGTTAAATTAATCAATTTTGTACTTGATAACTATTACTCCCTCCCTCTGTTTCATAATACTTATGTTTTTCCTTAATGCATAAAAATTAAGAACATAATTTTTTCTTAAAAAAATATTTTAAAGATATAATTTTAAAATCAGTTAACCAATTATAAAAAAAACAGTAAAATCTAATTGGTTGAACAGTTTTTAATAAAGTTAAAATTAACCTTAAAATCTCAAAAATTTATATAAATTAAATTAAAATAAAATAATTATTCTAAAATATCATCGATATTGAAACGGAAGAAGTATTATTCTCCTTGGGTGCGCATGTTTCTTAACAAAAAAAGATACTGCTATTTTCTGAAAAGCGTAAGGAAACCACAAAATTCCAGCTTTTACGTGCGTTGATTTTTCAGATCTGTAAAAAGTCTATCCCCATAAACTTGGTTAAACCATGATTAAATGTCTGGTTAGCACGTAACGTAGAGACATGCGTCCATATATTTACTATGCCTAAGAAGCTACCTTTTATAGATCCAGTTTCCAAAGTTACTGAGACAGTGTATATCATTGTCTGATTGGCGCTTTTTTTAATTTGCTGACGTGGCTTAAAAACTAAACGTTGTTAATAAAAGGAGTAGAAAACAGTAGTATTCATCAATACGTAGAAAAAATAGTAGAAAGGAAAATAAATGAAAAAGACGACTCCGAGAAAAGGAAAGCGAAAGGTTTCTTCGTCGAGATGGTAAAGCTAATAAAAATGGAACCTTCTCCATTATTGTTAGCTTACCTTACTATCTCCGACCACATTTAGAGAGAGAGAAAGAGACAAAGTTCATTTTGTGTTTGTTCTTGATTCCTCCTAAAACCAACCGTGTCTTCTTATTATCTCCGGCGATGACGACGGCTGAGGGGGAGTACTCGAAGGCCAAAACTTCTGTTTGGTGGGACATAGAGAACTGTGAGGTGCCTAAAGGATGGGATGCGCACGCGATAGCTCAGAACGTGAGTTCTGCTTTGTTGAAGATGAACTACGGTGGTCCTGTCTCAATCTCCGCGTACGGCGACACCAATCTGATCCCTAAACCTGTTCAGCAAGCCTTGTCTTCTACTGGTGTTGGTCTTAATCATGTTCCTGCAGGTTCTCTCTCTCTCTCTTTTTTTTTTACTGTCCATCTTTCTTAAAAAGTGGGATCTTTAGTTTGATCATTGTTTGTTAGTGGTTAGTTGATAATGATGATCCAGGATCTCTACTTTTACAGCGATCTTTACTATACATGGGAAGAAATTGAATTGGGTTTCATCATATTGACTTTGGAGTTAATTATTTTTAATTTTTTTGGAGTTCACAGAGTTTTGTTTGATCTTAAGAGTGTTTTTTTTTTGAGTTTATGTTGCTTAGATGATGATCTTAGTTTTTTTTTTTTAACTGTGATCACATCTCATTGTTTTTAGTGTCGAACATGAAAGATTTAACTTGTGTTGTTTGGGTGGTGTATTAATAACAGGAGTGAAAGATGCGAGCGACAAGAAGATACTAGTGGACATGTTACTGTGGGCTGTAGACAACCCTGCACCAGCCAACTTCATGCTCATCTCCGGCGATAGAGACTTCTCCAATGCTCTCCACCAGCTAAGCATGAGGAGGTACACTATTCTCCTTGCTCAGCCTCCACGTGCCTCGCCTCCGCTTATTGCTGCTGCCAAATACGTATGGCTCTGGACATGCCTAGCCTCGGGAGGTCCTCCTCTTACGAGTGGTGAATCTTCTCGACTGGTCGACAGTGGACGCTCTCTTGTCTCTAACTATGAAGAGGCTAAAGGTCCAGTTTCTGAACAAAGTCAGTCCAATAAACCAACTGATTCAACTCCTGACGCTCGAGATGGTAACGACAAAAACCCCAGAGATAATCACGTTCCGAGAGGAGGATTACCTCAAAGAAATATGCTTCAGAATGGCAGAAGAGCCGCAGGTGAATCTGTTGCTTCTGGTGGTGGCTTTGAAGCGCACCATTCAGATATAAGACATACATCTCAGGTAAACTTGTATCGTTTTGTGGCTACTTACTTGTTGGTAGATCTATTCTTGAATATGGTTTTGTCCGGAAAGAATATAATAACAAACTGTATGATTTCTTTTATGCAGACTGCATTTGTAGTCAGCAACACAGCTCAGGCCAACGTTTCAGCCAAACCCATACTTGAAGCATCGTTTATAGCCAGTCACAAAGCTCAGGCTAATCTTTCCGCCAAAACCATACATGAAGCATCGTTTATGGCCAGCCACAAAGCTCAGGCTAACGTTTCAGCCCAACCCATACATGAAGCATCGTTTATGGCCAGCCACAAAGCTCAGGCTAACGTTTCAGCCCAACCCATACATGAACCAGCGTTTGTGGCCAGTCACAAAGCTCAGGCTAATCTTTTCCGCCAAACCCATGCATGAACCAGCGTTTGTGGCTAGTCACAAAGCTCAGGCCAACGTTTCACCCAAACCCATATATGAACAGCGTTTGTGACCAGTCACAAAGCTCAGGCCAACGTTTCAGCCAAGCCCATGCATGAACCAGCGGTTGTGGCTAGTCACAAAGCTCAGGCCAACGTTTCACCCAAACCCATACATGAAGCAGCATTTGTGGCTAGTCACAAAGCTCAGGCCAACGTTTCAGCCAAACCCATACATGAACCAGCGTTTGTGGCTAGTCACAAAGCTCAAGCCAACGTTTCACCCAAACCCATACATGAAGCAGCATTTGTGGCTGGCCACAAAGCTCAGACAAACGTTTCAGCCAAACCCATACATGAACCAGCGTTTGTGGCTAATCACAAAGCTCAGACAAACGTTTCAGCCAAGCCCATACATGAAGCAGCGTTTGTGGCCAGTCACAAAGCTCAGGCCAACGTTTCAGTCAAGCCCATACATGAAGCAGCGTTTGTAGCCAGTCAAAAAGCTCAAGCCACCGTTTCACCCAAACCCATAAAGGAAGCAGCGCTTGTGGAACCTGTGTTGTGCAATGTTTGCCAAATTAGATGCGCCAATAAAGATGCATATAACAGTCACACCTATGGTAAAAGACATCGAAAAAACTTGGAGCTGCAAACTGGTAAGTCCGAAAACATGTCGCGTGGGCCAGTTGGGCTCCCTACGGAGGTGCTGGAGAAACAGAAGAATAGGAAGAAGAACGCGAGTGAAGGTAGTAGGACTAAACCAAAAGGGCATTATTCTTGTCGTTTGTGCAATGTGGTATGCCAGAGTCAAGTTGTCTTTGAGTCTCATCTGAAGGGCCAGAAGCATGCTACCATGATGAGTCAGTCAGAGGCAAGTTTCTAACTTTTGAGAACTTACAAATTTACAAACACACCAATTTTTACAGTTTACTAAGCATATGCTTGATAAATTAACGTTGATTCAGGCGTTCACTAATTCTAAGAAGCTTCAAGAGAAAGGTGTCTGGGAAAAGGTTCAACCAAAAGAAGCAGTTGCAGAGCCTAAAGCAAAGGCACTCAATGATTCTAAGAAGCTTCAAGAGAAAGGGGTCGGAGAAATAGATCAACCAAGAGAAGCAATTGTGGAGCCTCAGCTGCAGTCTCAAAATGTTCAAGAGGACAGCAAGTGCTTTGAGAAGCATGTTGCCATGGTGAATCAATCTGAGGCACGTTTTCTATCTTTTTAAACATACTAAGAGCAAGTCTTAACAATGGTAAAAAGAGAAGGAGTGAAGTCTTATATATATATGTGTTTGGATCAGGCCGCACTCGTTGATTCTAGGAAGCATGAAGAGAAAGTTGTCCGAGAAAAGGTTCAACCAATGGTAACAGTTGCAGAGCCTCAGTCGCAGTCTCAAGAGACACAAAGTTCTTTGAGAAGCCCAACGAAGAGCTCAGAGAGATATATGGCAAATCAAAAAGCAGTGTTAAAGAAAAATGTTCAAGTACTAAAGACTGGGTAGAGACTGTCTTCTTCGGTGATTTTGGAGCATCAGTGAAAACACGGTAAATTTTGGCAGCTTGGACTTGTTTAGTATGTCAATAATGTTTTTAATAATATTCTGTAATGTTTTTAATAATATTCTGTAACTTGTGCCACAGAGAATGTTTTGATGGCATTGTCAAGCCAGTAAACCTGTCTGGAGGGCCAACGGTGCAAGAAAAGGAGGTGATGGTACCACAGGGTTTGTCAACAGTGGTTTGTGATATTAAATCTCATTGGACGAACATAAACCATACTACGGTAGTGACAGCACTTCTTGTTGTACCTCTTTGCTTTTTTGGATCAAAATCAAACCCATTGAACATTTTGTTTTTTAACTCTTGATGCAGCCTGGTTCTGTAGCCAGTGATGATGCTAAGTCCAGCGTTTCAACCAAACATATAACGAAGGAAACAAATGTTTGGCCTGTCTTCTGTCATGTCTGCCAGATCAGCTGCGAGAGCAAGGTTGCATATGCAAATCACATCTGTGGGAAAATACACCAACAGAAGAGGGAGAGGATGTTCGAGAGAGACGCCATGCTTTCTAAGGAGAATGCTGAGAGGTTGGAGAAGGTATTGAGCAAAAGCCAAACCGCCTTTGCTTCTCAGAACCATGCTGCCATGGTCAAGGAGCAAACAGAGGCAAGTTTTATAACTTTTACTATTTTGTTTTCTTTAACGAATTTGAAATCTGCTTCTTTTTTTTTTATTGTCAGTATTGCAAAGCATACAAACGTCTCCTTAGGTTTTATTCCCATTTGAAGTATGAAGTATATATAAGGCTACATAGCAGTATATACATAGTGAGACAAAGAGAAAGAAGCTAAACTAGATTATTGTTGCAGCAGGCACACATTGATTCAAGGAGAACTCAACAAGAATTGGAACAGGCACTCATTGTCGACTCAAGGAAAATCCGAGAAGAAGGCGATCAAGAAAAAGAAACAACCGAGGAGCACACACTTGTGAAGACTGTGGATCATGTGTTTCAAGGGGCACAAGAAGACAAAGAGGACGTAAAGGAGATAAACCACATATCTGAGAGCATCAAAACGCCATGTTGCATGCCTTAACTGAACTGAATCAAGAGTCTAGTATACCCAAAGGATTGAGGTAAGAACCGTTAATCAGGGGGGGTGTGGCTTGAGCACTTTTGATCAGTATGTGCTTTTCTAATGATCACTTGGGTTACACAGACTTGAGAGAGTACAACTTCCAGCAGACGGGAATGTGACCAAGAAGTTTGAAGATGGGTCCAAGCATAAGCCCCCACCAACACCATCGCAACCCGTAAAGGACTTTGCAGGACTTAAGGAGCAGGCTGCCAGGGAAGAGGCTAAGGTCCAACCTGATAACTTTTGGACCAGACTTTGGGGGAAAAAGAGTTAAAAAAGCTTTGCTGAATTATTGTCTGATTTAAAAATTAAATTCAACTATTGCTGCATTATATGTATGTTAGTGTTCTAATGAGACTGAGAGGATGTAACTTTAAGTAATGACTAGATTTTGACCCGCGCTTTTAAAGCGCGGGATCGTTTCTTTTTACGTATTTATTATTATAATCCATTTTAGTTTCTACCAAAAATTGATATCATATAATTTTATGATTTTTAGTAGTTGTTGTTATAAGTTTGGATGATCTATACGTATAATAATGTTAACCTTAAAATGAAATAATTATTTTGCTGTTGGAAATTTCAGCAAGAAATTCAATTCAAAAATATTTGCAATATAATTTAATTTTAGAATGGTAGTATAATTTAAATTAAAAATAACTTGCAACATAATTTAAATTAAAAATTGCTAGTAATAACATGTAACCCATATTGTAAATGTATGTTTACGTTTTATAATTGTATTTTTATATATAATATCAAGTACAATGTTAAATAGTTTTGATAGAATTTACTATTGAAATAATTAATTAAAAGCCCATATACTTAAAAAGTTTATTAACCAAAAATCTAGAAGTTAATGGACCCCCAACAAATCTAATATTCTGGTTTAGAGCTCGACCAAAACACATTCTTCATTTCGTCATATTGACCGTTCGAAAAAAAAAACCAGAAAATGATTGATTTTTGACGTACTTATTGTTATAACCCATATGTGTTTCTACATAAGATTATATCATGTGTTTTTATGATTTGGTTTAGTAGTTGTTGTTATAAATTTGGATGATCAATATCTATACAAAATGTTACTCTTAAAATAAAATAATTATATTGCTGTTGCAAACTTAAGCAAGAAATTCAATTAAAAATTATTTGCAATATAATTTAATTTTAGTATCACAATATAATTTAAATTAAAAATGACTTGAAATATAATTTAAATTAAAATGGCTAGCTATATAATGTCAACATATTGTAAATGTATATAATTGTATATTAATATAATATCAGTTACAATGTTTAATATTTTTGATAGAATTTACTATTGAAACAAATTAATTCAAAGCCCATATAATTGAATGTTTATTTTGAAAAAATATAAAGTTAATTGGCCCCCAACAAATCTAATGTTCTCGTTTAAAACCCAACAGAACACTGATTCGGTATTTCGTTATGTTGACCATTCTCAAGACTGAAAAAAGAAACAGAAAAGGAAAAAAAGAGAGAGATCGAGAACGGTCTCTTTGCCGACAAAAGATGAGACGAAGAAAAATCGGTGTTCGATGGTGAAAAAACAAAGGTGTACGACTCTATATGAGTAAATACGAAATCAGAATCTCGAAATCTGCCGGTATACCATCATTTACTCTCTCATTATCTTACGATTCATCTACTTGATCTGAGAAGCCTCTTTATAGATATGTTCAGGTACATGAAAATATCTAATTTCTTCTTAATATATAGATGTTATGCTAATCTAAAATCTCTTCTCTGATTTTGACCATTCCATAAATGTTTTGCATGTAGAAGTATCAGATGACTTGTATGTTGATTCTGATGATCGATCTTAGTCAAGCGGATCTTCGATTAGCACTGAATTTGACCATTCCCTATTGGGGTCGGAAACACCTAAGCAATCTCGAGCTTCTCAGATGTCAAGCTCGTGATGTCCATCGGCTTGCTCAAAATCTGAAGGGCGATGTTCATTTCTTTGACAACCATGAAGGTGATGTCCTTTACTAGGGGTGGGCGTTCGGGTTCGGGTCGGGTATTTCGGATTTTCGGGTATTTCGGTATAGAGGTGTAGAACCCGTTCGGGTATTTTTTCACTTCGGATCGGGTTCGGGTATTTTTAGTTCGGATTCGGTTATTTCGGATCAGGTTCGGATATTTAGATTTTGAAAAAAAATTAAAATTTTCATTTCTCAAGTTTCTTGTATTTAAAAATATAACTTTCAGTTAACTAATTTTTTTTTCTAATAGATTGAATGGTTAATAGATTTGGACATAACATTTTAAAACTAAAAAGATATTAATTTAGTTATTTTTTTTTAAATTTTGGATGTATCTTTTGTTAATTTTTGAAATAAAAAATTTGACATGCATTTTAAGTGAATAGCAAATCATTTTTTCCGTAATTGTATGTATATCATATGAACTTAAAGTATGTGTAGTATCAATATAAATATTTTATATAAAATTAGAGATATAAACTAAAAATATAAGATTAATTATACATATGTTCGGTTATCTTCGGATATCCATTCGGGTTCGGGTATTACCCGTTCGGGTTCGGGTATCCAATCTCTCCTTATTCAATACCCGTTCGGGTATTTTGCTACTTCGGTTCGGATTTCGGTTCGGGTTTTTCGGATCGGGTTCGGATGCCACTTCGGATATCGGGTAAAGTGCCCACCCCTATCCTTTACACTTAAGATTCTTAAACTTTTATGATATTTAATACATAATCTTGGTTTATTTTGATGTAAACTACAGTTGGCCTAATGAAATTTTGGGTTACTATATAAAATTTGGGGTTACGTTAAAGTGAGGGCTTATCAAAGGTCTTATACTTTGCAAAATGATGATCCGGTCTGTTTGCAAAAAAAAAAAGGATGACTGATTAAAATACACAGATACGTACCTTACTCAAGCAATATAGAATTTTTATGTCACATAATAAATAATTCAAGTACGTACACTTTTTGGTTTGTTCTGACGTTAATGTTTTAAGTTTTGTAGGGTAATTGCTATGTAAACAAAGAGATAATTCTCAAGTACATCAACTAATGGCCAGACCATTTTGTAATCTGACCAAACTGGTATAATCTATTTATCTTCATCCTCTTTTACGTCTAGTATGTTTTTTTAATCTTCATCCTCTTATATCTGGTCTGTACACAACATGTTGTTTTTATACTCATCCTCTGATGGAAGGACATGAGTCAAGTCGAACCCAAAGGACATGAGGCAAAGTCCAACCAAAGCCTTACAGTACACAGATAAGTCTCCGACTATAGCTTTTTTTGGGGTTAGAGATAATGAGTTGACTTAATTATATATACAATGGATGTGCAGGTCGTGCAGTTAAAGGTTTTGAGACAGAGCTTTATTCATCTGAACGACATGGGACAGAGACATAGCGGGAAAGCAATTCGAACCCATGTAAGTGCATTTTAAAAGCTTCTAATTGTAGTAATTAGGCTTGGAACTGAAACTGGTAGTTAGGAAAAAAAAAACGGAGATTGTTTGATGAATGTTCATTGAACTATATTTGAAAAACAAGTAGAAAGTTAGGATTGCTTACATTCTCATCCGCCAAGATGAATTCCATGGTTTTCCCTGATTGTTGAATGTTTTGTTTCCAAGAAGTGTTTTCGATGGCCTCAAGTCATTAATGCCGATGACTTTTGTTCATTAGAAGCACTCAATTTTCTTATTTGCATTTTAGAACCCATTTTTTTTGTTTGACGGCATGAGTTTGATTAGGAAGAGGCGTTGTTATTTATAATAGGAAGAGGCGACATGGAGAGGTGTTTAGGTTATTGGAAAAAACATGTGGCATACTCTAAATCTTGGCGAGATTTTCTAGTTAATATTAGTAAATATAGTTACCAATTTGAAACCTAAGATATTATTGTACACGCAATATAATTATGGATTATATTTTTTTGAATCG